>NC_080019.1:67065679-68324964 GCF_030020395.1 Manis pentadactyla | reverse complement strand
TGGAAAAACATATTTCAAGCAAACAACAGTGAGAAGAAAGCAGGGGTTGCAGTACTAATATCAGACAAAATAGACTTCAAAACAAAGAAAGTAACAAGAGATAGAGAAGGACACTACATAATGATAAAGGGCTCAGTCAAACAAGAGGATATAACCATTCTAAATATATATGCACCCAACACAGGAGCACCAGCATATGTGAAACAAATACTAACAGAACTAAAGGGGGATATAGACTGCAATGCATTCATTCTAGGAGACTTCAACACACCACTCACTCCAAAGGATAGATCCACCAGGCAGAAAATAAGTAAGGACACGGAAGCACTGAACAACACAGTAGAGCAGATGGACCTAATAGACATCTATAGAACTCTACATCCAAAAGGAACAGGATATACATTCTTCTCAAGTGCACATGGAACATTCTCCAGAATAGACCACATACTAGGGCACAAAAAGAGCCTCAGAAAATTCCAAAAGATTGAAATCCTACCAACCAACTTTTCAGACCACAAAGGCATAAAACTAGAAATAAACTGTACAAAGAAAGCAAAGAGGCTCACAAACACATGGAGGCTTAACAACACGCTCCTAAATAATCAATGGATCAATGACCAAATCAAATTGGAGATCCAGCAATATATGGAAACAAATGACAACAACAACACTAAGCCCCAACTTCTGTGGGACACAGCAAAAGCAGTCTTAAGAGGAAAGTATATAGCAATCCAAACATATTTAAAAAAGGAAGAGCAATCCCAAATGAATGGTCTAATGTCACAATTATCGAAATTGGAAAAAGAAGAACAGATGAGGCCTAAGGTCAGCAGAAGGAGGGACATAATAAAGATCAGAGAAGAAATAAATAAAATTGAGAAGAATAAAACAATAGCAAAAATCAATGAAACCAAGAGCTGGTTCTTTGAGAAAATAAACAAAATAGATAAGCCTCTAGCCAGACTTATTAAGAAGAAAAGAGAGTCAACACAAATCAACACTATCAGAAATGAGAAAGGAAAAATTACGACGGACCCCACAGAAATACAAAGAATTATTAGAGATTACTATGAAAACCTATATGCTAACAAGCTGGGAAACCTAGGAGAAATGGACAACTTCCTAGAAAAATACAACCTTCCAAGACTGACCTAGGAAGAAACAGAAAATCTAAAAAGACCAATTACCAGCAACGAAATTGAAGAGGTAATCAAAAAACTACCAAAGAACAAAACCCCCGGGCCAGATGGATTTACCTCGGAATTTTATCAGACATACAGGGAAGACATAATACCCATTCTCCTTAAAGTTTTCCAAAAAATAGAGGAGGAGGGGATACTCCCAAACTCATTCTATGAAGCTAACATCACCCTAATACCAAAACCAGGCAAAGACCCCACCAAAAAAGAAAACTACAGACCAATATCCCTGATGAACGTAGATGCAAAAATACTCAACAAAATATTAGCAAACCGAATTCAAAAATACATCAAAAGGATCATACACCATGACCAAGTGGGATTCATTCCAGGGATGCAAGGATGGTACAACATTCGAAAGTCCATCAACATCATCCACCACATCAACAAAAAGAAAGACAAAAACCACATGATCATCTCCATAGATGCTGAAAAAGCATTTGACAAAGTTCAACATCCATTCATGTTAAATACTCTCAGCAAAATGGGAATAGAGGGCAAGTACCTCAACATAATAAAGGCCATCTATGATAAACCCACAGCCAACATTATATTGAACAGCGAGAAGCTGAAAGCATTTCCTCTGAGATCGGGAACTAGACAGGGATGCCCACTCTCTCCACTGTTATTTAACATAGTACTGGAGGTCCTAGCCACGGCAATCAGACAAAATAAAGAAATACAAGGAATCCAGATTGGTAAAGAAGAAGTTAAACTGTCACTATTTGCAGATGACATGATACTGTACATAAAAAACCCTAAAGACTCCACCCCAAAACTACTAGAACTGATATCGGAATACAGCAAAGTTGCAGGATACAAAATCAACACACAGAAATCTGTGGCTTTCCTATATACTAACAATGAACCAACAGAAAGAGAAATCAGGAAAACAACTCCATTCACAATTGCATCAAAAAAAATAAAATACCTAGGAATAAACCTAACCAAAGAAGTGAAAGACTTATACTCTGAAAACTACAAGTCACTCTTAAGAGAAATTAAAGGGGACACTAACAGATGGAAACTCATCCCATGCTCGTGGCTAGGAAGAATTAATATCGTTAAAATGGCCATCCTGCCCAAAGCAATATACAGATTTGATGCAATCCCTATGAAACTACCAGCAACATTCTTCAATGAACTGGAACAAATAATTCAAAAATTCATATGGAAACACCAAAGACCCCGAATAGCCAAAGCAATCCTGAGAAAGAAGAATAAAGTAGGGGGGATCTCACTCCCCAACTTCAAGCTCTACTATAAAGCCATAGTAATCAAGACAATTTGGTACTGGCACAAGAGCAGAGCCACAGACCAATGGAACAGACTAGAGAATCCAGACATTAACCCAGACATATATGGTCAATTAATATTTGATAAAGGAGCCATGGACATACAATGGCGAAATGACAGTCTCTTCAACAGGTGGTGCTGGCAAAACTGGACAGCGACATATAGGAGAATGAAACTGGACCATTGTCTAACCCCATATACAAAAGTAAACTCAAAATGGATCAAAGACCTGAATGTAAGCCATGAAACCATTAAACTCTTGGAAGAAAACATAGGCAAAAACCTCTTAGACATAAACATGAGTGACCTCTTCTTGAACATATCTCCCCGGGCAAGGAAAACAACAGCAAAAATGAGTAAGTGGGACTATATTAAGCTGAAAAGCTTCTGTACAGCAAAAGACACCATCAATAGAACAAGAAGGATCCCTACAGTATGGGAGAATATATTTGAAAATGACACATCCGATAAAGGCTTGACGTCCAGAATATATAAGGAGCTCTCATGCCTCAACAAAAAAAAAACAAATAACCCAATTAAAAAATGGGCAGAGGAACTGAACAGACAGTTCTCCAAAAAAGAAATACAGATGGCCAACAGACACATGAAAAGATGCTCCACATCGCTAATTATCAGAGAAATGCAAATTAAAACTACAATGAGGTATCACCTCACACCAGTAAGGATGGCTGCCATCCAAAAGACAGAGAACAACAAATGTTGGCGAGGCTGTGGAGAAAGGGGAACCCTCCTACACTGCTGGTGGGAATGTAAGTTAGTTCAACCATTGTGGAAAGCAGTATGGAGGTACATCAAAATGCTCAAAACAGACTTACCATTTGACCCAGGAATTCCACTCCTAGGAATTTACCCTAAAAACGCAGCAATCAAGTTTGAGAAAGACAGATGCACCCCTATGTTTATTGCAGCACTATTTACAATAGCCAAGAATTGGAAGCAACCGAAATGTCCATCAATAGATGAATGGATAAAGAAGATGTGGTACATATACACAATGGAATACTACTCAGCTATAAGAAAAGGGCAAATCCAATCATTTGCAGCAACATGGATGGAGCTGGAGGGTATTATGCTCAGTGAAACAATCCAAGCGGAGAAAGAGAAATACCAAATGATTTCACTTATCTGTGGAATATAAGAACAAAGGAAAAACTGAAGGAACAAAACAGCAGCAGAATCACAGAACTCAAGAATGGACTAACAGGTACCAAAGGGAAAGGGACTGGGGAGGATGGGTGGGTAGGGAGGGATAAGGAGGGGGAGAAGTAGGGGGGTATTAAGATTAGCATGAATGGGGGGATAGGAGAAAAGGGAGGGCTGTACAACACAGAGAAGGCAAGTAGTGATTCTACAACATTTTGCTATGCTGATGGACAGTGACTGTAAAGGGGTTTATAGGGGAGACCTGGTATAGGGGAGAGCCTAGTAAACATAATATTCGTCATGTAAGTGTAGATTAGTGATAGCAAAAAAAAAAAAAAGGGCAGTTCCTGTGTGGTAACCTCCAACGAGTTCTACACAAGGGTATAAAGGGCATATAAAAGTGTAGGCAAAGGGTCTGTTTGTGTTTATACAGAGGATCAAAGCCTAATTGGGCTACCCCGAAAATGAACTAAGATACGATATGAAAAAGAACTTCCAACATCTGCACCCTCTGGAAGACTCATGCCAGAAGATGATCATCAAAAAACCCCAACAAAGATCCACGCACTGCTACAGCTGTAGATGCACTCATCCCACCAGTTCCTGGACCTGCCATGGGAATGAGGAAGGAGATATCGAAGCTGGCCTGTGCATACAGTAAAACAACAAAATTGGACTGGATCTATACTGTTGGAACTCAACCAAGAATTTGGAGAAGTGCAAATTGTAGCGCTCCAAAGTCTTACAACTACAAACTATTTATTGTTAAAAGAACATATGGCATGTGAACAGTCCCCAGGAATGGGTTGTTTTAATTTGTCTGATTTCTCTCAGACTGTTCAAGTTCAGTTGGACAATATCCACCATATCATAGATAAGTTTTCACAAATGCCTAAGGTGCCTAACTGGTTTTCTTGGTTTCACTGGAGATGGCTGGTAATTACAGATATGCTTTGGTTATGTAACTATACTCCTATTATGTTAATGTGTGTGTGCAATTTAAGTAGTAGCTTAAAACCTATACATGCTGAAGTTACTCTACAAGAAGATATATCAAAGAAATAATCAATCTTCCCATGTTTTCTTCCGCCTGCTACTTCTATAGCTTTTCTTCTTCCTTCCTAATTACAACCCTTAAATAGAATTCGTGCCTCATATCAAATTTACCGAGTATCATAATTCTTCCAAGTGGTAAAGATACCTCAAGACCAATGCTGGGCATAGAAGCCACAGGGCATAAATATGCAAAGAAGTAAAAAGCTAACTTTTTCAAACAATAAGGCTTCTCTCTCACTTACCAACTTCACATTTCCCTGTATGGCCCCGGAAGATGACTGGTTAGCCAGAGACGGGTAAGATTCCTCAAGGGAGGAACAACCTAAGACAGGCACAGTCGCAGGGGGGCCATCAGGTGAGAAATTGGGGATCAACAGAGGTGAGGCTTAGAACCTCACCCCCCCGTTCTGAGAGAAATCTTCTGCATACATGGATGTTTTATTGCCCTGGTCTAGCTTGGATTAACACATAGTCTACAGGCACACACCTGATCATCTACATGTGCTCTCTTACAACACTAAACTATGTTTTCTACCTTTATCTTGTATCTACCTACCACTTCAGCATTTTATTAAAAATAATAATAATAAAGAGAGAAATGTGGTATCCACATATAAATCAAGTATAAAAACCAAATGAGTATTCATATTTGAACTGACTGTTTAGAGTTCATAATGCATGAGCAAAACCGAAAGTTTCTGTGATGACTGCCCTTGTACTGTTCACTATGTAACTTATTCATTATGTAAGAATTTGTTCTCCATGTAAGAACTTGTTTGTTATGCCTCAGAAGATTGGAGACTGACAAAAATTAGGCTTGGGGTGGAATAATGATTGTGCATTGAGCATTGACTCCCCTATACAGAATTTTATTGTTGTTAACAACCATTTGATCAATAAATATGAGAGATGCCCTCACAAAAAAAAAAAAAAAAAAAAAAAAGGACAGACTTCCAATGGTAAAATAAATTAGTAACCGGGATGTAATGTATAGCATAAGGAATATAGTCAAGATATTGTAACAGCTTGGTAGGGTGATAGCTGGAACCTAGAATTATGTGTATAAATGTTCTACCACTGTGTTGTACACTTGAAACTCATGTAATGTAATACTGTGTGTCAACTACCCTTCAATAAAAAATAATTATTAAAAAAAAAAAAAAAACTACAATGAGGTATCACCTCACACCAGTAAGGATGGCTGCCATCCAAGAGACAAACAACAGCAAATGTTGGCGAGGCTGTGGAGAAAGGGTAACCCTCCTAAACTGCTGGTGGGAATGTAAACTTGTTCAACCATTGTGGAAAGCAGTATGGAGGTACATCAAAATGCTCAAAACAGACTTACCATTTGACCCAGGAATTGCACTCCTAGGAATTTACCCTAAGAATGCAGCAATCAAGTATGAGAAAGATCAGTGCACCCCTATGTTTATTGCAGCACTATTTACAATAGCCAAGAATTGGAAGCAACCGAAATGTCAATCGATAGATGAATGGATAAAGAAGATGTGGTACATATACACAATGGAATACTACTCAGCCATAAGAAGAGGGAAAATCCAACCATTTGCAGCAACATGGATGGAGCTGGAGGGTATTTTGCTCAGTGAAACAAGCCAAGCTGAGAAAGAGAAATACCAAATGATTTCACTTATCTGTGGAATATAAGAACAAAGGAAAAACTGAAGGAACAAAACAGCAGCAGAATCACAGAACTCAAGAATGGACTAACAGGTACCAAAGGAAAAGGGACTGGGGAGGATGGGTGGGTAGGGAGGGATAAGGGGGGGGAGAAGTAGGGGGGTATTAAGATTAGCATGCATGGGGGGGTAGGAGAAAAGGGAGGGCTGTACAACACAGAGAAGGCAAGTAGTGATTCTACAACATTTTGCTATGCTGATGGACAGTGACTGTAAAGGGGTTTATAGGGGAGACCTGGTATAGGGGAGAACCTAGTAAACATAATATTCGTCATGTAAGTGTAGATTAGTGATACCAAAAACAAAACAAAACAAAACAAACAAAAAAAAAAAAAGGACAGTTCCTGTGTGGTAACCTCCAATGAGTTCTACACAAGGGTATAAAGGGCATATAAAAGTGTAGGCAAAGGGTCTGTCTGTGTTTATACAGAAGATCAATGTCTAATTGGGCTACCCTGAAAATGAACTAAGATACGATATGAAAGAGAACTTCCAACATCTGCACTCTCTGGAAGACTCATGCCAGAAGATAATTATCAAAAAACCCCAACAAAGATCCACGCACTGCTACAGCTGTAGATGCACTCATCCCACCAGTTCCTGGACTTGCCATGGGAATGAAGGAGATATCTAAGCTGGCCTGTGCATACAGTAAAACAACAAATTTGACTGGATCTATACTGTTGGAACTCAACCAAGAATTAGGAGAAGTGCAAATTTTAGCGCTCCAAAATCTTACAACTACAGACCATTTACTGTTAAAAGAACACAAGGGATGTGAACATTCCCCAGGA
Organism: Manis pentadactyla; assembly: GCF_030020395.1. Taxonomy (NCBI): domain Eukaryota; kingdom Metazoa; phylum Chordata; class Mammalia; order Pholidota; family Manidae; genus Manis; species Manis pentadactyla. The sequence continues at coordinate 68,317,752 of NC_080019.1, read as the reverse complement.
ATGGGTTGTTTTAATTTGTCTGATTTCTCTCAGACTGTTCAAGTTCAGTTGGACAATATCCACCATATCATAGATAAGTTTTCACAAATGCCTAAGGTGCCTAACTGGTTTTCTTGGTTTCACTGGTGATGGCTGGTAATTACAGATATGCTTTGGTTATGTAACTATACTCCTATTATGTTAATGTGTGCGCGCAATTTAAGTGGTAGCTTAAAACCTATACATGCTGAAGTTACTCTACAAGAAGATATGTCAAAGAAATAATCAAATCTTCCCATGTTTTCTTCCGCCTGCTACTTCTATAGCTTTTCTTCTTCCTTCCTAATTACAACCCTTAAATAGAATTCGTGCCTCATATCAAATTAACTGAGTATCATAATTCTTCCAAGTGGTAAAGATACCTCAAGACAAATGCTGGGCATAGAAGCTACAGGGCATAAATATGCAAAGAAATAAAAAGCTAACCATTTCAAACAATAAGGCTTCTCTCTCACTTACCAACTTTACATTTCCCTGTATGGCCCCGGAAGATGACTGGTTAGCCAGAGACGGGTAAGATTCCTCAAGGGAGGAACAACCTAAGACAGGCACAGTCGCAGGGGGGTCATCAGGTGAGAAATTGGGGATCAACAGAGGTGAGGCTTAGAACCTCACCCCCCCTGTTCTGAGAGAAATCTCTGCATACGTGGATGTTTTATTGCCCTTGTCTAGCTTGGATTAACACATAGTCTACAGACACACACCTGATCATCTACATTTGCTCTCTTACAACACTAAACTATGTTTTCTACCTTTATCTTGTATCTACCTACCACTTCAGCATTTTATTAAAAATAATAATAAAGAGAGAAATGTGGTATCCACATATAAATCAAGTATAAAAACCAAATGAGTATTCATATTTGAACTGACTGTTTAGAGTTCATAATGCATGAGCAAAACCGAAAGTTTCTGTGATGACTGCCCTTGTGCTGTTCACTATGTAACTTATTCATTATGTAAGAATTTGTTCTCCATGTAAGAACTTGTTTGTTATGCCTCAGAAGATTGGAGACTGACGAAAATTAGGCTTGGGGTGGATTAATGATTGTGCATTGAGCATTGACTCCCCTATACAGAATTTTATTGTCATTAACAACCATTTGATCAATAAATATGAGAGATGCCCTCACAGAAAAAAAAAAAAAAAAAAAAAAAGGACAGACTTCCAATGGTAAAATAAATAAGTAACCGGGATGTAATGTATAGCATAAGGAATATAGTCAAGATATTGTAACAGCTTTTTAGGGTGATAGCTGGAACCTAGAATTATGTATATAAATGTTTTATCACTGTGTTGTACACTTGAAACTAATGTAATGTAATACTGTGCGTCAACTACCCTTCAATAAAAAATAATTATCTAAAAATAAAAAAATAAAAGTCTTAAGGGACAGGGTTTAACAGGTGGACAAAATCATCCTGGCACACTCAGCCCAGCAGGCTGGAAACTTTAAGAAACTTCAGGCCCCTTATCCACCTGGTTGGCAACACAGCTCCAAGGCCCCTCATGGCAATAAGCAGCCTGCCATTCTTTCCTCCCCACTGGGACATGCAAGCAAACTGGTTGTCCCTGCCATTGCTCCAGACAAGCCTGAGAGTAGTCCCGCCTACAGCAACCACACAGCTTAACACAGAGGCTTCTCCCTGTGTGCGGCTAACCGGCCCAGATCCAAGACTGCTCCCTGTGCGCATTTGACTGGAACAGACAGTGGTGAGAGGCACGGAGACTGGGAAGTATGAGGGGGCTTTGTTCTCATGGAAGAACAAGTGCCGCTCACCTGCAACCCACACCAGTGCCCTAGGCCACCCCAAGGGCCACCCCACACATGGCAGCTTTAGGGTATTAACCCAGAAGCTGCTCCCTGGGCACAGTTGACTCACACAGACAGAGGAGATGAGCATAGAGACTGGGACGCATAAAGGGGCTTTGCTTTTGTGGGAGAACACACGCCATTCGCTGTGACCTCTGCCAATGCTCTAGGCCATCCCAAGGGCTATCCTGCCTACGGCAGCTCAGGAGAATAATCCTGAGACTGCTCTCTCTGCATGGCTGACCAGCACAGACAGTGGAGAGGCGCAGAGACCAGGAGGCACGAAGGGACCTCACGACAGAACATGCGCCACTTACCTACAATCTGTGCCAGTGCTCTAGGCCACCTGAGGGCCACACCACTCACAGCAGCTTAGGGAATTTACCCAGAGTCTGCACCCTGCATGCAGTTGACCAGCACAGACAGCGGAGACAGGAGGCACGAAGGGGGTCTGTTCTCATGGAAGAACACGCACTGCGGGCCTGCAAAACCTGCCAGTGACCTAGGTCATCCTGAAGGAAGCCCCGCCCACAGCAGTTTAGGGATTAACCCAGAGGCTGTTCCCTGCACATGGTTAACCGGCACAGACAGAGGACATGGGCACAGAGACCTGGAAGCACAAAAGGGCTTTGCTCTTGCAGTAGAACACGCACTGATGGTCTGCGACATCTGCCATTGTCCTAGGCCATCTGGAAGGCTACCCGGTCCATGGCAGCTTAGGACATTAACCCAGAGGCAGCTCCCTGCACACGGTTCAACAGCCCAGACAGAGGAAAAAGGCGGGGAGACCAGGAAGGATGAAGGGGCCTTCTCCTTGCGGCATACACACACGCTGCTAGCCTGTGACACCCGCCAGTGCCCTAGGCCAATCCGAGGGCCTTAACCCAGAGGATTAACCCAGAGGCCCCTCCCTGTGCATGGTTAACTGGCACAGACAGTGGACAAAGGTAAGGCAAGCAGCAAGAAGAAATGGACTTTGTTCTCCCAGCTGACAATGTGCCACTCACTGGCAACCACTCCCATCACCATGAAAATGCAGAAGAACATTGTTCAATCCAAAATTCCTCAAACACCAAAAAGAGAGCTTGATGAGACTAAAATCACCAATCTTCTTCAAAAAGAATTAAAAATAAAAGTCATAAGCATGTTGGTGGAGCTACAGAGAGATATTCAAGAGCTAAGGGATGAATTCAGGAGGGAAATAACAGACCTGAAACAAACGAACAATTTAAGGGCATACTGGATGAAGTGGAAGAGACTGTTACTGGAATAGAATCAGAGAACAGGAATACAGAGAATCTGAGGCAGAGAGAGAAGGAAGGATCTCTAGGAATGAAAGGATATTAAGAGAACTGTGTGACCAATCCAAACGGACCAATATTCACATTAGAGGAGTATGAGAAGTAGAAGAGAGAGAAAAAGGAATAGAAAGTGTCTTTTAAGAAATAATTGCTGAAAACTTCCCCAGTCTGGGGAAGGAAATAGTGTCTCAGGCCATAGAAATCCTCAGATCTCCCAACACAGGGGACCCAAGGAGGACAACACCAAGACATATAATAATTAAAACGGCAAAGATGAAAGACAAGGACATAGTATTAAAAGCAGTGAGAGAGAGAAAAAGATCAAAGGAAAACCCATTAGGCTATCATCAGACTTCTCAGCAGAAACCTTACAGGCCAGAAGGGAATAGTATGATATATTCAACGCAATAAAACAGAAGGGCCCCAAACCAAGAATACTGTATACAGCAAGATTATCATTTAAATTTGAAGGAGGGATTAACCAATTCCCAGATACAAATTTGAGAGAATATACGTCCCACAAACCATCTCTACAGTGGGTTTTAAAGGGACTGCTCTAGATGGAAGTATGCCTAAGGCTAAATAGCTATCACCAGAGAAAATAAAACTACAGCAAAGAAAGTAGACCAACCAAATACTACATAAATGCAAAATAAAATCAGCTATCCACAAAATCAGTCAAGGGAAGCACAAACAGTACAGAATAAAACACCTAAAATAAAAAGAGTGGAGAAGGAAGAAAAACAAGAGAGAGAAATAAATCATCAGACTGTGTTTATAATAGCATAATAATTGAGTTAACTTAGATGGCTAGGTAGTAAAGAAGCTGCCCTTGAACCTTTGGTAACCATGAATCCAAAGTCAGCAATGGCAATAAGTACATATCTATTGAGAATCACCCTAAATGTAAATGGACTGAATGCACCAATCAAAAGACACAGAGTTACAGATTGGATAAAAAAGCAAGACCCATCCATATGCTGCCTACAAGAGACTCACTTAAAACCCATAGACATACACAGACTAAAAGTGAAGGGATGGAAAAAGATTTTTCATACAAACAATAGGGAGAAAGAAGCAGGTGTTACAGTACTTGTATCAGACAAAACAGACTTCAAAGCAAAGAAAATAACAGGAGACAGAGAAGGACATTACATAATGATAAAGGGGTCAGTCCAACAAGAGGATATAACCATTATAAATATCTGTACACCCAACATTGGAGCACCTACATATGTGAAACAAATACTAACAGAATTAAAGGAGAAAATACAATACAATGCATTTATTTTAGGAGACTTCAACACACCACTCACTCCAAAGGACAGATCAACCAGACAGAAAATAAGTAAGGACACAGAAGCACTGAACAAGACATTAGAACAGATGGACCTAACAGACATCTATAGAACATTCCACCCAAAAGCAGCTGGATACACATTCTTCTCAAGTGCACATGGAACATTTTCCAGAATCAACCACATGCTAGGCCACAAATAGAGCCCCAGTAAATTTAAAAAGACTGAAATTCTACCAATCAACTTCCCAGATCACAAAGGTATAAAAGTAGAAATAAATTATACAAAGAAAACAAAAAGCCTCACAAACACATGGAGGCTTAACAACATACTCCTAAATAATCAGTGGATCAATGACCAAATTAAAACAGATATCAAGCAATATATGGAAACAAATGAAAACAACAGCACAACACCCCAACTTCTGTGGGATGCAGTGAAAGCAGTTCTAAGAGGAAAGTATATAGCAATCAAGGCCTATCGAAAGAAGGAAGAACAATCCCAAATTAATAGTCTAAAGTCACAATTATTGAAACTGGAAAAAAAAGAACAAATGAGGCCCAAAGTGAGCAGAAGGAGGGACATAATAAAGATCAGAGAAGAAACAAATAAAATTGAGAATAAAACAATAGAAAATAATCAATGACAATGAGAGCTGGTTCTTTGAGAAAATAAACAAAATAGATAAACCCCTAGCCAGACTTATTAAGACTAAAAGAGAATATGTACACATAAACAGAATCAGAAATGAGAAAGGAAAAATCACTACAGACACCACTGAAATACAAAGAATTATTAGAGAATACTATGAAAAATTATATGGTAATAAACTAGATACCCTAGAAGAAATGGACAGGTTTCTAGAAAAATACAACCTTCCAAGACAAACCCAGGAAGAAACAGAAAATCTGAACAAAACAATTACCAGCAATGAAATTGAACTGGTAATCAAAAAACTAACAAAGAACAAAATTCCCAGACCGGATGACATCACAGATGAATTTCATCAGACATTTAGAGAGGACATAATGCACATTCTCCTTAAACTTTTCCAAAAAATAGAAGAGAAGGGCATACTTCCCTCATTCTAAGAAGCCAGCATCACTCTAATACCAAAACCGGGCAAAGACACCACAAAAAAAGAAAACTACAGACCAATATTCCTGATGAACATAGATGCAAAAATACTCAACAAAATATTAGCGAACTGAATTCAAAAATACATCAAGAGAATTATACACCATGATCAATTGGGATTCATCCCAGGGATGTAAGGATGGTACAACATTGGAAAATCTGTCAACATCATCCACCACATCAACAAAAAGAAGGACAAAAACCACATGATCACCTCCATAGATGCTGAAAAAGCCTTGGAAAAAATTCAACATCCATTCATGATAAAAATTCTCAACAAAATGGGTATAGAGGGCAAGTACCTCAACATAATAAAGGCCACATCTGACAAACCCACAGCCGACATCATACTTCACAGTGAGAGGCTGAAAGCTTTTCCTCTAAGACCAGGAACAAGACAAAGATGCCCACTCTCCCTGCTTTTATTCAACATAGTACTGGAGGTCCTAGCCACAGCAATCAGACAACACAAAGAAATATAAGGCATCCAGATTGGTAAGGAAGAAGTCAGACTGTCACTGTTTGCAGATGACATGATATTGTACATTAGAAACCCTAAAGAATCCATTCCAAAACTACTAGAATATCAGAATTCATCAAAGTTTCAGGATACAAAATTAATACACAGAAATCTGTTGCTTTCCTATACACTAACGATGAGCTAGCAGAAAGAGAAATCAGGAAAACAATTCCATTCACAATTGCATCAAAAAGAATAAAATACCTAGGAATAAACCTAACCAAGGAAGTGAAAGACTGATACCCTTAAAACTACAAGACACTCAAGAGAAATTAAAGAGGACACTAGCAAATGGAAACTCATCCCGTGCTCTTGGGTAGGAAGATTTAATATTGTCAAAATGGGCATCCTGCCTAAAGCATTCTACAGATTCAATGCAATCCCTATCAAAATACCAACAGCATTCTTCAGCAAACTGGAACAAATAGTCCTAAATTTCATATGGAACCATGAAAGACCCAAATAGCCAAAGCAATCCTGAGAAGGAAGAATAAAGCAGGGGGGATCTTGCTTCCCAACTTCAAGCTCTAATATAAAGCTTCAGTAATCAAGACAATTTGATACTGGGACAAGAACAGACCCATAGATCAGGGGAACAGAATAGAGAATCCAGATATTAACCCAAGCATATATGGTCAATTAATATACAGTAAAGTAGCCATGGACATACAATGGGGAAATGACAGCCTCTTCAACAGCTGGTGTTGGCAAAACTGAAGAGCTACATGTAAGAGAATGAAACTGGATTACTGTGTAACTCCATATAGAAAAGTAAACTCAAAATGGATCAAATACCTGAATGTAAGTCATGAAACCATAAAACTGTTAGAGGAAAACGTAGGCAAAACTCTCTTTAATATAAACATGAGCAACTTTTTCATGAACATATCTCCTCGGGCAAGGGAAACAAAAGCAAAAAATGAACATGTGGGACTATGTTAAACTAAAAAGCTTCTGTACAGCAAAGGACACCATTAGTAGAACAAAAAGGCATTCTACAGTATGGGACAATATATTCATAAATGACATATCCAATAAGGGGTTCACATCCAGAATATATAAAGAGTTCATGCACCTCAACAAACAAAAAGCAAATAAGCCAGTTAAAAAATGGCAGAGGATCTGAACAGACACTCCTCTAAAGACGAAATTCAGGTGGCCAACAGGCACATGAAAAGATGCTCCACATTGCTAATCATCAGAGAAATGCAAATTAAAACCACAATGAGATATCCCCTCACACCAGTTAGGATGGCCACTATCCAAAAGAAACAAAAACAAATGTTGGCGAGGATGTGGAGAAAGGGGAACCCTCCTACACTGCTGGTGGGAATGTGAATTAGTTCAACCATTGTGGAAAGCGGTATGGAGGTTCCTCAAAAAACTCAAAATAGAAATACCATTTGACCCAGGAATTCCACTCCTAGGAATTTACTCTAAGAATGCAGCAGCCCAGTTTGAAAAAGACAGATGCACCCCTATGTTTATTGCAGCACTATTTATAATAGCCAAGAAATGGAAACAACCTAAGTGTCCAGTAGACAAATGGATAAAGAAGTTTTACATATATGCAATGGAATATTATTCAGCCATAAAAAGAAAACAAATCCTACCATTTGCAATAACATGGATGGAGCTAGAGAGTATTATGCTAAGTGAAATAAGCCAGGCGGAGAAAGACAAATACCAAATTATTTCACTCATCTGTGGAGTATAAGAACAAAGAAAAAACTGAAGGAGCAAAACAACAGCAGAATCACAGAACCCAAGAATGGACTAACAGTTACCAAAGAGAAAGGGACTGGGGATGGTAGGAGGGAAGAGAGGGATAAGGGGCATTAAGATTAGCACACATAATGTAGAGGGGGGGGTCACAGGGAAGGCAGTATAGCACAGAGACAACAAGTAGTGACTCTGTAGCATCTTACTATGCTGATGGACAGTGACTGTAATGGGGTATTGATAATGGGGAAAATCTAGTAACCACAATGTTGCTCATGTAATTGTATATTAATGATACCAAAATAAAAAAATTAATTACCAAGTGTTTTATTATTTTTGATGCAGTCATAAATAGAACTGTTAGCTTCCCTTTCTGCTAGTTTGTTAGTGTATAGAAACACAACTTTTTTTGTATATTCATTTTGTATCCTGCAGCATTATTGACTTCATTTATTCTAACAGTTTTTTGTTGTACTCTTTGCATTTTCTATATATAATATGTAATTTGCAGATAGTAGTAATTTTACTTCTTCCTCTCCAATTTGGATACTTTTTATTTTTCTTTTTTGCCTAATTGTTCTGACTAGGACTTTCAGTACTACATTGAATAAAAGTAATGATTGTGGGTATCCTTGTCTTGGGAACTTAGAGCTTTTTTTGGCCTTTATTATTTAGGGGTACATGTCATCTGTATCCACTTTGTTGACATTTTTTAATCTTAAATTTTATCAAATACTTTTTCTGCATCTACTGAGATGAGCATGTGATTTTTACCCTCATTTTATTAAGGTGTTGTATCACATTGACTGAGTTGCAATGTTGAACCATCCTTATATCCCTGGAATAAACCACACTTGATCACAGTGTATCATCTGTTTACTGTTGAATTCAGTTTGCTAATATTTTCTTAAAGATTTTTGTATCTGTGTTCATCAGGAATATTGGCCTTAGTTTTCCTTTCTTGTAGTGTACTTGTCTGGCTCTGTTATCAAGTTAACGCAGGCCTCATAAAATGAGTTTGGACATGTTCCCCCTCTTTTATTTTTTGGAAGAGTTTGGAAAGGTTTTGTTAGTTCTTCTTTGAATGTTTGGTAGCATTCACCAATGAAGTCATCTTGTCCTGGACTTTTGTTTGTTGGGAGGCTTTCATTACTGATTCAATATCCTTACTGGTAAACATTCCGTTCAGATTTTCTGTTTCCTCATGATTCAACCTTAGTAGGTTTTATGTTTCCGGAAATGTATCTATTTCTCCTAGGATGTCAAATGTGTTGGCATATATAATTCTTCACAGTAATCTCTTGTGATCCTTTGTTTTTGTGGTATCAGATGTAGTGTTTACTCTTTCATCTCTGATCTTATTAAAACAAATCCTCTCTTTTTCTTCTTGGTGAGTCTAGCTAAAGGTTTGTCAATTTTGTTCATCTTTGTGAAGAACCAGTTCTTTTAGTTTCATTGATTTTTTTCATTTAATCACTATTTAATCTATTTCTGTTCTAATCTTTATTTCTACTAACTTTGGGCTTCATTTGTTCTTTATTTTCTAGTTCCTTGCGGTGTAAAATTCAATTATTTATTTGAGATTTTTATTTTTTCTTGATGTAGACATTTACTGGTATGAATTTCCCTCTTAAAACTGTTTTTTGTTATATCCTATAAATTTATAAATGTGTATTTCCATTTTCATTTGTCTCGAGGTATTTTTTTTGCTGTCTCTTAATTCCTTCTCTGACCCATTGGTTGTTCAGTGGTATGTTGTATAGTCTCCACACGTTTGTGAATTTTCCAGTTTTCTTCCTGCAGTTAATTTCTAGTTTCATAGTGTGGTCAGAAAAGTTGCTTGACAGATTTCATTCTTCTGTAGATTTACTGACTTGTTTTGTTTATGATACGATCTGTCTTGGAGAAAGTTCCCTGTGCACTTGAGAAGAACATATTCTTTTGCTGTTGGATGGAACATTATGTATTTTTTTTGTTAAGTCCATCTGATCTAACATGTCATTTAAGGCCAATATTTCCTTACTGATTTTCTGTCTGGATGACCTATCCATCAATAAAAGGGGTATTCAAAAAAAAGTATTATATTGCCTCCTGTTGTATTGCTGCCTATTTCTCCATTTAGATCTGGTAATATTACCTTTATATATTTAGCTCCTGTAGGTTAGGTGCCTAAATATTCAGAAATGTTATATCCTCTTGTTGTATTGACCCTTTTATGATTACATAATGCTTGTCTCTAATTATAGTCTATAAAGTCTATTTTGTCTATTAGAAGTATAGCTACCCTACAGCTTTTCGTTTCCATTTGAATGGAATATCTGTTTCCATTCCTTCACTTTCAGTCTGCATGTGTCATCGTATCTAAAATGAGTCACTTACAGGCTGCATGTAGATCAGTCTTGTTTTATCCATTTAGTCATTCTATGTCTTTTGAGTGGAGAATTTACTCTATTTGTACTTAATTACTGATAGATATGTGCTTATTGCCATTTTGTTAATTATTGTCTTGCTGTTTTGTAATTCCTCTGTTCTTCTCATCCGCCTTCCCTTCGTAGTTTGATGACTTTTATAGTGGTATGCTTGGATGCGTTTCTATCTTTTTTACATCTACTACAGGTTATTTCTCTGTGTAGTATTTCTCTGTAGAAATACTACAAGTTATTTCTTATTACAGAGAAATAACTGTACACTTTTACTCTTCCCCCTGCCATAAAACAAAAAAAACTTTGCTTTTGAGGTCACATTTTATTTATTTTTTTTTGAGAGGGCATCTCTCATATTAATTGATCAAATGTTTGTTAACAACAATAAAATTCTGTATAGGGGACTCAATGCACAATCATTAATCAACCCCAAGCCTAATTCTCAACAGTCTCCAAACTTCTGAAGCATAATGAACAAGTTCTTACATGGTGAACAAATTCTTACACAGTGAGTAAGTTCTTACATGGTGAACAGTACAAGGGCAGTCATCACAGAAACTTTCAGTTTTGATCACGCATTATGAACTATAAACAATCAGGTCAAATATGAATATTCGCTTGATTTTTATACTTGATTTATATGTGAATCCCACTTTTCTCCCTTATTATTATTATTTTTTTAATAAAATGCTGAAGTGATAGGTAGATGCAAGATAAAGGTAGAAAACATAGTTTAGTGCTGTAAGAGGGCAAATGTAGATGATCACGTCTGTGCCTATAGGCTAAGTATTAATCCAAGCTAGACAAGGGCAACAAAACATCCACAGATGCAGAAGATTTCTCTCAAAACAGGGGGGGGAGGTTCTAAGCCTCACCTCTGTTGATCCCCAATTTCTCACCTGATGGCCCCCCTGCGACTGTGCCTGTCTTAGGTTGTTCCTCCCTTGAGGAATCTTACCCGTCTCTGGCTAACCAGTTATCTTCTGGGGCCATACAGGGAAATGTAAAGTTGGTAAGTGAGAGAGAAGCAATATTGTTTGAAATGGTTAGCTTTTTACTTCTTTGCATATTTATGCCCTGTGGCTTCTATGCCCAGCATTTGTCTTGAGGTATCTTTTCCACTTGGAAGAATTATGATACTCGGTAATTTCGATATGAGGCATGAATTCTACTTAAGGGTTGTAATTAGGAAGGAAGAAGAAAAGCTATAGAAATAGCAGACGGAAGAAAACATGGGAAGATTGATTATTTCTTTGACATATCTTCTTGTAGAGTAACTTCAGCATGTATAGGTTTTAAACTACTAATTAAATTGTGTACACACATTAACATAATAGGAATATAGCTACATAACCAAAGCAGACCTACAATTACCAGCCATCTCCAGTGAAACCAAAAAAACCAGTTACGCACCCTAGGCATTTGTGAAAACTTATCAATGATATGATGGATATTGTCTAAGTGAATTTGAATAGTTTGAGAAAAATCAGACAAATTAAAACAATGCATTCCTGGGAATTGTTCACATCCCATATGTTCTTCTAACAGTAGATAGTCTATAGTTGCAATATTTTGGAGCGCTGCAACTTGCACTTCTCCTAATTCTTGGTTGAGTTCCGACAGTATAGATCCAGTCAAATTTGTTGTTTTACTGTATGGACAGGCCAGCTTAGATATCTCCTTCTTCATTCCAATGGCAAGTCCAGGAACCGGTGGGATGAATGCAGCTACAACTGCAACAGTGCCAGGATCTTTGTTGAAGTTTTTTAATGATCATCTTCTGGAATGACTCTTCCAGAGAATGTTGATGTTGGAAGTTCTTCTTCATATCGTATCTTAATTCGTTTTCTCGGTAGCCAAATTAGCCTTTGATCCTCTGTATAAACACAAACAAACCCTTTGCCCACACTTTGATATGCCCTTTATACCATTGTGAAGAACTTATTGGAGATCACACTGGAACTGCTTTTTTTTTTTTAAGAGAAAGGAATATTATCAGAAAAATGTATTTCCATAGATGATCATCTGACACCCTTTAAATGATCAAAATTAAGGATATTTAAAGCGTGCATTAATTGTTTATTTACAGTTAGTTTAATCCTATCAGGGAGTAATCCTCTTTTTCTTTCTTTTTCTTTTTTTGTTATCATTAATCTACAATTACATGAAGAATATTATGTTTACTAGGCTCTCCCCTATACCAGGTCCCCCCCCACAAACCCCTTTACAGTCACTGTCCATCAGCATAGCAAAATGTTGTAAAATCACTACTTGTCTTCTCTGTGTTGTACAGCCCTCCCCTTTCTCCCACCTTCCCCACTATGCATGCTAATCATAACACCCCCTTTCTCCTTCCCCCCCTTATCCCTCCCTACCCACCCATCCTCCCCAGTCCCTTTCCCTTTGGTACCTATTAGTCCATTCTTGGGTTCTGTGATTCTGCTGCTGTTTTGTTCCTTCAGTTTTTCCTTTGTTCTTATACTCCACAGATGAGTGAAATCATTTGGTATTTCTCTTTCTCCGCTTGGCTTGTTTCACTGAGCATAATACCCTCTAGCTCCATCCATGTTGTTGCAAATGGTAGGATTTGTTTTCTTCTTATGGCTGAGTAATATTCCATTGTGTATATGTACCACATCTTCCTTATCCATTCATCTACTGATGGACACTTGGGTTGCTTCCAATTCTTGGCTATTGTAAATAGTGCAGCGATAAACATAGGGGTGCATCTGTCTTTTTCAAACTGGAGTGCTGCGTTCTTAGGGTAAATTCCTAGGAGTGGAATTCCTGGGTCAAATGGTATTTCTATTTTGAGGAACCTCCATACTGCTTTCCACAATGGTTTAACTAATTTACATTCCCACCAGCAGTGTAGGAAGGTTCCCCTTTCTCCACAACCTCGCCAACATTTGTTGTTGCTTGTCTTTTGTGGTTTTTTTTTTTTTTTTTTTTTTTTTTTTTTTGTGAGGGCATCTCTCATATTTATTGATCAAATAGTTGTTAACCACAACAAATCTCTGTATAGGGGGGTCAATACTCAATGCACAATCATTAATCCACCCCAAGCCCAATTTTCGTCAGTCTCCAATCTTCTGATGCATAACGAACAAATTCTTACATGGAGTACAAATTCTTACATAGTGAATAAGTTACATGGTGAACAGTGCAAGGGCAGTCATCACAGAAGCTTTCGGTTTTGTTAATGCATTATGAACTATACACAGTCAGTTCAAATATGAATATTCATTTGATTTTTAAACCTGATTTATATGTGGATACCACATTTCTCTCTTTATTATTATTATTTTTAATAAAATGCTGAAGTGGTAGGTAGATACGAGATAAAGGTAGAAAACAGAGTTTAGTGTTGTAAGAGAGCAAATGTAGATGATCAGGTGTGTGCCTGTAGACTATGTGTTAATCCGCGCTAGACGAGGGCAATAAACATCCATGTATGCAGAAGATTTCTCTCAGAACATGAGGGGGGAGGTTCTAAGCCTCACCTCTGCTGCTCCCCATTTTCTCACCAGATGGCCCCCTGCGACTGTGCCTGTCTTAGGTTGTTCCTCCCTTGAGGAATCTTACCCGTCTCTGGCTAACCAGTCATCTTCCGGGGCCATACAGGGAAATGTGAAGTTGGTAAGTGAGAGAGAAGCCTTATCGTTTGAAAAGGTTAGCTTTTTACTTCTTTGCATATTTATGCCCTGTGGCTTCTATGCCCAGCATTTGTCTTGAGGTGTCTTTACCACTTGGAAGAATTATGATACTCGGTAAATTCGACATGTGGCACGAGTTCTATTTAAAGGTTGTGATTAGGTAGGAAGAAGAACAGCTACAGAAGTAGCAGGCAGAAGAAAACCTGGGAAGATTGATTATTTCTTTGACATATCTTCTTGTAGAGTTACTTCAGCATGGATAGGTTTTAAACGACTAATTAAATTGTGCACACACATTAACATAATAGGAATATAGTTACCTAACCAAAGCATACCTGTAATTACCAGCCATCTCCAGTGAAACCAAGAAAACCAGTTAGGCACCTTAGGCATTTGTGAAAACTTATCTATGATATGGTGGATATTGTCCGACTGAACTTAAACAGTCTGAGAGAATTCAGATAAACTAGAACACCCCATTCCTGGGGACTGTTCATATCCCATATGTTCTTTTAACGATAGTCTGTGGTTGTAAGATTTTGGAGTGCTACAATTTGCACTTCTCCTAATTCTTGGTTGAGTTCCAACAGTATAGATCCAGTCCAATTTTTGTTTTACTGCATGCACAGGCCAGCTTAGATATCTCCTTCATCTTTCCCATGGCAAGTCCAGGAACTGGTGGGATGAGTGCATCTACACCTGTGACAGTGCATGGGTCTTTGTTGAAGTTTTTTTTTTTTTTTTTCTGATCATCTTCTGTCATGAGTCTTCCCGAGAGTGCTGATGTTGGAAGTTCTTTTTCATATCGTATCTTAGTTTCTTTTTCGGGGTAGCCAAATTAGGCTTTGATCCTCTGTATAAACACAAACAGACCCTTTGCCTACACTTTTATATGTCCTTTATATCATTGTGTAGAACTCATTGGAGGTTACCACACAGGAACTGCCCTTTTTTTTTTTAATCATTAATCTACACTTACATGACGAATACTTTGTTTACTAGGCTCTCCCCTATACCATGTCCCCCCTATATACTCCTTTACAGTCACTGTCCATCAGCGTAGCAACCTGTTGTAGAATCACTACTTGTCTTCTCTGTGTCGTACAGCCCTCCCCTTTCTCCCACCCCGCTATGGATGCTAATCTTAATACCCCCCTACTTCTCCCCCCCTTATCCCTCCCTACCCACCCATCCTCCCCAGTCCCTTTCCCTTTGGTACCTGTTAGTCCATTCTTGAGTTCTGTGATTCTGCTGCTGTTTTGTTCCTTCAGTTTTTCCTTTGTTCTTATATTCCACAGATGAGTGAAATCATTTGGTATTTCTCTTTCTCTGCTTGGCTTGTTTCACTGAGCAAAATACCCTCCAGCTCCATCCATGTTGCTGCAAATGGTTGGATTTGCCCTTTTCTTATGGCTGAGTAGTATTCCATTGTTTATATGTACCACATCTTCTTTATCCATTCAGCTATCGATGGACATTTAGGTTGCTTCCAATTCTTGGCTATTGTAAATAGTGCTGCGATAAACATAGGGGTACATTGGTCTTTCTCATACTTGATTGCTGCATTCTTAGGGTAAATTCCTAGGAGTGCAATTCCTGGGTCAAATGGTATGTCTGTTTTGAGCATTTTGATGTACCTCCATACTGCTTTCCACAATGGTTGAACAAGTTTACATTCCCACCAGCAGTGTAGCAGGGTTCCCCTTTCTCCACAGCCTCGCCAACATTTGTTGTTGTTTGTCTTTTGGATGGCAGCCATCCTTACTGGTGTGAGGTGATACCTCATTGTGGTTTAAATTTGCATTTCTCTGATAATTAGCGATGTGGAGCATCTTTTCATGTGTCTGTTGGCCATCTGTATTTCTTTTTTGGAGAACTGTCCGTTCAGTTCCTCTGCCGATTTTTTTATTGGATTATTTGTTTTTTGTTTATTGAGGTGGGTGAGCTCTTTATATATTTTGGACGTCAAGCCTTTATCGGACCTGTCATTCTACAAATATATTCTCCCATACTGTAGGGTACCTTTTTGTTCTATTGATGGTGTCTTTTGCTGTACAGAAGCTTTACAGCTTAATATAGTCCCACTTGTTCATTTTTGCTGTTTTCCTTGCCTGGGGAGATATGTTCAAGAAGAGGTCACTCATGTTTATGTCTAAGAGGATTTTGCCTATTTTTTTTTCTAAGAGTTTTATGGTTTCATGACTTACATTCAGGTCTTTGATCCATTTTGAATTTACTTTTGTGTATGGGGTTAGACAGTGATCCAGTTTCATTCTCTTACATGTAGCTGTCCAGTTTCGCCAGCACCATCTGTTGAAGAGACTGTCATTTCGCCATTGTATGTCCTTGGCTCCTTTATCAAATATTAATTGACCATATGTGTTTGGGTTAATGTCTGGAGTCTCTAATCTGTTCCACTGGTCTGTGGCTCTGTTCTTGTGCCAGTACCAAATTGTCTTGATTACTATGGCTTTATAGTAGAGCTTGATGTTAGGGAGTGAGATCCCCCCTACTTTATTCTTCTTTCTCAGGATTGCTTTGGCTATTCGGGGTCTTTGGTGTTTCCATATGAATTTTTGAACTGTTTGTTCCAGTTCGTTGAAGAATGTTGCTGGTAATTTGATAGGGATTGCATCAAATCTGTATATTACTTTGGGCAGGATGGCCATTTTGACTATATTAATTCTTCCTAGCCACGAGCATGGGATGAGTTTCCATTTGTTAGTGTCCCCTTTAATTTATCTTAAGAGTGACTTGTAGTTTCCAGGGTATAGGTCTTTCACTTCTTTGGTTAGGTTTATTCCTAGGTATTTTATTCTTTTTGATGCAATTGTGAATGGAGTTGTTTTCCTGATTTCTCTTTCTATTGGTTCATTGTTAGTATATAGGAAAGCCACAGATTTCTTTGTGTTAATTTTGTATCCTGCAACTTTGCTGTATTCTGATATCAGTTCTAGTAGTTTGGAGTGGAGTCTCTGGGGTTTTTTATGTACAATATCATGTCATCTGCAAACAGGGACAGTTTAACTTCTTCTTTACCAATCTGGATTCCTTGTATTTCTTTGTTTTGTCTGCTTGCTGTGGCTAGGACCTCCAGTACTATGTTAAATAACAATGGGGAGAGTGGGCATCCCTGTCTTGTTCCCGATCTCAGAGGAAAAGCTTTCAGCTTCTCGCTGTTCATTATAATGTTGGCTGTGGGTTTATCATATATGGCCTTTATTATGTTGAGGTACTTGCCCTCTATACCCATTTTGCTGAGAGTTTTTATCATGAATGGATGTTGAATTTTGTTGAATGCTTTTTCAGCACCTATGGAGATGATCATGTGTTTTTGTCTTTCTTTTTGTTGATGCGGTGGATGATGTTGATGGATTTTCGAATGTTATACCATCCTTGCATCCCTGGGAGGAATCCCACTTGGTCATGATGTATGATCCTTTTGATATATTTTTGAATTCGGTTTGCTAATATTTCATTGAGTATTTTTGCATCTACATTTATCAGGGATATTGGTCTGTAATATTCTTTTTTCGTGGGGTCTTTGCCTGGTTTTGGTATTTGGGTGATGTTGGCTGCATAGAATGAGTTTGGGAGTATTCCCTCCTCTTCTGTTTTTTGGAAAACTTTAAGGAGAATGGGTATTATGTCTTCCCTGTATGTCTGATAAAATTCTGACGTAAATCCGTCCGGCCCAGAGGTTTTGTTCTTGGGTAGTTTTTTGATTACCGTTTCAATTTCTTTGTCGTAATTGGTTTAACTTTTGTGTTTCTTCCTTGGTCAGTCTTGGAAGGTTGTATTTTTCTAGGAAGTTGTCCATTTCTTCTAGGTTTTCCAGCTTGTTGGCATATAGGTTTTCATAGTAGTCTTTAATAATTCTTTGCATTTCTGTGGAGTCTGTAGTGATTTTTCCGTTCTCATTTCTGATTCTGTTGATTTGTGTTGATTCTCTTTTTCTCTTAATAAGTTTGGCTAGAGGCTTATCTATTTTGTTTATTTTCTCAAAGAACCAGCTCTTGGTTTCATTGATTTTTGCTATTGTTTTATTCTTCTCAATTTTGTTTATTTCTTCTCTGATCTTTATTTTGTCCCTCCTTCTGCTGACTTTAGGCCTCATTTGTTCTTCTTTTTCCAGTTTCGATAATTGTGATGTTAGACTATTCATTTGGGATTGTTCTTCCTTCTTCAAGTGTGCCTGGATCACTATATACTTTCCTCTTAAGACTGCTTTTGCTGCGTCCCACAGAAGTTGGGCTTTGTGTTGTTGTTGTCATTTGTTTCCATATATTGCTGGATCTCCATTTTGATTTGACATTGATCCATTGATTATTTAGGAGCGTGTTGTTAAGCCTCCATGTGTTTGTGAGCCTCTTTGCTTTCTTTGTACAGTTTATTTCTAGTTTTATGCCTTTGTGGTCTGAAAAGTTGGTTGGTAGGATTTCAATCTTTTGGAATTTTCTGAGGCTCTTTTTGTGCCCTAGTATGTGGTCTATTCTGGAGAATGTTCCATGTGCACTTGAGAAGAATGTATATCCTGTTGCTTTTGGATGTAGAGTTCTATAGATGTCTATTAGATTCATCTGTTCTACTGTGTTGTTCAGTGCCTCCGTGTCCTTACTTATTTTCTGCCTGGTGGATCTATCCTTTGGGGTGAGTGGCATGTTGAAGTCTCCTAGAATGAATGCATTGCAGTCTATTTCCCCCTTTAGTTCTGTTAGTATTTGTTTCACATATGCTGGTGCTCCTTTGTTGGGTGCATTTTTAGAATGGTTGTATCCTCTTGTTGGACTGAGCCCTTTATCATTATGTAATGTCCTTCTTTATCTCTTGTTACTTTCTTTGTTTTGAAGTCTATTTTGTCTGATATTTGTACTGCAACCCCTGCTTTCTTCTCTGTTGTTTGCCTGAAATATGTTTTTCCATCCCTTGACTTTTAGTCTGTGCATGTCTTTGGGTTTGAGGTGAGTTTCTTGTAAGCAGCATATAGATGGGTCTTTTTTATCCATTCTATTACTCTGTGTCTTTTGATTGGTGCATTAAGTCCATTTACATTTAGGGTGACTATTGAAAGATATGTACTTATTGCCATTGCAGGCTTTAAATTCGTGGTTACCAAAGGTTCAAGGTTAGCCTCCTTAGTATCTTACTGCCTAACTTAGCTTGCTTATTGAGCTGTTGTATACACTGTCTGGAGATTCTTTTCTTCTCTCCCTTCTTATTCCTCCTCCTCCATTCTTCGTATGTTGGGTGTTTTGTTCTGTGCTCTTTTTAGGAGTGCTCCCATCTAGAGCAGTCCCTGTAAGATGCCCTGTAGAGGTGGTTTGTGGGAGGCAAATTCCCTCAACTTTTGCTTGTCTGGGAATTGTTTAATCCCTCCATCATATTTAAGTGATAATCGTGCTGGACACAGTATCCTTGGTTCAAGGCCCTTCTGTTTCATTGCATTAAATATATCATGCCATTCTCTTCTGGCCTGTAAGGTTTCTGTCAAGAAGTCTGATGATAGCCTGATGGGTTTCCCTTTATAGGTGACCTTTTTCTCTCTAGCTGCCTTTAAAACTCTTTCCATGTCCTCGATCTTTGCCATTTTAATTATTATGTGTCTTGGTGTTGTCCTCCTTGGGTCCTTTCTGTTAGGAGTTCTGTGTATTTCCGTGGTCTGTTCGATTATTTCCTCCCCCAGTTTGGGGAAGTTTTCAGCAATTATTTCTTCAAAGACACTTTCTATCCCTTTGTCTCTCTCTTCTTCTTCTGGTACCCTATAATACGGATATTGTTCCTTTTGGATTGGTCACACAGTTCTCTTAATATTGTTTCATTCCTGGAGATCCTTTTGTCTCTCTCTATGTCAGCTTCTATGCGTTCCTGTTCTCTGATTTCAGTTCCATCAGTGGCCTCTTGCATTCTATCCATTCTGCTTATAAACCCTTCCAGAGTTTGTTTCATTTCTGCGATCTCCTTTCTGGCATCTGTGATCTCCCTCTGGACTTCATCCCATTTCTCTTGCATATTTCTCTACATCTCTGTCAGCATGTTTATGATTCTTATTTTGAATTCTTTTTCAGGAAGACTGGTTAGGTCTGTCTCCTTCTCTGGTGTTGTCTCTGTGATCTTTGTCTGCCTGTAGCTTTGCCTTTTCATGGTGATAGGAATAGTTTGCAGAGCTGGGACAAGTGATGGCTGGAAGAACTTCCCTTCTTGTTGTTTGTGGCCCTCCTCTCCTAGGAGAACAGCGACCTCTAGTGGCTTGTGCCGCGCAGCTGCGCGCAGACAGGGTTTCTGCTTCCTGCCCGGCTGCTATGGAGTTAATCTCCGCTGTTGCTGTGGGCGTGGCCTAGCTCGGGCAGCTACTCCAAAGTGGTGGAGTCGCGTTAGAGGGGGAGCAGCCAGGAGGCTATTTATCTCCGTGAGAGGCCTCCGTGCTCCCTCCTGCCCAGGGGGTTAGAGTGCCCAGAGATCCCCAGATTCCCTGCCTCTGGACTAAGTGTCTGGGACGCTTCCGTCTGGTTTTGAGGTCCCTGTCCCTTTAAGACTTCCTAAAAGCACTCACCAAAAAAAAAAAAAAAAAAAAATTTGGTAAATAAATAATTAAAAAAAAAAAAAGAGCTGCTCACTTTTCTTTGTCCTAGGTGGCCGGCCTCAGGGACCTGCTCATCGGTCTTGCTGACCTGTTTCCCTAGTATCCAGCACCTCACACATGCACTGTGTCTGCACTCTGGCCCGGATGGCTGGGGCTGGGTGTTCGGCAGCCCTGGGCTCCGTCTCCCTCCCGCTCTGCCTGCTCTCCTCCCACCGGGAGCTGGGGGGAGGGGCGCTCGGCTCCCGCGGGGCCGGGGCTTGTATCTTACCCCCTTCACGAGGCGCTGGGTTCTCGCAAGTGTGGATGTGGTCTGGATGTTGTCCTGTGTCCTCTGGTCTCTATTCTAGGAAGAGTTGTCTTTGTTATATTTTCATAAATATATGTGGTTTTGGGAGGAGATTTCTGCTGCTCTACTCACGCCACCATCTTGGCTCAGGAGTCCTGAGGTCACATTTTACATTTTTTATCTTGTATATCCCTTAACTATTATTAAACATTTTTTATCTTATATATCCCTTAACTATTATTAACGTTATCATTATTCTTGCCCCTTTTGTCTTTCAGTCTCATACTAGCACCTTTATATTAATCCACCATCACTTTTCCAGTGATATTTATACTTTCATATGTTTTCTTCTATTAATTAGTGCTCTCTTTTCAGCTTAAAGAAGTCCCTTGAACACATGTCTTTTAAGGCTGGTTTATTGCTCAGGGACTCCTTTAGCCTTGTCTATGTGGAAACTCCCTGTCCTTCAATTGTGAATGATAACCTTGCTGGGTACTGTACTCTTGTTGGGAGATTTTTTCTTCAGCCCTTTGAATATATCATGCCACTCCCTCTGGTCTGCTAAGTTTCTGCTGAAAAATTTACTGACATTCAAGGGAAACAAAAGCAAAAATGAACTCATGGGACTACATCAAACTAAAAATTTTCTGTATGGCAAAGGACACCATTAACAGAACAAAAAGGCATCCATCCTACAGCATGGGTGAAGATGTTTGTAAATGACGTATCTGACAAGGGGTTAACATCCAAAATATATAAAGAACTCACACCTCAACACCCAAAAAGCAAATATCCTGATTAAAAAATGGGCAGAGGATATGAAGAGACAATTCTCCAAAGAAGAAATTCAGATGGCCTACAGACACATAAGATGCTCCACATCACTAATCATCAGGGAAATGCAAATTAAAACCACATTGAGATATCACCTCACACCAGTTATGATGGCCAAGAACAACAAATGCTGGTGAGCATGCAGAGAAAGGGGAACCCTCCTACACTGCTGGTGGCAATGTAAGCTGGTTCAACCATTGTGGAAAGCAATACGGAGGTTCCTCAAAAAACTGAAAAAAGAAATACCATTTGACCCAGGAATCCCACTCCTTGGAATTTACCCAAAGAACACAACTTCTCAGACTCAAAAAGACATATGCACCTCTATGTTTATCGCAGCACTTTTTACAATAGCCAAGATAGGGAAACAACCTAAGTGTTCATCAGTAGATGAATGGATAAAGAAGAGGTGGTACATATACACAATGGAATACTATTCAGCCATAAGAAAGAAACAAATCCTACCATTTGCAACAACATGAATGGACCTGGAGGATATTATGCTCAGTGAAATAAGCCCAGCGGAGAAAGTCAAATACCAAATGATTTCCCTCATTTGTGGAGTATAACAACAAAGCAAAACTGAAGGAACAAAATAGTAGCAAACTCACAGACTCCATGAAGGGACTAGTGGTTACCAAAGGGGAGGGGTATAGGATGGCGGGTGGGGAGGGAGGGAGAAGGGGATGGAGGGGTATTATGTTTAGTACACATGGTGTGAGGGGTCATGGGGAGAACAGTGTAGCACAGAGAAGGCAAACAGTGAATCTGTGGCATCTTGCTGCACTGATGGATAGTGACTGCATTGGGGTATGGGTGGGGACTTGATAATATGAGTAAATGTAGTAACCACATTGTTTTTTCATGTGAAACCTTCATAAGAGTGTATATCAATAGTACCTTAATAAAAATTTTTTTAGAAATCTGACATTCTTAGGAAGGTTCCTTTATAAATAACAAGTTGTTTTTCTCTTGATGCTTTTGCAATTCTTGTCTTTAACTTCGACCCTTTAATTATAATCTTGTTGTTGGTCTCTTTGGTTCTTGTTATTTGGAATTCCCTATGTTAGAGAAGTTTTCAGCCATTATTTCTTCAAATAAGTTTTCTGTCCTTTTCTTTCTTTCTCTTTCTGAGACTCTAATGTGAATTTTGGTCTACTTGATGTTACTCCATAGGTCCCTTAAGCTGTCTTCACCATTTTCATTCCTTTTTCTTTTTGCTACTTTTATTAGGTGCATCCAACTGCCCTTTGATTTTACTGATCCTTTCTTCTCCTTTGTCTAGTCTATGGTTGAATTCCTATTGTGTATTTTTCAGTTGAGTTATTGTATTCTCAGCTCTGTGACTTCTGTTAGATACTTTATCTTTTCTCTCTTTGTTCAAGTTCTCATTGTGTTCATCCATTCTCCTCTGAGATCAGTGAACATACTTATGACCATTATTTTAAAGTCTTTATCAGGTAAATCACTTACTTCTGTTTCATTAAGGGCTTTTTTTGAGGCTTTATCTTTTTCCTTAGTTTGGAACATATTCCTCTGTTCATTTTACTTGTCTTTCTGTAATAGTTTCTACACATTAGATAAAACAGCCACCTCTTTCAGTCTTAAAGTATAGAGAACCTTATACCCTCATGTAGAGAACCTTATTGTTCAACCCTGCCCTCGCTCTTGGTTGTCTCTCAAACTTTTGAATTATCCAAGCAGCCTATTTTATTTTCAATGGTTCCCAGTCGGTGAGGATGTACCGAGACCTGTCAGTGTCCTCGGAGGATCTCGGTCAGCACCTAGAATCATTGTGATGGGAAGCCACACCCTCAGGCAGCACCTTTTAAAGATCAAATATATACAGTTCTGTGGGACTGCAAGTGTAAGCCCCACTGGCCACCAGAGTTAGGAACTGGAGGTGTCCCCTGGGGAGCAGTAACAAAAATTGGAGCACCATACAAGCATATAAACTCCTTTCTGGGAAATACCAGCAAGTTGGCATAAGGCAAAGGGAGAGTGCAAAGATGGCATCCATTGGCCTCCATTCCCTGAAAGCACCTCCATAGGCCCCAAGATGCATGCCAAGCCTGAAGCCTGCCACTCATGCTGGAGCTCCAGCAAAAGCAAATAGCCCTCTTTCACCAAAAAATGGGGTATGTTTCAGTCTCCTGTCTGTTCAGTGACCTTGGTGTGACAGCCAGCCAAGAACTCTGATTGTTACAGTCCCATGGGACCCGGGAATGAAAACCCCCCTGCTTGCCACCAGAACCAGGCAATCGCTGGGTGTTCCCTAGCCAGCAACTGAAAAAAACAGGGCTCCACCCACAAAAACTGGGTACCAGATGCATGTAAAGGCTCCCTCTGGGAGATAATGGTGTGGAGTAAGGCAGAGTGAAAATGTAAAAATGGGGCTTGCTAGCCTCTGTCCTGGGAGAGTACCCCAGGGGGCCCCTAAATGTATGTTAGAGGCCTGCCTTTTAGGCCACGGCTTTAAGATAAGGAAATGAACCTCTTTCCCGGGATGTATGGCTGCCTGGCAGCTGCTTCTGACTGGGTTTTGGGGTAGAGAACCCAAGCGTACAAGCCTTTTAAAGCCATTTCTCACTTCACTGTAGACTTGGGGTCTTATGGCCACAAGCCTGTTGGTTTTCAAAGCCAAGTGTTTTGGGGAATCATCTCTCAGTTGTAGGTCTTAACACTTGGTTGGGTGCCCAGTGTAGGGCTAAAACCCTGTACTCCCCAGAGAGAAGCTCTAGGCTCTGAGTTCCCTCATTATTGTGGTTCATCACATGGTGGGGTGTGGTTTAGGGTGAGATAGTGTCTCAGCCTCTCTTATTTGCTTGGATGTGGGGTTTTTTCTCATTTGCCCAATGTATAAGAGTCATTCAGCTATTTAAGGCTTTTTTCAGAGAAAATTGTTCTGTGTGTAGCTGCAGATTTGGTGTGTACATTGGAGGAGGTAAGTTCAGGATCTTCCTACATTGCCCTCTCAAACTGGACCTCTGAAGTCAGTAATCATGAAGAGGTGGCTGTACTCTCATGTTCATTGCTACAGTATTCACAACAGCTAATATATGGAATCAACCTAAACTTCCCTCAATGGATGAATACAGAAAATATCTATAGATGGGTGTACACACATACAGTGGCTTATTCAGCTTTTAAAAGAAGGAAATCCTGTCATTTGCAAGAACATGGATGAACCAAAAGAACATTATGCTAAGCAAAATAAGCCAGGAACAGAAAATTTAAAAAGTACTGCATGATCTCACTTAAATGTGGAATCTAAAAGAAGTAAAACTCACAGAAGCAAAGAGTAGAGCAGTGGTCACCAGGGATTACAGGGAGGAGGAAATGGGGAGGTACTGGTCAAGGGTACAGAGTTGCAGCTATGTGGGGTGAATAAGTTCTGGGGATGTACCGTGGTGACTGTAGTTAGTAATACTCTATTGAATACTGGAAGTTTGCTAAAAGGGTAGATTTCATGTCCTCTCATTCCCTCATCCCCCCCACCTCAAAAAATGTTAACTATGGGAGATGAGATAACAAGTGACTTTACTATAGTAATCATTTCACTATGTATATCAAATTTATCTTGTACATCTTAAATAATACAATTTTTACTTAAAATGTTAAAAATATTTTTAAATAAAATTTAGTTACAATAAAAGAGTATGAAGGAAACAAAATTAATTATGTATCTTATTTAACCCAATATATTTAAAATGTTATTTCAATATTTAATCAATGTAAATGTAAAAATACTGATATTTTACTCATTTTCTTATACCAAGTTCTTCAAAACCGATTGTATATTTTTTGCACTTAAAAACATCACAAATTGGACTACATATGGCTAGTGGCTACCATATTGTACTGTGTAGATTTGAACAGAGTTTCATTAAAAGAGATAGATAAGAGGGCAAAAAGGGGGGAAGAAATAAAATGATTTAAGAAAATTCCAAGAACTAAAGGATACTAATTTCCAAATTGAGGAGGCTCTCTGAAAGTCAAAAAAAAAAAAATAGATTAGACCCAGACCAAGGCACTTCATCATGATATTTCAAAACACCAGGGACTCAGAGAAACCTCCACAGGATTCCAAGAAAAAAATTAACAACAACAAAAAAAGAAGAACAGGTTATAGTCAAAGGATCAGATATCCTGGCTTTAGCCTTCCCAACAACAATGCATAGAAAGGGCACTGCCTTTAAAATTCTGAAGGAGAACCACTACCAAGCTATAATTTTGCAACTAGCCAAAATACCAACCAAGTTAGGGGGGTAGATAAAAGGTGTTTTCAGCTGCCCAATATCTCAAAGAATTTACCTGGCACTCACCCTTTTTTAGGAAGCTACTGAAGGATGTGTTACACCGAACAAGGAAATAACAAAAGAATGAGGAAAATGTGAGATACTAGAAACAGGAGAAAGGTGAAAGGAATCCCTAGGATGAAACCGAACGAGGCCTGGAGATCAACCAGTCCAGATTAGAGAATGTCAGAAAGAACTGAGAGAGACTTCACTGAGAAAATCCAATGGATAGAATACCTCATGGGACTCATTATGGATATAGAGAACCAGCAGAGATTTGGGGGTCAAATTAGTAACAGATACACAAAAAACTGAGCAAAGAAAAATACAAAGTTATAAACACTCAATGCTAAGTAATTTATATTAAGAAGTTGGGAAGGGCACGTAGGCAAAGTAGAATGAATGAGTGATTGAAGAGTTGGAATCTCATCTTTTATGGTGTGAAATTAATACACAGTTTCTAAAACAGAAATGTAAGAAATAAACAATATAGGTATCTTCCCTGAAAATAGAAAGAATAAAAACCAAAATAATCAGGCATTGAAAATGGTTGGTTCTGGGGAAGAGAAAAGGAGGATTTGTTTTTCTAACACACTATAAAACTTCATCTCTCTAAGTCTAAAGTATACACATATGTAACTTATTTAAAAAGAAACCCAGGCAGTAATAAATCTGGGTGCATAAAGGACCCTTACCACCAGACCATGCTAATGAGCATCCTTATCTCCTAGCACTGAGTATTGGTTCCGCTGCATGGATGTGGATGGAGATGGTGTACTCTCCATGTACGAGCTAGAGTACTTCTACGAGGAGCAGTGTGATAGGATGGAAGCCATGGGCATTGAGCCCTTGCCATTCCATGATTTGCTGTGTCAGATGCTTGACCTGGTGAAGCCAGCCAACGATGGTAAGATTGAATAAAGGGCCATTTACAATGGTCACCCATGTAACAGAGTAAGGTACATAATCTGGATTGTCCTCAATTATTTAACTTTCCAGTTTTCCATGTGGGCTTCCCAAATATAGAAGTGTGTAAGTTTCTCCTTTACTGTTAGTATAGAACCAACAACCAATGGGAAATCCTGTTTAAGAAATGGGATTTTTTCCATATAAACAGAAGGCAGACTAATGAGTGCCAGGGGTTGGGGGCTGAGGAGCAATAAATAGGGAAGTGCTTTCAGGGTACAGTTTCCTTTGGATAGAAGAAATTGTTATGGAACTCAACAGTGATAATGGTTGAGCAACATCATGAATGTACTAAAAGCCACTGGATTGGATGCTTTAAAATGGTTAAAATAGTGAATTTTATGTTATGTCAGTTTTGCCTTAAAGAAACGGGATTTTTATAATAAAATAAACATACATAAACTTCTAAACTTTAGTAAAAGTTTTTTTTCACTTGCCAGTACAGCCCTTGAAATTTACCAGATTTATTTTTACATAGGCAAAATAACTCTACGAGATCTGAAGAGATGCAGAATGGCTCACATCTTTTATGACACTTTCTTTAATCTGGAAAAATACTTAGACCATGAACAGAGAGATCCCTTTGCAGTCCAGAAGGTACCAGTATATTTTTAACTCCTCTTCGAGGGCTGCAATATTAGGGGCTGCATGCTACAGATAAAAATGGTCTCTACCTACAGGAATCTTGGTATTTAAAGAGGTAACATTTAAAATATTTCATCACATACTGAAAAGAGAGAATAAAGGACCTGCAGTACATGTCTCCCACAGCTAATCTTCAAGTTCAAGTAAGCTGCATCTGCCTATGACTGAGTGAACTGTATTGCCTATGTACTTACATCTACATTAGAAACTAGTTACCAAAAAAGTTCTGAAAAAAATATGTCCCTTTAACTTAAAAAATATATCAATACTCACATTTGTATTACAAAGATACTGAGCTTGATTGAATTGTACCATTCATTTCCGGGATACATGGTAAATAGCTTTCCCCATCATAATGAAAACTAGAAGCTCTTCCTGATAGACAGCCTTCAGATAATCCAACACTTTTTCAGGTGTCAGTGGTTGCTGTGCATAACCATCAGTTTGAAGTCATATTCCACACCGGAACAGAGATGAGCACCCTTTCCCACACACAAAAAACGATGTACCCTCAAAAAACTGGACATAAGATCCATGTCCAAAAAACACACAAAAAAGCAGAATACTACCAGTTCCTCTTCTATTTCCCTGTTTGAAAAGAAAAATATGTTAATAGGAAACGTTTCCGTTGAATCCTATAGGAGTACAACTACAGGAAACTTTCCATGTTTTCTTTTCCTTCCACATGTTGCATACCTGTTTGATATAAATAGTAATAAGAATATGAAGATCACCTTCTAAAAACAAATACTCTGTACCTGATATTGGGACATATCAAGATGTATTATCAGTAGCCTAAAATTAGCAGCATATTTCACTAAATTTAAGATGCCCCATTATTTTATATACCTTTAAGCAAGAAAACACAATGACAATTATAGGTATAAAATAATACATGCTGATTTCAGAGATGTTAATAGGCTGAGGTGGGAGGGTTCTTAATATGGATTAAAAATCATAACACACTGGTCAATATTTAGATAATTGAATTCTAGGCATGACCAACCTTACATCATAGGGTGATACTAAAACAAGTTATTTTCATCATGGAAAAACATCATTTTACCTGGAATATATAATCCAAGATGCTGCCTATACTGCAGAAGAAAAGAATTTGTGTTATAAATTTTCCTTTTAAATTTTCACCTTTAAGTTTTACTTTCCTTTGTAAGAGTTGGTAATACATCAATATTTGCTCTGATCCACAAAGAATATTTTTAGTCAGAAGTGCTTAATAAATTCAAGCACTGTTCAAAGAAACCCTGGTTATATAGAGATGAAAAAACTCAGTATGTAAGGAATGGGTGTATAGAGGCAAAGAAAAGAGCAAAAGGTGGCAACCAAGCATATACAGTAAAAGCAGGGAAATGATCTGAGGAAGACAGGCTGTTTCCAGGAAGATAGTGCAGGTGATAGGGTGTCTGAGGTGGCTTTTAAAGAAGCAGTAAAAATTTGCCAGAAGAAGCAGTGATGCATTTCAGGTGTGCATATGCAAACCGCAGGTGACCCAGATAGCTGCTGCCCTGCCAAGTCCCAGGGGAGAAGGAGCTAGACAAAGCTCTGATTACAAGGCTAAGGAATTCATCATCATGAAACTGCTAAGCAGTTCATTATGATTTTGTGATTGGAGCTGTAGAAAATCACTTTACAAGTGTTACTTTAGCACCTTTTAACCATGTTGTAAAATATTTTTCAGTGATATACACATTTGTGATGACCTATTTCCAGTTTTTGTCTTTGATTATCTGTGTTTCGGTGGTATCTTCTTTCCAATCAGGATGTTGAGAACGATGGGCCCGAGCCCTCTGACTGGGACAGGTTTGCTGCTGAGGAGTATGAGACTCTCGTCGCAGAGGAGTCGGCCCAAGCGCAGTTCCAGGAAGGGTGAGTGAGTCTCCCTGTGTCTCTTGTACAACTTCTTTAATGAAGTAACTGTATCAGAAATATTCAAGCCAACTTAAAAAAACAAGCTAGAAATCCTTTCCTATTTTTGACATTTTTTTAACATACAAATGAGTGATCTTAACTAACATTAGTTGAATATTTTCCCCAGCTGTCTCCTCTTTCCTTCTTCATTAATTTTCTGGAAAGTCTTCTCATGCCCCATTTCCTTTAATGGAGTTGTACCTTCCACTGGAAACTAAGACTATTGTGCAGTCATACTACTTTGTTAGTGATGATAATAAACCATATAAATACAGGAGGTGGCTAAAAGAACTGAGCTCCTATAAATAACAAAAACAGTCATGTTTAAAACAAATCTTTATCATACATGGTTTTGTGCATTCAACCCTGAACAGTAAGTAACTTCCACATAGAATTTATAATAGGGTAGAATATATAATTCCATAAAGAAGCCACGGTTAAGAAATTAAAGTATCCAGGACTTGTTAACTGCTTAGAACATTTCAACAACTTTATAATTTGTTGGCTCTTTCCATCATCTAGTGATTCCTTTAGCAAGCCTTAGTCATTGTTTCTCAAAGCCTGTCAATTAATCATTATTATTAATGTAATGCATTTTTGAATATGCAATATATGCATATGATTTAATATTCAAAGAAACAAGAAAAAATAATAGAGGTTTCCTACCACCCAGTTCTCCTGCCCAGAAGCAACCACTGTTATCATACCCTTCCAGAGACAATCTCTCCCTTTCCCTCATAAAGGTTCTCATACTGTCTCTCCCTCCCTCATACATGTATATACATATGCACACAAATGTACAGGCATACCTCAGAGATAATGCTGATCTGGTTCCAAACAACTGTAATAAAGCAAGTACTGCAATAAAGTGAGTCAAATGAAGTTTTTGGTCTCCCAGTGCATATAAATGTTATGTTCACACTCTACTGTAGTCCTTTAAGTGTGCAACATTATGTCTAAAAAACACTGTATACCTTAATTAAGAAATACTATATAGCTAAAAATGCTGACCATCATCTGAGCTTTCAGCAAGTTGTAATCACTGATCACAAATCACAGTGACAAATATAATATTAGTGAAAAAGTTTAGAATGGTGCAAGAATTACCAAAATGTGGCACAGAGACATGGTAAGCAAATGCTTTGAAAAAATGTACCAGTAGACTTGTCTGAAGGACATTGGTTTATAAAAATTGCAATATCTGCAAAGTACAATAAAGCGAAGCACAATAAATTGAGGTTTGAGGTATGCCTGTATACACATACATATGTGTATGTGTGTCTGTGTATAAGCAAATATTTTTTCTTTGATACATATCACATATGGTAGAATACTGTATCCATTGTTTTTTCCACCTTGCTTTTCCATACTGTATGAAGTTTCTGTTATATAAGATGAATAAGTTCTAGAGCTCTACCATACAATATAGTGTCTGTACTTTATAAACACGGTATTATGCATTTTAAAATATGTTCAGAGAGATCTCATGTTAAGTGCTCCTCCAAAAAACTACACATATACAAAAGAACACAAGGAAATTTTTGAAGTAATGGTTATGTTTAGTACCTTGGTTTTGTTAGTGATGTCACAGATGTATGTGTATGTACAAACTCATCAAGATGTATTCATTAAATGTGTACAATTTTTAGCAATTAAATCTCAACAAAGCTAAAAAAAATACCAACAAAGATTGGGAGGACCATGTAGTGAAGCAGACACCTGAATTTTATGATAGCTGAGGTATAAGGAGGCTTGACAAATATTTTGGGGCCCTTGAGTGTGTGAAGAAAGAAATCAAGAAAAAAATAACTAAAGGTTGGGGAAAAAAACCAACTGATTATTGCATAGATGTGTCTAATGAATGTTCTAAGTTTTTTATAGGTGCATAATATTCCACTGCATGATTATACCATTGTTTTAAAGTCCTCTGTTCATGGACATATATGTCCAATATTTCACTATAAAAATATGTTGTAATGAACAATCTTACATATATGTCATATTATACATATGTAGGATTAATCTCTAGAAGTGTAGCAAATGGCAGACTTTCAAAGACATAGGAGGATTTTAGAGAAACCAACAAGAAATGATGCAGACACCCAGAATGAGCAATGGTGATGAGCCATTACCATCCCTAAGCGTAAACGGACAAGGAGATGAAACTACCACCGAAACCCAGAGAGAGTAGCTACTTGGAGGTCACCTGACAGGACTTGGGACCTTCAGTAATGGGAGTTAACCAACCTGCGACAACCTAGCAAAGAGACAACTGCTAAAATAAATACCCAATTTCATTCTCCTCATACCATGCAGTATCTTTCTAGCACTTTCCTTTGGCTTCCAACAAGAAACCATTCAGGTCTGCCTCCTGGACCACAGAACTAGGAGGAGAGTAGATAATAGTGGGATAAATAGAAAATGTCCAGCTTAGTACATAATGTATAATAGTCCTCCATAAAGCTTGTACATTTTACATCCTACCATTAAGTCTTTATTATCTTTTTAGAGAGCACAGAAGAAGCCATCACCAAACCACATTCTTTAATCTGGAGATTTCCTTAATATACTTAGCTACAAAACTGGAGTCTCATGTTTATGTCCTGTTTACCCAGAAACCCTTAAAACCATTCATCTTTCATTATCTTAAGCCTCAGTACATCAGAAGAGAAGACAGGCAAGTAGATTCACAAGCATGGTTTAGTTTTCTGGCACTGAACTTCCTTAGTAGGAATTAGGATAAGTTTACTAATTTGATGAGTGTTAAGAACATGTATGGATGCTTATAATAGTGGAAATTTGGAGAAAATCTAAGTATCTAGTAGAAAGATTAATAAAATTATCCTACATATATACAGTGCCACCCCAGGTAACCACTAAAAATCATTTTGTGATTGTATACTTCTTGACTATTATAAAGAAAAAATAAGGATATGGAAGGCTTTGAGAAAGCAAGTATAAAATAGAATAGAAAAGAACAAAGTATCAGAAAGAAAATTAAGTATATGTAAGGCAAAAGGGATCTAACTTACTATGCATTAGACAACAGAACAAATGGAATGGAAAGAAAAATTCAAAGATAATAGAAAAGCTCTTTTGAAATAAAAGACCTGTATCCAAAAGGTCAGAAGACACACCATATCCAGAAAATACTGATGATTGACCCCATATAGGTGTGGTGCATTTACCAGAATTCAGAGATAAATAAAAACTTATTTTCTGGGTCTTCTCCATTTAAAAAAAATGCAAGTCACCAGACAGGGGGGGAAAAGTCAGTCTTGCCTCCGATACCTCTACAGTAAAAGTGAATACTGGTAGACCTTGAAACAATATTTACAACTTTCTCAGAGAAAGAAATTCTGTAATCCAAAATTTTATACTAACCCGAGATGACATTCATGCATGAAAATACAAATGGATATTTTCAAACATACAAGAATGCAGAAATATAGCATACATGAGTCTTCTTTAAAATGGACATAGTCATAAAACTAAGAGAAGAACCCAAATAAAGAACCCAAAAATGGAGCAGCCATGGTAAAAAAAGAAATAATAATGAACACTACACTTAATGCATTTAAATGTAGAAAGGGTAGAGATGAGAACATAATATTCTGGAAAAAAATAATGTAGCTAAAACTGGGATGTAGAGGAGAGGAAGAAATCTGTGTAATATGTGTAGTATTCTAGAAATAACAATTTAACTAAAACTGGGACATAGAGAGGAAGAAGATACATGTGTAAGTTTCATTAGCAGGGCCTCAGCCAATACCCTCTAAAGCTGGTAAGTCAAGTTGAGGGTTTAAAAATATTAATTAAAATATGCATTTGAAAAACCAAAGCCAGACTCTAAATATTCTAATTCAATCAGAATTTATGTACACACAAAAAGAAAAACATGGACCTCAAAGCATAAACTAAACTAAAGATGACAAAACCAAAGTAAATATTTTTAATCAGTAAATGAATAAACTTATTAAAAGAAAAAGAAAAGGATTCAATTACAGAATGACAACAGAAGTTGAGTAGAAACAAAGAATGAACACCCCAAAAAAGCTATCCTGGAAACATCATATTTTGAAACAAAAACTCCAAAAAGAAAAAAAAATTGAAACCTATTCATTGCAGCTATAGTAAACTATTCCCTGAAAAAAGATAAAATACTTCCGTGACTTATTGTCCATAGACCATTTACAAAATAAATAATTAGGCACAAAGCAACTTCAGTGGACTTCTAAAAAGTGTAATACAGACCAGCTTCTCATTTCAAGGAGGTAGGCTGAAAGCATACTGTAGTTTTCAGTCTCTCACACCTTATGAAGATAAAATACAGAACACCACTTAAATGAAGAGCAACTGAGTGGACTAGAAGGAAAGCAGATGGGATCAGACTGAAGAGGGAGCCAGAGCTTAGCTCTGTGCAGGAGGATGCAGAAGGTAATGGCTATAGGTAAAGGGAGCAGCTCTGAAGAATGGTTCGTATCTGAGTCTGACTGAAACCAAGAGCAAGAGGGAGCCCAGGAGAGGCAGCATCCAGGTATGTCAAACCTATATCCCATGCTACCCCTAAAGGAAAAGCCAAGTCAATGGGTGCAGGATCTTGGAGCAGAGAAAGCACTGCCACTGAAATATCTGCACCAGCAGCAAGCCCCACCCCCATTCCCACTGAAAACACTATCGACCCCACATTGTCCCTCTTAAGCCGCTAATG
The DNA here is from genome assembly GCF_030020395.1 of Manis pentadactyla. Classification (NCBI taxonomy): domain Eukaryota; kingdom Metazoa; phylum Chordata; class Mammalia; order Pholidota; family Manidae; genus Manis; species Manis pentadactyla. The sequence goes on along the minus strand of NC_080019.1, from coordinate 68,283,596 downwards.
CAGAGGCGGCAGTTTTCAACTACATAGAAAAGTGTACAAATATCAAATAGCTGACAAAAACAATAAAATACTCAACAAATGGAAGAACTTTCATCCTTGGAAGGAAACTCACTATAGCAATCAGAACAAAAGATCAAAATGAGTCATTTGCTATTTTTAGAAAGATAAGAGAGAATATTGCACTCTTGAAGCAAAACTGACCAGTTTCTAGAAATGAAAGAAAAAAAACTCAAGTGAGAAACACAGTGATTGGGCTGAATAACAGGATGGACAGAGCTGAGAAGTTTTTTATTTGGGTTATCGATTGTGGAACTGGGGTAGGAAATCCTTGTAAAAATCAATAGAACTAACAACCAGATAATTCCCAGAATTTTAGCTGTTTAAAGAAAAAGAATACACAGGAACAGGAATCAGCAAACTTTTTCTGGCTAGGAAGTAAATATTTTAGGCTTTGCAGGTCTCTCACAACTACTTAGCACTGCCGTTGTGGTTTGAAAGTAGCCATAAGTAGCAATGAGTGGCTTTGTTGCAATAAAATTTTAATAATAGTCTCTGTCATAGTAACTTCATATCATTTTCATGTCATAAAATTTTTTTTTCAAATTTAAAAAGGTAAAAAATCATTCTTAGCTTATTGACAGTACCAAAACAGGTGGTGAGAGTTTTGGCTCACAGACTTAGTTTTAAGCCAGTCTGCCTATGCTAGAGGGAAATTTCAGCGCACAAAAATTAGAGAAGACCTAAAAATCTACCAAAGAGAAAAAAACAGGATTATCCACAAAGTGAACACAAAAAGAAATGGAGCAATATCATTCAAATGCTGCAAAGAAAATAACTTTGAACCTAGAAATCTGTTCCTGTTTAAATGTGAGGGCCAAATAAAGATACTTTCAGACATTCAGAGAAGTTTAATGCCATCCACCGACTATCTTTGCAAGAAGGTAGATGGATGTTGGAGGAAATAGTGGGGTGCAATAGCGATCACAAGCAATAAAATTAGTAAAATTTATTCTTAAACTAGATAAATATTGATCACAGATACTGTTAACGTAAGAGTAAAAGGAGGCCAGGGTAATATGCCATGAATCTTTATTAGGGTGGAGGATGACACTGATAAATTGACATTTTTTAGCAATGGATAGAGTTAAAGTGCATCTGCTGAAAATTTAAGGTCAGTCATTAATAAAAATAAAATGGAAAAAACTTTCTGATCATTTTTAGACGAAGACACTAGATTATTAACTAAAGAAAAAATGAGTAAAGAAAACTCCATCAACTAAAAAGCAAGTATGTTAATCAGCGGCCTTTTGGTGGCAAGTGACCTAAATTCAAATTGGCATAAGAAAAATAGCATAAGCAACAAGGAAATTACTGGCTTATAAAAACTAAAAAGCCCAGGGAGAGCACTGATTTTAAGGACTTTATCTCTTTCATCTCTTAGATAATGCTTTTAGTTCATTCTTTCACCCTGTAGCAAGTTTTTCATATGAAGTGATCACCTAATAGCTTCAAGTTCCAAATAAAAAGGAAAATCCCTTTCCCACAACTTCCAACAAAAGCCCAGGATTTGTGTCCCTTTGCCTCTAATTGACTTGGTTTGTGTCCAATCCCTGAACCAGCTCCTAAAGGAGTTAAGCCTAGAACTAAGCTTGGAGAGGAGTCAAGTCCATCCAAACTACATTTCCCCAAGGTAAATTGGGAAAACCAGAGAATTAAGGCCAAAAAAAAGGGGGAATGCTATATTAATAAAGGAACAATAGATGTCTACTGTAATAAGAAGAGACAAAAAGATACAGTACAAAATAAATGGCCAGAATAGGTTCAGATAATAGTATCAGTCACAAAACCCAGAATGGATTAAAATCCACCTGTATACTATTCTTTAGACTCACACCTAACAGAGGTCCCAAACAAATAGTAACAAGAGGAAATCAGGTATGCCAATGTTGATTAGACAAATAGAATTCAAAGCTTTAAAAGAGATTTATCAGTAATTCAACTGTTGGCCATGAAAATAAATTAGCAACTTTATGTAATATATAAATCAAATCTGATAGAAATACATCAGCAAATTGACAGATCCACAGTCATATAAAAACCCACATAGAAATACATGTAAAAACCAGTCATATAAAAGCCCACATACCAAAAAGGCCAATAATTTGTCAAATCTACCAATATAGTAAAGTATACATCATACCCCAACACTACAGCAGTGGTTCAACTTAACAAAATCATTAACAGATTAAAGGAGAAAAAAAAAGTAAAATGTAAACTGGTTCTTTGACGGCATGTGATAAAATACATTTTGGTTTGGAAAAAAGTCTTAATACTAAACAAATTTAAGAAGAGCACCTAAACAGATAAAGGGTATTAATCCCATACACCCAAAATAATAACCAGGTGTACTACAAAGCCATAGTAATTATACCTAGTATAGTATCCATGCCAAAGCAGAAAACTCACACATAGCAATGTAGTATATGATACAGTCTTTTCTTGACACATTTAAGACACTCATTAGTCAGTAAAATGGTGGGGTGAGAAAAGTGCATATTAAACTAGTGTCTGCATGCAAATAAGACTTTAAAAGCTTACAAGTAATGGGAGAAACTTATAAGGAGATTATGGATTTGAGTACATTTTTTAAATGACAAGTTATGTATCGTAATCAAAAGGCAAACAAACTGAGTTGCATAATATGACCAGTAGTATTCTTTTATAAACTTGGTTCTTCTTAATAGAACATGAATATTGACCAATTCTAAAACAGTCAAAAAACAGAAATTTCACCAGGAAAAAAAAAACATGAAAATTCCCACTTGACCAACAGTGAAGATGCAATAGCCAGATGTAACAATTTTAAATGTATACATACTTAATAGCACCCAAAAATATATGAAACAAAAGTTGTCAGACAATTCAACAATTACAGTTGGACATTTCAACACTCCTCTGTCTCTATTTTTATCAGTTATTGAAAATAACTTACAGTTATTGAAATTCAGTAAGGATACAGAAGATTCAAACAATGCAATGTATTTATTCAGTATCTAGAGAATAATCCACAAAACAAAGTATAGTTTTTTCAAGGGCACATGGAACTTCTCCAGGACAGACCATACATTAGGTGACTCAACAAATTCAAATGGATTACAGTAATATATTTGGTCTTACCATAAGAGAATTAAATTAGAAATCAGTAACAGTAATCGGGGAACCTCAAAATATTTGGAAAGTAAATAACACACTTCTAAAGACACATGGGTCAAAGAAGAAACCACACAGAATTTTTAAATTATCTTGAAATGAATGAAAATAAAATAACATGAGAGTGTATGCTTTGCAGTTAAAGCAGCACTTGGAGGAATATTTATGGCTCAGAAGGGTCTAACATCAATATTACAAGCTTCCATTTTAAGAAGCTAGAAAAAGAAGAGCAAACTAGACCCAAAATAAGTAGGAAGAAGGAAATAATCAATTTCCAAGTAGAAATACATGAATTAGAAATAGGAAATCAATATGAAAGAACTGATGAAACCAAAAGTTGGGCCTTCATAAAGATTTTTTTTTAACAAAAGATAAATCTTTAGCTAGACCAAGAAAAAAAGAGATAAGGCACAAATTAACAAAACCAAGAATGAAGGAGGAGGCATCACTATAGATACTACAGAATTTAAAATAACTATAAAAGAACATTATGAATAACTTTATCCTAGTAAATTTCATACCTTAGATGAAATGGAACAAAATCCTAGAAAAACTCAAATTACCAAAACTGACTCAAAAGAAATATAAAATTGGAGTAGACTATATCAAGTAAAGATGGTGAATTAGTTACTAAGTCTTCCCCAGAAGAAAAGTCCAGGTCCAGATGGTGTCACTGGTAAATCCTGTCAAATGCTTAATACCAATCTTTCAAATATGAATACTTCCAGAAAACAATAGTAAGAGGGAATACTTCCAAACTCATTTTATAAAGCCAGTATTACCCTGATACCAAAGCCAGACAAAGACACTGCAAGGAATGAGAACTACAAACCAGTATATCTCATGAACATAAATATAAAACTTCTTTTAAAATATTAGCATATCAAATCCAGCAACACATGAAAAAGATTATGCATACTATGTGGGGTTTACCACAGGAACAGAAGCCTGGCATAACATCCAAAAATCTATTAATGTAATACACCATACTGATAGAATAACTGAGAAAAAGCATATGATCATTTCCATAGACACAAAGAAGCATCTGACAAAATGCAACATCCATTCACAATAACTCACCCAAGTAAAGCTAGAAGGGAACTTCCTTAACTTGATAAAAGGCATCTATAGCTAACATCATACTTAACAGTAAAAAACTAGTCTTCCCCCTAAGACCAGAAGCAAAGCAAGGATGTTTCTATGCCTCACTGTTTCTACTCAACATTATAACTGAGGATCCTATCCTGTGCAGTAAGACAAGAAAAAGACATTAAAAGTATTCAGATTGCAAAAGTAGTAAAACTATCTATTTACAAATAATGTAACTTTTAAGTAGGAAATAAGAAATCATAAAAGTTAGCAGAACTAATAAACTAGCAAATTCTCACTATAAGCCCAATATACAAAAATGAGTTGTATTTCCATATACTAGAAATGAGAAATCCAGTACGGAAATTCAGATAAAAAGAACAATTCTATTCATATTAACATTAAAAAGAATAAAATAATTAGGAATAAATATAAAACTACATTTGCACACTAAAAGCTACAAAACAGTGCTGAAAGAAATTAACAAAGACCTAAATACATGGGATTAGAAAGCTCAGTATTACTAAATGTCAATTCTCCCTAAATTGAGCTACAGATTTAACCCATTCCCTATCAAAATTCTTGCAAGCTTTTGTTGTAGAAATTGGCAAACTGATCCTAAAATTTATATCAAATGCAAAGTACCTAGAATACCCAAACACTTTTTTAAAAGAATGAAGTTGAGGGACTTGGGCTGCCTTATTTCAAAACTTACATTGTACCATTGGTAAGTATATACATAGGTAAACATAACATTCTTGAAATAGACTTTCATATATACGGCAAATTAATTTTCAACTAGTGGAAAGGACAGTCTTTTCAAAAATAATGCTGAAATTGGATGTTTATGTGAACAAAAAACCTCAGTCCATACCACACACCATATACAAAAATAACTCTAAATAGAGAAAACTGTCAATAAATTGGACTTCCTTCAAAATTAAGAACTATTACTCTTCAAGAGGCACCATTAAGAAAATGAAAAGATACTGCCTAAAGCAATCTACAGATCCAATGCAATTCCTATCAAAATACCAACAGCATTCTTCAACAAACTGGAACAAATAGTTATAAAATTCATATGGAACTACCAAAGACCCCTAATAGCCAAAGCAATCCTGAGAAGGAAGAATAAAGCTGGGGGGATTATGCTCCCTAACTTCAAGCTCTACTACAAAGCCACAGTAATCAAGACAATTTGGTACTGGCACAAGAACACACCCATAAACCAATGGAACAGACTAGAGAGCCCTGATATAAACCCAACCATATATGGTCAATTAATAAACCATAAAGGAGCCATGGATATACAATGGGGAAATGAGAGCCTCTTCAACAACTGGTGTTGGCAAAACTGGACAGGTACATGCAAGAGAATGAAACTGGATTATTTTTAACCCAGTACACAAAAGTAAACTCAAAATGGATCAAAGACCTGAATGTAAGTCATGAAACCATAAAACTATTAGAAGACAACATATGCAAAAATCCCATGAATATAAACGTGAGCAACTTTTTCCTGAACGCATCTCCTCGAGCAAGGGAAACAAAAGCAAAAATGAACACGTGGGACTACATCAAACTAAAAAGCTTCTGTACAGCAAAGGACACCATCAACAGAACAAAAATGCATCCTACAGTATGGGAGAATATATTTGTAAATGACATATCCAACAAGTGGTTACCGTCCAGAATATATAAAGAACTCATATGCCTCAACACCCAAAAACCAAATAACCCTATTAAAATATGGGCAGAGGATATGAAGAGACAATTCTCCAAAGAAGAAATTCAGATGGCCTTCAGACACATGAAAAGATGCTCCACATCACTAATCATCAGGGAAATGCAAATTAAAACCCCAATGAGATATCACCTCACACCAGTAAGGATGGCCAGCATTGAAAAGACTAAGAACAACAAATGCTGGTGAGGATGCAGAGAAAGGGGAACCTCCTACACTGCTGGTGGGAATGTAAGCTAGTTCAACTATTGTGGAAAGCAATATGGAGGTTCCTCAAAAAACTAAAAACAGAAATACCATTTGACCCAGGAATCCCACTCCTTGGAATTTACCCAAAGAATACAACTTCTCAGATTCAAAAAGACATATGCACCCCTATGTTTATTGCAGCACTATTTACAAAAGCCAAGATATGGAAGCAACGTACGTGTCCATCAGTTGATGAATGGATAAAGAAGAGGTGGTACATATACACAATGGAATACTATTCAGCCATAAGAAAGAAACAAATCCTACCATTTGCAACAACATGGATGGAGCTGGAGGATATTATGCTCAGTGAAATAAGCCAGGTGGAGAAAGACAAGTGCCAAATGATTTCCCTCATTTGTGGAGTGTAACAATGAAGAAAAAGTGAAGGGACAAAACAGCAGCAGACTCACAGTCTCCAAGAAGGGAGTAGTGGTTACCAAAGGGGAAAGTTGTGGGAGGACGGGTGGGGAGGGAGAGAGATGGGGATTAAGGGATATTATATTTAGTACGCATGGTGTGGGGGATCATGGGGAGAACAGTGTAGCACAGAGAAGGCACATAGTGAATCTGTGTCATCTTACTACACTGATGGGCAGTGACTGCAATGGGGTATGGGTGGGGACTTCATAATATGGGTAAATATAGTAACCACATTTGTTTTTCATGTGGAACCTTCAAAAGAGTGTATGTCAATAATACCTTAACTTAATTTAAAAAAAGAAGAAAATGAAAAGATAGACTTGGAGAACATTTCTAAACATCCTGATAAAGGACTCATATTCAAAATATAAAAGGAACTCTTACAGCTCATAATAAGACTAATATCCTAATTTTTTAATGGACAAAATATTTGAATAAACACTTGACTAAATTAGAAAGTATGAACAGCAAATAGGGTGTGAAAAGATGTTCTACAGTGTTAGGCATTAGGAAAGTGAAACTTAAAACCACAATGAGATACAATATACAGCCACCAGAACAGCCAAATCACCAGATGGCAATGGTGTGGAAAGCTGAAACCAGGTGGGAATATAAAATTATATAGCCTCTTTAGAAAAGTTTGGCAATTTCTTAAGAAATTTTACACTCATTATATGAATCAGAAGTTCCACTCCTAGGAATCTACCCAAAAGAAATGTTCACCCAAACTTGTACATGAATGTTTATAGCAGCACTAATCATAGTAGCTCAAACTGAAAATAACCCAAATATCCATCAAACTGGTGAGCTGATAAAATACATTATATCCATATAATGGAATGCTACTCAGCAATAAAAAAAGGAAAGAACTATTGGTAACAACATGGGCAAATCTCAAAATAATTAAGCCAAGTGAAAGAAGATAAACAAGACTGTATTCCATTTTTGTATGATTCTGTTTATATAACATTCTAGAAAATGCAAACTGATCTATAATGACAGAAAGCAAATCAGGGTTACCTGGGGAGAGGGACAGTGATTATAAAGGAGCAAGAGGAAACTTTGCTGAGGGGAGGATGGATATTTTCATGATCTGGAATGCTATAATGCTTTAACAGGTGTATGCAAAAGTCAAAACGTATTGATTGTACAATTATTTTGAGCAATTTATATTGAAATTGTCGACTATACCTCAGTAAATAAAAGAACTGTTACATGCAAAACCATAGATGAATCTCTCAAAAATATCACTCTAGTGGAAGAAGCCAGACACTGAAGATTACATATGATTCGATTTCTATGAAATTTCTAGAAAAGGCAAAATAAGGAGATCAGTAGTTCTGCCTACTTGTGGGAATGAGTGGAGAGGAAACGCAAAGAGAAAAGGGGGATGGAGAGATGAAAGTGTTCCAAAATCGGACTGTGGTGATGGTCGCACAATTGTAAAAATTTACTGCGACACACTGAACACTTAAGGTCAGTGAATTCTATAGTATGTAAATTAAGTAACTTTTAAAAAGAGGCAAAGAAATTTCTAGCTTATTAAACTGGCCTCAATTTTTTTAAAGATAATTTTGAAAATAATAAGTCAATAAATGTTTGCATTCCTGCTGTACACTAAGCATTATTGGATGTTGGTGAACACAGACAAGATCCCTGCCTTAGCAGGGAAAATAAACTTTTAACTGCCCTTTCCGAGAGGAAGCCCATCACAGCGGCACCGCCGCCCTGGGCTCACCGTGCGGTAGACAAGCACTCCCACATATCGCTGGCACAGCAGTAGACCCAGCCTCTCTGCAGTAATCAGACAAATACATAGCAGCCGCTAAATGTATACCCTCTGATTCCCCATTCTCATTCTGGGTATCTTACTGTAAATAATCAGAAAGTTGGGTAGACTTGTTATATCTAAGTAATTGGCCCTGGTCACTGGTAATTCTAAAATAAAAAAATTCAGAACTACACAAATGTACAATAGAATGGTTAAATAAGTCACAATCTCTCTGTGTCATTTTACACAGACATTTAAATTTTGTGCTTGCACAAAAATATAAAGAAATCAGGGTTATAAAAATGTGATATAATCTCAATATTAGAAGTGCTTGTATGTGTATACACAAGCTAAAAGGTAAGGCTTCAGAATATTAACAGTAGTTAACTCTGGTCTGTAGAATTGCAAGTAACTTGATTATAGTGTTCTATAATTTATAAGGCTTATATAACATGCATGGATTACTTTAATAAACAGGAAAAGAACTATTTTTCTCTCCTTTATCTTTTTACAAAGGTATTGTGTTTAAATAGGTAATACAAAGGTAATATGTACTCACTCAGAGGAGTGGAATATAGAAATAAAAGTCTTTCATCTAAAATCCACCATGCACAGACAACCTCTTTTAACATTTTGAATTAGATCCTCCTAGACATTTCTATGCAAATAGATAATTTGCATAAAACTGGAATTTATACTACATATTGCTTAGTAACTTGTTTTAAGTAACTTGTTTTAGGAGAATATAGAGATAGCAGGTCTAAACACTTAGATGTTTGTTAGCCTGAAAAGAAGATAAACTGATGCAGCTAAAGAGAATAAATAATTGGCTCAAGCAAAAGTTTTTTCTAGTTTTGGGAGTGCTCAGAGAATGTGCCAGTGTGTGTGGAGGGGAGAGAACGGAGGCACAGGGATGTCAGACAGACAGCCAGGTGAGGGGTCACAAGAGGAGATGCAGAGACCAGCTGCAGTGAAATCTGACCAGTGTATATGAGAGGCTTCTACAGGACACCTTCTCCTGCTGTGGGAGATAAGATACGGCCTGCAGAGAGCATGTCCCTAGGGGAGAGGGGCAGGCTTACAACAGCCACAGCCTGTAGAGTAAGCCAATTGCATGTCAACAAAGGAAAAGAAAAGCGTGTTTACCAATATTAGAAACTGACTAACATATTTTAAAAGCCAGACCCAGAATCCCAAGATTACACCAGCTAGGGCATCAGCTCAAGAGGAATTAAAAGTAAGTCAGAGTATGTCAATAGAAATTACCAGATTAAATATTAGAAAGTGAGGCATAATGATGGCACCACAGAAAGAGCAGAGGTTTAGGAGCCAGACAGAACTGGTTCTACCTATCATTCAGCAACTGGGCAGGTTACCTGAATCCTGAGGCTCAGTTTCAGAAGACACCAGCAACTGCCTTCCAAGATGGTCGTAAGAATCTTAAGATAATGCCTATAAACACCTGGCACATAGTAGATAGCTGATAAATAGTAGCTATTACTGTTACTACTCTGTGTGGGAAGAGATATGCTGTAACATTATGGTTAAGAGCATGGAATGTATAGTTAGACAAGCCTAATAAATTCAAATCGTTGCTCTATCACTTACCAGCTGTGTAACACCAGGCATGTGAGCCTCAGCATCTCCTATACAATGAGAACATTAACTGCCACACTGAGCTGTTTTTTAAGGATTAAGTAAAACAATGTATTTAATATCTTTATGTTACAGTGTCTTTAGACATAGCGCCTATGTAATCAGTAAACAGCAGTTACTGTTATTGCCCCTTCAGGGATCTTGGCCACATTCTGTAACCTCTCTGAACTTCAGCTGCTGTAATGTTACCTTGTTCCCTTTGTCCCCAGGGCGCAGTACTGGGCACACAGCACACAGTAAATATCTGTTGCATGAACAGCAGGATTGTACTGAGAATCAGTGATGATGTATATAATGTATCCAACAGTGTCTGGCATATAAATGCTGGGAGAAATGGAACTCTGTCTAAACTCCTCAAGGGCAAAGAACTTTGTTTTGCTCATCTTGTAATCCCAGCACCTAGCAAACTGGGGGTATGCAGGAGATCCTCAACAAATGTTTACTGAGTGACACAGCAGCTGCCACCCTCATTACATGGGTAACTACAGGAGGCCAGGTGACCCTCCAAAAACAACTTGAAATTCTCCATCTACTTTACCATCTGACAGCAAACACAGGTAGCCTTTGTACTCAGTGCCTGTACCACGTTATTCAAGGTTGGTACTTAGGGAATGCCTTTAGTAACTTAGTAATGACTCCAGATTTCACTGAGGGCAGAGGACCACGGGTCTCCACAGGTATGAGGCTGCAAACACTGAATCACCACATCTAGCACATGACATACAGCAGCCTTTGTATGATGCAATCAAGATAATGAGTGGTCATCAGGGAAACCAGAAAGACACAAACCTACTCAGCTAAACACGGCACCTGTATGAAGATAACAGGTTAATGACATCAAATTTATTTATTACTAACATTCTTATGGTTTCAGCAGTAGAGTAAAACAACACAAAAACTACATAAAGCAGACTAAAGGGTCCTCCATGTTGCTGTCCTAAATGGACATGTGAAATGATCAGAAACAAGCTTTTCTACCATACCTGATTACTTCAGATACTTAGTTAAGAGTCTTTTATATTTTCTTAAAAATACTTTCTAACAGGATATTCTGATATTTCATGACAGCTTTACATTTGGTTAACTGAGATTAAACACAGTTTCTTAGTCTGAGAGTCTTTATCTAACTAGTAGAGAAATACAGGCTTGCAGCAGAAAAAAGCAGGAAATATAAAGAGATGTAAATCACCCTTGGTTCAGTCATCCAGAGAAAATCATTATTTACACTTCAAGCTTTTGATGCTAATGTTATAGTGTGTTCAGAAACAGACTTCTAATGGTTCAGAGTTCCCTCAAGCAATAACTCACATCCATTTCCCTATTACTGGACATTTAGACAGCTTAGAAGAACTGTTCCTTACTGGTATGTTTTTTTGTGGGGTTTTTTTTTTGTATCATTAATCTACAATTACATAAGGAACATTATGTTTACTACACTACCCCCGTCAACAAGTCCCCCCCACATACCCCATTACAGTCACTGTCCATCAGCGTAGTAAGATGCTGTAGACTGACTACTTGTCTTGTGTGTGTTGTACAGCCCTCCCCATGTCACCCTCCTACATTATGTCTGCTAATAGTAATGCCCCTTTTTTTCCCCCCACTTATCCCTCCCTTCCCACCCATCCTCCCCAGTCCCTTTCCCTTTGGTAACTGTTAGTCCTTTCTTGGGTTCTGTGGTTCTGCTGCTATTTTGTTCCTTCAGTTTTTTTTTTGTTCTTATACTCCACAAATCAGTGAAATCATTTGATACTTATTTTTCCACCTGGCTTATTTCACTGAGCATAATAGCCTCTATCTCCATCCATGTTGTTGTAAATGGTAGGATTTTTCTTCTTCTTATGGCTGAATAATATTCCATTGTGTATATGTACCACATCTTCTTGATCCATTCATCTACTGATGGACACTTAGGTTGCTTCCATTTCTTGGCTATTGTAAATAGTGCTGTGATAAACATAGGGGTGCATATGTCTTTTTGAAACTGGGCTCCTGCATTCTAAGGGTAAATTCCTAGGAGTGGAATTCGTGGGTCAAATGGTATTTCTATTTTGAGTTTTTTGAGGAACCTCCATACTGCTTTCCACAATGGTTGAACTAATTTGCACCCCCACCAGCAGTGTAGGAGGGTTCCCCTTTCTCCACAACCTCACCAGCATTTGTTGTTGTTTGTCTTTTGGATGGTGGCCATCCTAACTGGTGTGAGGTGATATCTCATTGTGGTCTTAACTTGCACTTCTCTGATGATTAGCAATGTGGAGCATCTTTTCATGTGTCTGTTGGCCATCTAAATTTCTTCTTTGGAGAACTGTTCAGATCCTGTGCCCATTTTTTAATTGGATTATTTGCTTTTTGTTTGTTGAGGTGCATGAGCTCTTTATATATTTTAGATGTCAACCCTTTATCGGATCTGTCATTTATGAATATATTCTCCCATACTGTAGGGTACCTTTCTGTTGCATTGATGGTGTCCTTTGCTGTACAGAAGCTTTTCAGCTTGATATAGTCCTACTTGTTCATTTTTGCTTTTGTTTCCCTTGCCTGGGGAGATATGTTCATGAAGAAGTTGCTCATGTTTATGTCCAAGAGATTTTTGCCTACGTTTTTTCCTAAGAGTTTTATGGTTTCATGACTTACATTCAGGTCTTTGATCCATTTCGAATTTACTTTTGTGTTTGGGGATAGACAATAATCCAGTTTCATTCTCTTACATGTAGCTGTCCAGTTTTGCCAACACCGACTATTGAAGAGGCTGTCATTTCCCCTTGTATGTCCATGGTTCCTTTATAGTATATTAAATGACCATATATGTTTGGGTTAATGTCTGGAGACTATTCTGTTCCACTGGTCTGTGGTTCTGTTCTTGTGCCAGTACCAAATTGTCTTGATTACTGTGGCTTTGTAGTAGAGCTTGAAGTTGGGGAGTCCCTCCCACTTTATTCTTCCTTCTCAGGATTGCTTTGGCTATTAGGGGTCTTTGGTGGTTCCATATGAATTTTTGAACTATTTGTTCCAGTTCATTGAAGAATGCTGTTGGTATTTTGATAGGGATTGCACTGAATCTGTAGATTGCTTTGGGCAGGATGGCCATTTGACAATATTAATTCTTCCTAGTCAAGAGCATGGGAATTAATTTCCATTTGTTAGTGTCCTCTTTAATTTCTCTTAAGAGTGTCTTGTAGTTTTCAGGGTATAGGTCTTTCACTTCCTTGGTTAGGTTTATTCCTAGGTATTTTATTCTTTTTGACACAATTGTGAATGGAATTGTTTTCTGAATTCTCTTTCTGCTAGTTCATCGTTAGTGTATAGGAAAGCAACAGATTTCTGTGTATTAATTTTGTATCCTGCAACTTTGCTGAATTCCGATATTAGTTCTAGTAGTTTTGGAGTGGAGTCTTTAGGGTTTTTTATGTACAGTATCATGTCATCTGCAGATAGTGACAGTGACTTCTTCACCAGTCTGGATGCCTTGTATCTCTGATTGCCATGGCTAGGACGTCCAGTACTATGTTGAGTAACAGTGGGGAGAGTGGGCATCCCTGTCTTGTTCCCAATCTTAGAGGAAAAGCTTTCAGCTTCTCGCTGTTAAGTATGATGTTGGCTGTGGGTTTGTACTGGTATGTTTTTTAAGTGGCTTTTTCCTTTATATTAAATATAAACTTACATGAATCACTCTTCCTAAGAGCTGCAGCTTTACTTCCATCAGCACTGGAATAAAAGGCACTGTAAGCAAAAATGGCCAGCCAGAAACCCACCAGAATATCTTCTAGGAATATACCTAGTGAGAATCAAGTCTGGAGTAAGGGACTGTGTATAGCCTGGCTGTCCTCCATGAAGTGGGAGAATTTATCAAAGAAGCAAGGATAATCACAGTGGGGCAGGGGAAGGTGCTACTAAAATTCTGTGTGTTTACTGGGGCATGGGAAGAAACAGAAGGAATGACAGGAACTAATATTCCAAAGCATGAATTATAATCTTAAATGTAGAATAGTCTTTATTTTTTATAGGGCTCAGTAAACAGAAACTTTATTTGTACCTGAAGTTAATACAATGTTTTACTTTTTTTCTGTATTCAACGACTCAAAGCCCAATTTTAATGCATATGAATAGATACTACTCATACCTACTTTATGCCAGGCACTGTGGTTGGTATTAAAAATGAATGAATGAAAACCTGTTCCTCTCTTCAAGTTCATAATTAGAATATATTTAATCCAAATTTTTATACTATCTGCATCCAAAATAAGTAAGAATAACAATTGGATGGCTCTGTGACCCTGGGCAACTACAGGAGATCCTCAGCCTTCCAAAATGAAATGAGATCAGCTTTCTGAGGCAGCGAAGTGGGTGGTACATATTAGGAAACTTTTAATAAGAGTTGAACCAAATACCCAATTTCCAAAATATTTCAGCTAATCCATTTTAAATAAATGGCTTAGGATTTAAAAGTATAAAGGTAAAATTCAACCACTATTTCTAAAGCATTATAGATGCCAAATTAAACAACTACTTAGCATTTTCTTCTATGCTTATAGCCACCATGTTTTAGATCCCCTTAGATAAGCCCCAAATCACATATTCTATCCTTTTGCCCCTTTAAATTGTCAGAATTCCCAAAATGGAATCAAACTACCCAGACAACACCCTGAAACTACAAATAAATCCTTTGTCAGACATATGTGTCAGTCACCATTTCTACTTCCATCCCAGGAATCCGCAAAAGTAGCCCTAATACTTTTGCCCAGTTGCTCATCTGAAAGGGAAAACTTAGGGAAACAGGTTTCTAAAGGCAAACATATTGCTAGCAAAAATGCATGAACAATTATTTTCCCTTCGGCTAACAATACTATGTTAATACTAAGGCAAAGAATTTGTTGTCAGCTTGATACCCAGGATTTCTTAAGAAGTTTGTCAACCCTATGAGTTCTGCTTTAATCCTTTGACCTCTACTTATTCAAAAACTGCCAGTTAAATTAACAGAAAACTTAATGAACAATCTTGATTTGAGTGTAGAGGAATCCGGGTGACCTACAAGGAAACCCGGGAGTGGTCATTTGGAAGGATCAGCACTCTCCCTCAGGAATTCCTGGAGAGCTGGGTTAAAGCTCTCATAGTTCTGAGTTCAGTGACTTCAAGATGACTTCCGTGCTCTCAGCCTTTTACTGACTCCAGCCTCCCCCATAACTTGGCACTTCATTGCACAAGAGCATTCAGTTCTCACTTTTCATTCAACAATTCATTTTGAACACCTAGTGCCAGGAACTACACCCAAGAAATTGGTGGTTTACAAAACAGACACTTTACAATGGAGTGGAGCAGACATTTAATTATGTAATGAAGGAAAAAATGGGGTGACTAGTCATGAAGAGAGTCTTGCAACTTAGGATACTGAGGGAAGCATTTCCTGAGGAGGTGATGAGAACCTGTAGGTTGAGAAGGAAATAGTTATGCAAGAAGCAGGGAACAGAAATATTCTGGGCAGAGGGAAAAATATGTGCACTCGCTCTGAGGCAGGAAATAGTGTGTTGCAGACATTTTAAAAGGCCAGTGTAGCTGGAGTATAGTGAGCAAAAGAGGGAAATGTGGCTGGAAAAATCAGCAGGGGCCAGAGCACGCAGCTCCTGGAGAAGCTACTGACAAAGAGTTAAACAAGGAAGGATATAATCCCACTTACATGTTTTGAAGATTACTCTGCTAGTTTGGTAGAGGTGCAAGAATCAAAGCACGGAGACATACAAGGAAGCCAGAGACATCTAAGTAAGAGAAGAACCTTTCAAATGACATCTCAGAGTAAAAGATGAGCACAAGTTACCCAAAGGGGTAAGGGCACCACATGCCACTGAAAAACATGCACAGTGGCATTCAGACCCAGGACCATGACCCATTCTGACATAGTAAGTAGCCTGGTATGGCAGTATCCAAGGGTACATGACAAGAGTGAAGGCAGGAAAACCAGTTGTTAGAAAACTATTACATTAATCCAAGCAAGAAAGCATGGTGCCCTAAACTACATCAGTGTCAACGGGGAGGACGAGACAGGACTGTATCCATGTGGCACTGTAAGTGGTAGAAGAGGGATTTGAAGAAGGCAGAGAAGAGCAACTTGGGGTCTAAATTTCTAATTGTTTGCACTCAAATAAAGTAGGTAGAACACCAAGGTGTGAGATGGGTGAGCTCAGGTTTGTACACACTGTCATACTGCAAGAGCCATGAAGTAGGCAGCTGGATACGTGGTGGTCACTACCTTAGAAAGAGGCTGAGGCTGGACATACACATTTACCAACCACAGGTGAACGAATAGCAGATAAAGCCATGAAAAAGGCTGATTACCCAGGAAAATACAGAGAGAGAGCTTAGTCCAGTAAGCTGAACATGCTGGCACAGAAGGGGCCAGAGCCTCAGCAGGTCTCCTCACAGCACTGATGTAAGCTGGGTGACCGTGTGAGGTGCTGCCCAGCACACTGTGGGATGTTTGGCATCATCCCAGACTCTACCCACTAGGTGCCCGCAGCACCCACCCGGCCATGACAATCCATTGTGTCTCCAGACTGCCAAATTTCTTCCAGGGAGGAGGGGGAGCTGACAGGGGATCACCCCCAGGTGGGAACCAATGAGTCAAGAGTAAGAGGAGCTCCAGGACACGGACAGCATGCTCAGATCTGTAGGATTCCTCCAAAGTCTCTGTACTACTCATGGTGCCTTGAAAGTACAAAAGAAATGGCAGGTAACATTCCGCTATCCCAACCCATAAGGCATTGGAATCTTTGTATGTACTAGACTGGAACAAATCCATTGCTAGAAATCACATTTCTGGTATAGGGCCACAGTAGAAAAAAATATGTATTCTTTTGTAAAAATTTATTCACCAATGACATACAAAAAAACTTGTGGCCCTGCCCCCTAGGTGTCACCAGCCTGCTCCAGTAAGCCCCAGCATTTCTCCATCATTAATACCAAACATTTCCCAAGAGTATGATTTATAGGCCCTCTCATCTAACCTCCACTCGATCCTTACGCGTAGGAACTGCTCTCTCACCAGTTAAGGGAACTGATGCAGTGGGGTTATTAAAGTACCTTTCCCAAGTGTCAAGGATTAAACAGATTGGAACATGGCTTCGGGGTCTGACTTCACAGTCCACGTGCTAAAGCTAAACCACTTACTCTTCCAGACGGCCTCCGTTAGGCACAAGCTCTGTGAGCAAGGGGCTGGTTCAGTCTTTTTCACCTAGCATTGGCTTAGCAACAGGACCTTGAATATTTACTAAAAGTCTCAGTTAAGACCAAACTCTTACTCTAGATCTGCACTAAGGTGTTTAAGGCCTTGAGAGCTCAGAGAGCAAGTTATGACAGCAAAGAGAGGAAAATGTTTTCCACTCTGACAGGAAATAAGCAGTCAGTGTCTGACACTGAATTGCTAGAATTAAGTTTTGTCCCAGAAATGGAGGCTCTTTACCTTCAACCCTGCTTCACTCCCATTAAAGCAGTTACCTCTTTACTGCCTCCTTATCCAATATATGCCAATTACTTTGAGGCCTCAAATTGTTGGGGTAGAATGGAAGTAGAAATTAAGTACGGAATGAAGTATTCTTGCAAAATGAATGCAACTGTAAATATGTTAGGATCACAAACTGGTACTCAAAAGGAAGTTTTCTAAACATCAGATAGGCCTTTTTTTTAACATTCTACCTCCTATTCAAAAATGTTTTAGAAGTTGGATAGGTACCACCTGGATATACCTGCCTCAGCATATTTTCCCTCACTAGTCAGCCTTGATAACCCTTTTGATAAAGGGACTTAGGTCCAGAAGTTCCTGTGATTTTATGTTAGGGTAACAAAGCTAAACTGGTGATGTCAAATACTATTGACATTGCTAATTGATCATGTATATTTTAAAGGGCTCAGATGTAACCTTAGAATATTTGTCAACTTATAGTTCAAGCAGCCATCATTCCCATGACAAATTTCATCATTCCTAAGGGTGGGTGGCTAAGGCCACGCACAGGCCAAAACCTGGAGAATAGGGAACTTGGGACACCAATAACCTCTAAAGCAAAGAGAGCAGGGAGATTATGCCGTGGAATTCTACAAAGAATGGAAGGAAATCCATGAATGGGCTTTTAGTCTGCTATGTACGTACTTGCACGTCTAAATGTACTTCTTGAACCCATGGAATCTATAAAGCAGTTCGAGAGTTGAGAAAGTCCTCTACTTTGCTTTCATTGAAATGACTTCCATGCATTCATGTAAGGGCCCTCACACCTTCCCTAACCTAGCATTATCAGTAATGCTCTTGTTCCCACCAACACCCCTGGGAAAGCTTGATACAGCACATTTTCCACAAATTCTAACACAAACTTGGCTTTAAGGACAGGGAGAATGTTTTCTGCTCCACTGCATTCTCCTTCAGGGTGGCTCAATTGTTTGTAGCTGCCATTTACCAACTGACAGTACTTTTGCAAGCTGGTCTTCAGTCTAGATTGCCATATTGATGTCTACCAAAACATTAAAACTTTAAAAAAAAAATTTTTGTTCTTTCAGCTCCTTTGAAGATTATGACACAGAGGAGCCTGCCTCTCCCTCCGAGACTGGAAACAAAAGCAATAAAATAACCTCAAGCCTTTCAGAGAAATGTGGAATGCTTCAGTCAGTGGATGAAGAGTAGTTGCCAACATCTACATGAGATCTGTATTTGAAATGTTTTTTTCTTGTGAAGAGATGCTCTAGTATGCATACTGCTTTTTTAGTCTTTGATTTCTGCAAGCGTGTATCTGCACTAGAAACTTCAAAACGTTTTTAAGCAACGGGTCTGGATACACATACTCAATTTGGAAGACTCCACCAGTTAGCCGCAAACCTCTTAAGAGAGCTTTTCCTTGGACGCAAGTTTACTATATTCGCACCCTTCCAAAGTCTGTCAGTAAGCACTCTTCGCCCTGAATGTACCAAGGATCTCTTGGGGACAGTGCCAAACACAGCTCTCTGCACAAAAGCAGGAGCTGCTTCTCTTGTCCAGCATCCCTCAAGCCCCTCAGGGCTCCTATGGAGCCCAGAAGAAATCTTCACTTGCAGAAAATGAGTCAAAAAATTCTGGAACTTCAATAAGCAGTAAGGCCCTCCAGAACTGACTGGCCCCTGGTAATAAAAGCACTGCCGAAACATCTCAGAGACTTCTTTTAATTATATGTGTACTGGAGAGTTCAAGATCTTGAACGTACCTGGTTTAATATATCACAAGACCTGCCAAACTGCTAGTCACTTTACATCCTCAGGTATTATAACCACTGGGCCTTCCAACCTTGCTGGCAAGTTCTGAATAATCCCTCCCTATCCTGAGCTTTTATATAATCTGAAGAATTACAGAAGACGAGTACAGAATTTGACTCATACTTGAAAACAAAGTTTCCTTTAACTCATCCCACACTTGCAGAAAATTACTGAATGATTTATTAATCTCTAAATTAGCTGATGCTCCATTATATATATACTTCCTACCAAAAGCCTACTTGAAGACAAATGATATATGAAAAATTCCTACTAGACATACTTCTTTCATCACGTAACATTAGACTAGGCCTTATTAGTAAAGGCCTCAATATAAACATTATTCCTTTATGTTGAAAGAAACTGCTATTCAAATATCCTACCCACCTCAGTATTTATCACAAAAATGGAACAGTGATGATACCCATGAAAGCTATTTCATGTTCCCTATAGAATTATATTTTTCAGCAAGCCACAATGCAGCCAAGTACTTAATATCCTTGAAGATAAAATCTGAAAATGAACTATTCAAAGGAAGGAAATTTCTGATAGTTTGAGAAACCCCAAAGAAACTTTCTAACACCCATTTCTGTCAAATTCAACTTTTCCCCTGAATTTTTTAACTGAGTCCTGAATGTTGGAAGGGCTTCCCTTCCCACTCCATCTTGGTTCCCCCTTGCCGGTGTAAAGGCCAAAAATGCAATAATCAATTTTTGGGCTATTGTAGGCAAAAAGTGGAGAATAGCTGGTACACAAGAGTTAGCAATCCTTCCTCTCATTATCCTCCCAGTTTCCTGTTACTTTACCTTCATAATTGGAACTAATCTTCATTTAACTATTACAGAAAGTGATAACCACTAAAACTATAGCTCACAAAGAACTAAAAACTTAAAAAGAAAAATTTTTAGGAATCACTACACACAACAAGCTTAATATGCTGGGAAATTACTAGGGTTAAAAGAATTTATGTGGTATGTAAAATTTACCATCTATCGCATCCAAACTTTACCAGGAGAGAAAAACAATTGCATTTCGATAAAAATAACTTTTATGCTAATGATTTAAGAAGCCAGATATGGTTTTAAAGGTGTTACTATCCATAATGATCTAAACTATTTTTAAGACTCAGCAAAAAGTAAAAATAAAACTCAGTTTTCCAATATATATGTGATCTTTTTTTTCCTTTTTTACTATTTGGCTTTAATTTTTTACCTTATTTCTCCTTACTGAAGTCCTCTTGCTTTTACTTTGGTCAATATTTGGTTTCAAAGTTTAATTATTATAAAAGCAGTTACCAATATCATTCCATTTACGATAAAGCTATTTAATTTAGGTTACCCAAAGTATCACATTTTTAGACATAACGTGTTTCACTGTATTCTCAAGAATGGAATGCAAGAAATGTGAATTCTGAGAAACCAGAATATATTTGGCTTTCTGGTAAAGATCATGCTGACTATAATCATTACTGCCAAACTGGAAATTCCAAGTTTTTACAATATTAGGATCCTTAAATTGAGGATTATCATGACTTTAAAAATGCTATTCAATGAGAAATGAGTTTCACAGCATACCATTAATTGCCAAGGTAATCAAACTAATAAAATTCTGTGTATTTTCCCTGCATCTTATCTATGTCATTGCATACTGTTTAAAGTGTTTATAAAGCTATAAATTGATCAAATGAGAAGTCATTTGCTCAACTTTTGAAAATGTTAAGTGTGTTTGGGTGAAGAAGCCTGCATGATTTAACTTTTGTTTTTCCCTTTTTGCAAAACTAAATAAAAGACAAGTTGTCAAGTATGAATCATGTTCACCAAGATAATCACTACACATTTTTAATACACTTGCAATTTATTTTTATATTTAAAAGAGTTAACACTATAAACAAGCCTAAGTTTCAAAGAGAGTAACTCTTTGAACACCTGGGAAACTATAAAGAATGATCTGGAAAGTAACACCTCATACTGAAAAGTAATTTCCTCTAGAGAATAGGGAGGAGGACCAGGGTTTGGGAATGAAGGGATCACAGGGATTAAAGAGGATTTAACCTTATACTTTAATGTATTCTTTTAAAATAATGTGTATTTGATTGTTATTTGGGTACCTAAAACTTAATTTTTTAAAAAGGAGAAAAGTTAAAATACCATCAAAGAATTAGATTCCAATATTGAACTTTGAACTTAGTATTTTCTAAAACATTTTCTATTTATTATATGTAAGTTGGGAAAGGAAATTTTTCACGCATTGTAAAACTTTTCTTTAGCAAGGTCGCCACAGAGTTGTCTTAAGAACACTAAGAGCGGTGAAATGAAAGGAATTCTTTATCTTAGGACCATATTACACAGCTGCATGGAAATGTAGACTTACTAACGCTAAACAAAAAGATAAACTGTCAGCTCTAAAAGTTTAATCACGTATGGTAAAATATCATTTGATCATTTATGTGAATACGGAAGACTTCAAAAGAACAAGTGAAGACTGTCATATTAAATGCTATTACTGTTTTGGTGGTTTCAAAATCTGATGAAGTCAATCCAGTTACTTTGGTAAAAATTTCTCAATCATTCCTAGTCAGCTGTTGGTCAGCATCCCCAAATAACTCATGGTATAGTATAAAGAAAAACAATGTAAAAATCAAGGCACTGTAATCAATTACTCTTCCCAATACACATAATATAGGCCACTCCAAGCATACTTGCCCAAACTCCTCAGTATTCTACAACATAGAATTAGAAAACTAACATTTATTGATAGATTTAAAGTATAATACAGGTTTCCAAAAATGTGGCAGTGAGAATACCAGCATAAAAAAGAGAAACTTGTGCTAAAAACAACCTGAATTTATCATTGGCAATATTACAAAACAATCAAGGCCCTCACATACTAATAATTTCCACTTTGTCTATATTGCCAACCTCCCATGCATCAAAAAAAACAAAAACTAAGATCATCAAACCTGGGAAGCAATAAAGTACTTTATGAATTTTAAGATCATAATATTAGGAAAGTTTGGGAGATTTGCAAAATATATGCTAGTCATCCATGTGTACAATCTCATTTTTAGCCATTTTTGCAGCGATCATTAATGAATAAAGAACAGACTTACAAGTTTATAGCAGGGTATCTGGGTTCAACATAAAACCATTACAAATTTTGGCAAATACACGTTTCATAAGACACTCTAACAACATTTAGAGGAATTAAATAAAACTTCAAAACTTGGAAAGCAAATAAAGACAAGACAACTATGAAGCATTTTCCACCATTTACTCTTGTTATCAAAAATAGTTCAACTCTTCTTGCAAAACAAAAACAAAATAGTACATACTGGAGACATACATCACATTTTTCTTCCTATGGCTTTAGCCCACCCCCACCCCACCAAAAAGACCAAAAAAAAAAAAAAAAAAGCCCAACAACAACATAAACAATTCTACCTGACCACATTCACAGAAAATGACACCAGGATACACTACACAACAGAGGGAGGTGTCATCTGCTCTGTGTCCAAAGGTTTCTTCTCCATGTCTGTACTAGATGAGTAACCATCATTGAACATGCTGTGTGCCAAATCAAAACATTAACTTCAATATATGTCAGATCTCATGAGAGATGGTGAACATAGTAGAAATTGGAAAATTTCCAGCAGTATTTTTCTTTAAATAAGTACTGTCAAAGCAGCAACTCTTCTTTTAAATCAGAGGGTGATTTCTTTACAATCTAGTCAGTCCTTGTTTTATTTGGGCTGTGCTCTTTTAAGCAACTGACTAGATTTCCCTTCAACAGAATGTTTGTAACTCGTCTTCCCTGTAAAAAAACAAAGGGAAGAAGTGTGTTTCAACTAAAATGGTTTGTGCTTTACATGCAAAAGAGCATCCTTAAGAAAAAAATCCTCCTAGGTTCAAACCTACCTAAATGCACAGGCTTCAAAAGGCATTTTTATTAGACCTCTATAAAGAAACCTTCATAAAAAATAGCACCCTAAAAAAAAAAAAAGAAAAAGGAGCGTATTCAACATAAAGTCTATGGCAAACTACTAGAGGAAACAAAAATCAAAGTGGCCAATAGCAATACATATAATGCATAAATCCGTATAAGTCTGGAGGCATTATTCCAGACTTATTTTAAATAAATTCCAATTTCTAAAAACACTTTTACAATTTTTAAAAAATTCTGTCACAAACTAAATTCAATTACTTTCAGAATAAAACTGCTCTTCTCCATTTCACTTATCTTCTCCATTTCACTTATCTAAGATTTCGAATTTTTTTCCCTAGAAAGAAGTTAGACAACTAAAAAGGGGCTCAACTAGTTAAAAGTTTTGTAGCTAAACATCTGGGGTCTGAGGGAATTTCAGTTTGTTCACTTTTGAAAGACAGATTTCTTCAACATTCTAATGGGCAAATTTTCTTTCATAATACTGCTGATTTAAGAACTGCTACATACACCTGTAGCCGATTTTCATGATTAGAAATGGTATGTCAGCACAAAGGTTGAGCTGGACACATCAGCTTTTCAACAGGAGAAGCATCAATGGCATCTGAAGGCACCACTGAGTCTCCTGAACAAACCTAACAGCTACTTTTTCCACAAAAAAATTAGCACAATCTTTATGAACTGACTAGTACCACTTCCTTACAATTAATCATAAACTTTGATTGTGCACAAAGCATGACCATAAACAATGAGGTTAATGTTATTTTCCTTGCCAAAGTTCATTTTGTATAAATCAGTTGCATCAGGATTTGTTCTCAAACTATGAGGTTCTGTAAGAACTAAAGACATATAGTTGTAGGGTTACTCCTCCATTATATGCAAACTATTTCCCCGACACTAACACATATAACTTAGCAATGAAAACACTTGATACAAGTGATCTATATGCAGGAGCTCCGGCAAGTTATTAAACCAACAAAACCATAGCTGCCGTAAAACTGTAGCTATTTCCCTACCAGAGGTAGGTTTAAAGACCCACTAATTTAACAGTCGAATCTCATGTCTATAGCTTCATCCAAACTTTTATCATCATGTGTACTGGCAGCTAAAAACGTCGTTACTGGCGACCCTGTGACATTAATTACACTGGTGCTGGTACTAGCATTGCGAACAGCAATGCTGGTCACGTTAATGCCCAAAGTGAGCCTGGTCTGCTCCAAGGCCTTTTCTGGCACAGCAAATGCCTCCAACTTCTTCTCTCCATTGGCCATATAGGAGTTTTGGCAGCCACGACATATACAATCCAAGCAGGCTTTGCGGTTAGAGTAGCAAGGGCAGCGTTGGCCGCGGCATGTAAGAACACTTGGATTTTGAGTAGCTCGCCCACATTTACATCCTTTCTTTTCCTGGGGTTTTTTATACACAGTCTTGGTAGGACTTCCTGGCATAAAATGATGACTAGGAATCTTTTCCTTTACTGTCTTGTCTTTTTTAAGAATACCTGGCTTGGTTTTAGAGTGAGATTTCTTAGATCCATGTTCATGACTCTTTTTCATGCTTTTAGTTGATAAAAGTACAGTTTTGCTGATTTTAGGTGTTGTGCCTCCATTGGGAACAGTTGCTATAGGCTGAAGAGAAATTTTGCTCTCTCGTTTCACCGTCACAGGAGCAGATGCCCCAAGTGTCGGGCCTCGGATAATAGTAGAAATTGGAAGTGGCTGAACTTTCTCACTGTCACTTTCTGATCTGGACCGTTTTCTATTTAATTTTGCTACCTTCGGAGTTGCTGCTGTACATGATAATCCATGAAGTGCAGGGCTGGTAGACATAAAAACATTATGGCTAAGAGACTGGGAGGAAAGCTGCAGAAAAGGTCCGTTGGATACAGTGGCTTCCAAGTTGGGCTGCAAATTAGGGCAACAAACCTCTGTATTTGAAACAGTTTCTAAGCTGCGGAGTACTTCCTCAACACTCAGTAAGAGAGAGTCACCAGGTTTTATATCTTCACTGAAACTGCAGATATCAATGCCTGTGGAGCATAAGTCAGTGGCTACTGTGTCACAGACAGGTGGCAAGCCGTCAGACAGATCCTCAGTTTTTATGTCAACAGTGTTACATACATCAATCGTATTTGAATGTTCAGGTGAAGGAATATTTATCCCAAATCTATCTATTGAAAGCCCATTATAAGTAGGCAAACCATTGATAACAGAACTGCCAATAGCAATGCTGAGGGTGCCTTCAGATATTGGAGATAAACTAGCTTGAGGATCAGTTGTGGGTTCTGAGGTCGAAGGTAAAGGGGAATGTGTCAAACACAAAGTAAAGGATGAATCTGAGGGTTTTTCTGTCTCCTCACAGAACAATGATCCATCATTAAGCAAAGCTAAAATATCAGAGGAACAGTCGACTGCTTCTATTATATCCCGTGCCAATGTAGTCTGTGTTATATATTCACATAGTTTTTTGTAGCAGTTCACTAGGATGCTTAACTGCTTGTTTTCCTCAAACTGCTCATAGTCTTTGCACCAGCTACATGAAGGTTTCATCATCATTTTCTTGCCTTTACAAGTTTTGCAGACATAGTGCTGGCAGGTAGAGTTGGTGGGTGCAATAGGATCTTGTAGCAAATGTCCTAAGAGGGAAAAAGGAGGAAAGCAAAGATTTTAGTAAAATAAACTTAAGATTTCAATATCGAAGACAAGAATATAAATTATTAAAGCTGAAATGGATTAAACTCACCAGACCAGATAACCCAAAAAACATATCTTACAGGACACTTAAAAATATTCAATACAGCTCACTTCATTTCCATACCATATTCCCCATTCCTTTATCTCACACCAGAATCTTCCTCAATTCTGTTTCTCTGCCAAATAGTATGTTTTGGTCCACTTTCTTAATCCTCTTTGCCAAACAGTATAAAAAGGTGAAGATCAGTCACCACAAACTACGCGTAAAACCCTTGAGACTTCAACCTAATGCAATACGATAATGCTACAACATCATACTGTTCTGTGTTAAACACTGGGAAAAAGATGAGCAAGATACAGTCCCTCATCTTATAGTTTGAAGGCATTAATCGATCAGTAGAAAGGCATCTTCACAGAAAAAAGTATAATTTCAAAGCATTTTATTGTATTTATACTAATCATAAACTAATGAAATAAAAGATCAAAATGTAGGTATGATGAAAAAGAACTACATTCATTTATTAAAAGAAAGGGAGTACTACCAAACCCAAATTCTTCTCCTACAGAAAACCAAAATACAATGACAATGGGAAAAGAACTATGTGTAAATGTATTAAAAGAAAAAAGTAGGGAGCATAATACTGGGTTCAAATTCTTCTGACAGAATACACAATGACCATGGTTACAATTGACAAGTAGTCTAGGTACAGCAGTACGGTTTTAAAGTGAAAGTGGTCTGCTGACTTGATACAAATACCAAACTATAAATGACCTAAACATATGAGCCAAGATGGGGAAAGCAACTAAATCCAGTCCTCTCTCTACTCTTACTCCCCAAAGAAGCAACTGTTCCTTGGTTCCCAAATGAGAACAAATGGTTAGTAATTAACTCAAAGCAACACCCATTTTCTCACACATCACTTAAGACTTAGACATGGGAGATAAGGTAGTTCTCACTAAAACCAAGTGAAATCAATAATCCTCTCCCTTAAAAACAACTGTAAACCTGAAAATTTTTGACAAGTCATCTTCACAACCAAAGACAAACCATCTGAGAAGCACTTATATTTGAAAAACTGCTGTATTTCAGGTAAGGACAGTAGGAATCTGTAGTATTCTTCTCTGGGTCTGTCCAGTTCTCCCCTACCATCCAGACTCTACAAGTATTACCCTGTGAGAAACAGAAGCTGCTATGGTTGGAAAGGGTTCATTCCATCTCTATAGTAGGTGATGCGTAGGCCCAAAGACGTAATCATCGAAGTAACTTCTCAGACGCTGCCCAGTTGAGGAGGACAAACAGCTCACTCTTACTTGCCTGAGGTTGCATAAGCCCAGGTTAGACCGAGGCCTCAAACAAGATGGCAATTTTTCTTAAACTGAACCGTCAACAAAATGAAAGGCAACCTACTGTATGGGAGAATATACTTGCAAATGATATATCCATTAAGGGGCTAGTATCTAAAATTTATGAAGAATTCTTAAAACTCAATACCAAAAAAAACAACCTAATTATAAAAATGGGCAGAGGACCTGAAGAGACATTTTCCTAAAGGCTCATGAAAAGATGCCAACAGACACATGAGAAAATGCTCAACATCACTAATCAACAGGGAAATGCAAATTAAAACCACATGAGATACCACCTCACACCAGTCAGAATGGCTACTATCCAAAAGACAAGAAATAACGAGTGCTGGCAAGAATGTGGAGAAAAGGAAAGCCCTTTTACTGTCAGTGGGAATACACTGGTTTAGTCACCATGGAAAACAGTATAAAGATTCCTCAATATACTAAAAACAGAACTACCATACAACCCAGCAATTCCACTTCTGGGGAATTTACCTGAAGAAAACAAAAATCACTGATTTGAAAAGGTATGTGCACTTCTATGTTTACTGCCACGTTATTTACAACAACCAAGACATGGAAGCAACCCAAATGTCCATCAATAGACAAATGGATAAAGAATATTATTTGGCCATAAAAGGAAAATAAATCCTCCCATTTGCAACAGTATGGATGGAGCTAGAAGGTATTATGCTAAGTGAAGTAAGCCCGGTACGAAAAGACAAATACCATATGATTTCATTTATATGTGGAATCTAAACAAACACACACGCATGCACACACACACACACACAAAAACAGAAAAGATTGGTGGTCACCTTGGGGGAGGGGCTGGGAGGATGAAAACAGGTAAAGGGGACAAAGCACAAAATCTGCTATAATTTAGTCATAGGGATAAAAGTGCAGCATATAGAATATAGTCAATATTGTAGTATCTTTCTATGTTGACAGTAACTATACTCATTGGAGTAAGCATTTAATAATGTAGATAACTGTCAAATCACTATGCTGTACATCTGAAACGAATATAATGTGCTGTATAACAATTACACCTAAATAAAAACAATTTTTAATTTTTCTTGAGAATTCTCAATGGCTCTTTTTAAAGAAATCGACAGATTGATTCTAAAATTCTTATGTATGGAATCAGAGAGAACCTAGAACAGCCAAACCAATTTTGAAAAGAACAAAGTTGGAGGATTTGCACTACCAAATTTCAAAATCTTCAATAAAGCCATAGTATATCAAGACAGCATGGTAATGGCAAAAAGGATAGGCATATAAATCAATAGAACAGAGTCTAGAAAGAAATTCTTAGATTTATAATCATCTGATTTGTGTGACAAGAGTACCCAGATAATTCAACAGGAAACGAGAGTATTTTCAACACATTGTGGACAACTCAATATTCAAAGGCAAACAAAACACAAAGTTAGATCTTTTCCTCACAACATACACAAATATTAGCTCAAAATGGATCAGAGACACCTAAACGGAAGAGGTGAAATTCCAGAAGAAAACAAGAGAAAATCTTAAGTTTGGATTAGACAAAGTTAGATGTGACATCAAATGCATAATACACAGAAGGGAAAAAATACATAAAATGGACTTCATCAAAATGACAAATTTGTGCTTCAAAAGACACCATTAAGAAAATGAAGATAACCCACAGATTTGGAAAAAAAAAAAAATCTGCGAATCATTTATGTGATAAAGGGCTTCCAATTTGGTATTTTT
This sequence comes from Manis pentadactyla, assembly GCF_030020395.1. Taxonomy (NCBI): domain Eukaryota; kingdom Metazoa; phylum Chordata; class Mammalia; order Pholidota; family Manidae; genus Manis; species Manis pentadactyla. The sequence goes on along the minus strand of NC_080019.1, from coordinate 68,254,477 downwards.
AAAACTTCCTACAAATCAGTAAAAACTCAACTTAAAAAGGGAGCAAAACATTTGAAAACATTTCACTAAACAAAATATATGAATGTCTAATAAGAACATGAAAATATATTCAATATTTTTAATATTATTAAGGAATAATATATTCCTTAATATATTATTAAGGAAAGTAAAACCATGGCATACTGCTATGTAACTGGTGAGAATATGAAAGCGTAAACCACACCGGATTTGGTAATTTCTTAAAAAGTTAAACATACATTTACCATACCAACCAGCAATTCTACTCCTATAAACCTACTGAAAGAAATTAAAATAAATGTCCATATAAAGAGATGTATGGGAATATGCACAGAAGTATTATTCATAATAGACAAAAAGTCAAAAACAATCCAAACATCCACCAACTGTTGAATAGCTGTATGTTCATACAATGGAATACTGTTCAGCAATTAAAAGTACAAACTATTGGTACATGTTACAACATGATGAATTTCAAAGACATGCTACATGAAAGAAGCCAGACGTAAAAGAGTACATTATTATATTATCCCATTTACAAAAAATGTCTAGAAATGACAAGAAAGCAGAAATAGTGATTGCCTATGGCTGGCAGTGGAAACGGGGGTAACATAAATAAGCAGAGTGGACAAATGAAAATGTTCTAACAGCACATCATTGTAATGGTTGCACAACTCAAATTTAAACACACACACACACACACAACCTTAAGACAAGGCCCCCAGTAGTATGGAGTCCAGCCTTTTACCCCACACAGGAATTCCTTAGAGTACCCATCCTTGACTTAATCTAAGGAAGAGTACAGGGGATATAAATATAATATCCATTTATATGGATATGCATTTTAAAAGGATAAACTGTAAGGTTAAAAAAATATGTCATGTATTGGGAAGGACAGACTGAACAAAGTCAAGTAAACAGGAATGGAACTAGATTACTCTGGGTTTAACCTATTTGGTCACTTTTAATTTTCAAACCATGTAAATGTTTTACATAATTATATAACAAAACTAAAATTTTACAGTAAATCCCTAGAAATCAAAAGCAAAACAGATAACTGTAATTTTATAAAAAATTGACAGCATTACCATTCAGAGATTAAAAATGACTTCGTAACAGAAAACTGACACTACTCCATGCATTTGTTTTGTTTTTAGTAATCACACGGTCAGTGACAGTGTTATTTAATAGTTATTATAAAACTGTTGGTGGTCTATTGTGGAATGAAGTAAATGTTGATATCCTTGAGAATCTGGATTTTTTTTTAAAAGCAGGAGAAAGGAAGAAAATTTTAAGAAAAAGTTAAGTAAAAAAAATCCTGTAGTCCTGAATTTCAATTGATTTACTGTATGAACTCATGTTTTCATATTACATATATATGTATTTCCTAGGATTATACACTGAAAAGGCCAGGAAGCCAGGGACCAACCCCAGTAGCAATGAACTCCGATAATGATGCTGAAAAAAACAACTTCCTGTTCAAAGGAACCAGACTTCTTAGACAAATGGCTGATTCCAGATCTGACGTAAATTAGACAAGACGAATTTTGATTATCTTGTTATACCAAAAAAAGGAAACAGTCACAAGATTAGGATAATGTCACAAGGATGCAAGAGCAAGTCAGAAGAGATTCTCCCTGGCCAAACATGAGAAAATCTGAACATGCATAAATGCAATGGAATGAAGCACATCTAAATGTTCAAATCCCTTAAGTTCATTTTTAAAAAGAAAGAAAATCAGTTTCAGGATGTTAGTGGATCAGCTCAGTGTGAAAAGTGGTAAATAAATATTTATTCTGATTTAACTGAATATGAACTATACCACCAAATAACCTAATTCAGATATTAAATAAAAAATGATAAAATTTGAATGCCATCATTTTCATCCCTAATGATTTGCAAACTGTACAAGTTAAATGATAATTGAGGATCACTTCTTGCCATGTTCTACTGCGGATCTTTCTTGTCAATGAAAACCTCCCCTGACCTACCAAGCACCTTAAAGGACTAACATGCTACAACCTTGTACTCTCTTTTATGAGTTATTAGAAGAGTATGCCTAATATCTAGAACTGAAAATAGGCTCAGAACACATCAACAACTATCCCTTACTGATTCATGACTGCCGCCACTGAGTTCTTAAGAAACTCTGTTACCTGGCCTCCTATTACCTACTAGATTACCCAATCATTTCCTCAACACATTAATCTACCATTAAAGATGCCTATAGGCAAACATGTTTAATGCACTTGGCTAACTATCCAAACCCTTAAAAGTTTCCCAAAAGGTTCTTTTTACACCTCACAAAAAAAGCAGCTCCAATGATGTGAGAAACAAAGAAAAAGGTTCAGGAGTTTCTTAAAGCTGGTAAGTGTTCGTCATGTATCTCCTACATGTCTCTATGGAAGCTCCTCCCCCCAAATTAATGTCAAATAACACTTTTAAAAGTATGTTGTAAAAACACATCTTATCCTAGAAAATAAATGGATGGGCAATCTGAATCAAGGTGAAATGTGTCACTCACTGGTAGACTGTACTTAAAAACCGGGAAGCTTTCAGGGAAGAGGTTTAATCTATTTTAACTTAGATCATGTTCCAAACAGTTTCACACTTAAGTACAAAAACAGACTTGCTCAAAATCCACATCTTAAGACTAAAATTTTATAGTTCAGACAAAAAATTTTCTCACTGCATTGCCTTGAATACTTAACCTGCACTGCATCACAGGAATTACATAATATAAATCGGTAACCTAACAAACTTGACACTATATGCCATGTTGAAATAATATTATGTGATGCTATATTGACCCTAAAAAAAAAAGACTTCATTTTAACTCCTCACCTTAAAAAAGTTACCAGTTCCTTCTTTATTCTCCCACTTCTTAACTCTCCTATCTCCAAGTCATCCAATTTTTAAGACTTTGTTTTAGATTACCACAATGGTAACTGAGAATTTCTCAGAATACATACCTCTTGGTAAATAACCTCCATATATCTATCACCCAGATTCAATAGTCATCAAGATTATACCACATTTGCTTCATCTTACTCATCTTTTGTTCTTAAATATTTCAAAGCAAGTCCAAGACATCAATTTACCTCTATATACATCAGTATGAATCACTACAAAGTATTTTCTTATGTAACTGTTATGCCATTATCACGCCTAACAAAATAAACAATTTAAATAATTTTAAACAAGATTTAGATCGAGAACTTTTAAAGTCCTTTTAAAAAAGGGCTTTAATTCAGCTATCAAAAAAAAAACATTTTGACTGAGCCAAAATGGCAGCATGAGGAGGACGGCGGGAACCTCCTTCCAAAAACATATATATTTTTGAAAATAAAACAAATACAACTATCCCTAAAAGAGAGACCAGAAGATACAGGACAAAAGCCAGACTACATCCACACCTGCGAGAACCCAGCGTCTGGTGAACGGGGAAAGATACAAGCCGCGACCTGGCGGGACCCAAGTGCCCCTCACTCCAGCTCCCGGTGGAAGGAGTCAGGACAGGGAGGGAGAGGGAGCCCAGGGCTGCTAAACACCCAGGCCTAGCACCCAGAGTGCAGACACACAGTACGTTGGGTGCTGGACACTAGGGAAACAGGACAGTAAGACCTCTGAGCGGGTCCCCGCTGCTGGCGCCCTAAGACAAAGAAAAGCAAGTGCTTTCTGAAAGTCTTAAAGGGACAAGGACCCCACAGATGGACGGAAGCGTCCCAAAACACTTAGCCCAGCAGCTTGGAATCCCGGGGAACACCGGTCACCCTAACCCCCTGGGCAGCAGTTCTGAGACCCGTCATGGCAATTAACAGCCCCCCACCCGTTCCCCCACTGGAGCGGCCCACCATAGCAGAGCAGCAGCCTGAGGCTGGCCACGCCCACAGCAAGGGAGCTTCCTCCATAGCGGCCAGGCAAGAAACAGAGACCCAGTCTATGTGCAACTGCCCAACACAAGCCGCTAGGGGTCGCCATTGTCCCAGTAAAGAAAGGCCAGGAGCAAGTGGAAAGAAAGGGTCTTGGCTCTCCCAGCTGACAGATGAGTCAATAGCATACCACTGCATCTATCAACAGGAAAAGGCAAAAAACTTTGATCCAGACCAGGCTAACCCAGACATCTTCTACATCCTCTCCTGATAAGGAATCTGGAGAGATAGATTTAACCAATATTCCTGAAAAAGAATTCAAAACAAAAGTCATAACCATGCTGATGGATTTGCAGAGAAATATGCAAGAACTAAGGAGGGAGAATACAGAAATAAAACAATCTCTGGAAGGACTTCAAAGCAGAATGGACGAGATGCAAGAGACCATTAATGGACTAGAAATTAGAGAACAGGAACGCAGAGAAGCTGATGCAGAGAGAGAGAAAAGGATCCCCAGGAATGAAAGACTTTTAAGAGAACTGTGTGACCAATCCAAACGGAACAATATTCGCATCATAGGAGTACCAGAAGAAGAAGAGAGAAAAAGGGATAGAAAGTGTCTTTGAAGAAATAATCGCTTAAAACTTCCCCAAACTAGGGCAGAAAATGGCCTCTCAGACCACAGAAACACACAGAACTCCCATGACAAAGGGACCCAAGGAGGGCAACACCAAGACACATAATAATTAAAATGGCAAAGATCAAGGACAAGGAGAGAGTACTAAAGGCAGCCAGAGAGAAAAAAAAGGTCACCTATAAAGGAAAACCCATCAGGCTATCATCAAACTTCTCAACAGAAACCTTACAGGCCAGAAGAGAATGGCATGATATATTCAATGCAATCAAACAGAAGGGCCTTGAACCAAGAATACTGTATCCAGTACGATTATCATTCAAATATGAGGAGGGATTAAACAATTATCAGACAAACAAAAGTTGAGGGAATTTGCCTCCCACAAACCACCTCTGCAGGGTATCTTAGAGGGACTGCTCTAGATGGGAACACTCCTAAAAAGAGCACAAAATAAAACACCCAACATACGAAGAATGGAGGAGGAGGAATAAGAAGGGAGAGAAATAAAGAATCATCAGACAGTGTTTATAATAACTCCATAAGCGAGTGAAGTTAGACAGTAAGATAGTAAAGGAGCTAACCTTGAACCTTTGGTAATGACAAACTTAAAGCCTGCAATGGCAATAACTACATACCTTTCAATAATCACCCTAAATGTAAATGGACTGAATGCACCAATCAAAAGACACAGAGTAATAGAATGGATAAAAAAGCAAGACCCATCTATATGCTGCCTAGAAGAGACTCACCTTAAACCCAAAGACATGCACAGACTAAAAGTCAAGGGATGGAGAAAGATATTTCATGCAAACAATAGGGAGAAAAAAGCAGGTGTTGCATGCAATACTAGTATAGACAAAATAGACTTCAAAACAAAGAAAGTAACAAGAGATAGAGAAGGACATTACATAATGATAAAGGGCTCAGTCCAACAACAGGATATAACCATTATAAATATATATGCACCCAACACAGGAGCACCAACATATGTGAAACAAATACTAACAGAATTAAAGGAGGAAATACAATGCAATGTACTCATTTCGGGAGACTTTAACACACCACTCACTCCAAAGGACAGATCCACCAGACAGAAAATAAGACACAGAGGCACTGAACAACACAGTACAACAGATGGACCTAATAGAAATCTATAGAAGTCTACATACAAAAGCAACAGGATACACATTCTTCTCAAGTGCACATGGAACATTCTCCAGAAGAGATCACATACTAGGTCACAAAAAGAGCCTCGGTAAACTCTAAAAGATTGAAATCGTACCAACCAACTTTTCAGACCACAAAGGTATAAAACTAGAAATAAATTGTACAAAGAAAGCAAAAAGGCTCACAAACACATGGAGGCTTAACAACATGCTCCTAAATAATCAATGGATCAACGACCAAATTAAAATGGTGCTCCAGCAATATATGTAAACAAATGACAACAACAACACAACACCCCAACTACTGTGGGACGCAGTGTAAGCAGTCTTAAGAGGAAAGTACATAGCAACCCAGGCATATTTAAAGAAGGAAGAACAATCCCAAATGAATAGTCTAATATCACAATTATCAAAACTGGAAAATGAAGAACAAATGAGGCCTAAGGTCAGCAGAAGGAGGAACATAATAAACATCAGAGAAGAAATAAATAAAATTGAGAACACTAAAACAATACAAAAAAAATCAATGAAACCAAGAGCTGGTTCTTCAAGAGAATAAACAAAATAGATAAGCCTCTAGCCAGACTTATTAAGAGAAAAAGAGAATCAAAACACATCAACAGAATGAGAAACGAGAAAGAAAAAATCATGACGGACCCCCAGAAATACAAAGAATTATTAGAGAATACTATGATAACCTATATGCTAATAAGCTGGAAAACATAGGAGAAATGGACAACTTCCTAGAAAAATACAACCTTCCAAGATTGACCCAGAAAGAAACAGAAAATCTAAACAGACCAATTACCAGCAATAAAATGGAAGCGGTAATCAAAAAACTACCCAAGACAAAACCCCCAGACCAGATGGATTTACCTCGGAATTTTATCAGACATACAGAGAAGATATAATTCCCATTCCCCTTAAAGTTTTCCAAAAAATAGAAGAGGAGGGAATACTCCCAAACTCATTCTAAGAGGCCAACATCACCCTAATACCAAAACCAGGCAAAGACCCCACCAAAAAAGAAAACTACAGACCTATATCCCTCATGAATGTAGATGCAAAAATGCTCAACAAAATATTAGCAAACCGAATTCAAAAATACATCAAAAGACTCATACACCATGACCAAGTGAGATTCATCCCAGGGACGCAAGGATGGTACAACATTCGAAAATCCATCAACATCATCCACCACAACAATAAAAAGAAGGACAAAAACCACATCATCACCTCCATAGATGTTGAAGAAGCATTCGACAAAATTTAACATCCATTCATGATAAAACTTCTCAACAAAATGGGTATAGACAGCAAGTACCTCAACATAATAAAGGCCATATATGATAAACCCACAGCTAACATCATACTGAACGAGAGGCTGAAAGCTTTTCCTCTGAGATCAGGAACAAGACAGGGATGCCTACTCTCCCCACTGTTATTCAACATAGTACTGGACGCCCTAGCCACAGCAATTAGACAAAACAAAGAAATACAAGGAATCCAGATCGGTAAAGAAGAACTTAAAACTGTCACTATTTGCAGATGACATGATATTGTACATAAAAAACCCTGAAGACTCCACTGAAACTACTAGAGCTAATATCGGAATTCAGCAAAGTTGCAGGATACAAAATTAACATACAGACATCTGTGGCTTTCCTATACACTAACAATAAACTAATAGAAAGAGAAATCAGGAAGACAGTTCCATTCACAATAGCATCAAAAAGAATAAAATGCCTAGGAATAAACCTAACCAAGGAAGTGAAAGACCTATACCCTGAAAACTATAAGACACTCTTAAGAGAAATTAAAGAGGACACTTAACAAATGGAAACTCATCCCATGCTCCTGGATAGGAAGAATTAATATCGTCAAAATGGCCATCCTGCCCAAAGCAATATACAGATTCGATGCAATCCCTATCAAACTACCAACAGCATTCTTCAATGAACTGGAACAAATAGTTCAAAAATTCATATGGAAACACCAAAAACCCCGAACAGCTAAAGCAATACTGAGAAGGAAGAATAAAGTTGGGGGAATCTCACTCCCCAACTTCAAGCTCTACTACAAAGCCACAGTAATCAAGACAATTTGGTACTGGCACAAGAACAGAGCCACAGACCAATGGAACAGACTAGAGACTCCAAACATTAACCCAAACATATATGATCAATTAATATTCAATAAAGGAGCCATGGACATACAATGGGGAAATTACAGTCTCTTCAACAGATGGTGCTGAGAAAACTGGACAGCTACATGAAAGAGAATGAAACTGGATCACTGTCTAACCCCATACACAAAAGTAAATTCGAAATGGATCAAAGACCTGAATGTAAGTCATGAAACCATAAAACTCTTAGACATAAACATGAGTGACCTCTTCTTGAACATATCTCCCCAGGCAAGGGAAACAAAAGCAAAAATGAACAAGTGGGACTATATCAAGCTGAAAAGCTTCTGTACAGCAAAGGACACCATCAATGCAACAGAAAGGTACCCTACAGTATGGGAGAATATATTCATAAATGACAGATCCAACAAAAGGTTGACATCCAAAATACATAAAGAGTTCACGCACCTCAACAAACAAAAAGCAAATAATCCAATTAAAAAATGGGCAGAGGAGCTGAACAGACCGTTCTCCAAAGAAGAAAATTCAGATAGCCAACAGACACATGAAAAGATGCTCCACATTGCTAGTCATCAGAGAAATGCAAATTAAAACCACAATGAGATATCACCTCACACCAGTAAGGATCGCCACCATCCAAAAGACAAACAACAACAAATGTAGATTGTGGAGAAAGGGGAACCCTCCTACACTGCTGGTGGGAATGTAAATTAGTTCAACCATTGTGGAAAGCAATATGGAGGTTCCTCAAAAAGCTCAAAATAGAAATACCATTTGACCCAGGAATTCCACTTCTAGGAATTTACCCTAAGAATATAGCAGCCCAGTTTGAAAAAGACAGATGCACCCCTATGTTTATCTCAGCACTGTTTACAATAGCCAAGAAATGGAAGCAACCTAAGCATCCATCAGTCGATGAATGGATAAAGAAGATGTGGTACACATACACAATGGAATATTATTCAGCCGTAAGAAGAAAACAAATCCTACCATTTGCACCAACATGGATGGAGCTAGAGGGTATTATGCTCAGTAAAATAAGCCAGGCAGAGAAAGACAAGTACCAAATGATTGCACTCATCTGTGGAGTATAAGAACAAAGAAAAAGCTGAAGGAACAAAACAGCAGCAGAATCACAGAACCCAAGAAAGGACTAACAGTTACCAAAGGGAAAAAGGGCCTAGGGAGGATGGGTGGGAAGAGAAGGATAAGGTGGAGGGGTGGGGGAGAAAGGGGGGATAACTATTAGCATTTATAATGTTGGGGGAGGCACGGGGAGGGATGTGCGACACAGAGAAGACAAGTAGTGACTCTACAGCATCTTACTATGCTGATGGACAGTGACTGTAATGGGGTTTGTGGGGAGGACTTGGTGTAGTGGGGAGCCTAGTGAACATGGTATTCCTTAGGTAATTGTAGATTGATGATACCAAAATGAAAAAAATAAATGTGTGAGTCTGATCTTAGGCAGCAGCTAAGGGAGAGACCTTTAATTTACACAATACAATAAAAACGAAGGCAGAAACACTATCAATGAATGATGGAGGGAAGAGAAGGTATTAAATAAATACCAAGATCTCTGTTTATCATGTTTAAGGTATTCCTTTTTTTGTTCCATCCCAAAATGTGTCTTAATGATGAATTTTGCATGTCTCGCACTAAACAAAATTAATCATTTTCTTTCATTATACTATACATGATTTTACCTTTCTACATGTACCTGGACATTTCTCATAAACATGAAAAACTTGTAAATGCTGAATCCTTGTAAGGTTAGCAAACCTGTTACAAATCAAAGAAATTTAAAAATCCATTGGTGGTTTAGGTTCCTAAGTCAGGTTCCTGAAGCACTCAAACTCTTGGGAGGGAAGTTAGTGTTCTCTAGTTTATGAGGGTGCTCTTAGGACCTACCACTTGTAGAGAAAGAAAGAAAGGGGCTGAGGAAGACCAAATTAGGCTGCGATGTAACAATAAGGGACTCAAAGACTGCACAGGAAGCTCTGAAAGTAGGATGACTACAGGATTGTCCCATGCTGGGGCTGGGAAGCCAGGTCTTTAATGGACTAGTCTTTGCAGCAGGTATTCCAGAAAGGGGATGTGAGCTTGGGGGAGTGACTCTCTTCAACCAAGAACAATTCTCAGGGAGGTGTGACAACCCCAGTAACAGTCCCGACAACTAAGGGAATGAAGTCCTTCAGTCCTGACGTGAAGATGTGTGTAGTGTATGCATTAATACATGGCAATCACTATAATAGGTAATTCCGTAACTGTTCAAATCTGATAAATTTTGAGTAAAAAATGTAATAAAAAATGATGTGCCTTCTAATAGTGACTTAGCCCTCTTTTCTTACAGCTATAAAATGATTAAATATCTGGGTTCCTCCCAGCCCTAAAATTTGATGATTCTAGGGTTTTATGGCAACATTTATAGTGTGTCAAAAGTCTTGCATTGGGATATTAATTATATTTAAAGCTCTATTCTGTATGCTGAAATTTTCTATTAAAGTTACAAAAAAGAAGTTTGCATATTTCCACTTGCCCCATTTTTTTCATGCTTTCAAATTTACCAAAAGCCTTACGTATTTAAATATTCTCCCTCTCTCCCCACCTCCCATCTCACCTATACCCACTCCCAACACACACACACACACACACACACACACACACACACACACACACACACACTTTTCTTTTTCCCTCTAATATAAACAACTTCTCCATTGCTCTGGCTCCATTCCTCCTCTCCAGTTTCCCAACTAACTTTATTCATACCTTCTCTCACTTCTATCTTCAAACTTCCTTCCCTTTAGCAACTTCCCCTCCAGTTATTCATCCACTAAAGTACTTCCCTAGAATCTTCTAATGGAAGGCAAAAAATGCTAATCCCAAACTAATGGGCATTTCTGGTTGATCATTATTCCTTGAAATGCTCTTCTCTTTCCTCCCCTGTCTCCTAATAAATTTATGACATATGAATCATAAAATAGAGTTGGGAGTGACACTGGAAATTTTACATCCTCTTTCTTCTGTCCCCTCCATAATTTCAGTATTCCTAATGTTTCTGTACTAGGATCTACCTTTCTTACTCCATTACAGTATTTCTTTGTAATCTTTACTGGGTCATAGACTCCTTTGAGAATGATGATAGACATTTGCACAAACTATTGCACAGACTCTCATGGCAATCATGAACCTTTTCCCCTTTTGAAGCAGAGATATGACACTACCCCAAGTTAAAAACTGCTCTACACACGCCTCCAAAGCGACTTGCCCATAAAGCTAATTTAATAACTATTTATAAACTGGTGACTTCCAAATCTTTACCTCTAGCTCATATCTTCCTTGAGCTGAGACCCAAGTATCTAACAGCCTATAGGAGTTTCATCTCTCTTTTGATAACCCAGACAACTCAAACTCCCCTAAACCCCCACCTAAAAACCTGTTCTTCCTCCTGCATCCCTTATTCTCTTGGATGCTCAAATCACAATTTGCCCAGAAATTAAACAAGATACCTTGATACCATCCAGACTCTTTACCAGTATTCCACATCCAGTCTCCAGAGTCTCATGGCATATAGCTTCTAAATCTGCCAATACCACCCTACAGGTTTTATTCCCATGACTACTCACTCCCACCTTAGATGATCCCTCATCATGTCTCACCCCTGAATACTACAAGAGTTTTTTCTAGCTTATTATCCTGCCTCAACTTCACCTGCTCCAATCAGGCCATCTTTCACAGCACCACCAAATGATATTCCTAAAACACAAGTTTGTGTCTTTATTTCAAAACCCTTCATAAAGGCACAAAAACTGTCACACACAGCAAAAAACGAAAACCCTTTAAGCAGCCTTTAAAATCCAAGTCTTTACCAAAATAAAAAAATTAAAAAAAAAAAATCCAAGTCTTGGGAATGACATATAAGGCCTTTCAGAACCTGGCCCACCCTGCCCTCCTCCAAAATTCCGTACCATTATAAAAGCCTTCTTCACAAACTCCATACTCCATTCTCACCTACCTATGGCCATTTCAAACAAGCAATGCTTACTCATTCTTCTGGGATTTGCTCTTCCTAGAATGTCCTCCTTCCTTCCTTGCATGAGAAACTATTCTTTGAGAATCAACTCAAACATGACCTCCAAGAGGAAGCCTTAATTCCTGCCCCTTAGTTTATCCAAAAAGCACTTTGCACATTCTCCTATTATAGCATTTGTCACATTGTCACCGTTCACTGGATCTCACTCAAGCCAGAAACTTATTTTCTCTTTATCTTTAAACAGTCTTGGCAAATAAGCCAGTACCTAATGTACAATGAATGAATCATAAAATGCACATTAGAGATGGAAATGACCTTGGAAATCAACTTGTTCCATGGCCTCATTTGAATCAAGATGGACTTTCATAAGACTCTACAGCTAGTTACTGGCAATGAGAAACGTAAGTCTACTGATTCCTAGCCTAGTATTCTATTTAACCAGCACCATTATTCCTATATCAAGCCCATGAAATCCACTGAGACAATTGCAGCTTCTTTCCACTTATAAAAAGAATGATTACTGAATTTGGGCCATAGCAGAATAATTAACCAAAAGATGTAAAACCTTTTGGAGGAAAGAAGAAACAGGAACAGGTCCTAGCAATAATGGATAGTGAGTGGGACAGAGTGAAAGGAAAGAGGGGACAGATGCTCAAAAATTAGTTCTGTGAAACTATTGTCAGGAAATCTTTGCTGCACAGAAACTGGAGCTGCAAGAGTCCCACCTGGATTCTCTACACACCAGCTTTGATTTTTAAAGTTAATCTTAAATGTTTCGAGTGAACATATATGCTATGAAGTATTGTAGTACCTTTTCTATAAAGAGATTCCAAAAAAAACAGCTCACTCTACATACCCGTCGAAGAATTTACAACATCAGATATCTTAACTAAAGACTGTGTGTATATACTAAATGTGTATATATGTATAATGTATACTTACAAAATAAGTAGATATGTACATATTAAACTCATGATTAGGATTAACTGGTTTTCTAAGTTATGTCACTTTAGATAGCATTACTATTCATCTATAAAACTGAGACATTTTTCTAGTAGTAGCAATAAATTGATACTGATCAACCCGAATACATGCACACACCCTATTCTTCTGGTGTGAGAACTATATGAATCTCATAATGCATTTAGCCTAGATTCATTCTCCAACAGCAGTATCAAGGCACATGTGGAGTAAGAGAACATACTTTTCTTCTGATGTGCAAAATCTGATATAGGGCCTGAATAATAATGCTTCCATAATCCAATCCATTGATCTAAATATCCCCCTTCTCCACCTTTTCCAAATAAATAATTGTTTAGGCCATCTTCAATTTAAGAAAACATTTCTCTTTCCTCAATCACTTAAGCAAGTAATTTTTGGGGCCCAGCTATATGTCAAGCACTGTGCTTGAACCTGCCACTCCCATTTAACAAGGGATTCTCAGACCTTTTTTACATGTCTGAATTATAACACCAAAATTATACCCCAAAATTAAAGATGTAAAATGTTTTCAAACAATAACTAGCAAGACATCTCCTAGATACATATACACATGGAATAATCTCTGGATTCAGCTAACAAAAATGATTAACACTCTAAAAACATAAGTATCACTTACCAAGTGGGCATAAGTGAATTGTTTTGGACAACTAAAACTGTTTTCTTAAAGCTTGCTTTCAGTCTTGCAAAACTGTGCCCAGTATCATTTTCTGCAGCCATATGTTGAAAAGCAAACCTCTTAAAAATATTCTCATTAGGCAAAACGCAAGAGTATGAGTGTTACTATAAAGAATAACATGCTCAAGTCAAAATGATTTGAGATCAGAAAATCACCTTCTCAAGAAGACAGTACCAAATATGCATCTTAATTAAAAGAAAAAAAGGAATGTGACAGATATGCATTAGTTATGAAAAATGGTAATACAGAATAGAGTATTTTGACCACTTGACCAAGTAATTATGTTAAAGGTCATTACATCACTTTAAGTAACTAAGTACTACTATTCTGAGAGACCAGTGATAGGTAAGTATGTATGTCAGAGTAATGGAAGAATGAAAAAAAAAAAAAAAGACATGAAATCTTTGTTACCCATTTGGGAAAAGGAATACAACTGGTTTGCTGAGACATGAAAATCAACTGTTAAACACTGCAACTTCAGAAGTACAAATGTTTACTCAGAGTCAAGTTGTTCATTGAACATCTGAATGGTTTAACTTTAGAGTTTCTTTAGCTCGCTCTTATGTCTTTGCTTAACCTACAACTGTGGAAAATACTTCCTGATACCCCTGGTGATGTCAATGATTTACATAAGGTGAACTTCACCAGTCAACTACCATTATAAACTAAAAAGATACTCACTCACCACAGATAATTAAATGTATGACATATAACCTTTCAGACCTACAACATATTCATAAACTCAAGTCATGTCTCATTTCATATTCTAGTAATAATTTAAAAAGAATGCCAAACATCATTTATCGTAATAATTACACAGGGGAGACTTGTATAGTGCTTTGTTGGTTACAGGGCACTCTTGTAATATTCCATTATTTTCATATTTTAGCAAAGCAAGCATGGTCTCTCATTAAAATTATTACCAATAAGTTAATGCAGGCTGGTCAATTAAGCACAATTAAGTTGATTCATTGCTGAGCAACCAAACAGTAATCAAATATATCAATACAAATCTGGATCTGAAGTTCCCAAAGTAGTGTTCCTTTGAACCGGAAGGCATGAACAGGTTTCTTTTAATATCCTCTTGGAGAGTCATCCCAACATATATTATTGTCTTAAAACTGAATACTACAGCTGTCAACAAACTTGCTTAACACAGCACAGCTTAAAGTTATTGGCACATATTTCTTTTTTTAAGTGCACCTATTAACCTCACCAGAGGAATATTCATCAAGACAGGACTACTCTCATACAGAGGTTAGTATTAGAATCACCTAGGTAGCCTACTCCAAAACTGACTCAGTGTCAGGAAATACTGCCATGAATGTGTATTTTTAAAAAGCTTCTCAAGTAATTCTGATGACAACTGGGATTAGGAACCACTAAAAAGACACTTTAACCTTTTTTGCCTTAATGAAATCTTTCACAATAACAAGAAATCCTGGGGGGATTCTACTATTGAAGTGGGAAATGTGATTAAGTAATTTTAGGGAAAAAAAAATTTAATCAGCATATTATTAAAGACTAAAAGTAATCTTAATAAAACTGTATATAAAGATAAATTCTGACTACTCACTAATAAGGGCTACATCTTTTATTGTTTAAATTATGTAAGAAAACACATTTTGATAACACATCTATTTTAAATGACATACTCTGTCAACTCATGTTAAAAATGTAGGCTAAAATTAAATCCATTTTGCAAGGAAAATACTGCAAATGTGACTTGGTATTTAGAAAATTTGCATTTTTTACTGAAAAAAATTTTAACTGTTTTTGTGTTTTGTTACTAAGTGATTAAGTGGCTTCAGATTCATATTTGCAAACATTTTAAATAACACACTTCAAGTCTAAGCAGTCTTTATTCTCTAAAAATAAAAGGCCACACTATACATTGCTCTATTTTCTCTTTTTAACATTGCTTTTTGAATAATTACCAAGACCTTCTTGATATACAAGATTTTAGAACAGACAATTTACAGAGAGGTAATAATAATCATGAGCCAAACATTTAGAATCATTAACATTTTTATGCTCCTCATTACCTAGCATATCAATATCAACTTAATTCTCTTACTGTTTCCAATCCCTTACCAACAGTCCATTGAATGGATAAACTAATACGAACTCAAAGAAACAGTATGACTAAGAATTAAGAAAATACATGAGTAAGAATTAAAATAACTTAAAACTGTCATAGCAGATAGAAGATTCGGAAGAATTATTAAGTGGTAATAGCAACACTATTTTTGGTCCAATATGCCATCTCTTTAAACTGCCTCATTTCAAAGAAAGAAAAACATTTATTTCCTCTCTTTTTAAAATAACAGAAACCTTTTACAACATAAACACTCTGGAACACTTTCTTGAATCCATGATCACTAAGTTGGGGAAATAGTTCTCTAAATCTATGTGGATGCTCCAATGATCCCATCCAGCTCAATGTTTTAAAATCAAGTCTTGAGATGAAAACGTTGACGATATCTTTCAGTGCTCCCGCAGCTTTCAAGAACAAATCTAAGTTTTTTAGTTGTTAAAGCACTATCTAGTAGAACTTCATGAAATGATGGAAATGTTTTATATCTACAATATCCAATAAGGTAGCCATTACCCACATGTGGCTACTGAGTACTTAAGAGATACCTAAGTGTAACGAAGAACAGCATTAACTAAATTTAATTAAAATTTAAATTGCCACAACAGCTAAGTGCTGCTATACAGGACTACATAGGTTAGCATTATAATTTGTTTCAAAACTAAAGGGAATAATCAGATTTACTCTCCTACCTTAAACAACTGAAAAATGGACAAAACAATGGTTTTTAGATAACAGACAGAAGAGAACAGCTGTCCTGGAGAAGGAAACAAACAAGCCTGAGCCCTGCAACTGCCTCGGCTTACTGCCTGGAGATAATTTTCGGGCCACAACACAAAGGGAGAACCCAGACAAAGCCCAGTGGTCTCATCACTAATCATCAGGGAAATGCAAATTAAAACCACAATGAGATCACCTCACACCAGTAAGGATGGCCAGTATTGAAAAGACTAAGAACAACAAATGCTGGCGAGGATGCTGAGAAAGGGGAACCCTCCTACACTGCTGGTGGGAATGTTAGTTAGTTCAACCATTGTGGACAGCATTATGGAGGTTCCTCAAAAAACTAAAAATAGAAATACCATTTGACCCAGAAAACCCACTCCTTGGAATTTACCCAAAGAATACAACTTCTCAAATTCAAAAAGACATATGCACCCCTATGTTTATTGCAGCACTATTTACAATAGACAAGATATGAAAGCAACCTAAGTGTCTATCAGTAGATGAATAGATAAAGAAGAGGTGGTACATATACACAATGGAATACTATTCAGCCATAAGAAAGAAACAAATCCTACCGTTTGCAACAACATGGATGGGGCTGGAGGATATTATGCTCAGTGAAATAAGCCAGGTGGAGAAAGACAAGTGCCAAATGATTTCCCTCATTTGTGGAGTATAACAACGAAGCAAAACTGAAGGAACAAAATAGCAGCAGACTCACAGACTCCAAGAAGGGACTAGTGGTTACCGAAGGGGAGGGGTGTGGGAAGGTGGGTGGGGAGGGAGGGAGAAGGGGATGGAGGTATATTATGTTTAGTACACATGGTGTGGGGGATCATGGGGAGAACAGTGTAGCACAGAGAAGGCAAATAGCGGATCTGTGGCATCTTACTACACTGATGGACAGTGACCGCACTGGGGTATGGGTGGGGACTTAATAATATGGGTAAATTATTAAATATAAATATAAACATTATTTTGTGTTTTTTCATGTGAAACCTTCATAAGAGTGTATATCAATATCTTAATAAAAAATTTAAAAATTAAATTAAAAATAAAATTTAAAAAAAGCCCAGTGGTCTTACTGTGTTGAGAACACAGAGCTGGTAAAGCCAAGGCAGCTAGACTTCTCAGGGCAGAGTACGAGAAGTAAGAGCTCCACAGAAAAAGAAGTATCAGAGATTTATGCAACAGCCCTTTCTAGTTGTCAGCTGAGTACTGACTAGCACATGTAAGGAAACCACCCCAGGCTGGAGAAAACTCCCAGAAAGGAACAAAGAAAGCAATCCCTACAACTCAAGAGGTGGCAGAATAATTTCTATTCCCACCACCACACAAAGTGAGAAAACATAATTCACAAGGCATCAGATTAGAAGGTTCTCACCTCAGTAGTGTAGAAAAATTCGCCCTAAAAGCCACTATTAAGAACAAGCCTCAAAAGAATCAAATTGTCTCCAAATACCTTAACCTCATCCCAAAAACAAAGTTCAAAACTATTTATAGTACAAAAATATCCATCAACAAAGTTAAATGTTACCAACAAGGTAAAATTCACAATATCTGGTGTCCAGTCAAAATTAACTAGGCATGCAAAGCAGCAGGAAAATATGAACTAGTAGAACAGAACATTAAAGTTATTATAACTATATTCCATATGCACAAAATTGTTTTATGCACCTAGTAACAGCTTCAAAATACATGACGCAGAAACTGGTAAAACTCCAGAAACTGACAAATCCATAATTGTATTAGAGATTTCCACACCTCTCAAAAACTGACAAAACAGAAAATCAGTGAAGACAGAGAAGATTTGAACAACCCTATCAACCAACTTGTGAAAATGTTTTAATTGACCAGAAACACGGTAAATAAACAACTGTTCCCCAACTGCCTGCCAAATAAGATAAAGCAATCCTGATTCTTATCCAGGTAAGGTTTCACAAAATAATTAAGGGCATTGGAATTCTATGGTTCAAATCAGTGTCTAGGGCACAAGAGACCTTACGAAATCCTCCATTCCAGAGGATAACAAATCCAAATGCCTACAGGGATAAGCATGTAAAGTTTAAAAAAAAAAATGACAAAGACTAGGTGGAACCAAGGACAAACTGGAAAGGACAAATATCTATCCCCAAACAAAAGAAACCCTCTCTTAACTACAGTCAAGGACACCATGCCTTAAAGAAATGCAGACCCACTGTTGCCTGACCTCTTAATTTTCCAGGAGGTATCTAAAATCTGGGTTTTTATGTGAACTCTAGGTTTTAGAATACTAACCACCAATTTAGTAAAAATTTTTTTTTTCAAGACAGACCTAGGTAGGTAATTCTTTGTTTTTTTTGGTATCATTAGTCTACAATTACAACAGCAACATTATGGCTACTAGACTTCCCCCATCATCAAGTCCCCACCACATACCCCATTACAGTCATTGTCCATCAGCATAGTAAGATGCTGTAGAATCACTACTTGTCTTCTCTGTTGTACAACCCTCCCCGTGCTGCCCACCCGCTACATTATGTCTCAATCTGGTAAATTTTTAACCAAGCTAAAAAAATATCTGGGAGGCAAAATCCACAAACAAATCTCTGCTCTAGTCCAACAACCTCCTCTTTCAAGTGACATAAAGAGAACTTAAATAATTTGTCCAAGTCATCAAGGCAGATAATCCCATGTGACATCTAAAATACTGTGGACATACAGAAGTCCACACTTTCAGAAGAAACTGAAACCAGGATACTTCCAGGACAGGTAGCTTAGTGATGCTTATCTTCTCAGGAAAGACATGAAAATGGTCTTCTAACGGTTGAAAGTTAAAATTTTATCAAATTTTAACAGCGAACAATTACAGAGAAAGAGACTTGGGCAAAATGGAAGAACTTTCTAAAAAGAAAGTACTTTTTAAAAAGTTGTCAAACAATGACATGGCTATTTTGCAGAATAGCTATACCCCAGAAATAGCCAAATAAGGAGTAAATTTGGCTCCTTACCCCCGAAGTATTCAGGAAAAGACTTGGATGAACCTTAAAGAATATTACAGAAAAGATTATTTGATGTGAAAAAGCAGCTGTGATTTATGGTCCTTTTTGCCTAAGGCTTTATAAATTCTCATCATAAAGAATAACCTAGTAATACCTTCCTTGTGAAACTTATGTAAAAACCGAGCTGGCAAACTCAATGACAACATAAAGGGATGCCTGAGACAGCCCAGCTTCTGGGTGGACAGGACAGAGTCAAATCCTATGTCGTCCTGAATATGTTCAGTCAAGAGCTGGACAACCAACCAAATGACTGATTAACTCAATTGAAGGGGACTCAGAAATCCATGACAAGGATGGCTTAATTGGAATGCTGCTGTGTTCTTATCTAGACTCCTATTATTATATACAGCCAGAGCCCCAAATTTCAGGCAGATTTAAACTTGGGAATGGCATTTAGCAAGATTGGTAGGAGGTCAAAAGCCCTTAGGTTATACACTGGACTGCCCCCACTTAAGGTATGCCTTTAACTACTGCACAAAGAATTTTAAAGCCACTCAACTTTGCCTGAAAACACTTCTTTACAAATTTGAGACCAGACATTTTAAGTGCACACTTTCTGTGGGATATAATAAAGAAAATGGACAAATGCTAACTGATGGACAACTAAACAAAAGTCAGCACACACAAATCACACTGGCTATAAAAATGGGTAAAAACAGGTTGAAAAAACCAAATATTCCAACTCTCCAAGATTCAAGGTTTCTGGTGCATAAAGGTAATGACTGAATTCTGCTAAAATGTTATGGACTGAGTCATAACAAGAAAAAGATGAGAAAAGTAGCCAGATACATAGTATAATTAAATTTAAAAATTACCTAAATCAATTTCCTGACAGGGGAACAAAAAAAAATCTTCAAAAAAGACAGAGTAACAGAAATTAAATGGGAAGAAAAGTCAAAGGTGACAACACAGAAAAATATGAGAAATTAGAATAAAACATTTTAATCACTTTAAATAAAAGATAAAATTTACAAAGTATATCAGCACTCACAAAAACAAATATGTTAATCATATATAAAAGTAGACAAGTGGATGCCAAGGTAAGTGGCAACCTCGCCAAAACAGTAAGGCATTAACCGATTAATAGTGGTGTACTATGGGTACACAAAACAAAAATGAAGAAAACAAGGAATGCAAAGAAAGGAGAACTGAATGTTCAAATTAATTTGAGAAACTGAAAATCACACTCCAAGACTCAGAAGTTCTGTTGTTCATTTTATCAAACAGTATATAAAATTATTTTAAAATCAAAGTTTGCAAGGAAGGACATACAATAAAAATTTTTGGATTGTATTTTCATCCTTTCCTAACCATATTTCCAATAAGACAGTCTCACTAACCCCAGTTCCCAGGCACCATCAAATTATTCAACATTGTCTTACCCTTCTTCATTCTCCTCAAGCCAACACCTGATCCACTCTAATTCCCATCTTAACTGCAAACTCTCCCAAGCACCTGACCTCTCACAAAATCCAACACAAAACTGCTAAATCCCTGAAGATTTTAATTTGACTGTCTTTATATTATTTCAAACCAGCCTATCTCGATTCTTATGTCCTTCCAAGTCAATGTTCTTCCTGTCTTCATTTCTGATATAAACTGAATTACTCTTCAACTCCTTCAATTTTTCCCATGCATCTGTATTGAACTGCCAGGTTTTGTCAGTTCTTCAATACAACTCAATTCAGTACAATTTACCAAGTATATACTATATGAAAGCATTGTGCTAGACATATTTATAAATTTAAGGATGGGAAATGTCTCATTTAATCTTCATAATGAAGTATGTCTAACCATAACAAAGTATAATACAGTGTATATCAAATAATTAAAATGCTATGATAATCATAAGGAAGATGAGTTTCATTTCATATTCTAATCCCACCATTATGAGGCCTCTATCTAATTACATCTATTATCCTCTGTAATTGTTTCACCCTACTCCAATAATCAATCCCATATTCTACCCCCAAATTCATCTTTTCTATAAATGAATTTCAATCACATCACCCTATTTAAAATGTTTTCTCAAATGCTTACAACAATGATTTGCGAATCTCCCTCCCCATATCAAAGTGGGGAGTAAAATGCAGATTACAAGGCCCTGCCCACAGAGATTATTATAATTCAATCAGTCTGATGTAACTGGGAATCTGAATTTCAACAAGTCCTTTAGGTGATTTTTTATTTAGGTGACTTACAGAGCACACTTTAAAAAAGAAACAGTTCTACAGGGTAAATGTCAAACTCCTTAGCCTGGCAAAGGCTCTCCACCCTTAAAAGGTCCCTGAATAAACCATTGCAGAGAAAGGTATAATTCATTACAGATAAACTTGGTTTTCTGCAGCCTAAACAAACTTATCTTCTTCAAGCTTTGTCCACTAACTTCACAATTCCTCTTGGCCCAGCTCAAGCCCCATTACTTCCCAGAGCACAAGACTGAAACAATTCCTCCTGCCGAATTCTATGGTACCATACTGCTTGCCTTGAACCATTACTTAAACTAGTATCATTAACTTCTCATTTGGTTTTATCACATGACAAAGGATTGTGAATCAAATAAACCTCTTTCCATCTCTCTCAGCATCCAGAACAACGCATGTATCAGTACACCTTTCCCCAAGGCAATTTCATTTTGTATAAACATACCCATGTAGAAATTAACATTCTAGAACTAATTTCCAGAGTACTAAAACAGGAAACTAAAAAAGAGATTTTTCTTAGGGAAAGAAACCAGTTAAATAAATATACATAAAAGAAGTGTATTTGCCAAGCCAAATTACTAAGTTTTGTTCTTCCTTACCAGCCTATTAGAGAAATGCTCCCTGAAGAATCATGCCCAGATCAGAGAGAACATTTGAGCTTAAGTTCCAAGAAAAACCTGGTAAAACCAACTTTGCTTTACCACCAAACAGGTGTGCTTAAAACCTTTAACCAAACAGCTATTCTAAAGCAAGTTATATGGAGGAAAAAACATTTATGGTTAATTTCTGAAATTTTTTCACATGCAATCAAGTTAACTTGTAGGTATTCTATTTTGATGCCTGAGATTTGGTATAACAAAAATGCTTCTAACACAATACTCATCCAACAACTGCTGGTTTACTTATCTGTATTCCCCATAACACTGAGCAACATAAGGGTAGGGGGCCATGTATCTTATTCCTCCCCCTCCAGCACTTAGAGCACCACAAGTGGTTAATAGAGATATAATGAGTGAAATGACAAATTTTCAAGATAAAATGAGTGTTTCTCCAAAGATATACAAATGGCCAACAACCATATGAGAAAAAATATTAACTCTATAATCATTAAATAAATGTAAATCCAAACCATGATGAGCTATTACCTCACACACACTGGAATGGCAGCAAAACATGCAAGTATTGGTGGAGATGTGGAAAAACTGGATCTCTTGTTTTGTTGGTGGGATTACAAAATGGTGCGACCACTATGTTAAACATTATGGAGGCTCCACAAAAAATTAAAAATAGAAATGCCATACAATCCAGCAATCTCACTTGTGGGTATATCTCTAAAAGAACTGAAGCAGGGTATAGAGAGTTATTTGCAAAGGTTCATCAATGTTGGGTCATGTGACAAGATTTCCCTTTTTCAGGCTGAATAATATTCCATTGATGTATACACTACACTTAATTTATTCATTCATCCAACAATGGACATCTGAGTTGCTTCCACCTCTTGGCTAATGTGAATAGTGTTGTTACGAACATGGGTTTGCAGTGAGGGCATCAGTGACAAATGAAATAAACCAGACACAAAATGATGAATACTGTATGATTCCACTTAAATGAGGTACCTAGAGTAGTGAAATTCAGAGACAGAAAGTAGAATGGTGGTAACCAAGGGCTGTGGGGAAGGAGGAAATGGACGGATAATTGATGGGTATTAGAGTTTCAGATTTCCAAAATGAAACAAGTTCTGGAAATCTGTATCTCAACAGTGTCAATACACTTAATGCTACTAAACTGCACACTTAGAAATGGTCATGGTAGTATATTTTTTACTACAATAAATTTTAATTATCGTGATTTTTAAGTATAAGAAAACGAAATCTAAAGTATCAAATTCATGCTTGAGAAAAATATAAAACAATTTGTGTAGTTATTCAAACGGCCTTTTAATTTACCTTCCGTCTAAAAGAGACGAGTTTAAAATAAAATTACTCCAGGCTACATGTTCAAATTTCATTTAGAAGATTCTTGCTATTTATAAACTGCTCAGCCAAGTGTTTTTGCTAAAAGAATCAGAATTCTATAACTGGAAGAGATTCTTAAGATCATGCACTCCACTAAATCCAATGTGAGTCCACAATGACACAATGAGAAAAAGAAAATAAAGGTAGTCTTTGATAAAGCTAAATTTATCTGATTTTAAAGCATATACTTTATCCTGAGAGTACATTCTGCCTACTTTGAAGCTTTCTTTTTAGTGGTAATTTCATTCATTCAACAAATAACCTGTTGAGACAGTAACCCTCAGATGCAGGGCTACAATGGCATAGAAGACAAGCAAGTCCCTCACCCTCAGGGAACCCCTACCTTCTAATGGAATATAAATAAGAATATCAGTAGTAAGAAAAGATGATAGGGTTTTTAAAGTCCTTAACATTCAGAACAAAAACCTGGTCACCCTGAGTCAAGGGAAAACAGTAATCTCCAGCTCCTTCCCATTGTACAAATGAGAAATTGGATGTCCAAAAGGTCCACAACTACTCAGTGAATCCAAAGCCAAAACAACTTTGTTTCCAGGCTTTGATTAAAACACCAGGAAAATAAGCCTGAATAATGACTATAATTTATAGGACTCCAAATATCTCAGTAATATTTTGCACTTAACATGTCTTCCCAGTTCTAACAGAATTTGACTCTATCAAACTTGTTAAATCATTTGAAGGCTTACAAGTTTAATAAAAAAATTTAAATCCCTAGGGCAGAATTTATCAACTCTCATGCCATCATAAGAAAAGAACTTCTACTTGGTGAAGGGGGGAGCCTAGTAAACATAATGTTCTTCATGTAATTGTAGATTAATGACACTAAAATTTAAAAATTTAAAAAAAAAAAAGAAAAGAACTTCGACGTCTTGATAAGTTATAAGGCAAATCCAACATTTAAAGCAAAGGGGAAAGAACTGACACAATACTAGTACCCACAGGAATAACTGTCTTGGTCATTGTTTCAGTGTCCTAGAAAGTACAGTAGCTCTCTGGCACATTCATTAGAAGCTTCAAAAGGCTTAAATATACAAAACAATTGAAAAGCATAATCAAGTAATTAACATTTCAAAGAACAATAACAAGCCAGTGAATAATCTAGGTTTTGACAATAACCTAACAGTTCAGTCTCTTCTCTTACCAATTCCTACCTTTCTGTACTTCTGCACAAGAGCAGGATATTAAGCACATAGTATGTGCCAGACACCAAGTCCATAATCTTGTTCTCATGGGCTCAAAAGGTTTTCCCCACTTAAAAATAAACCCAAATATAAGACAAATTTGGAGAAACAGAACTTAAGAAGTTATATTATCCCCTTTTGTAGACAGCAAAAGCTCAGGCAAAAAGTTAAAGCAACTTACCTGCAAAGTAAAAGAGCCAAAAATCAAACCAAATTCAAAGTCTGTAGGTCTTTTACTTTCCCTCCCTCACATCCTCTCAACTTTGTTCCTTTGAGTCTGTCATAATCACCTACATTCAAGTTTCTGGACAGACAGGGGATGAGGCAGAAGGAACACAACAATATGCAAAACATAGTATTTTCCCTAAGATATCTATCTGAAGAACTATATATAAAACTGAACTGAAAGAGTTTTAAGTACCTATGACTGAAACAAAGGGTTACAGAGGTTCAAAGGACAAAGAGAACTTTTTCCTCGAGTGAGCATGGAAGAATTTATTGAGAATGGAGGGAGTTAGACCATGGAGAGGAGTGTATTTTAGACAGAAGGAACTCGAGAGCCAAGATGGGGAAAAGAAGAGGAAGATATTAGGCACGTATGTTTGAAAAGGCAAAAACATCAATCTGCTTGAAGTAATTCTGTAAAAGGGCAGTTGAATGGAAGTTTAAAAGGTAGGACTGGGTAACACAAACTCCCTGTATAAAGCACCAAGATAGAATTACACTTGACTTTTACGTATTTATTGCCTTCATGAGGTAAGGTTGCACATACTCTATTATTTTAATAAGTTTGTTTTTCAGCTAAGAAAGCGTGCAGGACTCCACCTGATACAAAGAATGATTAAATGTTGGATCTGAATTCAAATAACTGAATTTTTTTCCCTATCTCTGGATAACCACAGGTTGATGTCCAAAGAGATGGGGAGTTGGGAAAACCGAACCTACATCCAGATGGCTGAAATTTTATGCCAGCTACTCAATTATAAGGGAGTAGAACCCACCAATCTTTTCCATAGTATGATGGAGAAGCTTGAACAAGAAGGAATAATTACAAAGCCCCACTGTCAGAAAAATTCCCCTTGTGTTGCCAACTGGCTTAAAAAAAAAAAAAAAAGCTACAGTGGTGTTTTTTTTTAATGTAGCTTTACCTTTAATGTCATCTTATAAGAACCAGGTTAGATTCGGAAAAATGTTCAACTAGACTACAACTATCCTGAAGCTACTGATAAGAACTTAAAATTCCAAGCATCCACACGTTCAAAACTTCTATTTCCCTCTTTCAGTCCACCTACCTAGTAAAAAACAGACCAGCTTCAATTGTTATCTGGATAATGACATCACACTCTACTGAGTTCTAGCAGGCCAGAGTGGGCTGCCCTAAGCAGTCTCTCTCTCCAACATCACCACAGTAGAGATTCCCCCCAAAAGAAAGGTTTGTGGAGAAGGAAACTGTAGCAGCTCTATCTCCTCAGTTTGCAAACTATCGAAACTGTAAACACAAAAAACACTCCACAGAAAGTGAGTGGAGGGAGTACCATGAAACCAAGAAAATTCTTATATTTACATTTGTAACATTTAAGCTGAAAGGCAATTCTTTATCTAGCCCAAAGCTCTCATTATACACATTAAGAAACTGAGGCCCACAGTAGCTAAGTGATTTGCCCAAGGCAACTGCTTCTCTATAAAGGTGTTGTGTCTGTTACCAGTCACAGTAGCACTTAATCACATTCTAACAGTTACTTAAATGTTTATGAGATTAAATACCTGGTGAGCAAAAATTAAAAAATCAATCACTTCTGCACACCCCCATCCTTGCCCGAGTTATACAGAAAATGATGTATGAATCTTAAGTGGATACTACTGATCCCTTTAGCCACTACAGTCCCAAAATTACTCTTCTTTCTTAATCTAAGATAAAGTGAAAGATTGAAATTCCTGCATTTCTCAAGTTCTGACTATACAAGTGAGGCTCAACAAAACTTCTAGAGTTTTGGCAAAATAATAATATATGGCGTATACTACTGCTTTTCTTTTTTTTTTTGGCCACTTCCCCTTTGCCCTTTCCCTTAATGTTTTCATTTTCAGTCCAGGTTTTTCGAAAGGCAATTATTATACTTGCACAGCTAATCCAAAGTAATACCACTTTTGAGACACTTCAATTTATCAGACAATTTTGCGTATCTTCACCTCTCAAAAATAACAGTTTTTGAACAAAATTCCTAAAATAACCCTCTACCAAGCACAATATATTCAAACTACAAAATATGTTAAGCAATTTAATCCTGTAAAAAATCCCAGTAGCTAAAAAGTACCATCAGTCTGCCCTGCTCCGTTTGTTTACCAGCAAACTGTCAAAGCATTTGTTGAAGGAACTGGGGGAAATCCTTCAACTGAGTTCACCTGCTGTGGGTGCATCAGATTATACCATCACCCACACAGAACACCAGTTTGGGGAAATGCAAACACGCCACATGTACACGGTTTAACCACGTTTAACCAAGGTAGGTATTTAGCTCTTGTATCAAAGGTTAAAAAAAAAAGTAATATGTATGCATACTTCACCTCACTTAAAAAACCATCACCAGAAATGGTAAGGAACTGATCCGGGGAGAATCAAACAATTTTGAACGTTAAAGCTGCCGTACAAAGCGGTTTGGAAGGGTTCTGTCTCTCTAAAATGCCGGTAAGTCCTTCGACGAGTTTCAAAACTAATGACCCTATACCACTGCACAAATAACAAAAGCTTAATATAAACTTCCATGCCGTCAAACGTTACCACTGTCCATGTTTAAAAAAAAAAAAAAACAAGCACGGAAAAGGGAACAATAAAAAGCGTCTCACCGCAAACACAGCACGAGAGGGACTGTCGGAAGTAAGGCAAAAGCCTGTTAATCTCTGTAAACGCCTTGGGGTCTCCGGGGTCGTAGTTGAGCACTAGGCGGCTCGCGGAAATGTAGAGAGCAGTAGCATTCACGGGGTTCATTGCAGACACTTCGACACCGTTGGCTCCCGGTTGAAAAGAAATCCCGGATCCAACTTTGCAAGCAACCAGAGAACAATGGCGAATTTGCAACAATTCGGAGACAATCAGAGCACAACCACTGGCCGAAATAGTAACCAAAATCCGTGCAAGTTTGTGAAGCTGAAGCAATCCTCCCACACATGGGGGCCCTGGCGCCCCTCCCTCCGTCCCTGAGAGTTGCAGACCAAAAAAAAAAAAAAAAGAGAGAGAGAGAGAAAGAGAAACCACCGTTCGAGTTTATCCTGGGCGGCCGCGGGGCGCCGAACAAGGCGGCTTCGGCGCTCGGGCCGGGACTCGACGCTGTCTAGCCGCGCGGCTCGGCGGGCGGCCTTCGCTGCATCTCCCGGACGCGGAGGCACCTCCACAGGTGGAGCAGGGCGGGCGCCGGAGCAGGCCCCGGCCCGGTCCGAAGGGCGGGCACGCTTCTCAAAGGCTGCAGGGCCTTTAATCCATCACAGCTCCCAGCGCGGGGGTAGCGGCGACAGCAAGGACCACGGCTCGGGCGTCGGCTTCCTTGATCTAGTGCACCAAGCAACGGCCACGACGAATGTTGCTGCTGCGGGTGGCGGAGGCCGCCGCCGCTCTCCCCATATCGGATGCAGGGCCCAGACTGCGCCTGGCTCTCCGCTCCAGCGGTTACAGCCTCGCTGTTTCCTGAGGTGGCGAAACGGGCAGGAGAATCCCCCACACGAAAAGGGAGGGCCGGGGAGGAAGTGCGCGGGCCGGCGGCGACGGCGGCGCGAGGGGGCGGGGAGCAGGCCCGGCCAGGCCGCGGCGGCGCCCCTCGCTCCTCAGTCGCTCACAGCGGAGTCACCACGCGCAAGCGCCGCCCCCTCACTGCCCGGCCATCTTTCTCGCGCCGCACAGTCGGGCACCTCCTCCACCAAGTACGACGGTCGCCGCCGCCCTCAGCGCCCTCCCGGCCGTAGCTGAGGCGAGGGCTCACACCGCCAGGCCCTGCCGCCGCCCAGAGCACACACAGCAAGGCCCCACCGCAGGCCCCTCCCTCCGTGCCTCGCCGCCCTCAACCCGACTCCACTCGCCACTCTAATTCGGTAGGGCCTGGGCTGCTGCGGCCTTAAGGGATCCTGCGGGCTGTGCGACGCCTCAGGCCCTCCCGGCGACGACGACCGTTACCCCAACGGGCAAAGCCACTGTCATCCCCGAGACTCCCCCGCCGCCGTCGTCGCTAGCACCCGCACGCATGCGCACAACACATTCTCACCCCTCCCCCGCCCTTTCCTTTCCCTTTGCTTCCCTTTTCCCCTGCTTCTCTCAAGAGCCCCCTCCACACCCTCCCAGAACTACCGGCTCGCTGGGCGCATGCGCATTCAACTACCCAGCTCCACCGCCTTTCGCCCTCACGCGTGCGCTTTGACCGGCCACCCAGAAAACCGGATAAACACATCACCGGCTCATGCAGCCCCTCCCTGCTGCCAACCCCCCACCCCGGCCTCACTGCGCCTGCCTGACGGCTCTCAGACCAGAGCATGCTCTCTGCGAGCTGGCTGCCGTCTCTTTCCCTCCCCCACGCGCTCCCAAATTCCCTCTTAGGCCGTGTGGGCTGTGCAGAAACATTCGTTAGGTGACGCATCCTTCCCCAGCGGGGCTGTAGGCTTTCCGCGCTATGCTGTTTCCTCGGTGCCACCAACGCTAAGGCTTGGCTGGGTCGCGCCACGTGGCGCTCCGCCCCGGCCCCAACGCGGCCTCTCCTAGCCCTCACTGACCAGTGAAGAAGTCGTCCTACATGGCCTCAAGCCCCGCCCTCGCGGCCTTTCTCCTGGAACAGCGCTTCCCAACCTCCCAAAGGGCGCTGCTGCCGCCCGTTTCCACTCACGGAGCCGGGAAGGAAGGCAACCGTCAGCGTGGCCACGCGGCCAGCAGGGCTCCGAGCGGCGTTTGCTAGGTAGGGTTGCGGCCCGCCACCATGGCAGCTTGAGTTCTCTAAGACCCGGCGTACGAATTGAAAGCGGTGGGCCTTGACCACGGTCCCTCCCGGCGGGTCAGAGCTGCGCTCTTGCATGGCCTTTGGAGTTGGACGGACGCGAGCGGCCAGGCCATACAGGGCCGCCGACCAAGACCGCACTGAGTCGCGAACGGGAACAGAGTCCAATTGAAAAGCCAATCCATCCCCTTTTTTATCCCTTCTATGTGAACAAGTCACTTGAAGTATCCGTAATCCTACTTTAGAACGAACCCAAAGTCCTTGAAACTTTTTTAGACAAGCTTTTTCTTGATGTTTTCTGCAGGAGACCAAGGACATACAAATAAACAAAAGCCTAACTTAGCGGATGATTCTCCTCCATTCTAAAAGTAAAAAACTTTTTTTTGAGTAGCACAAACAGAAACAGCATAAGAACCATTTCTTATCTCTGAATACAAGAAAGCTCTTCAGCACAATTTTTTGCACATAATGAATGCTCTCCACGTTTGCAAAATGAAATTTATGGTGTATGTATATCTTTTGTGACACAAATACGTATTAGTTTCAGGGGCTTGCCACTTAGAGTACAAATGAATAATTAAGATATGAAGGCCATATAACCTAAGGCATGTAATTTCTATTACCATTTGGGGACAGATTTATTTTCTTTACAAGGCCTAGCATATTATAAGCACTTAAGTATTAAGCAGTAAGAATCTAACTTTCTAATTTTGCTAAGCAGTAAAGCAGAAATTAAAGTTGTGCAAAGTATGTTTGGTCCATCTCATATATGGAAAATGACAAATATTCTGAAATACACTTTTTCAGAATTCCCATCTTTTGGGGGGGAGAATAAAAAATTTTTCTAAATTCACCTTCAAATAAAACTGTTATAATATACAGGTCTGTTTTTATTCCAGATTCTAAGGTCTTCTCCCATAACAGACGTTGTTCTCCCCCAAAAGTAGTACTGTTTTCCATTCAAACAGCATAAGTTAGCAGTACTTGCAGGGTCTTAACCTTGCTGATTTTCTCATGAGTGGGTTTTTAATAACTCTAAAGATATGCACAACCCCAATTAGGATTAATTCTACTGATGGTTCCTGTGTGTGTTTGTGTAGCTTCCGAAATTGGTTGCTCTTAAGTCCAGGAAAAAGAAATCTCGGGGCCAAATACGTCTAAAAACTGAAATCAGTCAAAGGGAGAGATAAAATTTAAAAAACGTTTATTGCTTACAAACTGCAGTCCAGGGCCATCTCTCTCCTCTGCTCCTGAAGAAGCAATCCCACAAGCAAGCCAACCCCCTCCCCTTAACCTCTTAGGTTCAGACACGCCCTCAGCAGGCCAGGTAATTACCCATTGATATGGAGATGAACTTCTCTCCACCCCTGAGAAATGATGCAAATGCCCTAAAGCCATACTTCTCTCCACCACTGAACACTTGTTAATATGCAGATGTACTAAAGCCAGGCAAGATATTGTGGAAATACTACAATTTTACCCACAGTTGCAATTCATGATAGGTTATAGCACTTAGAGGCAAAGCATCTCCATATTGAAGTGTATTTCCTGTCTAATAATTATTTGTTTGCTTGAGCCTTCCTTTAAAAAAACAGATGAACTTTTATAGAAAATAAAGCGCTTGGCAGAGAAGACAAGTAATGACTCTAGCATCTTCCTGTGCTGGTGGACAGTGACTGCAATGGGGTACACGGGGAGGGGGAGAACTTGATAATATGGATGAATGTAGTAACCACAATGTTGCTCAGGTGAAACCTTCATAAAATTGTATATCAATGACACCTTAATAAAAAAAATTTTTTTAATATAGTTCTTGGGTCAAATATTTAGGAGAAATCATATATAACTCAAATCCCTTAAACTATCAACTTGTTGGGGGAGAGGCTTTGTGTATTTTCCTCCGTTCTTGTCCCCACCACAACAAAGAATTGAAGGGCATCAACACCTAGTGAAGCAGAGTAAAAGTTTTATTTAAAGTTACTTAGAGAGAAAGAGTTGCAGGCAACCTCAAAGAGAGAGGAGTTCCCTGAAAGATTGGAGAGAAAGAGTTTATGATTAAAAGAGTTTACACACTTAGAAAGTGTGGGCGACTTCAGAGAGAGGAGCGCCCTGAGAGGTTGGGGGTTCCCCCTTTTAAGGATTTTTCAGGAATGTGACAAAGGGCTAGGGTGTGGGCTTGTTAAGTGGTCTAAAGTATATTTGATGAGACATTAGGTTTTTTTTAGGTAATTCTGCAAATTAGCTTGTCAATCAAGACTGCCCTTCCTCCCAGGTGGGCAGAGTTAACATACTCTTTGCTAAAGAGTATGTTAAGAATCTTTCTTCTTAAACTTCAAGAGTTTTTTTTCAAAATGCAATTTTGGCTTTATGGTGGGATCTCCGTGTCTTTATTATGCTGTTTATAAGTGGGCCCTTTAGCAGGCTAGAGTAAATCTCACAATGATCTAATTGACACAATGAAGACATGGGCTGTGCTCACTTTTATCTGGGGAATATTCAAACCTTCAAGGCCAAGTTGCTCTTGACCTTTTGAGCTTTAACTGATTAACTTTAACTCTGAGTCTTTCCTAGCTTTCTAGTTTTAACTGGTTAACTAAGTCCTTTCTAAGGGGCTTTATGGACTTTGTTCTCTTTCCACCCCGCTCATATCTATTTTCCTGCCTAACAAACTTAAGACAAGTTTTTCATATTTTATGTTTAATTATTATTTGGAAATAAAAGTGGTAGGGTTGCCAGGTCTAATAAAAATACAAGATGCCAGTTAAAACAATTTCTAATAAACTTTTTTATTTGTAGACATTTTTTAATTTATAGAATTATTGCAGTTAGTATAAACAGTTCTTGAATATTCCACATAAAATTTCCCCTATTTGTAACATCTTACATTAGCATGCTACATTTGTCACAAGTAATGAACCAATAGTAATAGATAATTATTAGTTACAATCTGTATTTTATTCATTTTCTTCAGTTCTCTCCCAATGTCCTTTTCTGACCCAGGATCATATCCAGGATCCACTCTAGTCATGTCTCCCTAGACTCCACTTGTCACCCAGTTAAGTTTTCATTTCAAATAAACAATAAATACTTGTTTCCTTCTCATTTCCTACCTCCCTTTTTCTGTCTTCCAAGATTGCCAGCTGCTTACCTGTTTCACTGCACTTGTCACAAGCCGTGGCAGTTGTTGGTTTAGCCCTGCCTTCTCCTCAGTGTCCTGCAACTACTAGAACAACCTGTATGTTATGGAGAAGACCTCAGAGCTTTTGCTTCTTTACCTTTTGATATCATTGCCTAGCATGGGGTCTGACATAATGGGTACTCAATCACTGTTGAAATAGTGATGAATTACTAGGAATGGGATAATGTAACTAACCCCACCCCCTGCCCCTGCACAACCTGTGGTGCAAAACTGGCATAGGAAAATGTTTGCTTTTCTTTGGGAGAGATACAAAATGTCTTACAAATTTATGGACAGTTCATACTTAAGCTTGATCAATGCCAATTCTAAGGTCCTTAAGAAAATGAGAAGTGTGGATTGATTTGAAACACTCAGAATACTCAATCAACAAGTATTTACTGATTGCACTCTAGTACTTTGGGGACAATGAAATATATGTAAAAGTAGTTAGTTATGCTTACAAAGAACAAAGATCAGGCTGGCAGTCAGTCAGGGACTTTCTGAGAGGTTAGGCCCTTTACAAAATTATGTAACAGTTATTTTCCTTTCCCTCCTCTTTCACCCTCCTTCTTCTGTCCCCTCTTTTTCCTTCTTCCACCAAAAACCATCTACAGAGGTTTCTCTCCCACCTTCTCAGGTTACATTCTCCCTGACTGCCTAGTATCTCTACTCCACTGCCTTTACCATTACCCCCATTTGTAATAAACTGAATATTTGTGTGTCCCCTGCACCATCACCACCAAATTCACATATTGAAATCCCAGCCCTCCAGTGTAATGATATTAAGAGGTGAGGCCTTTGGGAGATATTTAGGTCATGAGGGTGGTGCACTCATGAATGGGATTAGTGCCCTCATAAAAGCATCCCCAGAGAGCTCTCACTGTATCATGTGCAGATACAAGAAGTCAGCCATACCTTCAACCCAGAAGAGAACCCTCACCAAGCAACCATGCTCGCACCCTGATCTCACCCTTCCAGCATCCACAAGAAATAAATATTTGTTGTTTAAGCCACCCAGTTTATGGGACAGTGTTATAGCAATCCAAGCTAAAACACTATTCCTGCCAAATTTAAGAAGTGCTTAATTTACTGTCATTGTGGAAAGAAACCAATCTAATTATCCTCAGTCTAAAGGAGAGTTATAATAGCTTAAACTAAACTCAGTAAATCTTCAGAGACTGGACAGAGCAAATACCTTTTAAAGGGAGCAGTAAACCAGGTGAAATTAAACCAGGGCCTAATCCAGACCAAACCTATTCTTTCCTGACCATGCCTCTCTGATATCAGACTTCATCTTCCATCTTCTGTGCTCCACTTTGGTCCTATCTTGCCCCTCCTCAGTCCTAGAGCCCCTTAAAAGAACCACTTCCTTTTGCATATTAACTCCTATTGATATTTTTTCTATGACATTTCTTCAAATCAATACATATATCCACTCATTTCATCCAAAAACACATAGCAAGTCCAGCATGCATTTATTTCTATCTCAAATATTAAATTGCCTTCAGCATCTCTATCCCTAAATCCAGCCTAAACAAAGCAGTTTGCTTTATAGGTCATCTGCCAAGCACAGTACCAGACACATATTAAGGTACCCACTAAATGTTACTGTTTTTATTCCCTGAGATACTTCAAGCTCTATTCAAATGCCTATTAAATCTGTCCATTCATTTATGCAACCAACATTTATTGTCAGTTATCTGCAGGCATTCAGAATACAAAAATGAATAATTCAACAGTTTTCAGCCCTCAAAGAGTTCACAGTCTAGTTGGGGTGGCAGCTATGCACAGAGCTAATTTTTAATTCAGAGTGGTAAGAATTTAGCGATACACTCGATGCAAATTTAAAATGTCTTAGCAGATATTTCTGTTACATTATGGGTTAAACAAGCTTGTTGGACTTTCCTGGGAAAATAACTGCAATTATTCATAGCATTGTTTCTAAGGGAAAATGTGTTCTGCATTCCAAACAGCTGATTTAAAATTGCATTTTTGGAACAGAGCCAGTTTGTCCCTGTGGGCTGTTTACTTCTCCATTATCTAAGATCCCTATCTATCTAAGGACAATTTACATCTCTTTACAACTCCCACTGTTCCATATAGCCTATGGTACTATCTGAGGGTTGCTGGTCTCAGGGTTACCAATTTAGCCTCCAGGGCTCAGCACTGCACTACTGGGGCAGTGTCTAGTCATACAGGTTAAGTCAAGCAGATAGGACTACAGGAGACTCAGTCCTCAATTTGACTGTCATTATTTTAGTATAAGGGAAGGAACAGAGCAAGCCCATCAAGTGAGTGATGAGAATTTGGATTGCTGCTATGTGAAATGAGAGGGGGAGCTGTTTAGGGCCAGGAAACTGGATTGCAGGAATGACTTCAAAAGGGATACACCTCCTGGATAAAATAGGATTCCTAAAGATATCAAAGTATACACTACTGGACAATAAGGGTTTAAAAAATGGTCTTTGCAAAAACTAAAATAGAAATACCATTTGCCCCACTAATCCCACTCCTAGAAATATACCTGAAGAAAACAAAATCCATGATTCAAAAAGATATATGCACCCCTATGTTTATTGCCACACTGTTTGCAATAGCCAAGATATTGAATCTTGGCTACTTGGCCACACTGTTTGCAACAGCCAATAGGTGAATGGATAAAGAAGATGTGGTACATATACACAATGGAATATTATTCAGCCATAAAAACAAAAAAAAAAATCCTGCGTTTGCAACAACATGGATGGATCTGGAGGGTATTATGCTCAGTGAAAGAAGCCAAATGGAGAAAGACAAATACCATATGATTTCACTACTTTGTGGAATATAAAAACAAAGCAAAACAGAAGGAAAAAAACAGCATTAGACTCACAGACATTATGAAATGACTAGTGGTTACCAAGGGGAAGGAGAGTGGGTTGGTGTGGGTTGGGCGAGGGGGGACTGTTGAACCACTGTGATTAAAAAAAGAGAGAGAAAGGTCTTTGCAACTCAAAGACAGACTAGGGCTAGAAATGAATATTTCTAACCTGAAATTAGGAAAACTAAATTATGTGAGCCAAGTTATCCTTCTTGCTATTTCTGACCTTTGGGAAGTAGCATGGGGTGTGGAATGAACACGAACAAATCTTTAATCCAGCACTTACTGTGTAGATATTAAAGAAAATATTCAAGCTCTCTGAGACTTAATTCTTTTACCTATAAAATGGAGATAATACTTTCCTTGAAGTATTACCATGGGAAGCCACATCTTTATCAAATGTGTTTATAACACAGACACTATGGATACACAAGTGAAAAAGACCATCTCAAAGAGTTCCAGTTTACTGGATAAGACAGAAATGAATATATAGTTAAAATGCAATAAGATGAGTACTTCCATGTGGTGCTGTGAAAACATGAAAAGGGACTCCTAACCAGACATCAAAGCTCAGGAAAATATGGAAGAAACAATATATAAAATGTGACTTGAAGGACAAGTAAGAGAAACAGGAGAGGGCAAGGAAGTCTCTAAATAGAGGAAAAGCATTATAGAAATGTCTAGAGGAAGAAGCTTGAATATTTGGGAAACTTCATGTAATTGAGAAGAGCTAAAGCAAATATAAAACAAGGGGAAAAGTCATGAGAAATGAGGTAGGAGTAATAAGCAAAGACCAGATTACAAAACTCTGTGGACATTATAAAGTCAACCTGAGGGTAACGGGGCACGTTAATAAATGGATTCTGAGAGGGCAAGATTAGAAGCTGAGAGACCAATTAAGAAACTACTGGAATATTTCACCAAAAGATGATCTTACCCAGAGGTCAGCAAATTAGAGTGCAAAGGACAAATCTGGCATCTTGCCTATTTTTATATGGCATACAGATAATAATTTTTTTTTACATGTAATGGTTTTAAAAATAAAAATAACATTTTATGACACATGGAAGTTATATGAAATTCAAATTTCAGTATCCATAAATAAGGTTTTATTAGAACACAGGCAAGCTCAATCATTTATAAATTGTCTAGAGTTTCTTTGGCACAACTACAGCAGACCTGAGTAGTTGCAACCTGCAGTCTAAAATATTTACTGATTTTTATATTAAAAATTTGCTGGTCCTTGATCTTGGGCATCAAGATAGGATGATAGCACTCAGGGATGAGAGATATTAAAGAGACTGAATTAATAGGACTTGGTGAATGGTGGGATGTGAGAATGAGGGACAGAGATGATATCCAACTTCTCTAACTGTGGTAATAATAATAATGAACACTGACATGGCCTATGTGCCAGGCACCGATCTAAGTCCTTTAAATATAGTAACTCATTAATCTGCTCTACAACCCTATAAGGTAAGTAATATTATCATCCCCATTTCGCATAAGAGGAAACTGAGACACAGAGGTCTTGTAATTTGTTCAAATCAGACGGCTAGTGTGAGATAAGAATTGAATCCAGGCTCTTTCCAGTTCTAGACTCTCTACTCTTCTCCCCTCCTCTCCTGCCCTCACAACAGAATAATTCTACCAAGCACTTATTTATTGATTAAAAACAGTTTTTGTTGGAATATATGGTTGATACATTATATTGGTTTCAGATGTTGGAATATATAGTTGATACATTATATTGGTTTCAGATGTACAACATGGTGATACAATAATTATATACATTACTGAATGCTCACCACATAAGTGTAGTTACCCCCTGTTATCACACCAAGATACTACAGTATTATTGATTATATTCCTTATGCTGTATTTCCATTCCTGTGACTGCCTTATTTTATAATTTGAAGTTTGTACCTCTTTATGACCTTCATTTACTTCACCCATCCCCCCCCACATGGTAACAAACCACCTGTTTGTCAGTATTTATGGGTCTATTTCTTTTTTTTGTTTTGTTTTTTGATTCTACATATAACTGAAATCATATGGTATTTGTCTTTTTCTGTCTCACTTATTTCACTTAGCATGATACCATCTAGGTCCCTCCACACTGTCACAAATGGCAAGATATCCTTGTTTTTTACGGCTAAGTAGTAGTCCATTGTGTATATATACCATTTATTCTTTATCCATTCACCTATTGATGGACACCTGGGTTGCTTCCATATCTTGGCTCTTATAAATAATGTTGCAGTAATCATAGGGGTGCATATATCTTTTTGAATTAGTGATTTTACCCCCCTTGGATAAGTTTCCAGAGGTGGAATTGCTGGATTGTATAGTATTTCTGTTTTTAGTTTTTTGAGGAACCTCAACATCCATACTGCTTTCCATAGGGTCTGGACCAACTTCCATTCCCACCAACAGTATAGGAGGGTTCCCTTTTCTTATATTCTTGCCAACACTTGTTACTTCTTCTCTTATGGCTATTTAGATTCTCTAATCTTATCACAATTCTAGAAATTCACGAAGATAGGGAACTCAGCAGGAAAAATAACTTTAGAGGGAAATAACAAAAGCAGGTTTTGGACATGTACTTTTTGAAGTGGCTTGGGACATCCAAATGATGTGTCCAGTAGGCATTCTGGGGCTCTGTGTACTGCAGGAGGAGGGATCTAGGTTC
This sequence comes from Manis pentadactyla, assembly GCF_030020395.1. NCBI lineage: Eukaryota > Metazoa > Chordata > Mammalia > Pholidota > Manidae > Manis > Manis pentadactyla. Next base: position 68,215,950 of record NC_080019.1, on the reverse strand, counting down.
GAGGTACAGACTTGGGAGTCAGTAGCATACAGATGGCAATAGTCGCAACCTGCAAACAAAGCAGAGAAGAGGATCCCACAAAACAGACTGAGAAGGAACAGTCATGAAAGAAGGCAGCAAACTGGAAAGATTTTTCATGTGCGTAATTGTGTGTAAAGCATCTAGCATAAAAAACAGCATACAATAGGCAAAACAAATGGTAGCTCCTCTTACCGTTGAAATCTTATTTGAAAAATCTAGCCCTTTCTTAGCTGCGGTGTTGGACTGTTCCAAACCTTTTTCACATTTTCATGTCTTTGAACCCCCATCTCACTTTGCCTTCCAATTCTTAGCAGAGGACCTTACCTTTACTTAGAAGAGAAAAAATCAAGATCTCCTTCTTCTCTACATAAAAATATTCCATAATTCTACATCTCTCATTCATCGATCTGTTATCTGGCTTCTTCTAGGATTTTGCTGCATAGTTTTCGCCAGTCTTCTTCAGCCTGCCTCCTTTCACTGCTATATTCCCCAGTTCTGTCCAGCTATGCCATATGCTTCAAAAACCATCTTTCAGACCACATGTTCTCTCTCTTCCTTTAACCTATTAAACTTTCAGTAGAATTCAACCTTATCTCATTTTTTTCACTAACCATTAACTTCTTAATCTCTTGAAATAAGATTTCTGTCTCCACCACTCTACTGAAACTGTATTCTTCAAAAACCACAGAGAGCCCCTACTGTTTGACTTCTCTATTATCCAATCACTACTTTCAACAATGCTATATTAAACTGTCCTTTCTTGTCCCAGCATTACATCTTGAACACATCCCATAACTTTCTGGTTAATAAAGTCCATTCTACTTTCAAACATTGAATCAGGAGTAGGTCTGGTTGAAGTCACAGAAAAACCTAAAACAACAATGCAGAAACCAAATAGAAATTTAATTCCTTCACATTAAAAAAAAAAGTCCAGAGGCCTTTGCACAGTTGGTATGGCAGTTCCATTGTTATTAGGGACCCAGGTTCAATCTTTATGCTTCATCATCTAAATACATCTAGCTTCAAGGTTATTATTTATTTATTTATTTATTTTTGAACTTTACTCCTATATTTTAAATTTAAAAAAATTTTTTATTAAGGCATTACTGATATACACTCTTGTGAAGGTTTCACATGAAAAAACAATGTGGGTACTACATTCACCCGTATTATTGAGTCCTCCCCCATGCCCCAGTGCAGTCACTGTCCATCAGTGTAGTAAGATGCCACAGATTCACTATTTGACTTCTCTGTGCTACATTCTCTTCCCCATGATCCCCCCCACACCAGTATGCCAATCATAATACCCCTCAATCCACTTCTCCCTCCCTCCCCACCTGCCCTTCCCCACCCCTCCCCTTTGGTAACCACTAGTCCCTTTTTGGAGTCTGTAAGTCTGATGCTGTTTTGGTCCTTCAGTTTTGCTTCTTTGTTATACCCAACAAATGAGGGAAATCATTTGGCACCTGTCTTTATCCATCTAGCTTATTTCACTGAGCATAATATCCTCCACCTCTATCTATGTTGTTGCAAATGGTAGGATTTGTTTCTTTCTTATGTCTGAATAGTATTCCATTCTGTATATGTACCACTTCTTCTTTATCCATTCATCTACTCATGGACACTTAGGTTGCTTCCCTATCTTGGGTATTGTAAATAGTGCTGCGATAAACATAGGGGTGCATATGTCTTTTTGAATCTGAGAAGTTGTATTCTTTGGGTAAATTCCAAGGAGTGGGATTTCTGGGTCAAATTATATTTCTATTTTTAGTTTTTTGAGGAACCTCCATATTGCTTTCCACAATGGTTGAACTAGCTTACATTCCCACCAGCAGAGTAGGAGGGTACCCCTTTCTCAGCATCCTCACCAGCATTTGTTGCTCTTAGTCTTTGATGCTGGCCATCCTTACTGGTGTAAGGTGATATCTCATTGGGGTTTTAATTTGCATTTTCCTGATGATTAGTGATGTGGAGCATCTTTTCATGTGCCTGTTGGCCATCTGAATTTCTTCTTTGGAGAAATGTCTCTTCATATCCTCTGCCCATTTTTTGATCAGGTTATTTGATTTTGGGGTGTTGAGGCGTCTGAGTTCTTTGTATATTTTAGATGTTAACCCTTTGTTGGATAGGTCATTTACAAATATATTCTCCCATACTGTAGGATGCCTTTTTGTTCTGTTGATGGTGTCCTTTGCTGTACAGAAACTTTTTAGTTTGATGTAGTCCCATGAGTTCATTTCTGCTTTTGTTTCCCTTGCTTGAGGACGTGTGTTCAGGAAGAAGTAACTCATGCTTATATTCAGGAGATTTTTGCCTGTGTTGTCTTCTAAGAGTTTTATGGTTTCATGACTTACATTCAGGTCTTGATCCATTTTGAGTTTACTTTTGTGTATGGGATTAGACAATAATCCAGTTTCATTGTCTTGCATGTAGCTGACCAATTTTGCCAACACCAGCTGTTGAAGAGGCTGTCATTTCCCCATTGTATGTCCCCATTGTATGCTCCTTTATCATATATTAATTGGCCATATATGGTTGGGTTGATATCAGGGCTCTCTAGTCTGTTCCACTGGTCTATGGGTCTGTTCTTGTGCCAGTACCAAATTTTCTTGCTTACTGTAGCTTTGTAGTAGAGCTTGAAGTTGGGGAGTATAATCCCCCCAGCTTTATTCTTCCTTCTCAGGATTGCTTTGGCTATTCAGGGTCTTTTGTGGTTCTATATGAATTTTAGAATGATTTTCTCTAGCTCGTTGAAGAATGCTGTTGGTATTTTGATAGGGATTGCATTGAATCTGTAGATTGCTTCAGGCAGATGGCCAATTTGACAATATTAATTCTTCCTATCCATGAGCATGGGATGTGTTTTCATTTATTGATATCTTCTTTAATTTCTCTCATAGGTGCCTTGTACTTTCCAGAGTATAGGTCATTCACTTTCTTGGTTATGTTTATTCCTAGATATTTTATTCTTTTTGATGCAATTGTGAATGGAATTGTTTTCCTGATTTGTCTTTCTGCAATTTAATCATTAGTGTATAGGAATGCAACAGAGTTCTCTGTATTAATTTCATACCCTGGAATATTGCTGGATTCAGATATTAGATCTAGTAGTTTTGGAGTGGATTCTTTAGGGTTTTTTGGTACAATATCATGTCATCTGCAAAGAGTAACAGTTTAACTTTTTATTTAGCAATCTGGATGCCTTTTATTTCTTTGTGTTGTCTAATTGCCATGGCTAGGACTTCCAGTACTATGTTCAATAGAAATGGGGAGAGCGGGCATCCTTGTCTTTTTCCTGATGGTAGGGGAAGAACTTTCAGCTTCTCACTGTTAAGTATGATGTTGGCTGTGGGTTTGTCATATATGGCTTTTATTATGTTGAGGTACTTGCCCTCTATATCCATTTTGTCAAGAGTTTTTATCATGTATGGATGTTGAATTTTGTCAAATGCTTTTTTGACATCTATGGAGATGAACGTGTGGTGTTTGCACTTTTTGTTGATGTGGTGGATGATGTTGATGGATTTTCTAACATTGTACCATCCTTATATCCCTGTAATAAATCCTACTTGATCATGATGAATGATCTTTTTGATGTGTTTTTAAATTAGCTTTGTTAATCTTTTGTTGATTTTTTTGCATGTATGTTCATGAGGGATATTGGTCTGTAATTTTCTTTTTTGTGGTGCCTTTGCCTGGTTTTGGTATTAGAGTGATGTTGGCCTTATAGAATAAGTTTGGAAGTATTCCCTCTTCTTCTATATTTTGGAAAACTTTAAGGAGGATGGGTAGTAGGCCTTCACTAAATGTTTGGTAAAATTCAGTGGTGAAGTCATCTGGCCCAGGGATTTTGTTCTTAGGTAGTTTTATGGTTACCAATTTAATTTCGTTGCTGGTAATTGGTTTGTTCAGATTTTCTGTTTCTGTGTCAGCCTTGGAAGGTTGTATTTTTCTAGAAAGTATCCAGTTTCTTAGCATATAATTTTTCATAGTATTCTCTAATAATTCTTTGTATTTCTGTGGTATCTGTAGTGATTTTTCCTTTCTCATTTCTGATTCTGTTTATGTGTGTACCATCTCTTTTTCTCTTGGTAAGCCTGGCTATTGTTTTATCTATTTTGTTAATTTTGTCAAAGAAACAGCTCCTGCTTTCATTGATTCTTCCTATTGTTTTATTCTTCTTGATTTTATTCATTTCTGCTCTAATCTTTATTATGTCCCTCCTTCTACTGACTTTGGTCCTCATTTGTTCTTATTTTTCTAGTTTCCTTAACTGTGAGTTTATAGTGTTCATATGGGATTGTTCTTCTTTCCCAAGGTAGGCCTGCATTGCAATATACTTCCCTCTTAGCACAGCCTTTACTGCTTCCCACAGATTTTGTGGTGTTGAATTATTGTTGTCATTTGTCTCCATATATTACTTGATCTCTGTTTTTATTTGGTCATTGATCCATTGTGTTATTCAGGAGGATGTTGTTAAGCCTCCATGTGCTTGTGGGATTTTTCATTTTCTTTGCATACTTTATTTCTAGTTTCATACCTTTGTGGTCTGAAAAGCTAGTTGGTACAATTTCCATCTTTTTGAATTTACTGAGGCTCTTTTTGTGGCCTAGGATATGATATATTCTTGTAAATGTTCCATGTGCACTCGAGAAGAATGTTTATCCAGCTGCTTTGGTTGCTGAGTTCTGTAGAAGTTTGTTAGGTCCCTCTGTTCTAATGTGTTGTTCAATGCCTCTGTCTCCTTACTTATTTTCTACCTGGTTGAGCTGTCCTTTGGAGTGAGTGGAGTGTTGAAATCACCTAGAATGAATGCATTGCATTCTATTTCCCCTTTTAATTCTGTTAGTATTTGTTTCACATATGTAGGTGCTCCTGTGTTGGGTGCATATATATTTATAACAGTTATATCCTCTTGTTGGACTGACCCCTTTATCATTATGTAATGTCCTTCTTTCTCTCTTGTTACTTTCTTTGTTTTGAAGTCTATTTTGTCTGATGCAAGTACTGCAACTCCTGCTTTTTCTCTATATTAGTTGCATGAAATATCTTTTTTGGTTCCTTCACTTTTAGTCTGTGTATGTCTTTGGGTTTGAAGTGAGTCTCTCTTAGGCAGCATATAGATGGGTCTTGTTTTTTATCCATTCCTTGACTGTCTTTTGATTGGTGCATTCGAATCATTTACTATGTTGTTTTCTAAGAGTTTTATGGTTTCATGATTTACATTAAGGTCTTATATTCATGACTTATATTTAGGGTGATTATTGATAGGTATGTGCTTATTGCCATTGCAGGCTTTAGATTCGTGGTTACCAAAGGTTCAAGGGTAACTCCCTTACTATCTAAGAGTCTAATTTAACTCACTTAGTATGCTATTACAAACACAATTTAAAGGTTATTTATTTTTTTTCTCCTCCTTCTTCTTCCTCCTCCATTCTTTATATATTAGGTATCATATTCTGTATTCTTTGTTTTTCCATTGACTGATTTTGGATGTAGTTGATTTAATTTTGCATTTGCTTAGTAATTAACTATTCTACTTTTTTTACTGTCATTTTCTTACCTCTGATGATAGCCATTTAGCCTTAGGAACACTTCCATGTATAGCTGTCCCTCCAAAATACACTGTAGAGAAGGTTTGTGGGAGGTAAATTCTCTCAGCCTTTGCTTATCTGGAAATTGCTTAATCTCTCCTTCAAATTTAAATTTTAACCTTGCTGGATAGAGTATTCTTGGTTTAAAGCCCTTCTGTATCATTGCATTAAATATTTCCTGCCACACCCTTCTGGCCTGTAAGGTTTCTGCTGAGAAGGTGATGATAGCCTGATGGGTTTTCCTTTGTATGTGATCCTATTTCTCTCTCTGGCTGCTTTTAATAGTCTGTCCTTATCCTTCGTCTTTGCCATTTTAATTATTATATGTCTTGGTGTTGTCTTCCTCAGGTCCCTTGTGTTGGGAGATCTGTGCACCTCCATGGCCTGAGAGACTATCTCCTTCCCCAGACTGGGCAAGTTTTTGACAATAACCTCCTCAAAGACACTTTCTATCCCTTTTTCTCTCTCTTCTTCTTCTGGTATCCCTCTAATACAAATATTGTTCCTTTTGGATTGGTCACACAGTTCTCTCAATATTCTTTGATTCCTAGAGATCCTTTTTTCTCTCTGTGGCTCAGCTCCTTTTTATTACTCTTCTCTAATTTCTATTTCATTTATCCTTTCCTCCACCATATCTAATCTGCCTTTGAAACTGTCCGTTGTGTTCCTTAATGATTGGATCACCACCCTATATTCATTCCTGAGTTTTTGAATATTTTTCTTTACCTCCATGAGCATATTTATGATTTTTATCTTGAAATCTCTTTTAGGAAGATTGATGAAATCGGTTTCATTTGACTCTTTTTCTGTGTTTGTGGTATTTTTGTTTGGCCCGGGTTCCTTTGACATTTCATATTTGTATGTGGTGCCCTGTAGTACCCAGAAGCTCTATTCTCTGGAGCTGCTTGGCCCCTGGAGTGATGCTGGGGGTCACAGGAGAGTGGTGCTGGTTTCAGGGGTACGAAAGAGCTATTTGCTGCTTCCTAGCTGCTATGCCTGTCTCCACCGCCAGAACCAGTGGGCCAAACACATAGGTGTAAGCCTCTGTGCTTTACGTTTCTATTTTCCATAGGCGGGGCTTCCCTCTGGTTGGCCTGATGCCAGGGCAGGGGCTGCAGGTTTGTGAGCCAGGTGTGGGCTGCCCGGGAGGAAGGTGCAGCAGTCTGTGTATCATGGTGGGGATCCTTGGAGCTGGGGATCCTTGCAGCTGTGTATCCAGCCAGGGGAATAGAGCTCTTATATCTCCTGAAAGTTCCCAACTTGCTGGGAAAAGTGAGCCTGGACAATTTTGTCTACCTGTCATTTCTCCTGAGTGGTAAGCTCTGTGTAATCTTTGCCCCTTTAGATGCCCTCTCACTGTTAGGAAGTCTCTCAGACTGCCCACCTTTCTTTTGTCCCAGAGTGACTGGTTGTGGGTAACCATTTTCCACAATCCACTTGAATCTCAGTCTTCCATGTTTTCTGCCTGTCTTAGCTTTCCAACCCCACTAATCACCAGACCACCATCTAATGTAGGTTCGTGCTTCCAGAGAAGATCTTCGGAGTTAGGGTTTCAGCAGTCCCAGGCCTCCACTTCCTCCTGCCGTTAAGTTGGGGTGGGGGAAGGGCTTGGGTCCCACTGGATCACAGCTTTGGTACATTACCCTGTTCTGTGAGGGCTGCTCTGTTTCCAGGTGTATGCAGTCGGGTGCAGCCTTCTTTTTCCTGTTGCTCTTCAGGATTAGTTGTATTAATTATATTTTCATATTATATATGTTCGGAGGAGGCCTTTGTCTCATCTCTCATGCTACCATATTTAATCCCCTTCAAGTTATTTTATAGTCCAGAATGACTACTGAAGCTTCACTATCTCAGACAACAGGAAAAAGGAACTAGGAACAAACGTGCCCACCTCCAAACTGAGTCAGTGCCTTTAAAGCAGCCTCCAATTCTAAGGAGCTCTCATAATACTTTTTTAACATTTCTTTGGCCATAACATAGTCACTTTGCCAGGGCTATTTGGGAGGGAATCTGGAAGTATAGTAGGCATATGGATAGACCAAGTAAAATGGACATTCTAACAGTAAGGAAGAAGGGGAGAATAGATTTTGGACTGCAACTATCATTTGCTGCTGCAATCTACAAATTCAAAATGTTTAAGAATTGCATCCCTTTCTCTTCCTTCATACTTCAACATCTAGCTCCTGTGGTGTGTTTGTACAAATAGGACAGGAAAAGGGACAATTGTTCAGAGTGCTCTTAGATCCAGACTGAAGGGGCAGCCATGACAATACCTCTCCTCCAGTCAGGGAGAGTCCACAGAACCAGGTAGATTTTCCTGAGAGCCTAAGGAGTCGCCAAAGAATGGCATGTGGTAATAGAGATTGGGTGTGTGGTTTGAGATGAACTGTTAGGATCCTTGAAGAATGAGAATAATTCACAGCAGGAAGAGAAGGGAGGTGGACTAGGAGCCATGGTTGGGAGAACAATTCTACCTGTGCTACCACATTCTTGTGTGAAACTCCAAGGGCTTCAAAAATTCTAAATTCAAACCTGGCCTTTCATATTGTTTTGAAAATACAGTCATACCTCAGAGATTTTGTGGGTTCAATTTCAGACTTTCTCAACATAGCAAATATTGTAATAAATCAAGTCAAATGAATTTTTGGTTTTCCAGTGCATATAAAAGTTGATTATGCTATACGATAGTCTATTAAGTGTGCAATAGCATTATGTCTAAAAAAAGTATATACATTAAATTTTTTAAATATTGCTAAAAATGCTAACCATCATATGAGCTTTCAGTGAGTCATAATCTTTTTGCTGGTAGAGGGTCTTGCATTGATGCTGATTGGCATGGTGGTTGCTGAAGGTTGGAGTAACTGGGACAATTTCTTAAAATAATACAACAATGAAGTTTGCCTCATCAATTCATGAGCAACTTCACTGTAGCATATGATGCTGTTTGACAGCATTTTACCTACAGTAGAACTTCTTTCAAAATTGGAGTCAGTCCTCTCAAACCCTGCCACTACTTTATCAACTAAGTTTATGGAATATTCTATATCCTTTGTTGTCATTTCAACAATCTTCACAGTATCTCTACCAGGAATAAATTCCGTCTCAAGAAACTACTTTCTTTGCTCATTCATAAGAAATAGCTCCTCATACATTAAAGTTTTATCATGAGATTGCAGCAATTCAGTCACATCTTTAGGCTCCACTTCTAATTCTAGTTTTCTTGCTATTTCCACATTTGCAGTTACTTCCTCCACTAAAATCTTGAACCCCCCAAGTTGAGGGTTGGAATCAACTTCTTCCAAACTCCTGCTAATGTTGATATTTTGACCTCTTTCCAAAAATCACGAAGTTCTTAATGACATCTAGAATGGTGAATCCTTTCCAGAAGGTTTTCAATTTACTTTGTTCAGATCCATCAGAGACATCACTATGTGCAGCAGCTATATAGCCTTACAAAATGTAATTCTTAAATAATAAAACTTGAAAGTCAAAATTACTCCCTGAGCCATGGGCTGCAGAATGGACATTGTGTGAGCAGGCATGAAACCAACATTCATCTCACTGTACATCTCTGTCAGAGCTCTTGAGCAATTGGGGGCATCGCCAATGAGCATATTTTGAAAGGAACCTTTTTTCCTGTTGGGGGCATCGCCAATGAGCATATTTTGAAAGGAACCTTTTTTCCTGAGCTGTAGGTCTCAACCGTGCGCTTAAAATATGGGCTTAAAATATTCAGTTAACCACCTTGTAAACAGATGTGCTATCACCCAGGCTTTGTCGTTGCATTCGTAGAGCACAGGCAGAGTAGATTTAGCATATTGCTTAAGGGCCTTAGGATTTTTGGAATGGTAAATAAGCACTGGCTTTGCGTTAAAGTCACCAGCTGCATTAGCCCCTAGTAGGAGAATCAGCCAATGCTTTGGAGCTTTGAAACCAAGCATTGACTTCTCTTTAGCTATGAAAGTCCTATGTAGGACTTTCATAGAAGGTTGTTTTGTCTAAAATCTGCTGTTTAGTGGAGCCACCTTCATAATCTTAACTAGATCTTCAGGATAACTTGTGGCAGCTTCTATATCAGAAATTGCTACTTCACCTTGCATTTTTATGTTATAGAGACAGGTTGTTTCCTTAAACCTCACAAATCTACCTCTGCTAGTTTCCAACTTTTCTTCTTCAGCGTCCTTAGCTCTCTCATCCTTATAGAATTGAAGAGAGTTAGGGTCCTTCTCTGGATTAGACTTTGTCTTTAGGGAAATTGGTGGCTGGTATGATCTTTTATCTAGACAATTGAAACTTTCTCCGTATCAGCAATGTCTGTGTTTTTTTTACCTTCTTATCATTCGTGTGTTCACTGGGGTCATTTTTAGTTTCCGTCAAGAACTTTTTCTCTGCATTCACTACTTGGCTAACTGTTTGGCACAAGAGGCCTAGCTTTTAGCCTAACTAGGCTTTTGGCATGCCTACCTCACTAGCTTGATCATTTCTAGCTTTTTATTTAAAGTGAGAGATGTGTGATTCTCCCTTTCACTTGAACACTTAGAGACCATGATAGGTTTATTAACTGGCCTAAATTCAATATTGTCTCTCATGGAATAGGGCAGGCAGAGGAGAGGGAGAGAGATGAGGGAATGGCTGTTTGGTAGAGCAGTCAGAATACATACATCTACTGATTAAATTCACCATTTTATAATATGCACCCAGTTCATTATGTTCCAAAACAATCACAATAGTAATATTAAAGGTCACTGATCACAGATCACTGCAACAAATAAAATAATGAAAACTTTGGAATACTGTGAGAATTACCAAAATGTGACACAGACATGCAGAGAGCAAATGCTGTTGGAAAACTGGTACCTATAGACTTGCTGGATACAGGGTTGCCACAAGCCTTCTAATTCAGTAGGTCTGAGGCACTGTGAAAGAATTTGCATTTACAAGAGCTTCAGTGATGCTGAACTGCCAGGAGCCACATTTTAGAATTACGGTTGTAGAAAATCTAATAACATGGAAAATGCTCATGGCATATTGTCAAGTGAAAAAAAAAAACAGGTTCCAAAATAGAATTATATTCACGACCTCATTTTGGTAGAACAGATGTGTTTGTATACACATCAGCAGAGGTCTGTAAGGATGTAAGAATTTTTAACAGGTAGATTTATAGGCATTTTTTTTTGTGTGTGTTTGTAAATTGTTTACAATTAACATTTGTAATAACTGTTTTTTTTAATTGTGGTAAAATGCACATAAAACAACAGTTACCATCTTAACCATTTTTAATTGTACAATTCACTGAGTAAGCTCATTCACACATCCCCACTATCCATCCCAAAACTCTTTTCATCTTGTAAAATTGAAACTCTACACCCATTAAACAAGGACTCTCCATTATTCCAACCCCTCAGCTCCTGACACCATCATTCTACTTTCAGTCTCTATGAACTTGAGTCTTCTAGGTACCTTGTACAAGTAGAATCATAATAATCATAAAGTGGTTTGTAGTTGCTTTAAAGAAAAAGAATTGATAATACTTGGGGAAGAGTAGTCAAAGTGGTAACGGAAGGTTATACCACTTTAGAGAAAGAGACAGGATGGCGTAATGACAGAATAGAGAAGAACAAAGTGAGAACTAGATATTGGAAAAATAATGATGAGTTTGATTTTGGATATATAAATTTTAAGGTGACTGCAGGACATCTAGGTGAAGAAAACTAGGAGTATGTTCATCAAAGAAGTCAGAAGAATATTTCACAAAGAAGGATATAAAAAAGGAGAGTGATCATTAGTATTCCATGCTGTCAATTTAATATGTTCATGGCTTCCCAATGCCTATAGGATAGAGTATAAATTTCTTACCATGGCATTCAAGGCCATGACAATTCCACCTTACCTACCTTTCAAAATTTTTTCCCATAACAATGCTAAAGTGAGCCTTTTAGATAAGGTGCCCTTCAGATAAGTTACCCTGTTTATTTTATCTAGAACACATAGAGCACTCTGCCTACCTGTCATCATTGGATGTATCTTCTGCCCATCACCACTTATCTAAATCCTACCTATTTTCTATACCCTGACCCTATTTCACCTCCTCCACAAAGATTAACGTGGCGCCATGAGAATGAACCTCTCAGACCTCTGATTGCATTGAGCACAGTTGACTGAGTGCTCCAGCTACTGCCCTTTGAGATTGATCACTGTGTGCACACCAAGGCTCAGCTTCCTATGGGCTGCTCCCAACCAATGTCTGAGCATAGCAGAGAACCTAAGGTATATGCATTCCTGGGAGATACCAGACTCCTCTGACAGGAGACTGAGAAATCTCAAACAGCCTTGTCCAACTACCCTTGGGACTGCACTGGTATGGGAGATGCTTCCATCCAGTCTTTCTCTCCTTCCTTTCTTCCCTTAGGGTCAGTCTTGCTTTGTAGTCTGATGGCTCTCCCCTCATTTGCCTCCCCATTTTCTCTCAGAGGCATTTCCTTTAACAAATTTCCTGCATAGTTAATCTTGTCTTGCATCCATTTTTCAAGGACCCAGACAGACACCAGTTATACTGATAGGGGTCCACGAAAAAGGTGGTGAGATAGGAATCTGGACTGGCTCACCTACTGCCCTTCAGACAAAGAGGATGTCTTCCTGATTAGTAGGAAAGGTGTAGATAGTTCCTGGCATAAGGTAGTAGTGCAACTGCTAAAGATTTCACCAGTGTTAACCTGGAAAATGTCCCAGTGGAGAGGAATGTTTTAGCAGATATGATGATACAGACATTTGAATACCAAGGTGGGGTGGGAACAATGCCTACAAAGATAGAAAAATTGGGTGGTAAATACTAACTTGTATTGACATCCTGCAGAAAAATCATGAGAGACTGAGGGCCATTAACAAACATTTTTTGGTTAAGTGAGAGAACCATAAGGCCTTTGGGATGGCTTACAGAGAGACCTTTTTCTCTGTTAGGGTGTCTTGCCAATGGATTTCAGCCCCAGGCAAGTTCACTATGGATTCAGTGTGACCAAAGAAATGACAGTAGAATGTTCTTGGGGTGAAAGGGCTACACCCAACCCTGTTTTCATGGTGGCAGGTCAATCACTAAAATCTCCTCCACTCAGAGCGAGTCTGCATGCAGCGAGCCGGTCTCTGCCTGCACAGCTGCCCTCTGGGTTTCTGTCCTCAGGGTTGCCACCACTCCAGGCTCTGCTCTGGTCTCCTACAGCCCTGCAGCTGTGTCACTGTGTTGCACAGCAATGCTACCTCAGTCTTCAGAAGGTCTCTTACCTTCACCTCAATGCTTCGCAGCTGAGGTTCTTGTGCCACCTCCTCAGGAGTTTGTCTTTTCCTTGATGGCCTCTTCCTCCTTCATAGCATGTGAAAGCGCTGCCATCTTGTCTGGTAAGGAATTGTTTACCTCTCCAATGGCACCTTGCTGCTGGCATTCTTGTGCCACCTCCTCTCACATCAATGCCATTTCCTTCTTCAGGGAATCCACAGAGGTTTTCAGCTCACATTTTTGTGCCATCACTTCTTGACTCTCTTCTGTAGACCTTTTTAATACTGTGAGAAGCAGCCAACCCACAGTTCCTGCTGCCTCACAGGCACTCTGTTTCTCAAAGGATCTACTTATTATACCAAGGGCCACCCCTACTGCCTCAGGTGTCACCTACACTTGCCTCCAGTCCTGGGGTGGGGACCAGTCCTCTAGGAGGCAAGCCACATCAGACCACATACCCTCTGGGGAACAATCCAATGTCTCCCCATTCACAGGAGCAGCCCGCTGAAGCACCCCTCCCATAGGGCAGCCTTTCTTTTTCCTTGTCAACAATGAACCCTGCTGACTTTTGCCAATTGTCTTGCCAATGGGTTTCAGCCCCAGGCAAGTTCGCTATGGATTAAATGTGACCAAAGAAATTGACAGCAAAACGTTCTTTGGGGTGAAACGGTTTATTACCCGGCTTGTTCTCCCAGTGGCAGGTTGAGCACTAGTGTCTCTGCCTCTGCCCAGAGCACTACGCCAAGCTCTCTATATAGCACAATAACAGCTTATTGCCTAAAGGTGTGGAAGTGGTAGACTAGCAACAGGCCAGTTACATCATCAGGTGGTTTAAGTTCAGTGAGGATCCTGGCCATAGGAACCACAACTTCCCCACACTCCACCCCTCCAGGATTCTCGCCTTACAATCTACATACTTTCAATCTTCTGCACTGGTCCCTGTGCGAGAAAGCTGGAGCACTGTAACCAGATTCCACAATAGCAACAGAGGATAACAACAACTTAGAGATAATAAAAATTAAGATACTGCAAGATTTTGATATAGGTAACAAAAATTATAATAATCCTCAAATCAGAGGAGGTTTCTAATGACAACAAAAAAATTTATAATAATTTTCAAGCCAGAGGAAGTTCCCAATCCTCAAAGACTTTAGGGTCAATAAGACACATTTTAATGACACCAACATAGGCAAATATTTTCCATCAGGTAGGATGCATGCAAGAGAGTGGTCCTGTGATAGGACTGCAGCAAGAAGGGGGTCCCTTCCAGGTCTAGTATATCATACTTTTACTCCTTTCCCCATGGGGGTTACTGAAAGGTCTATATATAGTGCTACTGGAGGTGCATGCACTGGCCATAATGATAAAACAAAACTCCCCAGTAAGATGCTCCTACCTTCTGGCCGTTCAGGATATACTACTGTGACCTTTGGTGGCCACTCTGTTGTTATTCCAGGAATACACAGGAGGCCAGCTTCCAGGCCCTGTCCCCAAGGTGCCAGGAGAGCCAGTCATCATTGGTCCATGTGTCAAAAGGTCCAAGGCCACGTCCACTCAATGGAGTCTCCGGGGTTCAGTGCAGTTGGTGCTGGCAGCAAGATGTTATTCTGGTGGCTGAACCTCAGTTTCAGTGATTCTTCCTTGGTTTGTACTTGCAATTGTATAGAGGAGGCAGCATATGTGTTAACATGTCTACGGGGCTCAGGGCTCCCTTTCAGGGTCTCTCATTCAAATACTGTAGCACAGTCCATAAGCAGATTGACCATCCCCACAGACTATTGGTGTCTGACTTTAGTCCAGATTTTAACAGCCATCGTGCCTCTCTGTCATGCCTGCTGTGATAGGATTGTATGGCACATGAAACTTCCATTTGCTTCTCAGCTGTCACACCCATTCTTGCAGTGTATGTCCAGTAAAATGGGTGCCCTGATCACTCTCAATTACCTGTGGTCAGCCATAGGCAACAAAGAGACACTCCAGGCCTCTTTTGGTCATATGCTGGTCTGCACAACGGGTAGGAAAAGCAACCAGAAGTCCAGTAGCTGTGTCCACACAAGTCATCACATACTGATATTCTTTTCACAGGGGCAGCCCGCTGAAGCACGCCTCCCATAAGGGCAGCCTTTCTTTTTCCTTGGTCAACAATGAACCCTGCTGACTTTTGCCAATTGTCTTGCCAATGGGTTTCAGCCCCAGGCAAGTTCGCTATGGATTAAATGTGACCAAAGAAATTGACAGCAAAACATTCTTTGGGGTGAAAGGACTTATTACCTGGCTTGTTCTCCCAGTGGTAGGTTGAGCACTAGTGTCTCTGCCTCTGCCCAGAGGACTGGGCCGAGCTCTTTACATAGCACAATAATAACTTATTGCTTAAAGGTGTGGAAGTGGTAGACTAGCAACAGGCCAGTTACATCATCAGGTGGTTTAAGTTCAGTGAGGATCCTGGCATTAGGAACCCCAACTTCCCCACACTCTGTCTCACTGAATCCACAGTGAACTTGCCCAGGGCTGAAACCCATTGGCAAGACACTGAGTGAGTTAGGGAAACTGAAGTGGGCTGGCCATTCCTGGGAGACATGGGTCTCATCTGGTGGGTGACTTTGCTCAAGGACTCCCTAGTGGTCTTGTTCTACTTTCCTTAACATGCTCTATGGTTTAAAAAGAAGCTACCCGCCAGCTTGCTTTCCATCCTTCCCTCTCTCTCTTTCACTCAGGGTCAGATTACCTTATATTTGCAGTCTTAAGGCTCTCCCAGATTTTTCTCTCACAGGCCTTTACCCTAATAAGCTTGTTACACATTTTATCACCTGAGGCAGATTGCCCCTGAGCAAGTCCACTCTGGATTTGGTGAGACTGAATAACAACAATGGAACATTAAGGGTAAAAGGGTTTATACCAAGCTTTTTCCTCACAGCAGCAGGTCCAGTGCTGGAATCACATATCTGCTCCTGGGACAGTCTACCTGTAGCAGTCCACCTCCATCTCTGCCTCCAGGCAGAACACTGGGCAGAGGTCTTTATGTAGTAACACTGACAATAATGGCTCATTGTCAACAGCTGTGTAAGCAGTAGCCTATCAGTAGGCCAGTTACATCATGAAGCAGTTTACGGTCATGTGGGGATCCTGGCCATAGGATCTTTCATCTTCCCTACATACATTCAGTTCTGTCTTTGCATCAGCTTCTTGGAGGACCTGGACTAAACACTTGACTTAAGCCCCCAGTTCTCAGTGATAACTTCCTACTTTGAACTTTACAGCACTTCCTTCTACCATCCACCTGACACTTCCAAAATGTACCTAGGAAACAAAACTTGTCTTTCTATGTATACCTCTTTTCAATTAGTTTAGAAGTCTGCTGGTGGTAGTCACCCTCACCAACCTCTGCGTTTAGTCAAGTGCCCTGAACACAGAAGGAGCCCAGTTCAACCATCATAGGTGTAGAGAAAATGGAAGTTTCTGTGGCCAGGATCCTCACCTGCCCCTAAACTACTTGATGATGTGATTGGCCTAGTACTAGGCTAATGCTTACACACCTGTTGGCAATGAGCCATTGTTGCCTGTGTTACTACATAAAGAGCTCCATCCAGTTCTCTGCCAGAGGCAGAGGTGGAGATGGATTTTGGACTTGTCAGAGCCAGACCACTCTACTCACTACCATAAGAATACAGCTTGGTATAAGCCCTTTTACCCTTAATATTCCATTGTTGTTTATCAGTCTCACTGAATCCAGAGTGAACTTGCCTGGGGCTGAAACCCATTGGCAAGATAGCATCCTTTCAGGGTCCTTTAATCTTCAGTTCCCTGCCACACTATCCATACATTTTATCACATACATTGACCAGTAGAGGGTGTAGCATAGAGAGCCAATTATCAACCAAAACTTTGTGACTCATGCCCCCCTTCTCCAGTGTGGAGTTGTTGCTGGAAAAGTGGCCAGCCAGCCCGGGACTACATTGCCAAGCCTGCCGTTGTATCTAGCCAGGGAACTTTAAGAAGCAGGGCTCCTCTTGCACTTGTCTCCTTCCTCATTCTCTAGTTGAATACAGAGGACTCCAAAATGGTAAGGCCATAAGGTGGAAGTCTTTGAATCACCACGTGGAGGGGAGCTGCCCACCGCACACAGGAGCACCTACACTGGAATGTTTTATGAGTGAACAATGACCTTGTATTATGTTAGATCACTGAGATTTGGGGAGTTGTTTGTTACAGTTGCTAGTATTGTTCTATGTAATACAGAAATCATTTGTCCTGTTTTTGGCTATTCACTATTTTAACTCTCTTTTATTTAAAGGGATTCTCCCATTAATGGGACTTTTGATGCCAAGCATGTTAGAGCCTTCTCACGCTAGGGTGTGGGCATGTTACTTAGTCTCTGATAATCTGCCACATTCTCA
Source organism: Manis pentadactyla (assembly GCF_030020395.1). Lineage (NCBI taxonomy): Eukaryota > Metazoa > Chordata > Mammalia > Pholidota > Manidae > Manis > Manis pentadactyla. The sequence goes on along the minus strand of NC_080019.1, from coordinate 68,198,674 downwards.
CTCAAAACTATGAAGGTGGGAGGACTGCAAAGATACATGACCATGTAGAAAGTATTCACAGGGATGGTACAGCCTTGAGAATCGAGGGGCAGTGACAGCAAGGCATGGCAACAGTGGTGTCTAGGTAAATGTCCTAACATGACCTTGGCTGACCTTGGCTGGTTTTCTTGCTTCTAGATTCACTTGCTTTGTGACTTTTTCCAGCTTTGTTGACAATTCCTTCCTTCCAATATTTAATTTTCTTCTTTAGAGATCCAGAATCAATTTCCATCTACAGCATCCTTTGCATTTACACCCAACTCTCCTTCCAAACTCGAGTCAGAGGGATTGCTATTTATTAAGCACCTAGTGCATACCTGGCACTGTGGAAGGCACTTTACGTATGTGACACTTAATTTAATCCTTCCAACTACTCTGTTGGGTCAGTATTATTATTGCCATTCACAAATGAGAAAATTTCAGCTCAAGGAGAATAACCTTTTTTTCCAATTACACTGCTTGTATCACTTGGAATTCAGTTTTGATGGCATCAAAGCATGTTTTTCTATTGCACCAGAAACCCTTCACTAATACCTAATTCTTTCAGTGCTTCTTTCTAGGGCTTCTTCTAGCCTGTGACTGGTTCTGGAAGTGAAGTACATAAATATTTACTCAACCCTTTCCTATGCACAGAAGGGATTTAAGGAAAGTTTTGTCATTGCAGCTGTTTTCTGATTCTTCAAACAGTACATGTTTTTCTCTTCCCTTCCCTTTCCTTCTTCCTTGCTTTCTCTTTTACTCTCCTATGCTACCTCCTTCCCTTCTCCTTCTCTCCTTCTTTCCTTCCTCCATCCCTTCCTTCTTGACAAATAACAGACCATGTTTGATAGCTGAGACTACATGGTGGCATCATTAAATTCAGTTCTGTGGACTTTCCTTAGACTGTATTGCAATCTGATGCTTCTTCCTAACCTTCCTCCTTCTTTTTCTCATGATCACACATGTATCAATCATAAGGTTGAAATTTGGGGGGAGTTGGATGGGATGAACCACACCCTAATGATCTTTATTACTTTTGATGTTCCCCAGTTAAGTATGTCTCAAATGCCAACAGTACCCTCAGGAAGTAGGTGTCCCACGCTCCTTGAAAAAGAAGCTGCTTCTAGTGATGGAGCCAAGGGTCAGATAATTCCATTTTCCAGAGAAACTGGAACAGGGAGAGCAAAGTTCATTTAGCCATTAATACCTTCCATGTGTCAGGAGCCATTAGGCACTAGAAACACAGAAATAAAAATTATAGAATCCTTACTCTAAACAAGTTTATAATCCAGTGGAGAGGAGGACTTGCAGGCTCAAGCTCAGATTGTCTCCAGGACTGAAAGAACAGAGGCTTGCCAAGAAAAGAGGTTAAATTCGAGGGGTGGAAGATGGCGGCGTGAGTAGAGCAGCAGAAATCTCCTCCCAAAACCACATAAATCTATGAAAATATAACAAAGACAACCCTTCCTAGAATAAAGACCAAAGGACACAGGACAATATCCAGACCACATCCGCACCTGAGAGAACCCAGCGCCTCACGAAGGGGAAGAGGAGGGCCACAAACCAACAAGAAGGGAAGTTCTTTCAGCCGTCACTCGTCCCAGCTCTGCAAACTATTCCTATCACCATGAAAAGGCAAAGCTACAGGCAGACAAAGATCACAGAGACAACACCAGAGAAGGAGACAGACCTAACCAGTCTTCCTGACAAAGAATTCAAAATAAGAATCATAAACATGCTGACAGAGATGCAGAGAAATACGCAAGAGAAATGGGATGAAGTCCGGAGGGAGATCACAGATGCCAGAAAGGAGATCGCAGAAATGAAACAAACTCTGGAAGGGTTTATAAGCAGAATGGATAGGATGCAAGAGGCCATTGATGGAATTGAAAGCAGAGAACAGGAACGCATAGAAGCTGACATAGAGAGAGATAAAAGGATCTCCAGGAATGAAACAATGTTAAGAGAACTGTGTGACCAATCCAAAAGGAACAATATCCATATTATAGGGGTTCCAGAAGAAGAAGAGAGAGGAAAAGAGATGGAAAGTATCTTAGAAGAAATAATTGCTGAAAACTTCCCCAAACTGGGGGAGGAAATAATCGAACAGACCACGGAAATACACAGAACCCCCAACAGAAAGGATCGAAGGAGGACAACACCAAGAAACATAATAATTAAAATGGCAAAGATCAAGGACAAAGAAAGAGTTTTAAAGGCAGCTAGAGAGAAAAAGGTCACCTATAAAGGAAAACCCATCAGGCTAACATCAGACTTCTCAACAGAAACCCTACAGGCCAGAAGAGAATGGCATGATATATTTAATACAATGAAACAGAAGGGCCTTGAACCAAGGATACCGTATCCAGCACGACTATCATTCAAATATGATGGTGGGATTAAACAATTCCCAGACAAACAAAAGCTGAGGGAATTTGCTTCCCACAAAACACCTCTACAGAACATCTTACAGGGACTGCTCTAGATGGGAGCACTCCTAGAAAGAGCACAGCACAAAACACCCAACATATGAAGAATCGAGGAGGAGGAATAAGAAGGGAGAGAAGAAAAGAATCTCCAGACAGTGTATATAACAGCTCAATAAGCGAGCTAAGTTAGGCAGTAAGATACTAAAGAGGCTAACCTTGAACCTTTGGTAACCACGAATTTAAAGCCTGCAATGGCAATAAGTACATATCTTTCAATAGTCACCCTAAATGTTAATGGGATAATGCACCAATCAAAAGACATAGAGTAATAGAATGGATAAAAAAGCAAGACCCATCTATATGCTGCTTACAAGAAACTCACCTCAAACCCAAAGACATGTACAGACTAAAAGTCAAGGGATGGAAAAACATATTTCAAGCAAACAACAGTGAGAAGAAAGCAGGGATTGCAGTACTAATATCAGACAAAATAGACTTCAAAACAAAGAAAGTAACAAGAGATAAAGAAGGACACTACATAATGATAAAGGGCTCAGTCCAACAAGAGGATATAACCATTCTAAATATATATGCACCCAACACAGGAGCACCAGCATATGTGAAACAAATACTAACAGAACTAAAGGGGGAAATAGACTGCAATGCATTCATTCTAGGAGACTTCAACACACCACTCACCCCAAAGGATAGATCCACTGGGCAGAAAATAAGTAAGGACACGGAAGCACTGAACAACACAGTAGAGCAGATGGACCTAATAGACATCTATAGAACTCTACATCCAAAAGCAACAGGATATACATTCTTCTCAAGTGCACATGGAACATTCTCCAGAATAGACCACATACCAGGCCACAAAAAGAGCCTCAGAAAATTCCAAAAGATTGAAATCCTACCAACCAACTTTTCAGACCACAAAGGCATAAAACTAGAAATAAACTGTACAAAGAAAGCAAAGAGGCTCACAAACACATGGAGGCTTAACAACACGCTCCTAAATAATCAATGGATCAATGACCAAATCAAAATGGAGATCCAGCAATATATGGAAACAAATGACAACAACAACACTAAGCCCCAATTTCTGTGGGACGCAGCAAAAGCAGTCTTAAGAGGAAAGTATATAGCATTCCAAGCATATTTAAAAAAGGAAGAGCAATCCCAAATGAATGGTCTAATGTCACAATTATCGAAATTGGAAAAAGAAGAACAGATGAGGCCTAAGGTCAGCAGAAGGAGGGACATAATAAAGATCAGAGAAGAAATAAATAAAATTGAGAACAATAAAACAATAGCAAAAATCAATGAAACCAAGAGCTGGTTCTTTGAGAAAATAAACAAAATAGATAAGCCTCTAGCCAGACTTATTAAGAAGAAAAGAGAGTCAACACAAATTAACAGTATCAGAAACGAGAAAGGAAAAATCACGACGGACCCCACGGAAATACAAAGAATTATTAGAGAATACTATGAAAACCTATATACTAACAAGCTGGGAAACCTAGGAAAAATGGACAACTTCCTAGAAAAATACAACCTTCCACGATTGACCCAGAAAGAAACAGAAAATCTAAACAGACCAATTACCAGCAACGAAATTGAAGCGGTAATCAAAAAACTACCAAAGAACAAAACCCCCGGGCCAGATGGATTTACCACGGAATTTTATCAGACATACAGGGAAGACATAATACCCATTCTCCTTAGAGTTTTCCAAAAAATAGAGGAGGAGGGAATACTCCCAAACTCAATCTATGAAGCTAACATCACCCTAATACCAAAACCAGGCAAAGACCCCACCAAAAAAGAAAACTACAGACCAATATCCCTGATGAATGTAGATGCAAAAATACTCAACAAAATATGAGCAAACCGAATTCAAAAATACATCAAAAGGATCATACACCATGACCAAGTGGGATTCATCCCAGGGATGCAAGGATGGCACAACATTCGAAAGTCCATCAACATCATCCACCACATCAACAAAAAGAAAGACAAAAACCACATGATCATCTCCATAGATGCTGAAAAAGCATTTGACAAAGTTCAACATCCATTCATGATAAAAACTCTCAGCAAAATGGGAATAGAGGGCAAGTATCTCAACATAATAAAGGCCATCTATGATAAACCCAAAGCCAATATTATATTGAACAGCGAGAAGCTGAAAGCATTTCCTCTGAGATCGGGATCTAGACAGGGATGCCCACTCTCTCCACTGTTATTTAACATAGTACTGGAGGTCCTAGCCACGGCAATCAGACAAAACAAAACAATACAAGGAATCCAGATTGGTAAAGAAGAAGTTAAACTGTCACTATTTGCAGATGACATGATACTGTACATAAAAAACCCTAAAGACTCCACCCCAAAACTACTAGAACTGATATTGGAATACAGCAAAGTTGCAGGATACAAAATCAACACACAGAAATCTGTGGCTTTCCTATACACTAACAATGAACCAACAGAAAGAGAAATCAGGAAAACAACTCCATTCACAATTGCATCAAAAAAAATAAAATACCTAAGAATAAACCTAACCAAGGAGGTGAAATACTTATACTCTGAAAACTACAAGTCACTCTTAAGAGAAATTAAAGGGGACACTAACAGATGGAAACTCATCCCATGCTCGTGGCTAGGAAGAATTAATATCGTCAAAATGGCCATCCTGCCCAAAGCAATATACAGATTTGATGCACTCCCTATGAAACTACCAGCAACATTCTTCAATGAACTGGAACAAATAATTCAAAAATTCATATGGAAACACCAAAGACCCCGAATAGCCAAAGCAATCCTGAGAAAGAAGAATAAAGTAGGGGGGATCTCACTCCCCAACTTCAAGCTCTACTATAAAGCCATAGTAATCAAGACAATTTGGTACTGGCACAAGAGCAGAGCCACAGACCAATGGAACAGACTAGAGAATCCAGACATTAACCCAGACATATATGGTCAATTAATATTTGATAAAGGAGCCATGGACATAGAGTGGCGAAATGACAGTCTCTTCAACAGATGGTGCTGGCAAAACTGGACAGCTACATGTAGGAGAATGAAACTGGACCATTGTCTAACCCCATATACAAAAGTAAACTCAAAATGGATCAAAGACCTGAATGTAAGTCATGAAACCATTAAACCCTTGGAAGAAAACATAGGCAAAAACCTCTTAGACATAAACATGAGTGACCTCTTGTTTAGCATATCTCCCCGGGCAAGGAAAACAACAGCAAAAATGAGTAAGTGGGACTATATTAAGCTGAAAAGCTTCTGTACAGCAAAAGACACCATCAATAGAACAAAAAGGAACCCTACACTATGGGAGAATATATTTGAAAATGAGACATCCGATAAAGGCTTGACATCCAGAATATATAAAGAGCTCACACGCCTCAACAAACAAAAAACAAATAACCCAATTAAAAAACGGGCAGAGGAACTGAACAGACAGTTCTCCCAAAAAGAAATACAGATGGCCAACAGACACATGAAAAGATGCTCCACATCGCTAATTATCAGAGAAATGCAAATTAAAACTACAATGAGGTATCACCTCACACCAGTAAGGATGTCTGCCATCCAAGAGACAAACAACAACAAATGTTGGCGAGGCTGTGGAGAAAGGGGAACCCTCCTACACTGCTGGTGGGAATGTAAGTTAGTTCAACCATTGTGGAAAGCAGTATGGAGGTACATCAAAATGCTCAAAACAGACTTACCATTTGACCCAGGAATTGCACTCCTAGGAATTTACCCTAAGAATGCAGCAATCAAGTATGAGAAAGATCAGTGCTCCCCTATGTTTATCGCAGCACTATTTACAATAGCCAAGAATTGGAAGCAACCGAAATGTCCATTGATAGATGAATGGATAAAGAAGATGTGATACATATACACAATGGAATACTACTCAGCCATAAGAAGAGGGCAAATCCAACCATTTGCAGCAACATGGATGGAGCTGGAGGGTATTATCCTCAGTGAAACAAGCCAAGCGGAGAAAGAGAAATACCAAATGATTTCACTTATCTGTGGAATATAAGAACAAAGGAAAAACTGAAGGAACAAAACAGCAGCAGAATCACAGAACTCAAGAATGGACTAACAGGTACCAAAGGGAAAGGGACTGGGGAGGATGGGTGGGTAGGGAGGGATAAGGGGGGGGAGAAGTAGGGGGGTATTAAGATTAGCATGAATGGGGGGATAGGAGAAAAGGGAGGGCTGTACAACACAGAGAAGGCAAGTAGTGATTCTACAACATTTTGCTATGCTGATGGACAGTGACTGTAAAGGGGTTTATAGGGGGGACCTGGTATAGGGGAGAGCCTAGTGAACATAATATTCGTCATGTAAGTGTAGATTAGTGATACCAAAAAAAAAAAAAAAGGACAGTTCCTGTGTGGTAACCTCCAATGAGTTCTACACAAGAGTGTAAAGGGCATATAAATTGTAGGCAAAGGGTCTGTTTCTGTTTATACAGAGGATGAAAGCCTAATTGGGCTACCCCGAAAATGAACTAAGATACGATATGAAAAAGAACTTCCAACATCAGCACTCTCTGGAAGACTCATGCCAGAAGATGATCATCAAAAACCCCAAGAAAGATCCACGCACTGCTACAGCTGTAGATGCACTCATTCCACCAGTTCCTGGACTTGCCATGGGAATGAGGAAGGAGATATCTAAGCTGGCCTGTGCATACAGTAAAACCACAAATTTGACTGGATCTATACTGTTGGAACTCAACCAAGAATTAGGAGAAGTGCAAATTGTAGTGCTCCAAAATCTTACAACTACAGACTATTTACTGTTAAAAGAACATAAGGGATGTGAACATTCCCCAGGAATGCGTTGTTTTAATTTGTCTGATTTCCCTCAGACTGTTCAAGTTCAGTTGGACAATATCCACCATATCATAGATAAGTTTTCACAAATGCCTAAGGTGCCTAACTGGTTTTCTTGGTTTCACTGCAGATGGCTGGTAATTACAGGTATGCTTTGGTTATGTAACTATACTCCTATTATGTTAATGTGTGTGCGCAATTTAAGTAGTAGCTTAAAACCTATACATGCTGAAGTTACTCTACAAGAAGATATGTCAAAGAAATAATCAATCTTCCCATGTTTTCTTCCGCCTGCTACTTCTATAGCTTTTCTTCTTCCTTCCTAATTACAACCCTTAAATAGAATTCGTGTCTCATATCAAATTAACTGAGTATCATAATTCTTCCAAGTGGTAAAGATACCTCAAGACAAATGCTGGGCATAGAAGCTACAGGGCATAAATATGCAAAGAAATAAAAAGCTAACCATTTCAAACAATAAGGCTTCTCTCTCACTTACCAACTTTACATTTCCCTGTATGGTCCCGGAAGATGACTGGTTAGCCAGAGACGGGTAAGAACAACCTAAGACAGGCACAGTCGCAGGGGGGTCATCAGGTGAGAAATTGGGGATCAACAGAGGTGAGGCTTAGAACCTCACGCCCCCTGTTCTGAGAGAAATCTTCTGCATACGTGGATGTTTTATTGCCCTTGTCTAGCTTGGATTAACACATAGTCTACAGGCACACACCTGATCATCTACATTTGCTCTCTTACAACACTAAACTATGTTTTCTACCTTTATCTTGTATCTACCTACCACTTCAGCATTTTTAAAAAAATAATAATAATAAAGAGAGAAATGTGGTATCCACATATAAATCAAGTATAAAAATCAAATGAGTATTCATATTTGAACTGACTGTTTATAGTTCATAATGCATGAGCAAAACCGAAGGTTACTGTGATGGCTGCCCTTGTACTGTTCACCATGTAAGAACTTATTCACTATGTAAGAATTTGTTCTCCATGTAAGAACTTGTTTGTTATGCTTCAGAAGATTGGAGACTGACGAAAATTAGGCTTGGGGTGGATTAATGATTGTGCATTGAGCATTGACTCCCCTATACAGAATTTTATTGTTGTTAACAACCATTTGATTAATAAATATGAGAGATGCCCTCACACACACACACACACACAAAAAGTATACACTTCCAATGGTAAAATAATAAGTAACCAGGATGTAATGAATATAGTCAAGATATTGTAACAGCTTGGTATCGTGATAGCTGGTACCTAGAATTGTCATGTATATAAATGTTGAATCACTATGTTGTACACCTGAAACTAATGTAATGTAATACTGTGTATCAACTACCCTTTAATAAAAAATAATTATCTACAAAAAAAAAATAATAATAATAATCCAGTGGAGACGTCAAGGGTGGTAGAATCAGTATATTCATGTGGCAATACTGGCATTGTTGTTGTGAGTTCAAGGAATCTCTCTGAAAATACACATCATTTTTCTTCTACTATTCCACTAGGAGTACCCAGTATATCACAGTTCTGAACACAAACATCCAAAATCCATTACCAGGTATAAGTACAATCAGAATTGGAGCGTAACGTTGGTGGGAAAACTGAGGTCAGCAAAATCTGAAAAAGTAATTTTTTATTTTTTATTTTTTAAATCTTTATTAAGGTATTATTGATACACACTCTTACGAAGGTTTAACATGAAAAAACAATGTGGTTACTACATTTACCTATATTATCAAGTTCCCCCACGCCACATTGCAGTCACTGTCCATCAGTGTAGTAAGATGCCACAGATTCACTATTTGCCTTTTTTGCCTTCTCTGTGCTACACTGTTTTCCCTGTGATCCCCCACACCATGTGCACTAAACATAATACCCCTCTGTTCCCTTCTCCCTCCCTCCCCACCCACCCTCCCACACACCTCCCCTTCAGTAACCATTAGTCCCTTCTTGGATTCTGTGAATCTGCTGCTATTTTGTTCCTTCAATTTTGCTTTGTTGTTATACTCCACAAATGAGGGAAATCATTTGACCCTTGTCTTTCTGTGCCTGGCTTATTTCACTGAGCATAATATCCTCCAGCTCCATCCATGTTGCTGCAAATGGAAGGATTTTTCTTTCTTATGTCTGAATAGTATTCCATTCTGTATTTGTACCACTTCTTCTTTATCCATTCATCTACTCATGGACACTTAGGTTGCTTCCCTATCTTGGGTATTGTAAATAGTGCTGCAATAAACATAGGGGTGCATATGTCTTTTTGAATCTGAGAAGTTGTATTCTTTGGGTAAATTCCAAGGAGTGGGATTCCTGGGTCAAATGGTATTTCTATTTTTAGTTTTTTGAGGAACCTCCATATTGCTTTCCACAATGGTTGAACTAGCTTACATTCCCACCAGCAGTGTAGGAGGGTTCCCCTTTCTCAGCATCCTCACCAGCATTTGTTGTTCTTAGTCTTTTCAATGCTGGCCATCCTTACTGGTGTGAGGTGATATCTCATTGTGGTTTTAATTTGCATTTCCCTGATGATTAGTGATGTGGAGCATCTTTTTATGTGTCTGTTGGCCATCTGAATTCCTTCTTTGGAGAACTCTCTCTTCATAGCCTCTGCTCATTTTTTGATCAGGTTATTTGCTTTTTGGGTGTTGAGGTGTGTGAGTTCTTTGTTTATTTTGGATTTTAATTCCTTGTCGGATATGTCACTTACAAATATATTCTACCATACAGTAGGATGTCTTTTTGTTCTGTTGATGGTGTCCTTTGCTGTACAGAAACTTTTTAGTTTGATGTAGTCCCATGAGTTCATTTCTGCTTTTGTTTCCCTTGCTCAAGGACGTGTGTTAAGGAAGAAGTTGCTCATGCTTATATTCAGGAGACTTTTGCCTTTGCTGTCTTCTAAGAGTTTTATGGTTTCATGACTTAGATTCAGGTCTTGATCCACTTCGAGTTTCTTTTGTGTATGGGGTTAGACAATAATCCAGTTTCATTGTCTTGCATGTAGCTGTCCAATTTTGCCAACACCAGCTGTTGAAGAGGCTGTCATTTCCCCATTGTATGTGCGTGGCTCCTTTATCATATATTAATTGACCATATATGGTTGGGTTTATATCATGGCTCTCTAGTCTGTTCCATTGCTCTATGGTTCTGTTCTAGTGCCAGTACCAAATTGTCTTGATTACTGTGGATTTGTAGTAGAGCTTGAAGTTGGGGAGCATAATTGCCACAGATTTATTCTTCACTCTCAGGATTGCTTTGGCTATTCAGGGTCTTTTGTGTTTGGTTCCATATGAATTTTAGAATGATTTTCTCAATTTTGTTGAAGCTATTAGTATTTTGAAAGGAATTGCATTGAATCTGTAGATTGCTTTAGGCAGGATGGCCATTTTGACAATATTAATTCTTCCTAGCCAATACCATAGGATGTGTTTCCATTTATTGGTATCTTCTTTAATTTCTCTCATAAGTGTCTTGTAGTTTTCAGAGTATAGGTATTCCACTTCCTTGGTTACATTTATTCCTAGGTATTTTATTCTTTTTCATGCAACTGTGAATGGAATTGTTTTCCTGATTTCTCTGTCTGCTAGTTCATTGGTAGTGTATAGAAATGCCACAGAATTCTGTGTATTAATTTTGTATCCTGCAACTTTGCTGAATTCAGATATTAGATCTAGAAGTTTTGGAATGGAGTCCTTAGAGTTTTTTATGTACAATATCATGTCATCTGTAAAGAGTGAAGTTTAACTTCTTAATTACCAGTCTGGATGCCTTTTATTTCTACGGGTTGTCTGATTGACTTGGCTAGGACCTCCTGTAGTATGATGAATAGATGTGGGGAGAGTGGGCATCCTTGTCTTGTTGCTGATGTTAAAGGAAAAGTTTTCAGCTTCTTGCTGTTAAGTATAATGTTGGCTGTGGGTTTGTCATATACGGCCTTTGTTATGTTGAAGTACATGCCCTCTATACCCATTTTGTTGAGAGTTTTATCATGAATGGATGTTGAATTTTCTCAAATACTTTTCCAGCACCTATGGAGGTGATCATGTGGTTTTGTCCTTCTTTTTGTTGATGTGGTGGATGATGTTGATGGATTTTTGAATGTTGTACCATCCTTGCATCCCTGGAATAAATCCTACTTGATCATGATAGATGATCTTTTTGATGTATTTTTGTATTCTGTTTGCTAATATGTTGTTGTGTATTTTTACATGTAGTTTATGAGGGATATTGGTCTGTAATTTTCTTTTTTTGTGTTGTCTTTGCCTGGTTTTGGTATTAGAGTGATTCTGGCCTCTCTATAGAATGAGTTTGGAAGTTTTTCCTCTTCTTCTACTCTTTGGAAAACTTTGAGGATGAGTAGTAGATCTTCACAGAATGTTTGATAAAATTCAGCAGTGAAGCCATCTGGACCAGGGGTTTTATTCATAGGTAGTTTTTAATTTTAATTTTTATTATTTTATTTTGGTATCATTAATCTACAATTACAGGAAGAACATTATGTTTACTAGGTTCTGCCCTTCACCAAGTCCTCCCCACATACCCCTTCACAGTCACTGTCCATCAGTGTAGTAAGATGCTATAAAATCACTACTTGTTTTCCCTCTGTTGCACAGTCCTCCCCATGCCTCCCCCCACACTATACATGCTAATTGTAACACCCACTTTCTTATTCCCAGCCCTTATACCTCCCTTCTCACCCATCCTCCCCAGTCCCTTTCCCTTTGGTAACTGTTAGACCATTCTTGGGTTCTGTGATTCTGCTGCTGTTTTGTTCCTTCAGTTTTCCCTTTGTTCTTATATTCCACATATGAGTGAAATCATTTGGTACTTGTCTTTCTCCGCCTGGCTTATTTCACTGAGTATAATACCCTCTAGCTCCATCCATGTTGTTGAAAATGGTAGGATCTGTTTTTTCTTATGGCCAAGAAATATTCCATTGTGTACATGTACACATCTTCTTTATCCATTCATCTACTGATGGACATTTAGGTTGCTTCCAATTCTTGGCTATTGTAAATAGTGCAGCGATAAACATAGGGGTACATCTGTCTTTATCAAATTGGAGTGCTCCATTCTTAGGGTAAATTCCTAGAAGTGGAATTCCTGGGTCAAATGGTATTTCTATTTTGAGCATTTTGAGGAACCTCCATACTGCTTTCCACAATGGTTGAACTAATTTACATTCCCACCAGCAGTGTAGGAGGGTTCCCCTTTCTCCACAGCCTCGCCAACATTTGTTGTTGTTTGTCTTTTCGATAATGGCGATCTTTACTGATGTGAGGTGATATCTCATTGTGGTTTTAATTTGCATTTCTCTGATAACAAGTGATGTGAAGCATCTTTTCATGTGTCTGTTGGCCATCTGAATTTCTTTAGAGAACTGTCTATTCAGCTCCTCAGCCCACATTTTAATTGGATTATTTGCCTTTTGTTTGTTGAGGTGCATGAGCTCTTTATATATTTTGGATGTCAACTCTTTATCGGATCTGTCATTTATGAATATATTCTCCCATACTGTAGGATACCTTTCTGTTCTATTGATGGTGTCCTCTGCTGTACAGAAGCTTTTCAGCTTGATATAGTCCCACTTGTTCATTTTTGCTTTTGTCTCCCTTGCCTGGGGAGATATGTTCATGAAGAAGTTGCTCATGTTTATGTCCAAGAGATTTTTGCCTATGTTTTTCCCAAGAGTTTTATTGTTTCATGAATTACATTCAGGACTTTGATCCATTTCGAATTTACTTTTGTGTTTGGGGATAGACAATAATCCAGTTTCATTCTCTTACATGTAGCTGTCCAGTTTTGCCAACACCAACTGTTGAAGAGGCTGTCATTTCCTCTTGTATGTCCATGGCTCCTTTATTGTATATTAAATGACCATATATGTTTGGGATAATGTCTGGACTCTCTGTTCTGTTCCACTGGTCTGTGGGACTGTTCTTGTGCCAGTACCAAATTGTCTTGATTACTGTGGCTTTGTAGTAGAGCTTGAAGTTGGGGAGTCCCTCCCACTTTATTCTTCCTTCTCAGGATTGCTTTGGCTATTAGGGGTCTTTGGTGGTTCCATATGAATTTTTGAACTATTTGTTCCAGTTCATTGAAGAATGCTGTTGGTAATTTTATAGGGATTGCATTGAATTTGTAGATTGCTTTGGGTAGGATGGCCATTTTGATGATACTAATTCTTCCTAGCCAGGAGCATGGGATGAGTTTCCATTTGTTAGTGTCCTCTTTAATTTCTCTTAAGAGTGTCTTGTAGTTTTCAGGATATAGGTCTTTCACTTCTTTGGTTAGGTTTATTCCTAGGTATTTTATCCTTTTTGATGCAAATGTGAATGGAATTGTTTTCCTGATTTCTCTTTCTATTAGTTCATTGTTAGTGTATAGGAAAGCCACAGATTTCTGTGTATTAATTTTGTATCCTGCAACTTTGCTGAATTTCGATATTAGTTCTAGTAGTTTTGCAGAGGTGTCTTCAGGGGTTTTTATGTACAATATGATGTTATCTGCAAACAGTGACAGTTTGACTTCTTCTTTACCAATCTGGATTCCTTGTATTTCTTTGTTTTGTCTAATTGCTGTGGCTAGGACCTCCAGTACTATGTTGAATAACAGTGGGGAGAGTGGGCATCCCTGTCTTGTTCCTGATCTCAGAGGAAAAGATTTCTTCAATGAACTGGAACAAATAGTTCAAAAATTCATATGGAACCACCAAAGACCTCTCGCTGTTTAGTATGATGTTAGCTGTGGGTTTATCATATATGGCCTTTATTATGTTGAGGTACTTGCCATCTATACCCATTTTGTTGAGAGTTTTATCATGAATGGATGTCGAATTTTGTTGAATTTCTTTTCAGCATGTATGAAGATGAACGTGTGGTTGTTGTCCTTCTTTTTGTTTAAGTGGTGGATGATGTTGATGGATTTTTGGATGTTGTACCATCCTTGCATCCCTGGGATGAATCCTCTTGATTTATTTTTGAATTTGGTTTGCTAATATTTTGTTGAGTATTTTTGCATCTACATTCATCAGGGATATTGGTCTGTAATTTTCTTTTTTGGTGGGGTCTTTGCCTGGTTTTGGTATTAGGGTGATGTTGGCTTCATAGAATGAGTTTGGAGTATTTCCTCCTCTTCTATATTTTAGAAAACTTTAAGGAGAATGGGTATTATGTCTTCCCTGTATGTCTGATAAAATTCCAAGGTAAATTCATCTGGCCCACGGGTTTTGTTCTTGGGTAGTTTTTTTATTACCGGTTCAATTTCATTGCTGGTAATAGGTCTGTTTGTATTTTCTGTTTTTTTCTGAGTCAGTCTTGGAAGGTTGTATTTTTCTAGGAAGTTGTCCATTTCTCCTAGGTTTTCCTGCTTGTTAGCATATAGGTTTTCATAGTATTCTCTAATAATTCTTTGTATTTCTGTGGGGTCTGTCATGATTTTTCATTTCTCGTTTCTGATTCTGTTGATGTGTGTTGACTCTCTTTTTCTCTTAATAAGTCTGGCTAGAGGCTTATCTATTTTGTTTATTTTCTCAAAGAACCAGCTCTTCGTTTCACTGATTTTTTCTATTGTTTTAAACTTCTCAATTTTATTTATTTCTTCTCTGATCTTTAGTATGTCCCTCCGTCTGCTGACCTTAGGCCTCATTTGTTCTTCTTTTTCCAATTTCCATAATTGTGACATTAGACTATTCATTTGGGATTGTTCTTCCTTCTTTAAATATGCCTGGATTGCTATATACTTTCCTCATAAGACTGCTTTTGCTGCATCCCACAGAAGTTGGGGCTTTGTGTTGTTATTGTCATTTGTTTTCATATATTGCTGGATCTCCATTTTAATTTGGTCGTTGATCCATTGATTATTTAGGAGCATGTTGTTAAGCCTCTGAGTGTTTGTGAGCCTTTTTGCTTTCTTTGTAGAATTTATTTCTAGTTTTATACCTTTGTGGTCTGAAAAGTTGGTTGGTAGGATTTCAATCTTTTATAATTTACTGAGGCTCTTTTTGTTGCCTAGTATGTAGTCTATTCTGGAGAATGTTCCATGTGCACTTGAGAAGAATGTATATCCTGTTGCTTTTGGATGTAGAGTTCTATAGATGTCTATTAGGTCCATCTATTCTAGTGTGTTGTTCAGTGCCTCTGTTTCCTTACTTATTTTCTGTCTGGTGGATCTGTCCTTTGGAGTGAGTGGTGTGTTAAAGTCTCCCAAAATGAATGCATTGCATTCTATTTCCTCCTTTAATTCTGTTAGTATTTGTTTCACATATATTGGTCCTCCTGTATTGGGTGCATATATGTTTATAATGGTTACGTCCTCTTGTTGGACTGAGCCCTTTATCATTATGTAATGTCCTTCTTTATCTCTTGTTACTTTCTTTGTTTTGAAGTCTATTTTGTCTGATACTAATATTGCAACACCTGCTGTTTTTCTCCCTGTTGTTTGCATGAAATATATTTTTCCATCCCTTGACTTTTAATCTGTGCATGTCTTTGGGTATGAGGTGAGTCTCTTGTAAGCAGCATACAGATGGGTCTTGCCTTTTTATTTTATTTTATTTATTTTATATATTCATTTTATTATCATTAATCTACAATTACATGAAGAACATTATGGTTACTAGACTCTCCCCTTCACCAAGTCCCCCCCACAATACCCATTACAGTCACTGTCCATCAGTGTGGTAAGATGCTGTAGACTCACTACTTGTCTTCTCTGTGTTGCACATCCTTCCCTATGCCCCCCGCCATATTATACATGCTAATTGTAAGGCCCCCTTTCTTTTTCCCTGCCCTTATCCCTCTCTTCCCACCCCTCCTGCCCAGTCCCTTTCCCTTTGGTAATTGTTAGTCCATTCTTGGGTTCTGTGATTCTGCTGCTGTTTTGTTCCTTCAGTTTTTCTTTGTTCTTATACTCCACATATGAGTGAAATCATTTGGTACTTGTCTTTCTTGGCCTGGCTTATTTCACTGAGCATAATATCCTCTAGCTCCATCCACATTTTTGCAAATGGTAGAATTAATTTTTTTCTTATGGATGAATAATATTCTATTGGGTATTGTACCACATCTTCTTTATCCATTCATCTACTGATGGACATTAGGTTGCTTCCATTTCTTGGCTATTGTAAATAGTGCTGCAATAAACCTAGGGGTGCACCTGTCTTTTTCAAATTGGAGTGCTGCATTCTTAGAGTAAATTCCTAGAAGTGGAATTCCTGGGTCAAATGGTAGTTCTATTTTGAGCATTTTGAGGAACCTCCATACTGCTTTCCACAGTGGTTGAACTAATTTGCACCCTCACCAGCAGTGTAGGAGGGTTCCCCTTTCTCCGCAACCTTGCCAACATTTGTTGTTGTTTGTCTTTTTGATGGTGGCAATCCTTACTGGTGTGAGGTGATATCTCATTGTGGTTTTAGTTTGCATTTCTCTGATGACAAGCAATGTGGAGCATCTTTTCATGTGTCTGTTGGCCATCTGAATTTCTTCTTTGGAGAACTGTCTGTTCAGCTCCTCTGCCCATTTTTTAATTGGATTATTTGCTTTTTGTTTGTTGAGGTGTGTGAGCTCTTTATATATTTTGTATGTCAACCATTTATCGGATCTGTCATTTATGAATATATTCTCCCATAGTGTAGGTACCTTTTCGTTCTATTGATGGTGTCCTTTGCTGTACAGAAGCTTTTCTGCTTGATATAGTCCCATTTGTTCATTTTTCTTTTGTTTCCCTTTCCCGAGGAGATACGTTCATGAAGAAGTTGCTCATGTTTATGTCTGAGAGATTTTTGCCTATTTTTTTTCTTAGAGTTCTATGTTTTCATGATGTACATTCAGGTCTTTCATCCGTTTTGAATTTACTTTTGTGTATGGGGTTAGACAGTGATCCAGTTTCATTCTCTTACATGTAGCTGTCCAGTTTTGCCAGCACCATCTGTTGAAGAGAATGTCATTTCCCCATAGTATGTCCATGGCTCCTTTATCATATATCATTTGACCATAAATATTTGGCTGAATGTCTGGGGTCTCTATTCTGTTCCACTGGTCTGTGGCTCTGTTCTTGTGCCAGTAGCAAACTGTCTTGATTACTGTGGCTTTGGAGTAGAGTTTGAAGTTGGGGAGCAAGATCCCCCCAACTTTATTCTTCCTTCTCAGGTTTGCTTTTGCTCTTTGGGGTCTTTGGTGTTTCCATATTAATTTTTGAACTATTTGTTCTAGTTCGTTGAAGAATGTTGTTGGTAATTTGATAGGGATTGCATCAGATCTGTATATTGCTTGGGGAAGAATGGCCATTTTGACGATATTAATTCTTCCTAGCCAAGAGCATGGGATGAGTTTCCATTCTTTAGTGTCCTCTTTAATTTCTCTTAAGAGTGTCTTATAGTTTTCAGGGTATAGGTCTTTCACTTCCTTGGTTAGGTTTATTCCTAGGTATTTTATTCTTTTTGATGCAATTGTGAATGGAATTGTTTTCCTGGTTTCTCTTTCTATTAGTTCATTGTTGGTGTATAGGAAAGCCACAGATTTCTGTGTGTTAATTTTGTATCCTGCACCTTTGCTGAATTCCGATATTAGTTCTAGTAGTTTTGGAGTGGAGTCTTTAGTGTTTTTTATGTACAATATCATGTAATCCGCAAATAGTGACAGTTTGACTCCTTCATTACCAATTTGAATTCCTTGTATTTCTTTGTTTTGTCTAATTACTGTGGCTAGGACTTCCAGTACTATGTTGAATAACAGTGGGGAGAGTGGGCATCCCTGTCTATTTCCCGATCTCAGAGAAAAGCCTTTAGCTTTTCGCTGTTCAGTATGATGTCGGCTGTGAGTTTATCATATACAGCCTTTATTGTGTTGAGTTACCTGCCCTCTATACCCATTTTTTTGAGAGTTTTTGTCGTGAATGGATGTTGAATTTTGTCGAATTCCTTTTCAGCATCTATGGAGATGATCATATGGTTTTTGTCCTTCTTTTTGTTTATGTGGTGGATGATGTTTATGGATTTTCGAATGTTGTACCATCCTTACATCCCTGGGATGAATCCCACTTGGTCATGGTGCATGATCCTTTTGATGTATTTTTAAATTCAGCTTGCTAATATTTTGTTGAGTATTTTTGCATCTACGTGCATCAGGGATATTGGTCTGTAATTCTCTTTTTGGTGGGGTCTTTTTCTGGTTCTGGTATTACGGTGATGTTGGTTTCAGAGAATGAGTTTGGGAGTATTCACTTCTCTTCTATTTTTTGGAAAATTTGAAGGAGAATGGGAATTATATCTTCTCTGTATGTCTGATAAAATTCCGAGGTAAATCCATCTGGCCCCGGGGTTTTGTTCTTGGGTAGTTTTTTGATTACCGCTTCAATTTCTTTGCTGGTAATTGGTTTGTTTAGATTTTGTGTTTCTTCGTTGATCAGTCTTGGAAGGTTGTATTTTACTAGGAATTTGTCCATTTCTTCTAGGTTTTCCAGCTTCTTAGTATATAGGTTTTCATAGTATTCTCTAATAATTCTTTGTATTTCTGTTGGGTCTATCATGATGTTTCCTTTCTCATTTTTGATTTTGTTGATGTGTGTTGATTCTCTTTTTCTCTTAATAAGTCTGGCTGGAGGCTTACCTATTTTGCTTATTTTCTCAAAGAACCAGCTCTTCGTTTCATTGATTTTTTTCTATTGTTTTAATCTCAATTTTACTTATTTCTTCTCTGATCTTTATTATGTCCCTCCTTCTGCTGACTTTAGGCCTCATTTGTCCTTCTTTATCCAATTTCCATAATTGTGACATTAGACTATTCATGAGGGATTGTTCTTCCTTCTTTAAATATGCCTGGGTTCCTATATACTCTCCTCTTAAGACTGCTTTTGCTGCATCCCACAGAAGTTGGGGCTTTGTGTTGTTGTTGTCATTTATTTCCACATATTGCTGGATCTCCATTTTAATTTCGTTGTTGATCCATTGACTATTTAGGAGCGTGTTGTTAAGCTTCCATGTGTTTGTGAGCCTTTTTGCTTTCTTTGTAGAATTTATTTCTAGTTTTATACCTTTGTGGTCTGAAAAGTTAGTTGGTAGAATTTCAATCTTTTTGAATTTACTGAGGCTCTTTTTGTGGTCTAGTATGTGGTCTATTCTGGAGAAGGTTCCATGTGCACTTGAGAAGAATGTGTATCCTGTTGCTTTTGGGTGTAGAGTTCTATAGATATCTATTTGGTCCTTTTGTTCTATTGTTTTGTTCTGTGCCCCTGTGTCCTTACTTATTTTCTGTCTGGTGGATCTGTCCTTTGTATTGAATGGTGTGTTGAAGTCTCCCAAAATGAATGCATTGCATTCTATTCCCTCCTTTAGTTCTGTTAGTATATGTTTCATATATGCTGGTGCTCCTGTGTTGGGTGCATACATATTTATAATGGTTATATCCTCTTTTTGGACTGAGCCCTTTTTCATTATATAATGTCATTCTTTATCTCGTTACTTTCTTTGTTTTGAAGTCTATTTTGTCTGATACTAGTACTGGAACGGCTGCTTTTTTCTCCCTATTGTTTGCATGTAATATCTTTTTCCATCCCTTGACTTTTAGTCTGTGCATTTCTTTGTGTTTAAGGTGAGTCGCTTCAAAGCAGCATATAGATGGGTCTTGCTTTTTATCCATTCTATTACTCTGTGTCTTTTTATTGGTGCATTCAGTCCATTTACATTTAGGGTGATTATTGAAAAATATGTACTTATTGCCATTGCAGGCTTTAGATTAGTGGTTACCAAAGTTTCAAGGTTAGCTTCTTTACTACCTTACTGTCTAACTTAACTCGCTTATTGAGCTATTATAAATACAGTGTGATGATTATTACTCTCCCTTCTTATTCCTCCTCCTCCATTCTTCATATGTTGTGTGTTTTGTTCTGTGCTCTTTGTAGGAGTGCTCTCATCTAGAGCTGTCCCTCTAAGATACCCTGTAGAGGTGGTTTGTGGGGTGCAAATTCCCTCAACTTTTGCTTGTCTGGGAATTGTTTAATCCCTCCTACATATTTAAATGATAATTGCGCTAGATACAGTATTCTTGGTTCTAGGCCCTTCTGTTTCATTGCATTGAATATATCATACCATTCTCTTCTGGCCTGTAAGGTTTCTGTTGAGAAGTCTGATGATAGCCTGATGGGTTTTCCTTTGTAGGTGACCTTTTTTTTTCTCTCTGGCTGCCTTTAATACTCTCTCCTTGTCCTTGATCTTTGCCATTTTAATTATTATGTGTCTTGGTGTTGCCCTCCTTGGGTCCCTTGTCATGGGAGTTCTGTGTGTTTCTGTGGTCTGAGAGGCCATTTCCTCCCCTAGTTTGGGGAAGTTTTAAGCAATTATTTCTTCAAAGACACTTTCTATTCCTTTTTCTGTCTCTTCTTGTTCTGGTACTCCTATGATGCGAATATTGTTCCATTTGGATTGGTCACACAGTTCTCTTAAAAGTCTTTCATTCCTGGGGATCCTTTTCTCTCTCTCTGTATCAGCTTCTATGCATTCCTGTTCTCTGTTTTCTATTCCATCAATGGCCTCTTGCATCTTTTCCATTCTGCTTATAAATCCTTCCAGAGATTGTTTCGTTTCTGTAATCTCCCTCCGGACGTCATCCCTTAGCTCTTGTATATTTCTCTGCAGCTCTGTTAGCATGTTTATATTTTTATTTTGAATTCTTTTTCAGGGACACTGGTTAGGTCTGTCTCTGCACATCCTCTCTCAGGGGTTGTCTGAACTATTTTGTTCTGGACTAAATTTTTTTTGCCTTTTCATGTTGATAGCAGTGGTTGTAGGCAGGTTGGGGGTGTGTCATCTCCGAGAAGAAAGTGCTTTCCTGCTTGCTGGATGCCTTGCCCTTCTCCGCTGCCTGTGTCGGTTACCCGCACTCCTGGAGGAGCCACTGGGTTAGTCCCGTAAGCTGCTGTGGGCGGGGTCTCTGTCAGAGCTGCGTGGAGCCCTGGGGAGAGTGGCAGGCACACCAGGTGCACTCCTCTGCAATAGTGGTGCCCCTGCCTGGCAGCTGTGTGCCAGCAGCAGCCTTTGGGTCTGGCCCAGGCGGCTGTGTGTTGGGCTGGGATTCTGGTCGGCTGCTGGGAGCACAGCTGCTCCCTCTGGCACCACTGCAGGTGCCCGCAGGCTTCTCCCGTGTGGACCTCTCCTGGTCTCCTCTGGCGCCACTGCCGCCAGCACGCGCAGTCTGCTCCCGCGCTGTTTGGTCACCGCCGCGGCGGGCAGGCACGTGCCGCTCCTTGTCCCCTCTGGCACCACCGGTGCACACGGGCTGCTCCCGGTCCCATCTGGCGCTGCCACCCCTGTCGTGTGCTGCCACTCTCCCACTACTGGGCCGGTGTGTCGGGGTCCGTGACAGTTGGGTTAATGACTGGCAGGCTGCTTAGTGCCATGAGGGACTTCAGAGCTGCACTACCACCCAGGGTTTTAGGGCGCCTAAAGTTCCCCTGTATTCCCAGCTGCTGGCTAAGTGTGCCTGGACAACTTCGTCCAGCTGTAGGGTCCCTGTCTCTTTAAGACTTTCAAAAAGCACTTGTTTTTCTTTTGTCTCAGGGGCACTGGTTGTGGGAACCTGCCTGCAGGTTTTACTTTTCTGTTTCTCTAATATCCAGTACCCCATGGACCTTGTGTCTGCGCTCCCGGTGCGGACTTCTAGAGCTGGTTGTTTAGCAGTCCTGGGCTTTCACTCCCACCCCATTCTGACTCCTTTCTTCCCACTGGGTTTTGGGGTGGGGGAGCGTTCGGTTCCCGCCTGGCTGCTGCTTGTATCTTACCCCCTTCCTGTGATGTTGAGTTCTCACAGATGTAGATGTATCTTGGCTGTTGTACTGCATCCATTGGTGTCTCTTTTAGGAATAGTTGTATTTATGGTATTTTCATAAATATATATGTTTTTGGGAGGAGATTTCCACTGAACTACTCATGCCACCATCTTCCCCTCTTAGGTAGTTTTTTGAAAACCAGTTCAGTTTTGTTGCTGGTAATTGGTTTGTTCAGACTTTGTGCTTCTTTCTGGGTCAGCCTCGGAAGGTTGTATTTTTCTAGAAAATTGTCCATTTCTCCTAGGTTATCCAGTTTGTTAGCATATAATTTTTCATAGTATTCTCTAATAATTCTTTGTATTTTTGTGGTGTCTATAGTGATTTTTTCTTTCTCATTTCTGATTCTGTTTATGTCAGTAGACTCTCTTTTTTCTTGGTAAGTCTGGCTGTGGGTTTATCTATTTTGTTTATTTTCTTGAAGAACAAGCTCTTGCTTTCTTTGATGCTTTCTATTATTTTATTCTCGATTTTTTAAATTTATACTCTAATCTTTATTATGTCCCTCCTTCTACTGACTTTGGGCCTCATTTGTTCTTCTTTTTCTAATTTCATTAATTATAAGTTTAGACTGCTCATATGAGATTGTTCTTCTTTCCTGAAGTAGGCCTGTATTGCAATATGCCTTCCTCTTAGCATGGCCTTCTCTGTATCCCAGATTTTTTGGTGTTGAATTATTGTTGTCATTTGTCTTCATATATTGCCTTATCTCTGTTTTTATTTGGTCATTGGTCCATTGGTTATTTAGGAGCATGTTGTGAAGTCTCCATGTGTTTGTGGGATTTTTCATTTTCTTTGTGTAATTTATTTCTAGTTTCATACCTTTGTGGTCTGAGAAACTGGTTGGTACAATTTCAACCTTGTTGAGTTTACTGAAGCTCTTTTTGTGGCCTAGTATATGATCTATTCTTGAAAATATTCCATGTGCACTTGAGAATAATGTGTTCTGCTGCTTTTGTGTGTAGAGTTCTGAACATGTCTGTTAGGTCTACGTGTTCTAATATGTTTTTCAGTGCCTCTGTCTCCTTACATATTTTCTGTCTGGTTCATCTGTTCTTCAGAGTGAGTGGAGTGTTGAAGTCTCCTGGAATCAATGCATTGCATTTTATTTCCCCTTTTAATTCTGTTAGTATTTGTTTTACATATGTAGGTGCTCCTGTGTTGGGTGCATAGATATTTATAATGGTTATATTCTCTTGTTGGATTGACCCCTTTATCATTATTTAACATCCTTCTTTGTCTCTTGTGACTTTCTTTGTTTTGAAGTTTATTTTGTCTGATGCAAGTACTGCAACTCCTGCTTTTTTCTCCCTATTAGTTGCATGACATATCTTTTTACATCCCTTCACTTTTAGTCTGTGTATGTGTTTGGGTTTGAAGTGAGTCTGTTGTAGGCCGCTGATAGATGGGTCTTGTTTTTTTGTCTATTCAGTGACTCTATGTCTTTTGCTTGGTGCATTCAGTTCTTTTAACAGTTAGGGTGATTATGGATAGGTATGTACTTATCACCATTTCAGGCTTGAGATTCATGGTTACCAAAGGTTCAAGGTTAGCTTCCTTACAATTTAAGAGTCTAACTTAACTCACTTAATATGCTATTATGAGTACAATCTAAAGGTTCTTTTTTTCCTCCTCCTTTTTCTTCATCCACCAATCTTTATATATTAGGTATCATATTCTTTACTTTTTGTCTATCCCTTGATTGACTTTGGGGATAATTAATTAAATTTTGCATTTGTTTAGTAATTAACTGTTCTGCTTTCTTTACTGTGGTTTTATTACCTCTGGTGACAGCTATTAAACCTTAGGAACACTTCCATAAATAACAGTCCCTTCAAAATATACTGTAGAGACGGGTTGTCAGAGGTAAAGTCTCTCAGGTTTTGCTTATCTGGAAATTGTGTAATTCCTCCTTCAAATGTAAATGATAATCTTGCTGGATAAAGTATTCTTGGTTCAAGGTCCTTTTGCATCATTGCATTAAATGCATCATGCCACTCCCTCTGGCCTGTAAGGTTTGTGTTGAGATGTCTGATGATAGCCTGATGGGCTTTCCTTTATATGTGATCTTATTTCTCTCTCTGGCTGATTTTAATAGTGTGTGCTGTGCTTATCCTTGATCTTTGCCATTTTAATTACTATATGTCTTGGTGTTGTCTTCCTTGGGTCCCTTGTGTTGGGAGATCTGTGCACCTCCATGGCCTGAGAGACTATCTCCTTCCCCAGATTGGGGCAGTTTTCAGCAATTACCTCCTCACAGACATTTTCTATCCATTTTACTCTCTTTTCTTCTTCTGGTAATCCTATAATGCAAATGTTGTTTTGTTTGGATTGGTCACACTGTTCTCTCAATATTCTTTCATTCTTAGAGATCCTTTTTTCTCTCTGTGCCTCAGCTTCTTTGTATTTCTCTTCTCTAGTTTCTATTTCATTTATCATCTCCTCCACTGCATCTAATCTGCTTTTAATACCCTCCATTGTGCTCATCAACATAGCAAGATATTACAGAATCATTAACTGTATTCTCCGTGCTGTACTACCATCCCCATCAGCAACCTGTACTGTGATTGTGAATTATTGTGTCCCAAAGTCTAAGCAGAAGGCTGGGAACTGGTTAGGGAATTAGAATAAGTAAGAACCAGTCAGGCCCTTTTGATTGAGAAAGGCAGGGTCCTTAGGTACAGGGTCAGAGCAGCACTTTCAGTGGTAGCAGGAGCAACATAAAACATTTTATCCAGACCAAAGATTTCAAAGTGGAGTCTGCTGGTCAGACACTTGGGTAGCACTTTCTGCAACCCAGAGAACCAGAGAAAATGTAAGTCTCTGTTACATAGACAGCTTCAATAAAACGTCATGATTGATGAAAGGATGTAAATGAGGAACAAAAAGCAGACAGGAGTTGAGGGAAAGAAGGGTTGCTTATCATGGGAAATTATGGAAGTGCTTCAAGGAAGAAATGGTGTTTGGAATTGGATACGTTAGATTTGCACACACAGAGATGGGGTTGAGGAGAACAGCAAGGAACAGCAAGAATCTGCAGTGATCTAGTGAAGTATAGTGAATCATGTTCTCCAAAAAGATATGTTCAGGTCCTTACCCCTGGCCCCTGTGATTGTGACCTTATTTGGACAGTCTTTCACATGTAACCAAGTTAATAATCTCAAGATGAGATCCCCATGGATTTAGGGTGGGCCCTAAATCCAATGATTGGTGTCCTAGCAAGAAAAGGGAAGAGATCATAAATACAAAGATGCAGGGAAGAAGGCTATGTGAAGATGGAAGAGAGTTTGGAGTAATGCTGCCACATGCCAGGGAACACCAGGAGCTACCAGAAGCCGGCAGAGAGAAGATGCTCTCCTAGAGCCTCTGAAGGGAGAGTGGCCCTGCCAAATCTTGATTTTGGTTTCCTGGCCTCCAGAACAGTGACAGAACAAATTTGTTATTTTATGGCATCAATTTTGTGGGAATCTGTGGCAGCAGCTTTAGGAAACTAATACATGTGGTACGATTTTTGGGAATTCTGCCAGCACCTCTGGTCAGTCTGTGAACAGAATTGAGTGATCCAAGAGAAGGGGTGACCCAGGGTTGAGACTTGGCATGGTGATCTTGATGGAAACTCAATGGTCAAAAGAGGCTAGAGTGCTTGCGTAGGTAGTGAAGGTAGTTTAATTACTTAAACTGAGGGATTAAAGGTTCTATCAAGGGCATGGACCAGACACAGTATGAAGAAAGGGTGTGGGAAAGGTAGGAGGAAAGGAGATGGCAGGCAGAACTGCCAGGTTCCAGCTTTTAGAAGTAGAGATATTCTTAGTGATCACAAGGCCAGAGTGTGGGTGACTGAAGTGGAACAGAACTGAAAGCCTTTCATGTTGAGGAAGCTGAGGAATTCTGAGGCCAGGGAATTGGGATATCAGCATGGAGGCTGAATGGAATCTCTGATAATGGTGAAAGGCAGGTGTGATGGTTAATTTTTTATGTCAACTTGACTAGGCTAAGGGATGCCCAGATAGCTGGCAATAATACTACTTCTGGGTGTGTCTCTGGAAGAGATTATCATTTGATTCAGCATACTGGCTAACAAGGGTCATCTTCAGCAATGTGTAGGCATCATCCAATCCATTGAGGGTCTGAATAAACAAAAAGGTAGCAGAAGGTCAAATTCCTGGTCTCTGCTTGAGCTGAGAAATCCATCTTCTCCTGCCCAAGGACATCTTCCCTCCTAGTGCTAGGGTTTTCAGATTCAGGTCCAGACTTAAACCATTAACCCTACAGCTCCCCTTTCTCAGACCTTTGGATTTGGACTGAATTGCACCACAGACTTTCATGGTTCTCCATCTTTAATTTTTATTTTTTGGAATAAAAACCACATTATCTTTTATATATTGGTACATTTGAAAACATCCACAATAAACTATGAATATTATGAGTCTTATTTTTTATTGAGGTATAAGCGACATATAACATTATATTCATTTCAGATGTGCATGATTTGATATTTGTATATATTGCAAAATTATATACAAATTGTATATATAACAGATCTAATTAACATCTGTCACCACACACAGGTACAAAAATTTTTTTCTTGTAATGACAGCTTTTAAGATCTACTCTCTTAGCTTTCAAATATGTAATGCCTATTTAATAATGTTAATAATACAATACAGTATTGTTAACTATAATCACCATACTGTGCATTACATTTCTGTGACCTTCTATCCACATATTTTTACTTTTTGACCCCCTTCACTCATTTTACCCACCCACCACCTCCTGCCTCTGGCAAACACCAATTAATTTATTCTATGTATCTATGAGCTTGGCTTTTTGTTTTGCTTTAAGATTCTATATATAAGTGAGATCATACAGTATTTCTCTTTCTCTGACTTATTTTACTTTGTATAATGCACTGAAGGGCCATCCACGTTGTCACAAATAACAAGATTTCATTCATTATGGCTGATTAACATTCCATTATATATACCACAACTCCTTTACCCATTCATCTGTTGATGGACACTGGTTGTTTCCTTGTCTTGGTTATTGTAAACAATGCTGCAATAAACATGGGGTTGCATAAATGTTTTTGGTTTAGTGTCTTTGTTTTCTTTGGATAAATACTCAGAAGGGAAAGTATGGATTATATGATAGTTCTATTTTTATTTTTTTGAGGAACCTCCATACTGTTTTCCATAGTGGCTGCACCAATTTACATTCCCACCAATAGTGCTCAAGGGTTCCATTTCCTCTGCATCCTTGCCAAAATGTGTCATTTCTTGTCTTTTTGATAAGTCACTCTAAATGATGTGGGGTGATGTTTCATTCTGGTTTTGATTTGCATTTTCCTGAAGAATAGTAATGTTGAGCATCTTTTTGTTGGCCACCTGCATGTTTTCTTTGGAAAAATGTCTATTCAGATCCCCTGTCCATTTTTAATAGGATTTTTTTTTTGGCTACTGAGTTGTATGAGTTCTTTATATATTTTGGATATTATCTATTAGGTACATATTTGAAAATATTTTCTCCCATTTGGTAGGTTTCTTTTCCTTGTGTTGATAGTTTCCTTTGCTGTGCAGAGCTTTTTCATTTGCAGTCCCACATGTTTATTTTTGCTTTTGTTGTCATCACCAAGACCAATATTGAGGAGTTTATTGGTTAGTTTTCTTCTAGGAGTTTTTAATTTCAGGTCTTATGTTAAGTCTTTTATACATTTTGAGTTTATTTTTGTATATGATGTAAGATAGTTGCCTAGTTTCATTCTTTTGCATATGGCTATCTAGTTTTTCCAATACCATCTATTGAAGAGACTCTCCTTGTCCCACTGTATATTCTTGACTCCTCTATTGTAAATTAATTGACCATATGTACCTAGGTTTACTTTTGGGTTCTCTATTTTGTTCCATTATTCTATGAGTCTACCATACTATTTTAATTATTATAGGCTTGTAATATGGCTTAAAATCAGGAAGCATGATGCCTCCACCTTTGCTCTTCTTTCTCAAGATTGCTTTGGCTATTTGGGGTCTTTTGTGGTTCTGTACAATTTCTAGGATTCTTTTGTTCTATTTCTATGGAAAATGCCATTAGAATTTTGATAGGGATTGTCTTGAATCTGTATGTTGCTTTGGATAGTTTGACATTTTAACAATATTAGTTAACCACATAAGCCAATTTTTCTTATCTAGCTACACACACACATACATGTCCTAGTGGCTCTTTTTCTCTGGAGAATCCTAATACAGCAGAGAAGTGGGGAAAAGCAAGCCTGATGTGAAAATCACAGAAGGGAAAGGAGGTGGTGTTGTGGAGGTCAGGGATCAACATATGGCAAAAACTTCAAAGAAAGAGCAGCTCAGCAAGGATTGAAGAATCGTCTGAAGGTGCCTGTGGAAAAAGGGACAGGCCAACTCTGGTCATTTCCCACAGAGCTCAAGGAGTCAGAAAAGATGAGGATTTTCCAAGGTGGCTTGGAAAATGTGTGTGGTCTGGGGAAAACCAGGTTCCAAGTCTTGATAACCATTTTAACTGGAATTTAAGCCAGGGCTCTTGTGATCCCATCTCAGTAGTGAAAGAGACACGGTCTAGAAAAACAAAGTGAATTGAGAGTGCTTCATTTTTTTCTTCAGTCTTTAAAATAAAACACTAAAGAGAGAAGTGCATTCATACTATGGAAGAAATATCTTAAAAATCCTCTCTTCCCACGTAGATGGCAGCTGCTCTCCAAAATTTCCTCTCTTTCACACCCTTTATTCCTAACCACCCAAAAACCCTCTAAGGTGAGAAAACACTTGGACTGCACTAAGGGTAATTGAGTGAGAGCTCTGGCTGTTTCTCTTAACTACTGAATGGCAATGAGGCCAACATGTCTCAAAGGCTGCTCCCAGCTAACAGTGGCTGGAATAGTTTGGGTCCAGGACTCCTCCACAGCCTTACTGAACTTTCCTTAAACTGCACAGTAGTCCAAGAAACTCCCAGTCACCTTTATTCCTCCCTTCTCTCCTTGACTGGAAGTTAGACTTGCACTGCAATCTGATAGTTCTCCCAGCCTCTGCCAGATGCTGACCTATTTTCTGTCACAGGTGGCTCCCCTAATTGATTTCTTGGTGGCCGCTTCTCAGAAGACCCAGACTAACACTTTCCCAAATATGTGTGTCCTCTTCCAAATTTATTCCTTCCATTTCACCCATATTTGCTGACAGTTGTCACTGACTAGGATAGAATGTCCAGATCAGGGTGATTCCTGTTTCAAAATAGGAAATAACTCGAACATAGCAACCCCACGAGGACAACTAGGGACAGGAAAACAGCCCACAGCAAGCTAGAGTTCTAAGGGCAATTATTAGGTAGTTCAACTCTCCTCTCCCATGATCCAAGGCTGGGACTTGCCTCTGAGGTAGGAGGAAAACCATTATAGATCTATTGAATTACTTATGGAGTACCCAAGCTAGGGCACTAGGACAATGAGGAGGGGGAATGAGAGGAGGGGGAAGAGAGGGAAGGAGAACCATCTAGAAGAAGCATTTAGATTTAGTCTAACAATCATTATGGATGTCTCCTATGCTGGGCATTCTGCTAATCACTGGTTATTCAAAGTTAAATAAGAAAACTTCCTTGCTTC
The DNA here is from genome assembly GCF_030020395.1 of Manis pentadactyla. Lineage (NCBI taxonomy): Eukaryota > Metazoa > Chordata > Mammalia > Pholidota > Manidae > Manis > Manis pentadactyla. Next base: position 68,168,894 of record NC_080019.1, on the reverse strand, counting down.
CCTGAGGGATCAATACTTTCCTAACCCAGGCAGAGGGTAATTCAGGGTAAACTGCCTTGAGGAGATGATACCAGAGCAGAGAAATATGCGTAAGTGGAGAAAACCTCCTGAGTCACATGAAATTGCCTGTTTGCTAGCTCAATTCAATTCCACAAATAGATTTCAAATGCCTCCTATGTATTAGGCTTTGTTCTACGTGCAGGGGCCACAAAGGTGAGCAAGCCAGCAACAGGCACTGCCCCTCTGGCTTGGGGAATCTAGCTGGGAAGGGAGATATTTTGTAACACAGTATGAGATGTGCCATAGGAGAGGGATTTGCAAAACACTTGAGGACAAAGGCAGCACAATGCCCTCAGCCCAAATCAAGTCCCAGTTTCTGAACATGAACAAATTCTTCCCTCTAACTCCATTATTACTTTCCAGTCTGTTACCACCATTCCTGCAAAAGCTGGGGACACAACCATGCATGTAAATCTGAACATGCCCCTACTCCTGTCCCCTGGCATGCACTTCTCAGAGATACATTCTGACAACCCAGCCTTGCCCAAATTCTCTCCTGTGCTACCAGGCCAGTCCTTTGTTTACTTCTGTAGGTTGGTGAGGTCCTTAAAGCAGGTACCTAAATGCAGAGTCAAGAGCATTCAGTTTTGAGTCAGACAGATTCAGGTAGGTTTTGTCTAGATATATGATTTCAGGCCTTGGACCCTCAGCTTCCCTGCATTTTAAAGTGAACAATTCCTATTCCAGGAAACATAAATACTGGTGGTTAGTTCTTGGCGCACAGTGGGTTCTCAAAAATGCTTGCTGAATTGAATTGCACTAACATTAAAGTCTTAGGCCAGAGTTTGGACTTTATGAAGGCCCTGCCTATAAGCTGGAATTGGAGGGGTTAATGATCAACTGTAGCATTTTCTGGGGCTAAGAATGCAAAACATATACCCATTCCTTAACTTGAAGAACTGCTTGTTAACTGGGGAAACAGATGGACAAACTCCCAATAGTTCAGTTCTAAATCCCTAGAGCAGTTCTCAAACTCTTGCAAGCATAAAATCATCCAGAGGTCATCTGTCGAAACAGATTGATTTAGCAGGTACAGGGTGGAGTCTAAGAATTTAAAGTTTGGATCTCCAACTTGCCCCAGTTGAGGCTGAAGCTGCTGGGCCTACCCTTTGAGAATTACTCACTAGAGGTTAAGATCAATATATGGCACGTAATACATGCCTGTGTTTGAATCCTGGCTCGACCACATTTTTAGTATTTGCTCTTGATAATGACACGTTCGGATTCACTCTACCTCTCTGTGCTTCGTTTGCTTCATTTGCGAAATCAGCATAATAAACTAGTGCAAATAAGTGGTTAAGGCCACACGAAGCACGGTGTTCAATAAATGTTGGTTAGCTCTTACTATCTACTCATTTTATATAGGAAAATGACGACAAAACTCGAGGCCTAAGTAATAAGAGAAAGGCATGGGCTATCCATCTTCTATGTTGCCAGGCGGGCACAAGATCTAAGGACCAGGTCTATACTTCCCTTGGTGACGCCGTCGGGGGCCTGGGGTCTCGAACTCTCAGACTCTCCTCTCAAGCACACTCCGAATTCCAGCCCACAGGTTTCCCGTGTCGTGCGACGCTACGCAGGCGCAGACCCGCTGCGCGCACGCTCGACGCACTTGCGTACTGAGGCGTGCCGGCTCGGGGCGCGCCGGCAGAACAAAGATGGCGGCGGCCATACGCGTGGCGGCAGCTGGGGCAAGGCTTCGCGTCGGGCTTCGTGGCCTCTGCAGCCAGCCCGTCTCCGTTAACGAACGCATCGAGAACAAGCGTCGTGCTGCGCTGCTGGGAGGAGGCCAGCGCCGCATCGACGCGCAGCATAAGCGAGTGAGTTCTGAGGGGGCCCAGGCCCCCTCGGCTGCGTTTGTGACCTATTACAGCGCGCCTGGCCGCGGGCTCCGAGGCCTCCCAGCCAATCCGCGGGTTGCTCGCAAGGGGCGGGGGCGGGGGCGAGAGCGTTCACTTTGGGAACCTGCTGTTACCTTTTCCCAAGAGGCCAGTGGAAAGAGGATGAGCACATGAGGCTTTATCGCTCTCTGCTTTCTCTTTGGAATTTTAGATGGACCTGGCTGGGCTCCAGCCGACTAATCACTCAAGAGCTGTAAACTTTTGGACAAGTTATTTAATCTCCAGGCGTCAATTTACTGTAAACAGAAGGTAGTATTCTCCTCTCACAATCTTATTGTTAGGTAGTGAAGCAATGATAGGCACTTAATCAAAAAAGAAATGTTTATTCTAGTGCCCCATTAGTGTAGTGGTAGGTTCTTGTTCCATTATGGAAGCAGAAAAATCGAGATACAAGGCAGGAGAAGTAACAACGGACAAACATCATCCTGGAGTGGGGGGTGTGGTGCGCACTGGCAACTTGTGGGACCTCTGCCTCCAGAATGCTAGCAGAACAAGTTAGGGTCTCAGCGTGAGTCGACCTGCTGCATAGGAAGGGCGCGCCCCGGGAGCAGGTGTTTTTTCTGGAAGTATGCAGGCTACTCTAGTTATTTGGATTAGGGTAAGCAGCTCAGGCACTGTCACCCACTGCCCTGGGTTTTGAGGCAAGAATTGTAGCTGGTCTTTGGAGATATGCTGGGTGGGCCATTTAGCAAAAGAAACGGGCCTGGATCGGTGCCCTGGTAGAACTGAAGTTCTTCCAGGTGAAGGGCACTGAGGCACAACTCACAAGCGTGGGATAGGTGAAAGCTGGGGTCTTCAGTGACCAGCTCTGTAAATTGAAATAGAACGTTGATTTAGATGTTGTAAATTTAAACTATTTAAGAAGGCAACAATTCCCTCTTGACACTCTTGGGAGTGAGATACAAATTTGGTTGATAATGTGTGGTGCCTGGAGGGCTTAACCTCCCTCCAGGGGAACTTTACATCATCTTCTGGAAAGGCCTGTACCTCGTTCTGTGCATTCTTTCTGTTGGCGCCCACTGTTCAATTCCACCCTGGAACATCACCCGACCCCTTCGCCCGCAGATCCTGTTGGGTTTAGATGCAGCCTCCAGAATCTGTTTTCTTTTGACAAAGCTGACTTACTTAGGGGGCAGACTTGATTTAAATTCCCCGCTCCACTTGTTGAAACAATTTTTGGGTTACTTCCATAGGATAGATTCCCAGAAATGGAATTAATGAATTGGAAGATACAAAATTAACATTCTGATATATACTGCCAAATTATTTTCTGGAAAAACTTATTCTACTTTACACAACAGTGTGTAGGATCGCCTATTTGTTTTAACATGACCTCACTGACTTCCGCTACTTTCTTAAGGAAAAAATAGAGCCAATTTGAAGTGTTTTTGTGGGGGGCAGGAGACAGTGGGTCTGGATATTCTGCTTGGGTGCTCAAGTAACAGAAGCACTTGATGGGTTGAGGGCTCTAGCCTCACCTCTCCAGAAGCATTTGTTTCACTCCTCTCAAGTGAGCACTGTCTGTCCCACTCCTTTTCTGCTCAGGTACTCTGAGCTGGGGTTGTCTCTGTATGATAGCATCACTGTCAGGTGTGGGCTTCCTAAGCGGGGCTCCCAGTGTAGGATAGGAGAAGCTTATGCAAGAGACAGAAAGTACTCCTGAAAATGTCCTTGTGTGGCTTAAGTTTTCCCCAGGATCACGTCTCAGAGGCCATAAAGAATGAAGCTAGCAGATCTGAGTAGAAGCAACTAACAAAGTTCTTTTAATGAACGAAAAGAGAAAGCTCCGATTACTCAGGCAGGGCTCCAAGGGGGAATGCCATCAGGACTGTGGTGTCAGAGATTTATATTGCCTCCTGAGAAGAGGAGTCCCACCCTTCCTCGGTCAATAAAATAACTAAACTGATGACATCACAACCCACTCCTGATTGGCTGAAAGTACAAGGCTTCATTTGCACAGGGCATAACCAATCAGAGCTGAGGTCTAACTAAGTGTACTCTTTGAGTGGCTGAGTTTGATTGGAGCTTCTTGAAACTTAATGAGGGCCTTGAAACTTACAGGGGCCCTGAACTCTATCTGGCTGCATCCCTCTATCACCTGCCTCACTTGGCCCTGGACCCTAGTGAGGTGAACTTCTGTGGGGTTTCCTAGAAGAAGCCTATGAATTGGGGGGTGTAATCTCAGACCCCTCACTAAACCTGTTTTAGTTTTCCACCTTCTGCTTCTCCATTCTTCTTTTTATTGCTCCTTAGGTCTCCAGTAAATGTTTGTGGGAGTAATTATCTTGTTTCAGAGTCAGTCACTTCTCACCTTTTCCTTCTCTGCCTCATTTTCCTTCCACAATTAGTGGCTCCTGGAGCACCCTGTCTGCCCTGAAGTCTACTGGTAACACCTGTCATCTGGGCAGGTTGATGAAATAGAGGTTTTCACGTGGGCAAAGGGGGAAAACCTGTCCTGGCCCTCCCGTGAGCACTCCTTGCATTCTGACTTTGTCTACAATGACAACAATGAGTGAGTGATTTTTTTTGCATTTTAGGGAAAACTAACGGCCAGAGAGCGGATCAGTCTCTTGTTGGATCCTGGCAGTTTTATTGAGAGTGACATGTTTGTGGAGCACAGATGTGCAGATTTTGGAATGGCTGCTGATAAGAATAAGGTATCTGTCTGTCTACAGCGGTGATGTGAGCCTCCAAGGTGCACTTTTGAGCTGTGGCCCTGCTGGCCTACCTGCTAGACTAATGAGATCCCTCAGGGACTCAGGATATGTCAAAAACTTTTCAAACTTGGGGTCCTGGAATTGTGGGAGTGCCTCTGGAGGAGCACTGCTGGGCCCTCCAGGTTCCCCCACTTAGCTTTGTCTGCAGATGAAGCAATGTGAGTGAACTGCTCATACCTTGGGCAGTGTAACTCTGGCCCAGTTCCCAGGGCTCTGGTTGTAGGTTCACAGTTCTTGGAGATAGAGAATGGCAGACCTGGGAGGAAAGGTGAAAATATCTTTGAGTTGTGTTCTATTATGTTTAGGAACCAGAGACCCCTAAAGACTGACCACGTGCCTTTTTCGACACACTTTAAGTTTATGCCTTGAAGTTTTTGAGGTTGGAGTCACTGGACATTTCTTCCTTCAACTGGGTGTTCTTCATGGATGTGCAGAGTTCTTTGGATTTACTTTTGATCAGTTTTCTTCAGGTCTTGGTATATGCTGTTTGTGACCAAAGATTTGTAAACTTGGCACTAAACCAGCTGGCTCCATTTGAGCCATAATAGGGCCACCCAGTTATTGCCAGGATTCCAAGCAAAATGATGGGTTTGCTTTATTAAGGTTTGAGGGTGGGGGTGGGTGGCTTGGTAGAAGTTGCCATGTTTCTTTGTGTGTCGTCTTTCCCTCAAGCATTTGGTGGTGGCAGTCCTAGGGGGTATCTTGATTATCCTGCTTTTGAGGGGAATGAGGCCTAAGACCACAGTATCCTTCACTTATGTTCATGAAGCAGTAGTGCAATGCTTGCTGTGCCAGAGGGACAAGAGGGGATTTCTTCATGTCCTTTATTCTTACTGAATTTTAAGGAATTGGGGTGGATTTTTTTTTTTGTGTGTGTGTGGGGTAGTGGTCTTTCAATTGGGGTGTAATTGCAGAATTCATTAAAAGAAGTATTTGGTTTGTTTAACCTTTATTTTTCTGTTTTTCTGGTAGTTTCCTGGAGACAGTGTGGTCACTGGACGGGGGCGAATCAATGGAAGATTGGTTTATGTCTTCAGTCAGGTATTTTATAACTCAAATAGGCTGAGGGTGGAGCTGGGAGCAAAATGAGAAGAAAACAGTCTTGGGGAATGAAGGTTTCCCTATAGTTTGGGGCAGATGAGAGATTTACTTTCTAGTTTTCAGTGCCTCTTAGAACCCTAGGTCTCTGAGTTCTGGGCTTTCATAAAAGTGTGTAAACAAGTTTTCTTAGGTTGCATCAAGACAGATACAGTTTCTTCACACTGAGACCGTAAGAGAATGTAGTAGGCAGAATAATGGCCCCCAAAGATATCTAAGCTCTAATCCTCAAAACCTATGAATATGTTGCCTTACATGGCTAAGGGGAATTAAGCTTCCAGAATAAATGAATGGTGCTAATCAGCTGACTTTAAAATAGAGCAGCCTGGGTTATCCAGGTGGGCCAGTGTAATCAATCACAAGGGTCCTTAAATGTGCAGGAGAGAGGGACAAGAAGAAGAGTGATGTGATGTAAGAAGAACTTGACCTGCCAGTGCTGGCTTAGAAGACGGTGGAAGGGGGTCACAGTGAAGGAATACACAAGATCTATAGAGCTGGAAAAGGCAAGAAAACAGATTCTCCCCTGGACCCTCCAGAAAGGAGCATGGCATTGCTAACCTTGATTTCAGCTCAGTGAGATTCATGTAGGACTTCTAAGTTACAGAAATATAAGGTAATAAGGTAATACATTTGTATTGTTTCTAATCACTGAATTTGTGGTCATTTGTTACAGCAGCTTTAGAAAACTAACAAAGAACATGTTACTACTATTTTGGTTTTGATTTCCACCCCCACAGAGGTAGAAATATGTATGTAATTCTAAATATTTAGTTCCTTTTACAGATCTAAAGTTATAAGGGTTGTTTAGGAACCCAAAGTGTTTTCTGGGTTTCATACTAAAATAATTTTGCTTGGTTAATTTTCAATTTATTACATTTAGACAATAACTTGTTTGTAAATGAATTACTGGGGGTAAAATGGTAACATTTCCAGAATCTCTTGCTGGCTTTAGTGCATCTCTGTCTTGCCAATGGGTTTCAGCCCCGGGCAAGTTCACTATGGATTCAATGTAACCAAAGAAATGACAGTAAAATATTCTTGGGGTGAAAGGGTTATACCCAACTTAATTTCCACTGTGGCAGGTCAGTCACTAAAATCCCGGTCACTCAGAGCGAGTCTGCATGCAGCAAGCCCATCTCTGCCTCTGGGCCTCTGTCCTCGGCACTGCCACCACTCCAGCCTCTGCTCTGCTCTCCTGGAACCTTGCAGCCCTGCCACCGTATGGTGCCCAGAGCACTGGGTGGAGCTCTTTTTATAGAGTCAACAGCCATGTATTGCCCACAGGTGTGGAGTGAGCTACTCAAACAGGGCCAGGTGAGGATCCTGGCCAGAGGAACTCTCATTTTATCCACAAATCCTTAATAAGATAGCTAGAACAAAGAAAGGTACTGTGTTTTCTGGACCTGTTGTTCTCCTATTTATTTTTTTATTAAGATATTATTGATATACACTCTTATGAAGGTTTCACATGAAAAAATGTGGTTATTACCTTCACCTATATTATCATGAGCCCCCCATACCCCACTGTAGTAACTGCTCATCAGTATTGTAAGATGCCACAGAGTCACTGTTTGCCTTCTCTGTGCTACACTGTCTTCCCCATGATCTCCCACACACTATGTGTATGAATCATAATACCCCTCCATCCCCTTTTCCCTCCCTCCCCACCTGCCCTCCCCCACCCCTCCCCTTTGGTAACCACTAGTCCCTTCTTGGAGTCTGTGAGTCTGTTGCTGTTTTGTTCCTTCAGTTTTGCTTTGTTGTTATACTCCACAAATGAGAGAAGTAATTTGGTACTTTTCTTTCTTTGCCTGGCTTATTTCACTGAGCATAATATCCTCCAGCTCCATCCAGGTTGTTGCACATGGTAGGATTTGTTTCTTTCTTATGGCTGGATAGTATTCCATTGTGTATATGTACCACCTCTTCTTTATCCATTCATCTACTGATGGACACTTAGATTGTTTCCATATCTTGGCTATTGTAAATAGTGCTGCGATAAACGTAGGGGTGCATATGTCTTTTTTAATCTGAGAAATTAAATTCTTTGGGAAAATCCCTAGGAGTGGAATTCCCAGGTCAAATGGTTTTTCTCTCTTTAGTTTTTTGAGGAAACTCCATATTGCTTTCCACAATGGTTGAACTAGCTTACATCCCCACCAGCAGTGTAGGAGGGTTCCCCTTTCTCTGCATCCTCACCAACATTTGTTCTTAGTCTTTTCAATGCTGGCCATCCTTACTGGTGTGAGGTGATATCTCATTGTGGTTTTAATTTGCATTTCCCTGATAATTAGTGATGTGGAGCATCTTTTCATGTGCCTGTTGGTCATCTGAATTTCTTCTTTGGAGAAATGTCTGTTCATATCCTCTGCCCATTTGTTAATCGTATTACTTGCTTTTTGGTTGTTGAGGTGTGTGAGTTCTTTATGTATTTTAGATGTTAACCCTTTGTTGGATATGTCATTTACAAATATATTCTCCAGTACTGTAGGATGCCTTTTTGTTCTGTTAATGGTGTCCTTTGCTGTACAGAAGCTTTTTAGTTTGATGTAGTCCCATGTGTTCATTTTTGCTTTACTTTCCCTTGCTCGAGGAAATACATTCAGGAAAAAGTTGCTCATGTTTATTATATTCAGGAGATTTTTGCCTTTGTTGTCTTCTAAGAATTTTATGGTTTCATGACTTATATTCAGGTCTTTGACCATTTTGAATTTACTTTTGTGTTTGGGGATAGACAATAATCCAGTTTCATTCTCTTGCATGTAGCTGTCCAGTTTTGCCAACACCAGTTGTTGAAGAGGCTGTCATTTCCCCATTGTATGTCCATGGTTCCTTTATCATATATTAATTGACCATATATGCTTGGGTTTATATCTGGGTTCTCTAGTCTGTTCCATTGGGTATGGTTCTGTTCTTGTGCCAGTGCCAAATTGTCTTGATTACTGTGGCTTTGTAGTAGAGCTTGAAGTTGGGGAGCATAATCCCCCCAGCTTTATTCTTCTTTCTCAGGATTGCTTTGGCTATTCGAGGTCTTTTATGGTTCCATATGAATTTTAGAACACTTTGCTCTAGTTTGTTGAATAATGCTGTTGGTATTTTGATAGGGATTGCATTGGATTTGTAGATTGCTTTAGGCAGGATGGCCATTTTGAGAATAGGAATTCTTCCTATCCATGAGCATGGGATGTGTTTCTATTTATTGGTTTTTTTCTTTAATTTCTCTCATGAGTGTCTTGTAGTTTTCAGAGTATAAGTCTTTCACTTCCTTGGTTAGGTTTATTCCTAGGTATTTTATTCTTTTTGATGCAATTGTGAATGGAATTGTTTTCCTGATTTCTCTTTCTGCTAGTTCATTGTTAGTGTATAGGAATGCAGCAGATTTCTGTGTATTAATTTTGTAACCTGCAGCTTTGCTGAATTAAAATATTAATTCTAGTAGTTTTGGAGTGGATTCTTTAGGGTTTTTTATGTACAATATCATGTCATCTGCAAACAATGAGAGTTTGACTTCTTCCTTGCCAATCTGGATGCCTTTTATTTATTTGTGTTGTCTGATTGTCATGGCTAGGACGTCCAGTACTATGTTGAATAAAGGCGGGGAGAGTGGGCATCTTTGTCTTGTTCCTGATCTTAAAGGAAAGGCTTTCTGCCTCTCGCTGTTATGTATGATGTTGGCTGTGGGTTTGTCGTCATATATGGCCTTTGTTACGTTGAGGTACTTGCCTTCTATACCCATTTTGTTGAGATTTTTTATGATAAATGGATGTTGAATTTTGTCGAATGCTTTTTTGGCATCTATGGAGATGATCATGTGGTTTTTGTCCTTTTTGTTGATGTGGTAGGTGATGTTGGTGGATTTTCTAATGTACCATCCTTACATCCCTGGAATAAATCCTACTTGATCATGATGGATGATCTTTTTGATGTATTTTTGAATTCGGTTTGCTCATATTTTGTTGAGTATTTTTTCATTTGTGTTCACCAGGGATATTAGTCTGTAGTTTTCTTTTTTTGTGGTGTCTTTGCCTGATTTTGGTATTAGGGTGATGGTGATCTCGTAGAATGAGTTTGGAAGTATTCCCTCCTCCTCTACTTGTTGGAAAACTTTAAGGAGAAAGGGTATTGGGTCTTCACTAAATGTTTGATAAAATTCAGCGGTGAAGTCATCTGGTCCAGGAGTTTTGTTCTTAGGTAGTTTTTTAATTTTCAGTTCAATTTCATTGCTAGTGATTGTTCTGTTCAGATTTTTTGTTTGTTTCTGGGTCAGCCTTGGAAGGCTGTATTTTTCTAGAAAGTTTTCCATTTCTTCTGGGTTATCCAGTTTGTTAGCATATAATTTTTCATAGTATTTCTGTGGTATCCATAGTGATTTTTCCCTTCTTATTTTTTATTCTGTTTGTGTATGTAGACTTTTTTTTTTGATAAGTCCGACCTAGGCGTTTATCTATTTGGTTATTTTCTTGAACAAGCTCCTGCTTTCATTGATTCATTCTATTGTTTTATTCTTCTTGATTTTATTTATTTTTGCTCTAATCTTTATTATGTCCCTTTCTCTGCTGACTTTGGGCCTCATTTGGTCTTCTTTTCTAGTTTAATTATGAGTTTAGACTGTTTTTATGCGATTGTTCTTCTTTCCTGAAGTAGGCGTGTTTTGCATTATATTTCCCTCTTTAGCACTGCGTTTGGTGCATCCCACAGATTTTGCGGTGTTGAATTATTGCTGTCATTTGTATCCATATATTGCTTCATCTCTGTTTTTATTTGGTCATTGATCCATTGGTTATTTAGGAGCATGTTGGTAAGCCTCTATTTGTTAGTGGGCTTTTTTGTTTTCTATACATAATTTATTTCTAGTTTCATGCCTTTGTGATCTGAGAAGTTGGTTGTTATAATTTCAATCTTTTTGAATTTACCAGGGCTCTTTTTGTGGCCTAGTCTGTGATCTGTTCTTGTAAATGTTCCATGTGCACTTGAGAAGAATGTATCCTGCTGCTTTTGGGTGTAGAGTTCTATAGAGGTTTTTAGGTCCATCTGTTCTAACGTGTTGTTCAGTGCCTCTGTATCCTTACTTATTTTCTGTCTGGTTGATCTGTCCTTTTGAGAGAGTGGAGTGTTGAAGTCTCCTAGAATGAATGCATTACATTCTATTTCCCCTTTTAATTCTGTTAGTATTTGTTTCACATATGTAGATGCTCCTGTGTTGGGTGCATAGATATTAATAATGATTATATTCTCTTGTTGGATTGACCCCTTTATCATTATGTAATGTCCTTCTTTGTCTCTTGTTACTTTCTTTATTTTAAAGTATTTTGTCTGACAGAAGTACTGCAACTTCTGCTTTTTTCTCCCTGTTAGTTGCTTGAAATATCTTTTTCCATCCCTTCACTTTTAGTCTGTATATGTCTTTGGGTTTGAAGTGAGTCTCTTGTAGGCAGCATATAGTTGGGTCTTTTTTTTTTTTAATCAGTTCTGTTATTACTCTGTGTCTTTTAATTGGTGCATTCAGACCATTTACATTAAGGGTGATTATCGATAAGTATGTACTTGTTGCCATTGCAGGCTTTATATTCATGGTTACCAATGGTTCAAGGGTAACTTCCTTACTATTTAAGAGTCTAACTTAACTCACTTAGTGTGCTATTACAAACACAATCTAAAGGTTCTTTCTTTTTTTTCCTCCTTCTTTTTCTTCTTCCTCCATTCTTTATATATTAGGTATCATATTCTGTACTCTTTGTCTATCCCTTGACTGACTTTGGGGGTAGTTGACTTAATTTTGCATTTGCCTAGTAATTAATTGGTCTACTTTCTTTACTGTGGTTTTATTACCTCTGGTGATGGCCATTTAGCCTTAGGAACACTTCCATGTATAGCAGTCCCTCCAAAATACACTGTAGAGAAAGTTTGTGGGAGATAAAGTCTCTCAGCTTTTGCTCATCTGGAAATTGTTTAATCCCTCCTTCTAATTTAAATGATAATCTTGCTGGATAGAGAATTCTTCGTTCGAGACCCTACTGCATCATTGCATTAAATATATCATGCCACTCCTTTCTGGCCTGTAAGTTTTCAGTTGAGAAGTCTGATATTAGCCTGATGGGTTTTCCTTTGTATGTGATTTTTTTTTTCTCTCTGACTCCTTTTAATAGTCTGTCTTTATCCTTTGTCTTTGCCATTTTAATTGTCACATGTCTTGGTGTTGTCTTCCTCAGGTCCCTTGTGTTGGGAGATCTGTGCACCTCCATGGCCTGAGAGACTATCTCCTTCCCTAGATTGGGAAAGTTTTCAGCAATTACCTCCTCAAAGGCACTTCCTGTCCCTTTTTCTCTCTCTTCTTCTATTACCCCTATAATATGAATATTTTTCCGTTTGGATTGGTCACACAGTTCTCTCAATATTCTTTCATTCTTAAGAGATCCTTTTTTTTCTCTGTGCCTCAGCTTCTTTGTATTCCTGTTCTCTGATTTCTATTTCATTTATTGTCTCCTCCACCATATCTAATCTGCTTTTAAAACCCTCCATTGTTTTCCTTAACAATTGAATCTTTGCCCTGAATTTGTTCTTGAGTCCTTGAAAACTTTTCTGTATCTCCAGAAGCATGTTTATTATTTTTATTTTGAAATCTCTTTCAGGAAGATTGATGATAATTGGTTTCATGTGACTCTTTTTCTGGTGTTTGTGGTATTTTTGTTTGAACCAGGTTCCTTTGATGTTTCATATTTGTATGTGTTGCCCTCTAGTGCCCAGAAGCTCTACTCTCTGGAGCCTCTCAGCTACTGGAGCGATGTTAGGGGTCGCAGGGGAGTGGTGCAGGTGCCTGGGGGGGGAGGAAAGAGCTTTTTCCTACTTCCTGGCTGCTATGCCTGTCTCCACTGCCAGAACCAGTGGGCCGAACACAGAGGTGTAAGTCTGTATGCTTTGCCTTTGTACCTGCTGTGGGTGGGGCTTCCCTCTCACTAGCCTGACACCAGCGCAGGGGTTGTTGGTTTGCAAGCCAGGTGCGTGCCGGCTGGGAGGAAGGCATAGCAGGCTGTGTATCACTGTGGGGTGCCTTAAAGCTGTGTAGCCAGCCAGGGGGATGGAGCACCTGAAGCTCCTGAAAGTTCCCAACCTGTTGGGCAGAGTGCACCCTTACAATTTTGTTCACCTGTTCTTTCTCCTGAGCAGTATGCTCTGTGCAATCCTTACCCCTTTAGCAGCCCTGGTGCTATTAGGAAGTCTCTCAGACTGCCTGCCCAGAGTCACTGAATATGGATCCCTGTTTTCCACAAGCAGCTGGAATGTTAGTCTCTCCAGGTGTTCTGCCTGTGTTAGCTTTCCAACCCCACTAATCACCAGAGTACCATGCAGTGTAGGTTCGCCCTCCCAGAGCAGATCTCCAGGTTTAGGTGTTCAGCAGTCCAAGCCTCTACTCCCTCCCTGCTCTGTTTCTCTTCCTCCTGCCAGTGAGCTGGGTTCGGGGAAGGACTTGGGTCACACTGGGTCACAATATCGGTTTCATGTGACCCCTATAATACGAACAAATAGGAATGCCCATTTGATGTTCATAGAATAAAATTTTTAGTTAAATCTGTGTGAAAAGTTTCTTTTTCTTAAAGCTACAAATGGTACCTTACCCTGTTTCGTGAGGTCTGTTCTTTTCTCCTGGTGTATGCAGTTCTGGCACAGCCTTCTTTCCTGTTGCTCTTTCAGGAGTAGTTATGTTAATTATATTTTTGTATTATATGTGGTTTTAGGAGGAGTTCCCTGTGTCAGCTCTTGTGCCACCATCTTTAATCCTTTCTTTTCTCCTATTAAACAGATACAAAATTCTCTGAAAGAATACTTTTGAACACATTTTGTGCCCATGGGGTATTGTGGGAGTGAGGGTGAGGTGGAGATGACTGAGACAGAGCTTGCCCTGAGAAGCTAATGATTCTGTAGATAGAATGGGGCCAAACAGGAGTGAATACAGTATAGATGAGGTTAGGGAGGTTCCTGGAAAATTCTGTTGGCTCAAAACAAGGAATGATCAATTCCAGGATTGAGGAAGGCTTTAGAGAGAATGGGGCATTTGAAATAAGCCCTAAAGGATACTGAGGGTGGGGTGTGATGAGCCACTTTTTTGTAGTGATCCCCCAAATCTTTTTTTTTCTGGAGAGAATGTTTTTGCAGAGAAGCAGCTTCTGTCTCTTGCCTAATAGACTGTAAGTGTGTACTAGGGGGAGGGGAGTAGGAGAAAAGAGGGACCAGCAGTAGCTCATGATTCAGTGTGCAGAGACTGTTCTCACCCATTTCAGCCTCACTTTTGCAGGTGGTGATTTTGAGTGCAGAACCCCTCTGGTTAAGTTTCTTCAGAGAACAAACCTTTCTTCTCTCAAGGTGAAGGAGATGCCCTGTGAGGTCTAACTGTTCCTAGTAGACTTGCTATCCATCTGTTTTTCACCACTCCTCGCCTCTCACTTTCCCTGATTTCTGGGTTGTCCCTCCTTTTGGTCACTCCCTCTGCAGGTGTGTCTGCTTCCATTTGCTCTAACACAGATAGTCTGTGCTATCAGTTCCCAGGTCAGTCCTCTGGGCTGAGTCTGCTTTAAATTCCCCACTGTCTTTTTGAGGGGGTTTTAGGAAGGAGGTCATTCCTACAAGAAGCCCTTTATATCAGAAGGTAATAAAAAAAGTTCATTAGCAAAAGGAAGCAGTGAGGACTTTGATTCACTTTTTACTCCTCTCTTGTCAAAACTGCAAATTTTCCTAGTAATAGGAATGCCCGTTTGATGTTCATAGAACCTGATTTTTTGGGTTAAATCTGTGTGAAAAGTTTCCTTTTCTTAAAGCTACAAATTGTTTTTGTAGAGCAGACTAGGTGTTTTGCTCTTGACAATATGTGAACTCCCTTTAAGGTATTTTATAGAATAATTTATAAGCCAGACTTTTCTCCTAATTTTTTCAACTTCTGAAAATTCTTTAAAAACATATTTGTGAACTTTCAGTTTCTTCCTCTTACTGGTTCTTTGTCTCTGGCTAGTCACTGTATTTTATTGATTTGTTTTCTTTTTAGGATTTTACAGTTTTTGGAGGCAGTTTGTCAGGAGCTCATGCACAGAAGATCTGCAAAGTAAGTATTTAATATTGAAAACAAATCCAAGACTTTAATCAGTCGTATAGTGCATATTGAGAATCACTGGGGTACAAGACACTGAGCTGGGTGTGTGGGTTGGGGCAGAAGTGTGCAAAATTTAGTGCTGATCTGAAGGTGCCTCCATTTCAGGGCAGGAGAGTTCTTAACATTTTTGCACCATGGATCCCTTTGGCAGGCTGGTGAAGCCTGAACCTTTATTTTATTTTTTTTTTAACATGCAGAAAATAAAATATGTAGGGTTATAAAAGATTAAAAACATTTTTTAAATCACATCCTTAATTTATGTAATATATATGCTTCATTAATAACATTTGTAGTGGATCTAAACTGCTATAATTGCAAAATTGGCATGAGTGAAAATATTTCAAGATATCTGCAACGATGTTAATGTGACATAAAAATATCTGCCTTTCATTAACAATAAAGTCACAGGCATTTCTAATATTACTGTGCTTTTATTGCCTGTATTCATAACTGAAGGAAATGCTAAAGATCAGCTAATAAAGATATAAATTTTTTTCCAATCTATGTTCATAAACTCCCATTTTGAAATCTATTCACAGACTCCATAGGGTTCTGAGGACCCCAGCTAAAGTACCCATGGTCTGGGTGGAGAGTCCAGGCACTAAAAAAGCAGTGCAAGGGTTATGTGATGGTATTTTAAGAAAACACTGTTCGAGGTGATGATGATCTGGAGATGAATTAAAGTGTACATCATATCTGAAGAATTTTGGAATTAAAGGTAGAGGTGACTATTAGGATCCAGAACTGCTCTGTGTAATGGAACACCTGGATTCTAGACATAGTCCTGTCATATATTGCTCCTGAGGTCCTGGGACAATTACTTCTAAACCTTCCTATTTTTTCTCTTTTTACTGTCTCTGTTATGGTGGTTAATTGAGATAATGGAAGCGAAAGTGCTTTGTAATCTATCAAGCGTTGCTAGAAATGTTCCTCATTAGGCTGTCAACGACCCATGAAGAAAACCTGTCTTTTAGAAGTCAAAGCCGGCCTGGACCTAGCCTCAGGTTGACAGATGGGTCTTCATTTACTTTGTTAAAATACTTCTTTGCCATTCTACTAGCGGTTCTTTCAGAAGAGTATGGGGAACAAAACTGCCCGCTGAGAAATATCACAGCCTCGGCCTGTGACTGCAGAAATGTTTGCCATGAGCAGTCCTATCCCCTGCTAGTGGGAAGTACCTTGGCTCTTAGATGTTTGGAGGGCTTCAATCAACTCTTTAAATATCTGGTTCTCTGTCTTCTGTGAAGGTACCCAGTCATCATGGGGAATGAAGCCTGTGTTATTCCTGTTTTGAAAGTGCATTCAGAACACTTGCCAGAAAACACTGTGGTGCTTTGTAAATGCTGTTTCTGATTACAGGATCAGTTGTCTCACAAAAGATTTCTCTGCTGTCTCAGATAATGGACCAGGCCATGACAGTGGGGGCTCCAGTGATTGGACTGAATGACTCTGGGGGAGCACGGATCCAAGAGGGAATAGAGTCTTTGGCTGGCTATGCAGACATCTTTCTGGTGAGAAACCCATTAATAAAGAGTAGAGGGTAAAAAAGTACAGGGCTTAGTTCTCTAAGCTATGTTCTGGTCAGATCTTCCCCATCTCTCCTCATTGTTCTCTGCCCCATTGTGTCTGTTCTATGGCTCCTTCCTATCACTGGAGGTAGCATGAAGGGTGAATGAAAAGAGAGTAAGTGAGGAGAGCTTTTTTCTCATAGAGGGCTATTCATAGGGGTAAACAGAATTAAAGACCACTCAAAAGAGAAAGCCACTTAAATACATTTTTTTTTCCCAGAAGCAAGGGAGAGGGATTATAAAAGGTTAAAGAGAATTGACTTGCTAGAATTAGGAATTTAAAACAAAATGTAGTGCTTTTTGTTTTTTGTTTAAAACACCGTAAGATTAATGTACAAACTTCAGGCTGTAGTACAAATAAGAAAGAAGTCTGTCCAAACTCCCCCATTCAGAGACATGTGGAGAATATCATTTCAGGTATCTTTCTGCTTACTTACTACCAGAGAATAGTGAAAAACCCAAAAATAAATTAAATGTGTTATTTGTAGTAGGATATATATTGTGAGAGAGATAGTAAGGGAGATTGGGGTGATGGAAAGAGATATTGCCAGTTGGAAACTTGAGGAAAGAGGTAAATCAGCATTTCCAGGGAGGGGAAGAAAGATGGAGAAGGAAAGAAAGAGGAAGGCAGAGATCATTTCTAGTCAGGCCAGCAGGTCTTGTCACCTGCTGTCGTATGGGCTTATGAGGGTTTTTATTCCTGGCTACTGCCCTTTTTGATTAGTTGAAAAAAATGTGTATTTGTTTAAGATAATCTGGTAATTGTTAATGTTAGTTGAGAAGCTCCTTTGTAGATCTTAAACCTACCTTTTAATCTTGAGCTCCAGGGGGGAGAATTAGTTCTTTGGGTGGCTTGGCCAGAATAGTTTAGACCTGGCAGGTCTGCTTCGGCCCCAGCCTGGAAATCATGCCTGTGTTAGAAATGAAGGGAAGACAGAGTGGCCTTAAGAAGGGTGGCAGTAAACCACTACATTTTAGAGCTTGTCAGGATTTCAGAATACTGTCTAGTCTGACAGAACTTTATGAGTTCCAGCTGGGGAAGTTGGGTTTTGTTTTGTATTAAAGGGATAAGCTTTACTGACTTTAAGATCTGCATTGCTTAATTGCTTACTAATGCTGCTTGTCACCTTCACTTCCATCCACTTTTCCTGTCTATATTATTTTTTTTTTTTAACTTAATTTTGATATAATTTCAAACTTCATAGAAAAATTGCAAAAATAATACAAGGAACTCCCGTATATCCTTTAGCCAGGTTCACCAGTTGTTTACATTTTGCCCATTTGCTCTGTCATTCTTCATATGAATGTATTTACATGTTGCATTTTTCTGAAACATTTGAGGGTAAATTGGAAACTGAGCCTCCTTCCTTTCTTAACTCCTTCATCGTGTATTTCCTAAGAACAAGGGCATTCTTTTAAATAACCAGAATATAATAGTAAAAATCAGGAAATTTAACATTGATTCATTTATATTATTCTTATCCATACTAATAGATATCTATACTATTCTTATTCAGATTACATTAAATGATCTTAATAAAGTCCTCTTTAGCTATTCACCCTCCCTTTCCCCCAATCCAATCCGGGGTTAAATACTGCCTTTGGTTGGCATATCTCTTTAATCTCCTTTAATCTGAAGCAATTCTTTAGTTTTTCTTTTTCCTCCATGACCTTGACATTTTAAAACATAGCTATATTATAGTATAATTTACAAATGATATAATCCACACAAAAAAACTAAGCTTATAGTAAAATGATTTTTAGTACATTTACAGAGTTGTGGAATCATTACACAATCCAATTTTAGAACTTTTCCCTCTGTAACTGTGGGGGGAAAATAAGTTCCCAGCCTGGGGCAAATTACCTTTGAAGCCAAAATCAGTCAAAGGGAGAAATAAAGTGGGAGAAACCTGCTTATTGCTTACAAGCAGTTGTCCACTTCTGCTCACCTGTGTCTCTCATGACCCAGCTGCAAAAAGGGACCCCACCCAACCTCTCTGGTATATCCTCACTCCCTCTACCCTTATAATCACCTATTGATATGGAGATGCAGTAAGGCCAGGTGAGAGATTCTGGAAATATTGTAGTTTTACCAGCCAACCCCTCCAGAAATCTTGCATCACAATTTACTTGCTCTCCATCTTCCGCAGTGGCCCCTGTACAAGAAAACTGGAGCACTGTAACTAGACTAATAACATACAATAAAATCATGCTAATCCTCAAGATGGACGATTCAACTAGGTTCAAAGTCGTATGCAGATTAACTCCATAGCTCGCTGGTTCAACAGGTGGTCAGTAGCTGGACAGGTAGGGAGTTCAGAGTAATCATCACATGGCAGCTGCAGCCAGGGGGTTGGTCTAGGCCACAGGGACTGTAGAAGAAAATAAACTTAAGGGTGATAAGATACATGTTTTAAAGACACAGCATAGATAAATCTTGTCCATCAGGCAGGATGCATGCAAGAGAGTTGTCCTGTGATAGGACAGTGGCAGGAATGGGATCTCGTCCTGGTCTAGTATGCCAGACTTTCACCCCCGTCCCTGTGGGAGTTAACAGATGGGTCGATATATCGGACAAGGAGAGGTACATGCACTGGCCATAGATATAAAATGAAACTTCCCTGTAAGGTGCTCTTACTTCCTGGACATTTTGGGTATACTACCATATTCTTTGGGGACCATTCTGCTTTTACTTCAGGAACACACAGGAGGCCAGCTTCCAGGCCTTTTCCCCATGGTGCCAGAAGGGCCAGCCATCACTGGCCCGTGTGTCAAAATGTCCAGGGCCACATCCACTCGACAGTCTCCATGGCTTAATGCAGTTGGGCCTGGCAGTAGGATGTTGCTCTGCTGGCCATATTCTGGCTTCAATAACTCCTTTTTGGTTTGCACATACAGTTGTATAGGAGAGGCAGCAATATGTGTTAGCATGTCCATAAGGCTCAAGGCTCCTTTCCAGGGCTTCTCATTCAAATCCCATAGCACTGTCCATAAGCGAACTGACCAGCCTCATAGATTATTGGTGTCTGACTTCAGGCCAGATTTCAACAAACCATTGCACCTCTCTGTTATGCCTGCTCCGGTAGGGTTGTATGGTACATGAAACTTCCACTTTATTCCCAATTACTGCATCCATTCTTGTAACGCATGTCCTGTAAAGTGGGTGCTTGATTGCTCTCAATCACCTGTGGTCAGCCATAGGCTGCAAAGAGACCCTCCGGGCTCCTCTTTGTAGTTTGCTGATCTGCATAACATGCATGAAAAGCAACCAGCAGTTCAGTAGCAGTGTCCACACAAGTCATGGCATGCCTTCTTCTCCATACAAGTCAAGTCACCATATCCTTCTGATATGGGCAGAGGCCCAATATAGTCTATCTGCCACCTCACAAGGAGTCTTGGCCCCTTTACTATTGTCCCATGTTGCTGCAGGACTCGGTGTCAGTCCGTCTTAGAGCACAAAAGGCACTCCTTCCGGGCTCTGCTGACTTCTTCAAAGGTCATTGGTAAGCTCCACTGGTGGGCTACAGCCCACATTGTCTTTTGCCCTGTGTGCAACAAACACTGATGTAACCATTGGGCTACATCAGAGGTAGGCTCTTGTTCTAGTCATGCACCTGGGCAGATGTGTCTGCTTCATCATTCCCTGGGGATGCCAAAGACAAATGGCCCATCACATGGTATACAGTAACTCTCAGTCTAACCAGAGGCCCATAGGTCTTGCCGTAGCATTTGCCCCCAAAAGGGCTGGTGACCAACCATCCAGATGGCATGGTACCATGTCGGTAGCCACAGGGTCAAGCCCCAATAGACAGCCCAGCTGTCAGCACAGACAACTATAGGGGAGGGCTCCTGGGTGATCAAGAGCCATACTGCCTGCAACTCAGCCCATTGACAGCTCTTTCCCTCTCTGTCCTTCAGCCGTATTGTCTGAGTCTTAGGATGGAAAGCCACAGCCTCCCATGACTGGAGCCATCTGTATACCAAGCATCTTCAGGTATAGGGGCTTTTCCCTCCTGATAAGGACTCTTGGCTACCAAGGCTCGAATGAAAGTTCTTCCTGCTTTCCACTGGTATATGTCACTGGCCCAGTAAGCGTTGGAGTTCTCCAATTAAGGGGCTGCTAGATAGGTTGTTATACTGCTGTAAGTATGCGCCCCATTTGGCCATTGTAGGTGTCTGTGCCACGCCACTCCGTGGCCTTTAGGTCCAGTTTTGCACCCATCCTGTGATGGGATAGGTGGTTATTACCTTGTTTGGCGCTGTTCCGGTGATGGACTCTGTAGCCAGCAAAGTATGATACACAGCAGCCAGTTGCTTCTCTGTCAAGGTGTATTGGACCTCTGCTCCTTTCCATAGTTGTGATCAGAAACCAGCTCGGCATGTGTGTTCAAGCTTGTGCCAAAGACCCCATCCATAACCATCTTTGGTTACATGGACGTCTAGCTCACAGGCCTTGATGAAGCCATTACACTCAAGGCCTGTATAGCCTTGACTGCTCGTTTAGCAGCAATAAAAGCAGCTGCATATGTCTCATCCCAGTCCCACCTGATGCCCTTTCGCACCAACTGGTATAAGAGCTTCCGAATTTGTGCCAAGTGCAGGATAAACACTCTCCAGTAGCCCAAAAGACCCCCAAACTCTTGTAATACTGCCACAGTGGTAGGGGTAGGGAAATCCTAGACCTTGTCTATGACTGCTTCTGGGATACATTCAATTTTACCTGACCAGACAACCCCCAAGAACTTTACTGACAGACCAGGTTTCTGAACGTTGGTGCTGTTCACAGCCCCTCCTTTCTCCTGTAGATGTTGCAACAGTCTAGGAACTGCCCCTTCTAAATCTGTAAGAGAATCAGACGTGAGCATGATAACATCAGTGTAGTGATACAGCTGCACCATTTGTGGTTTCTTCCATGTGATCAAGTCCTGGGCTACAAGTACGTGACAAATGGGACTGTGGATATGTCCCTGTAGGAGGACAGTGAATGTCCACTGTTGGCCTTCCCATGTGAAGGCAAACTGTTTCTGACTTTCCTGTGCTATGTCAAAAGAGAAGAAAGCATTAGCAAGGTCCACAACATACTGATACATCCCTAGTTCATAACTGTGTCCATAAGGGCTGCTATAGAGGGGACAGCAACATGCAGAGGGGGTGTGACTTTATTAAATTCCTTATCATCCATGGTCATATGCCAAAAGCCATCCAGCATTTTTTACTGGCCACACCAGGGAATTGAAAGGACTATGAGTGGGCTTTATGATGCCCACCGTCTCCAACTCCTGTAGAGTTTCTCCCAATTTCTCATGTCTCCCAGGCAATTTATACGGCTAAGTATTTGTCACCCACTGAGGGACAGGCATGGCTACAGGTGGGTGGTGAGCATGTCCCCTCAAAACTGCCTTTACCATACGTACCCTCAAGTCTGAACTCATCTTTAGTGGTCTATAACCACAGGCCCTGCAGGATATATACCCCCAAAATATATTCAGGGATGGGAGAAATGTACATAGTATACCCCTTTGGGGTATATGCCCTATTCCCAGTGGGATTTGGGCTTTCTTCACTCTAACTGCCTTACCCCCATAGCCATCTATCACAGCAGGGGTCCCTGGAAAACGCTCAGGGTTGCCACGAATCAGAGAACACTCAGCTCCTGTGTCCACCAGTGGCAGGACACATATATTCACAGGGGACCAATGAATTGCTAATTCTACATGTGGCTTCTGGTCTCCACCATGTTCCCCAAGGTGGGGACTTTGACCACCCCCCGGTCGAACCATGATGCCCTATCCTCCTCCTGTGTGGGTGAGGGCTCAGGTGATCCTGGGTACTGTCTCCTAGGATGTTTTTCAGGGACACAGGCTGGGCATGAGGCCTTGACTCTCATTTCCATGTCCTGGACCTCAGCGGCTAGAACTGCTGCTCTGGCTTTAATTGGTGCCACAGTTCTAACAGTATTCTATTGGGCTGACCATTGAGTTTTTCTTTCACTACCCTGGCCTTTATCAAGTCAACCCACATCTGGGTCCTTGAGACCTTCACAGGGTTCTTTGCACCTCTCCTTCCAGTCATAGCCTGTACTTCCTTCCATGCTCTTATTGTTTCAACCTCCCCCAGATCTGCTAAAGTATCAGTAGCCTCACTTATGGGGTTCCCTATGTGGGGAGGCAAGAATAGTCACTAGGGACCCAAAGAGAGATGGGGTTGCTGTATGGAGCACCAGATTTCTCATTCCTATGGTGAGCAACTCATTGGGACCCTAGGGGTCCATTTTATAGATGATATTTTTCATGCCCAGCTCCCATAACACCTGCTGAAGCTCTGCATACATTTTTCAGCTAGTGGGTAAGTATGGTGAATCACCCTGATTAGGCCAAACTGCCCTGATGGCTGCTGTCAGCCAATCCAGAAGCTCCTGATTCCTTGAGATGTGATGGGCATTTTGCCATCACTGTTGAAGGGAAGGCAGTCTGCCCAATTGAGAACCCAACATAACAATGTCTTCCACCCTCATATCCCAGAGACACAAAAGCCACATAGGCAGAGGTTCTGACGGCTTCTGCCAAAAGTGGATGCTCATGTCCAACAGCTCATCCTGGGTATAGGGGCGGAGCATGGAGTGCTCCACAACCTTGGGCGGAGGGCACTCCTTCCCCTGAGAAACCTGCGGTTGTTGCATTTTTGCTTTCTTAATTACAACTGGTTGGGCCTTTAATACGGGAGGGGCTGGTGCCTTTGTCGGTGGCCTAGGCAGCAGATCGGCCCTTGGCCCCACCCCTTCATCCTCTCCCAACATGCCCTCTACCATCTCTGGGGCTGAAGGCACCGCTCCTTCCTTCCCCTCCCCACCCAGCCTCCTGCAACGCGGCTTCTCTTGCTGCCTCCTCCCTTGCTGCTGCTAACTTGTCTTCCAGGAGTGTGACCCTTCTTCTCAATAACTGTCTCTTTCTTAAGGGCATCCCCTAGGTTATCACCAACTTTTTGAGGCAATGCCGAAGTGCATTTCTGTCTTACCCAAGTGTGTCTGTCTTCTCGATAACTCTTTTCTACTATCTTGAGAAACAAAAATCCCACAATCCTGGCTGCTACACGGACACTCAGGGCCTCTAAGCAGTTTTTCTGTCTCATGGAAGGCTAATTCCATGGCTTCCTGTGTCTACACTCTTCCCCAATTGTGGGGAAGGGCCCACCTGTCTAGGAGATGCTTTACCCTAGACCAGTTTGGGTGAAGCCACACCCTGTGCTGCTGTATCACTGTGGTCTCCCCACCGTCCACAGGAGGGTTTCCAGGCATCTCCCCACCATCCCTAGGGGCAGTCCACCCAAGCATCGCACCCGTGAAGACAGATTTCAGGTTCGGAGATCTTGCTGATTATGCTAGGTGTAATTTCAGGGGGAAATTAAGTTCCCAGCCTGGGGCAAATTATCTTTCAAGTCGAAATCAGTCGAAGGGAGAAATAAAGTGGGAGAAACCCGTTTATTGCCTACAAACAGGCATCCACTTCTGCTTGTCCTGTGTCTCTTGTGACCCAGTTGCTAAAAGGGCCCCCACCAGACCTCTCTGATCCAGATATACCCTTACTTCCCATACCCTTGTAATCACTTATTGTTGTGGAGATGGACTACCTCTCTCCACCCCTTGGAAACACCTACTGATATGGAGATGCACTAAGGCCAGGTGAAAGATTCTGGAAATACTGCAATTTACCCACACCCTCCAAAAAGATCCTTCCTGCTGCTCTGCAGTCAGTTCTGATCTGGTCCTAAGCAACCACTGATAATCTTTCTGTCTCTGGTTTTTGCACCTCTTCACTTATCATAATTTTTTTTGAGGTTTACTCTTACTGTATTGTGTATTAATGATTCATTCCTTTTTATTGGTGAATAATGCTCTATTACGGATGTACAACATCATGTTCATCCATCAGTTGATGGATATTGGGTTGTTTTTACTTTCTGGCTATCATAAATAATGCTGCTGCGAACATTTGTATATAACTGTGTGGACATATATTTTTATAACCCTTGAGTAGATACCTAATCATGGAATTGTTGGGCCTTAAGTTTATTTATAACTTTTAAAGAAACTGCCATTTTTTTCCCCAAATGGCTATCTGTTTACATTACCACAACAATGCTTTGAGGATTTCAGGTTCTCTACATCCTTGCTAATACTAGTATTGTCAGTCTTTTTCCTTGTAGCTATTTTAGTGGTATGTAGTGGCATCTTACTGTGTTTTCAATTTGCATTTCCTGCTGATTAAATCATGTTGAGCATCTTTTCATATACATGCTAGTCATTTGTATATCTTCTTTGCTGAAATGTCTATTCAGATCTTTTGCTCATTTTGTAATTGGATTTTTGAAAATTTTATGAGTTCTTTATATATTCTGGATAGAAGTCATTTATCAGATATATGATTTGCAAACATTTCTGCTAGTTTGCGGCTACCATTTTATTAATGGTGGCATTTGAAATCCAAAGTTTTAAATCCTGAAGTCCAATTTATCATTTTTTCTTCTTTTATGGAGCACTTTTATTGTCATGTGTAAGAACTCTCCCCATTATAAAGTCTTGAAGATTTTGTCAGTGTTTTATTTTTATTTTTATTTTTTAACAGAGTTTTACAGGTTTGGCTTTCATATATTAGATCTGTGATCCATTTTGAGTTAATTTTTCTGTTTGTGAGGTCAGGATCTAAATTTATCTTTGTCCCACCACCATTTATTGTCATGACTACTCTTTCCCCATTGAATTGTCTTTGCACTTTGGAAAAATTGATTGACCATAAATATAATGGTTTATTTCTGGCTCAGTTCTTTTCCATTGGTCTGTGTGCTTATCCTTATATAAGAACCACACTGTCTTGATTACCCAACTTTGAAACTTCTAGAAAGGTATGATAAAGTCCTCCACATTATTACTCTTTTAAAAAGTTGTTCTGCCTATTCTGGTTCTTTGCATTTTCATATAAATTTTTGCATCAGCTGCCACCTCTACAGAAATGCTTGCTGGGATTTGATAGGAACTATAATATGTAATTGAGTCTCTAGATCAATTTTTCAAGGATTTATATCTTAACATATAGGTCTGCCCATCCATGTAAATAGAATGTTTTTCCATTTATGTGGGTTGTCCTTAATTTCTCTCAGTAATACTTGGAACTTTAAACATACATGTCTTCTCCTGCTATTTATAACTCTTTTTGGTATCTATGATTTTTCATTGAGGTGGATTATTTTTATTATGAATAGTCTTGCTAATTGCCTTTTTTGGCTTTTCTTCTTTGCAAGAATATAGAAATAAAATTGGGTTTTGTATGTTGATCTTATATCCTGCAACCTTGCTGAACTTGCTTATTCTAAATTTTTGCATATGCGGATTCCTTAGGATTTTCTATATAAATGATCATATCCTTAGGATTTTCTATATAAATGATCACATCTTCTGCAAATAGAGGAGGTAATTTTTATTTGTTCCTTTCTAATCTGGATGCCTTTTATTTTTCTAACGTAATTTCTGTAGCTGGAACATGCAATACGATGTTGAATAGAAATGGTGAGAGTGGACCTCCTTGTCTTGTTCTTGAACTTTGGGAGAAAGCTTTCATTCTTTTACCATTAAGTATGATGGTAACTGTGGTTTTTTTTTTCTCGGGTGTCTGTGCTTTATCAGATTGAGGGAGTTCCCTTCTTGTTTGTTGAGGGGGTTACTGTGAAGGGTGTTTAATTTTGTCAAATCCTTTTTTCTGCATCTGTAAGATAATCCTGTGATTTTTATCTTTTATTCTATTGATAATGGTGTATTACCGTAATTGAATTTTGGAGATTACACCAGCCTTGTACTCCTGTTATAAATCCCACTTGGTCATGGTATGTAACCTTTTCATAAGTGACTAGGTTCTGTTTGCTAATATTTTGTTGAATGCTTTTGAGTCTATTATCAAGAGATATTTGTCTGCAGTTTTCTTTTCCTGTGATGTCTTTTTCTTTCCCCTAATTTTTTGCTGCTGTGAATTCTAACCCCTGCCTCCCCCCAGCTTTATTGAATCTAGTGATACCATTTTCTGGTTTTGGGGTCAGGATAATTCTGGCCTCATGGAAGGAGTTAGAGGTGTTGCCTCCTCTCTGTCTCTCTTTTTGGGAGAACTTGTAAAGGATTGACATTATTTTTTAAATGTTCAGTAAAATTCATCAGTGAAGCCATCTAGGCCATGGATTTTGTAGATAGTTGTATGATTACTGATTCAATGTCTTTATTTGTTGTGGGGTTATCAGAGTTTCTTTCTTCTAGACTCAGTTTCAGGAGTTTTTGTTTTTATAGAAATTACCCATTTCATCTAAGTTATCCAATTTGCCATATAGTTAATACTATTTTCTTACAATCATTTCTGTAGCGATGCCATCTCATTTCTGATTTTAGTAATATGAATTATTTTCTTGTCAGTCTATGTAAAGGTTTGTCAATTTTGTCTTCAAAGAACCAACTTTAGGTTTTGATTTTTTTCTCTATTGCCTTTATATCCTTTTTTATTCCTTTTTCATTTATTTCTTCTCCAAGTTGTATTTTCTTCTTCCTGCTTGCTTTGTTGTACTTTTTGGTTTCTTAAGGTGTAAGGTTAGTTATTGCTTTGAGATCTTTCCTGATTTATAAATTTCCCTCTCAGTGCTTTTATCCCATAACTTCTAGTATCTTACATTTTCATTTATCTCTAAGTATTTTCTAATTTTTTTGGTAATGTTTTTCACCTGTTGGTTATTTAGGAGTGTTTTGATTAATTTCAATGTATTTGCATTTTCAAGTTTCTTTTGTTACTCTGCTTGAATTCCATTGTGACTGGAAAAGATGCTTTGTATAACGTTAGTCATTTAAAATTTACAGAGACTTATTTTGTGGCCTAACGTATAATCTCTCCTAGAGAATATCCATGTGCAATGGAAAAGAATTTGTATTTTGTTGTTGGGGGCAGTGTTCTGTGTATGTCTGTTCCACATATATAATGTTCAAGCCCATTATTTCCTTACAATCTTTTGTCTGGTTGTTCTATCCATTATTGGAAATAGGGTGTTGAAATCTCTAACCATTATTGTGTACCTGTTTTTCCCTTCAATTTTGTCAATTTCTGTTTCATATATTTTGGGGCTTGCATGTTTTTATAATTGTTATCTTCTTGGTGTATTGAATATTGAACTTTTAATAGAGTTGTCTTGGTCTCTTGTAGTTTTTATTTGAAGTCTAGTTTGTCTGACAAAAGTGACCAGATAGAATTCATCAGTGAATCCATTTGATCCTGAACTTTTGTTTGTTGGGAGGTTTTTGATTGAATCAGTAATCTTCTTACTATTGGTCAATTCCTATTTTCTATTTCATCATGATTCGGTCTTGGTAATATGTTTCTAGGAATTTATCCTTTCTTCTAGGTTCTTGATGTATGATTGTTTATATTAGTCTCTGATCATTTGTAGTTCTGTGGTATCTGTTGTAACATGTCCTCTGCTTTTTGCCCCCCTTTGTGAGTCTAACTAAAGGTTTGTCAGTTTTGCTTTTCAAAGAATCAGCTGTTAATTTCATTGATCTTTTCTATTGTCTCTTTAGTCTATATTTTGTTTGTTTCTGCTCTAACCTTTTCCTTTCCTTCTAACTTTGAGATCATTTGTTCTTTTTTAGTTCCTTGTAGTATAAAGTTAGGTTGTTAGATTTTTCATGTTTCTTGAGGTGGGCATTTATTACTATAAATGTCTCATATAACTGCTTTTGCTGCATACCATGAATTTTGGGATTCTACATTTCCATTTTCATTTGTCGTAAGATATTTGTCTCTTTTGTACTCGAATCCCATTGGTTGTTCAATAACATGTTCACCATGTTTGTGAATTTTCTAGTTTTCTTAGTATAATTAATTTCTAGTTTCGCACCACTGTGTTTGGAAAAGATACTTGATATGATTTCAGTCCTCTTAAGTTTAATACAGCTTTTGTAGCCTAACATATGATCTAGTTTGGAGGTGTTCCATGTTCACTTGAGAAGAAAGTGTATTCTTCTGTCTTTGGATGGAATGTCTGTATATATTGAAGTCTCTCTGATCTAATATGTCCTTTAAGGCTGATGTTTCCTTATTTTCTGTTTGGATGATTTATCCTTTGATATAGGTGGGTTGTGAAAGTCCTTGCTGTCTATTACTCCCTTAGGTCTGGTAATACTTGCTTAATATATTTAGGTGCTCCTAATGTTAGACACATCAGTATTTATATAACAAATATTACATCTTTCTGGATTGGTCCCTTTATCGTTATGTAAAGCCCTTCTTTGTCTCTTACTACAGTCTTTGTTTTAAAGTCCATTTCGTCTGATACAAGTATGGCTACTCCAGCTTTCTTTTCGTTTCCATTTGTTTGGAGTATCTTTTAACATCCCTTCACTTTCAGTCTGTGTGTCCTTACATTTAAAGTGAGTCTCTTGTTGGGAGTATCTAGATGGGTCTTATTTTTTAGTCCATTCAATTAATCATTCTGTCTTTTGGAGCATTTAGTCCATATTATATTAAAAATAAAGGCATGCGATGATAGCAGATTTGTTAATTATTGTCTGTTTTTGTAGTTCTCTGTTCCTTTTCTCTTGATCTTTTTCTTTGTAGTTTGATGTTCTTTAATGGTATGTTTAAATTGCTTTCTCTATTTTTTGTATATTTTCTGTAAGTTTTAGGTTACCACAAGGCCTACATATACAAATTACAACTGTCTCTTTTAAATTGGTAATAACTTAAGTTTGATCCCATTGTAAATCTCATCATTATTACTCCCTGCCTTGACACTTTTTATGTTTTTGATGTGACATTTTACATCTTTTTATCTTGTGTATCTCTTAACAAATTATTATAATCAGTTTTTTTTTACTACTTTTGTCTTTAAACCTTCATACTAGCTTTACAAGTGATTAATTTACCTTTAGTATATATTTACCTTTCCAGTAAGATTTATTTTTTCATATGTGTTTTATTACTAACTAGTGCCCTTTCTTTTTCAGCTTGAGGAATTCCCTCGAATATTTCTTGTAAGGCCAGTTTAGTGCTGATTAATTCCTTTAGCTTTTGCTTGTCTGGAAGAATATTTGTCTCCTTCATTTCTGAACAGTAACTTTGCTGGGTGGTGTAGCTCTGTGCCAAAATGGGTTTCAGCTCTGGCAAATTCATTCTGGATTTGGTGAGACTAAAAAATGACAACAGAATGTTTGGGGTTAAAAAAGGGGCTTTTATACCTAGCTTTTTTCTCATGGTGGCAGGTCAAGCACTGGAGTCCCATCCACCTCTGTCTCAGCCTCTGCTCCAGGCATTTCCTCCACTCCAGGCCCTGCCCTCTCCTCCAGCCTCTGCTTTCCTCTTCCCCTGCTTCCCTCTCCCCTTAGCATGGGGGCAGAGTTCTTTTTATAGCAACACAGGCAATAATGGATTATTGCCAATGGGTATCAAAGCATGTGCCTGCCCAGTAGGCTAAGTATTACATCATTGCACGTATACAGTGGATGTAGGTTAGAATCAGGTGAGGATCCTGGCCGTGGAACTTCCATTTTCTCTATGGTAGAGTATTCTTGGAAGTTTCTGTCTTTATTTCCAACATTTTGGCTTTATCTTGCCACTCCCTTCTGGCCTGTAAAGTTTCTACTGAAAGTCTACTTTTAGTCTTATGGGGTTCCCTCATATGTAATAAGTTGCTTTTAATATTCTCTCCTTGTTTTTAACTTTTGACATTTTAATTATAATATGTCTTGGTGTGGGTTTCTGGGTTTCTCTTATTTGGAACTCAGGCTGTCTTGATGTCTTTTCCACATTAGGAAGGTTTGCAGCCATTATTTCTTCAAATAAGATTTTTGCCTCTTTCTTTCTTCTCCTCCTTGGAGCCCTATGATGTAAATGTTAGTATGTTTGCTTTTTTCCAAAGTCCCTTAATATGCAGCCTTATATACTTAATCACATTTCTACAGTTTTTAGCACTCTTCTTGTGGCTTTGAATTTCTGTCTGGTATTACCCCCCACCCCCATTCTCCCACCGCCCCCAACCTGAAGGGTTTCCTGAACTGGTATGGGTTGCGGTAGCAGCCTTAGTTAAGAATGCTACAGATCCCACTGTTCTTACCTAATTCGTTAATAAGCATTCCTTTTTAAAATATTTTGTCTGATTCCAGAGCCCTGAAGTGTTTTTTTTTTTTTTTAAGTTTTGTCATATTTGTTTTTTGTAGTTTCCTGCACTTCTTACCATAGCTGGAAGTCTACCTCCTCAATATTTTTGCAGAATAGGAAAAACTTTTTTTCCAACTTACTTTTACTGTGGTAAAATATATATAATATAAAATGTACAAACTTAACTATTTTCAAATGTACACTTAAGTGGTTTTAAATACATTCATAGTGTTGTATACAACCATCACCAATCTCCATCTCCATAACTCTTTTTATCTTGTAAAGCTGAAACTCTATTTTTGATTAAACAATTACTCCCCATTATCCCCTCGCCCTAGCCTCTGGCAACCAATATTCTACTTTGTTTCTATGACTTTTGACTAAGGACCTCATATAAGTGGAATCATACTGTATTTGTCTTTTTTTTTGACTGGCTTATTTCACTTAGCATAATGCCCTCAAGGTTCAGCGGCGCTGTAGCATGTGACAGGATTTCCTTTCTTTTCAGGCTGAATAATATTACATTATTGGTAATAACACATTTTTCTTACCTATTCGTCTCTTGGTGGGTCCTTGGGTTGCTGCTACATTTTAGCTATTGTGAATAATACTGCTATGAAATTGGTGTACAAACGTTGCTTTGAAACTCTGCTTTCCATTCTTTTCAGTTTCCCCCAGAAGTGGAATTTCTGGATCATATGATCATTCTATTTTTAAACTTTTGAAGAACTTCCATACTGTTTTACACAGTGGCTACATCATTTTACATTCCCACTAACAGTGTACAGGTGTTCTGATTTCTCCATATCCTTGCCAGTGCTACTTGTTTTCTGTTTTAATAGCCATCCCAATCTGTGTGAGGTGGTATCTCATTCTAATTTTGATTTCCATTCCCTAATGATTAGTGATGTTGAGCTGGAGGGGGAGGGGCTTGTAACAATGAAGGGAGGTGAGCAACAATGGCTGCCTACCTCTCTAACTGCATCTTTTTTTAAGAATCAGCAGTGGGTGATCAGAGTACAGATCCACAATATTTGGAGAACAGTGCCCAATCTGCCTACCTTGGCTTCTGATAGCTATGTGTAAGTTGCTACAGGAATACATGCACAGCTGTCTGCCTCCTTGCTTGGGATTGGGTAACTGCTACTGTGCTAAGAGTTGAAACTGACAGAAATTAACCACAATTTACCCTCCAAATCTTCACCTGCAAGTTGCCAGCCTATAAGAGGCTCCAGAGTTCCAAAACATTACATCAGACATATGCTAGTACAATTGTTGTCTAGGTGGAGAGACAGATTCCTGGTACTTCCTACTTTGTGGTCTTCCCAGAATCTTCTTTCTCTATATGTTCTTCCATATGGTCCTGAGCTGTGTCCTATGCTTTACAGAAATTGGGTTCAGAGCCAAGGCAGGGCTGAAAGTGGACATACTTCTCTTAAGTTGATGGGGCTCAGGGGAAGGAAAGAAGTTGGGAGTTGGGCAAGGAGTCCTTGGGCCTTTATCATCTTGCCAAAGGTCCTCCAGTCCCCAATGTGTCTTTTCCAGGAGGTGGTTTGAGGCTTGTCCCTTCACAGCACCTTGTCCCTATACAGCCTTTCTAGCTCTTGCACTCCTCTCTCTTTCCCTTGCATCCTGTCTAGGGCTGGGCAAACATCGAAGACAAAATAAAGTAGCACCTGCCTTTTGTGTTGCCTTATAACTGCTGGATGCCCTCTGTGGAGGGTGTGAAGGGGCTCCCAATAGAGGTTATGGTTCCAGGGTAATTGTTGGCCCTGTGTATTCTGCCTAAGGTGTTCATTCATTCTTCCAGCCAGCTTTGTGCAGATAGGGATGCTGGGCTTGAGGTATGTTTAAATCTGGAGTGAGAGTGAGTTTCTGTCCTGGTGGACCTTTTGGGGAACTGCTGCAAAGGAGGGAAGAGGAGAGAGGGCGTATGTGCCAGAAAGTAATATGCCAACCGTCCTACCAGCTATGGGGAGAAATTGTATATATAATTCTGGAAGAAACTGTACTGATTATTCTCTTGCCTCCAGGAAATAATTTCTGTGAATTAAAGTGAAGTGTAATTCTATTGTTGCCTTTATCTTTCTGCAGATAATGCCTTGAACACTTCTGTAACCAGATGCCTTTGCCTTTTTCTTTTGGTAGAGGAATGTCATGGCGTCTGGAGTCATCCCTCAGATTTCTCTGATCATGGGCCCGTGCGCTGGTGGGGCTGTCTACTCCCCAGCCCTAACAGACTTCACGTTCATGGTAAAGGTAAGAAAGAAGAACCTGTTTCTCTGGCCCTTTGAGATTTGTGCAATACCTCACCTGCAATAAAAATAATTCCTGACCCAGATCTGGGTTTTTATCTGCATTCTCTTTGGCTTTCTGTGTAGTGATGATAAGGTCATGGTGGATAGGAAATTTTGGCATGAAATCTGTAGCTTGTTGGAGGTTCAGAGGTACAATGTGCTTGTGTGCTTCATTAGTGGATGATTTTACTTAATCTGAGTTGCAAATGATTCTCAGGTAATCAAAGGGTACTGTCCTCTGCTCACACAGATGATTGTTTACTGAATCCTATTCAGTTTCTCAGAAGGCTTTTCTGTAATGTGCTTGCTTCAGCTTTTTGCAATTTTATTACATTTTTTCTATAATAGTAACAGTGAACCTGACCTCCAACTTCATTTGGAGAGGTTCATATTTTTAATATATGAATTTTTTTCTTTTCTTGTGAGCTTGTGTTTTTTGGAATATAAGGGGTGAGGTGGGGTGGAAATGTCACCATGGGCTATGCCGAGCCAGGGACATGTCCAGTCTAATCTTCCTGGGATTGTTTTTGCAACTTTTTCTTTTTCTTTGAGCTGCTGCTCTTGCTGCCAGCAGCTTCTCCAGGTCCCCTGCCTAGTGGCTCTTCCTTAGAGGAGAACTTAACTACTCTGCACTGCAGCATTCCCTCCACCTTCAGCTTCATCTTTAATATATTATTTTGATGAAATGATATTCTAAAATGATGAGTAAATGAAGCCTATTTGGATCTTACTATGCTGATGGACAGTGACTGCAATGGAATATGGGGAGGACTTGATAATGTGGGTGAATGTAGTAACCACAGTGTTACTCATGTGAAACTTTCATAAGAGCATATATCACAGTGTTACTCATGTGAAACTTTCATAAGAGTGTGTATCAGTGATACCTTAATAAAAAAAATCCTATTTGGATTTATACATGAGTGTTTACCATTAACCGAATGAATATCCTTGAAAAAAAATCAGTCTCTTTCTTTTAAAATATTTTAAGCAATAATGAGCAATAAATGCCAAGACAGAAAGATGGTGGCAAAAAGTAAAGATAGTCACCTAATGTAAAAATAGTAAATAGAGGGAGGACAATAGGATATGCTTTTTTCTTTTGGGTAGTTTGGCAGTAGGAATGCAGTACAAATTCAGAAGTTTGGAAAAGTGCTAATCCTTTGACCCAACTATTCTGTTCTTAGTGACAGATTGAAAACGACCTAAATAATCAACAACAGTGCTGGATTTTAAAATTTTTAAGAAGGCTACATCTTTTACTTCCTGAACAAAGCAGAATTCCCTGAACTTTGTCCACTAAATGTAACTATACTATACCTACTTGGTGCTACCTCAGTCGTCTTCTCCTTCCGGGTAGGAATGGAGGTGTGAGGTCATTTTACTTTAATGGCTTCCTTTCTCCCTCTCTCCATATACATGCACGTTGCTGAATACAATTCTTCACACCTTTTCACTAGCCTTACCCTGTCATTTCTGTTTTCAATGTTATCTTCAGTCTGTCCTTTGGTACTGGACCCTTTCATCAGAACTTACCCATGTTTAAGTCTTTCTTATCTTCAAAGACAAAGCCCTCCCGTAGTCTGTATCTCTCTGTGGCTGTTGCCCTGTGTCTATCTTCCTGCCTTCTCCTTAACACACTGTAATTTGGCCTTTTCCCCTCAGTTCACTAAACGTGTTTTCAAAGGTCACAAGTGTCTTCTTTGTCACTAAAAATGCTCTTTACTCTTATTTTCTCAATGTTTCTACAACATGAGGCTTCCATGAGGCCATACTCTCGTGTTTTGGCATTTTCTCTTATATTTCTGGTCTTAAGTTTCTTGGTTTTCATTGCTGTTTCACTCTGTTCCACTCACTATGATACTGGAGTTCATTCTAAAATGCTTTCTCATATTTAAATATTTTTTTCCCAACATTATTAAGTTGTAATTGACATAAAATATTATGTAAGTTTAAAGTATACAACACATTGACCTGATGTACTTATAATTGCTAAATGATTGTCACTATAGTGTTAGCTAACATGTCCATCATCTCACAGTTGGAATTTCTTTTTTGTGGTGAGAACATTTACGATTTATTCTCTTAGCAACTTTCAAGTATATAATACAGTATTGTTAACTGTAATCACAATGTTATGCAATAGATCCCCAGAACTTACTTATCTTATAACTGGGAGTTTGTACTCTTTGACCAACATCTCCTCATTTCCCCTTGTCTTGCAGCCCCTGATAACCACCATCTATTCTGTTTTTATGAGTGTTTAGATTCCATATATAAATGAGATACAATATTTGTCTTTTTCTTATTTACCTTAGGAAATGCCAGGTGAAATGCCCTCAAGGTCCATCTATGTTGTCACAAATGGCAGGATTTCTTTCCTTCTTACGGCTGAGTAATATTCCAGTGTGTGTATATGTGTTACCATTTTCTTTATCCTTTCATTTGTTGATAGATACTTAGATTGTTTCCATTTCTTGGCTATTGTGAATAATGCTGCAGTGAACCTGGCAGTGCAGATACCTCTTTAAGGTCCTGATTTAATTTCCTTTGAATGTATATCCAGAAGTGCTGGATCATATGGCATAGTTCTATTTTCAATTTTCAATTTCAATTTCAATTTTTCAGGAACTTCCATATTGTTTTCTATGGTGGCTGTATCAATTTACCTTCCATATCCTTAACAACACTTGTTACTTCTTTTTGATAATAGCCATTCTAACAGGTGTGAGGTGATATCTCATTGTGGTTTTGATTTGCATTTTCCTGATGATGAGTGATATTGAGCAGCTTTTCATGTACCTGTTAGCCATTTGTATGTCTTTGGAAAATGTCTATTCAGGTCCTCTGCCGATTTTTCAACTGGATTTTTTTGTTGTTATTGAGTTGTATGAGTTCCTTAAATATTTGGGATATTAACCTCTTTTCAGATATGATTTGCAAATACTTTCTCCCATTTGGTAAGTTGCTTTTTCATTTTGTTGACAGCTTCTGCACAGTAAACGAGGCATTTTAGTTTGATGTAGTCCCACTTACTAATTTTTGCTTTTGTTGCTGTGCTTTTAGTGACCTATCTGTAAAACTGTTGCCAAGACCAGTGTCAGGGAGCATTTAGCCTATGTTTTCTTCTAGGACTTTTACAGTTTTAGTCCTTCTTAGTCTTTAATCCATTTCAGGTTAATTTTGGCGACTTTGGAAGATATATGTCCAATGAGTTTCATTCTTTTGCATGTGATTATTCAGTTTTCCCTGTACTATTTATTTAAGAGACTATCTTTACCCATCGAGAATTCTTAGCTCTCTTGTCAAATGTTAGTTGACTGTAATAGGTTAAGGGTTTATTTCTGAACTTTTGATCTTGTTCCATTGGTCTATGTATCTGATTTTATGGTAGAATCATACTGTTTTGATTACTGTAGCTTTGTAGTATAGTTCGGAATCAGGAAATGTGATGGCTCCAGCTTTTTTCTTTCTCAGGATTGCTTTGGCTATTTGAGATCTTTTGTGGTTCCATACAAATTTTAGATTTTTTCTCATTTCTGTCAAAAATATTACTAGAATTTTGATAGGAGTTGCATTGACTCTGTTGATGACTTTGGGTAGTTTAGACATTTTAATAATATTACTTCTTCTAATCCATGAACATGGGATCCCATCCCATTTATTTGTGTCTTCATTGTCTTTCATCAAAGTCTAGAGTTTTCAATGTATAGATCTTCCATCTCCTCATTAAATTTAAGTATTTTGTTATGTTTGCTACTATAAGTGAGTTGACTTTTTTTATCACATATTGTGTTAGTATTTGGAGATGCAACTGATTTCTGTTTTTGTTTATATGCTTTCTTTTAATTCTGCATTTTCATCCTAAGCAATCTGGTTTTCCACTTGCAGATCTTTAGTTAATATCTGCATATTGGTTCTACCTCTTCTCTCGTATCCTCCACAACTAATCATCAAGGCTAACCATTCATCTTAAATATTCCATGTGTGTGAGAGTTCAGTAAAAATGCTAACAGATTCTTTTTTTAAAGGACTAGACAAGGTAACAAAAGGTCAGATGAGGGGGAAGAGAACACTATGCAAGAATAGATACTTCATGAAAGAAGTGTAATCAAGGGTTAGCCCTGCCAGGTAATAAAATGTATTATAAAGCTAATATAACTAAAGCTGTTTAATCAACTTGTAAGTAAACAGAAAGACCAGGGGAACAGACAGAATTGAGAAATAAATCTAAATATACTTGGTGTAACTCCGGGGAGAGGACATCCCAGGGCAAAATACCTCTAAAACCGAAATCAGTAAAAGTGGGAAATAAAGTTTAAAGCCATGAACAAACTGTGCCTGTCTTTTTATTGCTTGCAAACTGCAGTCTGGGTCCGTCTCTCTCTCCTACTCAGGCAGAAGCAAAAAAAAGACCTCCCCCTAACCTCTCAGGTTCAGATAAGCCCTTGGTTGCCCAGGTAATTACCCATTGATAGGGAGATGAACTACTACTCTCCACCCCTGAGGATCGCCTGTTGATATGCAAATGCAATAAAGCCAGGTGAGATATTCTGGCAATATTAAAATTTTACCCACACTTGGACATTTAGTTTATGGTGAAATGGATATTGTTCTATTCAGGGTTACTGATAATGTTAATTTGTTGTTTCAAAGACACCAGTGATTGCTGCATTACTAAATCCAACTGACATTTCCTATTCCTTACTTGACCTTTATGGCAGCATTTGACCTAGCTGATCACTCCTTCCTCTGAAACATGAGGCTGCCGTACTCTCTTGGTTTTCTTCTTCTAGCTCTTCTCTTATTTCCTTGGTGATCTTATCCTGTCTCAAGACTTTTAATATCCATCTGTATGCTGAACACTCTCAAATGTCTTTTTCTTCAGGATGGAATAGTCTCCTGAACTCCAGAATTATACATTCAGTTGCCTACTAATGTTTCTATTTGGACTTTAATGGGTATCTCAAATTTGATAGGTTTTGATCTCTAATAAACTCTTCCCAAGTGCTCTCCTGAAGCCTTTCCCATCTTAATAAATGACAAGTCCAGCCTTCCAGTGGGTCAGGTTAAAAATACTGACAGTGTTTTGATTCATCTTTTTCTGTCACATCCCAAGTTCAGTCAGTCAGAAATCATATTTGTTGTATGTTTGGATATTATCTAAAATCAAGTTGCTACCACTTTGATTCAAGTATGCCACCTGGATTATTGTAAAATCTTTCTGTTCTCTCTGCTTCTGTCTCTGCCTCCTCTCCCAGTTAATTTAAAACATTTTAAACACTTGTAATTGTGTAGTGTAATATACTCAGGGAAGCACGTAAAATATGTATAGTTTAGCAATTACTACAAAGTAGGAATACATGTAGATAAAACCCAGATCAAGAAATGTCCCTCCAGGAGCCCTGCCCCCATTATCTTTCCTTATCACTATTGCCTCTATCCATCCTGCCTAGAATTGTTTATTGTCTCAACTTCTATGGTAATTTTTAAATTTTCTTTGCTTTACAGTTTAAATTTTATGCCTCATGAAATAATGTGGTTTAGTGTTGCCTATTTTTGGCCTTTAATGTAAAGTGAAATCATATAATATGCATTCTTTGGTGGATGGCTGTGACCTGTATTTTTTAATTTATCCATTTTCTTTGTAAATATAGTACATTCTTTTAATAGCTGTGTAGTAAATTATCTTAATATACTCATCCATTCTACTGTCAAAGGACATTTGTGTTTCTGGATTTTTGCCGTTGCAGGCAATGCTGATAGCATTCTTATGCATGTGTCTTGGTGCAATGTGTTTTAGTTTCTCAAGGCAGGGACAATGTTATGTCATAGGATTTACATATCTTCAGCTTTTCTAGGTACTAAAGAGATTGCAGCAACTTACACTTCTTCTAGCTGTGTGTATGAGAATTTCACTTGTTCCACATCATTGCCAGCACTTTTATTAACATAATTATGCCAGTTTGTGTGTAGTATGATCTCTCATTGTGGTTTTTCATTTGTATTTCCATGACTAATGAGATGGAGGAACTTTTCATAATGTTTCTTTTGTGACATGCCTCTCCATATATTTTGCCCATTTAAAAACTTGAGGTTTTTGGAGTTTTTTCTTAATTATTTTTAGGAGTTCTTTGTATATTCTGGATATAATGTTGCCCCTATCTTTTTCCATTTTGAATTGTATTTTTCCTTCTCTGAATGTTGTCCTTTGAACTGATCTTCAAAAAATGTCTTGACTTTGAAATTTCAAATTTACTGAATTCTTAACCATCGGAAAGTGGGTTGTATGTATCTTATCTTTTTACTCCCTAATGCTTATGTTTAATTTTTAAGAACTAGGATGCTTTCTTAAATAACCAGATGCTAAATTTAAGAAGTTTAACACTGATACAATACTTTAGAAGAATTGTGGTAAAACATACATGAAAGGTTAAAATGGTAAATATTAAGTTACAGTTATATGGCATTAGGTGCAGTCATGTTTTTATGTAACCCTCACCACCATCCATCTCTAGAACTTCTTCGTCTGCCTCAACTGAAACTCTGTACTCATTAAACGCTAGCTCTCTATTCCCCCTTCCCCTTCAGCCCCTTTCTGTCTCTCTCAATTTGTGGTATCATACAATATTTGTCTGTTTGTGATTGGCTTATTTCAGTTACCAGAGTGTCTTCAAAGTTCATCCATGTTTTAACATGGTTTGGCTCTTGTGTTTCTGTGTATTTGTGTTGCTATTTTTGTTCCGTTTTCACCTTTTGGCTGTTGTGAATAATGTTGCAGTAATCACTGGTGAATAAGTATCTGCTTGAATCCCTGTGTTCTGTTCTTTTGCCCATATACCTAGGAGTTGAGTTAGTGGGTCATATACTAATTCTATTTAATTTTTTGAGGAAACCACATGCTGTTTTAGTGGCTGCATCATTTTATATTCCACCAGCAATACACAGGTCCAATTTCTTTACATTGTTGCCTACACTTGTTATTTTGTGTTTTTATAATAGCCATTCTTATGGGTGTGAAGGGTATCTCATTGTGGTTACCATTTCCCTTATATTAGAGGTGTTGAAGTGTCTTTTTGTATTCTTATTGGTATTTTGTGTATCTTTTTTTGATGAAATGTCTATTTAAGTCCTCTGTCCCTTTTTAAGTTGGGTTTGTCTTGTTGAGTTGTAGGAATTCTTTATATATTCTGGCTATTAATGACTTATGAGATACATCATTTGCAAATATTTGCCCTGATTTCTTGGCCTGCCCTTTCATTCTGTTGATAGTGTCCTTTGCACAAAAATATTTTAGTTTTAATGAAGTTTAGTTTATCTGTCTTTGGTCTGCTTTTGTTATATCTAAGACATTTTGCCAAATTGGATGTTATGAAACCTTTCCCCTATGTTTTCTTCTAAGCTTTTTTATTTTACCTCTTATGTTTAGGCCTCTGATCCATTTTGAGTTAATTTTTATATATGATATGATGTGAGTTTCAACTGCATGTTTTTGCATGTGTATATGTAGTTTTTCTATCACCAGTTGTTATAAAGACTTTCCTCACTGAATGGTCTAGGAGTCAGTGTCAAAACCATTTGAGCACATAGGTGAGGGTTTATTTCTGGGCCATTTTGTCTATTGGTCTAAATGTCTTTATGCCACTACTGCACTGTTTTAATTTCTCTAGGCTTGTGGTAGGTTTTGAATCAGGAAGTGTGAGACCTCGAACTTTGTTCTTTTTCAAGATTATTTTAGTTATAGAGTCCCTTGAGATTTTTCTACTTCTCCAGAAAAATGTCATTGTGATTTTGGTAGGGATGGCATTGACTCTGTATATTGGTTTTGGTAGTGTTGACAGTATTGAGTCTTTCAATCCATTTCTTTGTGTTTTTAATTTCTTTCAATGATGTTTTATTTTCAGTGTACATATCTTTTGCCCCCTTGGGTAAATTAGTCCTAAATAATTTCATTTACAGTAGCTTTTAAAAGAATAAAGTATTTTTGTAATTTCCTTTTTCAGATTATTCGTTGTTAGTGTATTGAAATTCTACTGACTTTTGTGTGTTGATTTTGTATCCTGCAACTTTTACTTCTTCCTTTCAGATTTGGATGCCTTTTCTTCTTGCCTAATTACTATGGCTAGGACTTCCAGTACTACACTGAGTAGAAGTGGCAGAAGTCGGCATCCTTGCCTTAATAGGAAAAGTTTTCAATTTTCCACCATTGAATATGCTGTTACCTGTGGATTTTTCTTATATGACCTTTATCACATTGAGGTAATTTCTTTCTGTTTCTGGTTTTGAGTATTTTTATCATGAAGAGTGTTTAAGTTTTGTCAAATACTTTATCTGCATCAATTGAGATGATCATGTAATCTTTCCCCTTTGTTCTTTTAAAATGTGGCATATTACATGATATGTGTGTTTGAACCATCCTTGCATTTTAGGAGAAAATTTCACTTGGTCTTGGTGTATAATTCTTTTAAAATGTGGAATTAGGTTTGCTAATATTTGTATTTTTGCATTAATATTTACATGGAAAACTGATATGTTTTCTTGTCATATCTTTGTCTAGCTTTGGTATTAAGGTAATGCTTGGCCTTGTTGAATGAGTAAGGAAGTGTGTTCTCCTCTTTTTGGGAAGAATTTGAGAAGGATTAGTATATAAACCTTCCTGAAGTGATTGGTAGATTTCACCATTGAAGCTGTTTGGTTTTGGGATGTTTTTTGATTACTGATTTATTCTTCTTAGTAGTTATAGGTCTGTTTTGACTTTCTATTTTTCCATGAGTCAGTCTTTGTAGATTGTCCCGTCCA
This sequence comes from Manis pentadactyla, assembly GCF_030020395.1. Classification (NCBI taxonomy): domain Eukaryota; kingdom Metazoa; phylum Chordata; class Mammalia; order Pholidota; family Manidae; genus Manis; species Manis pentadactyla. Next base: position 68,127,141 of record NC_080019.1, on the reverse strand, counting down.
GCGGGACCTAGTTATTTGTGGGGACGAGGGAGATCCGACCTGAAAGAAAATGGGGGCGAGAGAAGAGCGAAGGCAAGACAATGTTCTGATCAAGCCTTCAAATTTTATTGTAAGACGGGGGTACATATATACTAATGTTCAGGGGCAGAGTGGGCCATAGGATACTTGTAAGCAGGGGATTGGCTGCACAGCAGGGATGGCGCAGCGAGTTACATTCTGATGGGCATATGATAATGGGGAAGGAGGGGGAGAAGAGTATCTCTTGGCGCGCGCGGGCTTTCTTGTTGGCGCGCGCGGGCTCGCAGCTAATCTCCAGGAAGTGAAGCAGGAACCTCATGAACTGTGGCCATCTTGTTGTCTTTGTGTGGCTCCCAACATCTCCTCCCTTTCTATTTATTTCAGAAAGGTGGGCCTTAATCGAGTGAGGGAATAGAGGCCTGGCTCCTCCAGTAAGGTAACATCTTGCGAATGTCTACCTATATGCTCTCGGTATCTTTTAGGGAGGAGAGGCAGAGCTGAAAGCCAAATTGCTAGCTGATATTAAGGCTTTATGTACATATGGATACCAACCTCTATGCAAGCCAGGCATATTCTCAGGGAGGACCAGAGAGGTTCTAGGAAGAACCCTCCCTTGCGGTACTTTGTCTCGCACTCATCTCGATGCCCATACCCTCATAAATGGTAATGGGGTATGTCTGGTTCTGGCCGACCAGCATATGGGCCACATTAATTACGGTGCCAGAATCGATGGTACCATGGTTGAGGTGCCTGTAAAGTTGAGAACTGGAGACCGGGAGCGTTGGTTGGCTCGGTATTAGACTCTTCATCACAGGCTGTAAGTCTGTGATAATGAACAGCAACTGCTGGCTTGACGAGCTGGTCAACCTGCTCTCGAATAAAGGCTGTTAGTTTTCTTAAGGCCCAAGGGCCAAAAGACACTAAAAGGAGGAGTCCTGCTAAGGGTCCAAGGATGGTGGGGATCAGAGTTGTGAGCCATGGGGACTTAGTGAACCAGGACTCAAAGGGACTTTGGCTAGCTTCTCGCTCTCTCTTTCTCTGGTCTAGCCTTTCTCTAAGCTTTGACATTGAATCTCTTATTATTCCGGAGTGGTCTGCATAAAAACAGCATTCTTCTCTTAAAGCTGCACACAGACCTCCATCTTTTAGGAGCAGTAGATCTAGCCCCCGTCTATTCTGCAAGACGACTTCAGAAAGGGAAGTCAGAGATTCTTCAAGTTTGGTAATAGATTGTTCTATGGTTTTTAGATCGTCGTCAATGGCGATTCTCAGCCCTTCATAGTTTTGGTTCCCCTGGATGATGGCAGCTGTCCCTGTTCCCACTCCTGCTGCAATTCCTACTCCCACTAATGTGGCTAGGGTCAACGAGACTAGTTCTCTCTTGTACCTATTTTTAGGGTCGAACTCAGTGACAAATGAGGAATCATCATGATATATAAGCCTTGGTACTAGTTGAACCATAACACAGAAATCATGGGAGGAATTGAAAACAGAGGTGGAAACACACGGTGTTAGTCCAGTGTTACAAGCCCACCATCCTTGACGGGGAGGGACTAGATACCTGTTCTCGCCTGAGGAAACTATAGGTAGGGTGTGATTACACAGACTTTTATGGGTTGAGGGAATTGTTCCTAAACATGTAGCTTTTCCAGTTACCTCAGTCAGGGTTAACTTTTGCGAGCCCCAGCTACAGGCTTTGTGGCTGGTCGTATTATTAAAATTGCCTAACAATCCTAGTCCTTCATAGTAAGGAGGTGAAGAGGAAAAGCATAACCAACAGGATTCGGTAGAATTTGGGTTGGTGGTATTTAGAACTCGGAAAGCTCCTTCAAGGAGGTTGAGAAAGCGCCATCCGGTGCTAGGAAGGAAGGTGGGTCGGTTAAGAGTGGAGGCGAAGGAAGGGGTGGCAGCGTCTGCAGGTGGGGCTAGGGTTGGCGCGGGCGGGGCTGGGAGACGCGGCTGGTCTCGCAAGACAGCGTTGGGTCCTACTGGGACAGCTGGAAGAGGCTCTGCTTTAAGCTTGATTGTAAACGAGACTCCATTATCATAGCCACTCTGGTAGAGTCTCAGTCCCCATGTGGCCCCCGTTGTCCAACTAGTACTCCGTTTCCCAGGATTGGTGAATTCGATACGCAGCGGGTGACACCATGTATTGCACGTGCCATCGTTGCCCCGATTTGAGTGGGTGTAATTAGCAGTGACTTTAATAAGGTCCCATGAGGAGGAGGGCCGCCAGTAGGTGTCACCTGAGGTCTCACAACTCCAGCTTGCACAGTAAAAATCTGATAATCCTTGACACTTCCAATTAAGGGCCTGGCTACGATGGTAACCAGGGCAGACATAGAAAGTGAGGGTTTTCAACTCTCTCCTCTTGCTGGGTTCTCCGCATCCTCCCCAAGGGGGCGATCCTAGGCTCCCAGGGGAGGAGGGGGGTTTTTGGAAGTCTGTGTGTCCTTCCAAACCCCAATTGGCTGCATCTATTGCTAATGTACACAGGTCGGGGTACAGGTCTGGCCACCAGGAATAGGGGTGTGCTATTTTTGACACACTCCAAACTACGTTCCCTGTCCCACTGATCACCTCCCAGGTCAAGTTGTGAGACTGCTGTGGGCTGGAACATCTGCCTGGGGGAAGGGAGCACAGTACCAGTACAATGGCACACAGTTCGAAGGCGATCATCTTAGGGGCGTTCTGCTGATCTTGAGCTGGAGAGGATTCTTGGTAGATTGGGCTCTCCACAACAGGTTTCACATGAGATGCGTGGATCCACTTCTTGCCTTCTGAAATTAAACAGAAAGGGAAGGCTTCTCAGGGGTTAACATGCCCTGGACTAGAGTTATTGTTTTTGCTTTTATTTGTGTCTAGAAGTTTAATGAGCCTATCTGGGAGCCATCGGGCATTTTGTGCCTTAGCATCATATATACAAGCATGTCCTTTCCCCCATATGAGCACAGGGTCAGGCCCGTGCCATGTGTTGGTCATCGGATCTCTCCACATAGCCTGTGCATAATTATCTGCCGTGGAGGGATGCCAAAGGCGATCAGCAGCGGTTTTACCCGCGGAGTCATAAGTAAGGAAATTAAGAACAAACAGTGCATGATTTAGGAGTGTCTTTGCATTACCTGTTTTCGGATAGAGTACTTCTCCCCCCGACTGAAGTTTGAATAACATGTTTTTAAGGGTTAAGTGGGCTCTTTCAACAATGCCTTGGCCTTGGGGATTATAGGGGATTCCTGTTATGTGCTTAATACTTAACTGCGCACAGAACTGTTTAAAGCTAGAGCTGGTGTATCCAGGCCCATTGTCAGTTTTTAAGATTTTAGGTGGTGGTAGATATGCCAGGCATGAGAGAACATGGGTAATAACATTTTTAGTTGCCTCTCCCGTTTGCAAGGATGCACATAGGAAACCACTACATGTGTCAATAGACACATGGATATATTTTAATTTACCAAAAGAAGGGTAATGAGTGACATCCATTTGCCATATCTCTCCTGGAACTAACCCCCGGGGGTTGATTCCGTTATGAGGCTCTGGGAGGAGAGTTAGACATCCTTGACATTGCCGAACTATTTGGCGGGCTTGTTCTCGGGTGATTGAAAATTTGAGTCTAAGAGTGTGAGCATTGAGATGATGTAGTTCATGAGCCCGTTGGGCTGCAGCCAAGGGTGAGTCTGACGTGACAGAGGCTACTAATTGAGTCGCCAGATCAACTCTGTCATTGCCTTTGGCAAGCGGCCCTGGAAGGCCAGTGTGAGCGCGTATGTGCCCGATGAAAAAAGGGGCATCGCGGTTTAGAATTAATTTTTGCAATTTTGCGAATAGGGGGGAAGCATTTGTAGAAGGACGTATATAAGGCACTGTCTCTAATAGGGGAACAGAGGTTGCTACATAGGCACTGTCAGTGTAAAGGTTAAAGGGGGCATCTATTAAAAGCTCAAAAACTTTGATTATTGCAGTTAGTTCAACAAGTTGTGCAGAAGAGAGGTCTGTCTGTATTCGAGTAACTTGCCCATTAATACTGAAAGCGGCTATACCGGAGGAGGACCCATCAGAGAACACTATCACGGCCCCAGCAATTGGCGTGGTTTTAGTCCTTTTGGGAAAGACAACCGGGGTCTTTTGAAGGAACTGGACTAATCTGTCTGCAGGGTAATGATTATCTATTGTCCCATGGAAGGAGGTGCAGCTAATTGCCCAATCATCATCATGTTGAATAAGCCATTGTAATTGAGATGTATTGTATGGGAGGGTTATAACTTCAGGGTCTCTCCCAAACAACTTGAGAGCTGCTTCTCGGCCTAAACGTAAAAGGGCAGCAACTAATTGAGGATAGGTAGCTAAGACTCTAGGGGGGGAGGCTGGCAAATGAACCCAAAATAGTGGATGGTTTTGCCAAAGGACTCCTGTAGGGGAGAAGGGGGTAGGGAAAATGAGCAGCCACAAACTTAGATGAGGAGAGAAGTAGCTAATGGTCTGTTCAGAAATAGCCTGCTCTACAATGGTTAATGCCCTTTGTGCTTCTGATGAAAGCGAGCGGGGGGAGGAAGGATCAGGGTCTCCACGTAGGACATCAAACAAGGGCTTTAACTCTCCGGTGGTCAGCTTTAGATAAGGCCTGAGCCAGTTGATGTCTCCTAGCAGACGCTGAAAATCATTAAGAGTGTTTAAGGAGCTTCTCTTTAACTGAATTTTTTGAGTGAGGATTTTATTAGAAAATAATTCAAAGCCTAAAAATAGTTGGGGGGGGTGGACCTGGACTTTTTCTGGGGAAATTTGTAGTCCTCGATCTCGGAGGGCAGTGACTAGCTGTTGACTGGCCGCATAGAGCTGTTGCTGGTCAGGACCGGCAAGAAGAATATCATCCATATAATGGATAATATACAAAGTGGGGAAGAGCAACCTAAAGGGGTCTATAGTCTGGGCTACAAACTTTTGGCAAAGAGTGGGGCTGTTGGCCATTCCTTGTGGGAGAACTCTCCACTGAAACCGGGGAGAAGGCCCTACACAATTGGTAATGGGTATACTAAAGGCAAAACGTTTGCAATCATCAGGATGCAAAGGTATGGAGAAAAAACAATCTTTTAGATCAATTACTAATTTGACATGCCCTTTAGGGATGGCTATTGGAGAGGGAATTCCCGGTTGTAATGCGCCCATAGAGACCATAGTCTTATTAACCGCCCTGAGGTCTTGTAGGAGCCTCCACTTGCCTGATTTCTTTTGGATTACAAAGATTGGGGTGTTCCAAGGGGATGTAGAAGGTTCAATATGTCCAGCAGCCAGCTGTTCCTGCACTAACTCTATGGCTGCATTTAATTTTGTAGTGGTAAGGGGCCATTGATCGATCCAGACAGGAACATCACTTTTCCAAGTAATCTTGTCTGCCTGGAGTGCAGGAGGAGCAACGGCCCTTACGAAAAATGTTTTTCAAACCCTAAACCTGAGCGGTCTATCTTAGGCGTGGCCAGTATCGGGTTGGGATCTCCCTGTTTTAGTTTGCCCAACCCCTGACCAGGGAGGTAACCCTGTGAAAGCATCTGCTGTGTTACAACTTCATTAGGGCTACACATGATGACTTTCATTTGAGAGAGGATATCTCTTCCCCAAAGATTTACCGGCAACCCAGGAACTACGAAGGGTTGAATGAATCCGGTATTTCCTTCTTCATCTTCCCAGTTTAATAACTGTGAGCTCTGTAAGGTGTTTCTTGACTGCCCAATTCCTTGTAGATGGGTCAAGGAAGCGTGTAAGGGCCAGCTGGAGGGCCATGAAGCCTGAGATATGACCGTAGAGTCGGCCCCCGAATCTAAAATTCCTTCAAATACTTTTCCTTGGATCTTAAGTTTAAGAGTGGGGCGTTCTTTAGTAATAGCTTGGATCCAATATAAGTCTGAAGAACCTGGGGTAGAGGAGCCTCGCTGCTTATGAATAGCAGGGTGAGATGTACTTAAAGGGAGGGGGAGCGCCTGCGCAAGGCGCTGACCTTTCATAATGCTGACAGGGCACTGGGGGGCACTAGCAAGAATTTTTATTTCTCCAGTATAGTCATTGTCAACTAAGGAAGGGTGGACAATAAGGCCGTTTATTGTGGTGGAAGCTCGCCCTAAAATTAGAAAATAAATATCTTTGGGAGGTGGGCCATAAATTCCTGTGGAAATAATTGTAATTCCCTCCTCAGGCGTTAATATTGTTGAGGAGGAGGCACAGAGGTCAAGTCCTGCACTCCCGGGTGTGGCCCGATAGAGGGCGGGAGTGCTACAGCTAGGCTGTTCCCCGAGGCCGGCTGAAATGGAATTGGCTGGGGGGCCCGGGGCTGGCCCCTCAGCCCGTTTCCCTGAAAAGGGGGGGTGAAAGGATTTGTGGTACTGTAAAAAGGATTTGTTGGATTGTTACGGCACTCTTTGGCCCAGTGCCGCCCCTTATGGCAGCGAGGGCAAATACCGGGGACTGACCCAACTCTAGGAGGAGGAGCTGTGGTAGGGCATTGGCGAGCGAAATGGCCTGGCTGTCCACATTTAAAGCAGTTACGCATAGGCGGTGCGCCCCTGGGGAAGGAAGGAGGATAAGAAACCGGGGGAGTTTGAACAGCGGCACCTACAGCTAAAAGGGCTTGGACTTTGGATGTAAAAGGATCGACATCTCTACACATTCTCAGCATTTCATCAAGAGTTTTGTCTCGAGTCTTACCGCGGAGGACGGCTCGACATGCCGAATTGGCGTTTTCATAGGCTAGCTGTTTTACAATCTTATCATTGGCAGCCGCGGAACCAAGGGTCCTTTCGGCGGCCTCTAACAGTCTGCTAACAAATTCGCTATAGTCTTCTTGCGAGCTTTGAGTGATCTTAGTTAGAGGAGTGTTAGCAGTCCCGGAAGCAGGAAGTGATATCCAAGCGCCCAAAGCGGCATCTTTCACTTGAGATAAAAGACCAAGGGGAAGGCGCTGCTGCCTGGTTTCAGAGATATATCTGCCCTGTCCCGTAAGCTTATCAAAAGTCCAGGACGCTGTTGGGGAATGAGGGTCTTTTACATTGGCAGCAGCGATGGTCTGACAACGGTCAGCAAAGTCTGCCTTCCAAGTTAAAAACTGACCACGGGTAAGCACAGCCTGGACTATACGCAGCCATTCACCTGGGAGTAAATGTCCTCCTCGAGACAGCGAATCAAGAACAGAAAGGGTAAAAGGGGCATTGGGGCCATAAGCTTTAACGGCCGCGTTCAGCTCTTTTAAGCTTTTGAAATGGATTTTGTGAAATTCTCTAGGGCCATCAGCAGGCTCGGCCGGCTCTGGCTCAGCCTGCTCCTCTCCCTCACTTTCTATTTCCTGAGCAGCAGGGGCGTCTTCGCCGTCGCTTTTAAGATCGCCCTCTTCTGGACTATGTGTTGTGGAGGTGGGGCCAGAGCGGGCGGAGGCTCGGGTAAGAACAGGAAAGAGCAGTTTTTTAGGTTGTTTATTAGGTTTTGTGGCTGTAAGCGGTTTCTTAGAGAGGTCCCTTTGCGAATATAACGCGGGACGAACTGGTTGGGAGACAACTAATTTTTGGAGATGGCAAGTTATTCTTTGTTCTACTATCTGTGCTATTAGGTCTTCAGTGCTGGTAGGGGGGCTAACAGGACCGGGAGCCGGAGGGGGTAGCGGAGGGGCCGACGGGGGCAAAAAGGCCGGGGCGCAAACATTGGGAGGCCGAATAGGGGGAGTGTAAGAGGCTCCTTTCAAAACTGGGGGTGTGTAAGAAGGGAGGTTAAGCGACGGGGCGGCAAGGGGCCAATCTGGGTTGTTATACTTGGCCGCTTCGTCTTCTAGTTCAGCCGCGTCTCCCGGATCTAAAGGCTCGCCATTTTGGCTCTTAGTCACGACTGGAAAAACTTTTTGTGTATCGACAAAGTCCGAATCTCGAGGGAGAGGCGGATAAGTGCAACATTTGGGAGGGGTATCATGGAGGGCACCGAGCAAAGATGGTGTCGGGCTAGGGGAGGGGGATTTAGCCGATTTTGGAGCAGGGGGATCACTCGAAAGAGACAATTTTGAGGCCGCCCGAGATAGGGGGCGGAGGCAATATTCTGCTACTGACAAGAGTTGACGTTTATCAGGGTCAGTGTTTTCAACAATATCTCTGATAAGACCCCAATAGGAAAATACTGAAACAGGAACAGAGTCAGGGCCGTTTTTGATAAGATAATCATTTAAATCTCTACCTACTTTCTGCCATTTTTTAGGATGAATTTCGGGGCCATTAATGATAAACCACGGACAGACTTCATCAACAAAAATAAAAAACTTTACCAAGTCTTTCTTTTTAACTCGAACTCCTCTCTCCCTAAGTGAACTTTTTAGGTCTCTTATGAAGACCGCTTCTTTACTTAATTTAGTTCCCATTTTCTTGTAAGGCGGCCGGTACTCACCAGGGACGACGACCTCCGTGAGCGGCGAAGGGCGTCTCCTATTGTTTCATCAAGAAGGGGTCTGCGCAGACGATATCTCACTCGGGGGTCCGCCTGTGAAGGATCTGCACCTCTGGCCCCACGTTGGGCGCCACTTGTCCCGTCCAGCGGGACCTAGTTATTTGTGGGGACGAGGGAGATCCGACCTGAAAGAAAATGGGGGCGAGAGAAGAGCGAAGGCAAGACAATGTTCTGATCAAGCCTTCAAATTTTATTGTAAGACGGGGGTACATATATACTAATGTTCAGGGGCAGAGTGGGCCATAGGATACTTGTAAGCAGGGGATTGGCTGCACAGCAGGGATGGCGCAGCGAGTTACATTCTGATGGGCATATGATAATGGGGAAGGAGGGGGAGAAGAGTATCTCTTGGCGCGCGCGGGCTTTCTTGTTGGCGCGCGCGGGCTCGCAGCTAATCTCCAGGAAGTGAAGCAGGAACCTCATGAACTGTGGCCATCTTGTTGTCTTTGTGTGGCTCCCAACAGTAGATTGTGTGTTTCTAGGAATTTGTGCATGTAATCTAGGCTATCCAATTTGTTGGTGGAGAATTGTTCACAGTACTTTTATAATCTCTTTATTTCTGTAGAATTGGCAGTAATGTTCCCATTTTCACTTATTATTTTAGTAATTTGAGTCTTTTTTTCTTAGTTTATCTAGCTAAAGATTTGTCAGTTTTGATCTTTTGAAAAATCAACTTTTGGTTTCATTGATTTTTCTCTATTTTTCTATTTTTCACCCATCTCTGTTTGAATCATTTCCTTCTGCTAGCTTTGGGTTTAGTTATTTTTATTTTTTAAAGTTCCTTAAAGTATGTAAAGTTAGACTGAGATCTTTCTTCTTTCTGAGTATAAGTGTTTACAGCTGGAAAGTCCCCTCTTAGCACTGCTTTGGCTGCATCCATTAGTTTTTGTATGTTGTGCTTTCATTTGTCTTGAGATATTTTCTAATTTCCCTTGATTTCATCTTTGACCCCTTGGTTAAGAATGTATTTTCTTAAAATTTTATGTATTTTCCAGTTTTCCTTCTGTTTGTTACTAGTTTCATTCCATTTTGATTGGATAATACTGTTTATATGATTTCAACCTTTTTAAGTCAAGACTTGTTTTATTATATACTGAACATATAGTCTATCATATATAGTACTTTTGTCTAGTTTACCAATCAGATTCCAGTTTGGTTCATTGTCTCAATAATGTCCTTTGTAGCATTTTTGTTCTCCAGTACAGGATCCATTTTGAGATCACATATTTGTCACATTAATCTACTTTAATTGGGAAAAACTCCTCAGACTTACTTTGCATGATACATTTTTTAAAGTCTGCAAAGCAAATTATCTTATATATTGTTCTTTAGTTTGATTTTATCTGATGTTTCCTCTTATTAGATTCAGAGGAGGTATCCCAGCCTTTCTACCTCATAAGTAATGTATTCTGCTCAGATTATCACATCTAGAAACAAATGATGTTGATCTGCCCCTTAATGGTAGTATTAATTTGATCACTGTTCCAGGTGTTGTCTGGTTTCTCTACTGTGCAGTTACTGTTTTCACCTTTGTAACTGCTAAGTATTCATTGGGGAGATACTTTGAGACCATGCAAGTATTCTGTTCTGCATTGCACTTTTTCTCCTTGATTTTAGCATCTATTAATGATTCTCATCTGAACCAGTTTTTACAAAATTATTTGGCAGCTCCATCACTTTATATTAGTTGGCATTTTACTCCAAGGAAGAACCCTGCTTTCTTGGGCATTTGTTTATTTCAACTTTTAATATAAATATGGGTTCATGATTTCCTATTTTACGTAATGGTTTATAATCCATTTATATCATTATTTATTTTACTGAATTGTCCTTTACTTAGCTAGTCTCTTCAAGCTGGTTTCTATGCCCTTTTGATATAAGAGTCAGTGTGAAATGTGTAAGTTATGGGTAGTGTGTTTTAGGTTTTTTTATTTTTTATAAATTTTGGTATCATTATTGTACAATTACATGAGCAACATTACAGTTACTAGACTCCCCCCATCACCAAGTCCCCCACATACCCCATTAAAGTCACTATCCATCAGCTTGGTAAGATGCTATAGAATCACTACTTGTCTTCTCTGTGCTGTACAGCCTTCCCCATGCCCCCACCCCTACATTATGTGTGCTAATCGTAATGCCCCCCTTTCCCCCTTATCCCTCCCTTCCCACCCATCCTCTCCAGTCGCTTTCCCTTTGGTAAATGTTAGTCCGTTCTTGGAGTCTGTGAGTCTGCTGCTATTTTGTTCCTTCATTTTTGCTTTGTTTTTATACTCCACAAATGAATGAAGTCATTTGGTACTTGTCTTTCTCCACCTGGCTTATTTCACTGAGCATAATATCCTCTAGCTCCATCCATGTTGTTGCAAATGGTAGGATTTATTTTCTTCTTATGTCTGAATAATATTCCATTGCGTATTGTACCACATCTTCTTTATCCATTCATTTACTGATGGACACTTAGGTTGCTTCCATTTCTTGGCTATTGTAAATAGTTGTGCGATAAACATAGGAGTGCATGTCTTTTTGAAATTTGAATCCTGCATTCTTAGGGTAAATTCCTAGGAGTGGAATTCCTGGGTCAAATGGTATTTCTATTTTGAGTTTTATGAGGAACCTCCATACTGCTTTTTACAATGGTTGAACTAATTTACATTCCCACCAGCAGTGTAGGAGGGTTCCCCTTTCTCCACATCCTTGCTAACATTTGTTGTTGTTTGTCTTTTGGATGGTGGCCATCCTAACAAAATCATCCCAGCACACTTGGCCCAGCAGGCTGGTAATCTTAAGGAACTTCAGGTGCCCTAACCCCCTGGGTGGCAGCGCAACTCCGAAGGCTCTCAAGGCGATAATCAGCCTGCCGTTTATTGATCTATTGTAGTTTGAGTTTTTACACATTTATATAGCCATGAAGCCATGAGCACAGTCAAGATAATGAACATAGCCATTATCCCCAAAAGTTTCCTCATGTATCTTTGTTAATCCATCCTTCCCTATCTTCTAACCCTGTCTCTAGGAAACCATTCATCTGCCTTCTATTGCAGTAAATTAATTTGTATTTACTAGAATGTTATATAATCAGAATCATAGAAAAAAGACATTTTTCATTACAAAATATGTACAAAAATATGCATTTAAAATTTCTTTGGCAGAAGGGGGCTGGCTTTTTTCACTTGGGATAATTATTTTGAGATTTATGTGTTGAACATTGGGTTATTTCCAGTTTTTTTTCCCTTGCACATCAAAATGAATAATTTTAATGAATTAAAAAATATCAAATGTATGGAAATCCTTGATCTACAGAAAAAGAAAATGTATTGAGAGCATTTAAGATGGGTCTTAAATCAACTCCTTATTTTAAAAACTGGTAATGAAAGGTAAAGAATTAAGCCATTGTCCTCTATTCCCAGAATTGATCTTGAGGAATTTTTAATTTTATTGCATATGATTTTATTTTGGCTTAGTGTGTGAATCTTCTTATTTTTGAGATGTATCCTAATTAGGAGGAAAATCATAATATCACTAAGCACCTTAAAGTATTTTGATATAAAAATGGTTTAAAATTTTTTATTGATGTGTCACTGATACACAATCTTACATTCGATTCAAATGTACAGCACAGTGGTTCAACAGTTACCCATATTATTAAATTCTCACCCCCTCTAGTGCGGTTACTGTCTGTCAACATACAAAGATGTTACAGAATCATTCTCCATGATCGCTCTATTACCACCCCTGTGACCAACTTATATTGTGGTTGCGAATTATTGTGTACCTTATTCCCCTCCCCCTCCTTATCCACCTGCTTTAACCCCTCCTCCTTGGTAATCACTAGTCCCTTCTTAGTGTCTTTGAGTCTACTGCTGTTTTGTTACTTCTGTTTTGCTTTGTTTTTATTTTCTACAAATAAATGAAATCATATAGTATTTGTCTTTCTCTGCCTGGCTTATTTCACTTAGCATAATAACCTCTAAATCCATTCATGCTGTTGCAAATGGGAAGCTTTCTTTTTATGGCTGAAAAATACTCCATTGTATATATGTACCATATCTTCTTTATCCATTCATCTATTGATGGACACTTAGGTGGCTTCCATATCTTGGCTATTGCTAACAGTGTGGTGATAAAGATAGGGGTGTATTTATCTTTTTGAATCATGGATTTTTGTTTCCTTTGGGTAAATTCCTAGGAGTGGAATTGCTGGGTCAAATGGTATTACTATTTTTAGTTTTTTGAGGAACCTCCATTTTGATTTCCATAGCAGTTGTACCAATTTGCAGTGTCACCAACAGTGTAGGAGAGTTCCTATTTCTCCACATTCTTGCTGGCATTTGTTGTTTTTTGTCTTTTGGATAGTGGCCATTCTAACTGGTGTGAAGTGGTATCTCTTTGTGGTTTTAATTTGCATTCCATGATGATTAGCAATGTGGAACATCTTTCCATGTGCCTGTTGGCCATTTGTGTATCTTCTTTGGAGAAGTGTCTGTTCAGGTCCTCTGCCCATTTCTTGATCAGATTATTGGTTTATTTTGGTGTTGAGGCTTATGAGTACTTTATATATTTTGAATGATAACCCCTTATCAGATATAAGTTGTTAACCCCTTATCAGATATAAGTTGTTTACGAATATATTTTCCCATACTGTAGGGTATCTTTTTGTTCTGCTAATGGTGTCCTTTGCTGTATAGAAGCTTTTTAGTTTGATGTAGGTCACTTTTTATTTTGTTTCCCTTGCCTGAGGAGATGTGTCCATGAAAAAATTGGTCATGCTTATATTCAAGAGATTTTTGCCTATATTTTCTTCTAAGAATTTTATGGTTTCATGACTTCCATTTAGGTGTTTGATCCAGTTTGAGTTTACTTTTGTGTATGAGGTTAGATAATCTAGTTTCATTCTCTTGCATGTAGCTGTCCAGTTTTCCCAACACCAGTTGTTGAAGAGGCTGTCTTTTCCCCATTCTATATTCATGGCTCCTTTATCATGTATTAATTGACCATATATGGTTGGGTTTATATCTGGGCTCTCTATTCTGTTCCATTGATCTATGGATCTGTTCTTGTGCCACTAACATACTGTTTTGATTATTATAGCTTTGTAGCATAGCTCAAAGTTAGGGAGTGTAATAACCCCAGCTTTGTTCTTCTTTCTCAAGATTGCCTTGGCTATTTGGGGTCTTTTGTGGTTTCATATGAATTTTAGGATTATTTGTTCTAGTTCATCAAAAAATGTTGGTATTTTGATAGGGATTGCATTGAATCTGCAAATTGCTTTGGGCAGGATGGCCATTTTGACAATATTAATTCTTTCTATTCATGAGCATGGGCTAGATATCCTTTTATTGTTGTCTTTAATTTCTTTCAGGAGTGTCTTATAGTTTTCCAAGTATAGGTCTTTCATCTCCTCGGTTAGGTATATTTCTAGGTATTTTATCTTTTCAATGCAGTTGTAAAAGGAGTTGTTTTCCTGATTTCTCTTTCTGCTAGCTCATTGTTAGTATATGGGAATGCAACAAATTTATGTGTATTAATTTTGTAGCCTGCAGCTTTGCTGAATCCAGTTATTCTCATAGTTTTATGGTGGAGTCTTTAGGGCTTTATGTATAATATCATGTCATCTGCAAATAGTGACAGTTTAACTTCTTCCTTACCAACTTTGAAGGCTTTTTTCTTTGTCTGATATAAGTACTCCTACTCCTGCTTTTTCCTCCCTATTATTTGCATAAAATTTCTTTTTCCGTCCCTTCTCTTTCAATCTGTTTATATCTTTGGGTCTGAAATTAATCTCTTGTAGGCAGCATATAGATGTATCTTGTTCTTTATTCATTCTGCCACTCTGTCTTTTGATTGGTGCATTCAGTCCATTTATATTTAAGGTAATTATTGACGGGGATGTACTTAGTGCAATTTTATTGTTTTCTGGTTGTTTTTATAGTTCCTTTCTTCCTCTTATATTCTTGTTATTTGATGGTTTTCTTTATCGGTGCATTTGGATTTCTCTTTAATTTTTTTGTGTATCTGTGGCTTTAGTTTTATGGTTACCAAAGGTTCAAGGATAACTTCTTTACTATATAAGAGTATATATTAGGTTGTTGATCGCTCTCTTTCAAACACAGTGTTAAAGTACTTTTTTTCTTCTTCTTCCTTCTCACTTTATGTAGTAGATGTCATAATCTTCACTTTTTGTGTATCCTTTGAGTCTGTGTATAGTTGATTTTGCTTCTGTTTTGTTTTAATTTCGTATTTGCTTGGTAATTTATTGGTCTACTACCTTTACTGTGGTTTTATTTTCACTGGTGAAAACTGTTTAGCCTTATGAACATTTCCATCTACAGTAGTCCCTTTAACATATCCTTTAATTTAGATGTTATAAATTCTTTGAGTCTTTGTTTATCTGGAAATTGTTTAATCCCTGCTTCAAATTTAAATGATAATTTTGCTGGGTAGAGGATTCTTGGCTGAAAGTCCTGTTTCAGTACATTAAGTCTTTCATGCTGCTCCCGTCTGGCCTGTAAAGTTTCTGCTGAGAAGTCTGTCTGATGGGATTTCCTTTATAAGTAATCTTTTTTCTCTCTCAGGCTATTTTCAGTTCTCCTTATCCTTAATCTTTGCTAGTTTAATTATTATATGTCTTGGTGTTGTCTTACTGGGGTTCCTTTTGTTAGGGGTTCTCTGTACTTCCATGATTTGAGTGTCTTATTTCCTTTCCTAGATTGGGGAAGTTTTCAACAATTATTTCCTCAAAGAGACGTCTATCCCTTTCTCTGTCTCTCCTCTCCCTCTGGTGCCCCTGTTATGCAAATATTGTTTCATTTGGTTAGGTCACATAGATCCCTTAGAGTCTTTCATTCCTAGAGATCCTTTTTTTCTCTGTTCCTCAGCCTTCATGTTGTTTCTGTTCTCTGATTTTCATCTTATTGTCTACTCTACTTGCAGCAACCTAGTATTCATTCCCTGCATTGTATGTTTCATTTCTGATACTATATTCTTCAGCTCTGAGTGGTTCTTTTTCAACTCTTCTCTTTGTTCAAGTCCTCCCTGAGATCTTCAATACTTTTCTTCAGATCTATGAGCATATTTATGACTTTTACTTTGAAATCTTTATCATGAAGATTGGAGATTCCATTTCATTTAGTCCTCTTTCTGGTGTCTTGTCTTGTAGTTCTGTTTGGAACATATTCCTCTGCCTCCTCATTTTGTCAGGGTTTCTGTGTTTCTTCCTTTGTATTACATGGCTCTGCTGTGCTTCCTGTCCTAGAGAGTAATAGCTTTATGAAGGAGGTGTCCTGTGGTGCCCAGAGGCTCAAGACTCTTTACTCTCCAGTGCCTGGTTCTACTTTGTGGGAGCCCCAGTTGCTTTTGCTGTGCAGTGGGTGGGACTGCCTTTCTGTCTGCTGGTAGTGGTCTGAGTCTGCAGTGCTGGCAGTTTTCTTCAGCTGCCTTTGTGATCAGAGCAGAGGCCTCTGCTGGGATTGCTGTGGGCAGGGCTGCCCTCTGCCTGCCCTACAGCGATGGTGGAGCTGCAGGGTTAATGGGGTGGGCTGGGCTGTTGCACAGCTCTTGGGCCTGGCTGAAAACGCAGCATGGGACTTTTCCCCCTGGGGGGAGCAACGAACTCTTGGATCTGGATCCTGCAGGCACCTCCCCATTCAGACTGAGACTGAGCCGTGAAAGCTGGGAGAGTCTCACGTTGCCTGCCTTGCAGCAAAGTCTGATGCTGCTGCTGGGCCGAGTAGGTCGGCTCCTAGGCACTGCGCTCAAGGAGACACCTTGGGGCTGAGTTGCCAGTGAGGAGCATGGTGTGTCTGGGGCTCCTGAGATTTCCTGAACTGTTGGGCCAAGGGAAGGCTGGAGAGGTATCTCCCACTTGCTCTTTCTTCTGAGGAGAGAGCTCCATCCAGCTCTTGCCCCTCTGGCACCTGTCCTGCTGGCAAATCTTTCAAACTGCTGTTTCTGCTTTGGGTCTCAGCACTGGTAGGACATGCCTGTCCTCCACAAGCGGCTGGAGTCTCAGCCTCCCCGAGTGTTTACCCGTCCCTGTTGTCCAACCCCACGAGTCCTCAGGACCCAGCATATTGTGGACTTGCACTCCCAGAGGATATCTCCACACCAGGTGTGCAGAGTTCTTAGGCTCCTGCCTTTCTGGACTCTTTTCCTTTTCCTCCTGCCTGTGGGCTGGGGTCAGGGAAGGGCTTGGGTCCCACCCAATGGTGGCTCTGTCTCTTACCCCTTCTCTGTGCAGTCTTCTCTTCTTCTCCAGATGTGGGTGGTCCGTTCTGCAGACTTCAGGTTGTTTTCAGGTTTAGTTCTATTTGCTGTAGTTTCTTTGGTTGTGTGTTTGTGGGAGGAGGTTTTGCCTTGCCTTCCTACTCTGCCACCTTTTCTCTGCCCTATGTTTCCAACAGTGTTATTTATAAGTGTGTAGAGGGGGATTTTGCAGCTAGAACTAGAAGGATTTCATACCAAGGAGGTGTAAAATAAAGACTGATACAGCACACATAATAGTCTAAGGACTAATTTCCTTAGTTTATAAAAACAACTATCCAATAGAAAAATGGGCAAAGAGTATGAACAGTTAGCTTACTACAGGTGGCTGTTTTAGGGTAGTTACTGCAGAATTCCTTGTTTTAGCAAAGTACTTGAAACAACCTAAATGACCATCAATAAGTGCCAGTTAAATAAATCATGATACATATCCCACTATACTGATATGGAATAATTTTTAAGAAGTTTCAGAGTTGTATATGTATGATACTGTGCTATAAAGAAAATAAGAGGACAAATATATGCCATATTAATGTTCATACAAGTTCAATTATGTTCTTATATGGATGTATTTATAAGGATAGAGAGATCGACAGTGGTTGCCTTTGGGTAGGGAAATGGGAGACCTAAAAATAAAGGCTGGGATGTAGACTTGTTTTCCATTGTGTCCTGTTTAAAAAACTTTTTTTTTTTTCCAGTGTGACTTTAAATTAGCAATGAAAATATAAAAGCTTGGCACCCTCTAATTAGTCTATAGGCACACACCTGATCATCTATATTTACCCTCTTACAGCACTAAACTATGTTTTCTACCTTTATATTGCATCTACCTACCACTTCAGCATTTTATTAAAAAATAATAATAATAATAATAAGGGAGAAATGTGGGATTCACATATAAACCAAGTATATAAATCAAATGAATAATCATAATTGACCTGATTGTTTATAGTTCATGATGCGTGATCAAAACCGAAAGTTTCTGTGATGACTGCCCTTGCACTGTTCACCATGTAACTTATTCACTATGTAAGAACTTGTTCACCATGTAAGAACTTGTTTGTTATGCTTCAGAAGATTGGAGACTGTTGAGAATTAGGCTTGGGGTTGATTAATGATTGTGCATTGAGTCCCCTATACAGAATTTTATTGTTGTTAACAACCATATGATCAATAAATGTGAGAGGTTCCCTCTCAAAAAAAAAAAAAAAAGCTTGGCAACCTCTCAAAACACCAAAGCATTGGCATTGATTATCATTGTTTCCAAATGACTTCACTTAGAGCGGCTGGTTAATTTTGGACAAGCTGTATACTGTCACAGTGCCTTGGTTTCCTCATCTATAAATGGGGTGATAATAGAACCTAGGTTTTAATGACACAGTCCTATAAA
Source organism: Manis pentadactyla (assembly GCF_030020395.1). Classification (NCBI taxonomy): domain Eukaryota; kingdom Metazoa; phylum Chordata; class Mammalia; order Pholidota; family Manidae; genus Manis; species Manis pentadactyla. The sequence goes on along the minus strand of NC_080019.1, from coordinate 68,109,008 downwards.
GTGCTTACAAAAATGCTTGGTGCACAGCAAGCTCTGAATAAGGGCTATCTGTTCAACAGATGAATGACCCTGAAATGGCCATACTGTAAGTCATTTTATGAGATAGAACCATGCAATGAAGATTTTTAGATAGTGAGACAGCGAAAACTTGGGTCTTTAGTTTGGATAGGCATCTTTGAGCTGCATCCTAACCAGGTTCAGCTACCATGTCACTGTCTTCTCTGCATCTGTCGTTTCAGCTATGTAAAAGGCCCCATCTAGCTCTGGTGCTAAGATTGATTCTTTTGGAATTCTGATTTCAGGACACCTCTTACCTGTTCATCACTGGTCCTGATGTTGTGAAGTCTGTCACCAACGAGGACGTTACCCAGGAGGAACTTGGTGGTGCCAGGACCCATACCACCATGTCAGGTTAGAGGGTCTGAGGCTCACGTCACTGTTTTCAAATACTGAGAAGAGGGCCAAAGAGAATGGTTACGATGTTTTATAAATGCAACTTAATTGACAGAATTTGGAAAGACCATAGTATGGTGTATTGACTACAGGTATAATAATAAAGATGTGTTTAGTATTTTAAATTTGTTGGAATAAATAACAGGCTATTATTAATGCTTTCATATTCTTTAAAAATTTTAAAGGTATCTGGAATGGTTGTTGTAAGATGTGTGATTTATATGTATGCAGTTGAGCCCATTAAAAAAATTTTATTGCTTGACTTTCTTTTACTCCAAAGTGGTGTATGTCTTGGAGTAGATGGTGTTTTACCTGTCACCATTGGTCAGATGCAGTTGTAAAGGAAGGGTCATGGCCCACATGTTCACCAACTTCCTCATAGCTCGTCACTCTTTTGGGGTATGTGCCCCCCACTGTGCTGAGTTCAGAATGTATAAAGATCATTTTTTGCTTTGGTGTTGAAACAAAAAAGTTACTGTTTATAAGCATACATGGAATTGCAAGTAGGGCATGAATCTGATGTTAGTGAAGACATTTATTGTTGAAGCAAAGATTGGAATTCTGAATTTTCTTGGAAAAAGACACCAAGTTGTGAAAGCATTGCCCACCATAACAAGCAGTGTAATGAAGACAGGAGAAATTGCCTCTTCGAAAGATGTCTAAGCAATGAGAGGATAGTGTGACTGATTTATGCACTGCATTAGACTGTGGTTAAGATACTGGGTTGTCATTATCGGCATTTCTTTCTTAGTGTACATATAATAGAAGTGTGTCTTACTATCATTTAAGGCTTAGATTTTATAAAATATGGTTTTAAAAGAAAAAGAGCTCTTGAATCCCTGCCCCCCCACCACATAAAAATTATTCCTCCCCCATCTCAGTTGGCATCAACCTCGACTCATTCCTTTCCCTCCCCACCAGCTCCGTTCAGCTCCATCTCCAGCACACATCTAAATCGGACCGCCTCTTGTCATTGACTCCTCACAATTTGTCATCACACTCTTGTCTCAGGGCTTAGTAAGAGCAGTTTTTCTTTCTTACTGGGATATAAAATAATGTTGAGTCTTCATGGCATCTTAGATTTGATGAAGTATTCTATTTTTTCCTGATTTCAATAATACACGTTTGTAGTAGACAATTTAGAAAATACAGGAATAAAAATGACTAGAAATTCCATCATCCACTGATTTTCACGACTCATGTTTAGGTTATATACCCTTGCAGTCTTTTCATGCAGATAGGTATGAATATACATACACGTACTCAAACATAGGTGCATAATACTCTTTTGTAGCCCTTTTTTCACTTGACAGCTTAAAATAATGAATGTCTGCCTGTGACATTAAATTTCTGCAGCATAATTTTAGTTTTAAAGGTGACAGTTGGTGTTCTTGCTGAGCCTGAGGCTCTTTGATGGGCCATGTCTGACGTGCGTAGCTTTATATCTGCAGAGCGTGACCCAGAAGATACTGTATACATATTTTTCCTTTTTTCTCTTTCTCTTTTTTTTTGGTAACAGCTTTATTGAGAGATAGTTCATATATTATACACGTGTGAAATACTATTTAAAGTACAGTTCAATGGTTTTAGTATAGTCAGTGTTGTTCAGCTATCACTATAATTAATTTTAGAACATTTTCAGCACCCCAAAAAGAAAACCTGTATCTGAGAGCATTTGTTCCCCATTTCTCCCCCAATACTCTAGCTCTAGACAATCACTAATTTATTTTCTGTTTCTATGGATTTGTCTGTTCTGGGTATATATGGATATATAAGTGGAATCAAACAAGAGGTGTTTTTTTGTGACAGGTTTCTTTTAGTTAGCCTAGTATTTTTAAGGTTTATCCATGTTATGGCATGAATGAGTACCTTAATCCTTTTTATTGCTGGATAATGTTTTGGGGTATGGATATACCACATTTTGTTTATCTGTTGATCAGTTAAACATTTGGATTGTTTCCACTTCTTGGCTGTCATGAATATACTGCTATAAACATTCATGTCTAAGTTTTTTTGTGGACATGTTTTTGTTTCCCTTGGGTATATACCTAGAATGGAATTTCTGAGTCAAATGGTAACTTTGTCTAGTTTTTTGAGGAATTGCTATGCTGTCCTCCAAAGTGGCTGTACCAATTCATAAATATTTCTTGAATGAAAGAATCCTGTTATGTTGAAAATGCTTTTTATTCATTCAGCAAATACTGGGTGCCTGTGTGTGAACCATTATTCTATGTACTAGAAATACATTTTTGAAAGAAAGAAAGAAAAAAATCCTTGCCTATTTGTGACTTATATTCAGCAGAGGAGATACACAACAAACAATAAACCTTATAAATAAGAATCTTACATAGGATGATAGAAGGTAATATATGTCATGGAAAAAGTGGAACAGTGTAAAGGGGTTGGGATTGTTGCAGTTATAAAAGGGTGGTCAGGGCAGGCAGGCCTCACTGTGAGGGTAACAGCGGAGCAGATTTGAGGACATTAACTGCATGAATATCTAGAGGAGAAGCACTGCAGGCAGAGGGAATAGCTTATACAAAGGTGCAGAGGAAGGAGAGTGGCTGGCATGTTCCGTGAACAGCAAGGAAGGTGGTTGGAGTAGAAACATGACACAGTTTGTCTTACAGAGCTCAGTTTAGCTGTGGTGTGGAGAGACTGTAGAGGCACAGTGGAAGCAGGGAGCCTGCTGGGGTGAACCTGGGAGAGCTGGCCCTACTCTCTCGGTTATGTCTGTGGCCCTGTTCGGTTGTGTGAGTTGAGTGTTCTGGAGGAATGATGGCTGATTTCTCACTAGGGCCAGGCAGTTTCCCTCCTTCCCTTCTTTCCTCTCACCATTGCTGAGTGCCAGGACATTATGTACCAGCCAGTATTCTTTTTTAAATTATCCAGCTTTATTGAGAGAGATCTGACATAATCAGGCGTTATTCTTGATGTGGTACTGTGGTGGTAAGATGGGCCTGGTCTCTGTGCTGTTGGAGCTGATCTCCTAGGGGCGATGTCAGGCAGTAAACAAGGGAATGGATGGAAGGCACTTCAGGGAAAAGTGTGAAGAGAACCCCCCTACCCCCCTGCAATGGGAATGGCAAGTGTGGGGTGTGGGGAAGGGCATGCTCTAGACAGGGGCCAGGGAAAGCCTCTGAGTAGGTGGTGTTAGAGAAAAGATCTGAATAAAGAAAGGACTGACTCTGGCAGGGGTGTGGATTCAGAGCAGAGGGAACAAGCTGCATGAGCTGAAGATCAGCGTGAAGGTGTGCGGCATTCCATCCTCAGGGGAGGACAGAGCTGTTAGCCGGTCTGCTGCACACCTGCCCTGGAATGGGCAGGTGGGCACGAAGCAGCATCCGGGGGCTGACAGCTACCCTGGCCCATTATATGCTCCCTGTTTTCTCAGGTGTTGCCCACAGAGCTTTTGAAAATGATGTTGATGCCTTGTGTAATCTCCGGGAGTTCTTCAACTACCTGCCCCTCAGCAGTGAGGACCCGGCTCCTATCCGCGAATGCCATGACCCTAGGTGAGTTGCCGGCTGGAGCACCTTCTCTCATTTTGTAGGTTAGCTTGGTCCTCTCTGTCCCTGCTGCCCTGGCAAGAACTTCAGGGTCTTTTTCCCTTTTGGGCAGCTTGGAGTAGATTGTGGTGGGGAGTCATTGTGGCTCTCAGGTGTGGGCATGGTGGTGACATGTCTGACTACAGCAAAGAAAGATCTCGTATTTATTCACTCTTTTCCTCTGTAATACCTGATAAATAGCTTAGGAGTAAAGAGTGACGAAAAAACCTGCTTTCTCAGAATCTTGATTTGTCCAGAATTGGACATGGAACTTTCTTTGTCTTGGCATGAAATAATGTGAAATGGTTCAGACAGCATACCCTCTAGGAAGTGTGCTTGTGCACACCTGGTGGCTGGGGGCTGGGGCAGTCCTGGGGGAGGGTGTGTTGCTAGCCACCTAGTGAACACCTTTTCTTTTTGCTATTGGGGCTGCTGCCTGACCTGGGGAGGCACCACAGGGTAAGCCAGAGGCCCAGCTGAGGAACTGTTGCTTTAGACCTGTGGTTGCTTTCTTCTTTTTGCTTCTGCTTCAATTTTTAGGCATTCAGTTGGCTTGGACTTTCTTCTGCAGAAGGTATTTAGAATTGTATCCCCTGGGAAAAAGCCATTTTTAGACACTGCCCTACGGGGTGGACCTGGGCTCCCACCTAAGGGGTGCCATTGGGGCCAAGGAGTGGACTCTGGCTTGGGCTTCTTGCTCAGCCCCTTGCAGGACACAGTGGAGGGACAGCCCTGTGTGACTGGTTAGTCCTCAGTGATGCTGCCCACCAGGGTCCTGCAGTTTTTTTAAAGGAGCTCTAGTAAGTTTACTTTCCAGTAGAGAGCTTAACCCCAGTGATTTCATCAGAACTCTCTTTGCATTTCCAAGTTTTCTTTTTAATGTCTCAGGAAGTTAGACTGGGACCTTCCAGAATAGTGTCTTTTTGCCACAATATGCTGCAGTACCGCACACAGTACCCAGAACAGAGGAGTTATTCAGACAGACAGGAGGTATTCGGAGAGGATAAATAAAGGAACCACATTCAGGGGAATAAGCCCATTTTTTCCTCTCTAAATGAAAACAAAGATGTTTTGGGTTAATATCAAGCTCAGGTTGAGTTTAATATGGTGGTAACAAAGGAATGCATCTTTAGGGACTGCCTTGCAAGCCCTGCAGTCACTGAATCAACCCAGGACCCATGATGTGTCTCTCCCACCTGCGATCCACAGAGATCCACAGAAAGCAACTGACTCTTGGAATGCTGATTGTATCTGCTTCTTTTTCTATCCAAAGTGACCGTCTGGTTCCTGAGCTTGACACAATTGTCCCTTTGGAATCTACCAAAGCCTACAACATGGTGGACATCATACACTCTGTAAGTGCTGCATCTGCCCGTCCTGTCTGTGCTGACTCAGCCATGTCCGTGGGCATTGTTTCTTTGGCTAGTGAGGAAGGCCTAGACACACAGGCATTAACATCGGCAACATGCGCAGAGAATGCAGAAACCACAGGTCCAGGGGCCACCAAGTAGTGCGTTCTGGGAAGATGTAGTGGCTGGCTCTGATGGACTTCCGGGTGGAGGAACCAGTTGGGCTGGTAGAGCTCAGGTTTTCAGGTGGCACTCTGCGGTGCATAGAGAAGGGCCATGTCCCCAGAGTCTGGAGTTGAGGCCAGAGTGGCTCTTTGTTAGGCATCTTTGTTTGGAGCCTTATGCTCAGAGGGCATTCGTCTTTCCAAAGAAAGGAGATACATTGTGTTCTATGACAAGGGGGAGGGACACACGTCTGTGTGTGTGTAAGTCTGGAGTCATTTATACTTTTTCCCCAGTGTAGCAGATTCCTAGGTCACTAAGTGAAGAGGACAGTGGTGGGGCAAACTGTGGGTGTCTGTCTGGCCATTGTCTTCCTTACACACTCATCTGCACACTGTGCTCTTAGCAGGCCTTGTGTAAAGGAATGCTGATGGCTCTGTAGACATAGCTTCTCCTGGAGCTCTGGCTTGTGCAGTAACCTGTTCCTTCTTCTGGGCTCTGGGGAGCCAGTGTGAGTTAGCAGCCATGGCCAGACTGTGCCCCACTCAGTGCTGGATTCTGTAGCCTAGTAAGCACTGTAATAACCTTCTACTGTCATGCCCTCTCTCTGACCTCAGCCTGCAATACTCTACACCCTCACTTTGTCCCTGTCCCTCTGCCTTTACCTCTCCTCCTTGACTCTCCAGCCCTCAATTTTTCCATTCCTCTGGAGCCCTCGGCCCCTTCTGGCCTCTGCCTTCTTGGTTTGCCCAGCTTGGACTCTGCCATTCTGTCAGATATTAAGGGCCAGGCACTGTTCTCAGGGCTGGTGCTAAATGACACTGTGATGGACAAAATCCCTGCCTCAGGGACCTCACGTTGGGTGAAATACATAGAGAGCAAAAGCATATACATCACGGGAAGATTTAGATCCAAAAAATACTATGAAGAAGATAAAAGAGGGTCTCTGTCATCAGCACCCCTGATTCTTTTCTTGCCCTGTAGGGCTCCAGCCCCCATTCAGGGCTGCAGTCATCCATCCACATGCTGCCTACGGTGCCTGGGGCTGCTGGAAGAGAGACCCAGAGCCCAGCTCTAGCCGAGGATGGGCCCTCTGGCTTGAATATGTCCTGCGAGCCTCCCCTCAGTGCCTGTTTTTATAATCTTCACTTTCCTTAAGGCCTGATCCAACCCCTCACTTCCTTCTCCAGTCCCCACTCTGATCAGGTGACAGCATAAATCAGTTTTTCTTGTTTTTAGATATTATATACATGGAATCATAGTATATGGTCTTACTGTGTCTGGCTTCTTTCACTCAGCATTGTTTGTGAGATTTGTCCGTGTTGTTGCATGTTGTTCTTGTTGGTATCCTTACACTTTTGTATAAGCAGACTAGTTTACCCACTATCAGTGGGCATTTGGGTACTTTCTAATTTGGGGCTATTATGAATAGTTCTGAAATGAACATTCTATTATGTAATTTTTTTGATAAGTAAATAACACATTTTTGTTGAATCCATACCTAGGTGTGAAAGTCCCATGTCATAGGGTATGCCTACATGTAGCTTTAGTAGATACTGCCAGAGGGTTTTCAAAGGGGTTAAACCAGTTTTCACTCCCACCAGCAGCATAGGAAGGAAGGGTCCAGTTCCTTCACGTCCTCACTGCTTGGCCAGTGCCATGCTGTTTTAATCACTGAGAGTTTATGAGAACGCTTGCACGTCAGGTAGCTATCGTTCCTCTTGATGATTCTTTTTTTGGAGTTTTCTTGACTGGTCTTTGCTTGTTTATTTTTCCATAAGAACTTTAGGGTCAGTTTGTCTTGTGTTAGGGTGGAGGGGTTAGAAGTAGGGAATCCTGTTGTTTTTATTGCTGTCCTGTTAAATTTTTTTTTTTTTTTTCTGAGTCAACCTCTTTATTTTAATTATTTATTTATTTTTTTAGATAATTATTTTTTATTGAAGGGTAGTTGATGCACAGTATTACATTACATTAGTTTCAAGTGTACAACACAGTGATAAAACATTTATATACATAATTCTAGGTTCCAGCTATCACCCTACCAAGCTGTTACAATATCTTGACTATATTCCTTATGCTATACATTACATCCCGGTTACTTATTTATTTTACCATTGGAAGTCTGTCCTTTTTTTTTTTTTTTTTTTTTTGTGAGGGCATCTCTCATATTTATTGATCAAATGGTTGTTAACAACAATAAAATTCTGTATAGGGGAGTCAATGCTCAATGCACAATCTTTAATCCACCCCAAGCCTAATTTTCGTCAGTCTCCAATCTTCTGAGGCATAACAAACAAGTTCTTACATGGAGAACAAATTCTTACATAGTGAATAAGTTCTTACATGGTGAACAGTACAAGGGCAGTCATCACAGAAACCTTCGGTTTTGCTCATGCATTATGAACTATAAACAGTCAGTTCAAATATGAATACTCATTTGGTTTTTATACTTGATTTATATGTGGATACCACATTTCTCTCTTATTATTATTATTTTTAATAAAATGCTGAAGTGGTAGGTAGATACAAGATAAAGGTAGAAAACATAGTTTAGTGTTGTAAGAGAGCAAATGTAGATGATCAGGTGTGTGCCTGTAGACTATGTGTTAATCCAAGCTAGACATGGGCAATAAAACATCCACGTATGCAGAAGATTTCTCTCAGAACAGGGGGGGTGAGGTTCTAAGCCTCACCTCTGTTGATCCCCAATTTCTCACCTGATGGCCCCCCTGCGACTGTGCCTGTCTTAGGTTGTTCCTCCCTTGAGGAATCTTACCCGTCTCTGGCTAACCAGTCATCTTCCGGAGCCATACAGGGAAATGTGAAGTTGGTAAGTGAGAGGGAAGCCTTATTGTTTGAAAAGGTTAGCTTTTTACTTCTTTGCATATTTATGCCCTGTGGCTTCTATGCCCAGCATTTGTCTTGAGGTATCTTTACCACTTGGAAGAATTATGATACTTGGTAAATTTGATATGAGGCACGAATTCTATTTAAGGGTTGTAATTAGGAAGGAAGAAGAAAAGCTATAGAAGTAGAAGGCGGTGTCCTGTTAAATTTATGAGCTAAATTGGGAGAATTGATATCATTATGAGTCTGAAACTGTCTAAAAGCATAGTTGGTATCTCTGCTGCCGTATACTTTTTTCCTTCTGGGGATTGTTTTAAAGGTATCCTTGTGTAGGTTGTTCACATATAAGTTTATTTCTAAGTGTCTAATCTTTTTATTGTAAAATGGGTCTTTTCTGTCTTCTGTTTTTTAGATTTATATGAAAGCTATTGGTTCTGTTTATCAACTTTATATCCTGTTACCTATTAAGTTCTCTTATTTGTAATAGTTTTTTATTGTTAATTCTTTTGGGTTTTTCAAGTGTACTAGTATAGCATCTACGTATACTTCTACCTTTTCCTCTCCAATTTTGTCATTTCTTTTGTCTGGTAGTTCTGTCACTACCTCCATGTTTTATAAAATGTATTGATGAGTAATGGTAGAGTGGGCATCTTTGTCTTTTTCCTAACTTTAGAGAGACTGCCATTAGCGTTGCCTAATTTTGTATCATTTTCTCATGTAAGAAAGCCACCACTGCTTCCTATTTTAATTTTTGTTGTTTACTTTTTTACCCCCCAATCAGGATGGATGCTGAATATTATTAAACCTTTTCAGGATTTATGGAGATGTTCATGTGGTTTTTTTCTAAATCTACTAATATGTCTTAATAGGTTTCCTAATATTGAACTATTCTTATTCCTGAAGTAAATCCTGCCTGTTACATGATGTTGATATCTTATTTTGAATTTTTGTATCACTAACATGTGATGTTAGTAGATGTGTTTTTTTGTGTGTGTTATCTTTAAATTGTTTTGCTGTCAGTGTTGTTCTTGCTTCATGTACTCATTTGCTAGGGATGCCATAGTAACAATACCACAGACTGGATGGGTTACCCAACAGAAATGAGTTTTCTCACAATTCTGGAGGCTGCAAGTCTAAGATCAAGGTTCCAGCAGGGTAGGTTTCTGGTCAGCTGCTTTCTTCTGCAGGCAGCTGCTGTCTTGTGTCCTGATGTGGTCTTTCTTCTCTGTGCACATGGGGAAAGAAATCTCTGGTGTCTGTTCCTTCTCTAATAAGGATACTAGTCCTACCAGATCAGGGCCCTGGTCTTATGACCTCATTTAACCTTAATGATTTCCTTAAAGGCTCCATCTCCTAATAAAGTCACATTGAAGGGACTGGGGGGTAGATACAGTTCAGTTCAGATAGCATCATAAAGAGAATTTGAGAGTTTTTTTTCCATGCTTTGGAACAATTTAAATAATATTGAGATTTTCTAATCTTTAAAGATTTGGTAGAAATTCTCCTGTGAAATTGTCAAAGTCTTGTGCTTTTTTGTGGGGGAGGAGTGGCTTTTTGATAACTTACTCTGTTCTTTAATTTTACTATGTCTCCAAACTTCGCTGGGTCAGTTTTGATAACTTTTTTTTTCTATGATCTGCTTTTTTTCTAGGTTTTCAATTTTATCTGCACAAGGTTGTGCACAGTGATCTCACAAGATTAGTGACATCTATTTCAGTGGTTTTCTTGACAGGTATTTTGTTGATGTATTTTAGAGAATGAATTGTTTAACTTTTTCTTTTTTAAGGCTCACTATTTTCTTCTTTTATATTCTTTTTCTACTTTCTTTCAGTTTATCATCTTGTCTTTCCCCCTAAATTTCTGAGCTAGAAGTTTAATACATATGTTTTCTTCCTTTGATTTTGATACTGTATCTATAGGATTATGTAAAGGACATGATCAAATAGCCAATATCTAACTGCAGGGGAGGCTGGGAAACATGACAGCCATCTGCCCATCATTTTTGTTACAGCGGTAAAAATGAGAGCTAGATTTTTGGTGGATCCTTAGCAGTCTATGCCTTATTTTCTTAGTGCTTTTAAAACAAAAACAAATATTATCTACAAAAACATGACCAGTGAAATGTCTGTCTTTTCCCTTTCCTTTTTCCTATCAGTTGTCCTTCTCAGAGGTAACTGCTCTTAAGTTTCTAGTTTATCTCCCCAGAAAATTTACTTATATTCCAAACACATATCCATTACCTTTGTCTCAAAAAAGGTTGCATTACACACCCTCTCACACCTTTCTCTTTTTTCACTTTATTTTCCTATCATGGATAGCATACAGATTTACCTTATTCATTGTAGTGACTGTATAAGTACTCCACTGTATGGATGGAACATTAGTTCAACATTACCCTACTGATAGAACATTTAGATCCTTTATAGTTTTTGCTGTTACAAGCAGTGCTCAGCAAATGTGTGTGTATGTGTGTGTGTGTGTGTGTGTGTGTGTATTAGTGTATTAGTATATTTTTGAGACTATCCATCAGATCAGAACCCAACAATGAAATTTTGTCAGTATGAATATTAAAAAATAATTTCTGGGTAATTGAGGTAATGATGATCTCCTAAATCCAAAATACTCTATACATATCCTCTGAAAACTATAGGTCAACAAGAACAGATAATACTACCATTCGCTTGCCGTTAGCATAATGGAAGATGGGAAACTACGGACTTCAAATATCAAAAGTAAAAAATACCACTTTCTAATAGGACTCTTTCTTGAGTTCTCACTATAAGTGCCTGTGAGAAACTGCACAAAGAAAGGGAATTTAGGAAAAAATCACTTTCAAGAAGAGGAAGTTCAATGTGAGAGTGAAAATAATGGTAAAGAGTCCTGTTAGGTCAGACTAGTGACTTCAGGGATAGACCTTAAACATGCCCATAGGAATCAAGGCAGTTGTAGAAATGCATTGCTTCTGGGATAGAAAAGATTAAAAAGGAAGGGAGAGGAACCCTTGGAAACTGTGACATGAGGGAAAAATGAAGACGTAAATTTGTGTGTTTGCAAGATTAAAAAAAAATGGAGGACATACTACTCCTTTCCCTGCCACCTTCTTAATATCAATACACCATAAACTAAATGGCAACTTGTTATACTTCCAGAGGAGGGTGCTCTTGAACTGGGAATCTTGTTTGCCATCTCAAACTGCCAACACTGTCCACAAAATACAGAGGTACAGGTAGATGTAAACTTACTAAAATAAGAAAACATGAGAAGCAGTATGGAGGTTCCCCAAAAAACTCAAAATAGAAATGCCATTTGACCTAGGAATTCCACTCCTAGGAATTTGCCCTAAGAATGCAGGAGCCCAGTTTCAAAAAGACATATATACCCCTATGTTTATTGCAGCACTATTTACAGTAGCTAAGAATTGGAAGCAACCTAAGTGTCCATCAGTAGATGAATGGATAAAGAAGATGTGGTACAATAAACAATGGAATATTTTCAGCCGTAAGAAGAAAATAAATCCTACCATTTGCAACAACATGGATGGAGCTAGAGGGTATTATGCTCAGTGAAATAAGCCAGGTGGAGAATAACAAGTATCAAGTGATTTCACTCATGTGTGGAGTATAAGAACAAAGCAAAAACTGAAGGAACAAAACAGCAGCAGAATCACAGAACCCAAGAATGGACTAACAGTTACCAAAGGGCAGGGGACTGGGGAGGAGGGGTGGGAAGGGAGGGGTAAGGGGGAAAAAGGGGCATCATGATTAGCACACATAATGTGTGGGGTGGGTAGCACAGGGAAGGCAGTACAGCACAGAGAAGACGGGTAGTGACTCTATAGCATCTTACTTTAAATTAAAGTAATTTAAATTAAATTAAAGTAATTTAGATTAAAGTGGGGTAGGGGGATGATTGCATATTAGACATGAAGAAAGAATTACAAGGTGCTCTATATGGAGAATGTATTTGAAATTTAATAAGGAATATTGAAGAAAAATAGAAAAATAACGAAGAAATTGAAGATAAAGAAAGAGGTAAAAAAATATTAGAAAAAAATGACAAAAGTGGAAAATAGGCAAAGAAGACCAGATAATTGGAGTGTCTAAAGAAGGAAAACCAAGAACAGAATTAATATTTAAAACTGTAATCTAAGGAAACATGCCATAATAAAATTAACACACAGAGCTACATAATGAAGAGCCTGCTAAGCACCTGGGAAAATTAACTTAGAGTGATCAAACTTGAGTAAATATCCATAATAAAATAAATATCCTCAGGGTGTTGAGGCCAAAAGATCAAATAACTTACAAGGATAAGAGGATTAGAGTAGCATTAGAATTCTCAAAAGCAGGATACAAAACAAGGCAACAATAAAGAAGCACTTTCAGGAGACTTAAGGAAATAGGATGGGACTAAGGATTGTGTATCTGGCCAAACTGATGTTTAGGTGTTAAAACTAAGGAAAACCAGTTTTAAATATTCAAGAACTGAGGGAATTCCTTGTTTCTAGGCTCTTTTAAGGAAGATGAGCTTCATCTAACAAAGACATGACTGAAGAAATTTCAGCAAAAGGATTGATGATGTTTATTTATAATTCTAAAACTAAAACAAGGCTGGGATTAAGGTTGTGGAACAATGTATAAATGCCATATTTTAGTTGCAGAAAAAGTACAACTGAAAAATGGGAGAAGAAAGAGGGAAATAGTATAACAGATTAAGTTCAATGATTGTGAGTCAACCGCCTTAGAAATAGACAACCCACTTAGTCTGTTTCTGTAACATTTTATTAAGGGTATTAAAAAAGTATTACGAAGGTAACTGCTGGACCAAAAATGTAGACCTTCAATAAATAACAATATAAAACATACCGTATAAATAGCAAATGTAACATACTCCATAATTATAAAATGGTAGTAAAAATAAGCCATTTATATGGAGGTTCCTCAGAATGCTCAAAATAGAAATACCATTTGACCCAGGAATTCCACTTCTAGGAATTTACCCTAAGAATGCAGCAGCCCAGTTTGAAAAAGACAGATGCACCCCTACGTTTATCACTCCACTATTTACAATAGCCAAGGTATGGAAGCAACCTAAATGTCCATCAGTAGATGAATGGATAAAGAAGATGTGGTACATATACACAATGGAATATTACTCAGCCATAAGAAGAAAACAAATCCTACCATTTGCAACAACATGGATGGAGCTAGAGGGTATTATGCTCAGTGAAATAAGCCAGGCAGAGAAAGACAAGTACCAAATGATTTCACTCATATGTGGAGTATAAGAACAAAGGAAAACTGAAGAACAAAACAGCAGCAGAAGCACAGAACCCAAGAATGGACTAACAGTTACCAAAGGGAAAGGGACTGGGGAGGATGGGTGGGAAGGGAGGGATAAGGGTAGGGAAAAAGAAAGGGGGCTTTACGATTAGCATGTATAGTGCGTGGGGGGCACGGGGAGGGCTGTGCAACAGAGAGAAGACAAGTAGTGATTTTACAGCATCGTACTACACAGATGGACAGTGACTGAAGGAGTATGTGGGGGGGACTTGGTGATGGGGGGAACCTAGTAAACATAATGTTCTTTCTGTAATTGTAGATTAATGATACCAAAATAAAAAAAAATAAGCCATTTATATTTTGGTATAACATATTTACTAAACTCATTTATCTCATTTATTGGAAGAAAAAGGTTAAATTTGTCTCATAAAGCAAGACGAACTATATGTGGTATTAAGGAGACAAAAGTAATTCAGGAAGTTTACACATAAAGGGTGGGCAAATTATACCAGGACAATGGAAACAACATCCCAGTGTTTGTGATCCTAATATTGGAAGACATATTCAAGTGTTAACTGGCAAGGAAAGACTGTTCCAAATGTCAAAGCTACAGTTCACAATGATATAAAAGACCTGTCCTCCAGATAATATGGCTACCATCTTTATGAAGCATAACTATAGGTGATCCAAGGAGCCATAGGTAGAAACAAATAATGGACTTAAACACACCATAATTAGTACAAGGCAGGTCAAATGGAGAAAAATAAGAGATAGGAGAACTCAATAATATAGTAGGTACTTCTTACAGATCTATTTCAGACTTTAGAGACTGTTAATAGGCAATAAATCTTAGTAAGTACTCATGGAACATTCACATAAGTTGAACATAATAGGTTAGAAAGCATCCATCATTAAATAAAAGGTGAAAATATTACGGCACTGATCAAAAGTAAGACACTTACAGCAACAAAAACAGAAGTACAATCTCAACTAGGAAATAAATCTGTTGAACAATTCTCAGATGAAAGAAAATACAGACCAAGCAACAGAATTTAAAAAAAAGATAAAACATTACACATCAAAACTTATGGAATATTTTTATAGTAATGAGCCTAGGAAAATTTATAGCCTTAAGTGCTTAGTTAAAATGAAAGAAGGAAAATGGACTAATTTAATTCCCAGCTAAAAAGCCAGGAAAAAAATGTTCTAAAAGAAATCATACAGGATTTAACAAGGATAAAGAAATGTTATGATTTAGGAAGTAAAACAATAATAGGTGTGATTAATGAAATAGAGTCACTACTACCTAACAAAGCAGTGAACACACAAATGTGAAGTGAAAAGGGAAACAACCATAGAATTGGTTATTACAAACCATTAGAGATTAGGTAAACTGGACAATTTGTTTAGAAAACACATTTTATCAGAAATTGACCCTATTAGAGGTAGAAAGCTTAAGTGGACTAAATTCAGTAGAAGAAATTCACAGAAAAAACACCAGGCACAGATAGTTTCATGTTGTAATTGTGTGAAACCTCCAGAGACCAGTCATAGTGCTACATAAATTGTTTGTTTCAGAGTGTAGATAGGAAAACAAACATATACATCCACTTCCAAGTTCTCATTATGAGGTATGTGTGGCACTGGTACCTGAACCTGACAAATACAGAAGTGACTTCAGATTAATATCACTTACTGATATTTTTGCAGCAGTACCAAATAGTTAAGCTAACAGACCCCAATACCATATTAAAATTATACACCATGACCAAGTGGGATTGATTGTAGGAATACAAGGTTGGTTCTAGGAAATCTTGAAATGTACTATGTTAATAGATAAAAGGGAGAAAGATCATATTTTCATAGATGCTGAGAAAAGCCCTTAGGAATATTCAAAATAGGAATGATTGAATACTTTCTTTTTTTTAAATTATGACATACGATCTTATTAAGATTTCACATGAACAACGTTGTGGCTTCAACATTCACCCATATTATCAAGTCCTCACCGCCCCCATTGCAGTCACTGTCCATCAGCGTAGTAAGTGCTATAGAGTCACCACTTGTCTTCTCTGTGCTGTACTGCTTTCCCTGTGACCCCCCTACATTATGTGTGCTAATCGTAATGCCCCTTAATCCCCTTCTCCATTCCTTCCCACCCTCCTCAGCCCTTCTGCTTTGGTAACCATTAGTCCCTTCTTGGAGTCTGTGAGTCTGCTGCTATTTTGTTCCTTCATTTTTGCTTTGTTTTTATACTCCACAAATGAATGAAGTCATTTGGTACTTGTCTTTCTCCACCTGGCTTATTTCACTGAGCATAATATCCTCTAGCTCCATCCATGTTGTTGCAAATGGTAGGATTTTTTATTCTTCTTATGAATGAATAATATTCCATTGTGTATATGTAGCACATAGATGAATACTTTCTTAAGGTGAATAAAACTTAAATCTTTCCCAAACCCAGCATCTTACTTAATAAGGAAAGGCTTAGTCCCACTAAAATCAGGAACAAGGCAAGGATGCACACTATCTCTACTATTGTTTAGCATTGTATGGAGGGATTAGCCAATGCAATTGGTCAAGGAGAGGATCAACCAGAGTCAAAGTCTTGGAAAAGAAGTTACGTTTGTAGATGACATAGTATATTAAAAAATGCTAGAGAATGCATGATAAAACTGAAGTAGTAATTAGGGAACAGGATATAAAACTAATATATAGAAATAGTCTTCATTGACATAAACTAACATTATGGTAGGGTAAAGACTCCTTTTACATAGCCACAAAAATAAAATAATTAGTAATAAACTTATGGGGCAAATTAAACTGAAACACAAAATTAGACGAACCAATGGAGAGATATCCCTTCTTCCTGCATACTGGGTTACCATAAAAACACTTCTTCCTAAGGTTGTTGATCAATTTAAGGCAGTCTCAAGCAAAATTTAACAAATAGAACTTGACAAGTTTATACAAAAGTTCATATGGACTGACGTGAACTCATTTATAAATTAGATTGATTTGAAAAGACTGAAGTTTCCCTTGAAAGAAATGTTTGAATGGAAAAATACAAGTGCAAGAATAGCTCAGTGTATTGCCAAAGAACTATTACAGCCATATCATATATTAAGGCATACTGTAGTGAAAACAGTGGTACTGGCACATAAATAGGTCAGTAGAATAGAGTAGAAAAGCTAAAAGTAGATTGACGTACATGCAGAATTCAGGTATATATGATAAATTATCTCAAATTCCAGGGGCAGACATTAGTTTTTTAATGGTGCTGGACAACTGGATAGCTATCAGGCTACGAAAATATGAAATTAGATTTGTACTTTATAATACACTAAATTAAACTGTATGTAGATGCAAGAACTAAATATAACAATTGAATCTATTCAAGCACTAAAAGGTGAATTTCTTTGTAAATTCAGGGGAAGGTAATGAAAGGATTTTGAACTATCACTCAAAATCCAGTTTGTTTTAAAAATGGAAAGTTTGTAAAATTTAAAAATCTCACTCTGCATAGCAAAAAAAATTATAAGTCAAAGGACAATGAACAAACTGGGAGAAAATATTTGGTGCGTATATCCAGAAGACTACTACACTTAATATGTAAGGAACTCTTAAAAATTGAGGGAATAAGGACCAAAATTGATAGAAAAGCAAGCAAACAACACAAATAGTTCACAGATATAGATATTACATATAGAATAGACTTTAAATATATGAAAAGAAGTTAATTTTACTCATAATGCTAGAAATGCAAATTAACACTTGAGTTATCTCCAATCGGTCAGATTGGCAAAAAGTAAACTTGAATGTGCTTTCCACTGGTAAGTCTGTGGGGAAGCGGGAACTGTGGTGCATTGCTGGAAGGGGAACACAGTAATATCTAAGCCTGCTGCACTTTGACCCAACAGTCCTACTTCTAGGAATTTGTCCTGAAGATATACTTCCCACCATACAAAATTATAGATGCACAAAGTTACTACTTGTATTTGTAATTGAAAAACATTCCGAACAACTTGAATGTAAGTCTCAAAATAATGTAAACAACACACAGGAGGGTGGTTGAATAGACTTTGGTGTGTCCACACAATGGGGTATTATGTGGGAGCTATAACTGATGAGGAATTAGTCCCAAGAAGTATTAGAAGAAATATGAAGAAAATAAATAATGAAGAAATCCTAAGCGTAGAAGAGTATCTCTAGTATATTACTTTCCATTGAAGGTAGGGGGAATTAAGAAGTTATAAATGTATCCGCACTGTTCTGCAACACACACACACACACAGAAAATGAAATTTATAACGGTGGGTGGAAAATAAGACAAATCAAGATTGGGGGAAAACCTTTAAAATGAAGTAAAAAAATGAATGCTTCAAATGAGTAACTTTGTCTAGCTACAGAAATAGTTGCAGAGAAACTATGCAGAGAAAGATCTCTCTCCATTAGTTAGGCTTGATTTTTGGCAATTGTATGGATTAGTGATTCTGAAACCATTTTCTCTGTATTTGAGGATTAAATAAATATATTTTGAGGCTAATGGGAGTCAGATGTCCACTGACAGACTATCAGTAATTATTATTATTATTTTGAAGTTAAACAAATATTTATTTATTATTTTATTTATTTTTTTTGAGAGGGCATCTCTCATATTTATTGATCAAATGGTTGTTAACAACAATAAAATTCTGTACAGGGGACTCGATGCACAATCATTAATCCACCCCAAGCCTAATTCTCATCAGTCTCCGATCTTCTGAAGCACAATGAACAAGTTCTTACATGGAGAACAAATTCTTACACAGTGAATAAGTTCTTACATGGTGAATAGTACAAGGGCAGCCATCACAGAAACTTTCGGTTTTGCTCATGCATTATGAACTATAAACAATCAGGTCAAATATGAATATTCGTTTGATTTTTATACTTGATTTATATGTGAATCCCACATTTCTCCCTTATTATTATTATTATTTTTAATAAAATGCTGAAGTGGTAGGTAGATGCAAGATAAAGGTAGAAAACATAGTTTAGTGCTGTAAGAAAGCAAATGTAGATGATCAGGTCTGTGCCTATAGGCTAAGTATTAATCCAAGCTAGACAAGGGCAACAAAACATCCATGGATGCAGATGATTTCTCTCAAAACGGGGGGTGAGGTTCTAAGCCTCACCTCTGTTGATCCCCAATTTCTCACCTGATGACCCCCCTGCGACTGTGCCTGTCTTAGGTTGTTCCTCCCTTAAGGAATCTTACCCGTCTCTGGCTAACCAGTCATCTTCCGGGGCCATACAGGGAAATGTGAAGTTGGTAAGTGAGAGAGAAGCAATATTGTTTGAAAAGGTTGGCTTTTTACTTCTTTGCAGATTTATGCCCTGTGGCTTCTATGCCCAGCATTTGTCTTGAGGTATCTTTACCACTTGGAAGAATTATGATACTCGGTAAATTCGATATGAGGCACGAATTCTATTTAAGGGTTGTAATTAGGAGTAATTATTATTATTGCAATAATTGGCCAGGCAAGAATCATCAGTCAGTGCTAAACCTAGTGGGTGAAAATTTGATGAAGAATAGGATTTTTACATAATTTCTACATATTTCCCCACAAAATACTTTTTAATTACAAATCGAAAAATAGTGACTTTACAGGGGAGAAACCTCTCATATGTGACCACTACCATTAATGGACAAATTGAGTGCTTCACTGAGAGGGTTGTTTCTGTGATATTCCACCAAAAATACCTAATCTGAAATTAAACATGAAGGAACGTGGAAAGCAAATAACTGATCTGTAGTCTTCAAAGATGTCATGATTATGAAAGACAAAGACTGAGGGAAAAAAATTAAAGGAGGCTGAAGAGACATGATTGCTAAAAGTTCTAGGTGGTCTTAGGTCAGATTCTAGAGCTGGAGTTTTATTGCTCTCAAGGATATTATTGGAATAAATGGCAAAATTTGAATAAGGTTTTATAGTAGATAATTGTATTAATGTTAATTTCCTGATTTTGGTAATATCACTGCAGTCATAGAATGTTGTTATTAGGAGAGCATAGAGGTAAACACATGTCTAATTCTCAAATGGTTCAGGAAAAAAATTGTGTGCATATACATATATATATATAGAGAGAGAATATATATACACACATGTATATGTATATATAGAGAGAAAGGTGGGTAGGCAGGCAGGTGGGGAAGGAGAGGGAACGATAAAGCTTACGTGGTAAAATGTTAATAAATGGGGAATCTGGGTAGAGGATATATAAATTATTTTGTACTGTTCTGGAAATTTTAATATAAGCTTGAAATGATTTCCGAATCAGATAAGAAAGTGTAACAGTTAATTCCAGATTCAAATAGAACCTTTAAAAAAGGCTGTATCAGTTTACCCTCCCCACCAATGTAGGAGGTTTGCCCTCCAGCGGGGAGACCATGCTACCTCTGCCTGTGGTCCTGCCTCACTGGAGAACCTGCATGGGGTGCAGCAGCGATGCAGCACTGTAATTCTGTACTTGTATCTTATTCTTTGTCATGTTAAGTTTAGGCATAAATTTATCCCTGCAGGTTGTTGACGAGCGAGAATTTTTTGAGATCATGCCCAATTATGCCAAGAACATCACTGTTGGTTTTGCAAGAATGAATGGGAGGACTGTTGGAATTGTTGGCAACCAGCCTAATGTGGCTTCAGGTAGGATGGAGATGGGCTTATAAACCTCGAGTGGGGGTTGGGGCAGGTCTGCCTGGGCCTCCAGCGTCTGCCTTCTGCATTTTCCTCAGATGTGTCCTTCCATGGTCAGAGAAGAAACCCAAAAGATGTTGTTAAAGCTCCTTTTCTCCTTTAATGTTCGTGTCTCAAAATGCCCCTTTTGTACTTTCCTGTGTTTTACTGTTCTATAGATAACTTCTGAACTTAACCTAGTCTTGTTCAGAGGTATGCTTTCTGTCTCCCCAGGCTATGGGTTGGGGGGAACTCATCCATTGAACTATGAGCTCCACGGGGGCAGGGCTGTTGGTGTCGTCTTCACAGTTTTATCTCCAGTGCCTTCTGTGATGCGGGTACCTGCTTGGTGCTTGATGAGTTAAGAGCATCTTGCTGTGTCTGTGCCCTGTAGCCTTCTGGTGGTAGGGCCAGACCTGGGTGGCAGCCAGCTTGTGGGGACTCTTCTCTAGCTGTGCTCTGGGTGGGGTAGGGACTGTGTGGTGGGGACTGTGCACTCTGCCTTCCTCTCTATTTTCCTTCTTAGATTTGTTGTGAATCCCTGTGTAGGACAAATGTGCCCTCCTATATTGACCGAGACTCTTGTATTTCTGCTGTAGCAGTTTTCTTTGTCTTTAGAAAAAGTGTTTTTTTTTTAAGTATTTTTTATTATGGTAAAATGTGTAACATAAAATTTGCTAGTTTAATCATTTTTAAGTGTATAGTGCTGTGGCAATGCTCACATTCACACTGTGTGTAACCATTACTTATCTTCCAAAACATTTTCAGATCACCCCAAATAGACATTCCCTTTCCACCCTTCCCCCTACCCATTGTGTTGTAAAACTCCTCTGTTTCTGTGAATTTACCTTTTCTAGGTATTCCATATAAGTGGAATCATACAATACTTGTCTTTTTGTGCTTGATTTATTTTACTTAGTATAATATTTTCAAGGTTAACTGATATTTTAGCATGTATCAGAACTTCATTTTAACTTTTCATGGCTGAAGAATATTCCACTGTATGGATACATTTTGTTTAATTATACATCTGTTGATGAACACTTGGATTTCTGCCTTTTAATTCTTGTGAATAATGCTGCAGTGAACATTGTTGAACAAATATCTGTTTGAATCTCTGTTTTCAGTTCTTTTGAGTCTATTCTTGGAGTGAAATTACTGGGTCATATGGTAATTTTTAAAATTCTACTTTGGTATCATTATTATACAATTACATGAACAACATTATGGTTACTAGACTCCCCCCATTATCAAGTCCCCCCACATACCCCATTAAAGTCACTGTCCATCAGCATAGTAAGATGCTGTAGAATCACTACTTGTCTTCTCTGTGCTATACTGCCTGCCCTGTGCCGCAACCCAACATTATGTGTGCTAATTGTAATGCCCCCTTTCCCCCTTCTCCCTCCCTTCCAGCCATCCTCCCCAGTCCCTTTCCCTTTGGTAACTGTTAGTTCATTGTTGGGTTCTGTGAGTCTGCTGCTGTTTTGTTCCTTCAGTTTTTTCTTTGTTCTTATGCTCCACAGATGAGTGAAATCATTTGGTATTTCTCTTTCTCTGCTTGGTTTATTTCACTGAGCATAATACCCTCCAGCTCCATCCATGTTGTTGTAAATGGTAGGATTTACTTTCTTCTTATGGCTGCATAATATTCCATTGTGTATTGTACCACATCTTCTTTATCCATTCATCTAATGATGGACACTTAGGTTGCTTCCATTTCTTGGCTATTGTAAATAGTGCTGCGATAAACATAGGGGTGCATCTGTCTTTTTCAAACTGGAGTGCTGCATCCTTAGGGTAAATTCCTAGAAGTGGAATTCCTGGGTCAAATGGTAAGTCTATTTTGAGCATTTTGAGGAACCTCCATATTGCTTTCCACAATGGTTGAACTAATTTACATTCCCACCAGCAGTGTAGGAGGGTTCCCCTTTGTCCGCAACCTCGCCAACATTTGTTGTTGTTTGTCTTTTGGATGGTGGCCATCCTAACTGGTGTGAGGTGATATCTCATTGTGGTTTTAATTTGCATTTCTCTGATGACTAGCGATGTGGAGCACCTTTTCACATGCCTGTTGGCCACCTGAATTTCTTCTTTGGAGAACTGTCTGTTCAGCTACTCTGACCATTTTTTAATTGGCTGATTTGCTTTTTGTTTGTTGAGGTGCGTGAGCTCTTTATATAATTTGGATGTCAACCCCTTATTGGATCTGTCATTTATGAAGATATTCTCCCATACTGTGGGATGTCTTTTTGTTTTACTGATGCTGTCCTTTGCTGTACAGAAGCTTTTTAGTTTGATATAATCCCACTTGTTCATTTTTGCTTTTGTTTCCCTTGCCCGGGGAGATATGTTCATGAAGAAGTTGTTCAAATTTATGTCCAAGAGATTTTTGCCTTTGTTTTGCTAAGAGTTTTATGGTTTCATGACTGACATTCAGGTCTTTGATCCATTTTGAGTTTACATTTGTGTATGGGGTTAGGCAATGATCCACTGTCATTCTCTTGCATGTAGCTGTCCAGTTTTGCCAGCACCAGCCGTTGAAGAAGCTGTCATTTCCCCATTGTATGTCCATGGCTCCTTTATCATATATTAATTGACAATACATGCTTGTGTTTATATCTGGGCTCTCTTAGTCTGTTCCATTGGTCTATGGGTCCTGTTCTTGTGCCAGTACCAAATTGTCTTGATTTCTGTGGCTTTGGTAGAGCTTGAAGTTGGGGAGTGTAATTCCACCTGCTTTATTCTTCCTTCTCAGGATTGCTTTGGCTATTCAGGGTCTTTTGTGGTTCCATATGAATTTTAGAACTATTTGCTCTAGTTCATTGAATAATGCTGTTGGTATTTTGATAGGGATTGCATTGAATCTGTAGATTGCTTTAGGCAGGATGGCAATTTTGACAATATTAATTCTTCCTATTCATGAGCACAGGATGTGCTTTCATTTATTGGTATCTTCTTTAATTTCTCTCATGAGTGTCTTACAGTTTTCAAAGTATAAGTCTTTCACTTCCTTGGTTAGGTTTATTCCTAGGTATTTTATTCTTTTTGATGCAATTATGAATGGAATTGTTTTCCTGATTTCCCTTTCTGTTAGTGAATAGGAATGGAACAGATTTCTGTGTATTAATTTTGTATCCTGTAACTTTGCTGAATTCAGATATTAGATCTAGTAGTTTTGGAGTGGAGTCTTTAGGGATTTTTATGTACAATATCATGTCATCTGCAAACAGGGACAGTTTGACTTCTTTCTTGCCAGTCTGGATGCCCTTTATTTCTTTGTGTTGTCTGATTGCCGTGGCTCGGACCTCCAGTACTATGTTGAATAACAGTGGGGAGAGTGGGCATCCTTGTCTTGTTCCCAATCTTAAAGGAAAAGCTTTCAGCTTCTCTCTGTTAAGTATGATGTTGGCTGTGGGTTTGTCATATATGGCCTTTATTATGTTGAGGTACTTGCCCTCTATACCTATTTTATTGAGAGTTTTTATCATGAATGTATGTTGAATTTTGTTGAATGCATTTTCAGCATCTATGGAGATAACCATGTGATTGCTATTCTTTTTGTTGATGTGGTGGATGATGTTGATGTATTTTCTATATTGTACCTTCCTTGTATCCCTGGGATGAATCCCACTTGATCATGATGGATGATGTTTGTGATGTATTTTTGAATTTGGTTTGCTAATATTTTGTTGAGTATTTTTGCATCGATGTTCATCAGGGATATTGGTCTGTAACTTTCTTTTTTGTTGTTTCTTTGCCTGTTTTTGGTATTAGAGTGATGTTGGCCTCTTAGAATGAGTTTGGGAGTATTCCCTCCTCTTGTACTTTTTGGGAAACTTTAAGGAGGATAGGTATTAGGTCCTCACTAAATGTTTGATAAAATTCAGCAGTGAAACCATCTGGTTCAGGGGTTTCATTCTTTGGTAATTTTTTGATTACCAGTTCAATTTCTTTGCTGGTAGTTGGTCTATACGGATTTTCTGTTTCTTCTGGGTCAGCCTTGGAAGGTTGTATTTTTCTAGAAAGTTGTCCATCTCTTCTAGGTTATCCAGTTAGTTAGCATATAATTTTTCATAATATTCTCTCATAATTCTTTGTATTTCTGTGGTGTCCATAGTGATTTTTCCTTTCTCATTTCTGATTCTGTTTATGTGTGTAGACTCTCTTTTTTTCTTGATACGTCTGGCTAGGGATTTATCTATTTTGTTTATTTTCTCGAAGGATCAGCTCTTGGTTTCATTAATTCTTTCTATTGTTTTATTCTTCTCAATTTTATTTATTTCTGCTTTAATCTTTATTATGTCCCTCCTTCTACTGACTTTGGCGTTGTTTGTTCTTCCTTTTCTAGTTTCGTTAATTGTGAGTTTAGACTGTTAATTTGTGATTGTTCTTCTTTCCTGAGGTAGGCCTGTGTTGCAATATGTTTCCCTCTTAGCACGGCCTTTGCTGCATTCCACAGATCTTGTGATGCTGAATTATTGTTGTCATTTGTCTCCATATATTGCTTGATGTCTGTTTTTATTTGGTCATTGTCCAGTGTCCAGTCCATGTTATTAAGCCTCCATGTGTTTGTGGGCTTTTTTGTTTTCTTTGTGTAATTTATTTCTAGTTTCATACCTTTGTGGTCTGAGAAGTTGGTTGGTATAATTTCAATCCTTTTGAATTTACTGAAGCTCTTTTTATGGCCTAGTATATGATCTATTTTTGAAAATGTTCCATATGCACTTGAGAAGAATATGTATCCTATTGCTTTTGGATTGAGTGTTCTGTAAATGTCCATTAGGTCCATCTGTTCTAATGTGCTGTTCAGTGCCTCTGTCTCCTTACTTATTTTCTGTCTGGTTGGTCCATGCTTTGGAGTGAGTGGAGTGTTGAAGTCTCCTAAAATGAATGCATTGCATTCTATTTCCCCCTTTAATTCTGTTAGTATTTGTTTCACATATGTAGGTGATCCTGTGTTGAGTGCATAGATGTTTATTTATAATCGTTATATGTTCTTGCTGGACTGACCTTTTTATCATTATGTAATGTCTTTCTTTGTCTCTGGTTACTTTGTTATTAAGTCTATTTTTTCTTATTCGAGTACTACAACTCTGGCTGTTTCTCCCTATAAGTTGTATGAAATATCTTTTTCCATCCCTTTACTTTCAGTCTGTGTATATCTTTGGGTTTAAAATGTGTCTCTTGTAGGCAGCATATAGATGGGTCTGGTTTTTTTATCAGTTCAGTGACTCTTATGTCTTTTGATTGTTGCGTTCAGACTATTTACATTTAGGGTGATTATTGATCAGTATGTACTTATAGCCATTGCAGTCTTTAGACTCATGGTTACCAAAGGTTCAAGGATAATTCCCTTACTGTGTAACAGTCTAGTTTAACTCACTTCGTATGTTTTTACAAACCTGAAGGTTCTTTTTTTTCCCTCCTTTTTCTTCCTCCATTCTTTGCATGTTATGAGTCATATTCTGTACTCTTTGTCTATCCCTTGGATGACATCTGTTTAGCCTTAGGAATACTTCCAACTATAGGAGTGCCCCCAAAATGCCCTGTAGAGGTGGTTTGTGGGAGGCAAATTCTCTCACCTTTTGCTTATCTGAAAATTGTTTAATTCCGTCCTTCAAATTTAGATGATAACCTTGCCGGGTAGAGTGTTCTTGGTTCAAGGCCCCTCTGCTTCATTGCATTAAGTATATCATGCCACTCCCTTCTGGCCTGTAAGGTTTCTGCTGAGAAATGTGATCGTAGCTTGATGGGTTTTCCTTTGTATGTGATATTTTTTCTCTCTCTAGCTGCTTTTAAAAGTGTGTCTTTATCTTTGATCTTTCCATTTTATTTATTATATGTCTTGGTGTTGTCTTCCTTGGGTCCCTTGTGTTGGGAGATCTGTGGAGCTCCATGGCCTGAGAGACTGTCTCCTTCCCCAGATTGGGGAAGTTTTCAGCAATTGCCTCCCCAGTGACACTTTTTATCCCTTTTTCTCTCTCTTCTTCTTCTGGTATCCCTATAATGCGAATATTGTTCCATTTTGATTGGTCACACAGTTCTCTCAATATTCTTTCATTCTTAGAGATCCCTTTCTCTCTCTGTGCCTCAGCTGCTTTGTATTCCTCTTATCTAATTTCATTTCCATTTACCATCTCTTCTACTACATCTAATCTTCTTTTAAATCCCTCCATTGTATGTTTCATTTCAGATTTGGAATTTTTTAACCATTGAATCTCTATCTTAAATTCATTCCTAAATTCTTGAATATTTTTCTGCACCTCCATGAGCATGTTTATGATTTTTATTTTGAACTCTCTTTCAGGAAGATTAGAGAGTTCAGTTCCATTTGGCCCTTTTTCTGGGGTTTGTGAGATTTTGGTCTGAACCATGTTCTTTTAATGTTTCATATTTCTATGTGGTGCCCACTAGTGCCCAGAGGCTCCAGTCTCTGGAGGTGCTCAGCCCCTGGAGTGAGGCTGGGGGTCGTAGGGGAGCAGAGCTGATGCCTGTGGGGAGGAAAGAGCTGTTTCCTGATTCCCGTCTGTGGTGCCTGTCTCCAGTATCAGAGCCAGTGGGCTGAGCACTCAGGTGTAAGCCTGTGCTTTGTGTCTCTAGGTTTTGTAGGCAGGCCTCTCTCTGTCTGGCCTCATGCCAGCGCAGTGGCTGCCGGTTTGCGTGCTGGTACTGTCAGGCCAGGAGGAAGGCTCGGCAGGCTGTGTGTCACAGTGGGGGGGCCTCAGAGCTGAGTAGGCAGCCAGGGGGGTGGAGCGCCTGAAACTCCTCAAAGTTCCCAACCTGCTGGGAAGAGCGCACCCTGACAACCTTGTCCAGCTCTCCCATCTCGTGCGCAGCAAGCTCTGTGCAACCCCCGCCCCTTCAGCAGTGCTCTTGCTGCTCGGAAGCCTCTCAGACCGCCTGCCTTTCCTTTGTCTCAGAGGGGCTGGGTGTGGATCCCCTCCTCCAGAAACGGCCGGAACCTGTCTCTCAAGCACTCTGCCTGTCCCAGCTCCCCATCCTCCAGAGCACCACACAACGTAGGTCTGTGGTCCAAAGCAGACCTCCAGGGCTGGGTGTTCAGCAGCCCCAGGCCTCCACCCCATCCCTGCTCCATTTCTCTTCCTCCTGCTGGTGAGCTGGGGTGGGGGAAGGGCTTGGGTCCCATCGGATCAAGGCTTTGGTATGTTACCCTGTTTCATGAGGTCTGTATGCAATCTGGTTCAGCCTTCTTTCCTGTTGCTGTTTTAGGGTTAGTTGTATTAATTAACTGTATTTTCATACTATTTGTGGTTTTGGGAGGAGTTCTCTGTCTCACCTCTCATACCGCCAGCTTGAATCCAGGTTGTGTCTTGTTTGCCAAGTTTTTATCACCACTGGATTTTGTGTATGCTCTTTCTGCTTCTGTGATAATTTCATGTGATTTTCTTCTTTAGCTTGTTGATGTAATGGATTTTATGAATTGATTTGCAAATGTTGAATCAGCCTTACATACCTGGGACAAATCCCACATGGAAGTGTTGTATAGTTATTTTTATGCATTGCTGGATTTGGTTTGTCCGAATTTTTTTGAGGACTCCTGCATCTGTGTTCCTGAGAGACGTTGGTCCCTGGTTTTCTTTTCTTGAAATATCTTTGTCTGGTTTTGGTATTAGGGTAATGCTGGCCTCATAGTGAGACAGGGAGTATTCACTCATTTTTCCATCTTCTAGAAGAGATTGTAGAGAATTGGTATAATTTCTTTTTAAAATATTTTATAGAATTCACTAGTGAACCTTTCCTGGGCTGCATGTGTTTTTTAAATCATGTAAGAAATAAAAAGTGGTGTTACAAATGAAAAATACAGTAATACTGGCTCTTAAATTTCCTCACATAGTTGCCTTTACTGGAGATCTTTATTTCTGCACACAGTTTGTGGTACTGTCTAGTATCCTTTTATTTCAACCTCAAGGACTCCCTGTATTACTTCTTATAGGCCAAGCCTAGTGGTGATGAACTCCTCAGCTTTTTTATCTGGGAACCTCTTAATTTGTCCCTTTTTCGAAGTACAGTTTATAAAATACAGAGTTCTTGGTTGACAGTTTTATTCTTTCAGCACTTCCAATATATCATCCCATTGTTTTCTGGCCTCCTTGGTTTCTGCTGAGAAATCAATTGATAATCTTTTTGAGGATCTCTTGTATGTGATGAATCATGTGCTGCTTTCAGGATTCTGTCTTTGTATTCATTGTGGGTCTTTCTGAGTTTGTCCTACTTGGAGTTTAGAGTTTCTTGGATTTGTAGCTTCATGTATTGCATCAAATTTGAGAAGTTTTTTGACATTATTTCTTGAAATAATCTCTCTGCCCTTTTCTCTCTCTTCTCCTTCTGGTTCTCCCTTACTGTGTTGCCATTCCATAGACCCCTTAGTCTTTGTTCACTTCATTTTTTCCTTTCCTTTCTGCTCCTCAGACTGGATAATGTAAACTGTCTTTTATCTTCAAGTTCCCTGATTCTGTCTCCTGTCTCCCTGAATCTCCTATTGAACCCCTGTAGTGAATCTTTGATTTCACTTATTGTAGTTTTCAGCCCCAAAATTTGTTTGGTTCCTTTTCATAATTTGTCTCTTTATTATATTCTCATTTTTTTCACACATTGTTTTCCTGATTTTTTAGTTCTTTGTTCATGTTTTCATTTACCTCTTTGAGCATGCTGAAGACAGCTGTTTTAAAGTCTTTGAACAGTGAGTTCAATGTCTGGGGTTCCTCAGGGATAGAGTCTGCCAATTTTGTTCATTTGAATGGGTGTTCTTTACTGTTTCTTTGTATGCCTTGTTATTTTTTGTTGAAACCTGGATATTTGAATATTATAATGTGGTAACTCTGGAAACCATATTCTCCCCTTTTCCCAGGGTTTGTTATTTTTTAAATTGTTGATTGCTATAGTTGTCCTTAATCTAGTGATTTTCCTCAGCTGTTTTTGTAGAGACTATATTCCTTGCTGTATGTGGTCGCTGAAGTCTGTGTTTCTCAGCTTTCATCCATCTATTGTTTTGACAGAGATTTCCTTGAATACTAGGTGCTAAAACACAAACACAATCTTGCATATCTCCTAGTCTTTGCAAATTGGCTCTGTGCTGGGGTTTTCCTTCAACACTTAGCTGGACTTCAGCTGTGTTTATGGATCATCCCAAGGTTCAAGTTTAAGGTCTTCTCAGGTCTTTTGTTTTGTAATGTTGTGTTTTCATTTTAATTCATCTCAAGGTATTTCCTAATTTTTCCTCCTTAGGTCTTTTCTGAGCATGCATCTGGTCCTAGGTTTACTGGTGTCTTGCTAAAGTACCCTGTGTACACAGGTGTTCTTGAACGCCCTGATTTCCCAAAGAAATGCTCTCTCTGGGTGTTTTCTCCCAGGCGCTGTAATCTTTTATCCCTGACATCTGCAGTTTGTTTCTTTACCTTAACAATGTTCTTGAGCACTGCCTACCACTTTTCTAGCCTGGGTGAATTCTGAGTTAGGCAAAACAGAGACAAAAGTCTTGAGTCTGTCTTTCAGGAAGCCCCCAGACAAGTTAGAACAGACCTACCCAGTAATTTGTGACTGAGGTCTTCTTTGCTCCCTCTAGAACCAGGGAGAGTGTGGGGCAAGTGTAATTAAAAATGCCACAAAGCTTTCCCACTGCTTTTAAGTTATCTTTTACCTGATTCAGGTTTTACTTGTTTGTTGAGAACCTTTACCTGTTTTGGAGATTTAACAAAGTTGGTTCTGACAATTTCTGTTTGTTTCTTGATGTTTCTGTTGAAAGTCAGGAGCTTGGAGCTGCCTACACCACCATTTTTTTTAGAAAAAGTGTTTAAAGTTAGGAATTTACACATACTGCAATTGCAGTTTGCTCCTACTGTTCTCAACTGTTCTTCGATCTCTTCATTTCCTCCTCCTAGCTTTGTCCCTGGCATGGATATCAAATGATTTCCTGTGTCTTCTCAAAGGTCTCTCTTATCCCATGACTACATCTGCAGATTCTAGTGCCCTACAACGCAAATTGACTTCACAAGCCCACTTCTTAAGATCCTATTAGGCGCATCATGTAAGTTTTATCTGCTAATACCTACAGTATGTGCCCCAGGGGCCCACTCTAGCCTAAACACTTGGTCCCATTGTGATTCCTTGACTTCCCTCTTTCTTGGCTCAGTAATTTTTTGTGATATTTATGGAGTGGCATGGTATGAAAGTTCAGTAGGTCACTGCTTTTTTGAAAAAAGTATCATTCATTTCATTGACTTACTCATTCCCTGTTACTGAAAGGCATCTTTAGAGGCTCACAGAGGAGGCCTCCATTCTCTTTCATTTTTCCCTTGTAGAAATTAGCCAGGGCTCACTGGACATTCTCCGGGTGGCAGACACTTTGGTAGGCTGGGGACTAGTGCCTAAAGTGATAAAATGTCAGGCCCCTGGACCTGGAGACTGCTTCCTGGTAGCTAGGGCCACAGGTTTTCCTTTTCTGTGTTCATTTCCTCAACCACTGCAGTATTTTGCTTGTCACTGCTTATCTTTTCTATTTTCAGTTTGATTT
Organism: Manis pentadactyla; assembly: GCF_030020395.1. NCBI lineage: Eukaryota > Metazoa > Chordata > Mammalia > Pholidota > Manidae > Manis > Manis pentadactyla. The sequence goes on along the minus strand of NC_080019.1, from coordinate 68,078,114 downwards.
ATTCTAGCCTCTTTGTACTTTTTGCAGTTTGTTAATTTAGAATTGTCTTTATCCTGGGGCTCATCACTCAGATTCTTTCTTTCAGGTCATTAACATAGATTTTGAATAGAGAGGGAGGAGTGGAGATTCAAAACATTTTTCTTTCATTGAGTTATAATTTATACACAATAAAACGCATATCTTGTAAGTGCTAATTTAGATGGGTTTTGACAGTTTGACGATTGTATACAACCTTGTAATCACCATCTGAAACAAGATACAGAATATTTTTGTCATTTCAGAAATGTGTTTGGCAAGAGGGAAGTTTTACCTAAGTTGGTGGTGGTGTTTGTCCTTATATTGTTTACTTTTAGGGCTTTTTTTTTTAATATGTTCTGGATGTGAGACCTCTGTCAGACATTGTATTGCAAAATTTTTTTTTTCTGATCTGTGACTTGCCTACTCCATTAGTTAATGATGTCTTTTGACTCACATTATTTAAAAAATATGGTGAAAGTCCCATTTATCAATGTTTTTACTTATGATTAAAGCTTTTTATGTCCCAGCCAAGAGATCTTTACCCATTACATGGTTGTAAAGGTAGTCCTATATTCTAAGAACTTTGAAACTCTAGATTTTATGGTAAGGTCTGTGATCCATTTTTATTTATTTATTTATTTATTTATTCATTCATTCATCCATTCATTCATTTATTTATTTATATTTTTATTTATTTTTATTTTTTATTTTAGTATCATTAATCTACAATTACATGAAGAACATTATGTTTACGAGGTTCCCCACTTCACGAAGTCCCCCCACATACCCCTTCACAGTCACTGTCCATCTGTGTAGTAAGATGCTGTAAAATCACTACTTGTCTTCTCTGTGTTGCACAGCCCTCCCCATGCCCCCCCACACACTATACATGCTAATCGTAATGCCCCCTTTCTTTTTCTCCGCCCTTATCCCTCCCTTCCCACCCATCCTCCCCAGTCCCTTTCCCTTTGGTAACTGTTAGTCCATTCTTGGAGTCTGTGATTCTGCTGCTGTTTTGTTCTTTCAGTTTTCCTTTGTTCTTATACTCCACAGATGAGTGAAATCATTTGGTACTTGTCTTTCTCCGCCTGGCTTATTTCACTGAGCATAATACCCTCTAGCTCCATCCATGTTGTTGCGAATGGTAGGATCTGTTTTTTTCTTATGGCTGAGTAATATTCCATTGTGTATATGTACCACATCTTCTTTATCCATTCATCTACTGATGGACATTTAGGTTGCTTCCATATCTTGGCTATTGTAAATAGTGCAGTGATAAACATAGGGGTGCATATGTCTTTTTCAAACTGTGCTGCTGCATTTTCTTAGGGTAAATTCCTAGAAGTGGAATTCCTGGGTCAAATGGTATGTCTATTTTGAGCTTTTTGAGGAACCTCCATACTGCTTTCCACAATGGTTGAACTAATTTACATTCCCACCAGCAATGTAGGAGGGTTCCCCTTTCTCCACAACCTAGCCAACATTTGGTGATCCATTTTGAATTAATTTTTGTGTGTAGAGTGAAACAGGTGTCTTTCATCTTTTTTTTCCATACAGATAGACGATTAACTGTTCCATCACCATTTGGTAGAAAGATTTCTTGCTTCATTGAATTGTTTTGGTGCCTGGCCTAAAATCAGTTGTGTGGATCTATTTCTTCACAATCTTTCCTGTGTTCTTTATTTTTGTTTGTCGTTATGCCTATGCCGTGCTGTATTTCTGGGTCTCAGTGGTTCTCAGGGTGGGTGGGCATCTGTTTTGATTTGGGACATTTGGCAACACTGGAACCATTTTTAGTTGTTATAGGTGGGGATGTGGGGGGAGGTAGCATCTAGTAGATAGAGGTTGGGGATGCTGCTGAGCATCCTATGTGCACAAGATAAGCCCCCACAACAAGGAATTATCCAGCCCCAAATATCAGTAGTGCCAAGTTTGAGAAACCCTGCTTTCTAAGTCTTGAAATCAGCTAGTGTTAGTCTTCCAATTTCGTTTTTTTTTAACGCACTGTTTTGACTATTTGCTATCCTTTGTATTGCCCATACAAATTTTAGAGCCTGCTTATCAATTTCTATAAAAGAACATTGTATGATTTTGATAGGAATCGCTTGAAAATATGGATATGTCCGTTATGCTAGATACTAAAATTTAAAATGAAAATAATGAAAACAGTATAAATAAATAAAAGTAAATGCAGTTAGAAACTTAGTTTCTCAGTTGTACCAGCCATATTTCCAGTGGTCAGTAGTCACATGTGGCTAGTGGCTACCATGTTGAATAGCACAGCCGGAGAACATTGCTATCATCATGACAGGTTCTTTTGGACAGCATAGGTATAGCTCAGTACCACTGGGATTTAATTTTTCTTCTCATCCATGAGTATGAAGTATTTTTGTAGATAATCCTTACCAAATTGTGAAAGTTCCATTGTGCTCCTAGTTTACTGCTAGTTTTAAATTATAAATGAATTTTGTCAGATGCTTTCTTTATTGAGATGACCAGATGATGTGTCTTCTTTATTTAATAACTTAATTAGTTTTCACATGTTAAATCAACCTTGAATTCTTGGGATAACCCCCAGTTGGTCATCATGCTAAGTATTTTTATATATATTACTGGATTTGATCTGGTAACAACATCTTAGGAATTTTTGTATCTATATGTTCGTGAGGGATTTTGGTCTTCATTTTTCTCTTATAATGTCCTTATCTTGTTTTAGTATCAAGATAGTGCTGGCCTCATGGATTATGTTGGGAACTGTTGCAGCGGGGCATTTGCTAATAATTGAGTTCTTACTCTGTGCTGCTTTACAGATACACCTCCTTTAATCTCTGTAATTACGGTAGGAGTTAGTAACATCCCTACATTGCAGGTGAGGTACCTCAGGCTCAGAAAGGTGAAGTAGTTTTCCGAGGGCACACGGGCATAATTGGTGGATCCAGAATCTGGTTCTGGGCTGCCAGGACTCTCCAGGCCATCTGTTGAATGGTGTCTCCCACAACTGGTTCTACTGGGACAAAACAGGCTTTCCTCTGGTGGCAGCAGTCGCTCGGTCAGTGAGGCACAGAGTGCGACTGCCTGCACTGGGCTGTGTTCCCAGCAAATTTAATTACAGTTAAGTTTAAATATATTTAATTCCATGCCCTTCTATCTGAAGCCCCTTCTGGGCTCCCTTTGGCCAGTGCTAGGTGGGCCCTCCTGTCGTGCCTGTTTTTCCTGGAGTGTAAGGGTCCCCTTTATAATTCTCTGATGAGAAAACTTTGGTGTCCCCACAGGAACCAGCTCTAGGGGTTGCTGAGGGCACATTCCCATTGTGAGTGGAATTAGGAGTCACCCAGAAGGCAGGATGTATAATCTCTCTCTCTCTAGGATGTTTGGATATCAATTCATCTGTGAAAGGGGCTCGTTTTGTTCGATTCTGTGATGCGTTCAATATTCCACTCATCACTTTTGTTGATGTCCCTGGATTTCTGCCTGGTAAGTTGTTGACAGAGAGGTGGTTTTGCATAGTAAGGCATCCACTTTATTTGAAGACTGTGTAAAATTCCCTAAGGATTCATAACTTTTCGATATTCTGGGTGTCAAGAAGATGGGGCTATTTAAGGGGCAGCCTTCCCCTGGCCCTTTGGGGAGCAGGGGAAGACTTCACAGCTGAGAGGGGTAACTTTTTCTCATGACCTAGGCACGGCACAGGAATATGGGGGCATCATCCGCCATGGAGCCAAGCTTCTCTATGCGTTTGCTGAGGCGACTGTGCCCAAGGTCACCGTCATCACCAGGAAGGTGAGGAGCTCACCCGGGAGCCCACTCACTCCTAGCTACATGGCCGTGGGTGGGTGGGCGCTGTGTTTTGGCAGGGCTGGAGGAGCCCCCCACCCATCCTTGAAGAGCTCTCTGGAGGACCGCATTTACAATGTCGCACCCACACGCTGTAGTGACGTTCACAGTCATCTCAGGGAAAAGCCAGGAAAGAACACTGACTGGGAGAGACCTCTGGACTACACCCACATACTCTCTGCCCTGGCTTCTTGGCCTCAAGACACTGGGCCTTCAGTGGCCCTGGTGGGCCATTCTGGCTTTTTGTCCTCATTTCACTTGGCTTCCTGGATCTCTCAGGGATCTGATTTGGTTGGCTCAGGATCTAACTTTCAGCATTTGGGTCTCTTCTAGGCCTACGGTGGTGCCTATGATGTCATGAGCTCCAAGCACCTTTGTGGTGACACCAACTATGCCTGGCCCACAGCAGAGATCGCAGTCATGGGAGCAAAGGTGAGAACTCTCCCTTCCTAGGCCCAGCATTGTATTCTCCCAGCATGAGCAGAGACACAGCTGGGAGATGTTGGGGGGGCCAGGGCCCCTGAGATGGGCAGGACTCCAGGGAGGTGGGGCCTGGACTCCTGAGCCCCAGGGCCTGTGCCTCCTGTCCTGCACTGTCTTGTCAGGTGCATGCTGGTGTCTTTATGCTCAGGGTGGGAGGGGCCCCAGTGCATCCTCAGCATGTCAGTAAAAGGGAAAGGCATTTTTTTTCCTTATGATCTATGCATTAAGTACTTTTGAAGTAACTAGATGGGAAAACATGGTTTCCCCCTTATGCATTCCATGATGCCATATCTCTGTAGATGTCCATTCTTGGTTTCAAAGAATGATAAGTGCAATTAGAGTGAGTTGAGTGATTAGAAGCTAACTAGCCTTTGGGAAGATTGCACATCCCCCAGCCCTGTCTCATCTGCCAGGGAGGGCCGCAGAGCCACTTGTTTCAGCCCATAGAAGCTGAACTGTAAGTCTGACCCTGGTGATTAGGGGCAAAGTACAGCATCCCCTCCTTGTGCACAGGGGATGTGTTGTAAGATCCCCAGTGGATGTGTGAAACCATGGATAGTACTGAATCCTGTAGATACTGTGTTTCTTGCTATGCATACATATCTATGATAGAGTAAGGACAGTAACTCAATAGAACAATTACAACAATATGCTATAATAAAAATTATGTGAATGTGGTATCTCTCTCAAGATATCTTATTCTGCTGTACTCGCCCTTCTTGTGACGATGCGAGGCATTACACACGTATGTGACGAGGTGAAGTGAGGGGGATGATGCAGGCACAGTGTCAGGCTGCTGTTGGATTTCTGGTAACATGTCAGGGGGAGCATCTTCCTGACCGTGGCTTACTGGGGGAACTAGAACCACAGGAAGGGACACGTGGATGAGGCGGGACTGCTGTATTTCCTGTTGCTTAGCCTCTTTCTCCTGCCTTTCCTGCTCTGAAATAGCTGTTGAAGTAGATACCTTCTGGAGCCCGCCTGAGTTGACTTTTATGAGTTTAAGGGGTTCATTTTCCAGTTCTTCTTACTTCCACATTTTCAGTTCAAGTTTCTGTCTCTGGCCACTGGATTGTGTGCTCAGAGCTCAGGATAAGGAAAAAGGAGAACCGCATTTTACTTTCTTAGATGCAGGGGACCATGGATCTGACTGGAAAATAGGCTGAACATCTCGGTCTCAGAGAATAATTGCCATTAGAGAGGGTTTAGTGAGTAGGAGGGAATCTGGGGGAGAAGCTGCTGGCTCTTCCTGGGCTGCTGTCACGGGGACCACAGCTGAGCGTCCCGTCCGTAGCCCTGGCGTCGTGGTGGTTGTCTCCAGGTAGTGTCTGCCCACCTCTGCGCCCTTCTCTTCAGTACACTTTGAGTCACCAGGAAGTTCGCAACCTCGCGGTGATGAGCTGGGGGAGGCCTGCCCCGGCTGAGACCTCTAGCAAAGTTCACCGACCCCTCTCCTGACAGGGCGCTGTGGAGATCATCTTCAAAGGGCATGAGAATGTGGAAGCTGCTCAGGCCGAGTATATCGAGAAGTTTGCCAACCCTTTTCCTGCCGCAGTGAGAGGTAGGGACTGTGGTGGGAAGGGCAGCTTTATTCACTTGGTTGGGACACTTGTGTTCTAGGTGTCACATCACTGCCTTTTTATCCTCACAGTTGAATCCGGAGACTGGCGAGGGTTAGGGTTGTCCCTGGGCAGTCATCAGTGAAGGACAGTGGGGCCTGCAGAGGCTGCTTTGGTGACCAGAATCAGAACAGCACTGCTGAAATGACTAAATTTCTTAGCGTTGTTCCAGTTACCTGGTACTGTGTAAAAATCCACCCAAACGGAGTGGTTTCAAACACCCACCTCTTTTTTCCCTCATGGGTCCTAGGGGTCAGCAGTTTTGGTCTGGGCTCAGCTGGGTAGTGGTTCTGCTGGTCTTGCCTAGAATCAGGCACGCAGCTGTAGTCCTCTAGTAGCTTGGCTGGGGCTGGGTAGTTCATGACGGCTCCATGTACGTGGTTGTGGTGGCTGTCAGCTAGACTGCCTCTCCACACGGCTTCTTATTCTTCAGGAGGTAAATCCACGCTCCCTTATGTGGTGGTGTCGGTGGGGGGGAGCTGCAAGGCACCTTGAGGGCTAATTTTGGAAGTTGGCCAGTGTCAGTTTTGCCACATTGTTGGCCACAGCCAGTCACAAAGCCAGGTCAAGAAACAGGATACACTTCTCAGTTAGAGAAGTGGTGAAGTCACATTGCAGAGGGCTGGGAGGAATTATAGCGATTTTTGAAAATACCAGTGTATTTTCTTAATTTTATTTCCTACTGAATTCATCTTGGCCAGGAGTGTATCAAACTTTCCTTTTCTTGCTAAGTGTTTCTAGGCCAGAAGTTGGGGACCTTCCAGAGGAACAGGGAGCTCCTGGGGTGCAGGAAGGGTTCATAGGGCCCAGACCCTCTTATATCAAGTTGGGTCCTGCTCACACTGCTGGTCCCAGAGAGGGTGCCCAGGCCGAGTACAAGATTGGGGTGGTGGCATCACCTGAGGACGCAGACCATCAACTTCCTCTTCTGTGCTTCACCAGGGTTTGTAGATGACATCATCCAACCATCTTCCACACGTGCCCGAATCTGCTGTGACCTGGATGTCTTGGCCAGCAAGAAGGTGCAGCGTCCTTGGAGGAAACATGCAAACATTCCATTGTAAATGAATCAAAAGGAAATAGTTAATTACTGTCTAGCTATTCACACATATCCCTGCCTTTTGCAGTCATGAAACCCAGGAATCTAAATACCAGTAATAACTTGGAGTGGTTTAAGTTAATTAAATTTTAGGAAGATTTCATTTGTGCCTTACTGTAAGATTATTTGCTTTATTAAAAATCTTAACTAATTTTTTTTGAGCATACATGTTTTTTTATGGTAGAAATCTGAATAATCAAGAAAACTAGAAAGAAAACAGTAATGTCACCTAGATAGAGCTGACTCTTGACACCTCTATGTATTATCTCCTGAATCTCCCAATAATTTTTTCATAAGATGAGATAATTAGTCTTTAGGGCAAAGCTTGTTTCCTTACTTTTAAATAATATTCAAAAAAATACCCCATCTTTTCATTCCCCTAGAAACATATTTTCGTGTGTGTGTGTGTGTGTGCACGCGCGCGCATAATACCCTGATTCAAGAAATGTGTTGGCACATTTAAAACTTATTTTGGAATTTTTCAGGCCATCACCTACATTCTCCAGTTCTTAATATTTTCTGTTTGCTTCATCTCTTCCATAAATAATAAATTATTTTTGTTGACTCAGTTGAGTTGCAGAATTGTGACTGTCCCTGAAAATGTCAATGTTTATGTCCTAGGAAACAAGAGCCATTGTCTTAGTCTTTCAGTAAAATGACATTTTTGAAAATGATTGCCAATTATTTTATAGAATGCCCTCAATTTGGGTTTGTCTAATTGTTTCCTGATGTTTAAATCCAGGTAGGAGTAATGCACAAGAGTACTTGTTCTGTGTATCTCATTAGGAAGCACATAACGTTAGTTTTTCCTTTATTGATAAAATTCTGATCACTTTGTTAAGACGGTGAAAAATGGTAAATGAAAAGTTTACCATTTTCTCTTTGGAATTAATAACTAATTTGGGAATATTCTTTAGGCCTGTCAACAAACTTTCACCTAGTACTTTTAGTTTCCATTGATTCTTGCCCCAATTAGCTATTTTGACTATAAAGTGTTATATTTCTTACTCTATCGTTGTCTGCATTTGTTAGTTGGTACTCTCCTGGAAAATGCTTCTCCTCTCCTGTTTTAATTTTGTATTAATTATCAGTTTAATGGATTTTTTAAAGAACATTTTTCATGAAATTTTTTCTGAAAATTTATTACTATGCTAACACTATTAGATTTTCAAACACACATTGTAGTTTATCTCCCTGTCCCATCCCTACTCTACCCTAAAAGTTCCTTGAAATTGGGAACCATATATTATTCATAGTTGAAATCTGTGCCTGGTACATAGCTGTTCTGTAAATGTTTTGGTGAATGAATATATTTTTATCAATCAAGAAAAAAGACTCATGGATTCTTTTAAAATGTTACTCATTTTGTTTTCAAAACTTCCTAATTTCGCCAACTGGGTTTCCTTTAAGCTGGTTCCTTGATTCTTTTTATGTCCCGGTAACTTTTGATGCACTTCCTTATATTTTGACACAGGATAGGGTGCCAGGCTCATCTTCTATTATTTTCTTTGCCAAGCCCTGGAATCAGTGATTTCTCCAAAGCCCTGGTTTCTTGAGATGTCATTTAGAAGCTGAAATTGGCACTAGATGTTCACATTGATGCTGGGGGTATATCATATCTTCTAGGTATTGTCAGACTAGGAAAATATTTATATTAACATGTAGTATATATATGTATGTGGGGAGCATGCACATATATGTATCTTTCTAAAGTCATGAGTTCATCCTGAAACTTTTAATTCCAATCCAGCATATGGCTTCTTTGCCTCTCCCGTTCCATATTATCTTATCTCCTCCTAGTGATAAAACTGGCTTGTTATCTTTTTGTTACTCATTTGCTCAATCCAGAATAACTGTTTCAGAACCACTACAGTTTTATCAACAGTAAACCTTCTGTAAAATTCAAGTCTTTTTTATAATTCTGTCTTTAAGCTGAAGGTACATGGTTATTTGGATGCTTATGTAACTATAACTGGGTGGTTATGTTACCTATGTTAAGTATCAGTCTGGGAGTTAGTCCTTTATGTTCATAGATCACTATAGTTTCCCCCCCATCCTTGACTTTATTTTGCTGAGCATGTCCAGCATTAAGTTATCAGACTGGTGATCCTAAGTGCTTTCAGCCAAAAGGTGAACACAGAGTGCTGTTTGGGGTGCCTGTCGGGGTGCACTTCTTCCTCTATAGGAGAGCCCCGTTCCTTCCACCACTGGTTACCTTCCCATGTTACAGACCCTTAGGTCCAAAGGTCTATGAGCACTGCTTGAATGTTCTATCATTTCAAGCCCAACCTGACCTAAACCAATGAGTGAGTCTTACCATCCACTGTCCCCATGTCCACCAGCTACCCCACCTCTCCAGGGAGCCAGGCTTACGTCCTTGAAGTTATTTTGTTTTCTCGAGCTTCCTTCCTTCCTCTCTAGTTGGAGAAAAGGGAGGTCTCCCTTTCTAGTTGGGCTCTTGAGTCCTTTTACAACAATCTCCCCAGTGGCATCTCTTTGTGGCCCACTCCTAGATGATGAAAGTCTTGCTGTTATTTCTAGGCCCAGATCTTGTTCCTCTGCTCTAGCAGTTCGTTTATAGTATACTGCTCTCCAAAATCTTTAACCCACACAGAAGGTTCTGGTTTGCCCTTCCCTTGCTCACCTATGCGTTTTTTTGAGCCCAGTCACCTTGGAACACACCAAGAAGCTCCCATCTGCTCATGCTCAAGGGCCCAGCTTCTCCATCAGTTCATTTCACTTTGTGAGCTCCAACTGATTCTGCTTTATAGCAGGAATTTTTAAGCACTTAATTGTACCTCATCTCCTTTTTTCCCCCTTAAACCTTAAACATATTTTTATTTTCCTAACTAGTGGTGAGTTCCTAGGGGACAGAGAATATGTCTTGGCCAGAGTTTCAGCCACTGGAAACTGGGAAAGGAATGGTGGCAAACTACTGGGCTTTTAGAGACCTAGCTACAGGCTGGTTGGCATGTGGTGCAACACCTTAAACCTGGCCAGCTCAATTTGGGTCAGCCAACCTAGGATTTAGAATGACTTGGGGATGATCATGCTATAGTCCATATAAAAATGAGTATACACAAGCTTGTGCTATTTATTTATTTTTTCTTTTTGAGGAAAGGGTCCAGTAAGTGTGTTACAGGTTTAACAGGTCATGAAATCTGGATGGTGAGAAGGGCTTGGTGCTATGAGGTAGAGGAATCAGCCCAAGAAAGCACTTGTACAAGAGGCTTCTGGGAAGTCTTGGAATAGAGCTGGTGGTCAAGGAACCATGAAGCGGCAGAACCTTGGAAGCTCTGCTAAGTCAACCAGCCTCTGTGGACAGCAGAATGCCTTGAGAAGGGTAGCAGTGAATATACTCACCGGCTGCTGTTAAGGAATGAATTTCTCAGCTGGTGTTCTCACCTTATGGGGGAAAAAATGTTGAATCTTGCAACCAGAGAGGACTTGGGTTCACTGAATGGAGCACTGCGAAGTGTCCATCTTCAGACTGAGCACACAATAGGGTAAAATTATGGTGGACATAGAAGGCACTGCGTGGTACTGGATCTGCTTCAGCCTCAGTAAGTTAGCCAAGTCATCCCAAGCCACATGGCTAGTGAGTGGTGAGGCTGGGATTTGAACCCAGGTGGATTTGTTGAGCCCCAAGTCTATCTTCTAACCATTTGAGTACTGCCTCTCAACTAATGAGCTAGGTGGGACGAACTCCTAAGGGTTGGAGTGAAAAAGGTGGTGGTCTGCTCCTCAGGGATTGTCTCAAAGGACCCATGAGCTACTAATTTGGAAAGCTTCGCTACATCATGATGGCCAGTCATCTTTTTGAGTTGCGGGAGTTCTGGGGGCACAGCCACAGGGGAGCCTTTCAGTGCTCGTGTTGGTGAGGTTCTTCCAGCTTCTCTTCTGGCTGTCGGTCTTCGCAGACCAGTTCTCTGCCTCTGGGGGCACTGATGCTCTTGCTGGTGCTTTAGATGTTGTCTGCCCAGTCTGAGAAGCCTGTAGACGCTCACCCGCACACTGAGCTGATACTCCTGATGGACTCACTGACTTGCCTAGATTTCACCAATCTGACAGATGTTGAGAATTTTATGTCCTTAGGTGCCAAAGGATTTCTGCAGAGCTGTGGCTTTATTCTTGCAGTGAGAACTACTGGTGCTCAAGCCCTTAGCACCACTGTCAGCCTGGGATCTCCACTGTTCCAAGCAGGAGCTGTTGTCGTTTTTAGTGATGTGGCCCTTTAAAAGTGATGGTGGATAGCACCTCTACAGAGCAAGGTGCATGTGGAAGGGATGGAGCCTTACGAGAGTTTGCTCTGATCTGAAAAGCCTGAGTAGGTACTAATCCTTTGTTTCCATGAAGACACTGTTTGATGGACCGGCTTTTTTTTGGAGAGCAGGGCCAGATAGTCTTTACATCTGGGAGGTTGGCCAAGTTGTCTCAAGGCAGTCATACGGGTAAAGCCCAGGTTTAGTAATATAAGCTTGTGACCTTCAAGATGAGCTACCACAGAGGCCCATCCTTATCATCTCTCCTTTTGGCTTTCTGGAGAGCTCACCTGCTGATTCACCCTCCTGCATCCCCTGCCTTTTTTGCACTAAACATCTTAGACCATCTAATGAACACAGCCCAAAGAACGTGGAAGGGCCCATCAAGTATAGGGCATGACTTTTTGGAGGGAAATCTGACACCAATGTCGAGAAACCTTTTCTGCAGTCATATAGAATCCGGGTGGTCTTTAAAGGGTCACTACTAGGGGGAAACCATGCATAAGCCTATAAGGGTCTGGGTCTCAGGCAGGATAAGGAACCAGGTTATAGACCAGTGTGCATGCCGCCTCAAAAGCTCAGCCTGCAAGAGACTTTCTCTTGAACCCAGACAACTTGACCCTACCCACTCTCTCTCTCCACAGAAATCCAAGGAATGAAAGAAAATTAATCAGCCTTATTTTTCAAAAAAACCAAACCAAAAAACCACTGATACAGTAATTTTGCCATCATTTAACAAATTATCTGAAAGTGCAAACTCTGAAGAGCAGCAGACAAAATCATCTTTAAACCTTTACCTAGAAGCAACAATAGGATGACTACCACAAGCCTGATTTTGAATAGTTTATTAAAGGAAAGATGAAGCATCAGTTTCAAATTGTACAAAAGGAAAAAAAAAACCTCATATTGCAAATGTACAATTTACAGAATTACTAGCAAAACCAATCAAGGAGACACTGAAAATACAAAAATTCGACTGACTTCAAACTGAACTGGAAACCCATTGGAGTAGATATTAAGCCTTTTTTTGTTGCATGGTAGTCTACAATTCTAAGTCAGCATCTGTTTTCCACATCAAACTGTCAAGCAATTATCAATTTGCATTTGCCAGGGTACCTCCTCCTCCTGGCTTGCTCCCTGGCCAGAACCACAGGCAGGCAGGGCTCTACCCCTTCACTTCTGGTGAAGCCCACATTTCTGGAAGAAAGTGAGACCCCAGCCTCCCTAATTGGAGCCCGGGAATTGCTAAGTTAGCAGATAAAACATTTTTGGTGACCAAATTTTTTAGAACTGTACACATGTTGAGAAAAATCTGTCTTGTGCCTGTTTACTAAAAGGATGAATTAGATAACCCATTCTGCTTTCCCATCAAAAGACAATCATCATTGGATGCACCGAATTTTTTTTAAAAATGCCTTTTGTTTTTGATAAAAAGGGAAAGCTTTATGATTCTGTTGCAGCTACTTTAAAAATCAGCCCAGAAACACTTATGGATGGATTGGTTTGGAAATTCTGAGGCTTACTTTAAAAATCAAAAAGGAAGAAACTAAGTGGGCTTTTTCAAATGAAAGCAGCAAATCATAAAAGTCTAAGCAGAATATAACTCTAAACCATTGAAGGCTGTCCTGAAGATTCTTAATTTCTTTCCCCCAAAGAATTATTCTTAATATGCACATTTAACACTGAAATGTAGCTGTATTTCAAGGTAAGCTTGGGAACTTCACCCTCTAAGCACAGACTTCTATGCAGCACATACTTCTATAATTGGTAAACTTAATTCACAAAATTAGCGCGTAAGGGTATTAAGTGCATGGGAAGGAGACATAGTTATGTTACACTTAAAATTACTTTTGAATGGCAAAGGAGTTCTTCATGATTATCTTTTTAAGAAAACGGATGTCTATGTAACTTGAATTTGGCAGGGCATGAAATAAGTGGTAAAAATAGCAAACTGATAACTTCAGAACCATTTTGTTTTACTGAGAACTTTATTTGCTGGTAGAAGTTGCTAAAAACGCACAGAACAAATACCAATAGAAAATGTACTGTATTTGATCCCTATTCTATATAAAATGAACGGTGTACAGCATCTGTTGGAAAAATGGCTGCATGGACATTTCTTATTTTATGCCCCCTTATAAATAAAAATAAACCTTTTTATTTAAGAGTATATAAAATCTGGGAATTCATATCCATATCCACAGAGGGTGTGTGGTTTTTGGCAGAGATGCACTGTCAGATTTTCATCTTAGCTTGTTAATATTCTCCTCCATATTTCTGTATTCCACAAGGTCAACCAAATCCAGTGAGCTCCAAAACACTCTTCAGCAATTAGGATGAGCTGCTTACTCAGAGGTTTAATAAAAATGGTTAGCTTTTAAAACATAAAAAGGCAAAATGTTAAAACGGTTTTTAAATTGTACAACAGGAAAATAAAGTTAAAAATATTTTTTTTTTTTACTCAATGCTGAGTTTTCATAAAACAGGTGTATAACAGTGTTTATCTTGACAGCTGTTTTAAAAATTTAAAATTTCTTCCTCCCTCCAGAAAAACACACACATCTGTATTGGGATAAGTCCACTATTAGGACACAATGACTTTTCAGGTCAGTCTTTCTGAGGTGACATTCCCGTGGATAATTTACATGCTCCTCTTCTGTCACTGTAAAAAGGGATTGACCTCAATCATTTGATTAAAAAACAAATCAGATCACATCAAAAGTGTTTTTTCCCCGAACAAGCTATCACAGTATATAGGCCTCTAGCTCTAAATAATAGAGTTCCATATTTGTAAATTTTCTTCAGACTTCAGAACATAGGCATTCCAAATCCCTAGAAAAATGAGAAACACAATTAATTTCATGGATGAACAAGACCCAGAAACCAAAAATCAAAGCAGTAATAATTTAACATTTACTGAATCGTCTTCTATGATAGCTGCAGAATCAAAGAAATCTGGCCTCAGCTCAGCTCTCTCTCGCCGATTTCTTGATGGGGGCTGGAAAGAGAAGCCAGTCACTTAGTTTTTTCCTGAACTCCAAGACAATAAAGTGTGCAAATAAGGGTCAAATTTTGAAAGGAAAAGAATGTGGCTTTTATGTGGAGCATACATATAAAAATTTTCAAATTATAATAAATTCAACATGTAAATGCATATAATTTTGGGGCCTATAAACGTAGAACATATCTTTGAATTGTAGAATAATTATAAAACCAAATACTGGGTGACAAAACTTCACTAAATTCCCAAAGCAGGTAGATGGAAGGCTACTTGATGGGCAAGGAGAGGGAGGTTATAGATTAGAATGATATGATCTCACATTTTCTACAAAAGCTGTTCATTATGATTATGGAAAGTTCAAAATATATGAAGCACAATGTTATAGGCTAAATTATGCCCCCCAAATTCATATGTTGAAGTCTTAACCCCGAGTACTCAGAATGTGACTGTTACTTGGAAATAGAGCCTTTAAAGAGGTAACTAAGGTAAAATGAGGTAGTATGTGTAGGTTCTACTCCAATATGATTTGTGTCCTTACAAGAAGAGACAGGCACAGAGGAAAGATCATGTGGAAACAAAGGGAGAAGATGGCCGTGTACAAGCCATGCAGAGAAGCCTTAGAATGAAATCAGTCTTGCTGACACCTTGACCTCAAGACTTCTAGCCTCCAGACTGTGAGAAAATAGATTTGTTAGCCATGCCGTCAGGGGTATTTATTATGGCAGCCCTAGCAAACTCATTCAGAGAGAACTAGTATGATTAACTCCCACATACCCATCACTGAGCTGCAATATCGTGAATCTCCCAGTTGTTCCTTCTCCATGTCATTTTACCTATAATTACTTCAATATGTGTTTCTGACAGATGAAACTTAACAAAACTGCCATGTATTACTTACCTTAATATCCCCTATCCATATTCAAATTTCCTAATTTCAGAGATGTCTTATCACACTGAACAAAAAAGGTCCATATTCTGCACTTGATGGCTGGAGCACATATTGTCAGACTCCAACTTAAAGTTATGAAGCCAGATGCACATGCTGTATTGAAAGATCTAGTAGTATGAGCTCTTTATCAAGAAGATAAGAAGAAGGAACCAGTTCCTGTTAATGCAGGAATCAAAAATCTGAGTGCTTTGAGGGCATGCTCGAAAACACGTAAGCGCCTCCAAACGCCCACAGGTGTTCCGAGAGCCGCCGCCGCTGCTGGCCGGTGGTGCCGCCGCCTCCTCACCTCACTCCTCATCCCACAGGGTTTTGGAAACGAGAGCATTACCTTATACCAACAGCTCCACATATTTTAATGGAAGAAAAACGTATTGTATTTTCTTACTAGATCAATAACCATGGTGTCTTCAAATTCTTCATTCATATCTTCTAACTGGCTCCGGGATGACATCATCACATCTTCAAAGATGGGCTCAGCATCTTCCTCCATTAGGCCCCGGCTGAAGGAAAAGGCACGATCAGGTAGCTGCTCAGGTTTCTTAACTGGAGTCCTGGCTCTTTTTTACATTCGGTCTTCTAACCAGTGAAAGCACACATTCCAGTTATAACCAGCAGACACTGCACAAATTGTGGTACTGACCCTTGGGTAATATTCATTTGGTTCACTCAAGATGTCATTTCATCAGAAAGAAATGTTATTTAAATGCAATAATAGTAAATGTTTATTTAGCTATGGGTCAATTCCCACGAAAATAATTTTACTCAAAATTTACAGATGAGGAACGTGAGGCACACAGGTTTTAAAGTTTGCCCAAGACCATGTAGCCTGCAAGTAAGGGCACTAGGACTTAAACTCTGAAAGCCTCCGGAGCCATGCCCTCCATTCCTGTCCTGCACTGCACAGCACATCCTGAGTTAGGATTTAACTCCTAAGGCCAAACATCAAAGAAACCCAAGTCATCCCACAAAATGATCAGCAACACAGTCATTTATGTTCATGTGATACTTGACGTAACACTTACACCGCATGTCTTACTCCACTCCTCACTTTCATGTAGTTCATTCCTGTTCTGTCCTTCCGATTTAAGTCTTCTAATTTCGGCTGGCCTAACCAAGAAATCTGCATCTGAGGACTAAGAGAGAGCGCTATTATTCATTCTGTGGAAGCAGACGGTACATATAGCGAATCAGTCCCATGCTAAGAAGGCCACAGCTGGCTGGCCCCCACTTGGGAGGGAGCTGGGTTTATCCCAGGGCCAAGGGTGACACCATCAGCGAAGGGTCTGTCTGCATGGAAGTTGCCCAAAGAGATGCCTAAGTTTCCAAGAGAAACTGGCTGTGGCTAGTTGTTAGGTGTGAAGGAAACCACAATATGTCACCCCAAAATATGCCTCTTTGAGACTAAAAATTATTTTGAGCCAAAAGCAATAAAAAAATCAGTAAACACAGAAAAAGCTCCCCCTTTTCTGCCTCAAGGCAGGAAATAAATCCTCACCTTACTAGAGACAGACTGATCAGTCCAGAGGTGGCACCCAGAGGGATTTGCCAACAAACTATAAACTAGTTAAGGAAGATAAAGACTACCTAGTCCTCCCTAGTTGGACTACTTCCCTTTGTCTTGTCAATTCTGCACAAATCCACCATTTGTATGAAAGGGCTAAAAAAAGCTTACTGGTCTGTTCTCTTCAGGTGTTCATTCTCTTGTGAAAGCTCCCATGTACATAGAAAAATTCAGTAAAATTTGTACCCTTTTCTCCTGTGAACCTTTCAGCTTAATTTTCAGACCCAGCCAGGGACCCTATGAGGGTCGAAGAAAACTTTTTCCTCCCCTACAGGTGCTTAAATTAACAGCTTCATTCCCCGAACACCTATACCTGCAAACAGGAGCACACCCCTCAGACCTCTGGGCCCAGGTGCTGCCCTACTTGCAGGTGTTCCCGTCGGACAGCCGGGCCTCTCAGGGTGGCCGACCTGGTGGCTCAGGGCGCTCTAGAGTTGAACAAGGAAGGGTGTAACTCATTTTTTTCTCAGTCCTTCTGAGGACATTTGGAGTCAGGTGCATCCTGGGCTGAATCTTCACTACGCTCTATACTCCCTGGCACATGGACACTTGCATTAACATGCCTTTTGGGAATTTTACAGGATATAAACTTTAATGGTTTTTAGTAGGTAAAAATCTGTCACATGCAGTTCTAAGCAACTGTCTTTATATCATGTGGGGCTACCACCTTGATTAATATTGCACACCTATCCTAGGGAAAAGCATGGAGACCATGGCCAGTGGTAAAAGGTCAGAGAAGCACAGCAGGCTGCTCAGATAAGGAGAAGCCTGCATGTAGGCAGTGGGGTGGGAATGCTGGTCATAAGGCGAACTACTGTTCTAGGAATTTCCAGGCAATGTTCATCCTTTCAGCTCTGAAGAAAGGGGGCTCTCAGTGCAGGGGTGCCTTATGAAAGCCTAGGATCTGAATACTTCTCACACTACCTCTTCCCAATCTGCTAAATTTGTTGAGTTGTGAGAATTCTCTCTTTTATCCATCAGAGTAGTTCACAGCATCATCAGAATATGAGTGGAGATTTTGACAGATAATTTCAAAGTTGGGTAGAAAACAAAAAGTTAAGTTTCTTTATAGCAAAAGTCACACCACCACCTTGCCCCTTCTATAATTTTCAGGGCACTGGTACTTGAAAACATTTTAATTGCTCATGTGGGAAAAGTTAAGCCCTTGATCCTCTCTTAGAGGAAGGGCAATACTCAGAATTTAAAAAATTTATCTTAACAATACTTAATCCAGGAACAGTTTATGTTTAAAATATAAACTTTACTAAGACTAAGTACTATTAATTAAATGGATTATAAAAGTCTATTTGGTGTTCAGACTAGTAACAATCTCAGCAGAGACTCTTAGAGACTCTCTTGCATGTCTTCTTGGCAAGTACCTGAGAAGAAACAGACTTGCCCAATGAATCTGTAACTTAACTGAAATCAGTACTTAGTGAGATACATGTGCTCATGCAAATCTCATACAAACGCATAAGATACCATGCATTTAAAAGTCTCTGGACTTTGAGGAACTGATATTGTAAGTGTTTCCAGACTTACACATTTTCAAATATAAATTATTTAACCTTTATTTACAGTTCTGTTTTTCATGAACTGATCAGTAATGTGCTCTGATGAAATAAAGTTTTTCTTTAAGGTTTTTCTCTAACAGCTAAAGGTTTATGCCAAAAACCAAATTTTTACTACTTACTTGTGCAAAAAGTCAGGTTCCGAGCCATGCTCAGACTCAGGTTCCTGAATCTGTTCTCCCATGGGCCGGCTGTTCTCCCGCAGGACAGTGGAAGTAAGCTGTGGTGCCGGCAGGGGGCCAGGAGTCTGAATCATGGTGTCAGTTCTGTTTAGCCATGGATTATCCAAACTTTCATCTGTAAAGTTCCAGTTAGAGTCACAGAATGTCACGGATGGAGTGAACTCTGGCAGACGTGGTAGCACAGACTTGAAGAGGATGGCTCTGGAGTCAGACTGCTCAGTTTGAATCCCAGTTACACCACTCACTCGTGTGACTTTGTGTATCTTATTAAACTTCCAAAACTCAGTTTTCTCATCTACCAAATGGAATATCAGTACTAATCTCATAGAGTACACTGTAAGGATTAAATGATAGCTATCCTCACATATCACCTCTTCCAAGTCCCTCCATTCTTAAGAATTAATTTACCTTATATAAAAGGGGAAGAATGGCATCAGCCACAGACCCCTCTAACCTTTCTTTGCTCAGGCAGTAAAGAACTTATTTCCTATGTCTTCCAAGGGCTCCGGGGAGCAACACTGAAAGTCTTGATGGCCTTGACTGAGAAGACAGCAAATCCCATGGTCTGACTGGATGACTCACCAGGGAAGTAACTCTTTTTTGCCAGGCTCTGTGTTGGGGTGTATGACAGGCTGTTTTCAGGACTCTAAGTTCTGCCTCATCAGGGAAGCTCTCCTTGAGCACCAGCCCCTACTTCCCATTCTTTCTTAACTTCTGAATGACAGAATCATTCCTGCTTGCTTAGGACTTAACTGTAACTGTCCTGCATTGGCAGGTGATTTGTCAAGTGTATCTGTTATCTCCACAATTAGATTTAAGTAGATTAAAAGCATTATTTGCATACCTAAGCTACATCCTGATATAAATGTTAAATTATAAAGTTTCCACCTATACAAATTTTAAATTACTTTCTTAACATGGGGAGACTTAAAAAAAAAGGATTACTGCTGTTTTTCCTTCTGATGAATTTTAATCACAAAGTATATATGAATTCCATTGTTTTTCCTCTTCTATTAAGTCTCAGAGGTGTGCACATGTTTTAGGCTCCTTATTTGCCATGAAGCATTCCATCTCTGTCAGTGTATTTACCAAGTCTCAAACATTTTGTCAAACATCTCTACCTTCTGGATTGGCTTTTCTGTCCCTGGAAATACCGACCTATTGTCTGGTTAAGATAATTCCACTGATATGAAGCTCAGATCTTTTCTCAGTTACTGATTCTCCTCTTAATAAGCAAAGATACTATTTCATCTTCTTTATTCATACCACTTTTCATTCAACATTTAATTCCAGACTTATTAAAAACTTTAATTTGCTGTCACACTTAAAACTGTATGATCATAAGAATGGCTGTCATTTTGGTTCCTAACCTGGTGAATTCATTTTTCAGCTCTCCTACATGTCGTCTTTTACAGAAACTGTTTCCTGATTTTCATTAATGGTTTGGCCACTCCCTGTTTATGTCCCAGAGAACCTTTCAGGCCCATCAGAATACTTACCATGCTGAACTGAAATTGCCTGCTTCCCTGTCCATCTGTACCCAGAGCTCTGTGATTAATTTATAACCTGCAACATCTACCATAGTTCTTAGGCAGGTGCTTGGTAAAGACTTTCTGAATATATGAATAACTTGAGGAAGAACTCACTCTTCCTTCTGAAGAAATCCTGAAACCCCTGAAGATTCAATGAAAATACTTCTTGTAAAGCTTTTTCATCTTTACCCCAAAACAGATGACACTCTGTTGCCTAAGGGCATGTAACCTCCCCCATAGTTACTTGGTAAATTTCAAACTAACACAGAGGAAGTTTTCTTTTTCACAATTTAATTATCACCAAATTAGGTTATCTGGTTCATATATGCTTTTTTCACTCCTGAAGTAAGACTGCCCTGCCCCGCTAGTGGACTATACAAGGTTACTTAAATTCTCTAAGCCTTAGTTTCTTCTGTATTATTATATGGATAATAGTGTTAAACTCAGTTCATTTATAAAACATTTATTCAGCGTTTAGTAGCATTTGTAAAGCATGACCTAAATGTTTTACAAATATTAGTCAAACGAGTGATTAAATGATATAAGGCATGTAAAACACATTCTTGGCACATAGCAAAGATGTGATGAATGTTGGCTAATGTATTACATCTAGGAAAAGCTGTGAGTAGGGGAAAATATATATATATAGAGAGAGATGGAGAACCCTGATAGCTCTGGAAGACATTTTCAAATGGAAATGAATTACTGAAGTCATTCTTTAGAGAAAAGTTTGGGATTCTACACTACAAAGACAGGGTTTCGGTTTTCTTTCTGTGGACCACAGATTTTAAGTCCTAAAGTTCACACTTGAAAGGAAATCTTGAACTTTAACATTAATTCTGTAAATATTTTCAAATCTTTTATTCTCTTTGAAATATATATATTTTCAGCCTAATCCACTGACTGATGCTAGATAAGGGGCACTGCTGTATGACGATGATGACACTGTGACAACAGCAGCCTGACACTGATTGACCGCTACTCATGTGCCAAGCACCGTGGTAAGGAAGCACTGTGTGTGTACTGAGTGTTTTATTTGGAGTATCTCATTTAATATTCACAAAGCTCACAGGACAGGTACTCTGATCATCCTTCATTTGGTTAGTGATTGAGGCTTAGAGAGGTTAAGTAACATGTCCAAAATTCATGTAGCTGAAAATGAGAAAGCCAAGTTTGAATTCCGGAACTCTGACTTTAGAGTTTGTATTCTTCATCAATAGTCAATATGGCCTCCCCAGTGATGAGACATTTTATTTAAATTCTAACTATGCCACATATTTTACCAAAATTGTTAACGAGTCACTATTTTTTAAGCAGCAGAGATGAGATGCTGAATAGTAAATAGAAGGTTGTAAAAAGGAGTGGAGCAGGATTCAGATCCTGGTTTGAAGCATCTTTATTAGGAGATGCATGGAGATGGGAGAACACTATTTGAAGAAATAAGCTTTTTTACTTTGAGTTTTCATAGTTTAAGACTAATGTTTTGTTTTAATGAAGCAATTTTTAGTCTTTCTGGATATATGAATATCTACATATCATATTTTCACGGTAATTCAACCCATTCCCCACAGTCCATGAGGGTTATAAAACCAGATTTGACTATCTTTATTTTAATGTACAAAACAAATTATTCATCAAAGGGGTAGAAATGAAAAGTTCTTCTGGTATACTCAATTTGCTGCAGAGAAACGTGAATATACCACAACTACCCACAACTCACTAGAATCATCAGAATGAACTTTGATATTTTTCTGTGTCAGAGACCTGTCATTATGGGGATCAATTTTATAAACCTTCCTAACTACATCCTTCTGTTCCCTGTGACTGTCTAGCTCTGTGTTTCATGCTCTTGCAACTTTTTCCTTGACGCTTCTCTGTCCTACTTTTTGTCTACATTTTGACTATGTGTGTCTCACTGAGATGGAAGACTTACCTTCTACTCTTTTTTTGTGCAGCGGGGGTCGGCCTTTCTTACTCCTTACTGACGAGGTCTTACTAGTGCTGCTTCCACTGTTCACAGACATTCTGTCATCTTCACCTCCAGTGACTAGCGAGTTTCTGTAGGATATGAGTGGAAGCCATACATCTTCCCTCCTTTCCATCATTTGCTCCGTAAGGAATTTTTCCAGATATGAATGACTAGAAAGCACAATGCAAGCAGCAGTGATTTTCATGGAAGCATGTCATGTGTCACTTACTTAATTTTCTCATAACCTGAGGTGCTCTTTCTGAAGATTCTCAAGAATCTTAAAGACACACATTAAACTGTTAACAGTGGTGACCTTTACAAAGATAGGGATGAAAATTAAAAATTTTTCTTCACATATTCCTGGAATACTTTTAAACAGGCAAATGTATTGCTAAGGGTGTGTGGTTCTTCCTATATTTCTGACTTTATTTTTAAATACTAGTGTTAAAAAATTCATAAGTTTGGCTCAAAGATGTTACTGAATTTTATTTTCAAATGTTTAAACCAGGGAAGGATTTCTAGAATGGTGGAATGAGGAGCTTAGCATACCCTCTTCCCCAGCAAAACAATCTTTGAACTGGTGAAAATTATAAAAGACAAAGTCTTCAAAAATTGTCCTAAGGGTATGCCCTTGGAGAAACAAATAGAGAAACAATTCTTCAAGAAAATCTACAAACTCTCAGTGAGAATTTATAGTACATAAACCATAAACTGCTCAGTCCCCCTGTGCCCTTCTCCCCTGTCAGAGCTCTGTGTTACGGAAACTTTATAGGGACTCTACTCTGGGCAGGCGTGGCTAAGAAGATGGGGGCTCTCTCTCTCTCTCTCTCTAGCTACCTTGGAAGAAACAGACAATTGGTGTGTCGGAGAAGCTCTAGTCTAGGCAGCAGCTGGGAGGAATGAAGCTCCCTTCCCTTACTTGTGAGGCAGTAACTCTCACCCAGGCACAGTAGGCTTAGAATACTGGGGCTCTGAATGCCCCATCTCAGAGGCTCCCTTTATAGAACACAGGTTCCACACTTGGAGGGGCAAGCAGAGAAACAGGGGTTACCCCTGGCCCACAGAACAGGGTGTTATTCTGGGAAAAGAGAGAGACGGCCCCAGCCTTCAGCTCCTGTTAGTGGCATACGAGTTTGGCCTCAGGGCTGAGGCAGACCACAAGATGAAGATCTGCAGCTGTCTGGGAGTACTGACTCTATCTGGAATCAAGTATAGACAATATCTTGCTTAACGGAGTTGTTGAAAACAATGGAGATCTTGATGAAAAGCAAGTAAAGAGGGTGTTGGTGTTCTCTGACATGTGCAGAAACAAATTAGCATAGAGCAGCCAGACATTTAACACAGGTTTTAAAAGCAGCCAGGTGCCCTCCTGGGATCACAGTCAATCCTGGAAGTTGGGGAAGGCTCTGCACTTACACTTAAGCTGTACCTACTCATGGGCAAACAGAACAGGGGGTAGCCCTGAAATCATTCCCTAAGACCCACACACATCTACCAACACAGGGTGGAAGCCTCACTGGCACAAGGGGCTTAAGCACAACCTATATAATCAAACAGTGACTGAGCAATAAGCTGCTCTGGCCCAAGAGCAGTTCCTAGGAAGCCAGGCTGAAAAATAAAATGACAATAGACTGTTTTCAGTTCTGCACATAAGAAGCCAATAGTTGTCATCCTAACAAAAGCTGAACAGACTGAAAAATCAACAACTCTTCTTGGATTTGTAAGAGAAGAAAATCACTGCCCTGAAGATCTGCAGGTGAACACAGGAGGTCACGGCTTAGTGGAGCTGAAACCACCTTTGGAACCATTGTTGAGGCAGGAAAACCTGAGCTGTAATTCATGAATTGCTGGACACTCACTATGGACAAGTCTGAGAGTTAAAAACTCTAGGGGATCCAGTCATGGGGAAAGGGGGTCCCCTACAATACTGAGATTTATCTCCAAAAGCTCAACCAGGTTCCCACAGTAAATACCAGAGAAAATTCCATTTGTGTTTCCAGCAGGGGGAAGGGAAAAGAAACATTCTGAAATCTGCCAAAGTATATTGTTCTTATCAAGGCCTCTCTTCAGGGGAAACTAGTTAGCAAAGCCTAACTTGCTGGGGTATTATTAAAACCTAACTGAAAGGGGAGAAGGGTAATTCCCCACTGCAGCCCATTCTACCCATCCTTTCCCACCTAAGAGTGAAGGAAAAAAATGAAGAAACACTTGTGAAGTTCATAGTCCAAAGGCATAAACTTACTCAAAGACTGAGACCTAATCACAGGACTACAGAACACTCCCCCCCGCCCCCACCTCATCACCACAGTACTAAAGGTACATCCACAGCAGGTCCTTTTATCCAGTACCACCTTTGGAACCATTGTTGGGGCAGGAAAACCTGAGTTGTAAATTCAGAAGATCAATAAAATTGATATGCCTCTAGCCAGGCTATCTAAGAAAAAAAGAGAGAAGACACAAATTTCTCACACCAGAAGTGAAAAAGGACACATCACTATCAGTGCTATGGACACTAAAAGGAAAATTAAGGAATACTATGAACAACTCTGTGCCCACAAATCTGACAATCTAGATGAAACAGACCAATTCTTTGAAATACAGTTTGCCAAAGCTCACAAAAGAAGAAACAGACAATTTGAGTAGGCCTGTATCTATAAGATGTTGAACCAATAATTAATAACCTTCCAAAGCAGAAAGCTCCTGGCTTAAATGGGTTCACTGGTGGATTTTAAGCAAACATTTAAAGAAGAAAATATACCAATTTTCTACACTCTCTTTCAGGATATAGAAGCAGTGGGGAATACTTTATAACTGATTATATGATGCTGACATTACCCTAAATACCAAAACCAGAGAAAGACATTGTAAGAAAACTACAGACTAGTATCTTCATGGACAGTATTGAAGAACAAAGTTGAAGGAATGACACCGCCCAACTGTGAGACTTACTAAAACTACAGTATAATCATTTTGAAATATATGCATATTTCAAATCACCTTATACACCTTAAATTTAGACATTATTATATATCAACTATATCTCAATCAAGCTGAGGAGAAAAGGAAAAAAAGCTACAATAATCAGTACTGTGTGGTAGATCAATGGAACAGAATTGAGAACTCAGAAATTGAACCACATAAATACGATCAACTGATTATTGACAAAGGAGCAAAGGCAATAAAAGGGAAGAAAGACAGTATCTTCAACAAATGGTGCCAGAACAAATGCACATCCACAGACCTTATACTTTTCACAAGAATTAACTTAAAATCAATCCACAGATCTAAATGTTAAATGCAGAACTATAAAACTCCTAGAAGATAACAAAGGAGAAAATGTAGGTAAACTTGTGTATGGTGGTAACTTTTTAGATATAACACTAAAGGCAAGATCCATGAAGAAAGAATTGGTAATTTTTAAATGAAAAGCTGATTTCATTAAAATGAAAAACCTTTGCTTTGCAAAAGACACTGTCTAGAGAATGAGAAAACAAACACAGAGAGAAAATATTTGCAAAATCCACATCTGATAAAGGATTGCTATATAACATACTCGAGTAACTCTTAAAAATTCAGCAATACAACCCAATCAAAAAATGGGCAAAGAAACTGAACAGGTACGTCACCAAAGAAAGCATACAGATGGCAAATAAGCACATGAGAAGATTCTCCACATCATATGTCATCAGGGCAATGCAAATTAAAAAGAGATGTCACTACACACTTATTAGAATGGCCCAAATCCATTTAGATCCAACAGTAATACCAAATGCTAGTGAGAAAATGCTGATACACTGCTGGTGGGAATGCAAAATGATACAGCAACTTTGAAAGACAGTATGGCCATTTCTTACAAAACTAAAGATACTCTTACCATGCACTTCATCAAGTGCACTCCTTGGTATGTATCCAAAGTTGCTGAAAACTTAGTCCTCACAAAAACCTGCACAGGGATGTTTACAGCATCCATACACAGGGATGTTAGAATGTTATGAATAGCAGCTTTATTCATAACTACCAAAACCTGAAAGCAATGAAGATGTCCTTCAGTAGGGGAATGGATAAACTGTGGTCCATCCAGACAATGGACTATTATTCAATGCTAAAAAGAAATGAGCTATTAAGCTATGAAAAGACATGGCAGAACTTTATTTATTTAGGTATCATTAATATACACTTACATGAACAACATTGTGGTTACTAGAATCCCCCCATTATCAAGTCCCCACCACATACCCCATTACAGTCACTGTCCATCAGCGTAGTGAGATGCTATAGAGTCACTACTTGTCTTCTCTGTGCTATACTGCCTTCCCCATGCCCCCCTGCTACATTATGTTTGCTAATAGTAATGCCCCTTTTTCCCCTTACCCTTCCTTCTCCCCCACCCTCTCCAGTCCCTTCTTTCCCTTTGGTAACTGTTAGTCCATTCTTGGGTTCTGTGATTCTGCTGATGTTTTGTTCCTTCAGTTTTTGCTTTGTTCTTATACTCCAAAGATGAGTGAAATCATTTGGTACTTGTCTTTCTCCACCTGGCTTATTTCACTGAGCATAATACCCTCTAGCTCCATCCGTGTGACATGGCAGAACTTTAAATAAAGATTACAGTGGAAGAAGCTGATCTGAAAAGGCTACATACTCTGTAATTCCAACTATATGAAATTTTGGAAAAGGCAAATCTACAGAAATGATCAGTGGTTTCTAGGGACTGGGAGGAGGGGAGGAAGAATGAACAGGCAGAACACAAAGGATATTTAGGGACATAAAAAACTTTGTATGGTATCAAAATAATGGATACATGTGATTATATTTTTCTAAACCCACAGAATGTACAATGCCAAGAGTGAACTGTAACATAAACTATGACTTTTGGATGATCATCATGGGCCAAAGTAGGTTCATCAGTTCCAAAGGTGGACCACTGTGATGGGCAATGTTGGCAATGGGGAGGCTATTCACACAGGGGCAGGGGGCTAATGGGAATTCTCTATACCTTCTCCTCAATTTTGCTGTGAACCTAAAACTACTCTTAAAAAAATAAAGGTAAAGTAAATTAATTAAATCAAATCACATACTTCCCTGTTAGTGTGGAAGACAGCGTACACCTAATAGCTGCCCTTCTCAGGAGCAATTAGAGAGGGAAATTCCAAGCTGCTAGTCCCCTGGCTGAGTATGGAGCAGAGTAAGCACCCTGAACTCTGACAGGGGCCTTCAAGCCACACACACACCCAACAGTCAAAGGTAAAACTCTAACTGGCTAGGGAGGTTTAAGCACAACCTCTGATTGATAAAAAGCTTATGCTGACATAGAGGTAAACCCTAGGTGCCAAAGCCAAACAGTGAAAAAAAAAAAAAAAGATCTCAGTAGGGACAGTAGGGACTGCACACTGCAAGAGGAAGAGACTTCACACAGTTTGTTTATCCAAGTCTCCAAACACAGAGCCAAGCAAACAACATGTATCTCCAGGGAGGCAGAGAATCAGTATGAAGAGATAGTAAATATTTCACAATGTATCATATATGCAATATATTATTTAAAATGTTCAGTTTTTGGCAAAAATTTATGAGAAATGTAAAGAAATGGGGCAATGTGACCTAAATATAGCAACAGAAACTTGGTACACAAAGATTACAAAGCAATTATTTAACTATGTTCAAAGAACTAAAGAAAACTATGTCTAAATAATTAAAAGTATGACATCACTCTCTCATTAAAGAGAGAATATGAATAAAAAGGAAATGAAAAAGAACCAAATGGAAATTCTGAAATTGAAAAGTACAATGATGGAAATTAATTCACTATAGGCACTCAACAGATTTGTGCTGGAAGAAGAATAAATCAGTAATCTTGAAGATATATCAGTAGAGTTTATGCAATCTGAAGAGAAGAAAAAAGAACAAGATAAATGAACAGAGCCTGAGAAGGTGGGGTATCAGTAAGTGCACCAACATGCATAATGGGAGTACCTGGGGAAGAAAGGAGCAGAAATGAAATTTGAAGAAATATGGCTAATTACTTCTAAATTTTATAAAAAACATTATATAGTCTCAGAACTAACAAATCTAAGCACGAAATGCAAAGATGCATCCAGACAGATGCATCAACGTCAAAATGTTGAAAGCCAGAGATAAAGAAAAAATTTTGCAACTAGTTAGAGAATAGTAACTCATTACACACAAAGGAACTCCAGTAAGCTGAAAAGCCAAGTTCTCTTCAATGGCAGCTGGAAGGCAGTGGGATAACACAGTCCATGCACTTAAAATAAAAAACTGCAGACAAGAATCCTACCTCTAGCAAAGCTGTATTTCAAAGCTAAAGATGAAATAAATGCACTCCCAGATGACAAAAGTTGAGAGAATTTGTTGCTGGCTGACCTGCCTTACAAGAAATAGTAAAAGAAGTTCTTTAGGCTGAAAGCAGATGATACCACAGAGTAATCTAAATTACATGAATATACAAAGAGAGTGGTAAGGTAATTACTAGGTACTTATAAAAGACAATATAATTGCCTATTTACTTGTCCTTTATTTTTTATACTAATTTAAGAAGCAATTACATAAAACAATATATATTACTATATTGTTGGGCTATAACAGAGCTGTAATATATTTGGAAATAAGCACCAGAGAAGTGAGTGGGAACAAAGATGTATTAGAGGGAGGAAATGATGCCAGATGGTATTTCAAATCCACAGGAAAAAGTAAAGAGAACCAGAAATGGTAAATAAGAAGGTTAAAATATAATAAACTCTATAAGTATATATATTTGGTTTCCTTTCTCTCAGCTTATTTAAAAGACACAGATTATACCAAGTAGTAAGTTTAACAACATATACTTGTTTGTAACATATTTAGATGCAGTATGTGTGTGTGTAACAATAATGGCAAAAAAAAGGGAAGGAGCAAGTGGAGCTATATAGCATTGAAATTTTTGTATTTCCTCCTAATAAGTCTGAAGTAAATTTTTATAAGATGAACATTGTAATGCCTAGAAAAACCACAAAGAAAATAACTAAAAAGGTACAATTAAAAATTTTTGAAAGAATTAAAATATTGTACTAGAAAATATCCACTTAATATAAAAGAAGGCAATAATAGGAAAAAACAAAGACAGAGACATATAGAAAATAAAAAACATAAGAGAGATCTAATAATATGCTTCTTACAAGAAACACACTGAGATTCAAAGACACAAAGGCCAAAAGTCAAAGGATGGAAAAAAGGTTGTGACAGTAAAAGAGATGGAGGGGGGGTTACATTAGTATCAGACAATACAGACTTTAAGACAAAAATTACTAGATAGAGAAGGATTTCACAATGATAAGAATCAATCCATCAGGAAGACACAACAATTATAAACATTTATCTACCTAACAACAAAGCCCCAAAATACATGAAATAAAAAACTGACAGAATTGAAAGCAGAAATAACAATGCAATAGTAATAGTTGGGGACTTCAGTATCACACTTTTGATAATGGATAGAACTAGACAAAAGATCAACAAGGAAACAGAAGACTTGAACAACAGTATGAAGAAAACTATAAGCCAGCTGGACTTAACAGACATCTGCAGAACAAAACTCCACTCACCAACAGCAGAAGAATATACATTCTCCTTAAGTAAATAAGGAACATTCTCCAGAATAGACCATATGTTGTTCCATTAAACAAGCCTCAATAAATTCAAAGGGATTAAAACCCTACAAAGCATGTTGTTTAACCACAACAGAAGGAAATTGAAATCAATAATGGAAGAAAAATTTGGAAATTCACAAATATGAGGAAATTAAAAAAAACACTCCTAAATAACCAATGGATTAAAGAAGAAATCACAAGGGAAATGAAATACTTTGAGATGAAAGAAAACAAAAATGCAAGATTCCAAAACTTATGAGATGCAGCTAACATAATACTCAGGAAAATGTATGCCCAAATGCCTGTAATAAAAGTTTTCAAACCATCCCACCGAACACCAGTCATTCTCTATCATATTATCCTATTTCAGTGCCTGAAACTCTTATTCATATGTTTATGTTGTGTCTCCCTCCATTACAACATAAGCTATATTATAATATGTATTATGTACATTACACACATCTTATTATATATGTATAATATGTATACATATTATATAATATATATATATTTTTGGTATCATTAATCTACAATTACATGAGGAACATTATGTTTACCAGACTCCCCCATCACCAAGTCCCCACCACATACCCCATCACTATATAATATATATTATATATAAGATATATATAAATTTCTGACCAACATGAAGTCAACACCTTTCCTTAGAACAGTCATTCACATTCACATAAGTTTTAACTGTCTCTCCAAATTTCTACTCCAAATTTAGCATATTATTTTAATTGACTCACCTACCAATTTATAAAATTTGAGATCTATTACAGAATCACTCTCTTAAAGTTTTCTAGTCTGTTCTAAATGAAACAGTCCATGAAAAATTTTTTGAAAATTGAATATATTTCTTTAAACTGTTAGCAATTATCAAAAATAGAAATCAATTGTCTGAAACAAATCAAACTAAACTAAAATATAATTGATATAAAAGGAAAGAATGGGTTACACAATGGCCTTGCCAGTGTTCATACAACTCTGAATTGCAGAGTAAGAAATCAATTCCACTTTGTTTAATTTAATCTTGCAAATTCTAGGGTACTTAAACTGGAAAGAACAACTATAAAGCTTGAAAGAAAATTATAGCTCCTTAAAACAAACTATCAGAGCCTAAGCTATCAATGATAGTTGTATCTAGATGATTAAGTTTTTCTTAAAAAATAAACATTTAAAATTACATTGATATGATTAAAAGCCATTTTTCTTGCAATGTGCAACTTACACAGTCTTTTTGTCCTGTCGAAGAAGTTTAGAAGAAAATTCACTTAGTACTTCCAGGAAAGCCAGATTAGGAGGTGGATATTCCTGTCCTTTCTGATTTTGGTATTTAAAAGCAAATTCTATGCCATCCCTGAAGTAAAAGAAAACATTATCTTATTTTTTTCTAGATAACTAGTATAGTTCTCTCATGTGCTAGAATTTCAACTGGAAGGCAGTGAAATCATCATCAAAGGTAGTAAAATCTGACAAATCCAAATGGTAAAATGATGTTAATTTGTATGACACAGTAATTATTTGCATAATAGTATTTTATTACTTACAATAGAAAATACAAATTGTGAAAAATAATTTAAAAAATAGCTAAATAGCCACAAAACTAAATTCCCATGTGAATCTTTTAGGGTTAACAGAATACCCTGGAAAGATAATTAGATTGTCAGAAAATCTGGTTCTTAAGAGTTGGTCATGGTACAAGCAGCTTTGAGTTTTTGCTAAGGTACTTAAAAGTTTTCAGTCATTCAATTTTCAGTTATGAAATGAGGTTGGCCAAATCAGTATTGCACAGTGTTTTAAAACACATCTACCACAATACTTTCTCACTGATAGACAGATAAGAATACTGTCAAACTTTACTTTCTATACTATGTAAGGTGAAAAAATGGGATTTTTTTTTCCAATTAAAAATGCCTTCTTAGTTGAGAATCACTAGACAATCTAAAGTTCTTGTAACTTAAAAATTCTGTATGTCACTTAAAAATGGGTCAAATAATAGCTGTTTGTTAAATTCCAGTAAGCCAGATCCCTGTAGAACAGAAAGTGTTTATTTAGCTCACTCACTTGTGAAGTGTAGCAACTGCTTCTCGTGTCTTGATCTGGTCGAGTCCGAATGTAAGGGCGAAGCGACGTGCCAACTCTTTAATGCCACTGACATGGGCAGATGTCCTATCTAGGTTGGGACCTTGCTCTTGAACAAGTTCATTAAACAACTGGTAGAAAGAAAAAGGAAAAAACCTATAGCTAAGATGTATTTGTTTTATTGCTAGAATAGGTAATATAATCTTAAAATATTTAAAAGGCACATGGTAAGTATGTATTTCCCTCCTTCCACTTAACGGGAGCCATACTATTCCCCTTCTCCAAGGCATCTACCATTACTAGCTCATTTTCATGCTAGTTGTGTGATTAAACACCAACAGAAATTCATTTCTTTTTAACAAAAAATGAATGCACTTTAGGCTGGGAAAAGTAATTATGTTTGGAGAAATATACTATGTGTTTCTAACATCTATGTATTCTTTTTGTTTTCACAGGAATGGCAATATATGAAATACAGGGTTTAGAACTTTGTTATTTACCTTACTGTATCTTAGACAAGAACATTATGTAAAAAAGACCATGTGGATATATGGGGTGATTTTCCCACCCCATAACAAAGTATACAAAAAAGTTAAGCTGCTGGAGAGGTTTTATAAATTACACACATATTATATAGTATCAAAATAAAAACAAAACCCTGCAGTAATAAAGGATATAAAAAAGCAATAGTCACTCTACCACCAAAGTTGGAAACTTAAATGTTTCTAGACACATTTGCTTTCCCTCTTATTATGAGACATGAAGACTGTAGGTTTTCATCTAAAGCCACTTCCTCCTCATGTATTAAATTTCACTTTTTTACCAATCTGTCAGTTTTGCTCCTGTGCTTACTGCTTTCTCCTACATCATTAACTATTCCTTCTCTACTAGACGCATACATCTTAAAAAAAAAAACCCCAAAACGTAACTTCTTAACACCAACTCCTCTGCTAGCTTCCAACCCATTTTTCTGATTCTCTATATGGCAAAGATCCTGAAAATAACTGTTTACATTTGTTTTTTTTTTCAGTATGGTCCCAATTTTTTAAAAGTATTTTTCTTTTTTTTTTTCATTGAACTGGTGATATTTTTATTTATTTTATTTTTGGTATCTTTACTATACAATCACATGAGCAACACTGTGGTTACTAGATACCCCCCCATTATCAAATCCCCACCACATATCCCATTACAGTCACTGTCCATCAGTGTAGTAAGATGCTACAGAGTCACTACTGCCTTCCTCGTGCCCCTCCCTACGTTATGTCTACTAATCGTAATGCCCCTTTTCCCCCTTATCCCTCCCTTCCCACCCACCCTCCCTAGTCCCTTTCCCTTTGGTAACTGTTAGTCCATTCTTGGGTTCTGTGAGTCTGCTGCTGCTTTGTTCCTTCAGTTTTTGCTTTGTTCTTATACTCCACAGCTGAGTGAAATCATTTGATACTTGTATTTCACTGAGCATAATACCCTCTAGCTCCACCCATGTTATTGCAAATGGTAGGATTTGTTTTATTCTTATGGCTGAATAATATTCCATTGTGTATATGTACCACATCTTCTTTATCCATTCATCTACTGATGGACACTTAGATTGCTTCTGTGTCTTGGCTATTGTAAATAGTGCTGCGATAAACATAGGGGTGCATATGTCTTCTTGAAACTGGGCTCCTGCATTCTTAGGGTAAATTCCTAGGAGTGGAATTCATGAGTTAAATGATATTTCTATTTTTAGTTTTTTGAGGAACCTCCATACTGCTTTCCACCATAGTTGAACTAATTTACTTTCCCACCAGCAGTGTAGGAGGGTTTCCCTTTCTCCACATCCTCGCCAACATTTATTGTTGTCTGTCTTTTGGATGGTGGTCATCCTTACTGGTGTGAGGTGATATCTCACTGTGGTTTTAATTTGCATTTCTCTGATGATTAGCGCTGTGGAGTATCTTTTCATGTGTCTGTTGGCCATCTGAATTTCATCTTTGGAGAGTGTTTGTTCAGCTCCTCTGCCCATTTTTTAACTGGCTTATTTGCTTTTTGTTTGTTGAGGTGCATGAGCTCTTTATATATTTTGGATGTCAACCTCTTATCGGATGTCATTTATGAATATATTCTCTGACACTGTAGGATGTCTTTTTGTTCTACTGATGGTGTCCTTTGCTGTACAGAAGCTTTTTAGTTTGATATTGTCCCATTTATTCATTTTTCTTTTATTTCCCTTGCCCAGAGAGATATGTTCATGAAGAAGTTGCTCATATTTATGCCCAAGAGGTTTTTGCCTATGTTTTTTCCTAAGAGTTTTATGGTTTCATGACTTACATTCAGGTCTTGATCCACTTTGAGTTTACTTTTGTGTATGGGGTTAGACAATAATCCAGTTTCAGTCTCTTGCATGTAGCTGTCATTTCCCCATTGTATATCCATGGCTCCTTTATTGTATATTAATTGACCGTATATGCTTGGGTTAATATTTGGACTCTCTAGTCTGTTCCATTGGTCTATGGCTCTGTTCTTGTCCCAGTACCAAATTGTCTTGATTACTGTAGCTTTGTAGTAGAGCTTGAAGTTGGGAAGGGAGATGCCCCCTGCTTTATTCTTCCTTCTCAGGATTGCTTTGGCTATTCTGGGTTTTTTGTGGTTCCATATGAATTTTAGAACTATTTGTTCCAGGAACTGGTTACATTTGTTTTCACTTCCTCACCTCCCAATCTCTCAATTCAGTTTAATCACACCATTCCATTGACATAGCTCTTGTATTCTGCTAATTACATTGTCCCCCATTTAGTTTTCTTTAGCACTTGGTCTGAATTACTTACCATGCCATGACTGGGAACAGCAGCTCTTCCAGAGATTTTCAAATTTATTCATAGGTAATTGTTTATAGATTCTTAAATTTCAAAATGTTTCACAGACAGTTGTATACAATAGCCTTAAAATTTACATTTAAAACGACTGCAAACAATATATTTCATTGTACAAAATTCAAGGGAATATCAAAGTACAAGTTCTCTTTTTTCTTTCCCACTAATCATTCTTTTCTCCAAAGGTAATCAATGTTAAAGTTTGAAAGTTTTCTAGATTAGTTTAGATATGTTAATATATTACAAATATTACAAATACAAATTTTTACATAAGTGGTGCTATACTTTGTCCTGAAATTTGCTATTTTTCACTTAATTGTCTTAAAAACCTTGTAGATGCTTCAGAGTATCACAGTTTATTTAACCATTTTTCTGTTGCTGGACATTCAGACTATTTCCAATTTTTTAGTATTACAGAGACTGCTGCAATGAAACATCTTTCATATATATCTTTGTGCATATCTGCATATTTCTAAGTAGATACCTAGTAGCAAAAATACTGGTTTAAAGGGAATATATATCTTATATTATGAAATATATTGCAAAAATTCTAAGAAGGCAAGAGCAATTTCTTTCAAAAGGGGACCTTTTTCTCCACATCTTTATCAATCATTATTACCAATCATCTTAATTCATGCTAATCTGTTCAGCAGTGATAAACACTTCCTCACTCTAATTTGTATTTCATTATTAATGAAGTTATGCCTGTTTTCTATG
This sequence comes from Manis pentadactyla, assembly GCF_030020395.1. Taxonomy (NCBI): domain Eukaryota; kingdom Metazoa; phylum Chordata; class Mammalia; order Pholidota; family Manidae; genus Manis; species Manis pentadactyla. The sequence continues at coordinate 68,042,737 of NC_080019.1, read as the reverse complement.
CTTATTGGTTTTTCAGATTTCCTCTTCTGAAAAGTGCTTTTCATGTTCGTTGCTCACTTTTCTAAGGGATTTAGATATCTCAGTAATTTGAAGGATTTGTTATACATTAGTGAAAATATTTTCCCTCAATCTGTCATCTGCTTTTTAACTTTGTTCAGAGTGCTGGCTGATGTGTAAGCTTACTTAAGTTTAATAATCATCAGTTTTTCACTTTGTGGTTTCTTTCCTCAGTAAGAATGTCCCTACTCCAGGATATAAAAATATCCTTTTATTTTCTTACAAACTTTCAATATTTAATGTTTACATATACTCTACCCAGAATTATTCTGGGTGATGTTAGGTAGGGTTATAAATGACTACTTGTCCAACTACATAGTCAATTGACCATTTATTGAATATCTTTTCCCACTGATTTGAAATAAGACCTTTATTGTAGACTAACTATATACACACATACCTCCAGACACCTTCACATCAAAATTTCTATATTAATTTACTAGGAATCTTATTTATACAATAGATATTACATATTTTCTTCTTTGACTACTACTGTTGCCTCTTCATCATTGAATACTTAAAAAATATATATTTCTTTTTAATTTTAAATGATTAGTTCTAAAATGTCCAATATGGCATTTCATCTTGTCCAAATTCGGATTTCATCTGTTTGAAATGAGAACTACAGGATTATCTTCCGAAAGAAAAGATACATAACACACAAATTTGTACCACAATGTACTCACAGGAACCATTGAGACAATGACCTAGTTTAATGAAGACACCTGATAGTATCTAGTAAGCACAGGGGAGTGCTCAATATTAATTCTACTCTCTGTCTCTTCCCTTTCAAATTTCTTACCTGTTGCAAACTGAGAATGAGGGTCTTGGCACACTGAATTTTATCAATCTGCCTGGTTTTACTAAGTGTTTCTTTAATAATATCACCATAGTCATTGTAATACTGTAAGGAAAAGAAAGAAACACAGTTTTACAATTATTTAAATTTCATGAAATAAAGAATGGGTTGGTGAAAGCAATGCAAGGGTGAGTATAGATATTTAATTTCTTCATCTTAAACATAATGAGCATTAAAAGATAGTGTCTACAGATAAAGGCATACACATTTGAAATTTAAGATTACAAAAATACTAGTAACAAACTAAAAAATTGGAATTCAAAAAGACAAAAGTGGTATAGATAAGCAAAATTCCTTATTCTTTTTAACATGGACTCAACAGACACCATTTATGAGGTAACAAATACAAAAAAAAACTTTGGTGGAAACTTTTCTGAAGAACTAAAACCAAAACAGAACTGCTTACACCTCTGGGGAGTGGATATATATAAGGGGAAAGGGCAGATTAGGGTAATGCACTTAACTTTTTATTTAATTCTTTTGTGTACTATCTCATTTCCCCCCCCTAACATGTCCATATTCTACTATTATAAAAAATAAAAATATTGATTTGACTTTTTCAATAGTGACCGAGAAGAATTTAATACATTTTTTTATAGTTTATTTTTTGGACACAGGATTTAAAGAATTTTCCTTGTGAGTAAATGATTAGGAAAAGCTTTATGTGAAACCATTAAATCTGGATGTAATTTCCGATAAATCTGGATGTAATTTCTGGATAAAGCCTAACCTATAACCTATGTGAAGAAATGAGTGTATCAGCTTGGCAACTGGATTTTTATGATCTTCAAAAAGATGGGTATACTTCCATGATGTGAGGTGCAAAAAAAGAGGATATAGCTCCAAAGAATCTAATTAAAAATTATTGCAATGCAGGAAAAAAGAGAAAGATATATTAAGACACTGAAGTGGTTCTGTAGGCAGATCTCTAATAAATTCACATTTGTAATGATCACATAGTGAAGTGGGTTAAAAAGCCTCACAGCCAAGGATATACAACAGAGTAGCAAATAGCTATTAGAATACTCACAAACAATTAAAGCCTATAATGAGTAGAAGTGTGCAAAATTGTTAAGAATGATAAAAATTTTGGCTAAGACTCATTTCTTGAAACCAGTATTGTTAAGGGATGACAGGGAAAACCCATAGTAAGCTCATATTCATCCATCCAAACCCTATTTAGACATTAATTTAGGAAGCCTTTTTCTGTTTCTCTCACTCATGTCTCTCTCTGTACCCTGTGTGTGCTTTGTAGCTTGTATAGCTAAGCTTTGAAGCTAGACAAACCTAAAATCTAATCCCAGTTTTTTCTACTTTAATAGTTGTGTGATCTTGGAAAGTTACTTACCTCTCTGAGCCTTAATTTCCTTATCTGTAAATGATAATATTTTTACCTCAAAGAGTTACTATAATCAACAAAGATAATGTAAAAGCCTTAGAACAGTGTCTCAAATATAAATGGCTCAAAACATATGCAGCCATTTATTATTAGCATGTTACATAATATTTGGATTTCAGTTTCTCTATTACTCTGTAAGCAGAAATCATGTCTTATCTAATCCTTGGCTATAAGTACATTGCTCATCACCTTGCAATTATGCAGCAAAATATGACCAATTACTTATTATGTCATAACTGGAACTGGATCATACCTAAACATGGCACATGCACTATTCTGATCATGGGCAAAATACAACACTCTCTCTGACATAAGAACAAAGCAAAAAACATGTAAACTGAGAAGCGTGCCTGTCAGGCTATATCATGATTTCCGAGCACTGCTTTTTTAGAAGGTCAGTAACAAAATGGAGTTTATGGAAAGGAGACCAAGCACTCAGGAAGGTACCCACGAAAATCCTGTCACATGAAGAAGGTTTAATACCCTTCAATATCACCTTACTTGCCTGAGGAAAAATGATCCAAACTTCTCACACAGCATTCAAGGTTTAACCTGTCACTTTCTTGAAATTTTATTTCTGGATTCATTCTCATAAGCAATCTCTGTTGCTATATCAAATAACTTGTATTTCCCCCAAACAATTCATATTCCTTAGCATCTTTGTACATGAAGTTCAATCTGTCTACAAGTCCTTCCACTACTGTTTGACTGATTTATGTTTATCTTCTCAGACTTTGTTTCAGGAGTCACTTTTCTGAGCAGTTTTTGTTTACCCTCATATTTCTTTAGAGCGAGGCTTTATGTTATATATATTTCTAAGAATCTGTATACATGTCTTATTTATACCATATAACGTAACTGTCTAGTTTCTTGATTATCCTCAGCTTTATCCTCAGTTTAAAGCAGGAATTTAAAAAAATATTTGTAACTTTAGTGATGGCAGGCAGCATGGTACACAGTAGGCATACTTATAAAAACATGTGAAGAGATATGAGCTTTCTTCCATGTTGATTAAGAGAGTCCATGGCCTCATGAAAACACAAACGTGTTCTTTCATATAAATGTGAAGAACTACTTTACAGAATTGATATAATGGTATACATAAATTGATAAAAAGCTTGTAATTATATAAAAAAGAAGAACTTTAAATTTATTAGAATATCATTAACAATGCATAAATAAAAGCTGTCAATTTTAGCTTCTGTCACCCTTTCATTTTTAATTGCAAATTTCTGTTACTTAGATGGAATAAGAAAAATAAGAATATGAAACTGTACCTTCATGTAGTGTTTAAAGATGTCTGCAGCTGCATGCATGTCAACAATATCATAAATAATAAGTTTGCTGAAGGCAGCAAGTAGATTCCTTCTTTTATGTAAGGCCTCAATTTTATTAGCTTCATCTTCTTCATCACCCTCTAACGGCAGAAAATAAATTGTTTATGAACTTTGACCCTTTATCCAAGGTAAAACAATTTACAATCTGTATAATCAAAAACCAACTGTGTGACAACTTCACAAATAGGTACAATTCAGTTTTAGATGGAATAAAAACTGTTATACTGATCATTTTAGGGTGCTACATTTAATTCACAATTAAACACTTAGTAGGCACTAAGGTTCCTATCTTCTAGCAAAGATAAACATTGAATGAGATAAACCATATGTAAGGAAATTTTTTTTCCTGATACTTGTCATAATAATACTGTTGTCTTGTCTGTTTATCTGAAAAATGCTGTCTTTTATTATTTCAATATTCCTTATGTGCTGCTAGCTATATTTCCACAGAGAAGAAATTTCTGGCAACTTTTACGACATAGAAAATGTCTTCTTTTAGAAAAATATATGGGAAGTACTGGAAACATATGAAGAGTTAGTTTTAAGTGCATGGTTACATTATCAGCTGAGAAGTAAAATATATTTTGCAAACTCTGTTATGCACATATACATTTTTTAAAACAAAACTATCAAATACTTTCAAAACAAGCTGTGTTTCTTCTTCAATTTTTTTTAATTTTCAGGCTTCACTGACTTATTTACTTCTAATCCTAGGAAAATTTTCTCCACAAGGCACCAGATGTTAACACATTTGTTTCAGGCTCCGTATTGGCCCTTTCATGTTTCAGCCTGCCCCTAATTTGGGGGCAGTTTTCTTTCTTTTCTTCCTGGGTATATAAGAACTTACTTTCAACGTCTCTCTTCCCTTTCTACTAATCAGCCCTGCTGTGAAGCATTAATGCTTTAGGAAGTTGGGAATCTTTTTGCTTCAGACAAGTAGGAAGTGAACTTTATGGCCTGAGATTAAATATGAACTCTAAATAAAGATACTTTATTTCACTGTATAGTATTTTCTAAATGTTCTGTTAAGAAGAGTCTAGTAGCACTAAATAGATCTGTGGATCAGATATGTGACAGATCTTATTTTAGAGAGCTTTAATCATCTATTTCACAACCTATTCTATATAACATTTATTTTTTTCAGTCTAATTTTGCTAAGTTATCATTATGCAGGCTCAGCACAATTTTGACTGGTGAGGTTTGATTAACAGTTTTTCAGTTAGTATCTTATATTTTGTTAATATGCATAATATATGATGACCATTCAGGAATAAAAAGGAACTTGGATGCTTTCTTTAGAAAAATTGTGAACATGGACACAGTTTAATTAGAAACATCTATCCCATATCTATCTATCTATCTATCTATCTATCTATCTATCTATCTATCTATCTATCTATCTATCTATCTATCTATCTATCTGTCATCAGCTATCTATCTCTATTGCTTATATAGGAAATGGCAAATGTTCACAATTATTCATTATAGCACAGAAGATTGGAAATTAGCCAAATATCAATTAGTATGAGATGGATAATATGATTCATGCTATGTTTAAACAATGAAACAATATGTAGTTTATTAGAGAATAAAGAAGTTCTATATGTAGTGACATGGAAAGATCTCTAAGGTACTGTATCAAAGGATTGAGACAACTGTGTTTTTATTCTTTTTGGTTTCTGAATTACATGAATGTATTAACTTTTTTAAAAAAGAGATAAATTCTAGTATTTTTCAGGACCAAATCTGAATTTTTTTCTGCTTTTTGGGGTTAGCAAAAACAAGATCAATACTGATAAGATGATAGCTACAAATACCCATGCTCTGGTTCTCCTCATCCTGGTCAATGAAAACGTGGTCCATCACAAAACTGAGGAGTTCAGACTGGAGTCCAGTATCTGGATTAAACACCAAAGGCTGAAGGCCCTCCCTGCCACCTGTCATTAATTGGTGGCTAAAAATCATCAAAAGATCACAGAGTAACATGAAAGCCTGGAATGCAAAGGGAATTCATCAGTAATATCCTGTACAAACACAACTACAAATCAATGTTAATGAAAACATACCAAATATACTTCAGTAACAGTACCATAATAGAAATGTTGAGTATTTAAATTTAAAATTATTTTACTTCCAAACTTAATAAAATTACTTTCTCTCATTAAACACTAGTCATATTTAAGACTTTCCCCCCCTAAGGGTAATCTATTTCTTGGCCATATTAGCTCAAAACAGCTGATCAAGAGGTTTGACTTGAACTTAAAAAAAAAAAAAGTTAACTCAACTCTGGAAATATGAAATTGATACAATAAATTATGATAAAGGTTAGAAATCAACCACATGCTGTTTAATCAAATAATAAGCATAAATCTTAGGACAAGCTGTAACTGAACAAATTACAAAGCAGTACTCTTAAGCCTATAAGCTGTTATTTTGGATTCTTCTTTAAAAAATTCTACTGTAGAAACAAGTCTCTAGTAGTTTAAAACTGAATTTAAGACTATTCACATAGAAACAAGTATGGTATCTGAAAGTTTTCCAACAAATTCAATCACATAAGGGAACTTTCAATACACTTCCCCCAAGAGAAAGTATTATAGTTAATGTTGCCAAATGTGCTCTATTTAATGGATGGTATGAAATATGCCTGTGTTCAAAAGATTTTGTTGTGGGTTAATCAAGGGCTCTGATACCCCAAAACAATCCACTCTCCCCCTGCAAAAATTGATTTCTATGGGAACACACAATTTTGGTATGTATACTTGGCTGTCTACCTTCCAGAAAGACTCATGGCAGCTCATGCTCTCTGACTATACAACCATCAAACACATGAAGATCTTTAGAAAGAATCACTTGAAAAGAGGGATACATAAAGGGAATCTAGGAGAATAATTCTTTCTATTGAGGCTGCAGTTTTGGACAGCATCAAACAGTGATGATGTAGAAACACTGAGTTTTTTGTTTAAATGTTCAGAGCTAAGTACTTTTTTTTTAGACAGCACTGGTGGGGTTCAGAAGGTTTAGAGAATAAGGTTTAGGGAAGACCATCTCTGTTCCCATTTTTAAGTTAGAAGCTAACAATTCAATAAAGAAGAGACCTGCTATTTGTACAAAGAGATAGCAAAGGATAACTACTAGTATCCTTTAACTAGATTGACTAGACTTTTTTCAGCCCAACATCATAATAAAAAGCACTATGGAAATGGTACATTATATAAAAGCACTTCCCAACAGAAGAACATAATTAATTCACAAAATCACTTCATGGAAATGGTACTGCCTTAAGCTCTACTTTGGAAGAGGGCCGCACCTCTTCAAAAAGGGTGAGGAATCTGTTGGACTAATGGGATATGCCCACCTGCACACCTACTTTTTTTTTCTATCATTAATGCACAATTACATGAGCAACATTATGGTTACTAGACTCCCTCTATTATCAAGTCCCCACCACATACCCCATTTCAGTCACTGTCCATCAGCGTAGTAAGATGCTATAGAATCATGGCTTGTCTTCTCTGTTATACTGCCTTCCCCATGTCCCCCCACCTACATTATACATGCTAATCATAATGCCCCCTTTCCCCCCTTATCCCGCCCTTCCCACCCAGCCTCCCCAATTCCTTTCCCTTTGGTAACTGTTAGTCCATTCTTGGCTTCTGTGAGTTTGCTGCTGTTTTGTTCCTTCAATTTTTTCTTTGTTTTTATACTCCACAGATGATGCACCCCTACTTTTATATCACTGTCCAGGTATAGGGATTCCTTGCACTAATAGACCTGATTCTGCTACCAGAGGCAATGTAGGCCTCTTCCCTAGGCATGATGTATCCCCCAGTGTGGGTGGTCAAGGAATAGCTGTTTGAAGTGGTGATGCTGATGGAGTTTGAACATGTGGGCTCAAGTGTTCACATGCATGTGTGAGAAGTTCTTCCTGGTATGGGAAAGAGCTGAAGGTGAGATGAGAAGACTTTCAACCATAGGTCAGCTCCCCAACCCTCTTAAGTTCTGGTATCAAATTCTTAGGAATCAAAAATTCTAAGTTTCAACCTGGCTTTGCAGTATACTCTCAAGGCAAAAAGACACATAACATGTTTGTTAGTTTGCTTTGTAACTTAAATTTATTCAGACATCTGTACTCTTATCCCAGGTCCCATAAAGTTAGGGATGGACCTATATGATAAGAACTGCTATAAAAAAATTACATCTTCTTACTGTTCTTCAGTGCATCTGAGTTTTTATTATTGAGCTCTTAACTAGTGATTTCTTACCTGTTCCTTCACTGGAGTATTGACATTAGATAGGCACTGTTGGCAAACAGCCAAGAAGGATTTCACTGTTTTCCTTAATACCAACAAATCCTCCTGTAAGACACATTTAAATTTGCAAGCATGAATTACAGTATTCCAGAAAATTGACCCAGAAGAAATAATAAATGGAAAAAGAGCCAAATTGGTTTATTGTTAAGGAAATTCATAAAACCACATTTATTGCTGGGAATCAAATTACACAGTCATTTCCTAGTTATCCTAATGGAAGGGGCAATGAAACTGATAATACCAAATATTCAGTCTATTTAGTTATGGAATGCTCAGTATGATTTTCTCCAACATACTTTCCTTTATAAACATGGTTTACTTAGGCTATATTAAAATTGTTAGCCATTCCTAAACACATGTAGCTGATTAGTAAGGTGGGGGAGCATAGCAGCACACTGAAAAAAATCAATGACACAAGAAATGTGTACGGAATTTCTCCCACATTCTCTGTGCTCTGTAAAATGTCAAGGAAAGAAAAATAACTTTAAGACAGTGTCCATGCCCTCAAAGAGTTAATATCCTAGGAGGGAATTAGACCAATTAAAGAGTAATTAAGTGCTCAAATTTTTTTTTATATTAGCTCTAACTGTGGCAGAGAGCTGAGCTGGGGGGATCTTCGTAGGAGGATGGGCTTTAACCTAAGACTGGGTGGGTAAACAGGATTTAATTAAATGGCTGTATAATATGCAATATGAAACAGTTGAAAAGTATAAAAGGAAATTAAATTTATCAAGCACTTACGTGCAGGTACTGGTTTACTATTACATAATTTAACATTTACGTTGAGTAGAAGTAGTAGTCATTATCAGCAAGGATTTGAAACTATGACAGTCTCAGAGCTCATGTTCTCACTGACTAATAAGCAAGTCATATGCAGATAATTCAGAATTATATTGATACTTAAAATAGTAATGAAAATAATTAAATGAGCAAGAGTTGATTTAGTAATCATTTAAAAAAAGTACTGTATTAAACCAAGACTCTTTAAGCCACCCACTCTTTTTGTACAGATGATAGTACTTACTCTTTTTTTTGAATCTTCATATCCTAAATAATGATACTTAATAAAATGAGTGCAGTATTTGAAAGAAGGAATAAGCTCCTCTTGTGCAGAGCAGTAAAAAGGACAGTGCCTTGGGAACCTTTCATGTTACTGCAGATGAATACCCAATAACCAAACTGCAACACTGCTTGACCTTCTTTAACTTCAAGGATTGATAATGCATTAGGGGAAACAGACAAGAGAACAGGAAGCTATGACAGAATGTCAGGAGTGCTGTATTGGAAAGCCTACCCCAGGGTCAGAAGTAGTCATAGAAGGGTTTCCAAACAAGGTACACATAGGCTGAGTTCTGAACAACTAAAAATGATCTAGCTGTAGGAAAAGATGTTTCAGAGAGCACAGAATGCTCAAAAGCCTGGAGGTGCTTTTGAGAGAGTTAATTTATTGTAGCTGGGGCAAATAGGAAGGAGAGTAGCAAGAAAGAACTAAAGAGGAGAACAGGATCCATTTCCACTTAACTGAAGACATTTAAAACGTCATGTTAAATCACTTGGATATTACTCTGACGGCAATTAAGAACTACTGAAGAAGGATTTTTATCATGAGAGTACTGAAGTTTTGAGTTAAGGAATTGTATTCTAAACAGTACAGAGAATGATGTGGAATAGGGAGGTAGTTAAAAGTAAACACAATCTTCTATTGAGGGCTTTTTACATATCAAGTACTATGTTCTAAGGGACATAAATTTAAATCTCACAATCACTCTATGAAGTAAGTAAGACTCCTGTTTTACAGATGAGGAAACTGATGTTCAGAGAACTCACAGACTCTACATGAGAGAGTAAGGAGCCAATCTAGGGTTATCTGATTCTAAAATTCACGCTCTTACTCATTCTGTATTTCCTCCATATTAGAAAGGCCTTAGGAATAATCTAGAATGAAGGCCTGAAAATAAAATGCTGGCAGTAAAGATGTGAAAAGATTGAAAAGAAAACAGAACTGACAGAACAGGGGCTGTTCCTGGTTACTGCTAAATTTCTAGGTCATCACCTATGAGATAAATAATGGTGTAAGTTAACATAGGAACAAACACTAAGGTTAACAGTTCAATTTTAGAGATAATGTAAGATACTTGAAAGATATCCTACTGTACATGTCTACTAGACAGTTGGATATATGAGGTTAAAACCCAAGGGAAAAAATTTGAGCAAGAATAAGGATTTGGGAGTCCTCAGCATTTACAAGGCAACAGAAGTGATGGAAATAGATGAACTAATCAAGGAGACTGTAGAAAAGGCTCACTGGGGTACCCTGGGGAACACCAATATTTAATAGATGGGTGAAAAAGAAGAGCATATTTAGAAATCTAAGAAATGGTCTGGGAAGTAGAAATAAAACCAGAATATTATGGCATCCTGGTAAGGGAAGCCAGATAAGGAAAGAACACCTTTGAAAATGGGCAGAAAGATAAGGATTAGAAAGAGTCCCAAGGATAATGAAATGATAGGGATGTGAGTGACATTATTAGGAAGAACATATTCAATGGAATTGAAAAGGCTGCAGTCAGACTCAGTGGATTGAAAGAAAGATAAAAAGGCAACTTTTTAAGTAGTTTTGATTCTAAAGAGTCAAGAGAAAAATAGGATGGCTGCTAGAGAGGTCTTTTGGAGTTGATGGAGGATTTTTTTTTAACTTTCTGTTGACCTTTTTAACAGAAAAGACTTCAGAATGTTTGCTGAATGAATAACTGAAGGAAAAAGAAAAAGCAAGACATGCTATTAACTAGTTATGTGACCTTATTTTCTATCTCAGGATTATAGATTTTTAAAATTTATAAATAAGAAAGTTGAACTATGTATTCTCTGAGGTTCTATGGCATTCTGTGATTCTGCTGAATTAACTCTTAGGCACTTAAATGAGAACAGATAGGTGCTAACTGGTAAACCTCTTAGAATTCAAAAAGTGAATGTTCACCGTCCCACTGCTAGTGTAGTAGAATAGTGCTTGGCATATGACAGGTATTTAATAAATATTTACTGAGTGATGTGTAAGTATACACACAGTATGATGATACCACAATCCTAAGAGCAAATGTGTAATGTGTTAATTTTATCAAACAATAGTTTTTTTAAAAAGTGGTGCTGGGAGGTATTAACATTCTTTTATTCCCTTCAATTTCTTGGTTACTGTGCAAAGAAGCATTCCAGGGAATCAGCCATCTTTGGAGTTGCAGGCAAAACATTCCTTTAAAGGTCAATCATAAGCAAATTTGTCCTATGTAAAATAACTACTTGCCAATTCATCTTTGGAGTTGTAAATTTAACATCCCAACTAAGTAAGAAGCTGGAAATGGGAAACAACCAAGGAAATAGAAGCTAAAGGCCTTTAGCAGGAAAGTTTGGTCTAGATTTCGATGCAATGTAAGTATTATTTGAGAGCTCAAAAGAGTTAATTTAATTGTAACCAGTTAGATCCCATTGAGAGAAATATAAATACCAACAGGCTGAGGTAAATGGGCACAGATACTATGTATTTAACAGGATGAGCTAATCTCATATGGCAAATCCCTTTGAACAGCTGGGAATAGAATTTAGGTTCTAGTGGATTTCAGAGCAGTGCTTTTATTCATCCTACAGTTTTCCACTTCATTGTGCTAGCATCTCAGTACATTTCATTTGATTTAAATAGTTGGAATTATGATTCCCGAGACTGTGATTTTGCTCGTTAAGGCTAACAGCCATTATTGGAATATGTGGTAGGAAGCATCTTTAGAAATTTTCAGGGTATTAAGTCAGATTTTTAAGAGGTTCAGGACTTGTTGGTTTAAAACTCCAGTGTTAAGCTAACATGTTTTGTAGAGTGGATTTTATTCTTAATGTCCCTTGAAATACAAGAAAAAATGATACTCAAAAGGATTAGAAAAAGAAATATAAAAAGATTCTAAATAGGGCAAATAGTAAGAGCTTGGTCTAAACAGCAAAAATAAGCATATTTACTTTGAACTCCTTTAAAACAGAAATCATTAGCTATTTCTAAATTTGAGAAAACTCATTACATTCCATATATTCTGGAATTGAAAACCTCTCTTTCTATAGGGGCTGTAAGTCATAATGAATAAAATTAAATATTCTAAACTTACACTGAATAAATAGCAACACTTTATCTTCAGTTCTTCTCCAGCTAGAATTAAAAAATAGAGTCAACATTCACTGGCACTTACTATGTACCAGGCACTAATTTGATCTTTCCACATATAACTCAACTAATCATCACAACTGTGATGGTATTATCACTCTCATTTTACATATAAAGAAACAGGTGCAGAAATACTACATGCAGGCCCAAAGACACAGCTAGTAAGTGGAGTGAATTAACCAAAACAGTTTGTCTCCAGAGTCTGTGTTCTTAACCACTTTACTATAATGACTCTTTCTATAATGTGAGAAAATTATGTTGAAGAAACAGGCAGCCTTATGGAGGTAAGAAATTTAAGACTGAAATTAGTTAAATGTATTTATACATAACAAAAAACAATCCAGCCAACCCAACAGATGCTGAAGAACAACCCAAAACAAAGTATGCTGATCATCCAGACTGCAATTTTAAGAAACTAGAGTATTTAGGAAGTATCTCCATCACTTTGAGCACAATGGAAATTTATTAAATCACCTTTCTAGCCAGAGTACCTGTATTATACGGGTTAGAGCTGAAAGTAAAGAATGGAGTGATCTACTCCTCTGTTATTCCGTGTAAGTTATATGGACTAAGTAAACGATGCTTCCTTTCAAATACTTTTTCCTAAATGAAACCAATTATTTTCTCTTGTTTTCACAAAGCAACTTGACATCAAGAACACTTTTTTCTAAAGCAGATATGAAAAGGAATTCAAATGGGTCAGATGATAAGATAGTATTTAAATTATAATATTTTGGCTCTATTTTGTATCCATTTGAGGTTGCCTCCCTGGCCTGACTAGTGTTTTTTATTGTTTCCCGGTAGATCTAGTAAAACTAAGAATCAGAAGATCTACACCTAATATGCTCAACTGTGGAAGGGCTAAAATAGTTTCAGTTTATCGGTGATCTATTGACAAAGATAAGAGAAATCTCTTTCAAGGAATAACAGGGTTTTCAAAATAGACTCTGGTCAGCATATCTCAACAATGAAGAACCCCACATAAGGCTGGCACAATTAAGATGGTGAATTTATCATATAAGATATATTACAAAGAAGTTCTCTTAATAGCACAAAAACTTAACTTACCCTACCATCTTGGTAAGAAATAACATATCTTAAATGTAAACTGCTCCTTAAAGAGCCAACTATTTCAATATGACGACAGTCACTGAGGAAGGATAAGAAAGCTTAATTTCTACAGACAAAAATATCTACAAATTTTAAATGGGTGATTTCTTTTCATTCTGTGTCAGTTTTGTTTGTGTAGAGGAAGACCAAATTTACTTGTCCTTTTATCCACAGCTATGAAATACTATTAAGATAGTCAACAGCCATAAACTGAAGCAACATAAAAACTAGTAGTAAATATTTAAGACTAGTTCAACATTATCTGACAAATATACATTTTTAGAATGGGCAAAAATACAACAGAATACAGTTGTAAAGATCTCAGACTATGAAAATAAAACCTGTTGAAAATTTAGTGATTAAATTTTAAATGTCATGATAAAAAAGGAGCACAAAGCTAGTTTACCCAGAATAGACAAATAGAGTTACTGACAAGTTATTGTTATTGGTAAACAAGACTAAGAGGTTACCTTACTACACTAGGGATTGGCAAAACTTTTTGCATAAAGGATCAGATAGTAAATATTTTAGGCTCTGTAGGTCATAAAGTCTCTGTACCAACTACTTAGCTGTCACTGTAGGGTGAAAGCAGTCCTAGACAGTACATATATGAATGGACATGGCTGTATTCCTCTACAACTTTATTTACAAAAATAGGTGTCAGGCCAGATTTGGCCCATGGGCTATAGTCTGCCCAGTCTGTATTGGGTAATAAAGCTTTTGGAGGCATAAGCTGTGTTGTGTTTATATGTACTTAGTGCTGTTACTAACATATAATGAGGCTTATTAGTTATCTTTCAGTTCAACCAAGTCATAATCTATATTAAATATGATAAAAACAGATGGAACTAAGTTCTTTCACTTGGGACATATTAGTGACCAAAAAGACAAAAAGTCTCACGATTGTGGTGGGGAAAACTCTAATGCTCTTGAAATGGCTTCCTTGTTTGAGTACTTGTTACTAGCTTCTCTTTTGGGGGCATTAAAGGGAAAGTGTGTCACTTCTGTAAATATGCAATAAGAAAAAACTACTGGATATTTAAACCCCAAATATAATACCTAGTTTTCAGTGTTGCTGCTGTTCTTGGCGGTTTGAATCCCCACCTGCTGACTCCTGCCATTGCCTCAAAGGCTAATCCACTTATGATCCAGGAACCCTTACGCTGCCTACTGTAGTTCCAAAACATCTTCTGATTTCTCTTTCCTGTAGTACACAAAGATGAAGGAAGCTAAAGGAGGAGTCAGAGGGACAGGGGAAAAGTAGTGACTGTTAGGACCAACGTGAGAGACTTAATTCCCAAATTATTCCAAAATACAGATGGAGAACAAAATCTACCATGCTGTCTCCCAAACCTGCACTAGCTACTATGCATGTCTACATACTCCCACAACCTTAGGTAACAGTTCATTTAGTATCAATTCTTGGTTTTGGCAGGTTAGAAGATTAGGAAAGCACAGACTAGGACTGCATTTAATGCCAGCAAAACAATGATTATTGTTTGCCAAAATCATTCTTTCATTTTTGTCTTCCCAACAACTCCATGCAGCAGTATTACCCATTAGGAAACTGAAGCTCAAAGGTGAAGTAGTTTGCTTATCTTTTTCACAAGTTTAAGAAATGGAGACAAAATCTGAACCCAGATTTAACAAGACCACGTTCCAAGACAAAAAATGGTGGAAATGTACTCTACTTATAAACCAGGAGCTTCTTTTATATATAAATTGGGTAGGCAACAAAAGTCGCTTAACAAATACTTAGTAATTATGTAAGGACACTGGAAGAAACATATTTAAAATCACAAACCTACCATAGGAAGGTAAATGATTATACCTCTTGGGATATTAAGTAGGCTAAAACACTTATTTTCTTTTTATTCAAATAAATGGTCTGACAGCAAAGTAAACATCTTTTATCATTAATTTTGGTGGAGAAAATCTCCAATCTCTGTACCAGAAGGTGGGAAATGTTATGTTTTGTTTAAATATTCTTAATGTTGCTTTAGGTCTCTGATAAACTAATTTAAAACATACTTTCATATTATAGTAATTGCCATTTAGATCTTCTCAGTCCTAGCTCATTACTTAGATCACGAGGGATTAAATATTTTAAGGAGTTTGAATAATTATAAATCATCAGGTCTTTAAAAACCACTGTTCGTATGTAAGTAATAATAACATCTAACTGGACAGACTAGTGAAGCTGAGGAAGCCTTATGCTGTCCCTCAAGGGTTCAGAGGGTATTCCCTACCAGAACGTTAGTCTCCAAAACTGGAGGCTCAGTATGAATAGTGTTGTAAATATAGCATGGCATTCTCAATGGAATGCTGGAATCATGAGTCGTAAGTTCTTTTCGAAGTTGAACCTACTTACTTCTGGTTTCAAGAGGTTTTTAGAATTGCTACAATTAGGTAAAATTTTATTTGGTATACACAGCCATCCACTTCTGTATTCCAGACCGTTTTTTTTTTTTTTAAAGAACATTCTGCGTGCTGAACAAGAATGGATATAAAACAAGACGTGGCTCTTTCTCCCCTTTCTTAGATCAGCCACTCAGGCAATTGAGACTGGGACTTAATATTAATAGGAACATAACTATCAAAGAATGACTCTAAAGTCATGGAATTATCAAAAGGAAAGGCTTAAAGCTAAATAGCTATGGAGGATAGAATTCTCAAGAAATAAAAGGTAGAGGGAAAAGATTCTTGAAGAAAAGAATGAACGAAAATTGCTATACATACTAAAAGTTCATTCCTAGAGGAATACGTATTATTTCACACTTTTGGCCCCATTCCCAGCCCCTTCCAAGCAGTTAACTCTGGATGGACAGGTACTGTCTTCTGTTATTGTAGGAATTTGAGGCAAGGGCTTGAATGAGCTCTCTTTGTTATTCGTTAATCTAAAGGGAACAGGAAGCGAAGAGGAAAGGAAGAAGTGTAGAAAGCAGCCTGCAGATATTTACACTTCTAGGAATGTATGTTGTCAAGGAGTAGCAAGGTTAAATATGTCTCCTCATGGGCCTTGGCCAACACCAGTCTCACCTTCACCTTAACTCCTCCCTTCCCAAATCTGGAAGTAAACAAGTTGAAATTTGCAGAGAACCTTCAGTCAAGAGGTTATAGCGGAGGAACAAATTTTGCAATTAAACATTTCAATAATAATTTGACTTGTAGCTACCTGAGGGAAACATCTTTATATTATTAGGGCCAGGGTCCAGAAAGCTGGGATGTTTGCCACAGGCCTTCCCTACTTCTGTCTAGAGTAGGTAAAGACAGAAAGCACTAAAAATTTAAGACTACAGAGGGCAGATAGCTTCTCCCAGGAGGAAAAAAATATTGAGGATAAATTCTAGATCTCCAGGCCAAAAAAGGCAGTAGGGGCATTATTTCAGTCCTAACTCTTATTTACCTTTCTCTTTAAATGTCTTTGTATATGTCCAGAAGGAGCTGAAGGAAGAAGGATGTTTTCTGCTACAGAGAAGAGAAACTGAAGGCTGCTTCTACAGGACCAGCACTAGGGGGCACCGGAGCAAAGTATACTGAGCATGACCTGTGACTGCCAAAGAGCTTCAACTCTGGAAATTAGGGGAACAGAGGAAATACCCATTGGTGAAACTCAGTGCACTTTTTCAAATAAAGATCTAATCCTGTTCTTGATACAGTCTTCTCATATACTTCATTTTATAAAACAGTGCTCACTGTTGAGTTAAATTGTAACTTAAACTTCAAATATAACTATCATTCATAATCTCCTGAATGATAGTGTTCATGAAAATAGAGAAAATAAATTTTAGAAAGTAACCTCTAAAAAGAAATTCTGCAATATGTATCAAGTATTAAAAGGATGTACAATCTTTGACCTAGCAATTCCATTTCTAAGAATACGATGCAAGATGAAACAATGTAAAACACATTAAAAGCTTTTGCCATCAGAATGCCCATCAAGACATTAATTTTATTAGTCAAAATATTTACACAACCTAAATACTGAATAGAGTGGTAAAATAAATTATAGCATAGCCTACAAGATGGACTGCCAGGCATATATTAAAAATATTATATTTAAACATTTCTTAATAACTGAAGAAATGTTAATTGATGAGAAAACATAAAATTGCAAATATATTAGGATATCAATAAGACTGAAAAATATGTAAGAAAAAGCACTAAAAGAAAATACACCAAAATATTAACAATGGTTATCCACAAGTGTTAAGATTCAGAAATTTTATTTACTTGTTCTTATTTTTATTCATTTTGGTATCATTAATCTACAATTACATGAGGAACATTATGTTTACTAAGTCCCCCCCACAAACGATATTATAGTCACTGTCCATCAGCGTAGTAAGATGCTGTAGAAGCACTACTTGTCTTCTCTGTGTTGTACAGCCCTCCCCATGTCCCCCCCCATATTATGTCTGCTAATAGTAATGCCCCTTTTTTTCCTCCAATTATCCCTCCCTTCCCACCCATCCTCCCTTGTCCCTCTCCCTTTGGTAACTGTTAGTCCTTTTTTGGATTCGGTGAGTCTGCTGCCGTTTTGTTCCTTCAGTTTATTCTTAGTTCTTACATTCCACAGATGACTGAAATCACTTGATCCTTGTCTTTCCCCACCTGGCTTATTTCACTGAGCACAATACGCTCTAGCTCCATCCATGTTGTTGCAAATGGTAGGATTTGTTTTCTTCTTATGGCTGAATAATATTCCATTGTGTATATGGACCACATCTTCTTTATCCATTCATCTACTGATGGACACTTAGGTTGTTTCCATTTCTTGGCTGTTGTAAACAGTGCTGCGATAAACATAGGGATGTATCTGTCTTTTTCAAACTGGGCTGCTGCATTCTTAGGGTAAATTCCTAGGAGTGGAACTCGTGGGTCAAATGGTATTTCTATTTTGAGTTTTTTGAGGAACCTCCATACTGCTTTCCATAGTGATTGAACTAACTTACATTCCCACCAGCAGTGTAGGAGGGTTCCCCTTTCTCCACAACCTTGCCAACATTTGTTGTTGTTTGTCTTTTGGATGGTGGTGATCCTTACTGGTGTGAGGTGATATCTCATTGTGGTTTTAAATTGCATTTCTCTGATGACCAGCAATGTGGAGCATCTTTTCATGTGTCTGTTGGTCATCTGAATTTCTTGTTTGGAGAACTGTCTGTTCAGCTCCTCTGCCCATTTTTTAATTGGATTATTTGCTTTTTGTTTGTTGAGGTGTGTGAGCTCTTTATATATTCTGGATGTCAACCCTTTATCAGATCTGTCATTTTTGAATACATTCTCCCATACTGTAGGATACCTTTTTGTTCTATTGATGGTGTCCTTTTCTGTACAGAAGCTTTTCAGCCTGATATAGTCCCACTTGTTCATTTTTGCTTTTGTTTCCCTTGCCCGGGGAGATATGTTCATAAAGAAGTTGCTCATGTTTATGTCCAAGAGATTTCTGCCTATGTTTTTTTCTAAGAGCTTTATGGTTTCATGACTTACATTCAGGTCTTTGATCCATTTCATATTTACTTTTGTGTATGGGGTTAGACAGTGATCCAGTTTCATTCTCTTACATGTAGCTGTCCAGTTTTGCCAACAACAGCTGTTGAAGAGGCTGTCATTTCCCCATTGTATGTCCATGGCTCCTTTATTGTATATGAATTAACCATACGTGTTTGGGTTAATGTCTGGAGACTCTATTCTGTCCCACTGGTCTGTGGGTCTGTTCTTGTACCAGTACCAAATTGTCTTGATTACTGTGGCTTTGTAGTAGAGCTTGAAGTTGGGGAGCAAGATACCCCACTTTATTCTTCCTTCTCAGGATTGCTTTTGCTATTTGAGGTCTTTTGTGGTTCCATATGAATTTTAAAACTATTTGTTCCAGTTCGTTGAAGAATGCTGTTGGTATTTTGATAGGGACTGCATTGAATCTGTAGATTGCTTTAGGCAGGATGGCCATTTTGACGATATTAATTCTTTCTAGCCAAGAGCATGGGATGAGTTTCCATTTGTTAGTGTCCTCTTTAATTTCTCTTAAGAGTGTCTTGTAGTTTTCAGGGTATAGGTCTTTCACTTCCTTGGTTAGGTTTATTCATCGGTATTTTATTCTTTTTGATGCAATTGTAAATGGAACTGTTTTCTTGATTTCTCTTTCTTCTAGTTCACTGTTAGTGTACAGGAAAGCCACAGATTTCTGTGTATTAATTTTGCATCCTGCAACTTTGCTGAATTCCGATATTAGTTCTAGTAGTTTCGGAGTGGAGTATTTAGGGTTTTTTATGTGCAGTATCATGTTATCTGCAAATAGTGACAGTTTGACTTCTTCTTTACCAATCTGGATTCCTTGTATTTCTTTTTTTTGTCTAATTGTTGTGGCTAGGACCTCCAGTACTACATTGAATAACAGTGGGGAGTGTGGGCATCCCTGTCTTGTTCCCGATCTTAGAGGAAAAGCTTTCAGCTTCTCGCTGTTAAGTATGATGTTGGCTGTGGGTTTATCATTATTGGCAAAAAGGCTCACAAACACATGGAGGCTTAACAACATCTCCTAAATAATCAATGGATCAACGACCAAATTAAAATAGAGATCAAGCAATATATGGAGACAAATCACAACTACAACACAAAGCCCCAACTTCTGTGGGACACAGCGAAAGCAGTTCTAAGAGGAAAGTATATAGCAATCCATGTGTATTTAACGAAGGAAGAACAATCCCAAATGAATAGTCTAAAGTCACACTTATTGAAATTGGAAAAAGAAGAACAAATGAGGCATATGTTGTTGCTCCTCTGTTGGGTGCATATATATTTATAATGGTTATACCCTCTTGTTGGACTGACCCCGTTATCATTATGTAATGTCCTTTATCTCTTGTTACTTTCTTTGTTTTGAAGTCTATTTTGTCTGATACTAGTACTGCAACACCTGCTTTTTACTCTCTATTGATCGCGTGAAATATCTTTTTCCACCCCTTGATTTTTAGTCTGTGTGTCTTTGGGTTTGAGGTGAGTCTCTTGTAAGCAGCATATAGGTGGGTCTTGCTTTTTTATCCATTCTATTACTCTGTGTCTTTTGGTTGGTGCATTCAGTCCATTTACATTTAGGGCGATTATTGAAAGACATGTATTTATTGCCATTGCAGGCTTTAGATTCGTGTTTACCAAAGGTTCAAGGCTAGCTTCTTTACTATCTGTCTAACTTAACTTGCTTGTTAAGCTATTATAAACACAGTCTGATGATTCTTTATTTCTCTCCCTTCTTATTCCTACTCCTCCATTCTTTATATGTTAGATGTTTTATTTTGTGGTCTTTTGTGTTTCCTTTGACTGCTTTTGTGAGTAGTTGATTTTATTTTTTGCCTTTAGTTAGTATTTGGTTGGTCTGCTTTCTTTGCTGTGATTTTATTTTCTCTGGTGACATCTATTCAGCCTTAGGAGTGCTTCCGTTCTAGAGCTGTCCCTCTAAAATACCCTGTAGAGGTGGTTTGTGGGAGGCAAATTCCCTCAACTTTTGCTTGTCTGGGAGTTGTTTAATCCCTCCTTCATATTCAAATGATAATCATGCTGGATACAGTATTGTTGGTTCAAAGCCCTTCTGTTTCATTGCATTAAATATATCATGCCATTCTCTTCTGGCCTGTAAGGTTTCTGTTGAGAAGTCTGATGACAGCCTGATGTGTTTTCCTTTGTAGATGAACTTTTTTCTCTCTCTGGCTGCCTTAAATACTCTCTCCTTGTCCTTGATCTTTCCCATTTTAATTATTATGTGTCTTGGTGTTGTCCTACTTGGGTCCCTTGTGATGGGAGTTCCATGGGCTTCCATGGTCTGAGAGACTATTTCCTTCCTCAGTTTGGGGAAGTTTTCAGCAATTATTTCTTCAAAGACACTTTCTGTCCCTTTCTCTCTCTCTTCTTCTTCTGTTACCCGTATAATGCAGATATGGTTCCATTAGGATTGGTCACACAGTTCTCTTAATATTGTTTCATTCCTGGAGATCCTTTTATCTCTCTCTGTGTCAGCTTCTCTGTGTTCCTGTTCTCTGATTTCTATTCCAATAACGGCCTCTTGCACCTCATCCAGTCTGCTCTTAAGTCCTTCAGAGACTGTTTTATTTCTGTATTCTTCCTTCCAACTTTATCCTTTAACTCTTGCATGTCTCTGCAGGTCCATCAGCATGGTTACAACCTTTATTTTGAATTATTTTTCAGGAAGATTGGTTAAATCTATCTCTCCAGACTCCCTCTCGGGGGTTGTCTGGGTTATTCTTGACTGGATCAAATTCTTCTAACTTTTCATGGTGATAGAGGTAGTCCTGGGCAGTTGGTGCATGTGTTAGCTGTGAGAACAAAGTCCCTTCCTGCTTCCTGGTCGTCTTGCCCACCATGCTCCTCTGCTGGTTACCTGCACACGGGGAGCAGCTTCCGGTTTTATTTCTGGAGCTGCCACTGGCAGGGCAGCCGTTGGGGCAGCCCACAGCCCTGTGGGATGTGGCAGGGGTGCTGGGTGTGCTCTCCTGCAAGAATGGCAACCCCTAGCGCCTTGTCTTGGGCAGCTGTGCGCCAACGGGGCCTCTGAGTCTGACCTGGGCGTCTGCAGAGGCTCTGGGCATCTGCTGTGGGCGTGGCTGCTCTCAGGCTACTCCCCTGCTATGGTGGGGCCATGCCGGAGGGGGAATGGATGGGAGGCTGTTGATCGCCGTGAGGGGCCTCAGAGCTGTGCTGCCGCCCAGGGGGTAAGAGCGCCTGGAGTTCCTTGGGATTCCCAGATGCTGGACTAAGTGTCCTGGGATGCTGTCATCCAGCTGTGAGGCCCCTGTCCCTTTAAGACTTTCAACAAGCACTCGCTTTTCTTTTGTCCTGGGGCTGCGGGGACCTGCTCGCAGATTTTACTGTTCCGTTTCCCTAATATCCAGCACACCACACACTGTATGTCTATGCTCCCGGTGTGGATGGCTAGGGCTGGGTATTTAGCAGCCCTGGGCTCCCTCTCCCTCCCCGCTCCAACTCCTTTCCTCCTGCCGGGAAGCTGGGGTCAGGGGGGTTCTCGGGTCCTGCTGGGCCGCGGCTTGTTTCTTACCCCTTCGTGAGGTGCTGAGTTCTCGCAGATGTAGATGTAGCCTGGCTGTTGTATTGTATCTTCTGGTCTCTCTTTTAGGAATAGTTGTATTTGTTGTATTTTCAAAAATATATATGGTTTTGGGCGGAGATTTCCGCTGCCCTACTCACGCCGCCATCTTGGCTCCTCCCTGATAGTATCTATTTACATGTTTTTTAAAACAAACGTACTCAAATAAGAGAACCAAAAATTATGAAAAACCACTCTATATGTTATACCCCAAACTAATAACCATAATTTATTAATTAAAAATTTAAGTGACCTCTTCAGAGATTTAAATGTGTTTCTTTAAATGAAACCATAAATAGAGAAAAACAAGTAGTGGTCAGTTGGTTAGCTCCCTCACTAGCAAAATGGTTCATTCCATATTAACATAATTAGTATTCAACAACCAAAAAAACATTTTCAAGTCTCTAACTGATCAACATTATAAATGTTATATTATAACCTCAAGGTCTATATATAGAGCTCAAGGGTCTGTTGCATTACATTTAATTTTCAGGAAACAAATTCAAGGGAAAAATAAGCATAAGAATTTTAGATGCATCATTACCAAAGTCATTTGTATAGTTAACCCATGGCATTACAAATTAAGCCATTTAAAAATCAAAGTAACTTCTAATTTAAATGCTTTTATGGTACAGAATGATGAAAGAAAACTGGCTATGTGACATAACTTACAAAGCTTTTCAATACCCAACAGATTGATATGGTTAATTTGTGTTCAGTTAGGAGTTAACCAATGTGCCACTAAAAATTTTATTAAAAAAAGAAAAAAACTACAACAAAACTCTCTACAACTTGTTGCAACTTAATAACAGAATTTAAAGAGTGCTAAAAGAAAAACCACTAGACTGAGATTCTACAGACTTGGCTATGTAAGTGTTATCTTAGGCAAGTCCCAATTTTTCTAAGTATCCAGTTTAATATCTATAAAAAGGGATTCTAACACCTATTTTACAGGATTATTGATAAGATTTAATTAAATTAGAGCATTTAATTCAAGTGATTTGCAAAATGTAAAAACATCAGCAAGATAATTATAACAATGTCCCCTTATCTAAAACAAGCAGGTTTCATCAAATCATTTCCAAATTCCCTTATAGCTCTAATATTACATTTATGAACAACAGAATAATGCTGCTACAGTAATGAAGATACAGAACACACTAAGAATTTTTCTAGTATTCATCCAAGCTCAACAACTCTGATTTATGAGTTGTGTTATATGTGATAAACTAAAACCTAAGATTAGGATGGATAGTCAGGATATTTTTGTACTAGTAGTTTTTGAAAATTAATTTTTGTGATAAAATTATTATCACTGTTAAATATCACCAACAATAAAAACAACCCTTCAAATAGTATCGAAGGTATAAAGCAAAAAGTACATCTCTCTCCTTATGCTTGTCCCCAAAGAATTTCTATTTCCCAGAGGTAACCACTGTTGAAAATTTACTAAGATATTTATCCAGACATCTTCAGTATAGCAGTTATTAACCTTAGCAAAGACTGCAGAATTTCAGAGATAGAAAAGATTTGCCCAGTACACTTTTAAATTTCTAAATGAGTAACATGAGACACAGATGTGGTTTAGTTGCTATTAATATATGGAAAGCACTTTATAATAGATAAAAAGCTTTAACATAAATCATCTGTTTTAAAATTACTTAAGTAACTTGCCTCAAGGTTATTTATACAACTTAATGACTTAGATGGAACTATAGTTAGGAAGTTGATATCTTATTAAGTGGGATAATATATATATTATATGCACACTATAATATTTATGCATATGGCTCTTAAATTTTCAAAGATAACCTACATCACAAAGGATTAGGAAGTGTGGCAACTCCTGATCTAGTAATTATTATGTATGTGTCATTAAAATAATTGTTTTAAAAGGAGAATCTTAGTAATGAAGGAGTGGTTTTTAAAGTTTGATGTGTTTTGAAGATTCATGCTTTTCAAGATGATCACTTAGAGAATCTAATTTTAAACTACAAACAATTGACACACAATGATTACTGAATATACTTTAAATTTAAAAAACAATCACAATAACTTCAAGTGAGAACTTGAAAGAATTAAGTAAGAAGAATTTCATATTTTATATAAATGCATACAGAACTATAAACAGGAAGCAACTTAATAGTAGAGCCAATGAAAAGATGCTACAGCATTCTTTCTGGCGTAAAGAAAACCAGTGTTGGCCACAAAATCTGCATCGCCACTGTGGCAGTGACAACTATGAAATCTGTATTATGATTAATAACAAAAATGAAGCTATCTTTTATTATAAGAATTGTCAGACCAAAATTATATTGAAAGGCAAGGAAGCTCAAAATAATTTTTCTGTAACAGCATTAAAAAAACCCAGAAAAATAAACAAACAAGTGGGTTCAAGAATAGAGATTCTCACTTCAATTATGCAGTATCTGGAGTAAAGGACAAAATTTAAATTAAGTTCAATGGAGTTGAATTAAGCATTACTTATGCTAAATTTTTAGGCAAGTTTATATTCCAAATTTACTAAAGTGCAATTATCAACATTCAGCAAAAATACAAAATAATTCAGATATTAAAATGATCTCTGGAAAAAATGGAATATAAAAATCACCCAGATGAAAAAATCAGAAAAAAACCTGTGTGTAATATATAAACTCTTGTTAACAAATTTTAACTTAAATTCAATCTTTCAATTTTACATATTAAATAACATTTCAAAAAACATGAAAATGTAATACAGTTGTAGAGTGGCTTTTTCTAATAAAGAAAGGTTAAATTTGTGTTGCGCTTTTCACTACTGAAACTGTTAAAAGAAACTAGGAAGTTAACTAATATATTAGCATCCTTATAACTGAAAATAAACAAAAAACCCAATTATTTTCTAAAGGCAGAGAAATCCTCACGTTATTAATCAGAAAGGACAAAAAGGAAAAAATTCTTTTTCTGAGAAAAGAATGCTCCATCAAGCTGGTGGTTTTATATAGAAATGCATTATTAACCTTCTTTACTGTTGAACACCTTCTGCTTCGTCAAGATGACGATATGTAAACATCATAATATTTTTACTTGGTTCTTTATCAAGTGTTTGCTTATTACATGTTCAAGTATTTCTTATTCCATGAAACAATTAAAACATATTTACTTTATATTTATGTCGGATAATTCCAATGTATAAAATATTTTTGATCTGATTCTCTTCATGGTCCTATTAATGGCTTCCTGTTTTCTTTTTTAGTTGAATGATTTTTCACCATGAGATCATTTTTCTTAAAAAATTTAATTAGTGGAAAAGTTCCTTCAAAAAGGATTCACATTTGATTCTGTTAGGTGTGGGGATACCAGCACTATAGAACATAATAAATCAAAAGCTTATTTTAATGTTTTAAATGGACCACTGAAGTAGTATGAATTTAGGGTGGAAACCCATGTAAAAACTAGCTCATGGTTACAAGCTTTCATAAGAGACCTATTTTTTCTTCTTTTATCAATCGCAAATTTTAAGACAAGCTTTTTTCCTTATATTCCCTCATGAATAAAGATGGTGTGAGTTTATTTCTTGTGCTAGGAATAGCTCTTAGGATCTCAACTTTACCATGGAGCTGTGCTACCTATTAGATATCCACCTTGGAAGGGCCTTGGGATTTGTCTAGATTAGAAAATATCCTCAAGGTTACATAGGCTTCAGTGCTCTGCTCAACTCTCCTGCATCCTTGTTTCACTTAATTTCTCTGGTATGTATTTTCCTTTTTGTTTTGCATGGTCATGGATAGATTAAAATTAAAAAAAAAACACCTCTATCCAACAATTTAAATTGTTTTTTAATAAGAATGATGTTTAGTTTTGGCCCCAAGGTGTTATAATGTCAGAATCACAAGTTACATGTATTACCTTTCAATATTATTCTCTTTTTATAGCATGGCACCTATCAGAGCACTTGTGGTTTCTACTACAGCTATTTCTTATAAGAATTCTAACTTTGTGTGTATATACAATTCTGTGTCTGTTGCTTGAAGAACTAGTTATCTTCCGAAGAGGTAAAACGTACTTAATCATAGGATAAAGTAAGAATTGATAACAATATTATATATTTTATTGAAAGTTAGAATTATAAT
This sequence comes from Manis pentadactyla, assembly GCF_030020395.1. Taxonomy (NCBI): domain Eukaryota; kingdom Metazoa; phylum Chordata; class Mammalia; order Pholidota; family Manidae; genus Manis; species Manis pentadactyla. The sequence continues at coordinate 68,016,237 of NC_080019.1, read as the reverse complement.
ATGTGATAATAATAAGCTATTAATGAGTTAAGCAAGGTTACTTTATTTTGGTAATAACCCTCCTGCTTTCAGAAACTTCTACTTACTTTGGAAGGAGAACCATCAGTAATTTTCACCAGTTGCCAAAGAATCGAATAATGGGAGCACTGCAGGGCCTGTACGACTATCTGTATCAAATAGAAAAATTCAGTAAGACATAATTTATGGTTTGCATAGTATCAAGAGAACAACAATATTTATCAGTTTTAATCTTATTTTTTGTAGAATTAATGAGAATGTATAAAATTATATTTGGTTAAAAAAAAAGACAAACCAGCATGTTAACCTAGAGAATAAAGATGTAACATATCTTGATAAATATGGACCCAAATAACACCACGCTTTCAACAAAAATGGTTATGAATACTTTTAGCCATACTTTTGAAGGGAAACTGAAATTACATCCAAATTTTGTAACTAATATCTGAAACTGAAATTCATCCAAATTTTGCTAAATGATTAGTTTTAAAGCATTCTTAACATAAAATATAACTCATATAAAATGTGCACAAAACATATAAAACAATGAATATAAAGAAAAATACTATGTAACCACCACCCAGGTCAAGAAGTAGAACACAGCAGCACCTTCTACCAATATAATCTCTCCTCCCCAATAAGGGTAACAGTTATTTTATCAGGCAGTCAGTACATTTTAGCTACCTCAGAGTGCATTTCTAAATACTGAGGACCTCAGAGGGCTTTTGTTTGTGTGTTATTTCTATCTGTATTACCATATGAGAAACTAAAACTTATTTAAAATTTGTAATTATTTTTAACTTATTTAAAACTTATATATTAGAAACTATAACTTATTTAAAAACAAAAACAAACTGATATATCATAACATAAATACTCCCAAAAAAGAATGAAATTTTCTAAAATGAAAAAAATTTGGTGGGAAGATGGCACTGTTCTACATTTTTGCAAACCTCTAACATTTGGCTTAACAGAAAACCAAAGTTTTGTATCTGCTTTTGCATTCTGTTACATATGCTGTTTTGATTAAAATATATTAAGAAAATCCAATGTTACAGATTAGCTGGAAAAATAGGGTATATTTTAATAGTCTTTGTAGATAAATCTGGATATTCTTTGATATGACACCAATACTTCCATGTACATTTGTGAGAGAATGAGAATGAAAAAAGCAAACATTTTCCTGTTATTATGAAAATAGTTTGACTTCATGGTCCTGATCTGGAAACCCCAGGGGTTCCTGGACCATGCCTTGGGTACCACTGCTCTAGGAACAGGATTGCTGAGTCATAAAGTATATATATGTTTAACTTTATAGTAGTTCATACCAAACTGTTGCCCAAAGTATTTAATGAGCTTTGATACTTCCTGTGTCTCCATGTTTTTACCAACATTTGATAACATCATGTTTTAAATTCTGTGATTTTATTATGTATGAACAGTATCTTAATGTGGTGGTTAACTTACACTTCTTTAATTACCAATGGAGATGGGCACCTTTTCATTTTTTACTGGCACTGAATTCAGTTTATGAAAAGTCTGTCCCAGTTTTTCAGAGAGACAAATAACAGAGTTCAGGAAGGTAAAGCTGATTAAGAATCATAACACAAAATAGAATTTCATTTTGGATAGGTATTTTTCTACCTTTTTTTTGAATACATTTGTTGTAATAAAGCTTACCCGATAATACGATATTCTACTATTATAGTGTCTCTAAATCTTCCTCACTTGATAAACTAAAAACTCTAAGGATGAATATATATAAAGAATAAAAACGCAAAGAGAAACAAGTACATGGAATTCTGGAGGAAGTAGTTAGAATTTTAGCTGGTTTTACTTTAAAAATGTCAGGTTTCAGACCATGAAAGCAAAAGATATCTATAACATGCCTACTCAGCACTGAAAATAGCTCAACAATATTAGAGGAATGAGTGGTCCTGCTTTTGATGCAACACTTATGAGATATGTCAGGGTTTTATTAAACATAATAATTAAATGACTGATTCATGGCATACTGCCAAAAACAAGACTACTGAAACATTATCAAATTATGAACATTACTGCTAAAGAAATCACCTTACACGACTTAGAAAATGCTCAATATGGTACACCTATTGGTATGGGATACCTTTTGCTACCTTCTATTTTAAAATATAAAGTACATTAGTAAAGTGGTTTGTGTGGAAGGAAAAGAGATTTGAATTTCTCTTCAATCTGAAACCATCTGAACTGTTAAATTACTGGAAGTGATATACAAATTAACAAATCAATGGGAAATTAGGATACAGAAAAAAGTTATGTCCAAGAATTGCTTAACTTTGGTTATATCATCCTAATCATCACAAATATCATTTCTGTTTTTTCTACATTTCTATTGACCTATATACTAGGAATTATTCTGTGTTACAGAGTTTTGCAGAAGTTTCTTGGAGGTGGTTATAAGAAAAGAGAGGTATTTGGTCACTCCAAAACCTATTTCAAATAGAGCATCTTTATTTTAATCTGTTTCATATATTGGTATTCGTCTTAAGTTTATTTTAGAAGGGCTCCACTGCTTTATTTTAAAATAAAAAGCTCACTTTTACTGACTGGGCAGCATTTTGCTTTCTCACCGGTATGGTTATATAATACAGCCGATCACATTTCAAAGAAAATTTAGAACTCTTCTTTCCAGGTTATTCCAACAGTTATGTTGGTATTTTATCCTACATACTAGCAATACTGTCCTAACTTGTCCAGAAGTCATTTACTCAGCAACTTCATTTTATTGTAGTACAGATCAAACAACAAGGACAAGGGATTGTTCTAACCTGTGAGGAACATCATCCTATATTTTCTTGATTAACACTGCTCTATCCTGAAGAGGATCTTCAAATAATAGCAAGTGTGGGTCTGATGACTAAGAATTTCTTCCAACCCTACTCTTCTGTGCTCATGTTTATAAGAGGTAACATTCCTGGGAGGACACAGTAATGTGTTTTGCACATTTCTGGGCAAAAGTAATTAAGAAACAGGCAAGCCTTTTCTATCTTCTCCTCCCCTATCTGCTAGCTGGATACCAACGCCCCAGGAGATCTTGGGTCCCTGAATGACTGTGTGGTGGTGCAGGTACACGACATTTCCCTAATTGCACTTCATGTTCTGGGGCTGAGAAATAAATTTCTATTGTGTTAAGCCACTGAGATATGGAGATTAATCTATTATAGTAGTTAGCATTATCTTAACTAACATAATTTTTTATTAGGTCATTTACTTAATAATCAGTTCTTATCTATTTAAAGGAACTACTGCTCCTTATCTTTGATTAGCAGATTGAATCAGTGAGAATCATGCAACCTCCAGTTAATGATATCACATATCTTGAAGATGAATTGTATCACTAAATATAAATTAAGACTAAAGGCTAACCTAGAACATTTAAGTTTAGAAAAACTGAACTTGCATGGAAAATAAAATCAGACTAGAGAATAAGTAAAAAATCATTATGCATAATATACACACACAGATACATACTATCCACACATATGGGACATATTTAAAATGATCCTATCATAACTGTGGGTAAATTTGAACTCTCACTTTTCTGTTTGCACGAGACTTGAAGGGGAAGTAGGATCAAATTTTTTAGCTGATATCCCCTTTTGAAAAGAATGTTTAGATGCAAATTAATAATCAACATGGCTTCACCAAAAAAGGATATAAGGCTGGCAAATAAGCACATGAAAATATGTTTAACATCATTAACATTAAGGAAATGTACATTAAAAGCACAAGGCACTACATATATATCTACTAGGACGGCTAAAGTAAAAAATACTGACAAATACCAGTTGCTGGAAAGGATACAGAAAAACTGGAATTCTCATACATTGATGGCAGAAATGCACAATGGTACAGCCACTCTGGAAAATGGTTTGGCAGTTTCTAATAAAGGTAAATACACACTTAAAATAAGATGCAGAGATTGCACTCTTGGGCATTTACTTAAGATAAATGAAAACTTATGTTCAAACAAAGGACTATACACTTATATTCACAGCAGCATTTAGCTGTTGTGATAGTCAAAAGCTGGAAACAACCCAAACATCTTGCAACGTGTGAATGGATGAAACAAACTGTAGTGTATGTACACAATAGACTACAACTGTGCAGTAAAAACGAACCACCTATTGATTGACACAACTTAGATTCATCTCAAAGGCACTGTGCTCAGCCAAAGATTTTATGCTCTAAAAGGTTACAGTATGATTTCATTTATTTGGAAATCTCAAAAAAAACAAAACTGTAGTGATGGAAAATATCAGTGGTTTCTAGGAGTCCACAGGTAGGGCAAGCATATAACTATAATGGGATAAGTTTTTGGAATGATGAAAACTGTTCTGTAACCTGACTGGGTGGTGAGCACATAAATCTATGCACACTTTAAAACTAATAACATCACATAAAAAGGAAAGTTAATATTACTGTGTAGTAATTTAAAATAGGACAATATGGCAGAATGGAGTTTGCAGTAATAAATTTTTCTTGAGGAAATGCTAAGAAAAGTACAAATATCAAAGGAAATCACAGTGATATAAAGTAACAAATACTTCTTTAATAAAAGGATTCCTAAGTTTTACATGTGCTTTGGGAATGGGGGATCATCCAAAGTGCTGTATTACCAGAAGGCATGCTATACTATAGATTAAAAAAAATCTTGAGATGGATGAAACTCAGATTCAAAAAAATTCAAACAGTAAAAGGTTAATTTCTGTAACTAAAAAAAAAAAAAAAAAAAACTTGCCTAGGAATTGATTTCATAGCAGTTTAATGTATATTAATGCTTATTAATGCTTGGCAGTTCTGGACCCTGGGATATTACTGTCAAGCTTTCTTCTAATTCCAAGTAGTATATGAAACAAAAGCAAGATTATGAAGAAAAATATATGTCAATAATGAGTCCAGTATGGAATATTATATTCTCCTTTAGTAGTAATCTCTTTTTACTGATTTCCAAAAGGGGATTTGGTATATGGTGGAAAGCACATTGGATGAGGGGTTTACATCACACAATTTCAGGCCAACAACAGTCCATGTGCAGTAGACTTTTCTCCTCATTTATACTCCTTTATTTATTGCAGCATTATTTAATAGTCAAGATGTGGAAGCAATCAAATCCCCCACCACTTCCCCTATGGCAACTACCAGTCTATTCCGTGTTTATTAGCCTTTTACTGTTTATTTGTTTTATATTTTAGAATCCACATATAAGTGAAATCATATGGTATCTGTTCTTTCTCTAATTTCACTTAGCATAATACCCTCTAGGTCCATCCATGTTGTCTCAACTGGAAAGATTTCATTATTTTCTTATAGATGAATAATGTTCCATTGTGTATATACCATATCTTTATCCATTCATTTATTGATGGGCACTTAGGTTGCTTCCGTATCTTGGCTACTGTAAATAACGCAGCGATAAACCTAGGAGTATATAAACCTTTTTGAATTAGTGATTTTGTGTTATTTGGGTAAATTCTCATAAAGTGGAGTTACTGGGTTGTATGGTATTTCTGTTTTTAGTTTTTTGAGAAACCTTGAGAGAGCAGATGAATTTCACCCTAGCCTTGCCTCCGAAGGACCTATAAAGATTAAAACAAAAACAAAACAAAACTTCATGCTCCAAGCATAAAAATTAAGAGCCAACAGAAATAATTTAACATTTTTAAAATTAACAGTCTAATCTAAATCATTTTTGCAATCATTATGTTCGAGAGCTTTGGCTGAGACAGCTGAAATATAAGAATAAAGATTTTATCAAATTTTTCTGTGGCTCCTGGTTCTAAAATTTACACCAGGTAATGAATGTTTTCTTTTGTTCCTGTGGTTATGTTTTGGTCTGGGACTTTCTAAACCTCAAAATATACATTGGTCAGGCTTGTAAGTGGCCTTCATTAAGTATGACAAACAATTACTCTTCTAGTTTTTACCCTTTTTCATTTTTAAAACACTAAGCTATAATTTACGTATACAGAAAAATTTCCTGTTTTTAACATACAGTTCTGTGAATTTTGACAAATATATAGTCATGGAACGACCAAAAACAATCAAGATTTTGAACAGTTTCATCATCCCTAAAATTCCCCCATGCCCTTTTGCACTCCGTCCCTTCCCATATACTGGATATCTCTTTTCTGCCCCTACAGTTTTGATTTTTCTAGAATGCATAGCCATTATACAGCATGTAACTTTGTACATCTGGCTTCTCTGACTCTATGTTAGTGAGATTCATCTATGTTGTTTTTGTAACAGTACTTCCTTCCACTTTATTGCTGAGAAGTATTTTATTGTATGGATGATAATTTGTCTTCATACATTCACCAGTTTATGGATATTTAAGTTATCTGCAGTTTTGGCAATTATGAATACAGCTGCTATAAACATTCAGGTAGTTAAATTTTCATTTCACCTGGATAAATACTCTGGAGAGGGACTGCTGGGTCAGATGATAAGTGTATGTATAACTTTATAAGAAACTGTCAAACTGCTTTCCAAAATGGTTATACCATTTTGCATTCCCACCAGCAGTGTGTAAGGAGTTCCAACTGCTTTCTGAAAAATTTGTAGCAGTATCTCATTGTGGTTTTAATTTCCATTTCTATAATGACTAATGATATAATAAATTGTTTTTCATCTACTTACTTGCAACCTACCATCTTTGATGAATATCATTTCAATTCTTTTGCCCATTTTCAAAAATTGGCTTGTTTTTCTTACTATTGAATTTTGAGATGTTTATATTTTTGGTACAAGTTTGTTATTAGATCTGTCAGTGGCAAATATTTTCCAGTCTACGGGCTTGCCTTTTCAATTCTCTTAATCTTTTAAGAGCAGAAGTGCTTAATTTTGATGAATGTCTATATTTAACTTTTTTCTCTTACAGATTGTGCTTTTGGTGTTGTGTCTAAGAAATCTTTGATTAACTAATGACCACAGATTTTTTTAAATGTGTTTTTCTAGATGTTTTATAGTTCCAGATTTTACATTTAGGTCTGTGGTCTATTTTCAGTTAATTTTTGTTATATGGTGTGAAGTATGGATTGAGATTCATTTTTTTATATGGATATCCAACAGTTTAAATACTTGCCGAAAAAATTATTCTTTCTTCAAAGAACTGCTTTGGCACCTTTGTCAAAAATCAACTGAACATGTATGTTTAGGTCTATATTTGGATTCTCTATGTTGTTCCTTTGATGTATGTATCTATCTTTTCTTCAATACCACATTAAATTACTGCTTATAGTAATAAACCAAGTAGTGTGAATCTTCTTTGTTCTTCTTTTCAAAATTCTTTTGGTGATTTTATTTCTGTTGCCTTTCTGTATAAATTTTGGAATCAAATTGCCAATTTATACAAAAAGTCCTGAAATATTAAATGCAATTGTGTTAAAATCTAAGATGAGCTTAGGGAGAACTGACATCTTAACAATACTGAGTCTTCTAATTCATGGACATGATATATCTTCATTTACTTAAATTTTTTATTTCTTTCATTAGTGCTTTGTAGTTTTGCATATGGATCTTGCATGTATTTCATTAGATTTCCACCTACATATTTCATGGTTTTTGGTGCTATTGTAAATGGTGTATAATTTTAAAAATTTCAATTTCTAGTCATTCATTACTAAAAAACTGTTTTAAAATTTAAAAAGCAATAGGTATATATGGTAAAATATCCAACAGTATAATGGTGTACAATTAAAACTAAATTTTCTGACCACTATAGAACTCTAGTTTTTTGTTGAGAAAGTCACTGCTAACAGTTTACGTATCACCCCAGAAATAATCTGTCGACTAAAAGGCATGTGTATAGATAGATCTTATCACCTTTAAATTTACATACTGCTCTGCTCCTTGCCTTTTTCATTAAATTTCTTTTCACACAGAATATTTAACATAAATAATATCAACCTCATTCTTTTATTTATAGGCACATGGCATTGCACAGAACCAATTTAAATAATGCTACTGAGAGCATCTTTGTATACATATACAACTATATGTCTGTGGTCTAAATGTCTAGAATGACAAACGTGCAATGAAGGGTATATTCACTTTGAGTTTTGATGGAGATTAACAAATAATTTTCTAAAGGGATCATACCAATTTATTTTCACAAAGGTATTTGAGAGTATGTCAGTATTAAACAAAAAACAAATTTCATTAAGGTTTTCTGATGTATACATACAGTTGAGAACTACTGGAACAGAACCGAAAGGGTGAATCTGAGTTTAAAGACAAAACAGGCAGGTTCTGCTGTGGTTCATAAGACAAAATATGAAGGGTTAAACTACAGAGATAGTTGGAGGGCTGGAAGAATGATGGTGAGAAGAAATATTCAGAAGGCAGAATTTTAAAAAAGTCTCTTGAGATTAAGGACTGTTTCTAATATACCCTTATATCCTGAGTACCTGACACTCAAACACACTTTCTGGTCAATAATGGCTAAGCAGATGGTAAACTGGATGTGTGTATGGGTGGTGGCAAAGTCCCAGAAGATTTTGATAAAGCATGCCCAAAGAGAAGCTGGAAGTGGGTAGCTGAAATAATTTCTAAGCCTGGACAGGGAAATATGTGTGTAGTCGTCTAAGGAAAGCATGACTCTGTTATTTACATAAAAGTCATAATCTATATAAAATCAATAACCTAAGTTAAACTCAACACCTGTATTATGTCCACTTTAAAGAAAGGTGTTGATTTCCACATCACAATGACAGATTAACTCATAGCAACTAATCTCTCTGCATAATTCCCAATGAAACAATACAAACGACATTAGGAAAAATAAAAATATAAAAAAATAAGAGTCTGCAGAGGCCCCCTCAGCGTGCAGCTGCCCAGCACAAGCAGGCAGGGGTTGCTGTTCTTACAGGAGAGGAAGGCGACAAGCAAGTGGGAAGGGACTTTGTTCTTCCAGCCAACACACAACTGCCCACAACTACCTCTATCGCCATGAAAAGGCAGAAGAATTTGATACAGACCAGAATAACCAAGACATCCCCTGAGAGGGAACCTGGGGAGATAGATTTAACTAATCTTCCAGAAAAAGAATTCAAAATAAAGGCCATAAACATGCTGATGGAGCTGCAGAGAAAAATGCAAGAGTTAACGGATAAAGTTGGGTGGGAGAATACAGAAATAAAACAGTCTCTGGAAGGACGTAAAAGCAAAATGGACGAGATGCAAGAGGCCATTAATGGAATAGAAATCAGAGAACAAGAACGCAGAGAAGCTGATGCACAGAGAGATAAAAGGATATCCAGGAATAAAAGAACATTAACAGAACTGTGTGACCAATTCAAATGGAACAATATCCACATTATAGGGGTAACAGAAAAAGAAGAGAGAGAAAAAGGGATAGAAAGTGTCTTTGAAGAAATAATTGCTGAAAACTCCCCCAAACTAGGGGAAGAAATAGTTGCTCAGACCATGGACGCACACAGAACTCCCAACACGAGGGACCCAAGGAGGACAACACCAAGACACATAATAATTAAAATGGGAAAGATCAAGGACAAGGACAGAGTATTAAAGGCAGCCAGAGAGAGAAAAAAGGTCACCTACAAAGGAAAACCCATCAGGCTGTCATCAGACTTCTCAACAGAAACCTTACAGGCCAGAGGAGAATGGCATGATATATTTAATGCAATGAAACAGAAGGGCCTAGAACCAAGAAAACTCATTTAAATATGAAGGAGGGATTAAACAATTCCCAGACAAGCAAAAGTTGAGGGAATCTGTCTAGCAAAAACCACCTCTACAGGGTATTCTAGAGAGACTGCTCTAGAACAGAAGCACTCCTAAGGCTAAATAGATGTCACCAGAGAAATAAAATCACAGCACATACCAGACCAACCACATACTAACTAAAAGCAAAAAATAAAATCAACTACCCACAAAAGCAGACAAAATAAACACAAAAGACCACAAAACAAAACATATAAGAATGGAGGAGAAGGAATAAGAAGGGAGAGAAATATAACATATAAAGAATGGAGGAGAAGGAATAAGAAGGGAGAGAAATAAAGAATCATCAGACTGTGTTTATAATAGCTCAATAAGCGAGCCAAGTTAGATGATAAGACAGTAAAGAAGCTAACCTTGAACCTTTGGTAAACACGAATCTAAAGCCTGTGATGGCAATAAGTACATATCTTTCAATAATCACCCTAAATGTAAATGGACTGAATGCACCAATCAAAAGACACAGAGTAACAGAATGGATAAAAAAGCAAGAACCATATATATGCTGCTTACAAGAGACTCATCTCAAACCCAAAGACATGCACAGAATAAAATAAAAGTCAAGAGATGGAAAAAGATATTTCATGCAAACAACAGGGAGAAAAAAGCAGGTGTTGCAGTACTTGTATCAGACAAAATAGACTTCAAAACAAAGAAAGTAATAAGAGATAAAGAAGGACACCACATAATGATAAAGGGGTCAGTCCAACAAAAGGATATAACCATTATAAATATATATGCACCCAATACAGGAGCACCAACATATGTGAAACAAATACTAACAGAATTAAAGGAGGAAATAGAATGCAGTGCATTCATTTTAGGAGACTTCAACACACCACTCACTCCAAAGGACAGATCCACCAGACAGAAAATAAGTAAGGACACAGAGGCACTGAACAACACACTAGAAAAGATGGACCTAATAGACATCTACAGAACTCTACACCCAAAAGCAGCAGGATACACATTCTTCTCAAGTGCACATGGAATATTTTCCAGAATAGGCCACATACGAGGCCACAAAAAGAGCCTCAGTAAATTGAAAAATATTGAAATTCTACCAACCAACTTCTCAGACCACAAAGGTATAAAACTAGAAGTAAATTGTACAAAGAAAGCAAAAAGGCTCACAAACACATGGAGGCTTAACAACATGCTCCTAAGTAATCAATGGATCAACGACCAAATTAAAATAGAGATCAAGCAATATATGGAGACAAATCACAACTACAACACAAAGCCCCAACTTCTGTGGGACACAGCGAAAGTAGTTCTAAGAGGAAAGTATATAGCAATCCATGCATATTTAACGAAGGAAGAACAATCCTAAATCAATGGTCTAAGGTCACAATTATTGAAATTGGAAAGCGAAAAACAAATGAGGCCCAAAGTCAGCCGAAGGAGGGACATAAGATCAGAGAAGAAATAAATAAAATTGAGAAGAATAAAACAATGGAAAAAAATCAATGAAACCAAGAGCTGGTTCTTTGAGAAAATAAACAAAAAAGATAAGCCCCTAGCCAGACTTATTAAGAGAAAAAGAGAATCTATACACATCAAAAGAATCAGAAACGAGAAAGGAAAAATCATGACGGACCCCAAGGAAATACAAAAAATAGTCAGAGAATACTATGAAAACCTATATGCTAACAAGCTGGAAAACCTAGAAGAAATGGACAACTTCCTAGAAAAATACAGAATTCCAAGACTGACCAAGGAAGAAACAGAAAATATAAACAGACCAATTACCAGCAATGAAATTGAAGCGGTAATCAAAAAACTACCCAAGAGCAAACCCCTGGGCCAGAAGGATTTACCACAGAATTTTATCAGACATACAGAGAAGACATAATACCCATTCTCCTTAAAGTTTTCCAAAAAATAGAAGAGGAAGGAATACTCCCAAACTCCTTCTATGAAACCAGCATCACCCTAATACCAAAACCAGGCAAAGGCCCCACCAAAAGGTAAAATTACAGACCAATATCCCTGATGAACATAGATGCAAAAATACTCAACAAAATATTAGCAAACTGAATTCAAAAATACATCAAGAGAATCATACACCATGACCAAGTGGGATTCATCTCAGGGATGAAAGGATGGTACAGTATTTGAAAATCCATCAACACCATCCACCACATCCACAAAAAGGACAAAAATCACATTTACCATCTCCATAGATGCTGAAAAATCATTCAACAAAATTCAACATCCATTCATCATAAAAACTCTCAACAAAATGGGTATAGAAGGCAAGTACCTCAACATAATAAAGGCCATATATGATAAACCCACAGCCAACATCATACTTAACAGTGAGAAGCTGAAAGCTTTTCCTCTAAGATCGGGAACAAGACAGGGATGCCCACTCTCCCCACTGCTATTCAACATACTAGTAGAAGTCCTAGCCACAGCAATTAGATAAAACAAAGAAATACAAGGAATCCAGATTGGTAAAGAAGAGGTCAAACTGTCACTATTTGCAGATGACATGATATTGTACATAAAAAACCCTAACGACTCTACTCCAAAACTATTAGAATATCAGAATTCAGCAAAGTTGCAGGATATAAAATTAATACACAGAAATCTGTGGCTTTCCTGTACACTAACAATGAACTAATAGAAATGAAATCAGGAAAACAATTCCATTCACAATTGCATCAAAAAGAATAAAATACCGAGGAATAAACCTAACCAAGGAAGTGAAAGACCTATATACCCTGAAAACTACAAGACTTTCTTAAGAGATATTAAAGAGGACACTAACAAATGGAAACTCATCCCATGCTCCTGGCCAGTAAGAATTAATATTGTCAAAATGGCCATCCTGCCTAAAGCAATCTACAGATTCACTGCAATCCCTATTAAATTACCAACAGTATTCTTCAACGAAATGGAACAAATAGTTCAAAAACTCATATGGAACCACCGAAGACCCCGAATTGCGAAAGCAATCTTGAGAAGGAAGAATAAAGTGGGTGGGATCTCGCTCCCTAACTTCAAGCTCTAATACAAAGCCACAGTAATGAAGACAATTCGGTACTGGCACAAGAACAGAGCCACAGACCAGTGGAACAGAATAGAGACTCTAGACATTAACCCAAACATATATAGTCAATTAATATATGATAAAGGAGCCATGGACATACAATCGGGAAATGCAGCCTCTTCAACAGTTGGTGTTGGCAAAACTGGACAGCTACATGTAAGAGAATGAAACTGAATCACTGTCTAACCCCATACACAAAAGTAAATATGAAATGGATCAAAGACCTGAATGTAAGTCATGAAACCATAAAACTCTTAGAAAAAAACATAGGCAAAAATCTCTTGGACATAAACATGAGCAACTTCTTCATGAACATATGTCCCCAGGCAAGGGAAACAAAAGCAAAAATGAACAAGTGGGACTGAATCAAGCTGAAAAGCTTCTGTACAGAAAAGAACCCCATCAATAGAACAAAAAGGTATCCTACAGTATGGGAGAATATATTAAAAAATGACAGATCCGATAAAGGGTTGACATCCGGAATATATAAAGAGCTCACACACCTCAACAAACAAAAAGCAAATAATCCAATTAAAAAATGGGCAGAGGAGCTGAACAGACAGTTCTCCAAAGAAGAAATTCAGATGGCCAACAGACACATGAAAAGATACTCCACATCGCTAGTCATAAGAACGATGCAAATTAAAACCACAATGAGATATCACCTCACACCAGTAAGGATGGCCACCATCCAAAAGACAAACAACAACAAATGTTGGCGAGGTTGTGGAGAAAGGGGAACCCTCCTACACTGCTGGTGGGAATGTAGATTAATTCAACCATTGTAGAAACCAGTATGGAGGTTCCTCAAAAAGCTCAAAATAGAAATACTATTTGACCCAGGAATTCCACTTTTAGGAATTTTCCCAAAGAATACAGCAGCCCAGTTTGAAAAAGACAGATGCACCCCTATGTTTATCGCAGCACTGTTTAGAATAGCCAAGAAATGGAAGCAACCTAAGTGTCCATCAGTAGATGAATGGATAAAGAAAATGTGGTACATATACACAATGGAATATTATTCAGCCATAAGAAGAAAACAAATCCTACCATTTGTAACAACGTGGATGGAGCTAGAGGATATTATGCTCAGTGAAATAAGCCAGGTGGAGAAAGACAAGTACCAAATGATTTCATTCATATATGGAGTATAAGAACAAAGAAAAAACTGAAGGAACAAAACAGTGGCAGAATCACAGAACCCAAGAAAGGACTAACAGTTACCAAAGGGAAAGGGACTGGGGAGGATGGGTGGGAAGGGAGGGATAAGGGGGGAGAAAGAAAGAGGGCATTACGATCAGCATGTATAATGTGGGGAAGGGCATGGGGTGGGATGTGCAACACAGAGAAGACAAGTAGTGACTCCACAGCATCTTACTATGCTAATGCACAGTGACTGTAATGTGATTTGTGTGGGGGACTTGGTAAAGGGGCAAGCATAGTAAACATAATGTTCCTCATGTAATTGTAGATTAATGATAACAACAACAAAAAAGAGTCTGACATAGGGCAAACATCAGAAGATACTGGATACTATAAACAGTACAGTCAACCCCTGAAGAATTTGAGGGTTAGGGGTACTGGTGTATGTTGTCAAAAGTCCATATAGAACGTTTGACTCCCCTAAAAGTTAACTACTAAGAGCCTGCTGTTGATGGAAGCCTTAGTAGTAATATAAATAGTCAACACATATTTTGTATGTTATATGTATGATGTAGTGTATTCTTACAAAAAGTAAGTTAGGGAAAATATTATTGAGAAATTCATAAAGAGATATACATTTACAGTACTGTATTTACTGAAAAAAATCGCCACATCTAAGGGAAGCTGTGCAGTTTAAACCTGTATTGTTCCAGGGTCAACTGTAGTAGCAAACTAGTAGCAGAAAAGGAAACACTGAAAGTAATTCAAAAGTTTGGTTTTAGTGGGTATGCAATAGCTACGTGACCTTAGGCAAGTTATTAACATCTCTATGCTTCAGTTTAATCATCAAGAAAATAATAATGATACATATTCCATAGAGTTGTCATAAGGCTTAAATAAATGTATGCATGTTAAGACTTAAAATAGTACCTGATACATAATAAGTGGGAAGGAAAAGTTTTCTATTGCTGATGCCTTGAGAAGCCCAAATTTGGTAACATATGATTACTTTTCCTTCTTAATGGGTTTCTTACAATATTTTGTTATACAGCAAAGATTTATCAAAATAATTCACAAATGTTCTTTACTGGTTTTCAAAGTTTAGAGTTAACTCAGATTCTTCTGGACACTATATAGTAAAGCAAAAGTTTTAATATTTTATTTGTCTTAGATGTTACCTAAGACAAGATTTAAACATAAAACCACACCAATAGGAAATAGGAACAAAGCCACAAAATAAGGAGAATTTAAATATTTCTTGCCTTTATTTTACAAAAAGTTATAAGAAGAAACACTACAATAAATTCTGAAATGTGGGTCTTCACAAGCTAATGATCATTGTGTTAAGGAATTGCAATAACTTTTAATGTTTCATAGGTTAAAAATTCATTAGAATAGAGGAGGGCATAAACAGATGATGGAACATATTTACCTAAGTTATGTCAAAGTTTGAAATGAAACAGGACTATTTACGTATTCCTGAGGAAACTTCCTACAGATTACTAATTAAAAAAGGAAGTAATAACTCTACACAGAAGAAATTTGGCAGAATCTACCTTACTAAAGTGATCAAAGTTAACATTACCAAAATAGTGAACAAAATGACATCATGTGCCTCCTGATATAATGCACTGAAGACAGAATATATTTCATGTAGCATTCCTGCCAAGAATGCACAATCTGAATCTGAACATGTAGATCAGACAAAACTAAACTGAGAACATTCTATAAAATAAATGGTCTGTACTCTTCAAAATGTCAACATCATAAAAGACAAAGACTGAGAAACCATTCTAGATTAAGAGAGACAAAGAAGACATAACTGACTAAATGTAGTGTGTTATTATGGCTTGGATCCTGAGCTGGGGAAAAAATGCTATAAAGAATATTAATAATATGTTAAAAACACACATATGCGTACATATATAAAGAGAATGCAAGAAAATGCGCACTGTGGAAAATGACAAGTGAACTTCTCTATAATTTGACTTTTCAAAAATAAATTACAAGAATAGGCAAATTCTTTCAAACTTTGGTCATAAAGATTCTAAAGCTAGAATAGTTTAAAAAAGTACTAGCATGAGAAAAGAAAGATCACTGGAAGGCAGGGGAAAAATATTCACTTAATCCTGAATAGTAGGACTGGCAAACTTTTAGGTGAAATGGTTATCATGGAAAACAGTTAAGAATATGGAGAATACAGTTCACCAAAATAGCTAGACAGCAAATTTTAAGGTATTATCAAAATGTTAAGCATAAATGACAGTTAACAACAGCAAACATTTGGGTATTCCTTCACATCCTTGCTCTAAAATGGTGCCCTTTTCTGGATTCTAATTCAAAGTATAGAGTTGGAATCTAAAAAAGTGAGCTTGTATGGCCCTATGTAGAATTGGTTGAGTATAGTTTTTGAATATTCAATGCTGGTTATCTGAAGAGATGTCTCTAAAAGCGGCTAATTGCTAAAATGAACAAGAGTACAATATAGCACAGATGCACTCAAAGTTCATATACATGATTAAAGTTTAAGAACATGTGTCTAATATTAAAGTTAATAAAGTTAAAGCAAATTTCACATATTATCATATTTAAGAAATTGAAATGGGGTAATAATACATATGCAGTGAAAATAAATTTAAAAAACCAAAATAACCACAGAAGATAACACTGTGAGACTGTCACAAGTTGGTTCTAAGACAACAAATGATGGTGTAGTGAACCAAAATAAATTCAGGGGAGGGGCGGAAGATGGCGGCGTGAGTAGAGCAGCGGAAATCTCCTCCCAAAACAACATATATCTATGAAAATATAACAAAGACAACCCTTCCTAGAATAAAGACCAGAGGACACAGGACAATATCCAGACCACATCCGCACCTGAGAGAACCCAGCAACTCGCGAAGGGGGTAAGATACAAGCCCCGGCCCGGCGGGAGCGGAGCGCCCCTCCCCCCAACTCCCGGCGGGAGAAGAATAGGCAGAGCGGGAGGGAGACGGAGCACAGGGCTGCCGAACACCCAGCCCCAGCCACCCGGGCCAGAGTGCAGGGCCCTCGATACTAGGAAAACAGGGCAGCAAGAACAGTGAGCAGGCACTGGAGGCTGGGCGACAGAGGACATAAGAAAAGCGCGCGACCATTTTTTTTTTTTTTTTTTTTTTTTTGCTTTTTTGCTGTTTTGTTTTGGAGAGCGCTTTTTGGAAATCTTAAAGGGATAGGGACCCCAATACGAGGGAAACAGGGCAGCAAGACCGGTGAGCAGAGGCCTGAGGCTGGTACCGGAGAATAAAGAAAAACAAGCGACCACCTTTTTTTTTTAATTAAAAAAAATTTTTTTTCTTTTTTTTTTTTTTTGGTGGTCATTGTTTTGTTTTGGCGGGTGCTTTTTGGAAGTCTTAAAGGGGCAGGGCGGGACACTTAATCCAGAGGTAGGGAATCCGGGGATCTCTGGGCTCCCTAACCCCTGGGCTGCAGGGAGCAGGGAGGCCCCTTACGGAGATAAATAGCCTCCCAGCCGCTCCTGCTCCAACGCGACTCCACCACTTTGGAGTAGCTGCCCGAGCCAGGCCACGCCCACAGCAACAGCGGAGATTAACTCCATAGCAACGGGGCAGGAAGCAGAAACCCTGTCTGCGCGCAGCTGCGCAGCACAAGCCACTAGAGGTCGCTGTTCTCCCAGGAGAGGAGGGCCACAAACCAACAAGAAAGGAAGTCCTTCCAGCCGCCACTCGTTCCAGCTCTGCAAACTGTTCCTATCACCATGAAAAGGCAAAGCTACAGGCAGACAAAGATCACAGAGACAACACCAGAGAAGGAGACAGACCTAACCAGTCTTCCTGAAAAAGAATTCAAAATAAGAATCATAAACATGCTGACAGAGATGCAGAGAAATACGCAAGAGAAATGGGATGAAGTCCGGAGGGAGATCACAGATGCCAGAAAGGAGATCGCAGAAATGAAACAAACTCTGGAAGGGTTTATAAGCAGAATGGATAGAATGCAAGAGGCCATTGATGGAACTGAAATCAGAGAACAGGAATGCATAGAAGCTGACATAGAGAGAGACAAAAGGATCTCCAGGAATGAAACAATATTAAGAGAACTGTGTGACCAATCCAAAAGGAACAATATCTGTATTATAGGGGTCCCAGAAGAAGAAGAGAGAGGAAAAGAGGTGGAAAGTATCTTAGAAGAAATAATTGCTGAAAACTTCCCCAAACTGGGGGAGGAAATAATCGAACAGACCACGGAAATACACAGAACCCCCAACAGAAAGGATCCAAGAAGGACAACACCAAGACACATAATAATTAAAATGGCAAAGATCAAGGACAAGGAAAGAGTTTTAAAGGCAGCTAGAGAGAAAAAGGTCACCTATAAAGGAAAACCCATCAGGCTAACATCAGACTTATTGACAGACACCCTACAGGCCAGAAGAGAATGGCATGATATATTTAATACAATGAAACAGAAGGGCCTTGAACCAAGGATACTGTATCCAGCACGACTATCATTCAAATATGACGGTGGGATTAAACAATTCCCAGACAAACAAAAGCTGAGGGAATTTGCTTCCCACAAACCACCTCTACAGAACATCTTACAGGGACTGCTCTAGATGGGAGCACTCCTAGAAAGAGCACAGCACAAAACACCCAACATATGAAGAATCGAGGAGGAGAAACAAGAAGGGAGAGAAGAAAAGAATCTCCAGACAGTGTATATAACAGCTCAATAAGCGAGCTAAGTTAGGCAGTAAGATACTAAAGAGGCTAACCTTGAACCTTTGGTAACCACGAATTTAAAGCCTGCAATGGCAATAAGTACATATCTTTCAATAGTCACCCTAAATGTTAATGGGTTGAATGCACCAATCAAAAGACACAGAGTAACAGAATGGATAAAAAAGCAAGACCCATCTATATGCTGCTTACAAGAAACTCACCTCAAACCCAAAGACATGTACAGACTAAAAGTCAAGGGATGGAAAAACATATTTCAAGCAAACAACAGTGAGAAGAAAGCAGGGGTTGCAGTACTAATATCAGACAAAATAGACTTCAAAACAAAGAAAGTAACAAGAGATAAAGAAGGACACTACATAATGATAAAGGGTTCAGTCAAACAAGAGGATATAACCATTCTAAATATATATGCACCCAACACAGGAGCACCAGCATATGTGAAACAAATACTAACAGAACTAAAGGGGGATATAGACTGCAATGCATTCATTCTAGGAGACTTCAACACAAAATAAATTCAGACAGTTATTAACTCCCAAATGAAAGAGATGTGCTACTCTTATTCTCTTCTTAAGGAAAATAAGGAGACCTAGAGGGGAAAAAGATGGAGGAGTAGGACAGCAAGGCGGAAACCTCCTCCTATGTACACACCAAAGAAACAAATACAGCAAATACAACTAGCTCTGAAAATGACCTGAAGACTGCAGAACAGACCACCTACACCTGGGGAAGAGACCACATACAGAAGGATAAAATGGCAGAGCTGCAACCAGTCAGGACCCAAACCATTTCCCCATCCCAGCCCACAAGCAGGAAGGAGAGGAACAGGGCTGGGAGGGGATAAGTACTCCGGAAGCCTGCACATCAGTCCCTGAAGATCTGCTCTGGGAACAGAGTACATCTTTCCCAGAGATGGAACAGGTGATCCAAGGGGATGGACACCAGGGAGAGTTGTAGCACTCTGGGAGGCTGAGATTCCTGTCACTTGTGGTGGACAGGCACCCTCCTGATCAGTCCTGCTGAGACCCAACACAGAGGCAACAGTTTGAAAGATTTATCAGCAGTGTAAAGTGTGCCAGAAGGGAGTGGGTAGGAGGGTGCATTCTTTCCGAAGGAGAAACGACAGGTGCACGATGCTTTCCTAGCCCTCCCTCAGCCCAACTGGTTGGGCGTTTGAGGAAGCCAGCTTCAAATGCTCTCTCTTGCTGGTGGCTCAGCCCTGTAGCGTGCCTCTTGCTGCCCGGCAGGCTTTCTCAGCTTTCACGGCCCTTCCCAACTTGTGGGAGCCAGCTCTAAGCTCTCCAGCTTCCTCACTGCTGTCTCAGCCCCATGGCGGTGCTTCCCCACTCACCTGCCCTGCTTGGCTGGCCCTGCCCAAGCAGTGGTTGCCATGGTTGACTGGCAGGCAAAGGGTGCCCCATACACAACAAATCCCACCAGAAGCACCGCATGACACACAACAGCCTGTAGAGGTGAGCTGTCAGCCTCTGCTTCCAGACTGGCAGAAAGGCTGCCCTGCCCACAGCCCACCAACAGCAAATACAGCTCCACAACGAATGAGAGCGAGGCACTGGTGAGCAAAGAGTCTTGAGCTTCTGGGTATCAAACGATGCTTTCTTCGTAAAGTTGAAAACTTTTCCTCTAAGATCAGGAATAAGACAAGGATGTCCACTCTCACCACTTTTATTCAACACAGCATTGGAATTACTAGTCATGGCAATTAGACAAGATAAAGAGATAAAAGGCATCCACATTGGCAAGGGAGAACTAAAACTGCTACTATTTACAAATGACATGATACCATACACAGAAAAACCTAAAGACTCCCACTAAAAATTATTAGAACTAGTAACTGGATTTGGCAAAGTTGCATTAATGCAGAGATCTGTTGTGTTCCTATATACTAACAAGAAACTAGCAGAAAGAGTAATCAGGCAAATAATTCCACACATAATTACATCAAGAAGAATAAAATACTTAGGAATAAAGCTAGCCAAGGAGGTGAAAGACATGTACCCTGGAAACTATAAGACACTGATGAAAGAAACTGAACAGAACACAAATAAATGGAAAGAAATCCATCCCAAGTTCATGGATAGTAAGAATTAGTATTGTCAAAATGGCCATCCTACCCAAAGCGATTTAGAGATTCAATGCAATCCCTATCAAAATACCAATTTCAATGAACTAGAGCAAAGAATCATAAAATTTATATGGAATCATAAAAGCAATCTTGATAAAGAAGAACAAAGCTAGGGGTATCATGCTCCCTGATTTCAAGTTATACTACAAAGTTAGTGATAAAAAACAGTATGGCACTGGCACAAGAACAGACCCACAGAACACTGTAAGAGAATAGGGATCCCAGAAATAAACCCATGCATATATGGTCAATTACCATATGATAAAGGAGTCATGAATATACCATGGGGAAAAGACAATCTCTTCAGTAAATGGTGCTGGGGAAACTGGACAGCTTTATGCAAAAGAATGGATTACTGTCTAACTCCATACATAAAAGTAAACTTGAAATGGATCAAAGACTAAATATAAGACATGAAAACATAAAATTCTTAGAAGAAAACAAGCAAAAATCTCTTGAACATAAGCATGAGTAATTTCTTTTTCTGGACATGTTTCCTCAGGCAAGGAAAACAAAAGCAAAAATGAACAAGTGTAACTACATCAAACTAAAAAGCTTCTGTACAGCAAAGGATACCAGCAACAGAACAAAAAGTCATCCTACAGTATGGGAGAATATATTTGAATGATTTATCTGATAAAGCAGTAACAACCAAAATATATAAAGAACCCATATGCCTTAACACCAAAAAAACAAACAAAAAACCCCCACAAAAACCTGACTAAAAAATGGACGGATGTGTAAGAACAAAGCAAAAACCGAAGGAACAAAACAGCAGCAGACTCACAGAACCCAAGAATGGACTAACAGTTACCAAAGGGAAAGGGCCTGGGGAGGATGGGTGAGAAGGGAGGGATAAGGGGAAAAAGGTGCATTACGATTAGCGCACATAATATAGGGGAGGGGCACAGGGAAGGCGGTACAGCACAGAGAAGACAAGTACTGATTCTATAGCATCTTACTATGCTGATGGACAGTGACTGTAATGGGGTATGTGGTGGGGACTTGATAATGGGGGGAATCTAGTAACCACATGTTGCTCATGTAAGTGTATATTAATGATATCAAAAAAAAAAGGGCAGACGACCTGAACATTTTTTCAAAGAAGAAATATAGATGGCTAACAGGCACATGAAAAGATGCTCCAGAGTGCTAATCATCAGGGAAATGCAAATCAAAACCACAATGAGATATCACCTCACACCAGTCAGAATGGCCAAAAGGTAAGATATAACAAGTGTTGCCGAAGATATGGTGAAAAAGGAACCTTCCTATACTGTTGGTGGGAATGTAAACTGGTGCCAGCCCCTATGGAAAGCAGTATGGAGAGTACTAAAAAAACTAAAAGTAGAAATACCATATGACCCAGTAACTCTAGGAATTTACCCGAAGAAAACAAAATCTCAGATTTGAAAAGATACATGCACCCCTATGTTTACTGCTGATTACTGATGACAGCTTAGACATGGAAGCAACCAAAATGTCCATAGAAGATGTGGTACATATACACACTGGAATATTATTCACGGGGATGGATACAGCATGGAGAATATAGCCAAAGGTTCTGTAACATCTTTCTACGTTGACAGTAGTTGACTAGTTGGGTGAGGATTTAATAATGTGTGTAACTGCTGAATCACTGTGTTGTGTACTTCAAACCAATATAATATTGTGTATCAACTATACTTCAATTAAAAATAAATAAAGATCAACACTAAATAAACAAATAAATAAAACAAAGTAAGGAAACCAAAAAAGGAGTATCTTAACTCTATCATTCCTTTTAACTTCGAAGCATAGCTAAAGACTATCAGTGAATTGCATTTAGGCTAATGAAAAATTTGAGATGAAGAGAGGATGTAAGTTGAAGAGTCAGCAACAAATACAGGAAATTAACAGGGCCAAATGATTAGCCTCTTCCCACAAACTACCTAACATAATCATGGGCATTTATTATTAAGAGTGGCTCTTACATTAAGTAGGGATCAAAAACATGAATTATGGCAACTTAGAAGAATTAATTATAGCAATAATAAAGCACTATTTATATGATTGACATTCAATATGAAATTATAATTTTGTTATATCTGTTGAAGGTCTTATTGCTTTAGTGTAATAATGAAGTGTCATCTAAGCATTCTATAATCTAAATAAGAATGGATGAGATTACCCCTAAACAGCCCTAATACCTAACTATGGGGCTGGCATTTTGGTCCACATGAATGAATGTCTACAATGTACAGAATAACTCCTAATTCTAACAACATATTATTATTAGGCAATAGTAACTGTAATTGTTAATTAAAATCAATAAATCATAGTAAGTTTAACAATGAACTGACAACATTCTAAGTCTCTCTGGACTAGACAAATCTTGTTGAATTTCTGCTCTTCCTACTCTAACTTAGGTATGAATGCACAAAGGTCTAATTCTGCTAAAGGCCCTCAACCTTATTTGACTATAGTTCTACTACAAAAATTAAGCCATACTTTAAAGTTTACTATTATCAATACCTAGAACAGTGCCTGAAACAGAGCCATCATATGATCAGAAATTTTCATTGTGTTGAGTTAATCAAGTTTTGAAATTGCTACTATAAAAAGTAATGGTATTTTTCCTAAAAGAGTAATAATATTTGCCTTAATGTTAAATTTTTGAGATATATTATAGCAAAGATTCTCTGTTTTTTCTGTTCAAACTTCAAGATAAGATACACCTACCAGTAATATTCAATCACTATAGAAGTAATTCTCAAAGAAGGTGGCTGCATTTAAGAATTATAAATTACTTTCTATGAAAGGCATTTAATAATCCTATGTGATCTAAGAAAAGCTTAGTTTTCTCAAATGACATAGAAGGAATATCAATAAACTCCTACCTGTTCTGGCATAGCTCCATGTTCAATTCCAGTCTTCAATAATCTATAGCAATTACCAAACAGATCCCACTTTGTGAGATCATGAGCACTAAAATAAATAAAAAATGCATTAACTTTATTCTAGAGTGGGAGAAAATTTAAATTTGAGTTTAGTTTCAGTGGGTGGAAGGATAAAATAACTTTCTATTTTCTTCTGGAATTGAAAAAGATTCATAAGGAAATGTTCAAGTGCTCAAATTAGGAAGGAAATAAGGAACGAAGGAAGGGAAGGAGGAAGGAAGGAATCAGGAGGAGGAAAAAGAAAGAGTGGGAGGGTAGAAAAAAGGGAATGGGGAACAAGGGAGGATGGAAGGAAGGAAGAGGGAAGGAGGGAGAGAGGAAAAGAGAGAGCCGGGAGAGAGAGACCAGAGTGCAACCTGATATTAAGAATTCATTAAAAGAAATCAGTAACAATAAAACTTTACATATTTAAATGAAGGTTACCACCACATGGTCAACCTAGGCTCATATTCCACTTCTTTTTAGTAAATTTTAAAATATGTTTAAATAAGTACATCCACAATTTCAAAATATTAACACATGTGTATTTTTTAAAAGATCTGTATTCTCAAGATGGAGATAAAGACAAAAACAAGGGAAAAGAAATACAGCAAAGTTCAAGAACTTTAGGGTAGCTATTTACATGGGTTGAGGAGGACTTCTGAGTTGAAACAATGTTAACATTTTAAAGTCTCATGAGCTCTACTACTAAAAATAGATCATTGCCTGTCAACTTTAATTTTCAAATGTCAAAATAATTTTTTAAATAGGAGTTTTGACATTGGTTGTCAATTCTTATTTTCAAGGATCAAAATATTTTTAAAAATAACTGTTTCTCCAAGGAATTCCAAAAAGACGTGTATGAAGGCTTAGATTTTAGACACTGCCTTTGAAATCCGAACTACTCATTATATAAGAGCTATACTCGAACACTCTTTTGACAAGAAAGTTTTCTATTTTCCTTTCTTTATGGAGAAGCATGCCTCATTATAAGGGACATGCAAATTATGATTTGAAAATGACACTTAATTTCATTGATCTGAGCCTTTTTTCCTTACTCAAATACAACTGTTTTGTCTACACAGAAAACACACAATAATCAAACAAATAAGAGCAATTCTGGATAAAAGCTCATAGAAATAACTGTCAAGGCTTTCCCCAAATCTTATTTCTTACTAAGATTTCTAAAAGCTATCAGATGATAACTATAAAACTCTAGCTACTAGAATAAACCCATCTAATTTATTAGTAACATACTAGTAACACTGATTAACTTAAGCTCTGACAGTGTACAATGTACATTCATTACACTGAATGATAAATCTTACTCCTTAAGTAATCAAATTACAGTAAAAACCCATAATTTATTTAGAGAAAATATGAATAACAAAGAAAAAAATCACAACATCTCAATACTTCTCTAAAATTTCTCATTGTTTTATAGTTAAATATTACAAAGATAATCAGTTTACTTTATATTGGCTAATATGTTATTCACTAAATTTACTTTAAATAAAGTGACATACTTGTGAAACGAGGTTAACCGCTTTAAGGTAGAAAGAACATTGTAAATATCATCATCATCAGCTTCTTCTCCCTATAAATAAGTAGATTATCACCTCATTACCAGAACTTTACTCATCCTCAAATTCAAATCAAAGTCTATTAATACTTACTGCCTAAAGAAAAATTATTTTTTATTATATAAACAGTATATGTTCACTATTGGTAAATAAGAAAATACATATAAGCAAAAAAAAACAACAAAAAAAACCCCAAATAAAATATACCCATAATCCCAACACCCAGAGATAACCATTTTAAAAAATGTCATGAACACGACTTTGTACAACTTCGATTATGCTCAGTGAAATAAGCCAGGCAGAGAAAGACAAATACCAAATGACTTCTCTCATTTGTGGAGTATAACAACAAAGCAAAACTGAAGGAACAAAAACAGCAGCAGACTCAAGACTCCAAAAAGGGACTAGCAGTTAGTTACCAAAGGGGAGGGGTGGTGGAGGGTGGGTCGGGGGGAGGGAGAAGGGGATTGAGGGGTATTATGATTAGCACACATGGTATGTGTGGGATCACAGGGAAAACAGTGTAGCACAGAAAAGATAAGTAGTGACTCTGTGGTATCTTACTACACTGATGGACAGTGACTTCAGTGGGGGATAATATGGGTGAATGTAGTAACCACAATGTTTTTCATGTGAAACCTTCATAAGAGTGTATATCAATGATACCTTAATAAAAAAAAACATACTTTAGGATAAGTTCCTTGAAATTGCAGAGTGAAAGGTTATGTACTTTAAAGATTTTATTGATTGTTAGCTTCCATGGCTTCAGAATCACAATGAAAAATAAAAAATGGTTGAAAAAAATTAAATGCAAAAGAAAGTTAATATTAAAATTTGAAATTAGGGAAAAATTGGTTAAATGGATTATAAAGAAGATCTTATCAGCCTGACCATCAGAACACAGAAAGCTGTGGGGGTCCCAGATTGCTTTATACAGATTGGAGAGAGAAGGCAAGAGATGGGAATCACAGAAATTATCATAAAAACAACCAGTTGGAGATGGCTGCTGCTACTTTGGGCATACTACGGGTAAGCAGCCATCACTTAGCAGCAACCTTAATTTTTATGTTCTATTCATTTACACATTGTAATAGTTATGCAGTATTAAAATGCAAATTAGTCCCAGGAATAGAAAATGAAAAAATGAGTTAAGAAAAGCCAGACCTTAAAAAGATTTTTCTTGAAAGAGGAAAAAAAACAGTTTTTATGAAACAGGTTTTTCAGTTAAACAAAGTACAACCAAGGTTGATCTTTATAGGATGAACAATTTCAATAATGCTGCTGTTTTAAAAGGGGTAGAGAATTCTACTAGACTTTATTTTAAAATGGAAACAATTTAAACATTCAGCTACTCTGAATAATTAATTATTCAATTATATACATACAATTATTCCATTGAATAATTAAATCATTGAATTATTAGTCAAAATTATTATAATTACACATTAACTTTAAAACAGACCTCTTGTAATAGATCTTCCACAGAATGATTGAATCGATCTACAAACTCATCAATCAGCTGACTTCGGGCTATGTCAACTCTGTTCTGGATGGTATACTCTTCACTGCATAAGATGCTATAGGTTTTACTGCAGGCTTCTAGAACGTCTGATTCTACGTGTTTTTCCACAACAAACTTAATCTGTTTTAATAAAGCATCCAGATGCTGAGAAGGAAAAAAGAAAAACTGTGATATTTGGATTAGTAACAAAAAATAAAAATAACCACTTGTCAAATAACAAGTCTATAGATTACATGAAAGTAAAATAATCCAGTTAATAAAACTGAATATAATAGCAAAATTTCCAAGTTTCAGTGTCTTACCTTTTCCATTCTTCCTGTGCTATAAATTTCCAGATCAAAATACTGTGGGATTTGTAGCAAGTTTGCTACCTTCTCTGCATCTGCAGAATACTAGGAGGACAGGCAAAGAAAAAAGTACTTTAATAGTACAGTGCAATAAGCAAACTCAGTGGCATATTAGGGCAAAAAAGTAAATAAAACTGTACCTTCGACAGCAACATAGGAAGTGTGATAATAAAATGCTCAGTCAATTTGTTTCTATCATCAATTTGAGTTTTCCTTTCTTTGGCAGTTAGTACCTAGAAATAAATTTAAATGGGCAAAGAGTAAGAGTGTCATGTACTAATTTATAAATTTAAAGTACTACAGAGATGATGAAGCACTGGCAGCTAATGTAACTAAGAATTTTCAGAGGAGCTTAACAAACTAATCAATAAATGCATCTAGTAGATTTCTATGCACCATTACTTTATAAATAGCTACTTACCTAAGAATCACTAAACTTTAGGTAAATTACTACTTGTTTAGATAAAAAATAACATTTCAATAAAACCATAATTATGAATATAAAAATATTGGACCAATGGAGAAATAATTTTTTTGGACTTCTAACCTCAATATGTTTCCCCTATGTTAAACATTTTTATAATAAAATACTTTAGAAGGTAATGCTTTTTTAATACCATCAGTAGCTAACAAATTTTCACTTATTTTTAAAGCATATACTACCGATATCTCTGGACTCATTTATATTTGATTGTCTTTGTATCTACACTGATAAACCTGCTCAACAGTGGGATATAGCCTATGGTACTGAACAAATTCAAGCTGGTAATACCTACCATATTAGTCTGTCTATATTCAACCAGTTAAATCATAGGTAGTTCCAAAGACAAAATATTAAAATGTAAGTTCAGTTAGGATAATCATTTCCTCCAAGTATTCTGCATTTTATTATCTTGAAGGAATTCACCATCATAATGCTGAATGACTTTACAGAACAGAAACACTCCAATATAAATTGACACTTTATAAACATGAGAATGTGTGAAAGGAGTAATAGGGCCTCCTATCTAGTTCTTCTTTCAGGGATTTTATTATTTTTCAACCTCTTAAACATAAAATAATCACTCTGGAATGACTTACCAATTACTGTGTTTAGTTCTGCACAAAGTAATTAAAGGGACAGATAAAGTAGAATATATATCTAGGAAAAACCTGAGGATATGAGAAGTCTTGAAATTCATCTGACAATGTATGAAGGTCTAAGAATATTGATTTTAGAGAAATAGCTACCTTTGATTAAATGATCATATAATCCTCACAATCTCCCTTATAATAAGAGCAAAAAATGGCATAATACCTATGGGGTATTTGACAATACCTAACAGAATTATATATATATCTTTCCTTGACCTAATGATCCCACTTTTAACAATTTAACTCACTAATACAGCCAGTGCATGTATGAAATTACACAAGATTATTCACTACACATTATTTCTAATAGCAAAAGATTGGCAACAACCCAGAAGACTGTGCATAGTGTGTGCACATAATGGACACTATGTAGCCATAAGAAAATGAAGATTTCCAAATACAGTTATACACTGTTAAAATGAAAATGTAAGGTACAGAACACCATATAAAGTATACTATCTCTTGTAGGAGGTTAAGAGGGAGGAAGATGGAGAATAAGAATACACGTGGCATCTATTTACCTGTATTTGCAAAATTAAACACTGGAAGGATAAACCAAAAACAAAAGTATTACTGGTAGGAATTGGGTGTAAAGGGAGTTATATAAGGAAGACTTCTCTGAATATATATTTTTATATGGTTTTGACTTTTTAACTGTGTAAATGTATTTTGTATTTCCAAAAAATAAAAATGAGATAAAACATACAAAATTAAAGAGGTAAAAACTTTGTTTAAGTGAGAAATACCAATATCTGTAAATATATCTGTATATATAAATATATAGATTTCTTAGTTCTTGTGTACTAAACATGACTAGCAGAAATGGTAACCAATTGATAGTATTCTTAATGTCAAGATTACGATCTTTAAATATTATCCTCTATTAAAGGGAAACAGGGTTTGCTAGAGATTCCTGTGGTAGGGTAATGCTGGCATAGTCTCTTTCCACAATGAATAAGGCTGACATGTGTAACCAATAGAATATTGTGGAAATGATGCTGTGTGATTTTGGAGGGCTAGGTCATAAAAGACACAGAAGTCTACTTCTTTACTCTCTTTTGGATCATTCATTCTTGGGGAGGCCAGAAGCCATGTCACTCAAACAGTCCTACCAAGAGGTTCACATAGTAAAGACCCGAGGAATAATCATCGCTAACTACTGAGCCATGTGAGTGAGCCACTATGAAGTAGTAAATTAGCAATCAAACTTTCAGAGGCTAAAGCCTTGGCTAACATCTTAAATGCAACCCTATGAAAGACCCTAAACAAAAATAATAGGTAAGCCCTGGCAAATTTTTGACCCACAGAAACCGTATGAAATAATGAAGACTTACTGTTTTAAGCCTCTAAATTTTGAAGGAATTTTTTTACACTGCAATAGATAACTACTAAAAACAGTAAAGGTAGCAAGTGAACCCGGGGCATCTTGCTCTGGAACAAAGCCAGAAGGTGCTAAAAAAAAAATGATTAAGACATGTCAAAGGACACATTATCTTGAAAAGGCTCTCAGGCAAAGTTGGGACCATCCATATTTTAAAACTTTTATTTTGGAAAATTAAAAACACTCATTCTTTCACTATTGTTTCAATTCCCCCTAAAGGTTTTTTTTTCCTGCAGCATTTTTAGGTGAATTCTTGGTATATTGTTTCACTCATATATATTTAAGTAGATGTCTTTAACAGATGAAGACTTAATAATAATAAAACTTACTATCTCCAACAAAATTAAACATTAATTCCTTAGTATCATTTCATTCCCAGTCCATAGTTTTCTCAATCTCCATTTTTTGGGAGTCTTTCCTATATTTGTAGTTAATGTAATTTTTGATATGGTTGTAAGCCATTGTGCTATTGTTATTTGTTATTTTATATCTCATGCCCTCTTTTTTGTTTTTTCTGTTCTCCCTTTATTGCTTTCTTTGGGATCATATATTTTTAGTGCAATATAATTTGTTTTCCTTTTTTAGTTATGAATAGTTGCTCTAGGGATTACAATATACTTCTTTAACTTATTATAATCAACTTCAGGTTAATACTGAATTATTTACAGCAAAATACAGAAATTTTGCTCTAATACAGTCCATTTCCTTTACCACTATTTCTGCTTTTGTTCACACATATATTTATACATATTATAATCTTAATACTACAGTGGTATCCTTATTTCTTTAAATAATCTCATGTCCCTTTAAGGAAATTAAGAGAAAAAAAGGAAAAATATATAATTTACACAGCCTTTTACATTCACCCATGTATGTACCATTTCTGGTACTCTTCATTACTTCCTGTGCATTAGAGTTACCATCTGGTATTATTCTTTACAGCTTAAAGGCCTTTTAACATTTCTTCTAAGGCAGGTCTTCTAGCAACAAGCCTCTCAATCTTTGATTATCTGGGAATGTTTTTATCCTTCATATTTGAAATATAACTTTACTAGATTTAGAATTCTAGGTAATTTTTTTGTTTTTCAGTGAATATGTCATTCTACTGTCTTCTGGCTTCTACTGTTTCTGATAAGAAGTCAACTGCCAATTGTATTGCTGTTGCCTTATATAAATGAGTGTTTTTCTTTTGTTGCTTTTAAGAATTTTTTGTCTTTGACTTTCAACAGTGTGAGTACCCTGTGTTTAGAGGTAGATCTTTTTGTTTCTTCTACTTGGGTTTTGTCAAGCTTCTTGGATCTTTAGACTGCTTCTCATTAAATTTGGGAAATTTTTGGCAATTATTTCTTCAAGTGTTTTTCCTTCCTCTTTTCACTTTTTTTCTTTCTGAGACACCACCATACAAATTTGGCACACTTGTTTCACACATTTCTGAGGCTCTATTCATTTTTCTTCAATCTTTCTTTCCTCTCTGTTCTTCAAAATGGATAATCCTTATTACTCTATTTTCAGGTTCAGTTTTTTTCTTGTCATCTCAAATCTGCTACTGATCTATCTACTGAATTTTAAATTTACTGTACTTTCAACTCTAGAATTTCCATTTGGTTTTTCATTATTGAAATTCCCTAATTCTTGTTATCTTATTTTCTGGCAATTCTTTAAACATGTTTCTCTTTAATTTTTTGAACACATTCATAAAAAAGGCTCTGAAATACCCATTAAACCCAATAACTGGGCCTACTGGGCAGTCATTTTTATTCTCTGCCTTTTTTCCTTGACTGTGGTCACATTTTAGAGTTTCTTTGCATGGCTGTAATTTTTCTGGATAAGTGGACACTTTAGGATAATGTAGTATAGCAACTAATGTATTGTTAGCTTATTTTTCTTAGTTTCATTTAAAAAAACCCAACTAATCTTTAACTTAAACTGTGGAGTTTCTCTCTCCCATGATATGTGGCCTGTGCTTGGAATTTTCCTTTTTTACTGTTGATTACTAGTCAGCCAATGATCTGGGCAGAAGTTGTGCTCAAATATTTCAAATCTGTGAGGCTTTCTCCTCATGATACTTGGTCTATTTGTGGGTTAGAGGCATATTCAAAGTTTAGCCAGTTCTCAAGTTTGGCCTGACTTTATTTCCCATTGTGTTCTCTCAGGTTTCCCAGTCAGCAGGGATATGAAGAGCTTATCTAATCCTCTTATGGCTTTCTCATTCCCAGCTTTTTTAGTTAGATTCTTGGCTGGTCCACTGTTCTTACTAACTGGGACCACAACTACAACCACTGAATATTCTATCTGTGAGTCTTCTACCAAGTTTGCCCTCTCTAGTTGACAAACTTTTGCTATACTGAGTCTGCTCTCCTGAGAGCAAAGCTGCTGGCTTTTGTAGACAGTGTCACTCGGTAATACTATAGGTATCAACAATCAAGCTTGTGGGGTATGTTAGTATTATAACCCAGGCAAGGAGGCTGCAGACTTCCACTGCTTTTACCTAAAGCAGCTTTAGCAGTTTTTCAAGAATAAATGTTTCTCTCTCTTTTTTTATCTTTGGTCAACTTCTAGAGAGTCCTGATATTGTTTTTTGACAGTATTTCCAGTATTATATATTTTTTTCCCCAAACAATTGCCTACCTCTCCACATCACTAGAGCCAATCTTTCCATCTGTGATTACCTGAATCCACCCTAAATACCAATAACACCTGCATTATTAGCCCCATATTACAGATAAGGGAATCAAGGCACAAAGAAAATAAACTATCCAGATTACATAGTTGCCAAATGGAAGAGCTTGCAAAACTAGGCAGTCTGCTTTCAGAGCCTTTCTGCTTTTAACAGATATGAATGTGAAAATTACTGAAGTACTGGACTAGAAGCAGGTATAAATGCAATAGGCACATGGGAGAAAAGAATCTATTTTTGAAAGCTGAGTATAGCAGATAGGATATAAAGATGAAGCACCACAGCATATGTCATTTGCAAGAATACCACATTTTTAGGGATAATACACCAGTAACATTTCAAATATTTAAGACAGTTAATTACATTAAAAGCCTTTTTGTAGATTTCTCACTAATACAACTTACTCTCTTGCCAGTACCCCTTCCCACTGGAGGATGTGCCTCAGCAGCTTGACGAATTGTACAAACCATT
Organism: Manis pentadactyla; assembly: GCF_030020395.1. Classification (NCBI taxonomy): domain Eukaryota; kingdom Metazoa; phylum Chordata; class Mammalia; order Pholidota; family Manidae; genus Manis; species Manis pentadactyla. Next base: position 67,983,317 of record NC_080019.1, on the reverse strand, counting down.
AGCTCTATAAGAGCACTCTCTTGGCGATCAGACATTGCTAAGGTAAAACAAAACACACTAGTATGAGTAGTTTTACAATAACCATGTATTAAATGTTAACACAATTATTAAAAAACTGCAACCATATTCTACTACTTATTCTTAAAGACAAATTAAGATCTGCACTTTGTCTTTTTACTTTTTTAAGCATATGTGTTTGTCATAAGTCAATAAGAAAGAGATAAAGTAAAGAAAAAGAGGATAAACTGGTTTCTTCTAATACGTGGTCTCTTCTAACTTCTAACACTATTATTTCTGAATCAGGCAATGCCAAGATTTTATGGTATTTCCTTTTACATCATTTCAAAGCTCATATAATTAGGTATCTTTCTTTTTTGTTTTTTAATTTAAAAAATGTTATACCTATTTCTATATTAAAATAGATTTTTAATATCTTTCAAGTCACTACATACATGAATAATTATTTTAAATAATCATGACTTATTACATTATCTGTATTCTACAATTAAGTCAACCATCTCCTACTCACATTCAAGTTGTTTCCAAATTTTTGTCACTATTAAACACATAAAGAGTATTATTAATACACATATTATTTATGCAACTGATATTTTCAGATCTATAGAATAAATTCCTAAGAGAGGCAGTCATGGGTCAAAGGTTAAAAACTTGATACTGACTAATCATAATGTTATTTACCACAATTCAAACTTTTGTTTAGTTCCTCATATCCCTGCCAGCACTAGATGCTATAAATCTCTTTAACTTTGGCCAGTTCAATGACTTAAAAATGGTATTTCATTGTTATTTTGCTCCTCCTTATCTACTAATCAGTGGAGTGTATTTTCTTGTTAATTGGTTTCTAGAATGTTCTCCTGAAATTCTTCTGTTTACTCTTTGCCCATCATTGTACTGCTATTCAACTTTCTTGAACTCTTGTATATTAAGAACAGTAATTTTGTCTTTTGAATGATGCCAGTATTTTCTCACAGTTTGTCCTTTTGTTGTCAGACTCCTCCTGGTATCTTTGTGAGACAGAAATTGTTAATTTTTACAAGAACACATCTGTACCAATTTGTTTTATGGCTTGTGGGTTTCTTTTTTCTCTCTCCAATTTTATTTCAATATAACTGACATACAGCACTATATAAGCTGTATAATATAATGATTTGACTTACATATATTGCAAAACAATTACCACAATATGTTAACACCCATCATCTCATACAGACATAGAAAGGCTTCTGTGTTCCTTGCATTGCTTTAAAAAATCTCCTTGTCCTAGAGATTAAAGGAATACATTTTCTTTTCTCTCTCTCTCGCTTTTAAATCTTTAATCTGTCTGGAACTTATTTCTGTTGATGGTATGAAAAATGGGTCTATTACTCCTACCAGATGAACAGTCAATTATGCCTCCACCATTGTTAAATAAACCAACTTTCCCTGTTGAATTTAAATGTTACTTTTCAACATGTCTAAGGCTCTCATATGTTTATCTTTTATGGATTCCTTAGTTTCACTAATCTATTTCTTTTACAATGTGATATTGATTATAGCAGTTTTATAGTATGTTACAGTATACTTTACTAAGTAACAATTCAACTAATTTAAATATTTAGTTGAACAAGTTTCTCTTATCTAGTCTTCTTTCTAAAATTTTGCTAGTTTCTATAATGTTAATGGCAAAGACTTTAAACGCTAAGCATTTTTTTCTATGTACAAGGCACTGTTATAAATGATTTGTATGTATTTACTTGTTTTATCCTTAAAACAATTCTAAGAGACAGGAACTAATATCTTCACACTTAACAGAAGAGGAAAATGAGCCACAGAGAGGTTACATAACTTTTCCATTCAGGTAGTAGTAGGACCAAGATATGAATCCAGGCAGAGCACACTAGGGTCTGTGCTCTTAAGCAACATGCTATACTATGTTTTTAAGATAAGCTTAAAATTCTCTACAAACTTTAGAATCATTTTTCTTAGTTCCTTCTCTCACTGTACCTCCCAGAATTCTTTCAAACCCACTGGAATTCAGATTAAGGTAATTTAGGAAATCTATACAGTGGGAATAACTAACATTTTTATAATTTTTTCAGTCATGATTCAGTTCTTCATTTTTGAAACCTTGACATCATTTAACAAAGCATTATGACTTTCTTCATACTGATTCTGAACTTCCCCTGTTGAATTCATTCCCATGTATTTTTAAAGATAGAGTTTGAGGCTAACTGAACAGTTGAATTCTATCTTTCTGTTTCCTTTTTCCTCTCCCTCTCCATTTCTCTGTATACTTATTTATCTTAAAAAAGCAATAGATGTGGGATTATAGAGAGAAAACAACATATAAATAAAAAAAATATCAAGCTTTAGAAGTTTAAATGATTTTAAAATAAATTGGGGCAACAGCAATGAAAAGGCAAAGATATAATAATATCTTGTACTTTATTTTGTACCCAAATTACCCTGTACAGGAACATATATGTACATCTTAAGTCAAAAATTTTTAAAAACATTTTCTTAGAAAATCACATTAACTTCAGTTTGTCTTAGGAAAACCTTAAGAAAACCAAAAACCAAACAATCTAATTGAAAAATGGGCAGAGGACCCACTCATGACATTTTTTCAAGTAAGATATACAGTAGGCCAACAGACACATGAAAAGATGCTCAACATCACTAATCATCAGGGCAATGTAAATTAAAACCACAATGATACTGCCTCAACAATACTCAGAATGACAAGTATCAAGAAGGCAAGAAATAACAAGTGTTGGCAAAGATATGGAGAAAAGGGAAACTTCATATACTGTTGGGGGGAATGTAATATGGTACAGCCACTATGAAAACCAGTATGGAGGTTCCTCAAAAAATTAAAAATAGAAATACATATAACGTAATATCACTTACTGGTATTTACTTAAAGAAAACAAAGTCACTAATATAAAAAGATATATGCCCTATTATGTTTATTGCATCATTTTTTACAATAGCTAAGATAAGGAAGCAACTGAAGTGTCTACTGGTAAATGAGTGGATAAAGAAGAAGTGGTACATGTACAATGGAATATTATTCAGCCATAAAAAAGAAGAAATATTGCCATTTGCAACAACATGGATGGAACTACAGGGTATTTTGCTAAGTGAAATAAGCCAGGCAGAGAAAGACAAATACCATGATTTCACTTGTATGTGGAATCTAAATAAGTAAAACAAATGAACAAACAAACAAACCACAAACTGGTGGTTGCCAGAGGGGTTGGGGGGCAATGGGCAGAACAGATGAAGGATTAAGAGGTAAAAACTTCCAATTATAAAATACATAAGTCACAGAGACATAAAGTGCAGCATAGGGAATACTGTCAATAATAATGTAGTAACTTTGCATGGTAACAGGTGGTAACTACACTTACTGTAGTGAGCATTTTGTAATGTATGTAAATATCGAATTATTATGTTGTACACCTGAAACTAATATGACTTACATCAACTATATTTCAATTAAAAATAAATAAATGAAAGTAAAAAGTCATCAATGACCTAAATCTTCACTAAAGCTAACAATCCTTCCACAGTCTTTTTTCTCCTCTGTAATATGTGATGGTTATTAACTATTGTGTTGTTGAAGACCCTCTTCACTGAGCTTTTATAGGGTATAATTTTCTCTTATCATCCTTTTTATATAGCTTGCTAGAGCTCTCATCCTGTCTTGCTCTTCCTGCTTTTGTCCCCTATCCACAATCTTTAAAATTCAGCCATAGGCTCTTTCTTTCTTCATAATTCATCTTCCTCATATATTTTTTATTATAATTTCTCACAGACCATTGTAACAGTTACCTAACTGGTCTCCTGCTTATTCCAAACCATGTTTACAAAACAACATTTTTCTTAAAATATAAATTGGATCACATCATTCCCCTAAGACATTTCAATGGCTTGCTATTACATTTAGAATGAATTAAATGAATCCACTTATAAACTAAATTGTTCTAAGTCATTTTTGGCTTCTGCACCTATCTCATCTTGTGCCACTGGCTCAATATGCTTTAGCTATTGCAGTTTCTGGAATACAACAGCATCATTCATGCTTCAGATACATTGTAATTGCTGTTTATCTAAATGGCGCTTTTTGACACCTCCCATGGCTATCCCCCTCATCCACTCAATTCTTGGCTCTCTGGTGGCTTTCTCAGAGAAATTTTCCTTTTAGGATTCAATCTAAAAATAGACCTCTCTTTCTTATCATCCATCACAGATTCTTAGTAACTCCTGAAATCATTCTGACTGTTGGTTTTGGTCTGCATTCACCACTAGAATAAAAGCTCTCTAGGGGCAGTGTGTTGACCTTATTTAGGAATGCACCCTCAGTACTTAGTGTAATAGCGCACAGAAGGTGGTCAATACTTTAAAATTATAAATGAATGAATACATGGTGTGTGTGGGGTCACGGGGAAGACTGTAGCTCAGAGAAGACACATAGGACTCTGTGGCATCTTACTATACTGATGGACAGTGACTGCAATGGGGTTTTGGGGGGGACTCGATAATAAGGGTGAATGTAATAACCACATTGTTTTTCTCATGAAACCTTCATAAGAGTGTATATCAATCATACTGTAATTTAAAAAAAAGGGAAAAAATAAATGAATTAATAATTCCCTATTTTGAAGAATTCCATTTGTCCACATTTACTTCACCCATCAACTGGATCATAGAAGGATCATAGAATTCCATCACTAGGAATGAATCCAGAAGATCATCTAACCAAAGGGCAAGCTTGATATAATGGATGAAGAAGCTGAGAAGTTAAGTGATTTAGTTACGGTCTTGTTACCTGATTACCTGTTACCTAGATTCTCACATTATACTAAACATTTACCCAGCAATTTGATCTTGCCGTAGATCACACACACACACACACACACATACACAAACACACTGCAACAATGACAAAAGCCTGCCTCTTTAAAACACTGCAAGGCAGTCTTAAGGCTACTGTGATTTAAACTGCTACTGGTAATCTTTGACAATGCATTTATTTTCCCAAATTTTAGTCCTGTATCTCCAACTGCTAACTAGACTTTCATCCACTGGATTATCTATGACATCTCACTGACCTGAAATACAACTTAATTCCTCATCAGTCTTAAAAAGTAAGTAAGTTACTAGTGGAATTTTATCATAAAATATAAGACAATACCAGCACAGCAAATTACTTTTGATGCAATTCCACACCTAAGCTTCTACGTGGCCCATCATACATATGGGCAAATGTGTTAAAAATAGCTGAATCCTGATGTAGATACAATTCTGTATTTGCTTTATATAATTTCCCCAGCCTTGCCTTCTCAGTTTCAGTCATACCCTAAAACTGTGGTTCACTTTAATTCTCCATTATAACTCACTTTTCTGCTTAAAAGCAAACAAACCAAACCAAATCAACCTCTTGATTCGAAGTCAAACCCAGTGTCAACTAAATTTAAACCACAATGAAACACCTAATAGTGTGTAGTTATTTTAACCAGGTAAATCCATCCAGTACCTGATAGGCTTAGGTCTACTATCTACTGACTGACACAACTTACTTACATCAGAGTAAAAAGTTAAAACCACCAAAGCATAGCACCTTGGCTCTTCCCTTAATTTATATCCCCTTTGTTTATTGGAATCATAAATGAGAAGCTCTAACCCACTCTGACAATTGGCCAATTTCTATGGTCATAAGCATGGGAAGGAAAAATGGATGGAATGTACTAGTAAATACAATGACGGGCACTTTGCTTAAGTGTTGACCGGGTTCTAGTGATTAGAGGGAGAATTTATTCTATTAGAGAATAATACTAAGATTAGTTAAAAAAATGGAATGTTTTAAAGTACAATAAATCAGTGAACTTAGCAGGTAACACATATAAGTAACACAAAGAGGAGAAAAAGTAGAATGTATGTTCATACTCCTTTATCACAAAACTGAAAGGAATTTGAGTCTGAGTTTGACTTAGTGAGTAGAAAGCCCTGTAAACTTAGTAACAGGGCCATCCTCTTACCAAGGATATGGACGAAAAAACTACATGCAGATAAAGTAAAAATAATCAGAGGTGGGGCCAAATATACTATAGTAACTTCTACCTTGAAAGAAGGTTTGAGAAAATTTTGAAAAGGATTTGCATTACAGATTAAGAATGAGGTTATGAGGCAGATATTCTGAGTTTAGAAGAGGTAATTTGGGCTAGTTTAACTATGATGTATACCTGCCATTTCTCTCACTGAATTTTGTCAAAGCCAGAGTGGATAATATAATCAGCATTACTGCTTGGAAGAACGCTAGGGGGTGGTCAATCTCTTGGGGACCTGTTCTGGTAGTCTATTGCAGGAGATGGCTCATTCTGTTCTTTTATCAGAGGACTGAACCACACAGAAGAGTATGGTAAACTGAAGAGAGAATCAATAATATACTACCTCATTAAAAGCCTTACTACTATATAAGGTATAAAAGAAAATACTATCTCTGTTAAAGAAAAAGCTAAGGACAGAAAAAATGAGGACATTAGTCACAAAGAATGGTTTAAAAATCTGAACCTATTTCTTTTGATTCTGAAGTCCACATTCAGTTCACTACAAGCATCATGTTAAGGTACTGTCTCCATTCTAGAACTGTTGCATGGATTAAATAAAATACCATTTCTTCAAAGTACTAATTGTGGCCCAGTTTAAGAAATCAAGCCATATATATGAAAAAGCATTACTAGTTTTAAGTAGTTAAAATTCATGTTAAGTTTTAGAATATAAATATTATCCACTTTTATGGATTATGCAAATGTGTATATATTATTATGGAATGTGTAATAAGACACATATTTCAGAAATTATATAGCAATTATTCAATCCTGTTTCTCGAATAGCTGGGTAGATGGCTATATTTTTGATTTTCTGATTTTAATATTTAAGAAAATATAACAAAAGAAGGGATGGTTGTAGTTTAATTAAATAGTTGTGTGTCAAAGGCTTTTACAAGTTCCCATCTAAATATAGCAAAAAGATTCTGGATGTCACCCCACCTCACCTTTTTCACATTATGTCAGTACTTTCTTTCTCAAATCAGCATAAAGGAAATTTTTTTGAGGATTACATGACATATGGATTAAAAAAAAATATGTGTACCATAGTCACAGTCTCAATTTAGAAAGATGTTATGAACTATTGAGACATCCTTGTTAGAGGAAACAAACTGTTCTCTTTGGAAAGATACACAGCATGTTTGCACATATTAACTTCTAAGAAATGATCTATACAGGATGGTATGATTATTAATGGAAACCCCAAACAATATGTAAATCAACTTGTCAAAATACTGTACCTTCCTCTCCTTGAACAGGTTCTTCTAACAGCAATTCTGTCATACATTCCCAGTCTTTCAACAGTTCTTGAGAGCTCTCCCACAAACTGTCCACCAAGTAGGCTGCATGTTCATGTAACTAAAAATAAAAAATCAAGTGTGACTCAAGAACATTTAATGAAGACACTACTAAGAATATTTTGAGTTAATAAACCATTTCACTCATAATTACAATGGCTTGGTCACAATGTTTCCAAGAACCAGTTACAGAACAAATATATATATTGTACTCCATTATCAATAATGGGGGTGCAATATGTTAGACTCAATCAAAAAATTTTTTCCTACAGTCATAAGGTTAAAGATATCCTAGTCCAACATCATTTATAATGAGAAAACTAAAAGTATAAGTAGTTAACAGACTTCCTGAAATTATAAACTATATATAGTTCACTTTTTATTACCCTTCATTTATCTCTATATTTATATAAAGGGAACCAATTACTTTATTCCAGAATTCTGTTTGAAACTTTGGTAACCCTTACTCACTTTACTTATCTCTCAGGTTGGTCAAGGACAAAATGTAAGTTACTCCATCTTTCTTTCTAACTCTCGATTATATTAACTCAATGCATTCCCCATCACAAGGAATCCCCACTTTTTGCTGCTCATTATTCTTGGCAATTTTCTCTGGAAACCCTTATTTTCACAATGAACAAACATCCTCAAATTCTTCATTAAACACTCCACACCAAACCCCCCACCACCTGTTATTCACTAAACTGTGAGGAATACTACTACATTTAAGCTCTTCAGAGAAGGTAAGCAGAGGTGTTCACATTATTCTAGTTTTGAGGATTACAGTTTACTTCTCCATCATTGTATAAACTTCTTCTACCCTTAAGGCTCATGAGATCCAGCTAAACCACTTTCTAGATAAGTATTTTAAAAATTATAAATTGCAACCCATACATTGACTGCTCAACTAATTTAATGCATGAGAAAAAAGATTCAAAAGATGAAACATATACAAAAGAGTGTATACAGCACATAGAAAGTACTATTTCATATTAACTCTTATTTCAGTTATATATGCCTGTACTAGTAAACAGTTTTCTCATCATGAATAGTGGCCGGAAAATGTCTGAAAATCATGTTTCTAGCCTTACTGGTTGTCTAGTGATACCTTGGAACATTTGGCATGTGAGTTGGTTTTATTGCTCATTGCTAATTCCATCACAATTTTTAATTTTTTTCTTAAGATAAGCATCATTGTGATTACTACATTCACCCCTATTATCAAGTCCTCCCCACATACCCCATTACAGTCACTGTCCATCAGCATACTAAGATGCTATAGAATCACAACTTGTCTTCCCTGTGTTACACTACCTTACCTGTGACCCTAATACATTATGTGTGTTAATCATAATACCCCTTAATCCCTTTCTCTCTCCCTTTCCTCCAACCCTGCCACCTGCTTGTCCTTTGGTAACCACTAGTCCCTTCTTGGGGTCCGTGAGTCTGCTGCTGTTTTGTTCTTTCAGTTTAGTTTTATAGTTATTCTCCACAAATGAGTGAAATCATTTGGTACTTGTCTTTCTCTGCCTGAATTATTACCCTCAAGCTCCATCCATGTTGTTTCAAATGGTAGGATATGTTTTCTTCTTATGGCTAAATAATATACCATTGTGTATATGTACTATACCTTCTTTATCCATTCATCTACTAATGGACACTTACGTTGCTTCCATGTCTTGGCTATTGTAAATAGTGCTGTGATAAACATAGGGGTGCATATGTCTTTTGAATCTGGGATCTTGTTTTCTTTGGGTAAATGCCTAGGAGTGGAATTCTCGCATCAAATGGTATTTCTATTTTTAGTTTTTTGAGGAACCTCCATATTGCTTTCCGCAATAGTTGAATGAATTTACATTTCCACCAGCAGTGTAGGAGGGTTCCTGTTTCTCCACATCCTTGCCAGCATTTGCTATTTCCTGTCTTTTGGATGTTGGCCATCAACGTGTGAGGTGATATCTCATTGTGGCATTAATTTTCATTTCCCTGATGATGATCAATGTGGATCATCTTTTCATGTGCCTGTTGGCCACCTGAATTTCTTCGTTGGAGAAGTGTCTGTTCAGATCCTCTGCCCATTTTCTAATCAGGTTATTTACCTTTTGGGTGTTGAGGTATGTTAACCCCTTATCAGATATGTCATCTACAAATATATTCTCCCATACTGTAGGATGCCTTTTAGTTCTGCTGATGGTGTCCTTTGCTGTACAGAAGCTTTTTAGTTTGAAGTAGTCCCATTTGTTCATTTTTGCTTTGTTTCCCTTGCCTGAGTAGATGTGTTCAGGAAAAGGTTGCTCACGTTTATATTCAAGAGATTTTTTTGCCTGTTTTTTTCTAAGAGTTTTATGGTGTCATGACTTACATTCAGGTCTTTGATCCATTTCGAGTTTACTTTGTGTATGGAGTTAGACAGAAATCCAGTTTCATTCTCTTACATGTAGCTGTCCAGTTTTGTCAACACCAGTTGCTTATGAGGCTGTTATTTCCCCACTGTATATCCATGGTTCCTTTATCTTATATTAATTGGCCATATATGTGTGGGTTGTTACCTGGACTTTCTATTCTGTTCCATTGATCTGTAGGTCTGTTCTTGTGTCAGTATTGTCTTGATTACTGTGGCTTTGTAGTAGAGTTTGAAGTCATGGAGTGTAATCCCCCTAGCTTTATTCTTCCTCCTCAGGATTGCTTTGGCTATTAGGAGCCTTTTGTGGTTCCATATAAATTTTAAGACTATTTGTTCTAGCTTATTGAAGAATGCTGTCGGTATTTTGATAGGGACTGCACTGAATCTGTAGATTTTTTAGGCAGGATGGCCATTTTGACAATATTAATACTTCCTATCCTTGAGCATGTGATGTATTTCTATTTATTGATGTCTTCTTTAATTTTTCTCATGAGTGTCTTGTAGTTTTCAGGGTATAGGTCTTTCACCTCCTTGGTTAGGTTTATTCCTAGGTATTTTATTCTTTTTGATGCAATTGTGAATGGAATTGTTTTCCTGTTTTCTGTTTCTGCTAGTTCATCGTTAATATATAGGAATGCCACAGATTTCTGTGTATTCATTATGTATTCTGCAACTCTGCTGAATTGTTCTTAGTTTAGTAATTTTGGAGTGGATTCTCTGGGGTTTTTTATGTACAATATCATGTCATCTACAACCAGTGACAGTTTAACTTGTTCCTTACCAATCTGGGTGTCTTATAATTTCTTTGTGTTGTCTGATTGCAATGGCTAGAACCTTCAGTACTATGCTGAATTAAAGTGGGGACAGTCGGCATCCTTGTCTTGTTCCCATTCTTAGAGGAAAAGCTTTCAGCTTTTTGCTGTTAAGCATGATGTTGGCTATGAGTTTGTCATATATGACCTTTATTATGTTGAAGTACTTGCCCTCTATACCCATTTTGTTGAGAGTTTTTATCATGAATAGATGTTGAATTTGTCAATTGCCTTTTCAGCATCTATTGAGATGATCATGTGATCTTTGTCCTGCTTTTTGTTGATGTAGTGGATGTTGATGGAATTTTGAATGTTGTACCATCTTTGCATCCCTGGGATAAATCCTACTCGATCACGATGGATGATCGTTTTGATATATTTTTGGGTTCAGTTTGCTATTATTTTGTTGAGTATTTTTGCATCTATGTTCATCAGGGATATTATTCTGTAATTTTCTTGTTTTGTGGTGTCTATGCTTGGTTTTGGTAGTAGAGTGATGTTGGCCTCATAGAATGAGTTTGGAAGTATTCCCTCCTTTTCTACTTAGTGGAAGACTTTAAGGAGCATGTGTATTAGGCCCTCTCTAAATGTCTGATAAAATCCAGTGGTGAAGCCATCTGGTTCAGGGGTTTTGTTTTTGGGTAGTTTTTTGCTTACCAATTCAATTTCATTGCTGGTAATTGATCTGTTCAGATTTTCTGTTTCTTCCTTGGTCAGTCTTAGAAGGTTGTATTTTTCTAAAAAGTTGTCCATTTCTTCTAGATTATCCAGTTTTTAGCATGTAATTTTTCATAGTATTCTCTAATAATTCTTTGTATTTATGTGGTGTCCATAGTGAATTTTCCTTTCTCATTTATGATTCTGTTTATGTGTGTAGACTCTCATTTTTTCTTGATAAGCTTGTCTTGGGGTTTATCTATTTTGTTTACTTTCTCAAAGAACCAGCTCCTGGTTGCAGTGGTTGTTTCTATTGCTTTATTCTTTTCAATTTTATTTATTTCTGCTCTAATCTTCATTATGTCCCTCCTGCTGACTTTGGGCCTCATTTGCTCTTCTTTTTCTAGTTTCATTAATTGTGAGTTTAGACTGTTCATTTGGGATTGTTCTTTCTTGAGTTAAGCCTGTATTTCTTTATACTTTCCTCTTAGAACTGCCTTCACTGTGTCCTGCAGAAGTTGGGACACTGAACTGTTTTTAAAATTTTTCTCCAAATATTGCTTGATCTCTGTTTTTATTTGGTCATTGAGTCATTGAATATGTAACAGCATGTTGTTAAGCCTCCATGTGTTTATGAGCCTTTTTGTTTTCTTTATACAATTTATTTCTAGTTTCATACCTTTGTAATCTGAGAAGCTGGTTGGTACAATTTCAATCTTTTTGAATTTACTGAGGCTCTTTTTGTGGCCTACTATGTGATCTATTCTGGAAAATGTTCCATGTACACTTGAGAAGAATATGTATCCTGTTTCTTTTGGGTTGAGTGTTTTGTAGATGGCTGTTAGGTCGTCTATTCATTATTAACTTTATTTACATTTTGATGACCTATTTAAAGCCCTGACTCATTTGACTTCCTTAATTGTTACTTCATTTTTGCTCCATTTCAAATTTCACATACCAGCTCCTGAAATGCTTCAGGGGAAGCACACCCACCCACAGTCTTCCTGTGATTTTTGTCAAAGCCAGAGTAGATAATATTCATTAGTATTTCCGCTAGGAAAGAACATAGGCAAAAGGCCTGCACCAGGATACATTCAAAGTTTTGAAATTTTCATAACCTAGGAAACTATTCCTAAACCATCATTAACATCATTCCAACATTGAGAGATGCATGGTATCGAAATTGATAATCAGCAGAAAATAGAAAAAGAAATAGTTTCAAAATTGTTGCTACTAAAACCTATGCTGAAATGGAATTATTAAATGGGTACAGAGTTTCAGGTCAGGAAAATTTTCAAGAAAGTTTCAGAGTTGAATGGCAGTGACAACTGCACAGATATATGAATATACTTAGTGCCAATGAAATGTATATTTAAAAATAGTTTAAATGGCAAATTTTGTTATGAATATTTCATTCTAGTTCAAAAAAAATCTACGTTGAATAAACTTGCTTTTATGTCTGATTATGTGTACATATTTAAGTATATCTGTAGAATAGGTATAAAAAAGCTCGCAATTCTTTCTTTGGTGGTTTATATCTTCTATACATATAAAATATCCCCTCTTCCTATTAACACTTTTGGCCTTCAATTCTAGTTTATCTTGTATGATAAACATTGTCTTTCAACTCTCCAGCTGGTTTTGTTGCTGACTTTATTCTCTATTCATTTCCAGTGAACTTTAAAAACGTTGACAACTCCTTTACCACTTTTCTACCCTGCTTTGCCCTAACTGCACTCATTCCAGTGAGTCAGCGTACTTCTCTTAGATTTTAATTTTCATGTAGGCTGCCTATTTGTCTCTCTATTCTTCATCTCTACAGCTTTTCTAGGACTTTCAAATTTGACCAGTCATAGAATCTTTTATGTTTCTCTTCTTCCCGGATATTCTAACACAAACTGAAAAAAAAATACTTATTTCCCAAGTAAAATTCAGGGTCCTAGATTTGTAGGTTTTCTCCATTTTCTTTGCAACTCATATCCCAACTCATTACTAAGCAAAGTAGGTTTAGTTTCAGTCCTAATATAAAAAAGCATTTTAGTGGGCAAACCAAAGTTCACTTGTGTAAACAGATTCTGATAGATATATTTTAAATGCTAATCACAAAACTGTTTAAGCGATAAATGACATGGAAATGTCACATGGAAATACTGCTAACAGAGCTTACTCAACTATTATTTAAAACACTTAAATTCATATTTTCCTTTATTCTTATGATTTTCAACTAAGGTAGAAAGAATGGGTTAAACAGCCTGACAACTTTCACAAACTGTTTAATGTAATTTAAAAGCTACAGGCAAAAACTCAAGAAAGACAAAATGTGAAAATAAAATATGCAGTATTGTAACACTAAAAAAATTGAGGAATTGCTAGTCTATATTCAGTGTTGAACCACACCTGCATATATATTCTCACAAGAGGTAGAGAACTAATTTCATAATCAGGCAACCCATGAAGACTATTCTGTAAGAAACAGGCTTTTTTTTTCATTTGATTAAAAAATATTAATTAATCATAATGAATTAAATGACAATTTTATTTAAAAAGTAATCTAAAACAAAAACAGAATAATGAATTATGTTAAAAATTTACCTCACTTTCGAGAAAGAAAAGAACCAGCATTCTAATGAGGTTCCCATTTGGACTGTTTCTTCCCCTCCTCTTTGCTAATGCTTCTTCTGCTTGTGGGTCATGTCTGCTAAACAGCCTGGAAATAAGTAACAAAACAGGAGAATTATAAATTTACATGAATACGAACTTTAGTCTTTCCCTTCACTGTACAAAGTATTTCAGTGTTTTGAAAAAAAGAAAAGAAACAAGTCAGGGATTAGGTTACTGATTTATTCAAACACAAGTAAGTAATTTAGGTTTTTATAGGTAAAAAAAAGGTTAGTTCAAAACTACAATTTTAGTCATATGTAAAGTTTAAAAAGAAGCTATTTTACTGATGATTAAACAATGTTCAAATATTTATGAAAAATATAAATTGTTTAAATCCTGTATGGTATATTAACTAGAGTATATAATTTTAAATAGTTCTATATTCTTAAATATTAATTTAATAGTCAAGCAAATAAAGTAACCAAATGTTCCATCAGCAATAATAAAAATTCATTCTTTAATTACTTCTTGTATTCTTTTCTGCTTAATAGCATTTTATCTAGAAACAGCACTCACTAACCAGTACTGAGTAAAATGACACAAACATTAAATTTTTAAAAATAGCACTTAGTGACAGAACTTCTAAAATATAGCAAACATATGACTTGAAAATTTTAATTTGCAAATAAGATTTATTCTAATAAAATTAAGGACTGATAAAGGTGCTTTATTCCCATGTATTGATCTAGGTAAATGGGATATATAGTGAACAAAGACAAAATCCTGTTCTCACTGAGCTCTCACTCCAGTGGGGAGAGAGAAATATATACTATGTCGGGGATTAAAACGAAAAACAAGAAACTAGGGATGGGGATATACAGTATGCTAGTTTAGATATGGAAGTCACAGAAGGTCTCTCAGATGAGAGACTAAATAACTGAATAAAGTAAGAATTTCATGTGACATAAAACTAAACCAATCTTAAGCGGAAAATGAGAATAGAGAGGTTTAATATTTTTGAAGAGGGGGAAAGTAATATGGCAGGAGAGGACTACAGTATCACCTTCAAGCTGTATCTGCATAGCTATCAGAATGGTTGAAGTTTTGTTTGTTTGGCTTTCAGAGGGCAGAACACTGGAAAATTCAGAGGTCTTTTATAACTGAAATGTATGATTTTGGATAATCACATTTACCATACATACATGGAAGGTACTTAAGAATTAGCTTAAGAAGATGTCCTGAGATTGTGAAAAAGATGGCAGAGTAGAAAGGAAAGGCAGAAACCTCCTCTCACATACACAGCAAAGAAGTAACTATAGTAAATACAACTAACTCTGAAAATGACCTGAAGATTGCAGAACAGATCACCTACACCTGGTGAAGAAAATACCACACAGGGAAGGGTAAAGTGGCAGAGCAGTGATCAATCAGGACCCAAGCCCATCCTCTATCCCACCCCACAAGTAGAATGGAGAGGAACAGAGCAGGGAAGGGGTAAGTGCTCAGGAACTCTGTACACCTGGCCCTGGAGATATGCCCTGGGAACATGAGTCCACATGCACTGTGGTTTGGTGATTGACAGGGCTGGACACCAGGGAGAGTTGGAGCACTCTGGGAGGATGAGACTCTTGTCACTTGTGGAGGACAAGCACCTCCATCAGTCCTGTGGAGACCCAACACAGAAGCAAAAGTTCAAAAGATTCACCAGTCTCGGGAGGGGTACAACAGGGGCAGGGAGTTGGACTAAGCTCTCTCTGGAAGAAAATGGGCAGATGTACAATGCTTCCCCAGCTCTCCCTCAGCCCAACAGGTCAGGCACTTTTGGGAGCTAGACAAGAGCTCTATACACTTCGCTGGCGGCTCAGCCCCAAGGCTCTTCTCTGTGCACCTGACATTGCTGCCTGTCAGGCGGAGGGAGGAAAGAGGATTTCCCAGCTCTCTTTCATCCCAACTGGGGATGCCCTGCAAGGGCCATCTCCAAAAGTTCTTCCTTGCTGGTGGACCAGCCCCACAGCTCTCCCATGCACTAGCCCCACCCAACCCGTAGGCACAGTAGCACTGCCACTGCTGCTGGGAAGGCAGAAGGTGGTGCCACGCACAAAGATCCCAAGAGAAGCATGGCTGTACAGCTGACAAAGGGCCTCTACTGACAGAGAACAGTCACTGTCAGAAGACAGGCAGAAAGGTGGCCCTGTCTACAGCCCATCAACAGCAACTGCGGCTCCCCCAAGAAGAAAACCAGGCATTGGACAATAAACAGTCTCAAACTTCTGGACACTGCAGGACACTTGTTCATAAGGCTATTTAGTCTCTAGACCAGGAAGCATAACAGATCAATCTAATACAAAGGAAGAAACACAGAAACCCTGACAAAATGAGAAGGAATAGAATATGTTCCAAACAAAAATACAGGAGAAGACACCAGGAAGAGGGCTAAATGAAATGGACATCACCAATTTTCTTCATTAAGATTATAAAGTAACAGTCAAATATGCTCACTGACTGTTGGAAAGTATTGGCAATCTCAGGGAATACCCCAACAAAGACAAGATTTGAAAAAGAACCACTCAAAGCTGAAGAATACAGGAATTGAAATGAAACATACAATGAGGTAATGAATAACAGACTGCTGAAAGTAGAAGAAACAAAGAGATGGAAATTAGAGAAGAGAAAAATGACAAAGCTAAGGAAGAGGGAAAAAAAATCACTAGAAACAAGAGGATGTTAAAAGAGCTGTGTGACAACTCCAAATGAAACAATATTCCCATTATAGGGGACCCAGGCAGAAAAGAGGGAGAAAAAGGAGTATAAAGTCTCCATAAAGAAATAACTTTATGAGAGAATATATTTGTAAATAAGAATTCATTGTAAATGACTCACCTGAAAAGGAGTTAACATCTAAAATATATAAAGACTCATATGCTCAACTCCCAAAAAACAAGTAACCCGATCAAAAAATGGGTGTAGGACCTGAACAGACACTTCTCCAAAGAAGAAATACAAATGGCCAAAAGGCACATGAAAAGATGATGCACATAACTAATCAGGGAAAGGCAAATTAAAAGCACAATGAGATATCACCTCACACTAATTAGGATGGCCAGTATCGAAAAGACTAAGAACAACAAATGCTGGTGAGAATGTGAAGAAAGAGAAGCTCTCCTACATTGTTGGTGGGACTACAAATTGATGCAACTGCTGTGAAAACAGTATAGAGGTTCCTCAAAAAACTAAAAATAGAAATAACATTTGACCTAGAAATTCCACTCTTAGGAATTTACCCGAAGAAGACAAAACCAATGATTCAAAAAGATATCTACACCGCTATGTTTATCGCCACACTATCTACAATAGCCAAGACATGGAAGCAAACTATGTGCCCATCAGCACATGAATAGGTAAAGATGTGCTATATATACACAACGGAATATTATTCAGCCATAAAAAAGGAATTATGCCATTTGCAACAACAAGGATGGATACAGAGGGTATGATGCTGAGTGAAATAAGCAATGCAGAGAAAGACAAATACCATATGATTTCACTTATTTGTGGAATATTAAAATAAAGGAAGACAGGAGGAACAAAATAGCATCAGACTCACAGACACTGAGAACTGACTGCTGGTTAGTAAGGGGGAGGGGTTTGGGCAGGAATGGGGAGGGAGGGGAAGGGGCCTGTTGAACCACTGTGATGTATATTTCATTAAAAAAAAAAAAGAAACAAAGAAAGAATAGCCGAAAACATCCTGAATATGGGAAAAGAAATAGACACCCAAGTCCTGGAAGCCCAGAAAGCCCCTAACAAAAGGATCCCAGGGAAGACGAGACATATATTAATGAAAATGACAAAGATTAAGGATAGAGAGTGTACTGAAAGCAGCTAAAGAGAGACGAAAACTTACTTATAAGGGTAACCCATAATGCTATCAGATTTCTTTAGAATAAACTTTACAGGTCAGAAGGGAGTGGCACAAAATACTTAATGAATAAACAGAAGGACATTCAACCATGAATACTCTACTCAGCAAGGTTATCATCCAGAATAGAAAGTGACATTAAAGTTTCTCATATGAATTAAAGTTATAAGAATTCAACACAACTAAACAAGCCTTACAGGATATGTTAAAGAAACCTCTGTAGATGGAAATGTACTTAAGCTTAAATATTTCTCATCAGTGATAATAAAATCACAGCAAAGGTTCTAGACCAATTATTAACTAAGTAAGTATGAAGTTAATAAAAAAAGAAAAAGAAAACACCCAAAAGTAAAAAATCAAGTATGAACAAAATCAGTCATGATACACACACACACACACACACACACACAAATGCAGGTTATCTGAACTCACCAATCTTCCTGAAAGAGAGTTGAAAATAAAAATCATAAACATGCTCATGGAGGTACAGAAAAATACTCAAAAACTCAAGGACGAATTTAGGATGGAGATTCAATCATTAAGAAATTCCATATCTGAAATGCAACATACAATGGAGGGATTTAAAAGCAGCACCCAACACAGTATCACCTACATATGTGAAACAAATACTAACAGAATTAAAGGGGGAAATAAAATGCAATACATTTGGAGAGGTACTCAAGATGGCGGTGTGAGTAGGGTGGCAGAAATCTTCTCCCAAAACCATATATATTCTGAAAATACAACAAATACAACTACTTCTGAAAGAGAGACCAGAAGATAAAGTACAACAGCCAGGCTACATCTACATCTGTGAGAAATCAGCATCCCACAAAAAAGGGTAAGATACAAAGCTGTGATCCAGGAGGACCTGAGCACTCCCCACACCTGAGCTCACCGGGGGGAGGAAAAGAATCAGAGTGGGGTGGGAGTGGAATACCCAGCCATAGTAATCTGCAATAGGAGCACATTGCATGGTGCACTGGATATTAAAGAAACAGAAAAGTAAAATCCAAGACAGAGACTGTGAGTGGATTTCCACAGCCAGCTCCCCTGGGACAAAAGAAAAGCGGGCACTTTAAAAGTCTTAAAGGGAAAAGGGTTTAACATGTGGACAAAACCATTCCAGTACACTCAGCCCAGCAGGCTGGGAATCTTAACGAACTTTAGGTGCCCTAATGCGCTGGGTGGCAATGCAGCTCCGAAGCCCCTCACAGCAATAAGCAGCCTGCCGTTCATTGCCCCCCGCAGGCACTGCAAACTAGCTGACCCACCATTACTGCGGACCAGCGAGGAAGCATCCCCATCCACAGCAACAACACAGAGTTTTCTCCCAGCGCGCAGCTAACCGGGTCAGACACAGAGGCCTCCACCAGCACGCAGCTGCCCGGCACAGACAGAGGAAGCAGGCACAAAGTCCGGAAGGCACGAAGGGCGCCGTTCTCGCAGGAGAACACATGCGGTGCCTGTGACCTCTGACAGTGCCCTAGGTCATCCCAAGGGCAGCCCTGCCCACAGCACCTCAGGGGATTAACCCAGAGACTGCTCCCTGTGTATGGGTAACAGGCAAAGGTAGCAGAGAAGGGCAAGGCAAGCAGCAAGCAGGAAGGGACTTAGTTCTCCCAGCTGACACTTGTGCCACTTAACAGTGATCAATTCTATCACCATGAAAAGGCAGAAGAACCTGGTCCAGTCCAAAATCACTCAAACAACACCACAGACAGGGCCTGGGGAGATAGATATAACGAATCTTCCTGAAAAAGAATTCAAAATAAAAGTCATAGCCATACTAATGGAGCTGCAGAGAAATATGCAAGAGCTGAGGGATGAAGTCTGGAGGGAGATAACAGAAATGAAACAATCAATGGAAGGACTTAAGAGCAGACTGGATGAGGTGCAAGAGACTGTAAATGGAACAGAAATCAGAGAACAGGAATACAGAGAAACTTAGGCAGAGAGAGATAAAAGGATCTCTAGGAATGAAAGAATATTAAGAAACGTGTGACCAATCCAAATGGAACAATACTTGCATAATAGGGGTACCAGAAGAAGAAGAAGGAAGAGAAAAAGGGATAGAAAGTATCTTTGAAGAAATAATTGCTGAAAACTTCACCAAGCTGGGGAAGGAAATAGTCTCTAACACCATGGAAACTCACAGATCTCCCAACACAAGGGACCCAAGGAGGACAACAAGACCTATAATAAATAAAATGGCAAGGATGAAAGACAAGGACAGGGTATTAAAGGTAGCCAGAGAGAGAAAAAAGATCACCTACAAAGGAAAACCCACCAGGCTATCATCAGACTTCTCAGAAGTCTTACAGGCCAGAACACAATGGCATGATATATTTAATGCAATGAAACAGAGGACCTTGACCAAAGAATACTGCATACAGCAAGATTATCATTTAAATTTGAAGGAGGGATTAAACAATTTCCAGATAAGCAAAAGTTGAAGGAATTTGCCTCCCAGAAACCACCTCTACAGGGTATGTTAAAGGAACTGCTCTAGATGGAAGTACTCCTAAGGATAAATAGATGTCACCAGAGAAAATAAAATCACAGCAAAGAAAGCACATCAACAAAATACTAACTAAAGGTAAAAAGTAATGTCAGCTATCCACAAAAGGAGTCAAGGGAAACACAAAAGAGTACAGAATAAAACACCTAACATATAAAGAGTGGAGGAGGAAGAATAAGAAGGGAGAGAAATAAAGAATCATCAGACTGTGTTTGTAATAGCGTAATAAGTGAGTTAAAGTTTGACAGTTAGATAGTAAAGAAGCTACCCTTGAACCTTTGGTTACCATGAATCTAAAGCCTGCAATGGCAATAAGTACATATCTATTGATAATCACCCTAAATGTAAGTGGACTGAATGCACCGATCAAAAGACACAGAGTAATAGAAAGGATAAAAAAGCAAGACCTATCTATATGCTGCTTACAAGAGACTCCCTGCAAACCTAGAGACATACATAGACGAAAAGTGAAGGGATGGAAAAAGATATTTCATGCAAACAAAAGGGAGAAAAAAGCAGGTGTTGGAGTACTTGTATCAGACGAAATAGACTTCAAAACAAAGAAAGTAACAAGAGATAAAGAAGGACATCACAGAATGCTAAAGGGGTCAGTCCAACAAGAGGATATAACCATAATAAATATCTATTTACCCAACACATGAGCACCCACATATGTGAAAAAAATACTAACAGAATTAAAGGAGGAAATAGAATGCAATGTGTTTATTTTAGGAGACTTCAACACACCACTCACTCCAAAGGACAGATCAACCAGACAGAAAATAAGTAAGGACAGAGAGGCACTGAACACCACATTAGAACAGATGGACCTAACAGACATCTACAGAACTCTACACTTAAAAGCAGCAGGATACACATTCTTCTCAAGTGCACATGGAACATTTTCCATAATAGACCACATAGTAGGCTACAAAAACAGCCTCAGTAAATAAAAAAGACTGAAATTCTACCAACCAACTTCTCCAACTGAAAAGGTATAAAACTAGAAATAAATTGTACAAAGAAAACAAAAAGTCTCACAAACACATGGAGGCTTAACAACATGTTCCTAAATAATCAAGGGATCAATGACCAAATTAAAACGGTATCTGAAATAGGAGCACCTAAATACATAAACAGATACTAAGAGAAGTAAAGGTAGAAATACACAGGAACAAAATCATATTAAGGGGCTTTATTACCCCCTCTTACATCAATGGACATATAAATCAGACAGAAAATAAAGAAAAAGAGGCAGTGAACAACACACTATATCAGATGGACTTAACAGATATATACAGAGCATTCCACCCTAAAGCAGCAGGATACACATTTTTCTGAAGTGCATATGGAATGAATGTTCTCCAGAATAGATCACATACTGGGACACAAAAAGAGCCTCAATAAATTGAAAGACTGAAATTGTATCAAGCATCTTTCCAGATCTCAATGTTACGGAACTAAAAATAAATTACATGAAGAAAACAAAAAACTCCACAAATACATGGAGGCTAAAAAACATTCTTCTACATAATCAGTGGATCAATGAACAAATGAAAACAGAAATCAAACAATACATGCAGACAAATGAAAACAAAAATACAACAGTCCAAAATTTGTGGGATGCCTGAAAAGTGATTTTAAGAGGGAAGCACATAATAGAGGACTACCTCAAAAAAGAAGGACAATCCCAAACATCCAATCTCATTATCAAATAAACTAGAAAAGGATGAACAAATGAAACCCAAAGTCAGTAGAAGAAGAACATAACAACGATCACAGCAGAAAGAAATAAAATAGGGAAGAATAAAACAATAGAAGAAAATCAATGAAAGCAGGAGCTGACTCTTTGAGACGATAAACAAAATGGACAAAGTCCTAGCCAGACTTATCAAAAACAAAAGAGAGGACTCAAATAAACAAAATCAGAACTGAGAAAGGAATACTTACAACTGACACCACAAAATACAAAGACTTCTTAGAGAATTCTATGAAAAATTAAATACCAATAAATTGGACAACCTAGAAGAAATGGACAAATTCTTAGAAAAGTACATACAACCTTCTAATACTGTCCAGCAAGGAGAAAATCTAAAAAGACCAATTACCAGTAACATAAATGAATTTGTAATAAAAAAACTCCTAACAAACAATATACTAATACCAGATGGCTTCACAGCTGAACTAAAACCCATAGTTCTTCTTTAATGTGCTTCTTGTAGTCCTCTATTATGTGCTTCCCTCTTAGAAGTGTTTCAAAAAGTAGAAGAGGCGAGAATACTTCCAAACTCATTCTATGAGGTTAGCATCTCTTTAACACAATACCAGAAAAAGGCATTACAAAACAAGAAAATTAAAGATTAATATTCCTGATGAACATAGATGCAAAAATCCTCAATAGAGTATTAGCAAGCCAAAATGAGAAATACATCAAAAGGATCATCCATTGCAACCAAGTGAGAAACAGTCCAGGGATGTAAGGATGGTACAAAATTCACAAATCACTCAATGTCATACACCTCAATAACAAAAAAAAGGATAAGAACCACATAATCATCTGAATAGATACTGACTAAAGCATTTGCCAAAATTCAACATCCATTCATGATAAAGACTCGCAACAAAATGGGTAAAGAGGGAATGTACCTCAACATAGTAAAAGCCATATATGACAAACTCCCAGCTAACATCATACTCAATGGCGAAAAGCTGAAAGCTTTTCCTCTCAGATAAGGAACAAGAAAAGGATACCCACTCTCACCACTGTTATTAAAGATAGTACGGGAGGTCCTAGCCACTGCAATCAGACAAGATAAAGACAGGCACCTAAATTGGTAAGGAAGAAATAAAACTATTGCTATTTTCAGATGACATGATACCTTCTATTAAAAACCCTAAAGACTCCATAAAAAACTGTTAAAACTATAAGTGGATTCAGCAAAACTACAGGATACAAAATTAATATACAGAAATGCATTGCATTCCTATATACTAATGATGAACTAGCAGACAGAGAAATCAGGAAAAGAATTCCATTTAGAATTGCATCAAAAAGAACAGAATACCTAGGAATAAACCTAACCAAGGAGGTGAAAGATCTGTACACTGAAAACTGTAACACAGTAATGAGAAATTAAAGAAGATACAAACAAATGGAAACCTTTCCCATGCTCATGGGTAAGAAAAATTAGTATTGTCAAAATGTCAATCCTGTCCAAAGCAATTTAGATTCTATATATCCCTATCAAAATACCAACAGCATTTTTCAATAAACTAGAACAAATAGCTCTAAAATTCATGTGGAATCACAAAAGACCCTGAAGAGCCAAAGCAATCCTGAGAAAGAAAAACAAAGCTGGGAGGATTATGCTCCCTAACTGCAAGCTCTTCTACAAAGCTACAGTAATCAAAATAATTTGCACAACAACAGACCCACAGATCAATGGAACAGAATGGAGAGCCTACATAGAAAACTATGCATGTATGTTCAGTTAATATATGACAAAGGAGCCATAAATATACAATGTGGAAAAGACAGTCTCTGGTGTGGGAAAAATTGACAGCTACATGGACTAGAATGAACTGAGTTACAGTCTAATGACTTATATAAAAGTAAACTTGAAATTGATGACAGACCTACATGTAAAGACATGAAACCATAAAACTTTTAGAAGAAAACAAGGAAAAATCTCTTTGGCATACAAGCAGGAGCAATTTTTTCTTTCCAGACACATCTCCCTGGGCAAGGGAAACAAAAACAAAAATGAGTAAGTGTGACTACACAACATAAAAGGCTTCTCTACAGTAAGAGACACCATCGCCAGAACAAAAAGGCATCTTATAGAATGTGGGAATATATTTGTAAATGACCTATCCAATAAGGGGTTAATATCTAAAATACCTAAGGACATATATGCCTCAACACCAAAAAAAAAAGCCCCCCCCCCAAAATAACCTGATTAAAAAATGGGTAAAGGAAGCTGAATGGACACTTTTCCAAAAAAGAAATATAGATGCCAAACATGCACATGAAAAGATGCACCATATCACTAATGATCAGGGAAATACAAATCAAAACCACAATGATGGAGAAAGGCTTAAAGATGGCAGCATGAGAGGTAAGACAGAGGCTTCCTCCTAAAACCGCATATAATACGAAAATATAACTAATACAACTAATCCTGAAAGAGCAAAAGGAAAGAGGACTGCACCAGACTGCATACACCTGGAGAAAAGAATAAACCTCACGGAAAAGGGTAACATACCAAAGCCGTGGCCCTGAGGGACCCAAGCCCTTCCCCCACCCAGGTCACCGGCAGGAGGAAGAGGAGCTGAGCAGGGAGGTAGTGGAGGCCTGGACTGCTGAATACCTAACTCCGGAGATCTGCTCTGGAGCACCACATTTCATGGTGCTTGAATGGACTACTCTCGTGATTAGGGGTTTGGAAAGCTAAGACAGGCAGACTTCCTGGAGAGACTGAGATTCCAGCTGCTTGTGGAAAGCAGGGATCCATTTCCAGCTGCTCTGGGACAAAAGAACGGTGAGCAGTCTGAGAGAATTCCTAACAGCAAGAGGGCTGCTGAAGGGGCAAGGATTGCATACAGCTCACTGCTCAGGAGAAAGGACAGGTAGACAAAATTGTCCTGGGGCACTCTGCCCAGAAGGTTGGGAACTTTCATGATCTTCAGGCATTCCAGCTCCTAGGACCCCCTCTGTGATATGCAGCCTACTGCGCATTTCTCCCAGCCAGCCCCATCTAGTGCGCAAACCGGCAAAACCTACTCTGGCATTAGGCCTGCGAAAGGGAAGCCCCGTCTAGCAACTACAAATGCAAAGCATTCAGGCTTATACCTGTGTGCATAGCCCACTGGTTCTGGCAGTGGAGATAGGCATAGCAACTGGGAAGCAGGAAACAACTCTTTCCTCCCCCCAGGCACAAATACCGCTCCCCAGTGACCCCCGACATGCTTCATGGGCTGAGCAGCTCCAGAGAGTAGAGCTTTTAGGCTCTGGGGAGCGCCATATACAAATTTGAAATGCCTAACGAACCTGGTTCAAAGTAAAATTATGAATATAACACCTGAGAGAGATTCAAATGAAATCGACCTCATGAATCTTCCTGAAAGGGATTTCAAAATAAAAATCATTAACATGCTCATGGAGGTACAGAAAAATATTCAAGAACTCAGGAATGGATTCCGGTTGGAGATTGAATCATTATGGAAGTCAGTATCAGAAATGAAACATACAATGGAAAGTTTTAAAAACAGATTAGATACAGTGGAAGAGACAATAAATGAAATAGAAATTAGAGACGAGGAACACAAACACGGTGAGACACAGAGGAAAAAGGATCTTTAAGAATGAAGCAATATTGAGAGAACTGTGTGGCCAATCGAAATGGAACAATATTCGCAATATAGGGGTACCAAAAGAAGAAGAGAGAGAAAAAGGGATAGAAAGTGGCTTTAAGGAGGTAATTGCTGAAAACTTCGCCAATCTGAGGAAGGGGATAGTCTCTCAGGCCATGGAGGTGCACAGATTTCCCAACACAAGGGACCCAAGGAAGACAACACCAAGATGTATAGTAATTAAAATGGCAAAGATCAAGGATAAGGACAGACTATTAAAAGCAGCCAGAGAGAGAAATAAGATCACATACAAAGGAAAGCCCATCAGGCTATCATCAGACTTCTCAGCAGAAACCTTACAGGCTAGAAGGGCGGGCCTCAAAACAAGTATACTTTATCCAGCAAGATTATCATTTCAATTTGAAGAAGGGATTAAACAATTTCCAGATAAGCAAAGGCTGAGAGAATTTACCTCCCACAAACGGCCTCTACAGTGTATTTTGGAGGGACTGCAATAGATGGAAATGTTCGTAAGGTTTATAGCTGTCACCAGAGGTAGTAATAAAACCACGGTAAAGAAAGTAGAACAGTTAATTATTAAGCAAATGCAAAATTAAATGAACTATTCCCAAAGCCAATCAAGGGATAGACAAACAGTACAGAATATGGTACCTAATAAATAAAGAAAGGAGGAGGAAGAAAAAGGAGGAGAAAAAAAGAACCTTTAGATTGTGTTTGTAATAGCATATTAATTGAGTTAAGATAGACTCTTACATAGTAAGGAAGTTAACCTTGAACGTTTGGTAACCACGAATCTAAAGCCTGCAATGGCAATAAGTACATACATACCTATCAATAATCACCCAAAATGTAAATGGTCTAAATGCACCAATCAAAAGACACAGATCACTGAATGGATAAAAAAAAT
This sequence comes from Manis pentadactyla, assembly GCF_030020395.1. Taxonomy (NCBI): domain Eukaryota; kingdom Metazoa; phylum Chordata; class Mammalia; order Pholidota; family Manidae; genus Manis; species Manis pentadactyla. The sequence goes on along the minus strand of NC_080019.1, from coordinate 67,956,712 downwards.
AAGACCCATCTATATGCTGCCTACAAAAGACTCACTTTCAACCCAAAGACATACACAGACTAAAAGTGAAGGGATGGAAAAAGATATGTCATGCAAACAATAGGGAGAAAAAAGCAGGTGCTGCAGTACTTGTATCAGACAAAATAGACTTCAAAGCAAAGAAAGTAATGAGAGACAAAGAAGGCCATTACATAATGATAAAGGGGTCAGTCCAACAAGAGGACATAACCATTATAAATATCTATGCACCCAACATGGGAGCACTTACAAAGGTGTAACAAATACTAACAGAATTAAAAGGGAAAATAGAATGCAATGCATTCATTTTAGGAGACTTCAACACTCCATTCACTCTGAGGGACAGATCAACCAGACAGAAAATAAGTAAGGACACAGAGGCACTGAACAACACATTAGAACAGATGGACCTAACAGACATCTACAGAACTCTACACCCAAAAGCAGCAGGATACACATTCTACTCAAGTGCTCATGGAATATTTTCAAGAATAGATCATATACTAGGCCACAAAAAGAGCCTCAGGAAATTAAAAAAGATTGAAATTGTACCAACCATTTTCTCAAATAACAAAGGTATGAAAGAAATAAATTACGCAAAGAAAGTGAAAAAGATCCCACAAACACATGGAGGCTTCACAACATGCTCCTAAATAACCAATGGATTAATGACCAAATAAAAACAGGGATCAAGCAATATATGAAGACAAATGACAACAATAATTCAACACTGCAAAACCTGTGGGATGCAGCGAAGGCTGTGCTAAGAGGAAAGTATACAGCAATACAGGCCTACCTCAGGAAAGAAGAACAATCCCATATGAACAGTCGAAATGCACAACTAACGCAACTAGAAAAAGAAGAACAAATGAGGCCCAAAGTCAGTAGAAGGAGGGACACAATAAAGATTAGAGCAGAAATAAATGTAATTGAGAAGAATTAAACAATAGAATCAATGAAAGCAAGAGATGGTTCTTCAAGAAAATAAACAAAATCGATAAACCCTGACACAGACTTATGAGGAAAAAAAGTCTACACACATAAACAGAATCAGAATTGAGAAAGGAAAAATCACTATGGACACCACAGAAATACAAATAATTATTAGAGAATACTATGAAAAATATGGTAACAAACTGGATAACCTGGAAGAAATGGACAGCTTTCTAGAAAAATACAAACTTCCAAGCCTGACCAGAAAGAAACAGAAAATCTGAACAGACCAATTATCAGCAAAGAAATTGAATTTGTAATCAAAATACTACTGAAGAACAAAACCCTGGACCAGCTGGCTTCACAGCTGAATTTTATCAAACATTTAGTGAGGACCTAATACCCATCCTCCTTAAAGTTTTCTAAAGAGTAGAAGAGGGAATATTTTCAAACTCATTCTATGAGGCCAGCATCACTCTAATACCAAAATCAGGCAAAGACACCAAAAAAAAAGAAAATTACAGACCAATATCCCTGATGAACATAGATGAAAAAATACTCAACAAAATATTAGCAAACTGAATTCAAAAATACATCAAAAAGATCATCCACCATGATCAAGTAGTATTTATTACAGGGATGCAAGGATGTTACCACATTCGAAAATCCATCAACATCATCCACCACATCAACAAAAAGAAGGACAAAAACCACGTGATCACCTCCATAGATGCTGAAAAAGCATCTGACAAAATTCAACATCCATTCATGACAAAAAGTCTCAATAAAATAGGTATAGAGGGCAAGTACCTCAACATAATAAAGGTCATATATGACAAACCCACAGCCAACATTATACTTAACAGCGAGAAGCTGAAAGCTTTTGCCCTAAGATCGGGAAAAAGACAAGGATGCATATTTCCCCACTTCTATTCAGCATTGTACTAGAGGGTCATAGCCACGGCAGTCAGACAACACAAAGAAATAAAAGGCATCCAGATTGGCAAGGAAGAAGCTAAACTGACCCTGTTTGTAGATGACATGATATTGTACATAAAAAACCCTAATGAATCCACTCCAAAAAACTACTAGTTCTAATATCTGAATTCAGCCAAGTTGCAGGATATTAAATTAATATGCAGAAATTCGAGGCATTCCCATATACTAACAATGAACTAGCAGAAAGAGAGATCAGGAAAACAATTCCATTCACAGTTCCATCAAAAAGAATAAAATACCTAGGTATAAACCTAACCAAGGAACTGAAAGACCTATACTCTGAAAATTACAAGACACTCACGAGAGAAAGTAAAGAAGAAACCAATAAATGAAACCACATCCCGTGCTCATGGGTAGGAAGAATTAGTATTGTCAAAATGGCCATCCTGCCTCAAGCAATCTACAGATTCAGTGCAATCTCTATCAAAATACCAAGAGCATTCTTCAATGAACTAGAGCAAATAATTCTAAAATACATATGGAACCACAAAAGACCCTAAGTAGCCAAAGCAATCCTGCGAAGGAAGAATAAAACTGGGGGTATTATGCTCTCCAACTTCAAGATCTACTACAAGGCCACAGTAATCAAGACAATTTGGTGCTGGCACAAGAAAAGACCCATAGACCAATGGAACAGACTAGCAAGCCCAGATATAAATCTAAGCATATATGGTCAATTAATATATGAAAAAGGAGCCATGGACATACAATGGGGAAATGACAGCCTCTTGAACAACAGGTGTTGGCAAAGTGGACAGCTACATGCAAGAGAATGAAACTGGTTTACTGTTTAACCCCATACACAAAAGTAATCTCTAAATGGATCAAAGACCTGAATGTAAGTCATGAAACCATAAAACTCTGAGAAGACAACACAGGCAAAAATCTCCTGAATATAAGCATGCGCAACTTCTTTCTGAATGCATCTCCTTGAGAAAGGGAAACAAAAGCAAAAATTAACACATGGGACTACATCTAACTAAAAAGTTTCTGTATGGCAAAGGACACCATCAACAGAACAAAAAAGTGTCTTACAGTATGGGAGAACATATTTGTAAATGACATATCCGACAAGGGGTTAACATCCAAAATATATAAAGAACTCACATGCCTCAACACACAAAAAATAAATAACTCGATTAACAAATGGGCAGAGGATATGAAGAGACAATTTTCCAAAGAAGAAATTCAGATGGCGCACAGACATGTGAAAAGATGTTCCACATCACTAATCATCAGGGAAAAGCAAATTAAAGCCACAATGAGATATCACCTCACACCAGTAAGGATGGCCAGCATCAAAGAGACCAAGAACTACAAATACTGGCGAGGATGTAGAGAAATGGGGACCCTCCTACATTGATGGTGGGAATGTAAGCTAGTTTAACCATTTTGGAAAGCAATATGGAGGTTCCTCAAAATTAAAAATAGAAATACCATTTGATTCGGGAACCCAACCCCTTCGAATTTACCCAAATAATACAACTTCTTAGATTCAAAAAGATGTATGCACACCTATGTTTATTGCAGCACTATTTACAATAGCCAAGATATGGAAGCAACCTAAGTGTCCATCAGTAGATGAATGGATAAAGAAGAGGTGGTACATATACACAATGGAATACTATTTAGCCATAGAAAGAAACAAAATGTACCATTTGCAACATCATGGATGGAGCTGGAGGATTTTATGCTCAGTGAAATAAGCCAGGTGGAGAAAGACAAGTGCCAAATGATCTCCCTCATTTGTGGAGTATAACAACGAAGCAAAACTGAAGGAACAAAATAGCAGCAGACTCACAGACTCCAAGAAGGGAGTAGTGGTTACCAAAGGGGAGAGATGTGGGAGAGTGGGTGGAGAGGGAGGGAGATGGGGATTGAGAGATACACATCGTGTGGGGGGTCATGGGGAAAACAGTGTAGCCTTGAGAAGGCAAACAGTGACTCTGTGAAATCTTACTATACTGATGGACAGTGAGTGCACTGGGGTATGGTGGGGACTTCATAATATGGGTAAATGTAGTAACCACATTGTTTCTTCATGTGAAATCGTCGTAAGAGTGTATATCAATAATATCTTAATTAAAAAACCCCAAAACCCACAATGAGATATCACCTCACACCAGTTAGACAGCCAGTACACAAAGACAAGTGTCGGTGAGGATGTGGTGAAAAGGGAACCCTCCTACACTGTTTGTGTGAATGTCAATTGGTGCAGCCACCATGGAAAGTAGAAAGTTTCTCAAACAACTAAAAGCAGAAATATCATACAGCCCAGTAATTCCACTTCTAGCAATTAACCCAAAGAAAACAAAATCCCCGTTTCAAAAAGAAATATGTACCTCTATTGTTTATTGCCACATTATTTACAGTAGTCAAGATGTGAAAGCAACCAAAGTGTCCATCAATAGATGAACAGATAGAGAAGATGTGGCATACATACACAATGGGATATTATTCAGTCATAAAAAAGAAAGAAATCCTGCCATTTGGAACAAAATGGATGGACTTAGAGGGTTTTATGCTAACTGAAATAAGCCAGGAGGAGTAAGGCAAATATCATATGATTTCTCTTACAAGTGGAATCTAAAAACAAAAGAAAACAAAATGAACAGAACAGTAGTAGACTGGTAGAAAGTGAGAGGTGACTGGTAGTTACCATGCGGGAAGGGTTGGGGTACTTGGGTGCGGAGGGTGAGGGGGAAAAAGGGGCACTGAAATTCTCAATCATCATATAAGTTGGTCATGGGGATGGCAGTACAGTATGGAGAATACAGGCAATGATTCTGTAACATCTTCCTGTGTTGACAGACAGTAGCTGCACTAATTTGGGTGAAGATTTAATAATGTGGGTAACTGCTGAACCACCATGTTGCATCCCTGAAACTAATATAAGATTGTGTATCAACTATAGTCGAAGAAAAAATAAGTAAAAGTTAAAAGTAATAAGAAAAAGAATTAGCTTAATTTTTCTAACAATAAAATACTAGAATTCTTGATGACATTAAAACATTCATTTCAGATACATTAAAAAATTTTTTGGATGCTTGGTTAAACTTGTGCATAGTTTATAAACTAGACTACAGACTAAGTATGTACATGCACACACGTATATTTTTAAAACCTAATCATGGAATTCCTAGGGCTACTCTACGGTTTACTTGTTGAAGATTTTAAAAGATCGCAGTATCAAATGGTGGGAGAATGCTTTAAGCCATCACATCATTAAGAATGAAGTTTTCTGACTATCTCTAGGTTAGGGGCATAAAGCAAGATTATACTATGAAGGTTTCATTAACATAGGAATTGGCTTCATTTTCACAAAGAAATAAGAATTAACAGTGGATTATACTTGTGGATTTTCATGTAAAAGATTCCAATTTAAAAATTCTTTTCAAACTTAGATAAATACAATACAGAGAAAATCAAATATATCCAAGGGCTCTTTCTGACTTAAGTGTTTCCAGTTTATGGACTCTATTCTGCAGAGAGCCAAACTTTTTAGTCTATTTTTTTCTTTGAAACCATAGAAGCAATAAATTCTTAAAACACACAGCTTTTTGAAAAGTTTAGTAGGGAACAGAAATTAATAGAATATAATAGTCCTGTTAAAAAAAGGCAAGTTAAGACTACAGCCTTTTGTTATTTGTGATAGACAATCCTTAAAGAGAAACAGCACTATTCTACTTGCCAAATATGTCAGAATCACCGGCAAATTCGGTATATTATTTTAAAAGTCATGTCTGGAAATCTTGCCTTACTTTCTCACTTTCATTATGAACAGGTACTAGTAGCCAGCTTCCTTCTTAGAGATTTTTCACAGTGAAACTTTTTCCTCTTTGAGAGGTATCACTGAATAGAGAAGAGCTTGTTGTTGCAGCACTGAGCTAGGGATGCTGGATGGAGGGCCAGGCCTACTAATTATCAAGGCTAATCATCAATCACACCAGTTGCTCAGGGCATGATTTATACCTGTGCTTAGCATAATCACAGATTAGTACAATGTAGTGGACTTTTGGGTTCACCTGCCAGTGATCAAAGTCACTAAGTTAAGTCTAAGAACAAAAAGAAAAAAACAAAGCAAAACACTCCTCCCCCCAAGAATGTTTATATTTTAAGAATGAATTTATTTACTAATAAATTATAGAACATATATAGTACACGATGATCAATAATGTGTTTCATAAGGATGTTTGATTATGTTAATAACTCTCATTAGTTCTATGCTTTGTCAAAAAAAAAAAGATGAGGTTTTGTTTTTTAATTAAATTGTGACTGTATATATAATTTCCAGAATCATTATGGATTGCTGATGAAAATAATCCTCATTCCAACAGAGAGAATGAAAAAGAAAAAGAAAAACAAAAACAAACCCATGAAAACTTGGGAGGCATTTTGAAGGTGATTTTAGATTATAGATGCTAAGAAGGTAAGAACTGAGGATTTTAAAAGGGAAAAATCATGTACTTCCCCAATCTCCACTTACACGCTTAGCAGAGAGAATCATTCTTTTAGATTTCAGGGAAAAGGAATTTGTCACAAGGGACATAATTCTCAGGGGTGTGATTCATGACATAGCCTATGAAGATATTATAGCACCCAGAACTTGAAATGGTCACTTCCAGCAGTGGTTTTAGTCACTATTACTCTCTTCTACAAACTCTCAAACAATGCCAAAACAAAACACAAAAGTAGAACCTGGTTTCAAAGATAACTGACTCACTTTTTGTGAAGGAATTCTCCAGCTGCCACAGCAACAGGGCGATGTGCTGAGTACACCAAGTGGTAAACATTTTCACAGTCTTCATTGGAAAGAGCTTCCTCACTTCCACTGAAAAGTTTAGAAAGCAACATCTAAGTCAAAACAAATGCTTACTTTCAGCTCTACTTTAAATTTTGTAAAAGTTCATTATAAAAGCCCAAGGCATATTGATTTTTTTCATTTCTTTTTAATCTCACTTTGAAAGTAGTAGTTCTCCTTAATTATAAAAACCACCTAATCATTATATAAAATTCAGAAAGTACAGATAAAATAAGAAAATAAATTTCCACGTTTCTTCCCATACACTCCAAAAGACAGTGACTGTTACCATCCTGGGACACATATTAGCCCAAATTAACTCAATTTCTTTAAGTGTACTTTCTTTAAAAGTTTTGTTCATAGGCACTGGGACTGTATTTTTCCCTGTTGCACAGTTAAATTATTAATATGCTATGTAATTCTTCTTTCCAGAACTATTTTTTTTTGCCCATCCCCTTCTCTGTGGCAACCACCAGTCTGTTCTGTGTTTATGAGTCTATTTGTTTTGTTCTTTAGATTCCACATATAAGTGAAGTCATAGGGAATTTGTCCTTCTCTATCTGGCATATTTCACTTAGCATAATGACCTCTAGGTCCACCCATGTTGTCACAAATGGCAAGATTTCAATTTATTTTTGTGGCTGAGTAATACACCATTGTACATGTGTATCACATCATCTTTATCCATTCATCTATTGTTGAACACTTAGGTTGCTTCCATATCTTGAAGAGCTACCATAAATAATGCTGCAATAAACACAGGAATGCATGTATCTTTTTGAATCAGTGATTTTGTTGTCTTTGGGTAAATTATCCAATGTGGGAAGTATGATGAATGATGTCTTATCACCATATTTACAATATTATTTAGTATTCTTTCTACATAAAATAGATATAGCAGTTCCTATCATTCCTTTACTAATACCAACTTCCCACCTTCTCATTCAGGCATTCTTAAAGTTTGAGCCATTTCTTAGTTTTCCAGAATGTGTCTCCAAGAATTTTTATTTCTAAAAAGGAACATCTATTTCCTGACTATTTACATGGTTAAAAATGTCTGAAATGAATACAGTTAATGATGGCTAGATGAAGTACAGAATTCTTGGGCTATAGAGGTCCTTGACAAGGTGTAGGGGGAATAAGCTCATCCCCCAGAATTCAGTCCTGGAGATGCCTCAGAAGCTAAGCAGAGATTGAGGGATCTGTCAAATAAACATAAAATCAGAGTGACCTTTGCAGCAAAAGAAGGGAGTTCTATCACAGTATAAGAGATAATACAGTTATGAATGAAAAAAGCTTAATATCAAGGAAAATAGGCTAGAAGAATATTTTAAAGTACTCTTTTTCCCCCCTCTCAACAATGCCTGTTCTAATTCTACTGTGAAGCAAAAACAGTAGCCAGTGGAGTGTGAGTGGGCAACAGCTGGGTTGTGCTAGAACCAGCAAGCACTGGGAAATTAAAAATTAGTGTAGCCTGAGTGTCTTAGCCCATGAACTAACTCTCCTCATGTATCTCTTCAATATCTGAGGGTTAAAATGAGATTACAGCTGAAGGAGACAGTTTTTAAGTCTGCGAGGGAGGAGTTACAAATTGTAACCAGAGGCTTTCTGTCCTGAAGCAGAAGTGTCTGCCCAAGCCTAACTCATACCCCTAAATTATGAGGGGCACAAAGCTCTAATCTCTTCACCCAGTTACATATCATCACCTCAATTAGCTAATACCTTCAGAAGAAACTTGTTAAACTCATAGGAAAATATTTAACAAGATATCTTAGGAACCCGAGCTCATAAGTGAAAGGAAAATTGATAATCTATGCCAAAAGAAAGAGAATTAAGGTAGACAGAAAAAGAATTCAAAGGAGATGTAACAGGAAGTTAAATGTAACTTCACCTGTTTTGAGACATTTTGGTAGAGATCCAACAAGCCAAGAAAAATAAAGCCAGATCATTGCACGTAAGTGCTGAAAGCTCATTTTGTGATCCTTACCTCATTAATAACCAAAATAACATATAAGGAGAAATTAGGGGATTGAGTAATATAATGGTTAGAGAGGATTTCTTTCAAGAGAAGTCAGAGTGTTGCAGTAATCTGAAACCTTCTTTCCAAGCCAAACTGCAGCACAAAGTTTCAGAGAACTACTATAAAAACTTTATAAATATTCTTTACAATTGTGAGGAGATTTGGGAAATGGTATCACGTGCTTAAAAAGATCTAAATGTGAAAAGCTGACTGGAGCAACCCAAGGTAGTAAATTAAGAAAAGAGGGCTACAAGGGGAGTGAGGTGTACTTTCTCCAACCATAAATGGTCCAAGTTTACTGTAGGCCATCTATGGAATATTTAAAGGGAGCCAGCCTGAACAGCTTTAAAATACTTTGTCTAACAGGACTATGTAGAGGGCAATCAATTTCAACAGAGGAAACCTGAAGGTCAGGAGTAAATAAATAGTAAAGGTCACAAAGGAAATAGCCAAAGGCACTGTCCACTCTGGTAAACTGTAGTCACTAATACCTAGAGTGGGGAGAGCTCTCTGAAGAATCTGAAGAGGACTACCTAATGAATTAGGACATCTGACACAGATTTAGGGCCATAGCTACACACCTTTTAAAGTAAGACATGCTCTATCCTATCTCCTCCAATGAACATGCAGAAAAGGACCTTAAAAACAGACTTCTGAAACCAGTCAAACCATTTTCTAAATTCATGATGAAAGTAGGATTTTTTTATCCAAACAAGTTCTTAGATGGTTTGAAAACATTGTTTAAGGAAGTAAACTAGTAGGAAAGATAATCTTAGATGAGTCTAAGAGATAATTGTTCTTCCCTGGAAATAACAGCAAAGGAAGGTTTACTCCTGTCTGAATGAGCAGGTACTGAAACAAAAGAAAAAAGGATTTAAAAAAGTGTATCTTAACAATAGAGATCTTAAACTGTAGACAGTTCCAATGAAACAGCTGAGTGGGTGGAATATCAGGGTATTTTTTTGCTGAAGGGAAAGATTTGATAAGCTTGTGAAGCTTACAAGGAAACCATAACTGGAGGTGTTTTTAAAAATAGATTTGAAAAGGAAAAAAACTTCATAAATTACAAGGAAGAATGGTACATATGGATAAAATGAACATTAGGAGAGGGTATACACATCACAAATGCATGGGTACTCATCTATATACTCTGAAGTACACCAAACAAGAACCTATAAGGAAAAATAAATGAACAATACTAGTTGGAAACTTTAACACATCCCTCTTTAAAAGTAGAAAAAAAAAGGCAAAGGTCTCAATAATTTTAATGACACAGTAAAAAAATTCGAAGTAATGAATATAAACACATAACTATATGTACTACATATATAATATATACATATATATATAATTTTTAAACATATTTAAAAAATTGAGAAAATTAACCAGACTGTTCAGAACACATTCTCAGATAATACAGTAATATAGAAAGGTCAGTTTAAAAAAACCTGACCTGGGGAGAATAAAAACATACTACTGAGTAATCCATGATTAAACTATCAATCATAAAGGTAATCAAAATATTTAGCACTGAATGCCTATGAAAATACTGTACGTCCAATTTTTAAGAAACTAGTAAAGCAGTAATTAAAGATATATTTATTACTTTAAATATGATTATTAGAAAGCAAGAAACAAATGAGCCAAATGAAGCTAGTTCTTTGAAAGCAATCGTAAGATAAACAAACCTGTGGCATGATGGTCAAGAAACAGAGGACACAAATAAAATAGAGGATAAAAAAGAAGAATTAACAAGAGAAATAGCAGAGTTTTATGAATAAAAATATGATGAACTATAAATAAATTTTAAAACTGTGATGAAATTATATATTAAAATTTATAAAAAGCCAAAACTAGTACAAGAAGAAATAAAGGTTAATTTAGGTAGATAACCACTGACTAAGTGAAAACAGTAATTAAACACCTTTTCTTCAAAGGAAACTCAAAACTGACATGGCTTTAACAAAAGAATTCTCTTAAAATTTCAAGGAAGGGTTAATCTCTCTCAGAAAATTTATTTCAGAACACAAGAAGGGCAAGAAACTACTTAAGATATATTACAAAGAGAAGCTGATTTAAAGGTTGGATTAAGGACAAGAAAAATATTGTGTCAAATTTACACATGAACACAAATGTGAAAATCCTTAAGTAAGATATTAAATATAACACTGCATTCACGCTAAATACAATAAAACCAATTACATCATGTTCAAACAAGATTCACTTTAGAAATGCAAGGATGGTTTACAATTAGACAAATCTGTCAATTTCAGTAAGGCTCATCAATATATAAAAGGAAAATCTCAACTCAGAATAAAAGGCACTTTTATCACATATCAAAACCTCTGTCACAAATCACAGCAATACAGAACTTTACATGTCTTCTTAGGACAAGAACAAAAAAAAATCTACTATCAGTGATACTTTTATAGTGCTGAAAGTCCTGCCTGATGCATCTGGATAAGAGAATGAAATAAAAGTTTTAAGGTTAGGAAAGGGGGAGACAAAACTGAAACTGTATGCAGATGATATACTAATCTACATAGTAAACCCATGAGAATCAATAAACTATCAGGAAGCATAACAATTCTGATAGGTTGCACATATAAGAACATAAAAATTTAAGACTTCTTTGCTTCAGCAGTAACCAAGTAGAAAATTTTAACACTAAATACTGATCATATAACAAAACCATAAAGTATTTAATAATTTACCTAATTAATACTGTACAATATCTCTATGAAAAATACCTCAGCACAGATGGTATATGGTGTATGATAGATACAGCATCACAAATTAGGGAGGGAAGGATTTGTAATGACTTTGCTAGGACCTACTGGGACCTCCTTCTAGTTTGTAGTAAAGCTCTACAGATAAAACTGTTACTGTTTAAAAATATCATATTAATGACACAATTTAAATGCCTTATTTCCTTTCTTCTAGTCCTACACCATTCCAAAGAAGCCTATTTGAAAAACCTATCCATTTTGAAGCCTTCTCTCTCTCTCTCCTTTTTAAAAATAGGATGGTATGTTATTTCACTGATACTTGCCCTGGACTGCGTAAGATAACTTTTATATGGAGGAAACAGAAAATAGTCAAAATAAAAAACAAAGAAAAACAGAAAACATTTTGTTTCAAACCTAACCTTCATGTACAAAAGTAGAGCCTAAAGTACTAAGAATATACATTAAGGTTATATATATCTGCATCAATAATGCCAGGAAAAGACATTAAAATATCAACAGATTAAATTAAAACATTAACAAATATTATACTTACTGAAGTATCAGGGTAACCAATCGAATAGCCTCCACAGCAACATCATATTCCTTATCAAGTGTCATTGATACAATGCGATCCTGAAATAAAGTTATAAATCAAATTGACCATGAGCAGAAAATAAGCCGGGCCCAACCAAAGGTAATGTCCTTGGGGAATATGTGCAAGAGTAATGACAGATTAAATGGAAAGCTTTACTCTTGAAATCATATTATTATAGTCCTGCTTCCCACAAAGGAAGTGTTAGCATAAATGTTCACGGCGAAAATCTTTCTTATCAACTGGCATCCCCTGAGACAAATAAACCTTAACTTGCAAAATTAATATAATTATAAAGACCTATACATAAAGAAAATCTTACTTTAAGCCGGAGAGCTTCTCTTGAAGGCAATAAATAAGAATTCATGTTGGCAATATCTTTTGTAAAGAAGAGATTCATTCGTCTATCTAATACAGGTTTGTTCAGAGAATATGTAGAAAAAATACGAACTAAATACTTGTTTTGGTAATGTCATTTGCTAAACTAGTTATAAATAGTATTCAGAAGTGAAAAATAAAGAGCTAAGCATCCTTCATGCTTACCTTGAATCGGTTAGTGAACAACTCCAATTTGGGAAATAATTCTCTGTTGGTATATAGACTCTGAAGAGCTTTCAAACACTTCAGCCTGACTTCTCCTTGCTTCAGAAATACAAATAAAAACACAGCAGAAGTGGTCAAGTCCATGCTACAATAGTTGAAAAGATTTTCAAGTCTATATGAAGACTAAAGTAATTTTCAGCTTAACCATTCAATTTACTTGTATTGTAATTCAACACAGGGTGGAGCTGAGCAACTGTAGAGTCTGTGTTGCACTTCTATTTAATTAAAAATGCACTTAAAATCTCTTACTGGTGAGTAAGCTATACTTTTTTCAAGCATTTGTCAGCTCTGATTCACCATGTAGTACTTCCCACATCATACTGTGGCACTTTGACAGAACTTTTAAGCTATAATTTTAGAGCAGAGTGTGTAAATTTGTCCTTTATGTAACTACTGAATAATCCTGTAGAAAAACTGAATTCCCTATTTTTTCATTTAAATTTTTTCATTAAATAATGTATCATTTTTTCACTTAACAAATATTTATTGGATGCCTTTTACATTTCAGAAAGAGCAGTTACAGAAACAAATAAAGGGAAGGGTATTTAAAACAAAGGCAAAATGATCAGTGAAGTGTCCTGAGGCTGCTATTTACTAGTAGAATATCTTTAAAGTTATTAACCTGGAGGGGTCCTTTGGACCATTTCAGGTACTGGTGACGGTGGTTCCCACCATTGAGTACATAACAGGTATTAACATTTGGCTGTGTGCAGTACTGATCACCAACACCGTCTCAAGGGGTATACACCACAAATACGAATTCAAGCATTAAGGGCAAGTTACATTCTTAGCGAACTACAGAGTTGCCCAAACCATAGCACATTGTTAAAAAAAAAACAACTGAATTTATGGTGGAGAAAGGGAAATTATTCTGTTAACTCAAGACTTAATACAAGCAGAAGTGCTGATAACCACCATGTCACAATTTAACACCCCAGTCTGGCTGGTCTGTAAGGCCTCCAGAGCCTGGAGGCTGACAAGATTACGTCAGGCTGGCCCCAGCAGCTGCTAACATCACTACCACTGAGATGGTGACAACCCACGTGGGAAACCAGTATGCTGTTACAGTAATGCCTTCTACGTGATCCCTTTGCAGGACCAATTTGTGTTCACATGGAATGGCCCACAATACACTTTTATTGTACTTCCACAGGTATACTTAAATCTCTCTGTAATATGCCACTAGTAGTTGGGGTTTGATCTTCAACAAGCCCAAGTCCCTACAGAAATTTTAGTCATCCATAACGTGAATAACCTCCTGATAAGCAGGGCCAACTGAGAAACACATGGCTACAGTGCTGTACTTAGTCACTGATGGAATGATTAGTGCCACTTTGACTATAAATCCAGATTAAGTCAGGGTCTGGCATAACCCATGCAATTCCTAGGGACCACTTGGGTAGGAAGCCAAAGTATCCCAGAGATCATCAAATAAAAACTAGAGCCTGGCAGCACTCACTAATAAAAAGGAGAGCTGGTGAGTCTCCCTGGGTAATGGAAATAGCATGTGTCCCACATGGATGTTCTCTTTGGCTCCTTTAATCAAGGTGACCAGCAAAGCAATTTTAGATAAGGCCCTTTGCAGCAGCAGGCCTTGGAAGCTGTTCAATAAACCATGGCCCAAGCACAGCCTTTGGAACCTCTGAAACCTGCTAGCCTGACGGAACTATACATTTCTGTAAGTCACACCTCCCCCCGCCACACACATACACTCTCATTGGTCTGTGGCACTAGGAAACTACCATGGTGCACCGACCTCTTGGATTCTGGACCCACCAACTTCCAGAAGCTGTCACCCATTTTTGAATGACATTTCTTTGCTTGCTGTTGGGCAATGCTGGAGATAGGGCAGTATAGCCAGAATGCCACATGTGACACCACACCTGAACTGCCCATTCTCATTTGGGTGATTATCAAGCTTGCCCAATTAAAATTGGAAAAGCTCAACAGAGCTCATAATGGAAATGCATTATTCCAGCATATAATGGAAATGGTACATCAAAGATCAGGCCTGGAAAGAATCCCAAAAGATCAGTAGGCTCCATAAAGAAATACTGAGCTTACCAGAAAGCCTCGAACAACCTGCAGGGGGATGCTTTGGCCTCTCTTGAGGCTACTGAGGCCCAAGATATGAAGATGTGCCTGCTGACAGTGTGGCATGGTATATATATATATATATTGACAACACAATGAAATTAGAGGCAGACAGAACCTGCTAGGTTAAAGCCACCATATGGCTAGCAGATGCAACCATTGCCTGCTAGGTTCATCTATAGACTGGACATGGGAGTCCAACACAAATGCAAAAATGGATCAAAAAAGGCCTTATTCTGAAAGATATCAAGATTAATGATACAGTGCAATCTTGTGATTCTCGTCAATGCACTCAAATCATCTGGAGAGGAGAACTGTGACCCACCTGGGTCTAGCAGATTGATCACACTGACCCCCTGGTTTCCAGTCATGGGCACAAATGATGCCTCAGTGCCATTAACATCTACCCAGGCTTTTGTACTACTATGCCAATCTGGCATGTGGATGCTGGCTGTAATTACCATAGCTGCCCTTGAACAAAACTTATGTCATATTTTTGGATACTCCATGGGACTTCACTTTAACCAAGGAATATCTTTCACTGCCCAAGCAAGAGTCTCATGGAATATGGTGAACATATTCTCATGGAATATGGTGAACTCTTCTCATTGAGTATGTACTGTATCACTTGCATGCCAATGGGAGTCACCAAATGAATGAATGGCTGATTTAAACAGCCATTAAAGAAAGGATACCAAGAAGGCCTGTTAGTGGATAGGTACCCCACTTGACTAGGGCTGCATGGCTACCAAACACTACACTCCAGTGCAAGGGAAACATGGCACTGTGACACACTGGGAAATACTGAGCTTCTATGAGGTGGCAGTAGACTGGGCAGCTGTATGCTTAGGCTGTGTCCTCAAAATCCCAATCTCAGTATACTAACCATTCTTTTTTTTCCCTCTTGCAGTGTATGTCTCTGGAGTGGTTTGCACTTCTGGCTGCCATAGCACCCTGACTCTAATCGGGATGTGGTGCTTCCCTGTACCTCACTCCTATCAGATACCACAAGAGTGGGAGAGAAAATCAAGGAAAATCAGGGTGCTAGGGTCTGTCTAGTGGTACTGGGAACCTTCCAATCAGGTGTGTGATGTTATCAGACATGTCAGGTTTGTACAGGATGTGACCTTCCCTCCTGGACTGGCCAAAGAGGCCAAGAAGTCTGGGTCAGACAACAAGGGCACTGGGTGCCCACAGCAGCACCAGGATTGGGGCAGACAGCCTGGGTTGCAGTAGCCAGGGAACTAACATCACAAGGAGCAGACGAGAGCTTCCGGCCTCAGGAGATTCATGGATGGGAGAGGGGTGGGAACAGCAATCTTTCCTCTTCTTATTCCCACAGAATCCTCTGCTATGCCTGGTACAATAACACCCTGACAAAAATCAGTACAGCAATAGAGAGAAGAGGCAAACTTAAACAATGCTGGATTTGTCATCCCAGAATGAAGACCTTTCATTCCATACTTCGACTATAATGACCTGACTGATACACAACTATTTAGATTTGTCTCAAGATGTCAAGGGGTCACTCCTTCAATACAGGTCCAAGTGCAGGCATGCTCTGGAGTTTAATATTACCTGTGATGTGACAGAAGAAGACTTCTGTACCAGAATGGTTATTACTGGTCTATAATGACATTTTGGAATTGGATGTCCAGTGTATAACGTTTCTCTCTCTCTTCTACCATGCAGCAGAAGCAGGCTGAGACTGTATAACTGGGTTAATCCCTGATGGGGGGTACATCAGCTATACCCTTTTGGGTTATATATTTCTCTGTGGACTCCAATGGGCAATAGAATGTTTGCCTCCAGGGTAAGGATTTTGTTGCCTTAGAGTTCTAGGGCCCACCATCCATGTCAGCAACTGTACAAAGGGCTAGAAAAGACCCACTTGGCTAACTTACCACAGAGTGGCTCATAGTTCCCTCCTGGGGACACAAACTAAGGACTGGATTTATTCTGCTACCATAATCTAATACTAGGCATTGGTATACAGGCCATAGAAAAAATGGTGTACAACCTATCCTTAACCATGGCAGGAAGAGCTGATGCTATTGCCCAAGTCATCTAAGACCAACAAGACTTCACTGAACTCACTAGTCTAGGTGGTGATGGGTAACCAAATAGCTCTCTGTCATCTGATGGCAGAACAGGGTGGTGTCTGTGTTACTGCAGCATTTCTTGTTGTGCATACATCAACAATTTGGGGGATTAAAAAACTTAGCTGGTGAATATACATGCTCAGGTGGAATGGTTATCAGCTGTACACTCACAGTCCCCACCGGACTCACTTTTTGACCTCTTAAATTGGCTTAATCCAGGATCTTGGGGTTCCTAGTAAAGAAGTACAATTCATATCCATACAGGTTGTTCAGGAACCCCAGAGGACCCAACTCTGCCTCTAAGTTTGGGGTGGGCAACAGTCCTAAAGCATTTGATATGCTCTATCTACCACTTCAGTTACCAAGCAGTGGTGAGGGGTGAACTGTTTGGAAAGGCAGTCTATGCAGTCTTTTGGCCCCTGCCTGGCTCCATAAGAATGGGCCTTGGGCCTGGACCACTTCCTTATCAAGAGATGAGTCCCCACATCGTTTTGGGTTTACTGCCTTGTGTGGAAATACCTTTCCTGATTCAGACTCAGTGTGTGTTCTTTGTTCTGCTTAAGCATTTGACTCATATGATACCCGGCTAACCCTACGACTAAATCTGTCCTGAGGGAAAGGGACAGAGTCCTTAGTTCTGTGGTACAAGAGGGGTGCATGCAGGGCAACCGCTCTGTGTTGACTGCTGGGAGGGGCCTGCTGGCCATGGGGGACTGATACACACTACTGAAGCTGATCTTGCTCTGTCCCTTTCTCTATGTGAGTAAAGCACTCTTTCATCCAGTGCTTGACTGTGTTGATTTCCTTGGCAATCCTGATATCAAGATGCAGTGGGCAGAAGTGTTCAAAGTTCTACTTCTGGAGACAGGCAACAGACATCATTTGCTTGCTATACACTAAGCTAAAAAGGTTTTCAGTGAATTTAAGAGAAATAGAATATGAGGTGAATCAACATAGAGAAGATGAAATGGGGTGGACTAACTGAAAATAATATCCCACTGAAGCATTTCAGAACTTGTGATATGAGGAATCAAGCACAGGCAAGAAAGTAGAAGAATCATATACATAAGCTAAAAGCAAATCAGTGCAGTAATACTGACAAAATGCAAAGGACAGAGAAAGGTAATCTAGAGTTATGAACATAAATACAAAAAGATTAAGATATTTAGCCCAGAACACAGAGATTGCTATAGCTGTATGTAAATTAACCTATTCTGTGTCACCCTCAATGACAGAACTAAAACCAATGGGTAAAAAGTTTAGAAATAAGTTTTGGTCAACAGAAAGACAAATTGAATCTCTAAAAACTCCTTTAGCTGTTGGAGACTATCTTTCTATTAACCAAAGATTATACTATAAAACTTACATAAATTGGCAATATTAAAAAAGTTTGTCTTATTTAGGAGGGTAGACTAGGTTATAACCTCTAATATACTTAAGTCAAGATAAAAGAAATAGCAACTCGTTATGTTGTATACCTTAAAATAATACAATGTTATATGTCAAGTATAGCTTAAAAATGGAAAAAATGCACTTGATAGTTAAAATATAAAGTTAAAAAAAAGACAGGATTTATCAGCTCATCTGAAAATGCACAGGATGAGTCTGAAGGTAGAGGTCACAACCTACAGAATGAGCAGTTTCAACCAGATGATTAAAAGGAGAGAAAGCAATTGGCTATATTCCTCAGAGAAAAAAAGAACAAGGAGATGAGAGTGGGAATGACAAAAAAGAAAGTTTAGAAGGGATTATTTAATACTTATACCCTTTTCTAAATAACTTCCAAATAAAGACTGTAGGAGAGACTTATAAAACTGTATTTTTTATAGCAGTCCTTATATCATTTTATCAGCAATGTACCTCTTCCTTTATCTGGACAGAGGATTTCTACAAGCATTGTTTAGTGATTTATTTAAAAATGATGGTTGATTGTTTTTTGGTAAGCCAATCAAATTGGTAGTGTTTCCCAGTATTGGTGCCCATAAATATGGTAATTTTATTGTTATTTAAATTCAGTAGAAAAGGAAACTGGTGTGGTAGTGGTGGAGAATAAAAATACAGAACTATATTCCTACTAAAAAGTTCTTGTTAGGTTTAGCAGTGTGTATGCAAGCGTTAGGGCACACTGTATAATTCCACATTCTCTCACACTGAAATTGAACTGGATAAACCTGAGATGAGGCTTAGATGTGAAGGTCTCCAATTCAACATAAGGATTAGACAAAGAAAACTGAATCAAGCTTGGGATTTATTAGTGCAGAGAAACAGATCTGAATTGCTAAGGAAGATAAATATTCAGGAAAATATTCACTACATATTAACTGGAGTTTCCTTCAAATGACATTGGGGAGAAAAACCCCTTTTAATCATCAATTAAAAATCAGTAATTGTGACTTTGAGCAATCAACTTGTAACAACCTCTCTATGCTCTGAACTCTCTCTTACAGCAAAAATGGCTGGTAAAATTCCCTTGGGCCTTTTTATTATAATTTATGTAATTTTGTGGTTTTCAAAACATCTTTAATACTTATCATTTAATACTGCTATTTAAAAAGTAAATGCTCTACAGGCTGGTAACAGTAAGATATAGAAAGTAAGTCTCAGAATATTAACAAAACTGCGTTAGAAGAAAAAAGAATATAATTGCATTAAAAAATAAAATGTCTTCTAATAATTGTTATTTTTAACAGTTCAAATAATGGAATACAATAGTTTAAAATAAACTGTTTTAAGATCTCTGTATTTGTGAACATCAGGCAATTTAAGACAGTCTTGATTTAAGACAGCATTACAACTAAGAGACAAAACTTTCATACAAGGGCTGATGTCTCTAATTTTATCACGGCTATTAAGTGAATAGTTATTCAGCTGTATCATCTTAATTTTCATTATTATTCCGACTTTTAAAAAACCAACTACTACTGTCCTAACTTCTAGCATTTTACTAGTAAGACAAGTGCATCTTCTACCAAAGCCTGAAACAGAGTAACTTACCCTGTCATGAAGAGTCCAGCCGACATATTTTAGGTAACTGTCATTTAGGAAGGCATCACTATACATTTTCATCCACACTCCAATTTCTTCAATACAAATGGCTCTGATCTCAGCAATAGCATCACTAGAGGAGAAAAGAAGAGACAAATGTCTGATTAATATTCAAACTTGGAATGTACTTCATACTCATTTTCAACAAGCAATAAATAGTAATATTATTCCTAATGCTGTATTTATATATTACTCTCCAAGACCCCAAACTTGGGTACCTTGTTTTTCTTTTTCATATGGCTTCTGTAAAATAAAAACTTCCACTACCCAACTGAAAAAAAAAAATGCTTCTGGAAATCATCTTATCTTGACTCAACTACTCTATTTTTCACTGGACTAGGAAATGGCATGTGGAGCTTTCTGAAAGCCTCATAACTATTATAGAGTCAACAAACATGTTCAATCTTCTGAAGCAACAGAGTACCATTATCCAAATGCAGAATGTATAACTCAAAAGCTATCTCTCTAAAAAACTGACTTTCCCTAAGCTAGCATGCATCTAATGAATTAAAGTAAGTTTTATGACCAAGACACAAGTTAGTATCCACTAGGCAAAATGATAGAAGCCTATGTTATTTGAAAATGTATAATCGTTTACAAAACCCAATACCTGGAAGTTACAGCACAGGAAAATAAGGACTCACATTTAGTTACAATGGGCCAACAATCCTGGTGACTATACTCTGAAGTGGTGGCAGAACCAGCCCCCAAACTCAAGCTTCTGGCTCTGTGCCCAGATGGATTTTCATCTTACTATAAGCATCTAACACAACTCTCCTGGGATGACTTCCCTACTCTAAAATCTGTGAACCACAAATGTAATGTTAGTATTTTTATCTTATCTTTCAACAGCTTATTAGTTCTAGCTAAAAACAAGTAACAAATAAAATAAATACTGACTTTCTTTTGTAGACTGACCTTCAAGGTTTCTGATTTATCATACATGAGTAAGTTAAAATTTTAGGTAATTTTTAACTCTTCAACTTACAAGGCAATCATCTATCGATTAATTAATTAATATGGCAATAGTTGAGCTGGAATTTTACTGTTAAGAGAATTTTCGTAGTGTCTCTTTTGTGGTAAAATGGATGCTAGCATTCTAATAGTTACTTCTCCACTTTAATAAATCTCAGTTCTTTCAAAGTCCCTTAATTGCTTAAGAATAAAAATGTAACTTTCTCTTTCAAAGCCATCACTAATCACAATCTTTTGTTTTCTTAATTTTTTTTTGTTAATATCTTTGTATAATGCACAGATTCCATTGCTAGAGGCCAATGGTACAGGCTCTGAAGCAAGGCACCCTAAGGTCAGATCCTGGCTCTGCTAATTACTAGCTGTGTAGCTTTAGGCAAGTTATTTCCCTTTCTTAGATTTTCTTGTATGTAAAATAGGAATAAAAACTGTACCCAAAGGTCACAGAGTTACTTTGAGAATGAAATCGCTTAGTAAAAGTAAAATACTTAGTTTAGCACTGTGCCTGGCACCTACTAAATCTTCCATAAATGTTCACTATTATAATCTTTTAATTATCAATCTAGACATTTACAGACAATACAGTAGAAAAAGTAGCTTTATTGCAACTGTGAAAGGATGCTCCTAGAACTTTGTAATACTGAACATGAACAAGGGCGTTTTTCTCTAAATATGAAAAATTTCAGACATAAAAACATTATAGAGGATAATATAATGAATATCTGTGTATCCACTCATTAAAGAAATATTACAATGGAAACTTCCTATATAACTCTTACTGTTGTAGCTCCCTTCCCAAGAGTAAATAACTATCCTTGACTCAATGACAATAATTCCCATTGGTACCTTATGCTTTAACTTTATATGTATTGTTTTATGTATCTTGAAACTCTACATAAATAACATAAATAATATCCTGTAAGTATCCTCTCCAACTTGATTTTCACAAACTATGTTTTACAATTTGTTCATACTGATTCATATAGCTCCAGCTCTAATACATTAATTTTAACTGATGTTCAGTGTTCCTTTCAATATATACATATTACAAATTATTTATACATTCTCACACTGGCAGACATTCATGTTGTTTCCAAGTTTTTTGTTTTTTATTAACAATGAATGCCATGAATATTCTTGTACATGTCTCCCTGTGCACATCTGTGTGAGTTACCCTAAGGCAGTGTTTTTCAAACAGTGCATCACTGTTTATCAGCATATTATGAAGTCAATTTACTGAGTGGCAACAAAAACATAAAAGAATTTAGGATAGAGAATACTAAAATGCTTGACATGTGGTAAAGGTAAATTAGTTTTATTCTGGGAACTACTGTGTACTTGATGTAGGACATGATCAGCTAAGTCTGTAAGACACTGTTTTTACACCCAGAAGTGAAATTACAAGGGAGAAGGATATACATCTCCACCTTTATTAGGTATTAACACACTTCTCCATAAATTAGTGCTTTACATCCTTGCCCAACACTTGGTCTTGTTCTACTACTAAATATAAATTTCCATCTTTGTGAACTACAGATTCATGTTTTGTCTTCTACTGGACTGTCCAAATAAAAACAAATGATTACAGCAAATACAAAACAAAAAAGCTATCCTCCAAAAACAAAACTCCAAATTGTATCATCTTAGTTCTCCTAGTCCTACCAAGATGTGATGCATCACCCAGAGATCCATCACACTTATTCTCTGTTGCATTACCTTTGTGAAAAATCAATCCTAAAAAACAAAAACAAAAACAGGCTGAGTTTTTTATTATTCAATGTCAGGGAAGCAGGTTGAGGACAAAATGAGATTAGGCATGACTAATTCCTAAGGCCAGAAAATGTAAAAGTAGCCTTACTGCAGTAGGACAAGTTTGTTAGTAACTTTTATAACCATCTCTACATTGAAGTATAATTTTGAATGCCTTTTAGTCTTGTTTATTAGACTCCTAAAAGTTTATATTCTTAGAACACAGCTCCTCTTTGTATGCACTGCCAACATACTGATATAGTTTGTCTTCCTGGAATCCCCATCCTTGTCTACTTCAGATGTCAATCTGACCTTTCTCATCTTAACTTTAAAATTTTCAATATCCTCTTTTCAACGTGCAATTTGACTGCGTGTGGTCAGATGGCCCATTATGCTATTAAAAGTCTTTAGGTGATCTGTCTCCTATTTGGCTTCTAGAGCTCCAATCCACGTTGCCTGCTGATACCATGTGCTAATCATTCTCTATATGTAATCACAGACTATGCAATAAAATTGAACTCCTTTGTGGTATTCTATGTCCACAAATTCTTATTATTTAATATTCCTCTTGGAGACAAACTCCTCTCTTCTTGAATGTGGGTGACTTAGTAACTTGTTTCTAACAAATATAATGTGATGGAAATGATGAATTTTGACTCCTGAGATTAGGTAAAAAAAAGACCCTGTGACTTCTGCTTTGTTCTCTCTTAGATCAATCTGTCTCAGTGGTCATTCTCTCTGAGCTATGTCTTGTGGACATCCTAGCTGCCCTATACATAACTCCATTAGTGAGTAACTGGGGTCTTCTGCCACCAGCCATAAGAGTTAGCCATTTTAGAAGCAGATACTCCAACTCCAGTCAAGCCTTTAAATGACTTCGGCCTCAACCAAAGTCTTGATTGCAACATGTTGAGAGCACTTACTTAAGCCAGAACCACCTCGCTAGGCAACTCCCAAATTTCTGACCCACAGAAACTATGACATAATAAATGTTTGTTGTTTTACATTGCCAAGTTTAGGAGTAAATTTTAGTACTAACAAAAGATATTATTAGTTTTTATTATTATTTAAGGTCCTTACTAATCTAGCCATAACCAACCCTCTTCTAGTCTGCTCCATGAATTAATTCTTCTTCAGTTCAAATAGCTCAAGTGCATTAGCATCTACATATCTGTGGTCATCTCTGCTTACAATGCCCTCATTCTACTGATTACCTATACTGATTATTCATTCAAGCTCCAGTGAGGTCTCAGTTCTTCCATGATTCCTGTTATATCTTACTACCAGATACAGCTTTCTTGCCCTCTAGGAACTAACATTCTAGTTCGGCAGATAGAGTATAAAATAAAAATGTAGTATGTTTTTAAATACTACCTGATTTGATTACAACGCATGTTTTGATATACAAATCATTTTTCTCATACATACAAGTCCTCCAATCCCTGGTTTGCAATATTAAACTTCTTTTTAACACTTTGATCTCTGCTTCCAATGGCCCTCTCCATTTAGAAAGTTAATGTTTAGCTGCAGGTATTTGGGAATTTCCAGGGCAAAGAATAAAGGAGGGAACAAAAGTTAGTTAGTAAGAGGAATGGCATAAAGACAATCATAAGATGGACTAATTTTCATAACTCTGGTATTGGGGCTGGGAAATGAACAACTAAAAATAAAGCAAGGATACACTTTATTTGCACAGAAAGAGAGGAACAGGAAGAGAGAGAGAGGTAGGAAAGGAAGTAGGGAAGGAGGGAGGGATGGAGAGAGGGAAGAAGGAAGGAAGGAAGGAGGGAAGGAAGGGGAAAAGAAAAAGAAAAAGAAAAAGGAGAGGAGAAGATAGGGGAAGGGAGGATAGAGGAGAGGAGAGGAGGAGAGAAGAAAGAAAAACTGGAACATAATTCTAGGGCAATTAATCCTTTGTTGTAACTATTTTACAGCATAAAATAATTATTGTACTCCTTTCTATGAAAACCTATATAATTTACTGATCTTCACAGTTAGTGTGCCTTTTTGAGAGATATGACCCTTTAATTTAATATCTGGACTTAAGTTTTCATTTTGGACTACATTCTTGGCAGGTGGAATTCAAATTATTTTCTGCTTACAACAAAATGAAATTAATTTTAGTGAATTTTAATTAAATGTTTCTTGTACTACCCTTAAAGATGCTTTCCCAGTAGGCAAGTAGAATAAATTAAAATGCAATACAAATTTCAGAGATCCTCTTGGCTAATATGGATGTTTTGACACTTAAAATTATCTCTCACATACATGGAATCTCATGTATTCCATGAGAGCTCTAGAGTAAGACACAATTACAAATCCTAAGAAGGTCTGCTATCTAAATTGTAACACAATGAATTCATGTCTCAACCAGTTTTGTCTGATTATTTGGCTAGAAAAAAATCACACTTTCCAAAAGAGAAGAACTACAGAGAATTAAAAAAAAAAAAAAGCCTAAGGGAGAAAGCAACAGCTGAAGTGAAGGAGTTACTGGAAAGTCATACTGTATCCTTTACAAGACTATGAACACCTTAAGAATAGAGACCATAGCTTACAGAAAGATGATTAAAATAAGTAACATCTTAAAGAGTGTTAAATGTTCGTAAAGGTCAGTATGGAGAACACAGACACATAAAAAATGATGGAGAATAAAAGGGGCCAAGGAAGGCCTCTGAGAGGCAGTAATGTTTGAATGTAGACCTGAAGAGCTGAAACTCTTCTGGTTGCTAATTAAATCCAAATCTTTCATGTAATTATTTTAGGATGACCAGAGTTATTTAAAATGCATTAGAAATGTAAAAAGTTTATAAACATGAAGATATTTCCATCTCATTTTTTTGTTGCACTACCCATTAGTCAGAAAATGGTGGCAAAATACATAAAAAAGGCATTGCATCATTTGAGTCTCATACAGAGCAGGAGAAACGACTATCTGCTGCGGTTGCATTGCTCCTTAATGTTTTACTATTAAAATAGTAATCTAGGTATATGTAAGACTAAAAATTGAATGGTCAAGGACACATTAACTTTTCAAAGCAAAATATCTCTAATTTATATTCACATTTTAACTATTACTCTTACCCACAGGTTAGGTCAAAGATGAAATATTAGAAATGATGTTTAAAATAATAAAATGACAATTTGCTCAGAATAAATCATATCATGGTATTATATAAGAACTCCAAAAACATGATTCTGAAATGTTTCATTATAGTACTGTAAAAAGATGAAAGACTCAATTAGAAAATAAGACATTCATTTTTCATCTCAAAATTGTTGAAATCTTTCCTCTATCATCTCTTCTTTCATTAAGTTTGTTCTCATGGCCTGATAACATTTTTATTCTTTTGCCATCAGTAAATAAAGGTAGTCTTTCCTTTTTTATTCTTTTAAGACTTTCTCATTATCTTTGATGTTCGTTCTTTGACTATGGTTATGTCTAGATGTGAAATATTTTTCTTAACCTATTTAACACTCATTAATCCTTTCTAATCTGAATAGTTTTTTAAACAATTTTATAAAATTTCAGTTATTTCAGTAAAACTTCTTTTTAATACTTCTCTCTTCTTTGGAAATCCTACATAAAGGACTTATGAAGCCTCTCAAACTATCCCCCATATATCAAAAATGTCATTCTGTATCTTCTAAGCCTGGGTAAATTCCTTAGTATTATATTTTAATTCACTATTGTCTCTTCAACAGTCTAAAGTATATCTTGTTCACTAAACATATATTCAAGAATATATTTTTCATATACAGTATTTTACATTGTGTTTTTATATCCACTTGTTCTTATTATAAACCATTCATTTGTTGAAGGAACTGGGTCATTTATTTGGCCTGTACAATTTCCCATATTCTGGACTAAAATGATACCATGAGGATTCAATCATATAAAACGCTCTTCTATTTTTTTGATTTTCTATAAACTACTAGCTAGATGTAGCAATGTATAGATTAACATTCAATTTTTCAATTTTTGTTTAAAGTCGGGGTGGCAGGTAAGACTCAAAGTGTTAACTTCAAGTGCTATCTCTGCACAGCACCTTCTATTTCCAGTATCTACATGCAGCATTATCTCCCCTTTATTAATAAGTGGATTAAGTGATAGTTCTGGAAAATCAATTAGTATCCATGGTACACTGATCACTTTGACAGGTGGATCATACTCTCAACTATATTTACAATCTTACTTTGAGCAGTTGAAAATTTAATGTATCAAAGGGAAGCTGTGGCAGATCCAATACTGGTTTATGCAAAGTCTGATAAAATTAAAAAAACAAATCAATAAGGTAACAGTAGGAAATTAAAGAATTATTCTTTCTATGATAATAATACATTGAAAGCTTCTCCAAGACTTATTAATGGTAAGTCACTAAAATAAAGGGTATATTATTTAGGTGTTGAAGATTGAGATAAAATAATAAAAAATGATATGGATTCTGTACTTAATATTGCATGGCTGAGCCAAGGTGAACAGGATTTATGCTTCCACTGGAAAAAAACTAAAAAACTGCATGAAGTATAACTTTTTGATGTTGGATATCAGGCAGAGCAGGAAAATAATTTGTGAGAGTTGTGTAACAAAGAAGGTGAGTCTTACAGTTGGCTCCGATCATGGCCTGCCAGGGAGCAGTATTGACAGGGGACTTAGGCAGAGCCTGGGTATATCCCTGAATTGAGGAGGAGGAGCTCACACTGTAGAGGACAATGTGGCTAAATTTTATAAGGCACAGTACTAGAAGGGAGAGCTGCACAGACAGTGAGCTCTGGAGAGCTGCAGAAACACCCTTCAACTTCTCAGTTCAATACTAAAAGAGCACACAGATGTGAACAAACCATCCAAGGCTGGGGAAAGAATTTCAAGAACAGAGAGAGCAATCTCTGGAGAAAACACAGGATAGGAATACTTTGTGTTCCAATGATCCAGAGCAGATAAACCTTATAATTCCAGCACATTGGGCAGAATACAAAAAATGGTATTATTTTAGTATTGGGGGAAAACCATGCTTAGATTAAAAGCTACTCTGGTCCAGTTAACAAACCTTAAAAACAAATCTTGAAAGAATCAAACATTATTATGAAAAAAAGTAGATGAGTACTGTTAAGAATATAAGATTATCTAACACCCAACAAAGTAAAACTCACAATGCCTGGAATCCAATAAAAACTGACAAGCATACAAAGCAGCAGGAAAATGACCCATAGTGAGAAAAATCAATAGAAACAGAACTATAAATGATATAGATAATAAAACTAGCAAAATAGGACTTTAAAACAGTTGTCATAACAAGTATATATGTTCAAGAGGAGAGCATGGAAGAGATAAACATGAAGAAAACAACATAAAACATCAGAACTGGTCAAAACTAGGTGTAAAGAGTAAACTCTTACATGCAACAAAAGCAAAAAGATAAATTACAAAGGATACAAGATAAGTATGGCAGCAGGTTTCTTTCTAGTTTTTGATGAGTCAAACTGGAGAAAATGGATCAATTCCTTTAAAGTACTTAAAAAAGTCAACCTAGAAATCCATACTGAGAAAAAACACCTTTCAAAAATGAAGGTGAGGGGGCTGCCCTCTCTCTTTGTCCCTGTCTCTCTGTCTGTCTCGCTGCCCTCTCTCTCTCTCTGTCTCTGTCTCTCTGTCCCCTGGCTCTCCCTTGTCTCTATCCCTCTCTCTCTCCCTCCCTCCCTCCCTCTCTTTCTCTCTCCCTCCCTCCCTCCCTCTGGGGCAGCCACTCTCTCTTTCAGATAACAAAATCTCTTGCGTGGGCCCGTGTCTCCTGAGTCCTTCTGGGTTTATCAAACAAAAAAAAGTTATTCATGTAGCATGGTACTGTGCATCTCACTTGGCCTACCACTGAATTACTGAAATAACTGAATTTGTGATCCCACTCATTACTCATTATTGATTTATGAATTATCTAGAGGACTGACTGTGGATGAGGACATAATGTCCTTCACTAGAGAGAGACATCATGAGATCACAAGTCAAACTTACGCCCAACAACCCCCACTCTACACTTTGCCCCTTCTTGAAAGCCTTAAAAAGACAGAACCCTCAGTCTTTCAGTGTGCCTCTTCTCT
This sequence comes from Manis pentadactyla, assembly GCF_030020395.1. Taxonomy (NCBI): domain Eukaryota; kingdom Metazoa; phylum Chordata; class Mammalia; order Pholidota; family Manidae; genus Manis; species Manis pentadactyla. The sequence continues at coordinate 67,927,965 of NC_080019.1, read as the reverse complement.
GAGGATGCCTGCACTTTTTCTTTCTTTAAGTGCGTACCTTTAAATAAAGCTTTCTCACTGCTCAAAAAAAAAAAAAATGAAGGTGAGGGTGAAGTAGTGGGAAAATTCTCTCCCCCACAGAAAAAAAAAAAAGACAAAACAATCATTTACAGTCATTTCAGTTTTCTGGCAATCAACCAAAAAATATGAGAAGCATTTATTCATAAAAAACTGCTGAACACTGGGTTAAAACAGCAGAATTCTACAGCATTCCAGAATGGAACTAACCCCTTCAAACACCATAAACCCCAAATCAGCAGGTGCAGTAGAGTTACCAGAGTTGAGGTTGCCCATAAAAACCACCAGTTTTACAATAAGGCTTCTCTCTCACTTACCAACTTTACATTTCCCTGTATGGCCCCGAAAGATGACTGGTTAGCCAGAGACGGGTAAGATTCCTCAAGGGAGGAACAACCTAAGACAGGCACAGTCGCAGGGGGCCATCTGGTGAGAAAATGGGGAGCAGCAGAGGTGAGGCTTAGAACCTCCCCCCTCATGTTCTGAGAGAAATCTTCTGCATACATGGATGTTTATTGCCCTCGTCTAGCTCGGATTAACACATAGTCTACAGGCACACACTTGATCATCTACATTTGCTCTCTTACAACACTAAACTCTGTTTTCTACCTTTATCTCGTATCTACCTACCACTTCAGCATTTTATTAAAAATAATAATAATAGAGAAATGTGGCATCCACATATAAATCAAGTTTAAAAATCAAATGAATATTCATATTTGAACTGACTGTGTATAGTTCATAATGCATGAACAAAACCAAAAGCTGCTGAGATGACTGCCCTTGCACTGTTCACCAAGTAACTTATTCACTATGTAAGAATTTGTACTCCATGTAAGAATTTGTTCGTTATGCATCAGAAGATTGGAGACTGACGAAAATTAGGCTTGGGGTGGATTAATATTGTGCATTGAGTATTGACCCCCCTATACAGAAATTTATTGTTGTTAACAACTATTTGATCAATAAATATGAGAGATGCCCTCACAAAATATATATATATATATATATATATATATATATATATATATATATATATATATATATAAACACACTTCCAATTGTAAAATAAATAAGTAACCGGGATGTAATGTATAGCATAAGGAATATAGTCAAAATATTGTAACAACTTGGTATGGTGATAGCTGGTACCTAGAATTATCATGTATATAAATGTTGAATCACTGTGTTGTACACCTGAAACTAATGTAATGTAATACTGTGTGTCAACTACCCTTCAATAAAAAAATAAAATAAAATAAAAAAACCACCAGTTTTAATGTTGAGGGAGTGGCCTTGATTGGGAGTCAAGTGCTAAATACCTACACCCAAGGAAGACACTAATAAAAAAAGCAAACTATAGAAAACAAATGGGAAAAGACCAAAGCCTTGCTTACATAAATTCACACTGCCACCTGGGTTGGGCTAAGCATACAGGTGGACTAGCCAAAAACAAATGCAAGAGTAATCTAAGCATACCCATGTTATCTGCACATCTGGCTGATAGGGAGACTGTGCCCAAGCACTCACCAGTCCCCAAAAAAGGTCCCAAGAAGGCAAGGGTGTGGCGGAAAATCAAATCCAGGCTGGACTTGAATTTTACTTCAACTCTGAATGTACTCCTCCCTCATCCACATTCAGCACCACTGGCAGGGGGTGAAAGCCCTCTTGGGAGTTCTGGTAAAAGTTCTTACCAGTCACTGGGTGACCATGAAATATGCAGCCACATGGACAATCCCTTTGGAATCGATGCAAAAAAAAAAAACCCAAAAAGCAATTGAGTAGAGATTATCAAGTGGTTGTACAGGGCAGAGAGACAAATTTCCTAAGATTAAGTAAATTATTAAAGAACAAAACACCCAACAACACAACTAACCTGAGGGGAAAAAAAATCAGAACCCAAATTTGCTACAATGTGTTATATAAAATGGGCAGTTTCTAACCAAAAAAATATGATATATGCAAAGAAAAAAGAAAGCATTACTAATATTTAGGGACTGAAACAGTTGAAACTGTGTCTCTGAGACAAACCAGCTGGTAAATTTAGCAAAAGTTTAAAAGCTTCTAATAAATATATCAATGGATTGAAAGAAACCATATTTAAAGAACAAAATGAGAACATGACAATGACTTAGCCAAGAGTATATCATGAGGAAGAAGCACAAACTATAAGAATAGGACCAACTGAAAAGTACAGTAACAGAAATAAAGAACTCATGGTTTCAGCAGCATATTTGAGCTGGCAGAAGAAACATTGAACCTAACGATAGGTAAACAGAAATTATCCAAAGAGGAGAGATTTAAAAACACTGGGGGAGAAAAAAGGAAGACATCTCCAGAAACCCGTGAAACAATATCATGTATACCAGTTTATGTGCCCAAAGAGTCAAAACAAAGAGAGAAATGGGTAAAAAGTATTTGAAGAATCAATGGCTAAAAGCTTCTGAAATTTGATGAAAAAATTGTCTACATATCCAAAATGATAAAAAAACTCTTAGGATAAATACAAAGAAGCCCATAACTAGATGCATAATAATAAGCAAATTGTCAAGAGCCAAAGAAAAAACTTTTAAGAAGAAAAATGAAAAAAACAAAAAACAAAACAAAAAAGTGACTAATAGTGTACAGAGAAGTACAATTAACAGCAATTAACAGAAATAATGAAGACCAGTAGGTATTGAAATGACAATGAAAGTATTGCAATGAAAAATTACATTGTCTACCAAGAATTCTATATCCAGAAAAACTCTCAAAAATGAAGTTAAATAATGTTTCCAGATAAAGAAAGACTGAGAGAATATGGTGCTAGCAGAACTGCCTTAACAAAAAACAGTAAATAAAGTCTTTTAAACTGAAATAAAATAACTCTATATAGTAACTCAAATTCATAGGAGAAAATAAAGGGTGCTAGAAATGTTAAGAGGATAAAGAAGATGGCATAAATACTTCTTTTCTTCTCTTACTTTCATTAAAAGTCACATAAGACTTATATAGTAATAATGGTTAACATGGTATTGTTGGTTTAATAATAAACGTAAAATATACATGACAACGGCACAAAGGAAGGGCAAGAAAATGGAGCTATACTGGAGTAAAGATGCTCTATGTTTATTAAATTAAATCATTTTAGTGAAATATAGTTTCTGATAACTTATGCTTTATATTGTAATCCCTAGAGCAACCATAAAGAAAATAACAGAGATAGTTAAAATTATTAGACAATTAAAAAGACAACATCCAATTGTAAGTGGTCTACAGGAGACATACTTCATATTTAAAGACACAAACAGATTTAAAGCAAAAGGACGACAGAAGATATATCACGCAAAAAGTAAGCATAAAAGAGCTAGAGGTATTTATTATCAGACAAAGAAATCTTTAAGAAAAAAAAATACTAGAAAAGGACATTTCATGATGATAAAAAAGTCAACACAACAGGAGGTTATAAAAAAACAGCAGAATAAACTTTTTATATGTACATGTAATGTTTTCAGTAATCCAATTGGTTGAGGGAAAAAATCTTATTAAATATAAAATGACTGAAATTCTCAAAGTATTCTTACTAACTATAATGTAATTAAATAAAAAATTAATAGCTAAAATTAATTTGGAAAGGCTTCAGATATTTGGAAATCAAACAAAATAACTCATGATTCAAAGAAAAATCACAAAAATATGGAAATATGCTGAATAAAAATAAAAATACAGCATAACAAAAGTCATGTCACTAAAGAAGTGCTTTGAGGGAAATATAGTTTAAAAGGCTAGATAAGATGTTTATTGCAGCACTATTTACAATAGCCAAGATATGGAAGCAACTTAAGTGTCCATCAGTAGATGAATGGATAAAGAAGATGTGGTACATATATACACAATGGAATATTATTCAGCCATAAGAAGAAAACGAATCCTACCATTTTCAACAACATGGATGGAGCTAGAGGGTATTATGCTCAGTGAAGTAAGTCAGGCAGAGAAAGACAAATACCAAATGATTTCACTCATCTGTGGAGTGTGACAACGAAGCAAATCTGAAGGAACAAAACAGCAGCAGACTCACAGAACCCAAGAATGGACTAGTGGTTATGAAAGGGGAGGGATGGGGAACAGAGTGAGAAGGGGATTGAGGGGTATTATGATTAGTACACATGGTGTGTGGGGGGGATCATGGGGAAGACAGTGTAGCACAGAGAAGACAAGCAGTGACTCTGCGCCATCTTATTACACTGATGGACAGTGACTGCAATGGGGTATGGGAGGGGGGGCCTCATTAATATGGGTGAATATGGTAACCACACTGGTTTTCATGTGAAAACCTTCATAAAGAGTATACATCAGTGACACCTTAAAAAAAACTGAAGGAACAAAACAAAACAAAATAAAATAAAATAAAAGGCTACATAAGAAAGGAAGGATATAAAATCAGTAATTTGACTTTCCACCTTACAAAACTAGAAAAAGATGAATTAAAACTAAAGCAATCAGATGGAAGGAAATACTAACAACTGAAGCAAAAGTCAATTCAATATGAAATACATAAAGAATGAAATGAAAAGTTTATTCTTTGAAAAAATAAAATTGATAATCTTTAGCTAGACTGATCAAAACAAAAAAGAAGACAGAAATTACAATATCAGGAATGAATATAGCAGACATTCTGCCCTACAGAAATGAAGAGGACTGTAAGGAAATACAACGAACAACATTATGCCATACAATTTGCAATATACATGAAATGGATACATTGTCTGAAAGACACAAATTACCATAATGAATCAACAAGAAATAGAAAACTGATATAGAGCTATAATAAGAGATGTAATTAGTGACTGAAAATTTTCACACAAAGAAAAACCTAGGCTTAAAGGGCTTTCCTAGTAAATTCTACCAGAAAAATAAGATAGAAATAAAACGAGTATTTCATAAACTTTTTCAGAAAAAGAGCAGGAGGAAACATTTTCCAGTGTATTTTATGCCCCTGTGACAGTAGACACAAAAATCCTTAACAAAATATTAGGAAACTGAATCTAGTAGCATATAAAAAGGATAATATACTATGACCATGTTGAATTTTTCCCAGAATGCAAAATTGGTCTAATATCTGAAAATCAATGAAAGCAATATACCATCTTAACAAAATAAGGGAAAAAAACTGTATTTCCTCTTAAATTAAACAGGAAAAATAAACAAAATAAAAAAAAAAAAACACCGAACAAAATTAGGGTAGGAGGAAATTTCCTCATCCTACTTAAGGGTATCATTATAAACCATACAGCTAACAACATCACACTTAACCTTAAGGACTGAATGTTTTTCCCTTAAAATTAGGAACAGAGCAAAGAGGCAAAAAAAGAAAAGAAAAAGAAATTAAACACACAGAAAGTATTAAAACTGCATTCATAGACAACATTATGCTGTGTGTAGAAAATCCTAAAGAATCTACAAAAATAAAACCCAAAACTATAGCGTAAAAGTATTTTCTTAATTCTTTGCGAATAAAATTACTGCATTTTTATATATTAATAAGGAAAAGTCTAAAAACAAGAAAACAACTTCATTTATAATAGCATAAAACAGTGAAAACAAATAAATTTTTAGCAAACGTAGTATAAGACTTGGGCACTGAAAATCACAAAAAATTGCTAATAGAAATTAAAGGATATCTAAGTAAATGGAGATACAATCTACACTCACAGATTGGAAGATTCAATTTTGTGAAGAAGGCAATTTTCTGCAAACTGGTTTGTAGCTTCATTATATTCACCATTAAAATTCTAGCAAGGTTTTGTGTAAAAATCAGCAAGCTGATCCTAAAATTTATATAGAAATACAAAGGATCTATAATAGTCACAAGTTTTGAAAAAGAACAAAGTAGAAGGATTTAACACTACTAAATTTTTAATTTTTATTCTAAAAGACAAATATTGTATGTTCTTACTTACATGAATCTAAAAACGCAGAACTCACAGAAATGTAGAGTAGAATGGTAGTTGCCAGAGGCTGGCGGTTAAGGGGGAGGAATGAGAGGTTGGTCAAAAACTACAAACTTCCAGTTATAAGGTAAGTTCTGGGGATCTAATGTACAGGGAAACAATACTGTATTACATACTTGAAAGTTGCTAAGAGAGTAAACCTTAAATGTTATCACCACCACACAAAAAGAGGCAATCATGTGAGGAGATGGAGGTGTTAACTAACCTTACAATGGTAATCATTTTGCAGTATATATCATCACACTGTACCCCTTAAACTTACATATGTTTGTTAAGTCAATTACATCTCAATAAAGTTAAAAAAACACTTACTCTAAAGCTACTACAATCAAAACAGGTGGCACGGGTTTAAGGATAGACAGATTGGAATATCCAGAAATAAAACGTTGCATTCACGGTCATTTAATTTTCAAGAAAAGTGCCAAAGCAACTGAACTGGATGACAGTGCTTGGATGAATGAGTATTTAAATGCAAAAAGCAGACTTAACTCCTATATCATACCATATAAAAAATTAACTTAAAAAATAGTTCATAGATTTTAATTGAAAAGATCAAATAATTAAACATCTAGAATAAGGTACAGAAGAAAATTTTGGGTTAGGCAAAATGTTCACAGATATGAGATTAAAAGCATGACCACAGAAGAAAAATTTATACATGAATTCATTCAAACTGAAAACTTATGCTCTTCAAAAGGTATCATTAAGAAAATGGAAAGAAGGCCTTAGGCTGGGGGGGGTGGAACTGCAAATACTTTATGCGATTATGGACTTGTATCAAGAATACAAAAAGTATTCCTATAAAATCCCTCGATAATTGTTAGAATAAACAGAAAATCGATTTGGATAAAAAAAGACTTGAACAATACTATCAATCAATTTTGAAATAATTTTAACATAAAACCAAATGCACTACATACTATTTTCCTGAGTGAGTACTTCTCAAGATAGACCATCTTGTGGGACACAAATCCCAATAAATTCAAAAGAGTTCAAATCATACAAAGTAGGCCCCCTCACCACAATGGAATCAATAACAGAAGAGTTCTCAGAGATTTATAACCTATAAATACCTCACTTTTAATAATCCACAGGGGAAGGAAAGAAGTCAAAAGGAAAATTACAAAAGTATTTCAAAGTGAATGAAAAGGGAAACACAAAACCCCCAAATTTAAGGGATACAGCTAAAGCAGTGCTGAGAGAAAAATTAGTAGGAGTAAAATCCTGTATTAGGAAAAAAAAAAAGGCCCCAAATCATTACCTCAGTTTTCACCTTGAGAACCTAAAGAGGAAATGAAACCCAAAGAAAGCAGAAGAAAGGATGTAAGAGAAGAAATCAATGAAACAGAAAACAGAAAAAGAGAGACATTCAATGTAATCAAAATCTCATGTTTTAAGAAAAATAAATACAATTGATTAGTTCTGGACAGACAGAGAGAGAAGTGAAACCACCAATATTAGGAACAACTTTATGCTGATACTTGAATATAACTGAACAACTTAGATGAATGTATCATTTCTTCTAAGACACAAAATGAACAGTCTTAGATCTACTGAAGAAACTGAAGTTATAGTTAAAAACATCTCTACAAAGAAAACTTTAGGCCCCAATAGTATAATTCATACCTGAAGAAGAAATAATATCAATTCTATTAAACTCCAGAGAATAAAAGAAGAGAGAATACACTGCAACTCTTTCTACAAAGCTAGCATTACCTTGGTATGCAAGAGCATTCAGAGACACTAAATAATATAAAAAGTTAAGAGATCTATAACCCTCCTGAACTTAGATTCATTTTCAGCAAATCACATCCAACAATATATAAAAATAATAATATATTATGATTATGTGGGTTTAGCCCAAGAATTTGTTACTATGTGAAAATCAACCAATTCACATTAACAGTCTTAAAAAAGAAAACCCAAATTATGATCTCAGTAAATGTAGAAAAGCATTTGACAAAATCCAACAACCATTCCTAATAAGTCTAAGAAAACTTGGGAATAGTAAGGAAACGTCCTCCAACTGATAAAGGGCATCTATGAAAGTGTGTTAACAGGCTTAATGATGAAAGATTCATTTTGCTGAGTGAAAGCCAGAGCAAAACAGCAACAATAACAAAAATCAGGATACATACTATGCAATTCCATTTCTATAAAATTCCTGAAAATCTAAACAAATCAGTTAGTCAATTAATGGCTGCTTGAGGATGGGGGATGGGGGAGAGTGGCCAGAATGGACTTGGGGAAGAATTACAAAGTGGCATAAGAAAACTTTTGAAGATGATGAATATATTTATTATTTTACCTGTGTAATTCCACAGTTGTATATATGTCCAAACTCATCAAATTATGCACTTACTATGTAATTTATTTATGGTAACTATCCTCTATAAAAGTTGTAATTATAAAACAGATTGCATGGCAGGTGATGGAAGTTCTTGCTTTTTTTCAAATCATTTGTCAATACTTCATTATACTTGTAGTTTATACAAGAAAGAGGATGTGAAACTCCAATCAGATAATCCATACTCAAAAGTCAAGTCCTTCGCCTTATTTTTTAATAGGTAAAATAAAAATTTTTGCAGATAAGCAAATAGTAGAAGAATTTATAGCTATCAGGCTGAAGTAAAATGGTAACAAAAACTCAAGAATGAGGAAAAGTGGAAATGGTAAATTTGTCAGTAGATATAAGCAATTTTGTTTTCTTAAAGTTTCCTTAAAAGCCACCTGACAGGTTTGTTTTGTTTAGTTTTACTAGCATAACCTATTTCCTTAAATCCCAAACTTCTGAAGTTTTAGGAATTGTGGGTGTGTTTTCCTTTCAGACATGTACAGTTTATTTCCCACACTCAGCATTATTTTCTTTTTAAATCAGCTATTAAAGTCTCACAGTGCATTATCACCCACATTTCTTCTAAAAGTTCTATTACCCATTATCGAAGTTATATGTAAATGTATTAAAGTTGCCTAAATTTCCTAATAATATTGGAGATGGTCATAAATTACTAAACAATTAGCTGTTTTCTGGTCAGTAATGCAGTGAATTTTATTTTTCTTTTTACATTTGACCTCATGTCTCCTAACTATGGCAACTACCAATCTGTTCTCTGTATTATTTGTCTTTCTCTGTCTTATTTCACTTAACATAATTTCCTCGAGGTCCATCCCTGAAGATGTCATTCTTTTTATGGCTGAATAATACTCCTGTGTGTGTGTGTGTGTATGCGTACACGTCTCTCTCTCACAGTTTCTTTATCCATTTATCCATCAATGGACACTTCAGTTGTTTCCATATCTTGGCTAAAATAATGCTGAAAAGGACACTGGGGTGCATGTATCTTTTCAAATTAGTGTTTTTTGTTTTCTGTAGATGAATATCCAGAAGATCAAAAGATTTTTCTATATTTGGAATTAAAACAAAATGTTTAAGTTATAATTTTTCATTAAAAAAACTAACTTCCTTCTTTTAACCAACTTTTAAAATTAACTGGCCAATTAAACTCTCAAATGTGTCTAAAGACAATGCTCTGTTATGTGTCACCACCTAAACATATCATAACATGCCTAATTAATGAAAGATAACAAGTGTGTTTATGATTCATTAATTTTCTATGAAATGTACATTTTAATAATGTAGTTAGGTTTCACTAAAAGACAAACTCATTTGCAATAAAGCATGACAAAAACTTCTTTGGAAATGCTTTGCTTCTACTTTCATGGGCGTAGCTGAAGGTAAAGAAGAGTGATGTATAGAGCTGTTACATTCTCTGCAGACAAATCCTTTTTTGTTTACTTTTCTACCATCTTAACAGGGGTATTTTTTTAAAGACTATTTGTTAATTTGGTCGTGGAACAAGATGAGTACCACAGAGCAGGAATCAGGTAATTTAATTTTTTCAAATATTAAGACAATCCTATCTTATTAAAGCCAACTTAACTTAATAGTATCTTACTGATTAATATTCCATCAGTACAAATGAAAGTACAATGAAGGCTTCTAAGAGTCTATGTTCATAATTTAGAGTGTGTCCACAGTGGCTGTGGCACAATTTCCTCCACAATAATAGTATGACATTTGTATAGTTTTTATAGCCAAAGTTGTGTTCCAGAAAACAAAACAAATAATTAGAGAGTTTTATATTTTTATAATTACCTAGAAATACAAAGATGCAATCAATTACTGAAGCTAAAAAATCTTCTAAATGATTTTTAAAATCCCTTACCGGTATCTATGAACAAATATACCCTTAAAAATAGAGTTCATCATATTTTCAATTTCATCCTGATTTTCTTGTAGCTGAAATAAAAAACAAAACAGTAAAAAATATAAATTAAAATATTGATATTATATTTGGAATGAAAAGTTCCAGTTGTTTTTAATTCTTGTTTATTCTCATTGTGAGTAATTATCAACCCTTTTTCTTACTTATTGTGAAAAGACGTCTGAAATTACCAGTTTTCTTGCAGTATTTCTATGATTTTACTACATTGGCTTTAGAGTCTAGGTCTGTCTCTCTCAACGCATATTACAAGATGATTAGCAAGGACTGCAGTCAGATTCCTATTTTCAATATATCACCTGCTTTGGTAACAGACCTCAATCTATACTTCTGTCCAAAGCAGCTCCCCAGCTTGATTGTGCCTTTCTTGGTAACAAATCATCCTTGATTATTGTATTTCCCATTGCACAATAATTTCTATTCCACCCAAAGTATCCAAATATTACTCTGCATCTGATTAGCCCATAACTGAGAGGAGGCCAAGTTCCCAATATAGGAGGCACAACAGAAGATAGCAAGGACCCTAGACATTAGTGATGGAATGCAGCAGCAAAATAAAATACTATAGCAGAGGCAAAGTAAGAGCTTATTCACTGCTCAAATGGCACAAAAACACTGATACAAAACTACATTCAAGGTGATATTTCTAATTTTTTTCTGCAGTAAAACTCAGTGAAATATTTGCTTTGATTACATACACAAATATGACAATAAAATTCCCTCAGACTTCTGTTGTATGCTTTGATTCAGATTTTACTGAAATAAGTTTGGGAATACTTTTACGTAAATCATCCCAATTATTTCAACTTACTGAAAGTTTAAAAAATGATTTTTGCTTCATTTATTACATGAAAAATAAATTTATAAGAGACATACATTTTAGTTAGCAATACTTAACTGAATCACAGTTTCAAAATTTATTTTCGTATTTCAGGTATGTATATGAATTGAATGGTGTTTCTCAAAAATTGATTTGCTGAAGTTCTGACCCACAGTACCTCAAACTTACTTGGGAACAGGTTTGTGACAGATATAAGTAGTTAAGATGGGGTCGTTCCAGAGTAGGGTGGGCGCCAAATCCAGTATGACTAATTTCTTTATAGAAAGGAGAAACTGGGAGATACACACACACACAGGGATAAGGCCATGTAAAGAGTGTGTTATTTTTGACTTCTAGCCTATTAAGGACTGTAAGATTATCGATAGATTTCTGTTCTTTAAGCCAGTCAGTTTGTGGTGGTTGTTACAGCAACATTTATTTAGTTTGTTGCTTCTTGTTGCCTATTATAACCCATTATTCACTGAAAGCAATTTACTTGAGGCAATGTGACATTATTCTTTTTTCAACTTAAAATGTAGACTAATACTGCAAATCTAAATACTTATTTCCTATGAGACAAATAAAAATGTCACCTACTAAAATCCAAGTTTAAGTTCACTTTCAACCTGTATATGAAAATTTAATTGTAAAACTGGAGCCAATTTTATTCACAGGAATGACTTATACATCAGCTAATATGTTGTCTTTGGCTTTCTCCTGGAAATACAGCTTTGCTGGCCCTCAGTTCTGATATTAGTATTTATTGTGCTTTCTGAGCTCAAAGCCTGATAATCACCTAACTCATAGACCACCTTTCAACAGTAGGATTGCTCTGTGATTCTACCATCAGACAGCACTCAGAAAATCACTGGTTCAATGTTTCAGTTTCATTCAAAACCTTTAAGATTAGATAATCTGACTTAAAAAAATTAAATTTAAAAATACAAATCTTTTTACAGAGAATATAAAAACTGATATATTTATTACACATTTACAGAACATAAAAATCTCAGTTACCATGAAACTTACCTCTTTGCGTTTCTGAAGTAGTAACTCTAACCTTTCATTGGCTCTCTTCCCAATCATTTTATTTCTCTCAGCTTCATATTGTCTCTGGGTATTATCCTGATGAATACTGAGGTTTAAGGCAACATTCACCAGAGCAGTCATGAGCTTCATGGCTATGAAGTAAAGGAAGACCACAGTATTCATCTATGATTCAGACCTTTATCACTAAGACTACAAATTTATAACAGAGATGGTTGAAGGGAGGAGACTAGTCAGTTTGCAGGTTTTACAATCAGGCATAATTTAAATTAAAATAATTATTTTATAGAAATGAACTTGTCATCTTAGTCTGCAATATACTTTTCTCTACCTCAGTGTTCCTATATCTTGGCTTTTAACATTTCCCACTTAAAAAGTCTCATCCTAATTATCAGCAGGAAGGATTAAAGTAGTATCTTTGACAACCCTTCTCCCCAGCTGTCAAATACACGCACTCTAGTGAGGAAATAGGAATACTAATTAAACCTATTGATGATCACCAGTTCTGTGTATACAAATTACTTCCTGAATACCTTTACTGAGATGTGTCAAAGGATCTTACATGTTTACAATCAATTCACGATCTTTACCAACAAAGTTGGTCCTTTCTCTGTTTCTCACCTCAGTGAAAGGCATAACCTTCAAACCTTGAAAAATAGACCAATCCTACCAAAATCAACAAATTCATTAAAAATGTGTTCTGATTGACCTATTTTCCCAAGTTACTGTGTTAATGTACCTTTAAATATTCACTTTTATCCTAAATTTTGTTAAATATGTTATCTTCTCTTTCAAGTAATGACATAAACCTTAAAACTTTTATCTATTCTTACTTATTTTCATTACTGGGATGGTTAAGAGTGTAGGAATATTAGCAAAGGAAGAGAGTCTGGAGGAAAATAATTTCCATTTTTCTCCCTTTTAGTATATTCATCAATAAAAACAAATGTTGAGCTACAAAAAATGAACTGATCAGTTTTTTGGAGGAAATGATACACTCATTTGCAAACATATCTATAGCTAAATATGAGTATGCATTTCTTTTAAGACTTGACTGTTTCTCTTTAAGTACAAACATAAAGACATGTTGCTATATCTCTACCTACCTACCTACCTACACACACACACATAATTTGTTAATCTGAAACACTGTATTTTGGCCAATTCCATGTTAGTAATAGTGATTGCTGTTGCCTTAAACCAAAGTAAAGATAAAATTCCTGAAAACAAAATGTATTTAAGTTTGTGACCACTAAGAAATGCATTTAATGAAAATGTTTCCCTTTTCCTTAGATATAGTGTCTCAATAAAGTCAACTGAGAAATATTCTTGTGCTGTGAAATGTGGACTAGTAATTTTACAGCATTTTTTATTGTTAGAATATCTGGTGATACTCTGAAGGTTAAAAGTATTTTAGGAATTAATCTGTAGAAAAAAATGAAAATAGCTCAAAGACAGGAGGCATCTGGGGCATTCAAAATGCCCACCTCAGGGATAATAGTTTAAAAGAGCTTGTCCTAAGCATACAAAGTCATACCCAATGAAACTTCAGTATATACTTCTAGATCCCTAAAACAAAATGACTTGAACATCAAGGAGTTCGAAAGCATTAAGATCAAGGAGTTGGAAAGCATTAAAATTAACAACAACCTTGGCTGGAATTTGCCAGTGGAAGCTGAGACATGCATTGCCTTGAACTTAATGGGTTTTACTTTCAGCTATGTATCTCCCTGTGAACCGAATTCCCAATTCCAACTGTCATTGTGTAATGACCCTCCTCCAACCTTACATACATAAACAACAAAATAATCAACATGCTAAAAGAAAAATGCAAAATGGTCAATACATTTTCATTAAAGGATTAGATAGGATATAGCAGTATTTACTGAGATAAATGTTTATGAATCTGTAAAATTTAAACTTCAGTACAATGTTCATTTCACATACCAAATATAAGCAAATAAAGAGACTTCCTTTTTAATGACACAGATATAACATGGGGATTGTGATGTTTTACTGAGTCTATTGAAAAAAAACTCATACCTGCATGGGGTGAGCACTAATTAAATTTTACTGGTAAACTAACAGAATTATTTTATGAATTAACAATCTTACAGGAATCCAGCCTGGATTCTGTGACATGGACTTTTAAGTGGTTTCTCCTTATCTACCAAAGATAACACTTCATTTAGCCTTCACATTTAAACTGCTGGCTGTAGAATGGCAAACTTGTTCTAGAGCAGTTACTCAGAGTTTGTAGTCTACAAGTTGGTTTTGACCCCAATTTGCTTATTACCAGTTCATTATCATTACAAATTTGAAAGAAGTTTAGAAATTTTTATAACAATCTGAGTGATCTTATGTCTATTATATCAATAAAATGGCACTAAGAAATACACATTTCATTTTTCCTTATATCCATTCTATCACATTATACGAAACTACTAGGTTGTCACAAATTGGTAATTAAATATTCATTTTTTACCACAGAATGTTCAAGAAACACTTATTCAGTGCTTCCCAATTCATCTATCACTGCAACATGTACTGAGCATTGTTCTACATACCAGAAGTACAAAAGTGAACAAGACAGAGTGTCTGCCCTTGTAATTTTATATTCTATGAGGAGAAGACAATTAACAAATAGATAATATACAAATGAATAACTGTCAATTAATGGAAAATCTACAAAGAAAAACATAGTATAGTTAAAAAAAAAAGTATGGTAGGAAGGTTAAAAGAGTAAAGAGAGTTATCAGGAAGAAAGACCTCTCTGAAGAGCTCATATTTAAGCATGAAGTGAGGGAATAAGCCTATGATTATATGACAGAACAGCAGTCCACAGACAGGAAATAAAAAGTGCAACTATCATGAGGAAGTCACTCATAAAAGAGAAAAGTATTTAAGTGGGGCTGAGGCATAGAAATAGGCATAGTCAAGAGGTGAGGTTGAGGAGAAAATGGAGAGCCAAGGTTACTAGTGGGTTCTACCAGGATTTGGTGAGGACTCAGGAATTACATCTAAATGAGGTAAGACTCACTGGAGAATATAATGTGGGTAAGAAATAGTCAAATTTACATTTTAAACTGCTTTGTGAATAGATGATAAGAGAGTAAAAGTGCAATAAGGGAGACTAAACAGGAGAACACTGAAAGAGAGCTGAAAATATCTGCCCAAACTTTGTAATGATGATTCTCAAGTTTTTGGCTTTGAGCAACTCAGTGAAGCAATGCTGACTAGGATTAAAGTGGTAGCAAGAGGTAGAGAGAAATGGTTAGATGTGAAGTATATTTTGAAGGTAAAGTTTAAAGAATATGATAGATTATAATGTAGGAACTAAGAGAAGTAGAAAAGGCAAGGTAATTTGTGCTTATGAGGTACCTAAGTGAAATGTCTACAGAAATACAATTCTAAGTCATCACCAAAGATAATGGTATTTAAAGCCATAAAACTAGATGGCACATCCATCCAATGGATAGCTGTCAGCTATCAGAAAAGTGACACATGATTTGTGTGCTGAAAATAAAAGCCTGCCAAGATATTTGTTGATGGAAAAAAAAGCAAGATGCCTATCAGAGTATGTATTATGCTATCATTCATACAAAAAGGAATGTTATCTACTTTTATGTGCCATTCACCCTTCTAAGCTCTTTACACATACTTATTCATCTATACCTCACAATTCTATCAAGTAAGTACTATTATAATTATTTCTTTTTTACATAAGAGAAACCTGAGACACACGTCAGCTAAGAGATTTCCCAGTTACACAGCCAGGAATTGGCAGAGACAGAATTTGATTACAGTCATGCTTTACATATAGTTCAAGTTCTTAATCACTACACACTATACTGCCTCTCACTGAGTATCTATGTGCTATTACATTCATAACCTATCTTTGGAAAACTATATAAGAAAATGGCAAGTTTGGTTGCTTTCAGGGAAGAGAATTTAATGGTTGAGAGCTATAGGTTGAAGAGTGACATTTCACATATAAACTTTAAAAAATTTTAAATCATGTGACTGTATTATCTCTCTCATCATCATTATTTTTTAATAGAAATAATGAAACCATGGTTTTGGTTTTCATTTTATTCACTGAGAAGTGAATAAAAAGAAAAGAAAAAAAGGTCTGAAGACTGAATCCAAAGATAATATTTAAAATTTAGTTTTCTAAGATCCACTAGGACAGTGTAGTATTCCAGAAAACAATTGGAGACAGTGCTTCAGGAAGGAAGTAGCAGCTATGTCTTTCAAGCTGACAAGTAGGAGCTGCCCAGTGATATGGACTATAAGAAGGTAATGCTGACTTCCACAAGTAGAGGCAGTGAAATGGCAGAGATAGGAACTCGACTGGAATGGTTTAAAAAGAATAAGACAGTGAGTAGATACAGTGAAAAGATCAGAGATGGCAAACAAACAATTCTCTGAAATTTGCTCTAAAGAAACAGAGATAAGGGATTGTAGCTAGAGGGGCAAGAGGAAACAAGGTAGGATATAATGGTCAGTATTATGCATCAAGTCGGTAACACTACAGTATCTAGTTATTTAATCAAACACTAATCTAGGTATTACTGTGAATGTATATTGTAGGTATGGTAACATCTATCCTGAGTTAGTTTTAAGTAAAGGAGATTACCCATTTACCTAAATAAATAAGGTGGCGGGCCTCATCCAGTCAAATAAAAACCTTAAAAGAAAAACTGGTTTCCTGGAGAAGCAATTTCTGCCTTAGGACCACAACTCCTGTCTGTTTCCAGCTTGCTGGCCTGCCTTACAGACAGACTTCAATTTGCCAGCTCCCACACAAATGCGTGAGCCAATTCACTGAAATAAATCCACCTCTTACCAAATACATGTATCTTTGTATGTCTATATATGTGTGTTTATATATTTAAGTAACTATATCTCCTATTTGTTCTGTGTTTCTGAGATCCCTAAATGCTACAGACTGTTTCTAAAAAGATAAGAGCTATTACAACACATTAGTATAATGATAAAAATTATCTAGCAAAAGGGGGTAACCTGAAGTCATGAAAGAGTGAGAACAATTTGAACAGCAAAGTTCCTGAGGTGGTGAATAGTAATTGAATCTACTGCAGAAGGGCAAGGATTGACCTTAGATAGAGGGTACTGTAATAAAAGAAAAAGCAGAGTATATGGGTATGGCTGCACCTAGATATGTAGATTTAATCCTTGAAGGATTCTCTTCTATTAAGCAATCAAGATAATCAGCTAAGTGTAAAGAAGAAAGGACAGAGGATATATTACAGGTCTGAGGAGAAGGTATGAAATAATCTTGTAAGAAAGTGGGAATATCCATGGAGCAGAATACTGTAATAGGAAATAGGATTACAGTAATTACTGCAATATGCAGAAATAAAGGTCCACTTGTGAGAAAAACGTAAAGCACATCCACTATGATTATGTGTTTTTCTTTAGCCACTTTCAGCTGTTCTGGTGAAGGTGTGGAGCAGGAGATAAGATGGGGTTTTTATAGAGGTATGATCGAGGGAGAGAGTGGCAAGGATTTTGAGGGTGTAAAGAAGGATGTGATCATAACAGTTCTGGATGATGGAATTTAAGCTAGGAAAGTGGAGGAAGTGAGAAGGGGAAGTACACTAAATATACAGCATCAAAGGATTTAAAGTCCAAACAGAAGAAAAACAATACTGGAGCTGGGAACATAGAAGAAAAACACTGGAACACTGGAAGTAGTTACTGGGAAATGGGATACTGAAATTAAGATAATGGACATAGACCATTTTAATCAATATCAAACAACTTGCATTTATGTGTCCCTAAATATAAAAATGAAAACTAAAAAACTGCATTTATATTTAGTGATACCTACTTTACTTTTTTTTTGATACCTACTACACTTTTGAAAACCAATACTGTAACCCCTGGAAACATGTCTGATAATGACATAAACTAAATTATTAAGAGAGGTAGGATTATATTCCAACTTCAGTTAAAAAAAAACTTAAAAAGTCTACAACAATCTTACTTTCCAAATGATGAAGATTTAACCATTCACATTCTTTTAAAACCAAACAAAAATAACGAGAAAACAATTTTCATCTTCAATAAATCCAGAAAAATGCCTGCAACCCCAAATCACAATATATTAGTACATGCATATGGGAAGCAGAAAGATGAGCAGAGACCATACAAATCAAACCAAAAGGCTGAAAAAGCCTGACAATTATACCTAAGAGGAAAAAAAACTTTTTTGCTCTGTAGAACCCAGAAGCATTCAGGAATCAGAAGTACTAGATTATACCAAAGATGGAGTGAGATATGGTCTGAAAAGAGAATTATTTCAAAGTTTGAATAGTAATTAATTAAATCCCCAAATCTTCACTCCAGCCTAGGCAGTCAGGCAATTCTTCCACCACACACCCATCTTCAAAGTCCATAGGTTTATTTTCTAAAAAAAATAAGACAGAGATTTGGAATCATTAGACACAGAGAAGGAATTTGTGTGAAAGTGCAGAGTACTACTTAATACTGCCAAACTCCCAAGTGCTAGACAATAACCAAACTTAAGAAGATTGAAAAGACCCTTCTGTAAAGAAGCTGAACTGCTCCAAGGAAAATAATTACCAATACCAACAATTTAGGGACTAGAATGAAAATGTTAGCTGACTATCCTACAATGATGCCCACAAAAGAAGCCAGAGTCACTGCTTTATCCTGTCCCAACACAACACAACACAACACAACACTTACCCTCTCTGGCAATCGGCATTTTAGTATCTCATTCTCAGCAATGAGCACAGAGCCAAGGAACAGAAATTTGAAGAAAAGTTTCCAACATGAAGATAATGATAAAAGGAGAGAATGAGAAGAGAAAAGGTGAGAGTAGGGAGCAGAAACAAATTTCAGGATAATTATGATTGTCAAAGAGATAACAGACAATACTACATCAACAAAACAATGTTTAAAAAAAGACTTGAAGAGTAAGAACTCTTAGAAAACTTAAAATTATGGTCAAAATTAAGTTCAGCAAAATTGAGGAACACAAGAAAAATGACATGGCTAACAAATGGAAATTAGAAGAGAAATAGTAAGAAACTCAGAACTGATTCAAGAGATTAGTATCCAAGCAATTAAACAAAGAGAGCCCACAACAATGAGTGGGAAAAAAAATTATATACATCAGGGTACATCACACTGATATTTCAAAAACCAGAAACAAAGAGAAAAGTCTAAAAGCTTCTAAAGACAAGAAACAGGGTCAGAATCAAAAGTTGAAACAGCTTGAACTTCTCAATAGCAGCATTGGAAGGTAGAGGAAATATTTTGAAGATAATTTTCAATGATGAATTGTACATTGGGTCAATTAAATATACTTTTCAGGGATGTAAGGTCTCAAATATACTTCCCCAACACTCTTTGCTCAAGAAGCTGTCAAAGATATGCTATCCAAAATGGAGACAATAAATTGAGAGAGAGAGAGAGAGAGAGAGAGAATATAAGAATGAGAATGAGAATGAGAATGATAGGGGATCCAACAAAAGATGAAGGATCCAAACAATGGCAGCAAAGGTAAATAACTTAAAGGACATCAAAGATTTTAGAAAATGAGTCAGCCATGTTAAACTAATTATAAAAAATTAAAAGCACAGAAATACATGCCACAAAACTGATAACATTATTATTTGTTTAAAAATAAAACAAAACCTTTATAAATATGTATATGAGGAAAAAAAGGAAATACCAACATGTCATGGCACAATTTGGAGGTAGTATAATTATTGCTAATTTTGATTTTTGTACTTTTTTCCTTTTGTGAATTCTCTATAAATACTACATGTTATTTGACATGTACAGAAAATGCTTAAATGTACAATGTTAATATTAAAATCTACAAAAAATGTTCTCAATTTCTCAGCCCTCCTTAAAACTAAATCAAGTAAGCTTTGTCATTCTATCATAGTCATAAGATCAATTATTGGGTGACTTGTATATATTAAACATTTAACATGAATTATTTTATTTAAGTCTCACAACACTCCTATAAGACTATTAGTATCAATAGTATCAAACTATATAGATGAGGAAAATGAAGCACAGAAATAATTAACTTGTCTAAGGTCAGTCACTAAGATAATATACAAAAGACAATTTACAGTGTTTGTAAAATGATTTTTAAAAATCCTGATTTCTTTACAAAAACTGGTTCCCCACTGGTGTTGGCAAAATTGGACAGCTACATGTAAGACAATGAAATTGGACTACTGTCAAGCTCCATACAGAAAAGTAAACTCGAAATGGATAAAAGACCTGAATGTAAGTCACCAAACCACAAAACTCTTATAAGAAAACTTAGGCAAAAATGTCTTGAATATAAACATGAGCAACGTTTTCCTTAACACATCTCCTTGGGCAAGGGAAACAAAAGCAAAAATGAACAAATGGAACTACATCAAATCAAAAAGCTTCTGTACAGCAAAGGACACCATCAGCAGGAAAAAAAGGCATCCTACATTATCGCAGAAAATATTCATAAACAACATATCTGACAAGGGGTTAACATCCAAAATATATAGAGAGCTCAAATGCCTCAACACCCAAAATGCAAATAACCTAATTAAAAAATGGGTGGAGGATCTGAACAGACACTTCTCTGAAGAAGAAATTCAGATGGTCAAAAGGCACGTGAAAAGATGCTCCACATAGCTAATTATCAGGGAAATGCAAATTAAAACTACAATGAGATATCACTTCACACCAGTTAGGATGACCAACATCCAAAAGACTAGGAACAACAAACGCTGGCAAGGATGCGGAGATAGGGGAACCCTCCTATCCTGCTGGTGGGAATGTAAATTAATTCAACTATTGTGGAAAGCAATATGGAGGTTCCTCAAAAAACTAAGAATAGAAATACCATTTGACTCAGGAATTTATCCGAAGAAAACAAGATCCTAGATTCAAAAAGACATATGCACCCCTGTGTTTATCACAGCACTATGTACAATAGCCAAGATAGGGAAGCAACCTAAGTGTTCATCAGTAGATGAGTGGATAAAGAAGATGTGGTTCACATACACAATGGAATATTATTCAGCCATAAGAAGAAAACAAATCCCACCATTTGCAACAACATGGATGAAGCTAGAAGGTATTATGCTCAGTGAAATATGCCAGATGGAGAAAGACAAGTACCAAATAATTTCACTCATTTTTAAAGTATAACAGCAAAGCAAAACTGAAGGAACAAAACAGTAGCAGACTCACAGACTCCAAAAAGGGACTAGTGGTTACCAAAGGGAAAGGGGCTGGGAGGGCGGGTGGGGAGGGAGGTAGAAGGGGATGAAGGGGCACTATGATTAGCGCACATAATGTAGGGGGGGCACGGGGAAAGTAGTATAGTGCAGAGAAGACAAGTAGTGACTCTATAGCATCTTAGTATGCTGATGGACAGTGACTGCAATGGGATATGAGGGTGGGACTTCATAGTATGGGTGAACGTAGTAACCACAATGTTGCTCATGTGAAACCTTCATAAGATTGTTTATCAATGATACCTTAGTAAAAAAAAAACTGGTCCCCCAAAAAGCTAAATTTTATACTTGATGATATGAAGTTAAAGAAATACTTTAAGAAAATGATAGTTGTTTACTAGAAAACTTTAAACACTACTCTAGATACCTGTATTTACAGATTTGAAAGAATAATTGCATTTTTAAAGTTCACTATATTTTATGGGTACAGTTATACAATATAGTGGCATTCACACATTTGGTCAATTATTGGGCATTAGTCCCATGAGAACACCAAAAATTAGCTATACACAAACTCTAGAAAACTGTAAAGTAGAGTTGTATCTAGAGGAGGGATGCAAAAAAACATGGGTGATAAAAAAACTGCAATGGTGAAAGTAGAAAGCATTGAGAAGGCAAAACTCTAGGAAAATAAAAATAAATGCATGTAAGAAAAAATACAAATAAGAGAGATTACCTATGCTCTATGGTCTGCTTTTTGATGATGCCAGACTGACCTAAATTTTTCAAGTCCTAACCAGAGAAACCAGAAATACTATGTCTGGTTAAGAGTTTTAAAATACTTACTGATTTAATAAATAGAAAATGGGACCTAAGAGCCAAAAGATAAGTAAAATGAAAATGAAAATGCATGATATTAGTTTTCATAGCAGTTTTTGAAAGTTCTGATTTTCCCATTTGTAATGTCTTTTCTTGCTAAAATAGAGTAGGTGTTCAATAAATTCTGAGTAAAAACATAAATGAAGGGAAACATCTCAAACACTATTAGTTCTTGTCATTATAGAATAATAGCAGCAGCTTACTAAATGTCTGGCACTAGTCCAAACTCCTAATTTCTTTTAATGAGGTTATATCATTGTCTTCCTCACTTTGCATATGAAGAAAGTGAGGCCAGATAAATTAAGGACTTGTCCAAGTTACCCATCTAGTAAAAGGTAGAGAAGGATATGGATTGAGACGGCCCAGAATCCCTTCTGGTTTAAGCAACTGAAAGCCAAAGAAAAGATGTCACTTTACTGAGGCAATGATTTTCAGTTTACGATAGGAGAAAAAAGTACCAGATCTTTCCTCAGAGATGCTGATTTTGTAAGAAATGTCAATCAACAATGATTCATATGTCAATATAAAATTAACAATGTCAGCATAATAATGCCAAATAATAAGGTATAAAGAAATGTTTACTCCCCCAAGACTCTAAGAGTGACCTATCGTTAACCTCTAGTGAAGACTGGTCTCTAAGCATACTGAGGTCACTTGACTGTCATATGATGATCTTAACCACATTTTCTAACTTCTCTAAAATTGACTATAGAAAAAAACAGAACAGAAACAATCACCATGGCATTATTAATAGAAATTTTATATTCTGAATCCCCCTTTGTTCAAATTAG
Organism: Manis pentadactyla; assembly: GCF_030020395.1. NCBI lineage: Eukaryota > Metazoa > Chordata > Mammalia > Pholidota > Manidae > Manis > Manis pentadactyla. The sequence continues at coordinate 67,904,859 of NC_080019.1, read as the reverse complement.
CATTTTCACCTTAGAAGTGAGAGGTAGCTGTATTAATCTATTTGTAACACTTAGAAAATTATGTAGTGAGAAAACAGCAAAAAATTAGTAAGTTAAACCAACATTACTCATCCTGCAAATTGCCTTCTACAAAAATTTGAAGTCAACAACTTTAAAAAAGGATTAGCATAAATTAAAAAGCAAATGCTTAAGACTAATATAACTATAAATCTGAAAGATAGATTTTCTCAGAGTGGAATTATCTTCATAATACCAAACAACACAGTGGTACAACAAAAGGAATCCAACCTATTTTTGACTTGGGAGGGGGGGGATTATTTTCTTCTGAAAATAAATGGGAAAAAATGTGCCCAGTCTCAGATTGTAAATACACCAAAATAATGACAAAATGTTATTTAAATTAAATTTACCAACTATGATTTATAGGTTCAACTGAGATAGCTATTTAGAACAGAAATAAGGGCACTTAATTCTGAAGATTAATCGTTCAAAAGGTACTCCAATTCATAGTTCAAAAGGTACTGAAGCTTCTTTATTAAGATGTGTCAAACAAACAGGAGAGCATGTTTTAAAATTCCAACAGAGGGCAGAAAAAAAATAACAAGGAGAACATAAAATTAAATTGATAATAGTCTGTTCAATTTAATGGTGAAAAGAATTCCAGAAAAAGGGGAGAAGTACAGTTTACCTTCAATGGAAAAATGAGACTACTTGTAATTGTAGAATTAACAGACCTGAAGAACCACAGGATGATTAAAATTTTTAATAAAAATGCAGTAAAAGCATACAATTAAACGCAATGCATAAACACTGACATTAGGGACACATTATTTAATTGTTAACAAGAAAATGGGTTATTTGGAAAACAGATTAAAAGTACTACTGGTAAGACCACTCTTGATGACTTAAAAAGCTCTCGAACTCTGTACCCTACAAAACAACTAACCTGATTGTCTCTCTTCTCAGCTAAGATATAAGCAATGTCAAGGAGTATTTTATTCCAAAGCCGATAATCATATCTGGCCATAACTGCCTTGTAACTGTCCATGCACATAGTCTTTGAAGCAGAGGATTAAATGTTCCTGCCCATTTTATCTAGTCCCCAAGACTCGTCCTGTAAAGTGAATACAAATGATTACCTTTTAATCTACCCCTTGCACACATACCATAAAAGAAAACAAAAAGCAAAAAACAGAGAATAGGGCAAGTGAGAACAGGAAAATTCTTGAAAAGATAGATATTTAGCATCCAGCCTGAAATTAAGTGCTCTGCAAGATTTCTGCTTTGTTGAAGAATAGGTGATGGATATGTCTCACAATTCATAAAACTGTGCCTTGGAAGATAAGATCATTAATGTAAACATACAGCAATTACAGTAATATTTTGAAGTAAATTTGAGAATGACTTAAAAAATAGGTTGTAGCTTTTGAAAAATCAGTATAAACATTACACTGATCTTGCATTTTTCTTGACATCTGATTTTGAAAAATGATTTCAAATTCAAATAGGCTAGATGATAATACTTAAAGAGCTTAGGTGAAAACAAAATGGCATTTAACCACTCAGTTTTAAAAGCTATCATGATCAGAGATAAATTGTGGGAAAAGATGGAATGGCACTGGAAAGAGGAGGGGAGCTACTCAACTCAACTCAAAAGAACTAAAGCCATAATTAAAATATATTTAAGCACACATAAAATTAGCACATACAGGTTACCAAAGCAATACAACAATAAAAGCCACTGAAAATGGGCCAATGAAAGGAGAGGTGAAACAGTCCATCATAAAGCCAGTAAAATACAGTAATAGTTCATATACATGGCAGTGAAGGACAAATGCAAATGAATTAAAGCACATTTTTCAGGAAACTGAAACATTGCAAGTAAAAATATTCTGTATATTTCTATAATATATTATTCCTTCTATTGTGTTCTTACATAGAGTATGTGGCATATATTTAATTTTTGTACAGAGTGCCCACAGGTTTCTGGCCTAAAGAGAGGTAGCTTGCGCTCTATCTTGATATCTATAAGCAAATTTTTTTTCTTTTTGTTATGAATTGTTATTTCACAATTCTATCATCAGCAGGATAGGGTCTAACCTCCATTCATTTGTTGCTTCTCCTCTCTTGGCCTTGAGAAACCAGATAATATTTTATGATAGCACTTTGGCTATTCAGAAGTAATTCTATCTTATGTCTAGGTTTTACTTCAATCACTGCAATTCCTGTACATCTGACAGCCAGTTAAATGGGCATTACTGCAAATAGAAGAAAGTAAGATGAAAAGTAAATTGAAAATACAAAGAAAAGAAAAATCCAAGGACAAAATGCAGAAGACACTAAAAGTCATGAAATTATAAAGATAGTATGTATCAGATAATTTTTTAATAATGAGTAGCATTTTTTTATAAAAAGATACAACTGGGTACAAGATCTCTTTTTCTTTCTAATAAAGTAGAGGATACTCAAGACACAGAATAAATTGTGTTTGATGTTGATTCTGTATAGAAATTGTTCCTATAATAGTGTTTTCATTTCACTTTTTAAAAATAAGATCAAATTGGATAAAAGATCTTTCTGTTTTCCATAATGAGGAAAAGGACAGTCTCAAAAGAAAATAAACCATGTTTCATATAGACTAAAACTAAGAGAATAATGAACACTAATATGGATTAACTACATTAAGTGAAAAAAAAAATGGAAAAAGGGAGTGGGGAAAAATATGAATGAATGACACAGGTAATATCATCACATTGGCTTTAGGAAACAAGTTAAGCCCAGAAAAATGACATAATTTATAATCAGGGATTTGCAACGTGCAGTCTCCAAAGTACCAGCATCACCATCACCTTGAAATCGGTTGAACTCTGGGGGTTAGCGCAAGCAGCCTGTTTCAGTAAGCCCTGCAGGTGATCCCGATGCATGCTGAAGCTAGAGAACCAACGCTTTAAATAAATTAGATCACTGAGAAATTTAAATGCAAGGTGAAATGCAATTAATGAAATTAAATTTGATTTTTGTTGTGGTAATGTGTAAGATGAACATAGACAAAGTTACTAATAAAAAGGATGAAATTCAGAAATATTTAAACATATGTGCATGTACACATACAGGCACACACACACATGCTTCATATCATGAAAAACAGTCATTTTAGGTAAGTACAGTTAAAATAGTTGAGGGAAAAACAAGGGAAAAATGAATGTACTTAGCTGAGAAACTGTCTAGATAATTCTAAAATGAAAGAAGTAAAAACTGTAATCTTAACAGTTCTGTAGATTATCTATAGTTTACCTAAATGAACTGATTTTAGACACATTATGTCTACATATGCTTAGGAGGGTTAGACTAGGAATAGGATTGGCAACTAGGTAGCAATTACCTTTACAATTAGATGGAAGTGTTTAAAATATATAAACAAATTAATATTTATACACTTATGTATAGTAACAATGAGCAATAAAGCAATTTAATTAAATATTAAAAAGTACTATGAATTTGGATTATCAACTTTTATTCTTTGGATTTACCAAAGAATACGTCCTACTGGACTCCTTAAATTTCTATGGTTATAAAATAGGGATGTAGGAAAATAACTAAACATTCAGAGATATATTTGCTGACATTTGCCAGAATTTTTCAGTTTTCATTCTCAAGGCTATCAAATGCCAGTTATCAAAACAAGTATACATTTTAATCTTAACAGATTAACACAAACCATTCAAATGAATTTGGGGGAGAGGGATGATTTTTTTCAAGAGCACAGTAATTAATTTAAATTAATATATGACAGAACATACTTAACAAAATTTAACGGAAGGGAAATAAAACTTTGGTTACTTACCAGCAAGGGTACTTGTATGCCTAAAAGCTCTGACCTGGGAGTCTGATAAACCAGTCAAAAGGGAGATTACTGTGTCCATCATATACTCATCATAAATTATGCTATACTGACACTGTCGAATCAGGACTCCAATAAATTCACAAAAGTTTGAACGAAATTTTTTCCACTGAGGTCCGGGCATGGTAAGGGGATAATCACCACTGTCCTAGAAGGGATAAAAAGAAGAACATGTTAAATATGACATATGATCTCAGTTTGAGCATTTTTTTTTCCTCCTACCTGTAAAGGAACCTTATTCAGAACCTTTTTCTCAAAGTAGATGTGGACAGAAATTGAAGGTGACTACAAAGGTATATTAATGGCTTTATTTTTTGTTTGTTTTGATCTTCCACAACTAAGTAACTCTAAAGATGCTCAAAATTATTATTTAGAACCAGTATTTAATTCATTATTCTAAGTCATACATTCAAAATAAGTTCTATAGTTTTGTTGTACATGGGTACTAGTTGAGATGATTTGAAATAGAAAACAAAAAAAGTTAAAGAAATTTAGCCTAGAAAGGATACCTGCCATTGAATTCAAATCAACTAATCAAGATACCTGTTTCACATAGCATATTTCAAGGATTTTGAATAGAATTTTTAGGAATTTCAAAAACATAAGCATTTCATTAAGAGGTCCAAAATTAGCTCTTCATATCTCAAAATACAATTCTGTTTCTTCTAGTTTAACTATGAACTTTCTATTAATTGTATTTTATAGAGTACACTCATTAGCTTTTGAAAGAAAAAAATCTAATATGGACTCTTGGCATCATCAAATTATGTCATTTTGTTTGAGCCACAAAACTGACAGTTGAACCCAACTAGAGGTTTTAAACATTTAGCCTACAAGTAGCCTAAAATTCACACCCTCTAGCTAAAAAGAATTTTCGTAGAGAAATGGAAATTCACAAGGCAGAGAATGAGAAAATCTGTGAACACACTATCTGAATATTTGTAATTTATGGCTGTTTGTCTTTTCTAGGCCAAATTGCTTCTAGGAAAGCCTTAGTTATGAGTGAAGTCATGAGTTCTGCTGATATTCCAGGAAAGAGAGCTACTGTAATTTTGGTGTTACATGAGTGTTACAGGGTTTCCTAAGCCCTAAAAAAAATAAAAAAAGGAATGGAAGGGGCTGCCTGAATCTTCCCACCCTTGAGACTGGGGGTGTGCAGGTAGACTGAAGAGAGTAGTAGAGTGGACAGATAAGACGCTTCTCAAAGGTATCTCAGAAGACTGCCTGCTGTATCTGTATCACAAAAGCCCACAAGGTAGAGTCCTTCTTGCTTTACACCAACTATGGGATTCAGCCATTGACTGCTCCACAACAACCAGACCTGGGCCCCAGGGAGAAAACAAAGAATATAATCCTCAAAACAGGCCTAACAGAAGGAGGAGAAAAAGGAGGCAGAAAAATCAACACTTAGGAAAGCCTAAGTAAGTACACTTCAAAAGATTCAAGGGTGGCACAAAATAAAATTTAGAAAGCCTCTAGAGAATTAAACTATTTTTATTTTTTAAAAGATCTTTTTGAAGTAAAAGTCACACATTACATAATATTAGTTTCACACATACAATACAGTGATTCAAATATTTGTATATACTAGAAAATGATATCAATAAGTCTAGTTAAGATCGGTTACCATAGGTAGTTATCTTTTTTCTTGTGAAAACTTTTAAGATCTACTCTTAGCAACTTTCAAATATGAAATACAGTATTATTAACCATAATCACCATACTGCCCATTACATGCATATGACTTATTTATTTTTATAATGGCAGGTTTGTACTTTTGACATGCCTCCTGCTTCTGGCAACCACTAAACTGTTCTTTTATCTAGCAGCTCAGTGTTTTGTTTAGTTTTTTTGACTCTCCATATAAATGACATCATAAGTGACCATAAATGTCCTACTCTTACTTCATTTAACATAATGCCCTCTAGGCTGCCACTCGTAAGATTTCCTTCTTTTAGTGGCTGAGTAATATTCCATTTTGTGTGTATGTATATGTATCACATTTCCTTTCATCCGTCAACACACACTTGTTTCCATATATTGGTTATTGTAAATAATGCTGCAATGAACATGGGGGTCCATATCTAAAATACTTCTTAATTAAACAATTCAGTTGATGAATGGAAGGAAAGAACGTTCAGTGAAAGGAGATACATTAGTAGCCTGGATAACAGTATACAAGAAATATTTCAGAAAAAAGGTGCAGTTTGACCCTTGAACAACACAGGTTTGAACTGTGCAGGTCCACATATATGTGGATTTTTTTCAACCAATACATTGGAACATTTTTTGGAGATTTGCAATAGTTTGAAAAGATATTTTCCTTTTTGTTGTTGATGTTTATTATTGAAGTATAGTTGATATACTCTATTATATTGGTTTCAAGTATACAACATAGTGATTCAACAGTTTTATACATTATTAAATCCTCACCCCAACTAGTGTAGTTACTACCAACATAGATGTTACAGAACTACTGACTACATTCTCTATGCTGTACTTTTATCCCTATGACTAATTTCTATTACAATTGAGATTTTGTGCCTCTTTATCCTGTTCACTTATTTCACCCACCCACGCCAATCTCTCCCCTATGGTAACCACCAGTCACTTTTCAGTGTTTTTGAATCTACTGGTGTTTTGTTCATTTTGTTTTGCTTTCAGATTACACTTGTTAAGTGAAATTATATTGTATTTGTCTTTTTCTGCCTGACTTACTGTACTTAGTATAATACCCTCTAAGTCCATCCATGTTGTCACAATGGCAGGATTTATTTTTATGGCTGAATAATAAACTATTTCCATTCTGTAATGAACCACATCTTCTTTATCCATTCATCTACTGATGAATACTTGGCTGCTGCCGTATCTTGGCTATTGTAAATAATGTTGCAATGAACATAATGGTGGATGTATCTTTTCAAATTAATAATTTCATGTTCTTTGGGTAAAGTTCCATAAGTGGGATTGCTGGGTCATATAGTATTTCTGATTTTAGTTTTTTGAGGAACCTCCATACTGCTTTCCATGGTGGCTGCACCAATTTACATTCCCACCAACAGTGTAGGAGGGTTCCCTTTTCTCCTCATCAACACTTGTTATTTCTTGTCTTTTGGATAGTGGCCATTCTGACTGGTGTGAAGTCATATCTCACTTTGTTTCTGATTTGCATTTCCCTGTCGATTAATGATTTGGAGCATCTTTTTATGTGCCTGATGGCTGTCTATATTTCTTCTTTGGAAAAACATCTATTTAGGTCCCCTGGCCATTTTTTAATCAGGTTATTTGGGGTTTTTTTGGTGTTGAGGCTGGATATTAGCCCCTTATGGAACATATCATTTATGAATATATTTCCCATACTGTAGGTTGCCTTTTTGTTTTGTTTATGGTGTCCTTTGCTCTACAGAAGCTTTTTAGTTTGATGTAGTCCCACTTGTTCATATTTGGTTTTGTTTCTCTTGTCCAAGATGTATCTATAAAGAAATTTCTCATGCTGATGTTCATGAGATTCTTGCCTGTTTTCTTCTAGAATCTTATGGTTTCTTGTCCTACTTTTATATCTTTTATCCATTTAGAGGTTACTTTTGTGTATGGAGTTAGACAGTAATCCAGCTTCATTGTCTTGCATGTAGCTGTCCAGTTTCCTCAACACCATTTATTAAAGAGACTGTCTTATCCCCACTGTATATTCACAGCTCCTTTATCATTTATTAACTGACCATATATGTGTGGGTTTATTTCTGGGCCCTCTATTCTGTTCCATCGATCTGTGGGTCTGTTTTTGTGGCAATATCAAACTTTTTTTTTTCTGTAGCTTCCTTTATTGTAAGAATATAGTATATCATACACATAATATACAAAATGTTAACTGACTGTCTTATGTTATTGATAAGGCTTCTGGTCAACAGCAGGCTATTAGTAGTTAAGTTTTTGGGAAGTTAAAAGTTACACATAGATTTTCAACTGTGTGGGGCTGGTCAGCACTCCTAACCAATGCATTGTTTAAGGATCAATTGTAAATTGTTAGAAGGCTCTGGAAAAGCCCTTTAAAATGTACAGGCTAGGTTAGTCTGACCTCTTTTGCCATCTTCCCTTCCTCTTTCACCGATCTGAAACTCATGTGTGGTTGTTGGGTGTTCAACAGCCATTTTGCAACCATGAGGGGACAAGTATGAAGATAAATAATGATAGAGAGAAGAATGGAAAATTAGATTTTTGCTCTGAGAGTTGCAATACCAACCATGCCTTGTGTACTCCCAGATTTATTTTGCATGAGACAAATAAACTGAATTAAAGCTGTTAGATAAATTTGTTCCTCACAGACAAATCCATTCCTACTGTTATAGTAGAATTATGAGCAGTCGAAAAAGATGAATTATTCAGTAAATGATTTTGGTACAACTGGCTGTTAGGAAATAAAAAAGCTGCACTTTACATCAAAATAAATTCCTAGTGAATCAAAACACTTAAAAATATTCAACCAAAAAAAGAAAGAAAACATAGGAGACTATTCTCAGACTGAGAATATTCTAGAAGTTTTTCCTAATACAATATAAAAGCCAGAGTCATGAAAGACCAACAAATCCAACCACATAAAAGTGATTTTTGTATTAAAAATAAAAACATGAAAAGCAAAAAGAGTAACTTGAGAGGGTTTCCTACTATTTGGCTTCTACTTAAGATCCGGAAGTCTACAACAATGATAATGACCTGAATCAACCCCCCAAAATCCATAACTTTTCTTGAGCCCAACTTTAGCTGTAGGAACTTGAATTCCAAATCATAAGCCCTCCAATAAGACACACAAACTCTATCAATCTGTGGCAGAGCCTTGGAAGAAAAGGTGGCCACTATAAAAACGGGTAAGAAGAAATCAATTAAAATTAAAATAAACTGCCAAAGATGACATGTGGGCTAGCTTGTCAGTGTAGAATAACAAGGAATTCGCACTTACTCAAAAGTTATTTTCCACAGGTCTTAATTGGGTACTTACAATAAAAGCCTAACACAGAGAAGAACAGAGAGCACCTCTCTTGGTGGTACAGGCCTACAAGGGATGATCTTCAGTTGCTGCGGGAAAAGGTAAGAATCCCGGATCACTTCTCCAGATCTTTCTCTCTTAAAAATCAGAAGGCTTCATCTGATGGGGCAGAGTAAGCAAACTGAGTCACTACCATGAAACAGGTACATGCTAGGTACATCCCACTGCAGCTAGGAGAAGGGTAGAAGAAAAAATCCTCTACCTGGGGGAAAGAGGGAAAGTAGTAAAACCCCACTCAAGACCAACCACATACATAAGGCAGAGTTAAAGTACTATAGGAAGGAGGTCCAGGAAAGCTAAGAAGGTCCCTCAGTGGCTCTGGCACACAAGGCATGCTTAAGACTTAGGCAGGGCTTAGGACAACAGAGAATCTCCATGACTTTACCACAGTACCAGACAATAGTAAATACCAGTCTACCACTAGGTGGGGGAGAGAAAAACTGTGGAGCAGAAGTGCTCTGTGGCAAAGGAATGCATAGAAAACTGAAAGCTTAGGATGCAGTGTGAACACTAAGAAAACCCCTCTGGTACCCAAAGCACAAAGCAACAGAAGCCCACCACAAGGGAAATTTGAATCATCTGGTACACTAAAGATGGTGACAGCAAGAGTAGAGCACTAACCTAGTTCAATTCCCAACTAGACTGACAATGTACATCATTTTGTCCCTTTAACTTTTCTTATCATGTGCTAATAATCTCCTGCATCCACTTCAAAAGGCAGTTTCTTGCTTTTACTCTAGAACTACATATAAACTTCGCCTTGTTATACACACTTACAAATGCCATGTAAAAAGAACCGCCTAGTTAATGGCAGGCAGTGGAGTATTGAAAACAAGGTTCCTTCAAAAAGCAGTAATTTCTTTTTTCAGGAGAGGTAAGAAAGTGAAATAATGATAATAAAGATAATACTTAAGTAGCCTAAACACTTATCCACAACTAGTATTAAAGTTCTTTGGGGGTGGTCTTATTGTGACACTTTGCACAAGGAATTTATTGAATAAGTAATGAAAAGGTAAACTATATCAAATAAGAAACAGGTATAGAAAAGCAGACAGAAGCTTTAGGAAGACTATTAGGTAGAAATCTGCAAGAAGAATAACATAGACCAAACCAAAAAGGTCTAGTAAGAAAGCAAGTCCTTCAAGTATGTTCAGGTGAATACATGGGGCGAGATCTCCACGTAGCAAAATATAACATTACATATCTACCATTTATATGGTATGTACTTGTCACATATATAATCTTGTATTATATACTGTAGTGATATTGGTATATATAAAGAATACAGTAAGATCTTAAGAACTTGTCCTAGGTAACAAAGTTACATGGTTCTGGTCTGGGATTGTAGAATCCGTGTATTCTCTAGTCTACAATGGAACTTCACTGGTTTACTATAGGAACCTCAGAGAACAGAAGTGTTGTCTAGTAAATGCTCTTCCAAGGAAGAACTTTGGGGTTCTGCTTCCAAATGGAGAGACAAGCATCTAATGGAGAAGTCTATCTAATGGAAAAGGCTGTTTTAGAAGTTTTGGAGACGCTGATGGGGAGGAGAGGGGAGCACCAAGCTTTGGAGAAAAGAGCTAGCAACAGAAACTAGAAAATTTTAGAGCTTCTGACTGGGATGAGAACAATCTAATGAGAGGTGTGTGCTGCAAGGCAGAGCTTATGCAGCTAACAGAAGAGGCCAACTACCTAATCTAAGCATTGATATTTAGGAACTCAATTTGGTCACAAATTGTGGATATCTAAAGAGATAAAACACTTTATTAGGAGTAAATACAAGAGAATTGATTTTGAACCCAGCTGGTGAACAATGTCACAAAAAAAGTTACCTTTTTTTGGTGAAACATTGCCTTTTTGGTTATCTATTTCAACAGACTTACCCAAAGATATACACAGCACTATTCCTTAAAATAGTGACTTGCAAACACTTATTTGGATAACTATCTACTCACCCAACCATCTATTCATGTACTTATTGAGCAACAAATATGCTCCAGGCACTATACCAGTTCCTTGGCATACAAAGATGAGCAAAAGAAGGATCTTTTTCTAAGAACTTCTAATATTTTTTCCCAAAAATATAGCTGATATACATTAAGTTTAAGGTATAAAAAACATGTTGTCACCTCCAATGAGTTCTACACAATGATATAAAGGGCATATAAAAGTGTAGGCAAAGGGTCTGTTTGTGTTTATACAGAGGATCAAAGCCTAATTTGGCTACCCCGAAAATGAACTAAGATACGATATGAAAAAGAACTTCCAACATCAGCACTCTCAGGAAGACTCATGCCAGAAGATGATCATCAAAAAACCCCAACAAAGATCCACGCACTGCTACAGCTGTAGATGCACTCATCCCACCAGTTCCTGGACTTGCCATGGGAATGAAGAAGGAGATATCTAAGCTGGCCTGTGCATACAGTAAAACAACAAATTTGACTGGATCTATACTGTTGGAACTCAACCAAGAATTAGGAGAAGTGCAAATTGTAGCGCTCCAAAATCTTACAACTACAGACTATTTACTGTTAAAAGAACATATGGGATGTGAACAGTCCCCAGGAATGGGTTGTTTTAATTTGTCTGATTTCTCTCAGACTGTTCAAGTTCAGTTGGACAATATCCACCATATCATAGGTAAGTTTTCACAAATGCCTAAGGTGCCTAACTGGTTTTCTTGGTTTCACTGGAGATGGCTGGTAATTACAGGTATGCTTTGGTTACGTAACTGTACTCCTATTATGTTAATGTGTGTGCACAATTTAATTAGTAGTTTAAAACCTATACATGCTGAAGTTACTCTACAAGAAGATATGTCAAAGAAATAATCAATCTTCCCATGTTTTCTTCCGCCTGCTACTTCTATAGCTTTTCTTCTTCCTTCCTAATTAAAACCCTTAAATAGAATTCATGCCACATATCGAATTTACCGAGTATCATAATTCTTCCAAGTGGTAAAGACACCTCAAGACAAATGCTGGGCATAGAAGCCACAGGGCATAAATATGCAAAGAAGTAAAAAGCTAACCATTTCAAACAATAAGGCTTCCCTCTCACTTACCAACTTTACATTTCCCTGTATGGCCCCGGAAGATGACTGGTTAGCCAGAGACGGGTAAGATTCCTCAAGGGAGGAACAACCTAAGACAGGCACAGTCGCAGGGGGACCATCAGGTGAGAAAATGGGGATCAACAGAGGTGAGGCTTAGAACCTCCCCACACCGTTCTGAGAGAAATCTTCCGCATACGTGGATGTTTTATTGCCCATGTCTAGCTTGGATTAACATATAGTCTACAGGCACACGCCTGATCATCTACACTTGCTCTCTTACAACACTAAACTATGTTTTCTACCTTTATCTTGTATCTACCTACCACTTTAGCATTTTATTAAAAATAGTAATAATAAAGAGAGAAATGTGGTATCCACATATAAATCAAGTATAAAAATCAAATGAATATTCATATTTGAACTGACTGTTTATAGTTCATAATGCATGAGCAAAATCGAAAGCTTCTGTGATGACTGCTCTTGTAATGTTCACCATGTAACTTATTCACTATGTAAGAATTTGTACTCCGTGTAAGAACGTGTTCGTTACGCTTCAGAAGATTGGAGACTGACGAAAATTAGGCTTGGGGTGGATTAATGACTGTGCATTGAGCATTGACCCCCCTATACAGAATTTTATTGTTGTTAACAACCATTTGATCAATAAATATGAGAGATGCCCTCACAAAAAAAAAAAAAATTCATATATACACACTTCCAATTGTAAAATAAATAAGTAACCGGGATGTAATGTATAGCATAAGAAATATAGTCAAAATATTGTAACAACTTGGTATGGTGATAGCTGGTACCTAGAATTATCATGTATATAAAAGTTGAATCACTGTGTTGTACACCTGAAACTAATGTAATACTGTGTGTCAACTACCCTTCAATAAAAAATAATTATCAAAAACAAAAACAAAAAAACAAAAAAAACCATGTTGATTCGATACACTTCTATATTGCAAAATGTTACTACCATAGAATTAAGATAACACCTCCTTTCCATCATAGTACCCATTTCTTTCTTTCTTTTTTTTTTTTTTACAAACCCAAGAAACAGTTTTATTCTAGTCTACAGCACAAGTTTTTACAAACATCTTAGTGGTTTTGACAGTGTTACTTTTGAACAGACTTTAAAAGAATCCACAAAAGTTAATATATTAAAAATAAAACACACACAATAAAACAACAGGCATGCAGATGTTCAGAATCATGCAGAGAGGGGTAGTCTTGTTGGTGTAATTACTGGGTACCTTTCCTATTTTAAGAATTTACCAGCAAGTATCAGTTCTTCTGTTCCTCATTCCCGTATAACTCACCAAAATCAGTGCGTTCTAAACATACGCCCACAAAACAAACTGTTTTAAAGCCACATCCGTACAAAATTTCAATGAGTAAACCTACATGTATTGTCAAATCAAACCCATTACTAGAAAACAGTCAATATCAGCACCAGATCTAAAGGCAAGGTTATCTCATGTATTAAAACACAAATAGGATATTCATCAACAAAGCAAATAATATGTTAATCTTAATATAAGACACTGAGGGAAAACCAAAATAATATATTAAATACGACTCCACTGAGTAAGGATGTAACCCATGGACAACAAACATGAGTTTCTCTCTTTCCAACAATGCTTTAAATATTTTTTCTATGGAAAAGAAGAAAGTATAGTGGGAGATACAGAGGAAAGCTAGAAATGAGCATTTATGCATCTAAGTCGACAACTGATAATGAATATCAAAACTGGTAATACAAAGCTAAGTGACAATGACTTGACCATTGGGCACCAAACAGGCAATATTAGTAATCACTGTAATTTGTGTTGGTCTTTGGGGTTTTCAGGGTTTGGCCAACACAGCAATGCTCTCCTGACACAGATGTGAACAGTCACCTGCTGTTGAAAGGGACCCTGAAGAAAACGTGGCAAAGGCATCGAGGGAAAGTTGAATCTTTTTGAAAAAGTGAATGATATCGAAATACTTTTCCATCACTGGTAAACCCAACTAGGTCAGGTATATGTCCCAAAGCAGCAAAGAATTCAGAGTCAGAGGTTGGCAGAAAAGTTTGGAAAACTGCAGTTTTTTAAAAAATTGGCAATTTCTCCATGCTTAATAAAACTGTCCTAAGAGGTATAATGTTTGTTCATTTGTATAATGTTGACAGCTTGCTGAAAAAATTCATGTGAATGAGGAACCGCAAAGACGAGCTTCAATGAAATAGTCTTCAAAAATTTACAAAAAACCAAAGGTTCTATTTAAAAAATAACTATGCTATTAGGCCAAGATGAAACATGATAGAAGTAGTGTATGTTCTGTCCATGATTATTCACACAGCTAGTGGGAAAGTGATAGAAACAATTTTGTCTTAAAAAGGAAGCTTTGTTTTTGCACTGACTTTTGCAATCTGACCTAGTAATTTTAAAAAATCATGTAGTAAAATCTGTAAAATTAAAATACAAAATTCTGGTTTGTAAACATCAGCTAGCCAAGTCTATCCAGAGTCCTTCATGATAGTGGAATGGAATAAATAATTAACTCACTACCTTATTTACTTGCTGTGAGGGGGAACATTCCAGAACACAGCTTTATAACTTTCACAGTAATCATATTTCAAAGAACAAAGAAAGTCAGTGCAGTTGTCTTCTTTTTTTTTCCTCTGTGCAATTCTCAGCTTCTACCCTCACTCCCAAGTGCCATAACTGAAATAATACTGGTTTGGAGACCTAGTACAGATTGGTCATAAATGTCACAGGAAGTCTGTCAGACTTCAGTAAAGATATTTCCAAATGGTGTAGTAATGCACTGCAGCTGCCATAGCCACAAACAGGTGCCAGATGGCATGGGTGAATGGAATGATGCCATTGCTCTTGAAGAAAACGACTCCCAGGCAGTAAATCAAGCCCCCACAGGCAAGTTCATGAAGTCCATCGGTATTATTCATTGATGTCACCACCAAGGCTGGAGAAAACCCCATTGTGAGATAGAAAAAGAGCTCAACCACCTTATACTTTTCATGGTAGAGAAATACATAAATGGTTCCTCCACCTGCCATGAGCGGGATAAACCAACACATATGAGATGCCAGGGGTCCAAGTTCATGGAGCTTTAACGATGGAGAGTAAGCAGCAATGAAGAAGTAGATAACCATTCTATCACACATGTGAAAACAATGTTCAACTGTCCTTAAGTGGCTCTTTTTCCATGAAACAATGTGAAATACTGCGGAAATGATGAAGAGGGCACAGAAGCATTCATAAATCCAGGCTGTTATCTTTTCCCAGCAGTCATCAGACAGCTGATGGAGCAGGGCACTGCCCAGGATGGCCGGCATGATGAGGAAGGCGTGTGTGTAGCAGTTAGCAGCATGTTCAAAACAAGTCAGTTTGTAGCAGCCATTCGCTCAGGCCCGGTGGTTCATGAACCTCTGGAATCAATTCTTGAACCGCATTGATCCTCTGCTCCTCCTGGGGAGCTGAGATCTCTGTCTAATCTGCGCTGGCAACTGGGCGCGCTGCCCTCATGGGCTTGGGATGCTTTGGAGGCTGCCCGCGTGCCCGGCGGACTGCTCGGCGGGGTAAGGCCCAAGCGGTCCAGGCCGGGGATTGGGACAGAGCCAGTGCCAGACCGGGTGGCTGGAGGAGGGAGGGAGTTCACTTAAATGGCGGTGCCTCCCACCTCCTGCCTCCTGGCTCCTCCACCCCGGGCACCCGTGCCCCGCCCCAAAGCCCATTATATACTTTTTTAAACCTGGAAAAATACTAGATGAACATTTGCTGAGTTTGAGCTGTCTCTCTGTGAGGAGTTAGTCTATGTCCTCACCGCAGCTGGCTCTCCAGGCCTCCTAACCCATTTCTTTTTGGGGGACAAAAGCATTTAAGATCTACTCCCATATCAATTTTCAAGTATATATTAACTATAATTACCATGCCGTATATTACATTTCCAGAACTTACTCATCTTGCAACTGTATGTTTATACTCTTTGACAAACTTTTCCTCACTTCCCCCATGCAGCCTGGAACTACCTTAATTGAGAAGGCAGACAGACAGGTGTGCATGTGCGTTCACACACACACACACACACACACACGCACAAATAAGCGAATCAGACACAGTGATAGGAATTTTATAAGAGTAATAGTACTTAGAAAAGAATGTCAGTTCTCCACAGGCAATGGGCATGGGAAACAGGGTCAAAGCATTTTAGGCAATAACCCTAGCAAAGGTCTATGAACAAAAGTACAACAATGGAACTATAGAGCAACTTAAGACAGATTTTGTGGTGGTAACCAAAGAAAGAGGGTGCCAGATCATACAGGAAGTCTTCTTTATATAAAGAAGGCTAGGAAAGCCAAACTTAAACCTGGAGGCAATGAGTGGCCACTGAAGGGTTCTGAGCAAGAAAGTATCATGAACAGATGTGAGCTTTAAAACATAGTTCTGGTTCCAATGTGGAGAAGAGTCAAAGGTAAAAAGGTAAAGGAAAGGAGCAAGGATACTTATGTTGTAGTAGATCCAAAAACAAAAGGAGGATGAGGGATGTAGAGTTTAAGATGGTAATGATGGGCAAAATGGGAGGAATGTGATATTCAAATATTGAGGAAGTAAAATTTACTGAAGTAAGTAACTGGTGGGCAAAAACCTCTGTTTCTGGTTTGGTTTACTGGGTATTTTTATTCATACCAGGAAACAAAGACAGACTGATTTGCCCCAACTCCCTGTAGGAGGCATAACTCTTTTTTAAGGATGCCTAATTAATATGCCCCATAAGACACAAAAATTCTTTGGTTCTTTTTTTAAAATTTTTTAATTTTGGTATCATTAATCTACAATTACATGAAGAATATTATGTTTACTAAGCTCCCCCCTTCACCAAGTCCCCCCCACATACCCCTTCACAGTCACTGTCCATCAGCGTAGTAAGATGCTGTAAAATCACTACTGTCTGCTCTGTGTTTAGTTCTTAAATGACTGATAAAGAATACCCTATTTCCAGACTTCAGGCCACACTTCCTTCTACATTCAAAATAAATCCAAAATTTCAGGAATAGATCAATGAATATTTAAACCACTGAGTGGCAAGTTGGTATAAGCAGAATTTTAACAAAGGGCCAAATTATTTGATACTTGCAAAGGGAAAAGTACTTGACAAAAAGATTTAATGGTCATTACCTGAAACAAGTACTCAATCTTAGCATTAATAGTAAGAGGACAACCTGACATGTGCTACTAACTGTGACACAATATGAAATACCCAACATCACCTATGAAATTTTCTTGTAAAAAATGAATAAATGTAATGAAGTCATTAGACCTTTCATTTACACAGTACAGGAGATAAAGGAACAAGTTAGACACATGAGGGGAAAAAATTTCAGAAAAATTAAAATATGGGATACTTTAAATAACAACTAGGTTGTTGTCATCTAAAAGTTAATGTCATGAGGAAAAAAAGGAGGAACTGTTTCATATTTTGTAAAAGCACTGAGAACACAACAATCAAATGCAATATATACATCAGACTGCTTTACCACTCTGTCTCTTTACTACCCTAGGTATGTGTCTACCTCAGAGCCATTTGTCCTTGTTGAAACTTTCTCTTCCCCCAGATATATGCATGGTTGTTCTATCATCTGTTTCAAGTCTTTGCTTGAAGTCACATTCTTAAATTTTCCTAACCATCCTATTTAAAAAATATTCCTTCCCCTCCCAACCTCCTCCTCTTTTTAAAATTTTTCTGCATAGCATTTATCATCACTTGTCATACATAATATTTTGCCTATGTATATTTTATTCATTGGATTTCCCCCCCAACTAAAATGTAAATTCTATGAGGCAGAGGGATTTTTGCCTGGTTTATTCAGCGCCATTTCCTCAATGCCTGGAATGTTTAAAAAACACTCAAAATATTTCTTCATCACATGAGTGAATCACCACACATAAAAAGATCAATATGGATCTAAAATAATAGTAAGGATATCTAAGAGATCCCTACATTTATTCCCTTAATCAATTATAAATTTTGACAAGTCACAGAAATGAGGAAAATATGTAAAGTCAGAGAGTAGTAACACAACTGCCAATATCACTCCTTTTTAAAATGTCCTGCCCCAAAATGGCAACAATTAAATGAAGTAACGCCAAATATCTGTCCTGTACTCTTATCCATGGACCTTTACAAACATTTCTTTAAGGATCTGTCAATGGGTTTATAAAGAAAATGTTTATAAAATTCAAGATCTTGATTATCTTTGAGGAGAAACACTGGAATGGGAGAGTGGAAGAGCACCCAGGTATTTCAGTAGTATCAGCTCTATGCTGGGAGTGGCAGATTTACATATATTACATTTTACATATGTTCTTTGGTATATATCAAATGACACGTTTTAAAAATAGGTTCATTAAGAAGTGTTTGAAACTATCTGAGGATAACTCATTCCTGAAATCACTAGAAGGAATTCCAAATTCTGGAGTGCCATTTTCTAAATTATCACAATGTTATAATCAGTGTTTAAAATGTAAAATCCTATCTGTGAATCTACAAGTCATGGTGATTGGAAAATTTTTTCATTTTTATTTTCCTCAAAAAGTCAGAATGCATAAGAACAGTGTGCCAGGGGAATAAGGAAAAGGATCCAGTGGAAAAATATTTATGAAATACTACTCTGAATGGCCTAAATATAATTTATCACTAAATATATTGTTTGAACTTCTGTTTTTAAGTTCTCGTATGCCTTTAACAAAAAATAACCATAAAGATTATTTAGATTATTTTGTCTGACTTCTACAATGCAATGAAAGAGAAATTGCTCTTTATTATCAGACCTCTGCTAATTAAGCCTAAGATAACTCTTCCTTCTGGTAAAACCTCAGATTTTTTAAAGTACTGGGAAATTCAAAGTGGCCCATAGAGCCAATATACACCAATTAAGAAATAATGTAAAAATATATCTGGAAAAAACAATTTTGTAAGTCAATGCCATAAACATTTTATTGTAATTTTCAAAGCTCACACCTTACTCACCTCTGTATCTCTAGCATTTATCTAGGATACTATCTTTATATTCAGAAGCACAATAATTTTGTGCTTATTTATGAGTATTAAATCCAATTTCCTTGGCCTAGTCTACAAGGCTATTACTCACTCTCTCCAGCTTTGTATCTGTTTCCTCCTATACATTCTAAACTCCATCTTCCTGTTTTCTGTTTTTTTCTGGTGAACTTCTATTAATTTTTAAAGACCTAGTTTTAGGGCTAAATAATTTGTGAAGACCTCAAAGCTCAGATAATGACATCATCCTTAGGTTCTCACTGGGTCTTCTATTTCTCAACTATTGAACTTGTCAAGGTATTATTGCTATTAGAGTTTACACAGCTTTCCCCATTTAAAACAAGAACTCATTGTCTAGAGGTATATAACTTGGATGATCTCTAAATACTGCAGCTCCTAACTAAAAGTTGGGACATACATGAAATGTTCTGTAAATGCTCATTAAAAAACATAAAAAATATGTTAATCCCACATAAGTTTGAAAGACCAATAGTTCATTTACTTAACATCAAGTTATTACCTACAATAAATAAAAAGGATATATAGAATTTTAAATACCTGGCTTTAGCTAGATAATTTAATAGTTCTTAAATACTATTAATAAATATGAATGTGGTTCATTTATATTGGTATAAAATCATGTTTTACAGATGTTTTTAAATTGAAAAATAAAAATCTTGAAATTGCCACAGTTAATTACATCCTCAATACACAGTTGATCATGACTAATCCAGATGAGGATTTAGTCTTTGATACAAATGTTATTGTTGAGTCATATTTTTGTGTATGAGTATCTCATTTAAGCATTTCTCATGAGAGTGGATGCCTCAGCTAATGTAATGGAATGGTTTACTCAATCGAAAAAAATTTAATATAAATCAATAAACTATAACTAGTCTTTCTAAAAGAAACACTAGTTTAATTCTGTAGCTCATTCAGTCAGTCATAAAACATTGGTAATAAAAACAGAAAGGTATTATATGACTGAAGATGTTCAAGTGATGAGAGTGCAACTATTACTTGAGTACCCTTTCCGCAGCTATTTCACATTATATACTTGCAGTTATATAGCAGGCAGAATAGGATAGTGGTTAAAAGTATGGCCTTAGGAGCTAGATGGTCTGTATTTAATTCCTGGTTTTGCCATTTACTAGTTGTGTGACCTCAGGCAAATTTATCACACCCTTTTGCTTCAGTTTTCTCATCTGTAAAACACTATAAAAGACCTACCTCATAAAAATGTTGTGAGGATTAAATATACATATAGTACTTACAACAGTACCATAGTAAATATGATATAAGTGTTTGGTATTATTATGATTCAACCTGTTTCCTCGTCTCCAATATTTTGCACGGCAAGGTTCAACAGGTGTAATATTATATCCTGTTTTTATACCTTTCACATTACAAATTGATTTCTTGAGCCCTCATGAGTTTTTATATGTGATTATTCCTTTGTCTTTGGCATTTCTAATTTCTAATTTCGCTTCCTTTCTTAAATAATTCTGTTTACCTTCCTCAACTTGAAGCAGTCTCCAAAGTGCTTTGTACAACACAAACTGATTGGTGTATTGTAAGAAAATATTAGAATTTCTCTTTATTTTTGCCTAAAAATAAGAAGTAAATTGATTAATACTAATATCATATACAGAATAAGCTTGGTTTGTTCTCAATGGGTCTATATTTCAGATTGTTTTGTGTCACGAATGGTATATGCGGCATCCTGAGAAGAAGAGTTAATGCTCAAAGGGGTTGACTTTAGAAGATATGTTCTCCACTGGTTTGTTTATTTTGTAAGTTACATACCACCAATACAATGGATTTTAATATATTTTAAAATATGTATTTTTAACCTGAGGAAACACATAGATTTCTGGGAAAAAGAAAAACAAAGCTCTGAAAATGTAATCACAAGTGAATGATAAGGTACTGGGGAGCACTGATACTTCTTGTACAAGCTCTTTTTAAAAAAAAGCTATGATGCCCTAGTGATATCTGACAAGAAACTGATCTAATAGTATGTGCATTTAATTCTGTAAATAAATATATATCAACATACATATGCTGCAAACTATACTGTAATACAAAAAATATGGAGTATATACTCAATCCTCTTCTAAGGCGAAAGGGAAAAAAATTATCTATTTTTATTTATCAGATATTTAGGAATTAGGCTTAGTTCTGAACTAAAAAGTGTGAAACAATCACCAGGCAGTTACTTGTTAAGCACTCTCCCTCCAAAATAAGAACTCTATCCTTTTGAGAAGGAGTAGTAGGGAGAGGGAAAGGAAGAGAGAATTACATATATAAAATTAGCCTATAATAGGCCTTTACTATAGGTTGAAAAAACTGTTTTACTGATGGGATGTACAATTAAAAAACTTTAGAGACTGATTTAGGAGTGAAGATAATTTGAGCTTTCCTTTACAATATCTTTGGCATTTCCTTTGCATTTTCTCAGTGTGTGTACTATTTAATCATTTTTGCACTTCTTAGAATTCAAATGCTCAACTAGATAAACGAGGAAAAGTTCTATACTTGAGTTTACAAAGCAAATTCACAGAAGCACATATTATTAGAAAGAAGACAAAAAGCTATGGGTAAGTTTTAATCAACATAGAAGAGCACAATAATCAAATCTCTGTAATTATGAATAGTGCAATACAAAATCCATAGACAAGAATTAAAGGTACTGAACAAATACATTACATGTGTTATGATGTAAAGGTTTCCCTACACAGATGTCACACTTAAATATACATAGGCAAACTACACAAACTGACTTTTGGGAAACATACTTAAGAGTTTATATATGGAGATGTGATTCTAATAACCTGGGGAAGAAATACTATTCCATTTTGTTTTACACCTCCCAGCCACTGGTTCCAATAGGAACCAAGTATACCTACTGACTCTGAAGAGCTATATAATCTGTTCTAGGAGTTAATGTGTTTCTAAATTAGGCTGATACTGCAATTACAGGCATACATTGGTTTTATTACATTTTGCTTTATTGTGCTTTGAAGATTTTTCATTTTTTACAAACTGAAGGTTTGTGGCAAGTCTGTGTTGAGCAAGTATGCCAGCACCAATTTTCCAACAGCATTTGCTCATTTCGTGTCTCTTGTATAACATTTTGGAATTCTTGAAATAATTCAACCTTTTTCATTATCATTACATTTGATATGGTGATCTGTGATCACTGGTTATGACTCACTGAAATTTTAGAGATGGTTAACTTTTTTTTAGCAATAAGGCATTTTTAACTTATGGTATGCACATTTCTGACATATTGCCATTGCACATTTAATAGACTACAGTCAGTATAACATAACTTGTGTATGCACTGAAAAACCAAAAAATTCATTTGACCTGCTTTATTGTGGGTATCTGCCTTACCTGCACATTCTGAAACTGGACCTGCAGTATCTCCGAGGTATGTCTATACAAAGCACTTTTGGTGTGTAAGGCTTAAAAAAAAGTTTATCTAATAACAAACGTTAAAAACAGTGTGTAATAAGAAATAGGAGCTACAGAATACTTTCTTAGGAAATAACACTCTTGGACTACCTTACCCAAATTCAAACACCTTAACCTACTTCTAACTCATCTCACTTTTTAATTTTGCTATAAAACATATTCATTTATTCAACAAAACTTGAATGGCTCCTCCCTGTGAACAGACACTTATCAAGGCTTGTGGGATCCAGTGGTTTCTGTCATCAGATTTTTCAGAATTTTACCTCAAAACACAATTTATCAAAACTAACCTCTCTCCATTCCCAGGGGACTAAAATGACCTGTATGGTAATTTGAAAAAAAAACTTAATAGAATATTGTATATTTAACAATATGTTAACATTTAAATGCAGTTTCTTGAGTGTATATAGTAGCAATAGAGCAACACTGCTAGTATTGCTAAAGTGATTGCTAAGTAATGGATAACCTTAGAAGAATGCTAATACATAATTCTGCTTTAAACAAATACATTCTAATACCTTTTGAATAATTCCATTTGCTACATTTAACTCAGTATCAGTTTGGATAACACTTTAGTATTTCTCCAATATACTCTGAATATTTGACAATATTCACAGAAATACTTTCTTAGGTATATACCATGACTTTCATCTTCCTAAAATTCCTTTCCCTCCTCTAGTTATCTCAAAAATCTTACTACAAAGCAATGATTTTCTGTCACTGTGCATTTTCACAGTGTACTCATTTCAGTTTTCCCCTCATTCTATGCTCATATATGAAGTGTTTTTATAACTTAAATCCTGGCTCTCTCTTTATTACCCTTAGAACAGTAGTTTCCAAACTTGTATGTTGAATTATCTGGTGAGCTTTTAAAAAGTCCTATTCCTTGGTCACATGAACTTACAAATTAAATCATAACCTCTGGGGTATTGGGGAGGAAGTCAGGCATTAATAGTTTTAAATATCTTCAGGTGATGTTAATGTGCAGCAAAATTTAGGAACTACTGTCTTAAACTCTTAATCATTTCATTATACTTAGTACCCTGATGGTCTAAGATGTGTACTACTTTTTAATCTGTGACCTGGAACCCCTGTATTCCAAGCCTGGCATGGTGGGTAGTATAGTAGCTGATGAGTAAACTTAGCACTTGTACCTTCTTTTTGCCACATACAATCTCATGAAGTAATGACAAAAAGTTGTATTTTAGTAAAAAGCAGTTCACAGAAATGTTTAGAATTCAGATATTTTTGAATTTTATATGTTAATATATAGTGCATGTATCTTATATCCAATTACACCACACAGAATTTGGGTTACTAGAATTAGCACCCTCTAATCAAGAACATATAGATATTCAAACTAACTGGAATAAATCAAAATTGGAAATAGCCTTGTATTAGTTAAGGCCAGGTTTTGCCACCAAAAAATCCTTTGAAATTTCAGAGCTTTTGGGATTACAGGAATGAAGACAAGCATTTATGGACATATATATGCATGGGTCACAACAGACTGAGACTAAACAATCTGAAAGCCACTAACAATGTTTCTGTAAAAATGCACATGAAAATGTTTGGTATGTGCTGCTAGAGTTAAGGTGAACACCTGATAAAACAGATGGACATCGTGTAATGTGTTTGAGTGTTTATTTTATAATATTTGTTTGTAGTATTTTTTCAATTAAAAATAAATACTACTACTAATAATAATAAAAAATTGGAGCCCACCCCACCAAAAGAGTGGACCAAGAATACCAAACTTTGTTGATAGTGTTGAAAATCAAGAAGAAAAAACACCTACCAGAAAATAGTAATCTTGTTTAAATCAAAAGGTGAATCTTAAAACCGGAATTAATGGTGGCCTAAATAAAGCATGACATGAATTGAGTTCACCATAAATACAGTAACAAAAATATGAAAGTGTTTCAACATTTGTAATCAGGGTAAACTGAGAGAATATTTCAGTGAAAATGGAAATTATGCAAAAAAAAAGATTTCTGCATGATTAATTTGTGAAAACTGGCAAAGAAAACATGTATTCTAAATGGAAATCAGAATATGCTCAAGCACAGCATCCCAAATAGAAGTTTAAGTTTTACACACATATTGGAAGGGGGGTGCACAGTGGTGGAGGGAGATCCACGTAAAATAATTTTGGGAATTTGGGATTAAATAAAGTAAATTACCAGGATTGCTAAGAACCTTATATCAGATAATGTGCTTTCACAGTCTCTAACACAGGTAGAGTATGAGGCCTTCTCACACTTCTTTGACCTCCAAACCATTTTCTCTTTATAGCATTTAATAAGACTAGTATTCCACAGAATATGATACCATTGGAGATACATTTATAAATTTGGGAATTTTAAGTGGTCTTCCAGAATGAATGTCAAGAATCAACTTCTACCTCGTATCACTTGTTTTGATTAGTCATTACTTAATATTCAGTGATACCTCCATACAATGTAATGAAATCCCCAAAGATCATTAGTTTTGGAATTGGTAGCATGTATTATCATATAAATGAGAAAATAGTGTATCTTCTCTTATACTAAACACCAAATCAAAACTTAAAATAATCAACATATTCACCATTTAAGTAGGCAGTATGCATAAATACTGAAATGCTATACCTCATCAAATTCTTCAGTCATTTTTCTGATGATTTCTGCATTCTGCATATTTCGAAACATCTCT
Source organism: Manis pentadactyla (assembly GCF_030020395.1). Taxonomy (NCBI): domain Eukaryota; kingdom Metazoa; phylum Chordata; class Mammalia; order Pholidota; family Manidae; genus Manis; species Manis pentadactyla. The sequence goes on along the minus strand of NC_080019.1, from coordinate 67,879,623 downwards.
ATTCTCACAGTACCTGTGGAACAACAGATTTTACAGTTAATCTCTCTCTATCCCATGCTTAAGCATTAAATTTAATCTGACCACCATTTGAAAAACTTTATATGAAAGACTTTAGGAATCCTATCTATTCTAAAGGAATTCCTTGTTAAGAATTCTGAAGTTCTTCAGACATTAAAAAAAAAAAAGAATATCCTCTGTATTAAGAGAGTTGGGAAAGGAAAAGACAAAGACATAAAACAACAGATTTATATTGTAGGGAAGGCTCTAAGGATTGACTTAAATAAATCCTGGTGCTGTGCAGACACAATTGGCTGCCGTAGTCTGAAGAACATGTAAGGATAGAGAGTGTTCTCTCTCTTCATGGATATTTCTAATATTCCTTGTCATCAACATATTCTTCTCTAAATTAAAACTAAATGTTCCTTAATCCAGCAATACATTTCAGTTACATCTGTTTTCTCTGAATTTAAGAAGTTCTCCAATATTCTCTAATGTATCAAAGAAAAGGTTAACCCCTTTCTCATCTCTTTCTTGTACTACTTCTACCTTAGCTACTTAATTTTTATCTCAAATATGGTTATGTAAATATTATCGCTATTATACTAATGAGTAGATTATGTTGAAAATTTGTTTTAAAAATGTAATTTAAAGAAACTGAAAAAAGTTTCAAAATTAACCTTTAGTACAAAGAATCCTGGCCTATAATTAAATGAGGTTCAGTTTCAACTGTATACATGAAAAAAATTCAAGTTAAAAATAATGAAAATAAGACTCAATGAATCAGTAAGGCAATAATTACATTGTAAGCACTGACAGGTTTCTTGCCAGTGATTACCAATTCTAATTCAAATCACATTTAGTTAGTACTGTAAGAGGGAAAAGTCTCTGAAGTGGACTATAGTCTTATAGGAAACAGCAAGGAACAGTAAAACAGCCACTAAAAGTCATCAAAGTGTGATCTTAATTCACAATCCCAACAAAAACTACAACAATATATTTGGCACATCAAACATAATTTACTTAATATTTGCTAAAATGAAAAAAATCATTTATCTCTATCTTTTAATGAAAACCATTTTTAAGTATGTTTTAATTACTTGATATATAGCTCTCCGGTTCACTTTCAGGTTGTCGAATTTATTTAGTACCATCAACAGATAGTCCCTATATCCATCTCTAGAGATAACAGTCTAAGTAAGAAGGTGGACAAAAAGGGAAAATATTTTCAAAGAGTTCCTCCCCAACGTGCAATTTTCCATAGTGGGAAACTTTTATATTGCAATTTAATTTTTTATGCCCAAAACAGCATTATAGACAGACAGTACTGAATAGTATTGATGACAGGTTGTTTGTGCATTATAGTACAGCTTTCATTGTCAGAAGATTTTTAAAAATTATATAAAAAAAGGTGAATTGCTAATTATATAAAGTAAAAGTAACTTTCTGTCAGACATTCTTATAATCGCTCAAATTAAACAAAATTGGTTAACTATTTAACCTTGTTTGAGTCATGAACTATTCTGTCAATCTGAAACAGACTCCCAAAGATAAAATGCATTTAATTTCAGGGGCTGTTTTCACAGTACTCTTGATAAGGAAAATTACATTCTTAAGTACTAAATAAGCAAAAGAAATAAAATGAGATGTTTATGTTATTAAACATGGGAAGAATTAGCTGTTCTTAGGGAGATGGGAAATATTTTACATTTTGATTGTAGTGTTGCTACATGGTTGTAATGGTTGTATGCATTTGTCAAATGTCATCAATCTGTACACTTAAAATGTGTGAGTTTTAATGTATGAGAATTATTACTGTAGTAAAATTGATTTTTTAAAAACTCAAGAAAAAGGATAGTTAATCCAACTATTGCAGTAGTAAGTTACACAAGTCATTATTAAAGTATTTCCAGTGCAAATAATGTTCATCTCTATATTTATGATTGATACAGCAGGTTTTTCATATACAGTGGAATCTTAACTATAATTTCAGCAGCTAGCTATGTTAGTTTATAAAGGGAGAACTATTTAATGGCATTAATTTAATGTAAATAAAATGAAAGGCAACAAAACAGAAAACTAGCATTAAAAGCAGTATGAAAACACCACCTCATGCTTAGTATCTCTAAAGGTGACTACCACAGACAAACAGCAGTTACTAATAAAGTCAGATATTTATAGCCGTAATTTTGAAAATGAACAAAAGCTTGTTACTGAGATTTTTTTTAAAGAGCAAAACCCTTCTGTTGTCACAAGACTACTTCAAAGATTAGCCTATTTATTTACTTTCTAACTGTTCATTCTTTTCTGTTTGGGTCCCATGACCCTACTGAAACTGCTTCCTTACACCAATTATCTCCTAAAAACAGTCTACGTACTAATACCCTATCTATTCTATTTAAAGCATTTGCTCCTTATATTGGTTTCTGAAACACTATATCCGTGTACCATGTCCTATGATGGCTTAATTTTGATTTTTTTCACTTACTTCTAGTCATTTACCTCAGTAGAAATAGGTAATTTCCAAAGGTCTAACACATTCTTCTTTGTCAATTTTTACATTTTCTAACCTGGAAAGGGGTGCCACCACAGAAAAGTGCAGCAGAAACCACAACTTAAGAATATTTACTTTACTTACTAAATTCCTCCAGTTCCTTAAAAATGCCTGACACCTTAAGCTCTTCTAGTTCCTATTAAGCTTTCTTTGGCAAAGAAAAAATCATGACTAACTCAAGACTAGTACTCAAATTAAAAAGTTAATCACAGTTCACCTTCTCTTTTTTGTTTCTTAAAAATGTGTATTTCTAATAGATGATTATAATAAGATTCTGGATAATAAAAATAGAGATCCGAAATAATTCACATTCCTGGGAACATAAATATCTGAAAATAGAAAATGAAAAAAATGAATTACTTCCCACTTTCTTTAACATAAACAAGTTATCAGTGAAAATTCTGAAAGAATAACCTACTAATACACATTTTCTATTAAAAAATAACAGGTTGTTGGAGCATCTCCTCCTGACAAGACGGTACTACTAATGAAGACAAAGGAATAAAACTGTCATTTTAACTATACGTACAGAAATAGAAGTGACATTGAGAAGCCACCATCAATTTCTTGATCACTTGAATGATGCCAAACTACTGGTGAGAGCATGACTCAATATAATCTCTATGGTATGCAATTTGGCGAATGTCCAACCAAATTACAAATTTTCATACTCTTTGGCCTTCACATTGTACTTGCTGTAAAGCATAAACTCACACATGTGCAAAATAATGAATGCATGAGGTTATTATTTGAAGCACTGTTTATAACAGCAAAATAGAAAGAAAACCCATATACCCATAAATAAGAATCTCTAAGTAAAAGAGGTGATGAAAATGACGATGATAGTGGGCAGCTAACATCTGAGGGTTCACTATCTGCCAGCGATTGTGCTAAATAAGCTCTTCAAGTTAAGACATTTAATCTTCACAATAACCCTACGAAAAATGTGTATTTTTCTCCCATTCTACAAGTGAAAAAATTGAGGGACTTAAGAGATCCAGCAACTTACAAAAGGGTTTTCCCAGTAGCAGAGCCATGGTCTGTATGCATTCTGGCTGCAGGGTGTATACCTGACTACTACTCTTATTTGACTCTTATTAAAAGTCAGTGAAATCCATGGAGATGACAAAAACAATACATCTGGATTACCAGCAACGACATTGAATCAGTAATCAAAAAGCTACCCAAGAACAAAACCCCCAGGCCAGACGGATTCACTGTTGAATTATATCAGACATACAGAGAAGACATAATACCCATTCTCCTTAAAGCTTTCCAAAAAATACAAGAGGAGGGAATACTTCCAAACTCATTCTATCAAGTCAGCATAACTCTAATACCAAAACAAGGCATAGACCTCACAAATCACCAAAAAAGAAAATTACAGACCAATATCCCCGATGAACATAGATGCAAAAATACTCAAAAAACTATTAGCAAACCGAATTCAAAAACCCATCAAGAGGATCATACACCATGATCAACTGGGATTCATCTCAGGGATCCAAGGATGGTACAAAATTCGAAAAATCCATCAGCATCATCCACCACATAAAGAAAAAGAAGGACTAAAACCACATTATCTCTCTAAAGATGCTGAAAAAGCATTCAGCAAAATTCAACATTTATTCATGATAAAAACTCTCAACAAAATGGGTATAGACAGCAAGTACCTCAACATAATAAAGGCCATACATGACAAACCCGCAGCCAACATCATATTTAACAGTGAGAAGCTGAAAGCTTTTCCTCTAAGATCAGAAACAAGACAGGGATGCCCACTCTCCCCACTGTTACACAACATAGTACTGGAGATCCCAGCCATGACAATCAGACAACACAAACAAATACAAGGCATCCAGATTGGTAAAGAAGAAGTCAAACTTTCACTATTTGCAGATGACATGATATTACACATAAAAAACCCTAAAGACTCCACTCTAAAACTACTAGAACTAATATGGAATTCAGAAAGTTGCAGGATACCAAATTAATACACAGGAATCTGTTGCTTTCCTATATACTAATGATGAACTAGCAGAAAGAGAAATCAGGAAAAAAATTCCATCAAAAAGAATAAAATACCTAGGAATAAACATAACCAAGGAAGTGAAAGACCTATACCCTGAAAACCATAAGACATTCATGAGAGAAATAAAAGAGGATACTAATAAATGGATATTCATCCCATGCTCTCGGCTAGGAAGAATTAATATTGTCAAAATGGCCATGCTGCCTAAAGCCACCTACAGATTCAGTGCAATGCCTATCAAAATATCAACAGCATTCTTCAACGAACTAGAACAAATAGTTCTAAAATTCATATGGAACCACCAAAGATTCTGAATAGCCAAAGCAATACTGAGAAGGAAGAATAAAGGATCTCGCTTCCCAAAATCAAGCTCTACTACAAAGCCACAGTAATCAAGACAATTTGGTACTGGCACAAGAACAGACCCTCAGACCAGTGGAACAGAATGGAGAGTCCAGATATTAACCCAAACATCCAAACATATATGATCGATTAATATATGATAAGGGGCCCTGGACATACAATGGGGAAACGGCAGCCTCTTCAACAGTTGATGTTGGCAAAACAAGACAGCTACATGTAGAGAATGAAACTGGATTATTCTCTAACCCCATACAAAAGTAAATTCGAAATGTATCAAAGACCTGAATGTATGTCATGAAACCATAAAACTCTTAGAAAAAACATAGGCAAAAATCTCTTGGACATAAACATGAGCAACTTCTTCATGAATGTATTTCACTGGGCAAGGGAAACGAGCAAAAATGAACAAGTGGGACTATATCAAGCTGAAAAGCTTCTGTACAGCAAAGGATACCATAAGTAGAACAAACAGGCATCCTACAGTATGGGAGAATATATTCATAAATGACAGATCTGATAAAGGGTTGACATCCAAAATACATACAGATCTCATGCACCTCAACAAACAAAAAGCAAATAATCCAATTAAAAAAAAGGCAGAAGAGCTGAACAGACAGTTCTCCAAAGAAGAAATTCAGATGGCCAACAGGCATGTGAAAAGGTGCTCCACATTGCTAGTGATAAGAGAAATGCAAATTAAAAGAACAATGAGATATCACCTCACACTAGCAAGGATCACCACCATCCAAAAGACAAACAACAACAAATGTTGGTGAGGTTGTGGAGAAACGGGAACCCTCCTACACGAAACGGGAACCCTCCTACACTGCTGGTGGGAATGTAAATTAGTTCAACCATTGTGGAAAGCAGTATGGAGGTCCCTCAAAAGATGGAAAACAGAAATACCATTTGACCCAGGAATACCACTCCTAGGAATTTACCCTATGAATGCAGCAGCCCAGTTTGAAAAAGACAGACGCACTCCTATGTTTATCGCAGCACTATTTACAATAGCCAAGAAATGGAAGCAACCTAAGTGTCCATCAGTCGATGAATGGATAAAGAAGATGTGGTACATATACACAGTGAAATATTATTCAGCCATAAGAAGAAAACAAATCCTACCATTTGCAACAACATGGATGGAGCTAGAGGGTATTATGCACAGTGAAATAAGCCAGGCAGAGAAAGACAAGTACCGAATGATTTCACTCATCCGTGGAGTATAAGAACAAAGAAAAAAACTGAAGGAGCAAAACAGCAGCAGACTCACAGAACCCAAGAATGGACTAATAGTTATGAAAAGGAAGGGGACTGGGGAGGATGGTTTGGAAGGGAGGGATAAGGGGGCGGGGAGAAGAAAGGGGGCATAATGATTAGCATGTATTATGTGAGGAGGTGCATGGGGAGGGCTCTACAACAAAGAGAAGACAAGTAGTGATTCTGTAGCATCTTGCTATTCTGATGCACAGGGACTGTGGTGGGGTATGTGGGGGTACTTGGTGATGGGGGGGTTCTAGTAAACATAATGTTCCTCATGTAAGTGTAGATTAATGAAACCAAAAAAAAAAGTATATTGCAAAAAAAGAAAACAAAACAAAACAAAAACAACACATCTGAGGGATTAAAGATGGCGGCATGATGTGAGACAGAGGGCTTCCTCCTAAAACTGCATATAATATGAAAATATAATTAATACAACTAATCCTGAAAGAGCAACAGGAAAGAGGACTGCAACAGACTGCATACACCTGGAGAAAAGAGTAGAACTCATGGAACAGGTAACATACCAAAGCTGCGGCCTGGCAGGACCCCAGCCATACTCTCACCCCAGATCACTGGCAGGAGGAAGAGAAATGGAGCAGGGAGGGAGAGGAGGCCTGGACTGCTGAATACCTAAGTCCGAAAATCTGTTCTGGGAGCACAAACCTAGATTTCATGGTGCTTGAATGGACTACTCTCATGATTAGGGGGTTGGAAAGCGAAGACAGGCAAAATTCCTGGAGAGACTGAGATGCCAGCTGCTTGTGGAAAGCAGGGATCCATATCCAGCTGCTCTGGGACAAAAGAAAGGCAGGCAGTCTGAGAGACTTCCTAACAGCAAGAGGGCTGCTAAAGTGCCAAGAATAGAAAAGACCTTACTGCTCAGAGGAAAGGACAGGTAGACTAAATTGTCTGGGTGCACTCTGCCCAGAAGATTGGGAGCTTTCACAAGCTGCAGGTGCTCCAGCTCTCTGGCTGGCTAAACAGCTCCAAGGAACCCATCCGTGATACACAGCATACTGCGCCTTTCTCCTGGCTAGTCCCACATGGCTTGTAAACCAGCACACCCTACCCTGGCATTAGGCCAGCCAGAGGGAGTATCTGTCTACAGCAACTAAAAATGCAAAGCATAGAGGCTTATACCTGTGTGCTTGGCACACTGGTTCAAGCAGTGGAGATAGGCAGAGCAGCTGGGAAGCAGGAAACATTTCTTTCCTCCCCCCAGGCACCAATATCACTCTCCTGCAACTCCAACATTCCTTTAGGGGCCGAGCAGCTCCAGAGAGTAGAGCTTCTGGAAACTAAAGGGCACCATATACAAATATGAAATGCCAAAGGAAACTGGTTCAAAGTAAAATTACAAATACAAGTCCTTAGAAAGTTTTAAGTGACATCGAAATCATTAATCTTCCTTAAAGGGAATTCAAAATAAAAATCATTAACATGCTCATGGAGGTATGGAAAGATATTCAAGAAATCAGGAATGAATTCTGGTCAGAAATCCAATTGTTGAAGAACACAATGGAGGGTATTAAAAGCAGATTAGAAAGGGGAGGGCTGTATAACACAGAGAAGACAAGTAGTGATTCTACAACATTTTGCTATGCTGATGGACAGTGACTGTAAAGGGGGTTATAGGGGGGACCTGGTATAGGGGAGAGCCTAGTAAACATAATATTCATCATGTAAGTGTAGATAAATGATAACAAAAAAAAAGCAGTTCCTGTGTGGTGACCTCCAATGAGTTCTACACAATGGAATAAAGGGCATATAAAAGTGTAGGCAAAGAGTCTGTTTGTGTTTATACAGAGGATCAAAGCCTAATTTGGCTACCCCGAAAATGAACTAAGATACAATATGAAAAAGAACTTCCAACAGCAGCACTCCCTGGAAGACTCATACCAGAAGATGATCATCAAAAAACCCCAACAAAGATCCACGCACTGCTACAGCTGTAGATGCATTCATCCCACCGGTTCCTGGACGTGCCATGGGAATGAAGAAGGAGATATCTAAGCTGGCCTGTGCATACAGTAAAACAACAAATTTGACTAGATCTATACTGTTGGAACTCAACCAAGAATTAGGAGAAGTGCAAATTGTAGCGCTTCGAAGTCTTACAACTACAGACTATTTACTGTTAAAAGAACATAAGGGATGTGAACAGTCCCCAGGAATGGGCTGTTTTAATTTGTCTGATTTCTCTCAGACTGTTCAAGTTCAGTTGGACAATATCCACCATATCATAGATAAGTTTTCACAAATGCCTAAGGTGCCTAACTGGTTTTCTTGGTTTCACTGGAGATGGCTGGTAATTACAGGTATGCTTTGGTTACGTAACTGTACTCCTATTATGTTAATGTGTGTGCACAATTTAATTAGTAGTTTAAAACCTATACATGCTGAAGTTACTCTACAAGAAGATATGTCAAAGAAATAATCAATCTTCCCATGTTTTCTTCCGCCTGCTACTTCTATAGCTTTTCTTCTTCCTTCCTAATTACAACCCTTAAATAGAATTCATGCCTCATATCGAATTTATCGAGTATCATAATTCTTCCAAGTGGTAAAGGTACCTCAAGACAAATGCTGGGCATAGAAGCCACAGGGCATAAATATGCAAAGAAGTAAAAAGCTAACCTTTTCAAACAATAAGGCTTCTCTCTCACTTACCAACTTTACATTTCCCTGTATGGCCCCGGAAGATGACTGGTTAGCCAGAGACGGGTAAGAGTCCATAAGGGAGGAACAACCTAAGACAGGCACAGTCGCAGGAGGGCCATCAGGTGAGAAATTGGGGATCAACAGAGGTGAGGCTTAGAACCTCACCCCCCCTGTTCTGAGAGAAATCTTCTGCATACGTGGATGTTTTATTGCCCTTGTCTAGCTTGGATTAACACATAGTCTACAGGCACACACCTGATCATCTACATTTGCTCTCTTACAACACTAGACTATGTTTTCTACCTTTATCTTGCATCTACCTACCACTTCAGCAATTTATTAAAAATAATGATAATAAAGAGAGAAATGTGGTATCCACATATAAATCAAGTATAAAAATCAAACGAATATTCATATTTGAACTGATTGTTTATAGTTCATAATGCATGAGCAAAACCGAAAGTTTCTGTGATGTCTGCCCTTGTACTGTTCACCATGTAACTTATTCACTATGTAAGAATTTGTTCTCCATGTAAGAACTTGCTCGTTATGCTTCAGAAGATTGGAGACTGATGAAAATTAGGCTTGGGGTGGAATAATGATTGTGCATTGAGCACTGACTCCCCTATACAGAATTTTACTGTTGTTAACAACCATTTGATCAATAAATATGAGAGATGCCCTCACACACACAAAAAAAGTACACACTTCCAATTGTAAAATAAATAAGTAACCGGGATGTAATGTATAGCATAAGGAATATAGTCAAAATATTGTAACAACTTTGTATGGTGATAGCTGGTAGCTAGAATTATCATGTATGTAAATGTTGAATCACTGTGTTGTACGACTGAAACTAATGTAATACTGTGAGTCAACTACCCTTAAAAAAAAATAATTATCTACAAAAAAAAAGCAGATTACATAAGGTGGAGGCCATGATAAATGAAATAGAAAATAGAGAAGAAGAATACAAGGAAGCTGAGGTACAGAGAGAAAAAATGATCTCTAAAAATGAAAGAATGTTGAGAGAACTGTGTGACCAATTGAAACGGAACAATATTCATATTATAGGGGTACCAGAAGAAGAGAGAGAAAAAGGGATAGAAAGTATCTTTGAGAAGGTTTGCTGAAAATTTCCCCAATAGGGGGAAGGAAATAGTCTCTCCGGCCATGGAGATGCATAGATCTCCCACCACAAGGGACCCAAGGAAGACAACACTAAAACATATAGTAATTAAAATGGCAAAGATCAAAGATAAGGATAGACTATTAAAAGTAGCCAGGGAGAGAAATATGATCACATACAAAGGAAAGACCATCAAACTATCATCAGACTTCTCAGCAGAAACCTTACAGGCCAGAAGGGAGTGGCATGATGTATTTAATGCAATGAAGCAGAAGGGCCTGGAACCAAGATTACTTTATCTGGCAAGATTATCATTTCAATTTGAAGGAGGAATTAAACAATTTCCAGATAAGCAAAAGCTGAAAGAATTTACCTACCACAAACAATCTCTACAGTGTATTTTGGAGGGACTGCTATAGATGGAAGTGTTCCTAAGATTTAATAGCTGTCACCAGAGGAAATAAAACCACAGTAAAGGAAGTGGAATAGCTAATTACTAAGCAAATGTAAAATTAAACTAACTATCCCCAAAGTCAATCAAGGGATAGACAAAGAGTATGATACATAATATATAAAGAATGGAGGAGGAGGAAAAAGGAGGAGAAAAAAAAAGAACCTTTAGATTGTGTTTGTAATTGCGTATTAAGTGAGTTAAGTTAGACTCTTAGATAGTAAGGAAGTTAATCTTGAACCTTTGGTAAACACTAATCTAAACCCTGCAATGGCAATAAGTACACACCTGTCGATAGTCACACTAAATGTAAATAGACTGAATGTACCAATGAAAAGACATAGAGTCATTGAATGGATAAAAAAAGAAGACCCAACTATATGCTGCCTACAAAAGACTCACTTTAAACCCAAAGACATACACAGACTGAAAGTGAAGGGATGGAAAAAGATACTTGATGCAACTGATAGGGAGAAAAAAAGCAGGAGTTGCAGTATGTGTATCACACAAAATAGACTTCAAAACACAGAAAGTACCAAGAGACAAGGACATTACATAATGATAATGGTGTCAATCCAACAAGAGGATATAACCATTATAAACATCTATGCTCCCAACACAGGAGCACCTATATATGTGAAACAAATACCAACAGAATTAAAAGGGGAAATAGAATGCAATGCATTCATTCTAGGAGACTTCAACACTACACTAACTGTGAAGGACAGATCAACCAGACAGAAAATAAGTAAGGAGACAGAGGCACTGAACAACACATTAGAACACATGGACCTAATAGACATCTGCAGAACTCCACAGCCAAAAGCAGCATAATACACATTATTCTCAAGTGCACATGGAACATTTTCAAGAATAGATCATATACTAGACCATGAAAAGAGCCTTGGTGAATTAAAAAAGAATGAAATTGTACCAATCAGTTTCTCTGACCACAAAGGTATGAAAGTAGAAATAAATTATGCAAAGAAAATGAAAAATCCCACGAACACATGGAGGTTTCACAACATGCTCTGAAATAACCAATGGATCAATGACCACATAAAAACAGAGATCAAGCAATATATGGAGACAAATGAAAACAACAATTTAACAAAACCTGTGGGATGCATCGAAGGCTGTGCTAAGAGGAAAGTATAGCGTAATACAGGCCTACGTCAGGAAAGAAGAAAAATCCCATGAGCAGTCTAAACCCACAATTAACGAAATTAGAAAAAGCAGAACAAATGAGGCCCAAAGTCAGTAGAAGGAGGGACATAATAAAGATTAGAGCAGAAATAAATAAAATCGAGAAGAATAAAACACTAGAAAGAACCAATGAAAGCAAGAGCTGGTTCTTCGAGAAAATAAACAAAATAGATAAACCCCTAGCCAGGAGTATCAAGAAAAAAAGAGAGTCTATTTACATAAACAGAATCAGAAATAAGAAAGGAAAAACCACTATGGACACCAAGAAATACAAAGAATTATTAAATAATACTATGAAAAATTATACGGTAAAAACTGGATAACCTGGAAGAAATGGACAACTTCCTAGAAAACTACAACCTTCCAAGGCTGACCCAGAAAGAAACAGAAAGTCTGAACAGACCAATTACTGGCAATGAAATTGAAATCGTAATAAAAAACCTACCTAAGAGCAAAAGCACTGGACCAGATGGCTTCACCACTGAATTTTACGAAACATTTTGTGAAGACCTAATACCCATCCTCTTTAAAGTTTTCCAAAGAGTAGAAGAAGAGGGAATACATCCAAACTCATTCTATGAGGCCAGATCACTCTAATACCAAAGCCAGGCAAAGACACCACAAAAAAAGAAAAGTACAGACCAATATCCCGGAGAAACATAGATGCACAAATACTCAACAACATATTAGCAAACAAATTCAAAAATACATCAAAAAGATCGTCCATCATGATAAATTAGGATTTATTCCAGGAACGCATGGATGGTACATTAAAAAATCCATCAACATCATCCACCACATCAACAAAAAGGACAAAAACCATATGATCATCTCCATAGACGCTGAAAAATCATTCGACAAAATTCAACACCCATTCATGATAAAAACTCTCAACAAAATCGGTATAGAGGGCAAGTACCTCAACATAATAAAGGCCATATATGACAAACCCACAGCCAATTTTATACTTAACAGTGAGAAGCTGAAAGCTTTTCCTTTAAGGTCGGGAAGAAGACAAGGATGCCAACTCTCCCCACTTATATTCAACATAGTAGTGGAAGTCCTAGCCATGGCAATCAGACAAAACAAAGAAATAAAAGGCATCCTGACTGGCAAGGAAGAAGTTAAACTGTCCCTTTTGCAGATGACATGATACTGCACAAAAAAACCCTGAAGAATCCACTCCAAAACTACTAGATCTAATATCTGAATTCAGCAAAGTTGCAGGATACAAAATGAATACACAGAAATCTGTTGCATTCCTATACACTAACAATGAACCAGCAGAGAGAGAAATCAGGAGAAAAATTCCATTCACAACTGCATCAAAAAGAATAAAACACCTAGGAATAAATCAAACAAGGAAGTGAAAGACCTATACTCTGAAAACTACAAGACACTCATGAGAGAAATTAAAGAAGATACCAATAAATGGAAACACATCCTTGGTTCATGGATAGGAAGAATTAATGTTCTCAAAATGGCCATCCTGCCTAAAGCAATCTACAGATTCAATGCAATTCCTATCAAAATACCAATAGCATTCTTAAACTAGAGAAAATCGTTCTAAAATTCATATGGAACCACAAAAGATTCCGAATAGCCAAAGCAATCCTGAGAAGGAAGAATAAAGCAGCCGGGATTATGCTCCCCAACTTCAAGCTCTACTACAAAGCCACAGTAATCAAGACAATTTGGTACTGCCACAAGAACAGACCCATACCCAATGGAACAGACTAGAGAGCCCTGATATAAACCCAACCACATATGGTCAATTAATATATGAAAAAGGAGGCATGAACATACAATGAGGAAATGACAGCCTCTTCAACAGCTGGTGTTGGCAAAACTGTACAGCTACATGCAAGAGAATGAAACTGGATTATTGTTTAACACCATACGCAAAAGTAAACCTGAAATGGATCAAAGACCTGAATGTAAGTCATGAAACCATAAAACTTCGAATAAAACATAGGCAAAAGTCTACTGAATATAAGCATGAGCAACTTCTTCATGAACGCATGTCCTTAAAGAAGGGAAACAAAAGCAAAAATGAACTCATGGGACTACATCAAACTAAAAAGTTTCTGTACGGCAAAGGACACCATCAACAGAACAAAAAGGCATCCTACAGTATGGGAGAATATATTTGTAAATAACATATCTGACAAGGGGTTAACATCCAAAATACATAAAGAATTTACACGCGTGACCACCCAAAATGCAAATAACCCAATTAAAAAAGGGGCAGAGGAAATGAAGAGACAGTTCTCCAATGAAGAAATTCAGATGGCGCACAGACACGTGAAAAGATGCTCCACATCAGTAATCATGAGGGAAATGGAAATTAACACCACAATGAGATACCACCTAACACCAGTAAGGATGGCCAGCATCGAAAAGACTAATAACAACAAATGCTGGCAAGGATGCTGAGAAAGGGAAACCCTCCTACACTGCTGGTGGCAATGTAAGCTAGTTCAACAATTGTGGAAAGCAATATGGAGGTTCCTCAAAAAACTAAAAACAGAAATATCATTTGACCTCGGAATCCCACTCCTTTGAATTTTCCCAAAGAATACAACTTCTCAGACTCAAAGAGACATATGCACCCCTATGTTTATTGCAGCACTTTTTACAATAGCCATGATATGGAAGCAACCTAAGTGTCCATCAGTAGATGAATGGATAAAGAAGACGTGGTACATATACACAATGAAATACTATTTAGCCATAAGAAAGAAACAAATCCTACCATTTGCAAGAACTTGGATGGAGCTGGAGGACATTATGCTCAGTGAAATAAACCAGGCAGAGAAAGACAAGTGCCAAATGATTTCCCTCATTTGCGGAGTATAACGAAGCAAAACTGAAGGACCAAAACAGCAGCAGGCTCACAGACTTCAAGAAGGAACTAGCGGTTTCCAAAGGGGAGTGATGTGGGAGGGTGGGTGGGGAGGGAGGGAGAACGGGATTGAGAGTTATTATGTTTAGTACACATGGTGTGTGGGATCATGGGGAAAACAGTGTAGCAGAGTGAAGGTAAATAGTGAATCTGTGGCATCTTACTACACTGATGGGCAGTGACTGCATTGGGGTATGGGTGGGGACTTGATAACATGGGTAAATGTAGTAACTACATTGTTTTTTCATGTGAAACCTTCCTAAGAGTGTATATCAATAATACCTTAATAAATAATTTAAAAAAAAGAATATGTCTGCCTATGATTGATACAGAAAGATGTGTAGGATATATTCATACATGAAAAAAGAAGAAATATATATGGATTTGACTGTACATGCATTAAAATATTTCTGGAGATACAAATATCTATCAAAACTATTGCCACTCCTCTGGGAAAGAGAAATATGTAGTTGAGGTTTAGGGATGTAATAGAAACATTATATTGCATACCCTATGGATTTCCTGAAATTTAAACTATATGACTAAATTATTGAAATAAAATAATAATTTAACACATTTGAAATAAAAAATAAAATGTTAAAAACTAAGCTGAAAGGGAATGTTCTTCAGTATTGCCTATCAAACATTCATTTTGTCACTATCAATATACATCATCAGTGGGCAAGTGTAAGATTGCCTGACTTGTTTGCCAGAAATGTAACTTTTATGCTTTTCTTACCAACTGTTATAGGGCAGAAAAGATGACCTTCAAAAGCAATATAAAAATAGGGCTGGGCATACTCTTGCATAGTTAGTAATGTGGATAAAAATAAAAAGAAACTGTAATTGCAGTTATACCAATCACAACATAAAGCAGAACACTCAAGAAGTCATCCTAGAGTGGTTTTAAGTCTTTGGAATCAAATACAGTAGGGTGTAAATCTCAGCTCCACCAGTTACTGAGCTATAGGAAACTGAAAGGTCAATTGTCCTTTATGAATCTTGTATTTCTAACCTTTAAAAAGGTGATAATACCGCTTCAAAGCAGGCATGGCTCATTGGCAATGATGAACCTGGGCATGGTTGAAATACAGTAACATTGCCTAAGAGCACTTACAGAGAGCTTTCCAAACTGCAGATGCTTTCTAAGTAATTGTCCCATGTATGAAACAGCTTTAAGGCTTTTCATTTAAAGAGTGGTTCACAGAATCTTTAATTCCTAGTGTTCATGCTTTAATTCCTAGTGTCTGGAATAGTGCTTAGCACATAGGAGGCATTAAAAAAAAACGCTTGCTAAGCAAATTAAGAATATCAGAACTAAATGAGGTAACAAATGCAGACTATTTAGCACTATGCTTGTAGTGATATAAGATGCTCAGTTACTCTTAAACTCTCCTATTTCATGCATTCATTCTCTGGCATAGCACCCTGCCCATTTTGGAGGCAAGGTAAAAGCTCTAGTTACTTAGTTGAGCTCTATTGGAAACCAGATTCCTGTGCATGTTGCCATGTTAATGCTGTTTGGAGAATGAGACTAGTCACCTCTTTTATTCCAGAACCAGGAAAGTCACTGCAGCAGTTTTTCCATCACCCAGATCTATAGCCTTCACCTCAACAGTGAAGCTAATCAGATACAGTAAAACTGAACATCTCTGTCCAAAGAAACCACCATAAGGATGAATTAAGGGTATAAAGAAGCCCTTCCTACTAGATACAGAAGCAGGTAGAAGAGAAGACTGAAGGCCGACAGAACTTTACTTGGCAGCCAAAAAAAAAAAAAAAATCCAAATATAACAAAAGGCCTCAATTTTACGTTTGTAAGACACAGTAACATTCTGGCTCATTGGCAATGATGAACCTGGGCATGGTTGAAATACAGTAACATTGCCTAAGAGCACTTAGCAGAGAGCTTTCCAAACTGTAGATGCTTTCTAAGTAATTGTCCCATGTATGAAACAGCTTTAAGGCTTTTCTTTTAAAGAGTGGCTCACATTATCTTAAAACCTAATCTGGTGATGGACCAGAGATAATCCAAGTATATGGCAGGACAATTTTTTTATAGTCTCATTTTTTGTTTCATTTTTACTTTACCTAATACACAGCAGCTTGTAAATGAAAATGAAACATAGAAAGACAAATAAATATGGATAAATTAGAGAAATCTGAGTAAAGAAAAAAGAAATGCTGAGGCTACTAAAACTTGGAAGGATACTCTAAAGGAACATTTGTATACCAGAAATACAGGACCTAACCGTTAGCTAGGATTGCAGTGACTACATATAAGAGAATCTTTCTCAAGATTTGAGGAGAGGGGAGTGGAGAAAAGTTAGAGAAAGACACAGATACTTTGGTTGCCTTTTAATGAGCATTTCAAGTTTACGTATAAATATCTTGTGATGTATACCCTCTGCCTAGGTAGTACATGCAAAAATGGAAAAAAAATTACCTCACAGATTATTACAAATATACACTTTTGGAAACTTACAAATCTTAGAATGCCTTAAACACAGAAACTGTTGTGATTTTTATCTCCAGTGACGTGTCTCTCTCTAGATGGCAACCTGCACTTTTTAACATTCTTTATAAAAGCTAATATACTTCTTCCTCTATTAATACAAAAGGACACTGAAACAACAAACTAAATGCTCAAAAAGAAAAATCAAGTATTAGCATATGATATGTAAGCAACAACTAGTTTTTCAAGACTGTATAGGATACATTTCATCTATAACAAGAACTAATAAATTTACTAAATATTAAAATTTCAAGTTTGGGAGCTTGGTTGAGCCACACAAGTGTAGCCCAGGGCTTAAAGCAAGTACCCTAGAGTTTTAACCTTTCAAACTATTTTCACCAAATCTTCAACTACTATTAAAATAACCTCACCTTCAGTGCTAGTGCTGTCCACATAAAATAAAAATCAGAGGGAAGGATAGTGAGGAAAATACATTTATTATTTTTTAATGTCTGTCTGCTATTTCAGGTTTTATTACTAATATTCATATAATTCAAGACATGCAGGACTTCTAATCTGTGGCACATGGATTCCTAAGTACCTATGAACTTTTTGAAACTGTATGTAATTTAGGTCTATGCACTTTTGTGGAGAAAGGCACAAATTTTTCAAGATATTATTAATGGAATTGGAGAACTCAAAAGGTAAAAATCACACAACAGAGGAAAAATAACAGGTGAAACTTTTGGTCTTAGGGAGTTGAAAGAAAAAATAAACTGATGACAGTAAAGAACAGTTCTAGAGAAGATACAACCTTCATAGCATGGTATAGAAAAGCAAAGACCAAGGACTGGGGGATGGAGAGAGGGAAAGGCTGAATGAACTCTTTTTCTTTCCAATAAATTGGGCCATGAATGAAAGGGCCAGGTTTCATTTCTAAGTGATAGAGAAAAACTACAAAGGACCTCTCCCATAATGTTATAGGAATCCATAAATTGCAGAGTGAGTATTTATCAAATATTTTGTTTACAGCCAACACTATACATATAATACTGGTAACATAATATATGTATGATAATCTAGGATTAAAATATTTGAGATGATTTAGGACAATCTGGCCGTTTCTTATCAAAGTGCATATAAACGATCAAGTCCTGTTTACCCTGTTTCAAAGCTATGTCACTAGAAGGCACCAAATAATCTCACACACACATTTAAGTTTCTCTTACATTTTTATGTGCTACTAAGACTTTCTCAACTCACCTTTTGTCTGTAATACCTTTTCTATTTTTATGTATGTGATTAAAAAGGAAAACACCTAACCAGCTGGCCTTAGTAAGAGTCTCAAAGAATTTTCCTTAAACTGAATTCCCCACTATGTTTTTAAAATATATAGTTTTTAATTTAAGAATAGTTTTAGATTGACAGAGAAGTTATAAACATAATACAAACTTCCCATGCACACTACAACTAGTTTCTCACCTTACTTCCTCACATTAGTATGGTACATGTGCTACAACTAAAGCCAATATTGATAATGTTACTATTTTTCCCTCAGTTTTACTGAGAAATAATTGTCATACATCACTGTATAAATTTGAGGTGTACAACAGCATAATGGTTACATATATTAGGAAATTATTACAATAGACATAGTTAACATCCATCATTTCATGTACAGACAATAAAAACAAAAAAAAATTCTCCTTGTGATGAGAACTCTGAGGATCTACTCTTAATAACTGTCATATATCATACTGGTGTTAATTATAATAATTCATATTGTATATTACATCCCTAGTACTTATTGTAAAATTGTAAGTTTGTGCCAATGAGTACTTTCTCCAATCCCCCCTTTCCCAACATAATAATATCAATGTTAATTAAAAGTCACACTATTTTCTAAGCTTTCTCTTACAGTCCTTTTTCTGTACCAGAACCCATCCAGAATACCACAAAAGGTAGTAGCTGTCATGTCTCCTTAGGCTTCTCTACCCTGTGATAGCTCCTCAGACTTTGTTTTTGATGACCATGATAGTTTTAATAAGCAGTGGCTAGGTAGATTATAGAATGTCTTTGAATTTGGTTAGACACAGCTCATGGGTTTTTGAAAGAAGATCAAAAAGACAAAGTACCATTCTCATCACATCAAAACAAGGGTATATTCTGTCAACATAACTAAATACTACTAACTATACACTCTTAGTACTTATTAATCTTAATAAATAGACAAACAACTACTTATCGACAACAGCCAGTTTCTCTCATTCAATCATGATCATCTAGCTGAGGTAGTATTTGACAAGCTTCTCCACTGTACAATTAAACTCTTCCCACTTTTGTATACTATACTTTTTAGAAGGAAGTCACTATGGAGGGCCTACACATAAGGTGGGGGAAGAGTTTTGCTTCAATTCCTTGAGGTTTATGTAGGTATCTACATAAACTATTTCCATTTATTTTACATGGAAGATTTCTCTACCCTCATCCATTTCTTTCATTATTCTATCATTTATATCAGTATGGACTCATTAACATTTTATAAGTGGAGTTCTAAGCTAGTTCTTTATTTTATTGCTCAAATTGTTCCATCTTTCCATCTTTGGCAAATGAAGTCTCTGTCAGTTGGTTCCTGTGTCCTTTTCACATACCCTCATCATTGTTTTCTTTGAGCAGTTGTTTACTTTCTGACACTATGAGATGCTCCAGTCTCACCTTGTATATTCCTTGTCCCATTTCTAGAACCTAACATTTCTTCAAGGAACTCTGGTTTCTTTTATTAGAGAATGGAATAAGAAACCAAGATCTATGTGCTAAGTATGCTTGCTGCCACCAGGATGTCATTTCTTTTAGACCCGCTCATCTGAAAGAACAAGGAAATATATATGTATGTGTATACTATTGTATATACAAACACAGCTATAAATATTTCTATATGTAGTCTATCTATATTAAGCTATATGAGTTAGACTAATGTCTTCAACCCCATTACCACATAGATTATTCTAGTGTCCTCTTCTTGCTTATCAATAATTTCTAACTCCAACAGTGAAAAATCTAGTTCCTACTATCAAATATCTATTTACTTGATTTTCCAAATCTAGTATACATGTGTAGTGATTTAAGAACTGGTAATCCAAACCCCCTTTGCCAACTAGAGTATGGTGCTTTTCCATACAGTTCCTTTTGTCTTTAGTCTCATAGCCTTCACTCATTTCCTGTTACTTAAGACAACACATTTTCCCAAACCCCTTCAGGAAGGTTATTTTGTGTATTTTTAATACAGATACTTTTGTCATAGTCTGCATTCATCCTGGGAGGACCTCATATCTTTTATTTTTTAACTTGCATTCACTGATATTGATTCTCTGTGCTACAAAGTTCTATGGGTTTTGAGAAATATAAGTATCATGTATCCCCATTACAGTATATAGAATAGCCTCAACATCCTAGTCCCCCAGATTTACCTATTCAAACTTATCTCTTTCCCCAAAACCTGTCAAACATGATCTATTTATCATTTCCATATTTTTGCCTTTTCCAGAATGTGACATAAACTGGAATCATACAGAATGAATGTAACCTTTTCAGACTGGCTTCTTTTGCTCAGTTTAAGTCAATTTAAGATCCATCTATGCTTAAGAACTATTATGAAGCTACAGTAATTAAGGTGATATGGTATGAGTATAAGAATATATAAATAGTTCAGCAGAATATATAGAAAGCCCCAAAACAGACATTTGATTATGACATAAGGATACTTGATTTACTTAAATATGGGACTTTGGAGCATTGTAAAAAATATGGTCTTTTCAATAATTACTCTAGGACAGCTGGACAATTAGTGAACTGGAAAACATGTCTGAAAGACATATCTAAAATGTAGTAAAAAGTGATAAGGAGATGGAAAATATAAAGAAGCACATCGAAAATATGAGAAGAACTAACATATATCTAATTAGACCTCCACAAGGAGAAAATGGAGATAACAGAGCAAAAAGGCAACACGTTGAAAGAAATAATGGCTATGAATTGCCAGATCTGATGAAAAATATGAATCCACAGATCCATGATGTACAACATATATCCAAAACAGAATAAAGTTTCATCCTGAAACTACAGAACAATATAAACAAAGTATCATGAGAGCAATCAGAAGGGAGAGAATAGCTACAAAGGAATGACAAGATAAGACCAACTTCCTAGCAACTACAGGGAAAGTTAGAGGACAGTGGAATGCTTATTTGATATGTTAAGAGAAAGTAACTATCAACCTAGAACTGGGTATCCAGCCCAATTATAATTCAAAAATAAAAGGAAACAAAAACATTTACAGATAAAAGTGTGAACTACTGCCATGGGACTTGCTCTAAAGGAACTTATAAAAGATGTACCTTAAGGAAGAGGAAAAAGATACAACAGAGGATGGTCTGAAATTCAAGAAGGAATAGTGAGCAAGTAAAATGGTAGATATGTGTAAATTCAAAAAAATAATGGTCTGCATAAAACAATTTAAGTATCTCACATAGGGCATTAAAAAAGACAGAGATAGAATATTATACAGTAGTATGTGAGTAAGGAATCTCCCAGATTATTTCTTAATTACAAGGGGTAGTAAAAACAATGTGAAAGCCCAGTAGACACCACCTTCGTCAAGTGATTATAGTCAACATCACTATATTATGTATTCCCAGAAATGGAGGACTGAGAGGGCACATTACTCTGTGGTATTTTTGCCAAAAATACATAACCATATTCTAATTAGGAAAAAGCATCAGACAAACCCAAACTGAGGACATTCTGCAAAATAACTGGCCGGCACTCTTCAAGAGTGTAGAGGTCATGAAAGACAAGAAAAGGCTCAGAAACTGCCCCCAGATTAGAGGAGGCTAAGGAGACATGACAACTAAATTTAATATGGGATCCCAGATTAGACCCCGGAACAGAGGAATGACATTGGCTTAAAAATGTAAATTCCAAATAAAATCTGTAGTCTTAGTAGTACTATAGCAATGTAAATATTTTTGTTTTGGTAATTATACTAGGACTATGAAAAATTTTGATATTAGGGGAAGCTGGCTGAAATGTAGACAGGAACTCTCTCTACTATTATTGCAACTTTTCTGTATCTAACCTAAAATTATTAAAAATGAAAATAAAAACAAGACCTGAGCTAATAAAAAAAAAAAATCCATCTATGCTTTTGCATGGCTTAAAGCTCATTCCTTATCACCAAATAGTGCTCCACAAACTGATGTACCACAGTTCATCCATTTCATCTAGTAAAGGACATCATTGGTTTCTGCCAGTTTCTGGCAATTATGAATATAATTACTGTAAACACTCATATGCAGGCTTCCGTGTAGATATAAATTTCAACTCAGTTGAGTAAATACTTAATAGCATGATTGCTGGGTTTTATAATTATAGTAAGGCTATGTTTGGCTTTGTACGAAACTGTCAGTCTTCCAAAGTGTCTACACCATTTTACATTACCATATCAATGACTTCCTATTGTTTCACAATCTCAGCAGTAATTAGTATTGTCAGTTTTTAGGATTTTAGTCATTCTATTAGCTGTGTAGTGGTATCACGTTGTTTTAATTTCCATTGACCTAATGACAAATGGTGTTGAGCACCTTTTCATATGCTTATGTGACAGCTGTATATATATCTTCTTTGGTGAGATGTCTGTTTAGATCCTTTGCCCACTTTTTTATTGGGCTATTTTCTTATCATTGAGTTTTTAGAGCTCTTTGTATATTTTAGATACAAATCCTTTAACATGTGTTTTGCAAATACTTACTCCCAGACTATGACTTGTCTTTTTATTTTCTTAACAGTGCCTTTGCAGAACAGAAAAATTTTTATTTCAATGAAGTCCAAATTGTCAATTTTTTCTTTCAAGTATTATGCCCTTGATGGTTATATTTAAAAACAGCATCTACGAGCCCAAGGTCATGTACACTTTCTTCATGTTTTCTTTTAGACAGTTATAGTTTTGCATTTTTAGATCATCTATTTTGAGTTAATTTTTGTACAAAAGGGGTAAGATCTGTGTTTAAGTTCATTTATTCCATATGGGTATACAACTGTTCCAACACCATCTGTTGAAAAGATCATTATTTATCCATTTAATTGCTTTTGCAACTTTATAGAAAGAAAAATCAGTTGACTATATTAGTATAATTCCTGTAATGTTTTAAAAGAATAATTTAGTGTCTAAAATTTTGATATATAAGACTCTTCAGAAATCCACTGAAAAAAGGATAAAAAATACCAAGATATATCATGTTCCATTCTCTTATTTTAATAATTTTTATCCTGTTATATGCATGTCCAACAGTTTTTCTAAACAATAAACCCATCAGGATTATCTGTGATCTTCACTGCACTCTACCTAAAACAGTTTCTGTATATGTCTACACTTGAGAGCTCAAGAGAAAAATAAGTAAGACTTATAATTAACCCCAAAATATTCAAAATCCATGCATGTAGAAATTACCATACAACAAATGTAAAATACAAGTATAAAAAATATGTCCAAAGTATGAGTTTCAAAATTACGAATTATGCTCACACACACATATACACATGCACGCACACACACTCCCACACATCCCATCAAAGGAAAGAAATCATTTTAAATTGATATATACAAGTTCTGACTATGGTAATAATGTAAAAAAATATTATTTTTGCAAATCCTCTTCCTGAAATACTAGTTAAATATGAAAAATATTTCAAAGAGCATCTGAAACCTTATGAAGTAGTTAAGAAATTGCTAAGATAATAACTGACTAAAAGCAGAAACCAAAATACAGAACAAGCACTGAGATGCCTTTTTCTCTAATAACACTTGCTGAGCCTGCAATGCATAAGTTAGGAATTCTGAGGTGAAGGGCCTAAGACAACTCTTTCATGAAGTGGGGACTGATAGGCCTTCTTCTCTAGGTTAAGGTTAAACCACCAGTAAAATCTAACACTTCATACTCTATAGTCTATGAGGGATTTGTTTTTTTCAGGGAGAAGGGGGGCACAACTGTGTAAAAGAAGATAAATGGACTTGGGAAGTAATCAAAACTGGTTTTCCCACAAATGTCCTAAATTCAGTAGTAACCCTGGGCACCTATAAATTATAAATCTTTAGAGGGGCGGAAGATGGCGGCGTGAGTAGAGCAGCGGAAATCTCCTCCCAAAACAACATATATCTATGAAAATATAACAAAGACAACCCTTCCTAGAATAAAGACCAGAGGACACAGGAAAATATCCAGACCACATCCACACCTGAGAGAACCCAGCGCCTCGCGAAGGGGGTAAGATACAAGCCCCGGCCCCGCGGGAACCGAGCGCCCCTCCCCCCAGTTTCCGGCAGAGAAGAGCAGGCAGAGCGGGAGGGAGACGGAGCCCAGGACTGCTGAACACCCAGCCCAAGCTATCCGGGCCAGGGTGCAGGGCGCTCGATACTAGGAAAACAGGGCAGCAAGAACAGTGAGCGGGCACTGGAGGCTGGGCGCCAGAGGACATAAGAAAAGCGCACAACCATTTTTTTTTTTTCCTTTTTTGCTGTTTTGTTTGGGCGAGCGCTTTTTGGAAGTCTTAAAGGGATAGGGAACCCAATACTAGGGAAACAGGGCAGAAAGACCGGTGAGCAGAGGCCTGAGGCTGGCACCGGAGAATAAAGAAAAACGAACGACCACCTTTTTTTTTTTTTCTTTAATTAAAAACTTATTTTTTTTTTAATTTAAAAATTTTTTTTTTTTTTTTTTTTTTTTTGGTGGTCGTTGTTTTGTTTTGGTGGGTGCTTTTTGGAAGTCTTAAAGGGGCAGGGCGGGACACTTAATCCAGAGGTAGGGAATCCGGGATCTCTGGGTACCCTAACCCCTGGGCTGCAGGGAGCAGGGAGGCCCCTTACGGAGATAAATAGCCTCCCAGCAGCTTCTGCTCCAACGCGACTCCACCATTTTGGAGTAGCTGCCCGAGCCAGGCCACGCCCACAGCAACAGCGGAGATTAACTCCGTAGCAGCCGGGCAGGAAGCAGAAACCCTGTCTGCGCGCAGCTGCGCAGCACAAGCCACTAGAGGCCGCTGTTCTCCCAGGAGAGGAGGGCCACAAACCAACAAGAAAGGAAGTCCTTCCAGCCGTCACTCGTCCCAGTTCTGCAGACTATTCCTATCACCATGAAAAGGCAAAGCTACAGGCAGACAAAGATCACAGAGACAACACCAGAGAAGGAGACAGACCTAACCAGTCTTCCTGACAAAGAATTCAAAATAAGAATCATAAACATGCTGACAGAGATGCAGAGAAATACGCAAGAGAAATGGGATGAAGTCCGGAGGGAGATCACAGATGCCAGAAAGGAGATCACAGAAATGAAACAAACTCTGGAAGGGTTTATAAGCAGAATGGATAGAATGCAAGAGGCCATTGATGGAATTGAAATCAGAGAACAGGAACGCATAGAAGCTGACATAGAGAGAGACAAAAGGATCTCCAGGAATGAAACAATGTTAAGAGAACTGTGTGACCAATCCAAAAGGAACAATATCCGTATTATAGGGGTCCCAGAAGAAGAAGAGAGAGGAAAAGAGATGGAAAGTATCTTAGAAGAAATAATTGCTGAAAACTTCCCCACACTGGGGGAGGAAGTAATCGAACAGACCACGGAAATACACAGAACCCCCAACAGAAAGGATCCAAGAAGGGCAACACCAAGACACATAATAATTAAAATGGCAAAGATCAAGGACAAGGAAAGAGTGTTAAAGGCAGCTAGAGAGAAAAAGGTCACCTATAAAGGGAAACCCATCAGGCTAACGTCAGATTTCTCTACAGAAACTCTACAGGCCAGAAGAGAATGGCATGATATATTTAATAAAATGAAACAGAAGGGCCTTGAACCAAGGATACTGTATCCAGCACGACTATCATTCAAATATGACGGTGGGATTAAACAATTCCCAGACAAACAAAAGCTGAGGGAATTTGCTTTCCACAAACCACCTCTACAGAACATCTTACAGGGACTGCTCTAGATGGGAGCACTCCTAGAAAGAGCACAGCACAAAACACCCAACATATGAAGAATTGAGGAGGAGGAACAAGAAGGGAGAGAAGAAAAGAATCTCCAGAGAGTGTATATAACAGCTCAATAAGCGAGCTAAGTTAGGCAGTAAGATACGAAAGAGGCTAAACTTGAACCTTTGGTAACCACGAATTTAAAGCCTGCAATGGCAATAAGTACATATCTTTCAATAGTCACCCTAAATGTTAATGGGTTGAATGCACCAATCAAAAGACACAGAGTAACAGAATGGATAAAAAAGCAAGACCCATCTATATGCTGCTTACAAGAAACTCACCTCAAACCCAAAGACATGTACAGACTAAAAGTCAAGGGATGGAAAAACATATTTCAAGCAAACAACAGTGAGAAGAAAGCAGGGGTTGCAGTACTAATATCAGACAAAATAGACTTCAAAACAAAGAAAGTAACAAGAGATAAAGAAGGACACTACATAATGATAAAGGGCTCAGTCCAACAAGAGGATATAACCATTCTAAATATATATGCACCCAACAAAGGAGCACCAGCATATGTGAAACAAATACTAACAGAACTAAAGGGGGATATAGACTGCAATGCATTTATTCTAGGAGACTTCAACACACCACTCACCCCAAAGGATAGATCCACTGGGCAGAAAATAAATAAGGACACGGAAGCACTGAACAACACAGTAGAGCAGATGGACCTAATAGACATCTATAGAACTCTACATCCAAAAGCAGCGGGATATACATTCTTCTCAAGTGCACATGGAACATTCTCCAGAATAGACCACATACTAGGCCACAAAAAGAGCCTCAGAAAATTCCAAAAGATTGAAATCCTACCAACCAACTTTTCAGACCACAAAGGCATAAAACTAGAAATAAACTGTACAAAGAAAGCAAAGAGGCTCACAAACACATGGAGGCTTAACAACACGCTCCTAAATAATCAATGGATCAATGACCAAATCAAAATGGAGATCCAGCAATATATGGAAACCAATGACAACAACAACACTAAGCCCCAACTTCTGTGGGACACAGCAAAAGCAGTCTTAAGAGGAAAGTATATAGCAATCCAAGCATATTTAAAAAAGGAAGAGCAATCCCAAATGAATGGTCTAATGTCACAATTATCAAAATTGGAAAAAGAAGAACAGATGAGGCGTAAGGTCAGCAGAAGGAGGGACATAATAAAGATCAGAGAAGAAATAAATAAAATTGAGAAGAATAAAACAATAGCAAAAATCAATGAAACCAAGAGCTGGTTCTTCGAGAAAATAAACAAAATAGATAAGCCTCTAGCCAGACTTATTAAGAAGAAAAGAGTGTCAACACAAATCAACAGTATCAGAAACGAGAAAGGAAAAATCACAACGGACCCCACGGAAATGCAAAGAATTATTGGAGAATACTATGAAAACCTATATGCTAACAAGCTGGGAAACCTACAAGAAACGGACAACTTCCTAGAAAAATATAACCTTCCAAGATTGACCCAGGAAGAAACAGAAAATCTAAACAGACCAATTACCAGCAACGAAATTGAAGCGGTAATCAAAAAACTACCAAAGAACAAAAGCCCCAGGCCAGATGGATTTACCTCGGAATTTTATCAGACATACAGGGAAGACATAATACCCATTCTCCTTAAAGTTTTCCAAAAAATAGAGGAGGAGGGGATACTCCCAAACTCATTCTATGAAGCTAACATCACTCTAATACCAAAACCAGGCAAAGACCCCACCAAAAAAGAAAACTACAGACCAATATCCCTGATGAACGTAGATGCAAAAATACTCAACAAAATATTAGCAAACCGAATTCAAAAATACATCAAAAGGATCATACATCATGACCAAGTGGGATTCATCCCAGGGATGCAAGGATGGTACAACATTCGAAAGTCCATCAACATCATCCACCACGTCAACAAAAAGAAAGACAAAAACCACATGATCATCTCCATAGATGCTGAAAAAGCATTTGACAAAGTTCAACATACATTCATGTTAAAAACTCTCAGCAAAATGGGAATAGAGGGCAAGTACCTCAACATAATAAAGGCCATCTATGATAAACCCACAGCCAACATTATATTGAACAGCGAGAAGCTGAAAGCATTTCCTCTGAGATCGGGAACTAGACAGGGATGCCCACTCACCCCACTGTTATTTAACATAGTACTGGAGGTCCTAGCCACGGCAATCAGACAAAATAAAGAAATACAAGGAATCCAGATTGGTAAAGAAGAAGTTAAACTGTCACTATTTGCAGATGACATGATACTGTACATAAAAAACCCTAAAGACTCCACCCCAAAACTACTAGAACTGATATCGGAATACAGCAAAGTTGCAGGATACAAAATCAACACACAGAAATCTGTGGCTTTCCTATATACTAACAATGAACCAACAGAAAGAGAAATCAGGAAAACAACTCCATTCACAATTACATCAAAAAAAATAAAATACCTAGGAACAAACCTAACCAAAGAAGTGAAAGACTTATACTCTGAAAACTACAAGTCACTCTTAAGAGAAATTAAAGGGGACACTAACAGATGGAAACTCATCCCATGCTCGTGGCTAGGAAGAATTAATATCGTCAAAATGGCCATCCTGCCCAAAGCAATATACAGATTTGATGCAATCCCTATGAAACTACCAGCAACATTCTTCAATGAACTGGAACAAATAATTCAAAAATTCATATGGAAACACCAAAGACCCCGAATAGCCAAAGCAATCCTGAGAAAGAAGAATAAAGTAGGGGGGATCTCACTCCCCAACTTCAAGCTCTACTATAAAGCCATAGTAATCAAGACAATTTGGTACTGGCACAAGAGCAGAGCCACAGACCAATGGAACAGACTAGAGAATCCAGACATTAACCCAGACATATATGGTCAATTAATATTTGATAAAGGAGCCATGGACATACAATGGCGAAATGACAGTCTCTTCAACAGGTGGTGCTGGCAAAACTGGACAGCTACATGTAGGAGAATGAAACTGGACCATTGTCTAACCCCATATACAAAAGTAAACTCAAAATGGATCAAAGACCTGAATGTAAGCCATGAAACCATTAAACTCTTGGAAGAAAACATAGGCAAAAACCTCTTAGACATAAACATGAGTGACCTCTTCTTGAACATATCTCCCCGGGCAAGGAAAACAACAGCAAAAATGAGTAAGTGGGACTATATTAAGCTGAAAAGCTTCTGTACAGCAAAAGACACCATCAATAGAACAAGAAGGATCCCTACAGTATGGGAGAATATATTTGAAAATGACACATCCGATAAAGGCTTGACGTCCAGAATATATAAAGAGCTCACACGCCTCAACAAACAAAAAACAAATAACCCAATTAAAAAATGGGCAGAGGAACTGAACAGACAGTTCTCCAAAAAAGAAATACAGATGGCCAACAGACACATGAAAAGATGCTCCACATCGCTAATTATCAGAGAAATGCAAATTAAAACTACAATGAGGTATCACCTCACACCAGTAAGGATGGCTGCCATCGAAAAGACAAACAACAACAAATGTTGGCGAGGCTGTGGAGAAAGGGGTACCCTGCTACACTGCTGGTGGGAATGTAAGTTAGTTCAACCATTGTGGAAAGCAGTATGGAGGTACATCAAAATGCTCAAAACAGACTTACCATTTGACCCAGGAATTCCACTCCTAGGAATTTACCCTAAGAACGCAGCAATCAAGTTTGAGAAAGACAGATGCACCCCTATGTTTATTGCAGCACTATTTACAATAGCCAAGAATTGGAAGCAACCTAAATGTCCATCAATAGATGAATGGATAAAGAAGATGTGGTACATATACACAATGGAATACTACTCAGCCATAAGAAAAGGGCAAATCCAATCATTTGCAGCAACATGGATGGAGCTGGAGGGTATTATCCTCAGTGAAACAAGCCAAGCGGAGAAAGAGAAATACCAAATGATTTCACTTTTCTGTGGAATATAAGAACAAAGGAAAAACTGAAGGAACAAAACAGCAGCAGAATCACAGAACTCAAGAATGGACTAACAGGTACCAAAGGGAAAGGGACTGGGGAGGATGGGTGGGTAGGGAGGGATAAGGGGGGGAGAAGTAGGGGGGTATTAAGATTAACATGCATGGGGGAGTAGGAGAAAAGGGAGGGCTGTACAACACAGAGAAGGCAAGTAGTGATTCTACAACATTTTGCTATGCTGATGGACAGTGACTGTAAATGGGTTTATAAGGGAGACCTGGTACAGGGGAGAGCCTAGTAAACATAACATTCGTCATGTAAGTGTACATTAGTGATACCAAAAACAAAGCAAAAAAAAAAGGGCAGTTCCTGTGTGGTAACCTCCAACGAGTTCTACACAAGGGTATAAAGGGCATATAAAAGTGTAGGCAAAGGGTCTGTTTGTGTTTATACAGAGGATCAAAGCCTAATTGGGTACCCCGAAAATGAACTAAGATACAATATGAAAAAGAACTTCCAACATCTGCACTCTCTGGAAGACTCATGCCAGAAGATGATCATCAAAAAACCCCAACAAAGATCCACGCACTGCTACAGCTGTAGATGCACTCATCCCACCAGTTCCTGGACTGGCCATGGGAATGAGGAAGGAGATATCTAAGGTGGCCTGTGCATACAGTAAAACAACAAATTTGACTGGATCTATACTGTTGGAACTCAACCAAGAATTAGGAGAAGTGCAAATTGTAGCGCTCCAAAATCATACAACTACAGACTATTTACTGTTAAAAGAACATAAGGGAGGTGAACATTCCCCAGGAATGGGTTGTTTTAATTTGTCTGATTTCTCTCAGACGGTTCAAGTTCAGTTGGGCAATATCCACCATATCATAGATAAGTTTACACAAATGCCTAAGGTGCCTAACTGGTTTTCTTGGTTTCACTGGAGATGGCTGGTAATTACAGATATGCTTTGGTTATGTAACTATACTCCTGTTATGTTAATGTGTGTGCGCAATTTAAGTAGTAGCTTAAAACCTATACATGCTGAAGTACTCTACAAGAAGATATGTCAAAGAAATAATCAATCTTCCCATGTTTTCTCCCGCCTGCTACTTCTACAGCTTTTCTTCTTCTTTCCTAATTACAACCCTTAAATAGAATTCGTGCCTCATATCAAATTTACCGAGTATCATAATTCTTCCAAGTGGTAAAGATACCTCAAGACAAATGCTGGGCATAGAAGCCACAGGGCATAAATATGCAAAGAAGTAAAAAGCTAACCTTTTCAAACAATAAGGCTTCCCTCTCACTTACCAACTTCACATTTCCCTGTATGGCCCCGGAAGATGACTGGTTAGCCAGAGACGGGTAAGATTCCTCAAGGGAGGAACAACCTAAGACAGGCACAGTTGCAGGGGGGTCATCAGGTGAGAAATTGGGGATCAACAGAGGTGAGGCTTAGAACCTCACCCCCCCTGTTCTGAGAGAAATCTTCTGCATACGTGGATGTTTTATTGCCCTGGTCTAGCTTGGATTAACGCATAGTCTACAGGCACACACCTGATCATCTACATTTGCTCTCTTACAACACTAAACTATGTTTTCTACCTTTATCTTGTATCTACCTACCACTTCAGCATTTTATTAAAAATAATAATAATAAAGAGAGAAATGTGGTATCCACATATAAATCAAGTATAAAAACCAAATGAGTATTCATATTTCAACTGACTGTTTATAGTTCATAATGCACGAGCAAAACCAAAAGTTTCTGTGATGACTGCCCTTGTACTGTTCACTATGTAACTTATTCATTATGTAAGAATTTGTTCTCCATGTAAGAACTTGTTCATTATGCCTTAGAAGATTGGAGACTGACGAAAATTAGGCTTGGGGTGGATTAATGATTGTGCATTGAGCATTGACTCCCCTATACAGAATTTTATTGTCGTTAACAACCATTTGATCAATAAATATGAGAGATGCCCTCACAAAAAAAAAAAAAAAAAAAAGGACAGACTTCCAATGGTAAAATAAATAAGTAACCGGGAGGTAATGTATAGCATAAGGAATATAGTCAAGATATTGTCACAGCTTGGTAGGGTGATAGCTGGAACCTAGAATTATGTATATAAATGTTTTACCACTGTGTTGTACACTTGAAACTAATGTAATGTAATATTGTGCGTCAACTACCCTTCAATAAAAAATAATTATTTAAAAAAAAATTATAAATCTTTAGAGAAAAGTATGTTTATTCTAGGAGTCAAATAAATTTGAGAGAAAATAGGGAGTTTGGCACAAAAAGTAAATAAACATACCAAAATGGCAATATGCCAAAGAACAAACAAAAACACCACAGAAATAGTCACAAAGGCTTAAAGTATTAGAATTATCAATAATAGACTGTAAAAAATTAAATTAATCATATTAAAAAAGGAAAGCAGAAGACTGAGTATCCACAATAAACAATTCCATGGATTTGTCTTTTAAAAAGGACCAAGTAGCTATAATTTCTAGAAATGGACAATATAGTAACTGAAATGGATTTGGCACATATGAAAAGAGTAAGTGAATTGGAGCGTAGGGTAAATATTATACAGAAAGCACAGAAATTCAAAAAATACAGAAATATACACAAAAGACAGTGCAAACTTAAAGTTACTGAGGAGAAATAAAATGAGAAGAAGTAATATTTAAAGAGTTAATTGATGAATGTACCAATCCAAAGAAGTATGCTCTATACCTATAGCATAATATAGTCAAAAGTGCAGAATACAACAAACAAGATAAAAACCTTAAACTCTGGGAAAAAACAAGTATTGAAAAAGAAAAAAAAATGATTATTCCAAGTTTTCAACAATACTACAAGACAGAAGACAATGAAAAGCCTTCAATGTACTGAAAGAAAATAACTGCGAATACTAAATTGTATACCCATCAAAATGTATTTTTAAAAATAAAGACAAGTTAAATAAACTTTTAGAAAAGGTCCAAAAGAACTGGCAGAATCAGTCTCCAGTAGAAATTCAAAGTGATCCCAGATATATATATGACATGAAGAATAAATAAAGAATAAATGAAGTGGCATATGCAAGGGTAAAACTAAATAAACAATAATTAAAAAAATAATATGGGAAAACTAAATAGATTTAAATTATAGCACAAGAAAATAAATGGAATTATAAAGTTCTAGTTCTTTTTTTGTGAAAAACAAAGGTGGCGATTACATTTGGATTTTGATATATTAAGCATGACTCTTACAATTTATAGGTAACTATTTTTTTAATTGAAGTATCACTGATATGCAATCTTTTATTGGTTTCATGTATACAACACAGTGGTTTAACAGTAACCCATATTACTAAATCTGCACCTACAGTGGTTGCTATCTGTCAAGAGAAGATGTTACAGAAGCATTGCCTATATTCTCCATGCTGTACTACCATCCCCGTGCCCAACTTACATTGTGATTGAGAATTTTTGTGCCCATTTATCCCCCTCAAGCTCTCCACCCATCCATCCCAACCTTTCTCCCATGGTAACCACCAGTCACTTCTCAGTGTCTGATTATACTCCTGTTTTGTTCATTTTCTTTTGTTTTTAGATTCCACAAATAAGTGAGATCATACAGTATTTCTCTTTCTCTACCTGGCTTGTTTCACTTAGCATAGCACCCTCTATATCCATCCTTGTTGCTGCAAATGGATTTCTTTCTTCTTATGGCTGAATAACATAACATTGTGTATATGTACCACTTCTTCTTTACCCATTCATCAATTCACGGACACATAGATTTCTTCCATACACTGGCTATTGTAATTTGACAATAAACACAGGGGTACGTATATCTATTCAAATATGGTATTTTCTTTGGGTAAATTCTTGGAAGTAGAAGAACTGGGTCATAAGGCATTTCTATTTTTAGTTTTTTGAGGAACCTCCATACTGCTTTCCACAGCGGCTGTACCAATTGACACACCCACCAAAAGTGTTCCCTTTTCTCCATATCCTCACCAACACTTCTTATTTCTTGTCTTTTCTATAGTGGCCATTTTGACTGGTATGAGGTGGTATGTCATTGTGCTTTTGACTTGCATATTTCCCTGATGGTTAGTGATGTGGAGCATCTTTCCATGTACCTCTTGGCCATATTTCTTTCTTTTCTTGGAAAAATGACTGTTCCATTCCTTCCCCCATTTTTTAATTGGGTTATTGTGGATTTATTTTGGTAGTGAGTCATACGAATTCTTTATATATTTAGGATGTTAACCCTTAATAGATACATAATTTACAAATATATTCTTCCATATGGTAGACTTCCTTTTTTGTTCTGCTGATGGTGTCCTTTGCTGTACAGAAGACTTTTGGTTTGATAGACTCCCACTTGTTCATTTTTTATTTTGTTTACCTTACTTGAAGAGACATGTCCAGGAAAATATCGCTGATGCTTATTTACATTCAAATAATTTTCCTATGTTTCCTTCTAAGAGTTTTATGGTTTCATGGCTTACATTTAGGTCACTAATCCATTTCAAGTTTACTTTTATGTATAGAGTAAAAACAGCAATCCAATTCATTCTACTGCATATAGCTATCATTTTCCCAACACTAGTTATTGAAGAGGCTATCTTCTCCCCATTGTATATTCATGGTTCTTTTGTTGTATTTTAATTGACCACATAAGTGTGGGTTTCTATCTGGGCTCTCTACTCTGTTCCACTGACCTCTGGGTTTATTTGTGTGCCAGTACCAAATTGTTTTGATTATGGTAGCTTTGCAGCAGAGCTTGAAGTCAGAGAGTGTAATCCACCCACTTTGTTTTTCTTTCTCAGGATTGCTTTGGCTATTTGGGGTCTTTTGTGGTTCCATATAAATTTTAGGATTACTTGCTTTAGTTCAATGAAATATGCTGTTGATATTTTGATAGGGATTGCACTGAATCTGTAAATTGCTTGGGCAGGATGGTCATTTTATAATATTAGTTATTCTTGTCTAAGAACATGGTATAGATTTCCATTTATTTGTTACTTCCTTCATTTCTCTCATGAGTGTCTTATAGTTTTCAGAGTATAGGTCTTTCACCTCCTTGGTTAGGTTAAGTCCTAGAAATTTTATTCTTTTTGATGCATGTAAATAGAATTATTTCCCTGATTTCTCTTTCTGCTAGTTAGCTGTTAGTATATAGGAATTAGACAGATTACTGTGACTTAATTTTGTTACCCGCAACTTTGCTGAATCCAGTTATTAGTTCTAGTAATTTTTTGATGGAGTCATTAGGGTTTTCTATGTATAATTTCATGTTATCTAAAAATAGTTAATTTAACTTCTTCTTTACCAATTTGGATGCCTTTTATATCTTTATCTTGTCTGATGCTGTACTGAGGACCTCCAGTAGTATGTTGAATAAAAGTGGTGAGACTACACATCCTTGTCTTGTTCCTGATCTCAGAGGAAGAGTGTTCAGCTTTTTGCCATTTAGTATAATGTTGGCTGTGGGTTTGTCATATATGGTCTTTATTATGTTGAGATGTGTTGCCTATACACCCATTTTTGTTAAGAGTTCTTATCATGAATGGATGTTGAATTCTCTCAAATGCTTTTCAGCATCTATTAAGATGATTATGTGGTATTTATACATTTTGTTAATGTGATGTATGATACTGACTGATTTACAAATATTGTACCATCCTTGCATCCCTGGAATAAATCCCACTTGGTAATGATGGATGATCTTTTTGATGTATTTTTAAATTAGGTTTGCTAATATTTTGTTGAGGATTTCTGCATTTATGTTCATCAGGGATATTGGTCTGTAATTTTCTTTTTTTGTAGTGTCTTTGTCTGGTTTTGGTAGAGTGACGATGGCCTCACAGAATGAGTTTGGAAGTATTCCCTTCTCTTCTACTTTTTGGAATACTTTAAGAATGGGTATTAGCTCATCTTTAAATGTTTGGTAGAATTCAGCTGTGAAGCTATCTGGTACTGGAATTTTGTTTGTTGGAAGTTTTTTGATTACCAATTCAATCTCATTGCTAGTAATTAGTCTGTTCAGATTTTCTGTTCCTTTCTGGGTCAGTCTTGGAAGGTTGTATTTGTCTAGGAATTTGTCTATTTCTTCTCAGTTGTCTAATTTATTGGCATATAATTTTTCATAGAATTTTCTAATAAATCTTTGTACTTCTGTGGTATCGGTTGTGACTTTTTAATTTTATTTATATACTCTCTTTTTTCATGATAAGTCTGGCTACAGGTTTGTCTATTTTATTTTCTCAGAGATCTAGCTGTTGGTTTCATTGATTTTTTTCTGTTTTATGCTTTATTTCTGCTCTGATCTTTATTATGTCCCTCCTACTATCTTTGGGTTTCATTTGTTCATCTTTTTCTAGTTCTTTTAGTTGTGAGGATAGACTGTTTATTTGGGGTTTTTCTTGTTTCTTGAGGTAGGCCTCTATTGCTATGTACTTCCCTCTTAGAACCACATTTGCACTGTCCCACATATTTTGAACTGTTGTATTTTATTTTGTCTCCATGTATTGCTTGATTTGTCTTTATTTGTTCATAGATTCACTGATTATTTAGAAGCATACGTTTTACCCTCCATGTGTTTGTGGGCATTTTTTGTCTTGTGTAATTATTTATAGTTTCATACTATTGTGGTCTGAGAAGTTGCTTGATACAGTTTCAATCTTTCTGAGTTCATGATGGCTCTTTTTGTGGCCTGGTATGTGATCTCTTCTGGAGAAGGTTCCATGTACACTTGAGAAACTGTATTCTGCTGTTTTTAGGTGGAATGTTCTATAGATGTCTGCTAAGCTCATCTAATCTGTTGTGTTCTTCATTGTCTCTGTTTCCTTATTTTTTGTCTGGTAGATCTATCTACTGATGTGAGTGGTGTGTTATCCTAAACTGAATGAATTAGTCTATTTCCCCCTTTAATTCTGTTAATATTTGCTTTACATATTTAGGTGCTCCTATGTTAGGTACATAGGTATTTATAATGATTACATATCCTCTTGTTGGACTGATCTCTTCATCATTATGTAATGTCCTTATCTCGTTACTTTGTTTTGAAGTCCATTTTGTCTGATGTAAGAACTACTACTCCTGCTTTATCTTAATAATTTGCTTGAAATATCTCCATCCCTTCACTTTTAGTCTGAGTATGTTTAGGTCTGAAATGAGTCTCTTGCACACAGCATATAGATGGGTCTTCTTTCTTTATCCATTCTGCTACTCTACGTCTTCTGATTGGTACATTAAATAAATATTTAATGTATTACTGATAGGTGTGTACTTACTGCCATTTTCTTGTTTTGTTTTTGTAGTTTCTCTCTGTTCCTTTCTTCCTCTATTACACTCTACTCTTGTTATTTGATGGTTTTCTTTAGTGTTATGACTGGGTTTCTCTTTTATAATTTTTTATCTATTAGGTTTGTGATTACCATAAGGTTCATGGATAGCTTCCTAACTTTGTAATATTCTATACTGATGATCCCTGTATTTCAAACACAATCTGTACTTTTTGAATTCTTCTTTCTCCCCCATACTTTATGTATTAGATGCCATAATCTATATTTTTGTGTATTCCTTGACTGCTTTTGTATATAGTTGGGTTTGCTACTTTTGCTTAGTTTTTATTTTTTACTTGCTTGGTAAATAATTGGTCTACTACCTTTACCATGGGTTTATTTTCACTGCTGAAACTATTTAGGCTTGAGAACATTTCCATCTACAGAAGTCCCTTTAATATATACTGTAATGTTGGTTTAGTGGTTACAAATTCCTTCTGCCTTTGTTTATATAGGAAATGTTTAATTTCTCCTTCAGATGTGAATGATAATCTTGCTGGTTAGAGAATTCTTGAAGACCCTTTAGTTTCAATACATTAAATATTGCATGCCATTTCCATCTGGCCTGTAACATTCCTGCTGATTAGTCTGCTAATAGCCTAATGGGGTTTCCCTTATAAATAATCTTTTTACCCTCTGGCTGCTTTCCATACTATCTATCCTTAATACTTGTCATTTTAATTATTTTATGTTTTGGTGTTGTTTACCTGGGGCTCCTTTTGTTAGAAGCACTCTAAGCTTCCAGGACCTGGGTGTCTATTTCCTTCCTTAGACTGGAGAAGTTTTCAACAATTACTTCTCCTTAGATTGGAGAAGTTTTCAACAATTATTTCATCTAAGAGACTCTCTATCCTTTTGTCTCTCTTCTTCTTCTTCTTGTTCCCCTATTATGGATTATTATTTCATTTGGGGTTGTCACACAGCTCTCTTAGCATTCTTTCATTCCTAAAGATTCTTTTTTCTCTGCTTCTCAGCTTTGTTGTCTTCCTGTTCTTTAATTTCTATCTCAGTAATTGTCTCTTCTACTTGCAGAAATCCATTATTCATTCTGTCCACTGTATATTTCATTTCAGTTACTGTTATCCTTCAGCTCTGAGTGGCTCTTTATCAAATCTTCTACCTCTTTGTTAAATTCCTCCCTGAGATCATCAATACTTTTCTGCAGATGTTGAGCTTATTTATGACTGTTACTTTGAAATCTTTATCAAGAAGATTGGTGATCTCCATTTCATTTAGCCCTCTTTCTGGTGCCTTATCCTGTAGTTTTGTTTGGAACATATTCCTTTGCCTCCTCATTTTGTCAGTGTTTGTGTTTCTTCCTTTGTATTAAATGGACCTGCTATGATTCCTGGTCCAGAAAGTAATGGCTTTATGAAGAAGGCATCCTGTGGTGCCCAGAAGTGCAAGACTTTTTAGTGTCTAATACCTTGTTCTCCTTTGCGGTGGAGTCCCAGTTGCTGCTGGTGGGCCATGGGCACCTTTATGTCTGCTGGCAGTGGCCTATCTCTGCTGCAGTTATCCCCAGCCAGCCCTTTGTGAGTAGAGCAGTGGTGCTTCTGCTGGGATCATCTGGGGTCATGCCGCCTTCTGCCTGCACTGCAGTGATGG
The DNA here is from genome assembly GCF_030020395.1 of Manis pentadactyla. Classification (NCBI taxonomy): domain Eukaryota; kingdom Metazoa; phylum Chordata; class Mammalia; order Pholidota; family Manidae; genus Manis; species Manis pentadactyla. The sequence goes on along the minus strand of NC_080019.1, from coordinate 67,840,590 downwards.
CAGCACTCCTGGGCTAAAGTGGTGGGTGGGCTGTTTGAGTGGCTCTGGGATTGGCTCGTGGCACCAGACTAGGCTTCCACCCAAGAAGAAGGAGTGCTTGGAGCTGGTTCCCACAGTCACCGCCAAAGGTGGGCTAAGAGAAGGCCAAGAAATCTGGAAAAGCCTCCCTCTGCCTACCAGTCAGCTAAGTCTGATGCTGCTGGGCCAAGTGAGCTGGCAATGCACAGGGAACTACCAGAGTCTGAGCTCCCAGGTAAAGAAATGGAGTTTTTTGGGTTCCTGTGAGTACCCCACCTGTTGGGCTGAGGGAGAGGCTGGTAAGTGTCATCCACCCACCCTTTCTCCTGCAGAGACAGCTCCATCCAACCTTCACCCCTCTGCCACCCCTCCTGCTGCTGGCAAATCTTTCAAAATGCTGCCTCTTTTTTGGGTCTCTGAAGCACCATCAGAAAATGTCTGTCCTCCACAAGTGGCTGGAGTCTTCAACTCCCAGAATGCTCCAACTCTCGCTGGTGTTCCAGCCCCACTAATCACCATATCCCAATGCAATGTGGACTCGTTCTCGTAGGAGATCTCCAAGGCTAGGTGTGCAGTTCCTGAGCACCTATCCCCTCCCTGCTCCGTTTCTCTTCCTCTTGCTTGTGGGCTGGGATAGTGGAAGGGCTAGAGTCCCAGTTGATCGTGGCGTTGCCTGTGTGCCCTTCCCCATGTGGTCTTCACTTCTTCACCAGGTATAGGTGGTCTGTTCTGCAGTCTTCAGTTTGTTTTCAGGGTTATTTGTATTTGCTATAGTTGCTTCTTTGGTGTGTTTCCAACTTGCCTTCCTAGTCCACCACCTTCCCCCCAACCACTTCTTTCAGGTAACTAGTAAATGAATGTAAAGAGCATAGATATGTCCAAAGTAGTAGAGGGGAAAAAGAATTATTTTGTATTCAAAGAATTTAAAGGCAAGAAAGAAAAGTAAAGAAAATATAGAGCAGACAGGAGAAAGATATTGGTTTAATATAAATGCAAATAACCAGTGATTACATCAAGTGTAAAAAGGATTAACTGATACGGCTAGAAGAAAAACACTTTTAAACTGAATAAAAAAATACAATCCAGCTGTACACTGTTTATAAAAGGGAGGTAACCCTACTAGAACAATAAAAAGAAAAAAAGAAAAGGTTGAACCAGAATACTATGAAAGGTAGTGTGCTTCATTACTATTCAAATAATAAACTTTACAACAAAAGCATTTCCAGAGATAAAGGGGAACATTCAATAAATATAAATACTTTAGTTACAAAAAATACTGATATACTTATATACACCCAATAACAAAGGAGGGAATGGGGGAGGGAGAGCATGTGAAGGGGAAGACAGTGAAAATGGGAAGGCCTTCAAGGAGAAATCAAGAAGAAATACATAAATCTATAGTCTTGATGTGGGATTTTAATATAGCTCTCTTAGTAATTGCTGGAAAAGTAAACAAATCAGTAGGATATAATGTATTTTAATGTAATAACTGAACAACCTTAATCTAATGGACACAACTCTCTATAAAAAATACATAATACACAGGGACTTCAAGCACACATGAAACATTTAGAAAAACCTGACCATATGACCTTAAAACAAGTCTACACAAATTAGAAAGGATTGAAACCATAAGAACATTTTCTCTAGCCTCAAATTCAATTAAGCTAAGAAGAAGTCAATAAAAGTTAATGAGAAAATTTAGTGTTTGGCAATTAAGAAATATGCTTTTAAATAATCCATAAGTTTAAAAAAATGCAAAACCCATTTGAATTAAACTAATGAAAGGGAACATCATAAGAAGTTATGAGCATTGAAAATATTAAGGGGCTATTATAAACAACTTTCTTAAATGAACTTTAAATTAAGATGAAATGAGGAATTTCCTAGAAAAATATAGCTTTTCAAGACAATGAAATAACTGAATAGTGCTAAATCAATTAAAGAAACTAAAGTTTAAAATCTTCCAATAACACAAAAACTCAGGCCCATATGGTTTCAATAATGAATTCTACCAGATGCTCTGGAAATTAATAATTCTAATCTCATACACTCTTCCAGAAAACAGAAAGAGGATATTCTTCACAATTCACTTCATGAGGTTAGAAAATCCTTCATAATAAAACCTGAAATGGAAAGAATAAAAAAGGAAAATTGCCTGCCAATCTTACTCATTGGTGAACACAAATATATAAAACCTCAAACAAGCAAAGCAAATCTGGCAATAACTTAAAAATTACTTCACATCATGATAAAGTTGAACTCATTTCAGCAATGCGTATTAGATTTAACATTAAAAGATCAGTGGCAGCCAGGGATGAGGGATTTTGTGTCAGGGGTCAAGGGAAAAGAGATGAGTAGGAGGAGCACAAGGCAGATCTTTAAGGCAGTGAAACTATTCTGTCTTTGATACTTTAATGATAGATTCATATCATTATGAATTTGTCAAAACCCATAGAACTTCACAGCACAAAGAGCGAACTCTAATGTAAACTATGAAGTTTAATTAATAACTGTGTATTAATACTGGTTTATCAATTGTACAAATGTAGTACAGTAATCAAGATGTTATTAATAGGGAAAACTGCAAGGAGGGGAGGAGGGTATATGGGAACTCTGTAATTCTGATTTAACTTTTTTGTAAACCTAAACCTCCTCTAAAAGATAAATTCTAATAAAAAAAGACACTACTTAAAATTCATTTTCTAAACGCCTAAAGTCCAGAAATAAAGATTTTTAGTAACAGATGTATAAGATCTTTTCTCATTCACACACAAATATGCCTTCTGAAATAATAAAAGAAAATAAAGACCTAAATAAATGGAAAAAAATATACAATGAACATGAACTTGAAGAGTTAAAGATATAATCACTCCTCATAGATGTATAGCAGTAATTCTCAACCTTTGCTCCTCTGCCCCACAGATATGAACAGTGAAGGCTGGGGTGGGATGCTATGGGCATTTAGTGGGTAGAGGCCAAGGATGCTGCTAAATATACTGCAGAAAAGCTCCTCACACAACAAATAATTACCCGGCCCAAAATATCAATAGCATTGAGGTTTAGAAATTTGTTATAAAAATTCAGTACAATTCCCTTCAAAACTCCAACAGACTTTTTGATGAAACTTGACAAACTTAAATTCTAAAAAAGTATGAAATTATAGAAGATGAAGAAATTTCTACTCAAGAAACTCTGTAAATTAACAAACATACCAAATACTAGAATAGAGAGCCAAGAAACTCTCTTCTGTAAATAGATGTTTTAAGATATGTATTTACAGTGGCATCACTGTACAATAGTGAAAAATAATGAAGGACTTTTGCACTTAAAATATTCAATTCCAGATGAAGTAAAGACACACATTTGGATGTGAAAACTATATACAAGTAACTAAACCATACATAAACTAGAAAGTCTGTATTAGAGAACATGGTTATTATGATCATGATACAAAGAAGAATTTTTATGACATCAGAAGTCAATAAAGGAAAAAACTAACAAATTCTACTACACTAAAATTAAGAACTCATGCTCACTCTTTCAACATATATTTATAAGTGCTGGGGATACAGTACAGAATAAAATTGACAAAAATCACTACTCTTGAGGGATAATTTATTAAAAGAATATATTTTTATCAAAACCAATATCAAAATAATCAATATATAATTCATCAAAATAATATAAAGGGGATAAAAGAAGCTGCAAGGGGAGAGAAGATATTTGCATTATAAATAACCAACAAAGATGACTAAAATAAAAAAACCCAACTCTGATAAATCACTAAAGAAAAATTCAACATCTGAATAGAGTAATTAGTAGAATAATTCAGGCAGTTCATCCAAGAGAAAATTCAAATGATATGTGAAATAGTACTCATTCTCAACAGTAACGGAAGATATAAAATTAAAACCCTAATGTGATGTTTGTAAACCGATCCAGCAAGGTAAAACTAAAAAAAGCCTGACAACACTATGTATTAGCAAAGATGTGCAATATCAGAGTTATGTGACATTTCAAATTAACTGGAGTATAAAAAGTTACAACTACTTCAGAAAACAGTCTGGCATTATCTAGAAAAGTTCCATCTCTTATAACCCAGCTATTTAACTTCTCAGTACACAAACCAGAGCATTTTGTGCAGATGGACAACAAATTAACATGTACAAAAGACAGCTTATAGTAACAATGTTCATATTACCCAAAAGCTAGAAACAAGCCAATTTCCTTCAAAAGGAGGAAGTTAAAATAAGTTTGTACTTTCATAAAATGCGTATTTCATAACAGTTCTCAACTTAGGGCAAATTTCCTAACTCTGTTTACAGGGGACATTTGGTAATGTCTGCAGACACCTCTGGTTGTCACAAAAGGGAGGGGAAAATGAGAGCACAGAGAGGAATGTGCCACTGGCATCTAATGGGTAAAGGCCAAAGATGCTGGTAAACATTGTACAATGTAGACAGGGAAGCTCACAACAAAGAATTGTCTGCTTTACATGAGTGGAAATAAATGAACAAGCAACACAAATGAATCTCATTAACAGAATGTTTGAGCAGAAAAGGCAAGATGAAAGAGTCGGTACAGTTAATTATGTACAAAAGAGAACACAAAGTTAATTATCTAAAGAAAAAAAGCAGGTAAAACTAGACTATTTTCTTTAAGGACAGATCCACTGATGGTAAGACTATAAAGAAAAAGCAAGGAAATAATTATTACAAAATCAAAATAGTACTTCTTTCTGTGTAAAATGGAGGCAGTTATGACAGTGGAAGAGTGCATATGAGATAGTGGAATGGGTCTTCTGAAGTCCTAGAAATATTCTTGTCCTTGAGTGAACACTAATAACACTGGGATTCACAATATAAATAGTATTTAACCTACACACATACATTTTATGCACTCATCTTCATGTATAACATGTCAAAATTAAAAAGGACTTTAAAAAAATAATACCAATCTATATATGCTTTATATGTATGGATATAAAAAATAATTCATTAAAATAGATTTCTAAAGAGCATACTGATACATAATAAATAATTAGCACACACCAGTTTATATCTCCAAAGCAGATGAGACTGCTAGGGTACCAGTACAAATAACTTATTTAGGAGGAGATCCCATAAAATAGTGGTAATGGAATGTGGAAATGAAGCAAGGAAAGAAAAGGCTGACAATAAAAAATGTGTTACCTAAGCAATCACTACTATGGATTAAGAGAGCCTAATTTAACTCCTTGGCAAACTCTGGGAGTCTGCGTAGGCCATTCACTTAAAAGTTAACTCACCTGACCCTCCTACACTGCTGGTGGGAATGTAAAATAGTTCAATCATTGTGGAAAGCAGTATGAAGGTTCCTCAAAAAACTAAAAATAGAAATACCATTTGACCCAGGAATTGCACTTCTAGGAATTTACCCTAAGAATGCAGGATTCCAGTTTCAAAAAGATATATGCACCCCAATGTTTATCGCAGCACTATTTACAACAGCCAAAAATGGAAGCAACCTAAGTGTCCATCAGTAGATGAATGGATAAAGAAGATGTGGTACATATACACTATGGAATATTATTCAGCCATAAGAAGAAAACAAATCCTACCATTTGCAACAACATGGATGGAGCTAGAGGGTATTATGCTCAGTGAAATAAACCAGACAGAGAAAGAAAAATATCAAATGACTTCACTCACCTGTGGAGCTTAAGAACAAAGCAAAAACTGAAGGAACAAAACAGCAGCAGCAGACTCACAGAACCCAAGAATGAACTGACAGCTGCCAAAGGGAAAGGGACTGGGGACGATGGGTGGGAAGAGAGAGGGATAAGGGGAATAACGGGCATTACAATTAGCACACATAACATAGAGGGGCGCACATGGGGAAGGCAGTATAGCACACGGAAGAGGAGTAGTGACTCTATAGCATCTTACTATGCTGATGGACAGTGACTGTAATGGGGTATGTGGTAGAGACTTGATAATTGAGGAAATCTAGTAACCACAATGTTGTTCATGTGATTTTATATTAATGATACCAAAATAGAAAAAAAGCTTAAAAAAAAGTTAACTCACCTGAAGGGCAAAGAAGTTGGGGTATTTATACACTAACTCCCAGACAGTCATTGGTTAAAGCCACAATGCCCAAATTGTGTAGTGAGATGCCCTCAGCCACTGAAGCAAACTTACATGGGCACTGTGGTGTATTTTAATTTTTCAATGGTAAACATAGCAATATTTAATATTTATTAATCATGACAGGAACTATTACCATGAGGTAATACATAGTTTCAATATCAGATCATACTTTATTCCTTCTGAGGATATCCTATCTTTGAGAAGCTGAGTTTCCAAAGTACTGCTGGAAAGGCAACACAGAACAGAAAATGGGGGTGAGTCCAAAATTTGAGATTCGTGTAGTGCCCAACAGGTACATATATCTAACAATAAGCAATTGTGATTATTTCAGAATAGGATATCATTTTTATTTTTCTTTCAATTGTGTTTATTATTTTTCCAAATAGCTACTAAGTTGTTAAGACATAAATTGTTTGGACCTAACTACTACTTCAAAAAGGAACTGTTAGGTATTTCATTTGGCCTATAGATGCCATGAAAAAATTAATGAAACACTAACTGGCCCACTAAATGGCAAAGTTCAGGAGACTCTTAGATTACTGTACTTAGGTGAGGATAATTATCTAGCAATCCCCACACCCCTAGAAAGTCCACAGGCATTTGGATGTCCACTGTTGGGCACAAGCATTGCAAAATAGACCCATAACTTTTTTAATTTTTATTTTGGTATTATTGATGTACAATTACATGAGAAACATTATGCTTACTAGATTCTCCCTATTATCAAGTTCTCATCCATGATGGAATTCCTGGGTCAAATGGTATTTCTATTTTGTGTTTTTTGAGGAACCTCCATATTGCTTTCCACAACAGTTGAACTAATTTACATTTCCACCAGCAGTGTAGGAGGGTTCCCGTTTCTCCACATGCTCGCCGCCAACATTTGTTGTTTGTCTTTTGGATGTTGGCCATCCTAACTGGTGTGAGGTGATATCTCATTGTGGTTTTATTTTGCATTTCTCTGATGATTAGCGATGTGGAGCATCTTTTCATATGCCTATTGGCCATCTGAATTTCTTCTTTGGAGAAGTGTCTGTTCAGATACTCTGCCCATTTTTTAATTGGCTTTTTTGCTTTTTGTTTGTTGAGGTGCGTGGGCTCTTTATATAATTTGGATGTCAACCCCTTATCGGATATGTCATTTATGAATATATTCTCCCGTACTGTAGGATGTCTTTTTGTTCTACTGGTGGTATCCTTTGCTGTACATCTTTTTAGTTTGATATAGTCCCACTTGTTCATTTTTGCTTTTCTTTCTCTTGCCCAGGGAAATGTGTTCATGAAGAAGTTGCTCATGCTTATGTCCAAGGGATTTCTGCCTATGTTTTATTCTAAGAGTTTTATGGTTTCATGACTTACATTCAGGTCTTTGATCTATTTTGTGTTTACATTTGTGTATGGAGTTAGACAATAATCCAGTTTCATTCTCTTACATGTAGCTGTCCAGTTTTGCCAACACCAGCTGTTGAAGATGCTGTCATTTCCCCATTGTATGCCCATGGCTCCTTTATCATATATTAATTGACCATATATGCTTGGGTTTATATCTGGGCTCTCTAGTCTGTTCCATTGGACTATGAGTCTGTTCTTGTACCAGTACCAAATTGTCTTGATTACTGTGACTTTGTAGTAGAGCTTGAAGTCAGGGAGCGTAATTCCCCCCACTTTATTCTTCCTTCTCAGGATTGCTTTGGCTATGTGGGATCTTTTGTGGTTCCATATGAAATTTACAACTATTTGCTCTAATTTGTTGAAGAATGCTGTTGGTATTTTGATAGTGATTGCATTGAATCTGTAGACTGCTTTAGGCAGGATGGCCATTTGGACAATATTAATTCTTCCTATCCATGAGCAAGGGATGTGTATCCATGCTCCATTTATTGGTATCTTCTTTAATTTTTCTCATGAATGTCTTATAGTTTTCAGAGTATAGGTCTTTCACTTCCTTGGTTAGGTTTATTCCTAGATATTTTATTCTTTTTGATGCAATTGTGAATGGAATTGTTTTCCTGATTTCTCTTTCTCAGAGCCATAACTTATTATAACCAACTAAGAAAGAAGGTATTTCTAACCATACTTCACAAGTTTGACAAACACACCCTTTGTTAATTAGAAACCAGCACACATGTTAATGAAAACTATTTAACAATACACCTGATAAAATACTGCCGAAATCTGTTATATAGTGGTGTATGTACCCACGTATATATACCTACACTAATGGTGTTAAACAATAATAGTACTTTGACTACAGAAATACCATCTTTATTTTGTCATGTACAATACCATCTTATCATTCTATGTTGCCTTCTTAGCTTCCTCAGAATTTATTCTTAAAGCTTATGACGTTTCATAGTTTAAAAGGCAACTCTAATTCAATAGTGTTTATATCAACTTTCCCTTTGCCATCTTTCCTATTTCACTGATACTGAATATATTCTATTATAACACACTGAATTAGTCAGTATATTCTGAAAGACCCAGAGGAAAATAGAATTCACTCCATATGGTTCAAATGAAGAAATGAAACTACAGATGTGTGGGCACAGTTAAGGAAGCAATTAGGGGTTCTGATGCACCTTAAGATACAGCTAAAGTAGAAAACCAATACCATCCCCTAGGCTCAAAGGTCAAGATCAGAAAATAGTGGTACTGGAGCCAAATGGAAGAGGAGTTGCTCAGACTCTTTACTCTTGCCATGATGCTCCAATTTGTCGTGTCATTAGTGGCAGTGTCCTGCCTAGCCAAAAATGAGGGCAAAAAAGTTCTGCAATTTTTCCTCCCCTCCCTGGTTCTCTTCTCACTTTAGTCTGTCTTTTTAATATCCTTTTGTTCTTGGTTCTTATACAGCTTTAGGGAAAAATGGACCATAAAACAAAACACTGATGTGGGTTTTGCAGATTTTGCAACACAAGGAGCCCTTATAAAATGCAAATCTTACCTCAATAATTAAGATTGGCCTTCATAAGATAAAAAAATAATTCCCCATTCATTCTTGTCTTTTAACTTTCCCTACAATGTACCTGCCCCATACAAGTTTTCAGTATTGTTTTCAGTGTACTTTATCAATTCTTCCCTGTTTTCTTCTAGTCAATCTGTTCTTCCTCTCTTCCTAGCCTTCTGGTATTTGTTTCTTTTTGTTTCTCCTATTTGTTGTATTTGCATTAAAGCTCTTGGTATATTTGGAATTTACCTGGTGTACATTATATCACATAAAATGTAGTTCTGAAATAATTTCCCATATTTTGCCCATTTTTACCTTAAAAAGGGAGTCATTTATTTTATTATCTCTTCTAGCTGACTATTCTTATATAAACTAACATCTTAGTTTATCTATATTGACTTATGTCCTAATAACTTATTGAATTATTTTATTGATTGTATTAGTTCTGCAAACTGAGTGTCTTGAACTTTCTAAACATTATTATTTTCAAATAGTGATCATACTTACTTAATTTTATTGTCTAAATGTGCTGGCTAGTAACACCAGTATAATGCTAAATAAGGAGTTACAAGGGAGGGCATCCTTGCCTTGTTTGACTTTAGTGAAAACAACTCTATTGGTTTCCCTTGAGCATGATGTTGGCTTTGGAGTTGAAAGGCTTTTTTATACCCTTTCATTTTTTCTTTGACAGAATTTCAGACTTGAAAGAGAAGTTATACGAAAAGTGCAAAGAATTTCTGAATATTTATGACCAAAGTCTCAGACGTAAACCCTTTACATTTGTTGAATCCTTGTTTCACTCTTCACATAACTCTTTACTCTTTAAAACTTCAGTGACTATTTCCACCAAACAAAAAAATCTCTATACAACCATCGTACAATCATCAGAATCATGAAATTAACAATGATACAATACATAGGTTCTAATCCACAGAACTGATTCAGATTTCAGTATTTAGCTCAGGAATGTCCTTTATGTGAAAAGAAAAATAAAAGATAATGCACTGCATTCAGTTGTTATGTTCATTTAGTTTCTGATTTGGAATAGTTTTACAACACTGACATTTTTTAAGAATACAGGATACTTATTTTGAAGAATATACCTCAATTTGGGCATGTCTGCTATTTCCTCATGAGTAGATATAGACTCTACTTGTGACAGGAATATTACAGAAGTGAAGTTGAGTTTTTCTAAGTGCATACCAGGAAGCACATGCTATTGAATGGCTCCTAACTGGCAATGTTTGCTTTTATCATGTGGTTATGGTAGTGCTTACCAAGTTTATACACAGTAAATTTACTATTTCATCCATTGTAAGTAGATACCTTGTAAGGAGGCACTTTGAGACTAGGTAAATATTGTATTCTTCAAACTTTCCTCCACCACTTTTACAGTCTAAGCCAAATGTTATTTCACTTAGTACTTTTTACACTCAGTGTGGTTGTTATTTATGGTATGGCATGGTATATGGCTCATCTGTTCTGTTTGTATCCAATTATAGGATCTTCCTTCCATCTTTGTTGATTTTTTTTTTCTGAGTATGTGAAACATTAAGATAATTCCAAAGGTCAGGACTATTCAAAAACTATATCCAAATTAAGTATCATCTCTTCACCCCAATTCCTTCTAAACTTCTCACCTCATTCACATATACATACTCCATGCAAGTAACCAATCATTATTTTCTGTTTTCTCTCTGTGTTTCTTTTTGGTCAGATTAGCAGATAACTTCTTCCAGAAAAAAAGCTATATACTTCAGACACTCTTTTGCACTTTGCATTTTGGCCTTAAATATGTACCCTGAAAATCTCCTTACATCAGTCTACAGGGATCTTTCTCATTCCTTTTTACAGTGCCAAAAAACTCCACTGGGTAGCTGCACCACAGTTTATACGACCACTGTCCTATATGTGAGCATTTCAATTGTTTCCAATCATTTTCAATTACAAATAATACTGTTTTGAATAGACTTGTGTAGTTTTTTTTTGTAAAGCTGGAGGTGTATCTTCATGGCAAAATTTCAGAAGTTGAACGGCAAGGTCAAAAACATAGTTTTGGTAGATATTGCCAAATTTCTTCCCAAGAGAGATGTACCAATTTGTATTCCAACAAACAATGTAATATTGTCTGTTTTTCACAGCCTGCCCAACAGTGTTATAATTTTTAATTTTTTATCAATCTGATAGGTAAAAAATGCTTTCTCAGTGTAGTAATTCTTAATTCTTTTTTTTCATGTTTTAAAATCTGCTTACCGAAGTTTCATAGGTATTTAGGACTATTTCTGGATTTTTTATATTCCACTAATGTGAGAGAGTGTCTTTTCTTTGTTAATCATAGTAAGAAATATACACCCTATGTCTGTTTTACCAAAATGTTCTAAAATCTATTTTGTCAAATGTCTTTTTTAGGAACTACAAAGATAGTAGATAGGAAAATTGGCAAGGGTCAGAAACAGAGAATTCACAGAGAAAGAAATGGCTCTCAAGCTACACTTACAGAGAAATACAAATTTAAAGTCACCCATATGCAAAAACTGACCACGGTTCAAGGACTTAAGTGTAAGAGCAAAAACAGTAAAACTACAGATCTTCCTCAACTTATGATGGGCATACATTCTAATAAACCCACTGAAGGATGCAAATATTGTTAGGTGAAAAATGCATTTAATTTCCTAACCTACCGAACATCAATCAGAGCCTACCCTACCTTAAATGCGATCAGAACACTTACATTAGCCTACAATCAGGCAAAATCATCTATCTCAAAAAGCCTATTTTATAGTAGCATTGCGTATCTCATGTAATTTATTCAAAACTGTACTAAAAATGAAAAACAGAATGGTTGTATGGGTACAGAATGGTTTTACAAACATAGACTGTGTGGCTGACTAGGAGCCACAGCTCACTCCCACTGCCCAGCATCATGGGCAAGTATCCTACCGTGTATTGCTAGCCCAAGAAAAGATCAAAATCCAATATTCACAGAATGGTTTCTGTTCAATGTGTATCACTTTTCCGCTATCATAAATACAAAAAACCGTAAGTTGAAACATCTTAAGTCTATCTTAGAAAAAATATAAGTAACAATCTATATTAGAAGAAAACAAGGAAAATCTTCATGTCCTTGGACTTGACAATGGATTCTTAGATTCGACACCACAAACATGAGGAAAAAATGAAAAACTAGATAAACTGGACTTAATAAAACTTTAAAACTTCTGTGCATCAAAGGACATCTTTAAGAAAGTAAAAAGACCACATACAGAATGGAAATAAAACAGATGCAAGTTACATATCTGATGAGGTTTTATTATCCAGAATATATAAGGAACTCTTACAACTCACAATAAAAAGAAAAACCATCTAATATAAAAATAAGCCCAGGACTTGAATATACATTTCTTTAAAGAAGATAAACAAATGGCCAAAAAATACATGAAAAAATGTTTAAGGTCACTGGTCATTAAGGAAATGTAAATCAAAACCATAATGAGATCATACTCACACTAAGACAGTTAAAATTTAAAAACTGGAAAATAAAAGTATTTAAGAGAATATGGAGGAATAAGAGTCCTCATACATTTTTGGTAGAATGTAGTATGTTGCAGCTACTATGGGTAACAGGCTGGTGGTACCTCAAAAAAATTAACAGTATTTATGAATCAGCAATTCCAGTCCTAGGTTATCTCCAAAGAATTAAAAAACAAATACTCAAATAGATATTTGTTCATTTAATGTTCAAAGTAGCAATACTCACAATAATCAAAATATGGAACAACCTAAATGTCCATCAACAAATGAATGGACAAATTTTAATACATATAGACAATGGAATGTTATTCAAACATAAAAAGGAGTGGATTATTGATATATGCTAGTTCCTGGATAACCTGGAAGACATTATGCCAAGTGAAAGAAATCAAACACAGAAGGTCACAAATTATACAATTCATTTAATACAAAATGACCAAAACAGACAAATCCATAGAAGAAAGCAGACTGGTGGTTACCAAGAGTTGGGCGGAAGAGGGGAATGGAGAATGATTACTTAATGAATATGAGGTATTCTTCTGGAGTGATGAAAACGTTCTGATACTAGAGAGAGATGGTTACACAACTGTGAATGCACTAAATGCTACTGAATCACACACTTTAGAAGGGTTAATTATATGTTAAGTGGATAGGGACTCTGTGGCATCTTACTACACCGATGGGCAGTGACTGCAATGGTATGGGGTGGACTTGATAATATTGGTGAATATAATAATCACAATGTTTTTCATGTGATACCTTCATAAGAGTGTGTATCAATAATACCTTAATAAATAAATAAATAAATACTTTTTGCTTGTATCTCTTAAGTTTTTTGGTTTTGTTGAACTAAGGGAATGAATTACAAAAGGAAAAAGTTTAAAGACTACTAGTTGTTTTAAAATCAAAACCCAATCCAACAGGACACTTACAGAGATTAGGAGAGATAATATAAGTAAAGTGCATTGCTCAGTGCTTGCCTTGTCCATTTTAAGGCTGTAAAATTAACAAACTTGATTTCCTTTAAACAGCATAATCTCTTGCCACTCTCCATCAGACTCCACGCTCTAGGATTCAGACAAAAACTTTTTACATGTAAGAGTGTGCTGTGCTTTCTTATCTTCAGGCATTTTTGTACACTCTGTTAACTTTGGCCTTTTTCCTCTGTCTGAACTTACTTTCACTCAACACCTCAGTCTCAGAGCAGTTTCTTCCTCTTGGATGCATTTTCTTAAAAGGTTCCCCACATTCACACATACACAGATACACACAGCCTAGGCTAGATGAGAAGCCCTTCCTTGTTACTCCCCACAGTGTCCTCTGGCTAGGTACACAGATTCCAAATTAAGACAAGCCTAATTCTGAGTCTTGAATTTGGTACTTAGAAACTGTATGATGTCCAAAAACTTATCTAAGCCTTTTATTCTCAGTTTCCAAGCCTATAAAATAAACATCACATCTGCCTGATAGGACTGTTAACAAATACTAAATGAGCTAATGCAAAGCACACAGCATGGTACACACTAAGTAATCATTAAATAGTAAACAGTTTTATTACTCTTATGATGGCACTAAACACTTTACTGAACTACTGGTGTATTTCCCTCTTTGCTCCGTATAATAAAGCCTCCTTTAGAAATTACTCTATTACTTACTGGGATGCAGACTGTCCTGGTAACATTTTTATTCTCTGGAACATAGTATTTAGTACAAGGTAGGTGCTCTGTAAATATTTGGTAAACTACTTATGTCAATATGATGAGTGGTAACTTGGACAGAAATAAGAAAGCCTTCAAGAAATCGATTTAATCAGTGATCTCAATACAAAATCACTGTTCTTTCTATACTGGAAAGCAAAGAGTGGTGATTTAGCAACTGATTTTCCCATGGAGTACAATATAATCTGTTAAGATCTATTTATTCTACAGAAGAAAAATGCCTATCAGTTATCTATTAATATGATAAAAAAATTTCATTTTATTCTAACAAATTGTCGATGGCTTCTGACCAACTGTGAACTTAAATTAATACTGCTACTTATATCACCTTAAGCAAATAACTTGAGCTTCATCTACAAAGTAAGGACCAAAATACAGATAAGGATATGAAATAACAAGTATTAGCAACTAGTGCAGTTCCTAATATTAAGCATAGGTACAAATATCAGTAAATATTAATTATAAAAGCTAATGATCTAAAAAGTCCATTTATAAATTCATTAAGTGAATTTCAGCTTAACTTCAGAATTTCAAAAAATACAGAAATCTATTAAAACTGAATCAGAATGAATGAAATATAAACATGACAATAATTTTCTTTATCAGAAAAAGATAAGCACCTAGTTCCAGAGTGAATTATATATCAATAATGGAATATGAAGTAAATTTGACACTGCTGAACTGACTGGCTCAATGTACATCATTCATTCCAACATTCTGTACCTCGACATCCTGAACACTGGATAAAAAAGTTGATTAAATCCAGAAGTGCGATGTCCCTGTCTTGTTTATATGATTCAATCCAGTCATCCACCACGGACTGTGGGAAAAAAATATATATAAAAATGAAAACTTAAAAAAAAACTGTTATATGGCAAGTAAGTTTTCAAAAGAGTTTGTGATTTACTGTGTGTGTCTATTTAAACAAGAAAACTACTTACCTGAAAACTGTTTCTCTGTAGCCAAATATGTGCAGATTCCCTCACTTTTAAAGGCTATTAAAGTGTAAGTAGGTTTCAAAAATTTGTTCAAACTAGACTGCAATAAAACCTGACTACCAATCCCATGAAGTCCATTATTAAGCAACTGTAGATACTAATACTCAAACTATACTGTGAAAATAATATAAAAACTAACTAATATCACTTATAAATGGATATAAACTTTGAGTGTCAGAAAAATCTAATTATTAGTAGTGCTTAAAGAATACACACCATATATAACAAAATGCATTTTTCCCAGTAATGCAAGGGTGGCTCAAAATTAGCAAATCAAATAATTCAATATATCAACAAAGGAGAAAAATAAATGATTATACTACTAGATCAGAAAGAGGTATGTGATAAAATTCTGCAGCTCTGCTTAATTTTAGAAACCTAGAAAAACTAAGGCTAGATTAAATGTATGTGAACAAAATAAAGACAGACTTAAATATATTTCTTGTTGAAATTCTTAAGACATTTCAGCTGAGAGAGGAGCAAGGCCAGGATGCATCCCTAACCATTCAATAGGATTTTATGTTCTTATTAGTTAATGCAAAAATTAGTAAAATATTATTAAAGACAATTCCCTTTCCCACAGTTGATAAGACAACCCAAGACTACTAAAGCAACTCAAAAGATTAATAATGGAAAAAATGTGACAAGATAGCTGACAAAAGATAAATGTACAAAATAACATTTTAATTTTGGCAATACATAACAAGGATGAAAATAGAAAACATTTCCAGAACTCCAACACGCTACCTCATGTTCCTTTCCTTTCAATAACCATCCCCAGCCGAAATGGTTTAATTATTATTCCCTGAGAGTTGATATGTTTTTGGAATTCCTATAAACAGTGTCATCTTTTATGCTTGATATTTTCCAAAGTTGTATCAGTGAAATTCAACTGCATTATGTATCAGTAATTCCTTTTTTTGTTAAGCTGAGCAGTATTTCATTGCATTAATATGCCACAATTTATTAACCATTTTGTTGGGTAAAACAGACAGGGCTGTTACAAATAAAATTGTTATGAACATAACTACATCTTTTGATGGACATAATCATTATATTTTATACACACACACATACACAGTAGCAGTAGAACATTGAGGATCGGTAGACAATGTCAAACAATTTTGCAAAACAGGTCTAATTATGCTTCCACCAGCACTGTGTGAGTTTTAGAAATGTATGAGATTAGGTGCTCCACATCCTCACCAATACTAGGTATTGTCAATCCTTTTAAGTCAGAACATAACCCATTCTGGTTGAGCATACCCTTTCTTTAATGACCTTATGCAGAGGAACAACGATGCTCCTTCGCCCATATGAAAGAAAGGATTTTTTTGTTAACTGCTGATGTATATCACACTCGTTTCTCTGCTTATCACATTAGTGTGGAAGTTATCATTTTAAAAGTAAACAGAAAATTAGAAAAAATATTATGGTCATAGGAGTGGGTAAAAGGCAAAAGAAAGAATGTCATGATAACTGCTCAAAGTTTAGCTCTGCTGAACAGGCCATGTTTGGCTAAGAACAGTGGTGAGGACTAAGAATGGACAGAACAAGTGAAGGGTGACTTTTAGACTCAGGGCCCAAAACAGAAATGCTTTGTGACCCAGGTAATAAGGTGTGATCCAAGGCTGAGGGAAAAGCCATTTGCCCATTTCTACATGGGGCCCAGCATTGTGAAGGCACTCTGAAGATGGTGACCAACATTTTCTTTAATTCCCAAAGTGATACTATCAATTTATAATCCCGCCAGTTATATATGAAGAGCCCAAAACATTCTGAATAAGACTAGTGAGCCGGGACTTGCATTAAAAACATTAAAAATTCAAAGATAGTGAAAAAATATATAGATTGAAAATAATGCAGAGCTAGAAAAGTAATGTAAGACAAGGAAACATAGAAATAGATCCAGGTATATATAGAACTTAAGACTGTGATGATGAGGATAATTCAATTTTAGAGGGAAAAGGGTGATTTATTTAATAATTGATGCTGATATAAATTGGTAAACTAATATAAATTCCTTCTAGATGACTATCTGGAATGAAACAAAGTTTTATCTTTCAAAGGCTATCAGAGAGGTATGGAGGAAAAGGAATCTAAAAAACAGAACTACAGAAAGATAAGTCCTGCTTTGAATGGCAGAGACTAGTGATTGTTACACTATTATGGGTGTAGGTGGGTGAATGATATGATCTGTCACAATATGTAAGGCCTTGGCCCAGAGGGCAGGATTAATACAAAACTGCATAAGGCACATCAAAATAAAACTGCTGGAAATCTTTAACAAAGAGTAAAGAATATGGTATTAGTTGTAATAGTTCTTCTTTATTTCTAATTTTTCCTCAATAAATGGTGCTGGGAAAATTGGACAGCCACATGGAAAACAATGAAAATGGAATGCTATCTTATTAACTCAAAATGTATTAAACACTTGAATGTAAGACTTAAAACCATAAAACTCCTAGAATGAAACATGGAAACTCAATGACAAAGATCTTGGCAATTATTTTTTTTTTACTGAAAAGTAACAAAGGCAAAAGATCAATCAAACAAAAACCAAGTAGGACTATATCAAACTAAAAAGCTTCTGCATAGCAAAAGAAATTATCAACAGAATGAAAAGGCAACCTACCACATGGGAAAAATTTTATGCAAATCATATGATCTAATATGTGACCATATCCTAAAATATATAAAGAACACATACAACTCAATGGGAAAAAACAATCCAGTTAAAAAATGGGCAGAAGATCTGCACAGACTTTTTTCCAAAGATGTACAGATGGCCAACAGATTCATGAAAAGATGTTGAGCATCACTAATCATCAGGAAAAATGCAGATGAAAATCAAAATCTACCAACATTAGCTAGATTAAGCAAAAAAGACAGAAAGACTGAAATAAATAAAAGCAGAAATTAAAGGGAGATATTAGAACTAATATCACAGATTACAAAGGATCACAAGAGACTACTACGAACATTTATATGATGACAAACTAGATAACCTAGAAGAAATGGATAAATTCCTACTATAACCTACTAAACACTGAATCACAAAGAAATAGAAAATCTTAACAGACCAATTACTAGAATGGAAACTGAATCAGTAATCAAAAACCTCTCAAAACAGAAAAGCACAGGATCACAAGTTTCACTGATAAATTCTACCAAATATTTAAAGGAGAATGAATGATAATCCTTCTCAAACTATTACAAACAATTTAAGAGAGGGAGTCCCCCCAAACTCATTTTTATAGGGCCAGCATTCTCCTGATACCAAAGCCAGATGAGGACACTACAAGAAAAGAAAAACTACAGACCAATATACCTTATGAGTACAGATATAAAGAATCACAACACAATATTAGCAAACCAAATTCAACAGCACATCAAAAGGATCGTTCATTATTATCAAACAGGATTTATTCCTGGGATGCAATGATGGTTCCACATATAAAAATCAATAAATGTGATATACCACATTAACAAAATGAAAGAAAAAAATCATATGATCATCTCAGTAGGTGCAGAGAAAGCTTTTAACAAAATATAACATCCTTTAATGATAAAAAGTGCAAACAAATTGGGTATAGGAGGAATTTACCTCAACAAAATAAAGGCTATATAAGACAAACCCAGAGACAACACTATATTCAGTGGTGTAAGGCTGAAAGCTTTTCCTAAGATCAGGAACAAGACTAGGGTAACCACTCTTACCACTCCTATTCAACATAGTGCTAAAAGTCCTAGTCAAACCAATCAGATAAGGAGAAAAGAAAAAGGCATCTAAATAGGAAGAAAGAAGTAAAACTCCCTTTGCAGATGATATCTTATATACATAACTACTTAAAGACCACCAAAAAACCGCTAGAACTAATAATTGAACTAAGTTGCAGAACACACAACATAGGAAAACAATTTTATTTCTATCCTAAAACTGCATTTCTATATTAGATACAATTTAATAAATAGAAAAACAAGCAAACCTATTAAAAAATGGGCAAAGAAACTAAATAGACAGTTTTATACAGAAGACATAAAGATGGCTAAGAAGTATATGAAAAGATGCTCAACATCACTAAGCATCAGGGAAATGTAAATCAAGTCCAAAATGAGATATCACTAAATGCCTGTTAGAATGGCTAACATCTAAAAGACAAGAGATAATAAATGTTGGTGAGTGCAGAGAAAAGGAAATCCTTGTGCACTCTCGGTGGGAATGCCAACTGGTGCAGTCCCTATGGAAAACAGTATGGGGGTTCCTCAAAAAATTAGAAATAAACTACTATATGATCCTGTAATTCTACTTCTGGGTATATATCTGAAGGAACTGAAATCAGGATCTTGTAGAGGTATCTGCACTCCCATGTTCAATGCATAATTATTCAAAATAGCCAGAATATGGAAATAACTGAAGCATCCATCAACAGATGAATGGATAAGGAAGATGTGGTATAAGTATATACAACAGAGCACAATTCAGCCCTGAGGAAGAAGGAAATCCTGTCACTTGCAACAATTTGCATAAACCTTGAGATCATTATGCTAAGTAAAATACAACACAGAATGAAAAATACTGTATGGTATCATTTATATGTGATCTAAAAATCTAAAAAAGTTGAAGTTAGAGAAACACAGAGTGGTTGTTATCAGGGGATGGGAATAGGGGAATGGGGAGAAATTGGTTTAAGTATACAAACTTCCAATTGTAAGATTATCAAGTTCTGGGAATCTAAAGTACAAGCAGTGATTGCAGCTACTAATACTGTATTCTATACTTGAACACTGCTAAGAGAGTAGACCTTAAATGCTGTCACCACAAAAAAGAAATGATAATGTGACAGGATTGAGGTGTTAGCTATTGCTATGGTGGAAATCATTTTGCAGTATACAAATGTATCAAATCAACAAGTTGTACACCTTAAACTTACACAATGTTATACATCAACTGTATCTCAGTAAAGGTGGAAAAAAAGAAAAAGAAAAATATGCCCACACAGAACTGTTTTCCAGCAAAAAAAAAAAATCTTCAAAAAAAAAAAAATAGGAACCTGTCAGACTACAAAACTAAACAAAACCAAGCAAATGTACTAAACACTCTCCTGAAAGACAGAGACTATCCAGACTGGATAAAGACCCAATCAACATGATATTTATAACAGACACACTTTAAATATAAGAGCACAGGTGTGTTGCATTAAACGAATGAAAAAATATGTATCATACAAACATTAACTATAACAAAACTATTATGACTATGTTTATATCAGACAGTAGAAATCAAGGCAAGGAGTATTACAAACATAAAATGAGGTATTTTCTAATAATAAAGTGGTAAATTCATCAGAAAGATAAAACAACTCTAAATGTTTATGTATCAAATAATAAGCCTCAAAATACATTATGTAAAAACTGAAAAGGAGAAAGATGCAATTGATAATCATAGTTCTAATTTTTAACAAAACTTTTGATAACTGACAGAAGCAAATGCATCAACATAAAAAATAGTAAATATATGTTAAGATTTAAACAGCACTAATAAATATGACCTAATCAACATGTATAAAATATAACACTGACAATTACAGAACACACATTTTTTTTTAAGTACACAAGCGAACATTCACCAGAAGACCAAAAAGCAAGTCTCTATGATAGTTTTTAATGATTGAAAAATACAGAACACATTCTCTGGCCATCATGGATTTAAATTAGCCATCAGTAACAAAAACATATCTAAAATACCCAAAAACGTTGGGCAGTTTGAAAATATTTTGAACTGGATGATAATGAAAATACATTATCAAAATTTGTAGAATGCAGCCAAAACAGTGCTTAGAGAGAAATTTGTAACTTAAAATACTTGTAAAAGAAACGTCTAAATCAATGATTTCATCTTACACCTTACGAAACTCACATTACATTTCAATGTGGATTGTCCTCATTTAGGAAGGAGGGAAAGATAAGCAGTATAATTCCAAGATCATCAGAGAGATTATTTCTGATAACATACCCACAGTTTCGCAAAGAGAAGACTGCAGCTTTAAAACATATGAATATCAAGTTATAATCATACAATTATTCTGGGACCTAAACTGACAAAGAGTCTATCCTTTATATAAGCTTCCAAGGTTGACCATGAGAAATCAGAATCCAGCTGGTAGAAAGGAAATCACAAACAAGCATGGCAGATTTTTATAATTGAGGTTTGGAAGTGATGCTTATCACTTTGGCTTAATACTTCATTGGCAAGAGCTTGTTAACTAGCCACATCTCCATGCAAGGGGAGTGGAGACCTGGAGTCTCTATCTGCCACTACTTTCCTTGAATTTTCTTAATAATGAAAAAGGAAAATAAATTTTTAGTAAGTGGCCAGTTATCTCTGACAACATCTACCCCTCTGGCTACAAATATTTATATGAAACCTTCTTCCTCCAGAGGAATAATACTCACCTGTATGGATATTATAATACTGTTTACTGGTGGGGGGAAAAAAACTAAGCAATCCAAATGTCTATAAAGGAGTATTTCACTAAATATGGTATATATGTACAGTAGAATGATATTTAACTATTAATACAAATGAGCTGTATCTACATGTTAGCGCTAATATAATGAAAGCTGTTTATTATATATTAAATAAAAAGAAAAATGTGTATGCAATTCTACTTTTAAATAAAAGGTATCTCTCTCTCTCTCTCTCTCTCTCTCTCACACACACACACACACACACACACACACACGCACAAAAGCATAGAAAAATTCAAACTTTGACCCTCAATTCATTCTATAAAGTTTAAATCTAAGACTTTACTACACAGAAAATTTCTGAGAACTTAGCCACAGATCCTCAATGAGAAAATCATAAGCAGCATCTGAATCACAAACAGTCAAATGATAAAAACATGATGTTTTCTATAATCATTTTATCATACTACAATAAAGGACAATGTAACAAGGAATTTGAGAAAAATGCTATTTTAAAAATTGAGGAGGAAAAAGTAATGTCTAGGTATTGAAATGGAAGTACAAATATGTGGAACAGAACAGTCAATGCTGTAGTTAACAATGAGTTTTGAATCTTCTCTAAGCTTCCTCTACACTAAACCTAAAAGGAAGATCAATCTATTTAGTCTTAGAATTTACACAGTACACTGAGCGCATATTCTTCAGATTCAACTAGATAAATATACTTCTTTCAACAAAAAACCTTTGATAGGGTTTTGAATAAGCAGACAGGGACACCGAGAATTAGTATTCTATACTGTTGCCTAAGAGTAAATTCATTTGCTTCAAAGAAAGACAAGCAGATGGCAAAGATAGCATACTATTTTGTAAACTAAAGACCCTAACTAGGAATCTGAAATGAAGGCCTGCCCTCTTCCAAACTGAGATTTGCTGCATAATAAATTAAAATTCAGATGTTTTTTCAACCCAGCCTTTAGCAATTTCATATACCTACTTTCTGTGAACACAAATATAAATACTACATAGGTAAACTGAGAGTTCTTTGTTATTCCTTGATACTAGGCTATTTCACCCTCAGGTATAAGCTAAAATGTTCTTGATATTCAGAGCTCTCCAAAAACTGTTTTTTTTACTTGTTGATTTTTTTTTAATGTAATGTTATGAGGTTGTGAAGAAAAACTGATCCTACACATAGAAACACTATTTCCTTCATTCCTACTCCAATTCCTACTGTATCAATTTACTGCAAGTTTTGGCCAATGTGATCAATATCACCATCCTTTTACATGACATTATTGCCAAGATACAGAGAAATTTGCTTTTAAAGCTCAGACAAATAGTGTGGCCCTTCATGTGACAGGCCAGATTTTATTCCACAGTTAGAAATGGAATCATAGATTACAGTATCATTGCAATATCATTGTTCAGAAAAATAAATATAATGCCCCATACACAGCATATTAATGATTTTCACTGGATACTAATCTGTTTGTTTTTCTTTTGTTTTGCATTATTCTGCTTCTGATAGAAAACCATTATCATGGAGAAAGACAAGTACCAAATGATTTCACTCATATGTGGAGTATAAGAACAAAAGAAAACTGAAGGAACAAAACAGCAGCAGAAGCACAGAACCCAAGAATGGACTAACAGTTACCAAAGGGAAAGGGACTGGGGAGGATGGGTGGGAAGGGAGGAATAAGGGCGGGAAAAAAAGAAAGGGGGCATTACGATTAACATGTATAGTGTGTGTGGGGGGGCCATGGGGAGGGCTGTGCAACACAGAGAAGACAAGTAGTGATTTTACAGCATCTTACGATGTTGATGGACAGTGACTGTGAACGGGTATGTGGGGGGGACTTGGTGAAGGGGTGAGCCTAGTAAACAATGTCCTTCATGTAATTGTAGATTAATGACACCAAAATAAAATAAATAAAAATAAAAAAATAAAAAAACCATTATCAACAAGTATACTTTTCAATTGACCTGGTACCCTAACTAGGTTTAAAGCTGATTGCCATAATAGTGAGGTCTAAATAAAATGGCACAGGTAAATTACTTTAAATAGTAATCCTTTTAATGTCAAGACTTTATGATATTCCTCTCAAGTTTGTAATGCCTTTACATTGCAGTATTTATCTTGCAGAGCTCTCACATGAGAAATTTGGGCAGGTAACAGCCTGAATATGAATTCTGGATACACTCTCCATCACACACTCAGGACATCCTCCATTCCTGACAAAACAATTGCTAGAATAAAGCAAGGAGCAGAGCCTGAAGGGCAAAAGCAAAGTTATGGGTTCTGCAGGGGTTGGTAGAAGCTAAAGAGCACAAAATTAAGTTTTCTTCTGAGCTAAGCAAGAGATGGGTAGAATAAATAAATAAATTCTCAAAAGACTAGTGTTTCTTATTCTTCAAAATTGGACCCTTTGGAGATTACTGAATATTCTTTAGGATAGTAGAAGCCCTGAGGTGTGTAGTCCTAGGAGGGCCTGCTGCAAATTCTTGGG
This sequence comes from Manis pentadactyla, assembly GCF_030020395.1. Classification (NCBI taxonomy): domain Eukaryota; kingdom Metazoa; phylum Chordata; class Mammalia; order Pholidota; family Manidae; genus Manis; species Manis pentadactyla. The sequence goes on along the minus strand of NC_080019.1, from coordinate 67,816,266 downwards.
CTCAGAGGAACTAAGGGACCGGCAGGACAAGCTTAGTTACCTCCTATTCCTAAGACTGGGAAAGTGCTATCCAATTAATGGAACTGTTTTGTAAGTTTGATACTCATAGGAATGGAGACCATGGCAACACCCATTACATGTGAATTGGTGCCAGTGGAAGGATCTTAACAATTTGACTTAACCACCCAAACTGAAAATAGCTATAAGAGGTCAAAGTAAAATGATATGACTAAAACACTCAGTAACCAAGTAGGAGAAAGAAAAAGCAAATCGAGTGTGTATGAAAGAGATAGGGAATTTAAAGCATGAAAGGACTTTCTGAAGTTTAAAAAATATATATCTTTTTATGATAAATGAAAGAATAATCAATATGGGAAATAAACAATATCCTAGAATGGGGAGGGGGGGAACCTCAACACAAAACAAAATTACAGAATAGAATTCATGAGGAAAGGGGTAAGAACTTGGTGGATATATCTATGAGCTCTAATATGTACATGTGTTTGAGAACAAAAAAAAAAGGGAAGAAAGATAAACTGATCATTCTAAGATGAAAATCCACCCAATCAATAGAAGATTTAAATTTGAACATTAACCTGGGCTTACCTAGTTGCTGCCAGAATTGCTAATAAAATGACACATATAAGTGTAATCAGGTAAAATCCATGAATTCCAGGGAAAAAGAGAAAACCTTGTAACAGGACCAACAACTAAAGTAAATCGGTAACTTACAGAAACTTTCTCTCCACATACAGAGCATCCAATCTACACTCAATGCCTCTCTCTTAAAATAATAGCCTCCAACATCAGACATTTGAGGAAAGCCTCTATATCAATTACCATTTTATTGGGCCTTAGCTCCAAAATTATCCTTCAGTTATCTGCTCTATAATAAAAGACTGGACTTTGTAAGCATTTGTCCTTCACAGTAAGCACTATCTTAAGCTTTAATAGCACAGAGTTGTGAAAGGATGATACAAGAAGAAAGGGTCTTCTCTTCCTGGTTTCAGTATGCTCAAATTTAGCTTTCCTTGCTTTTGTGGTATAGTCCATTAGACCTGGGTATGTATTAAAAAAAAACCCAGTGGTGGTCTGTCCTAGCCCCATCTCTGAGTGTGCAGTCCTTTGGCAACCTTCTGCCCTAGCCTGGGATTGGTGATTACCCTTCTGATGCAGCCCACCCAGCACAGACACTAGCATGCTCCAGGGCTCATGCTGGCAATGGTACCTCTTTTCCAATGTAAAAACAACTGTCTACCATACTTAACGTGACTGTATCTCAGACTACTGTTTCCTGCTGCCCAGCAACTGTGAACCAGCTCTGGCTGAGGCAATCCAGTAAACTACACTATCATTTAATAAGCCACAAACAACCCTACCTTCTACAAGGTCTGGACCCTAGTCTTTGGAATGGGACCCTACTTCCAAGTCTCTTTCCTTCAGCCCTAGGATCCCTTTTAGAGTTACTTTACATTTAATAGAGAAGTAATAACTAGTCTAGTAATTATTTATAAGTTTTATCAATTCAAATTGCTTTGTAATTTCTGACTCCTGATTGAATACAGATCGATAAAGAATTGGGCCCAGGAATGAATCTAGATAAAGATGAAATTTTGGGACCGGTTTGATCATGCCCTTGGAATTAAGCACAGGGACGAGCTCACAGTAGTTTAACAAAACGAGTCAAGCTTTCACCTGTGGTTCACTGTGATAAAGCATCAGCTCAAGCACATGCCTTGGGACCTTTAGTGGCTACTGTATTTGCCATTATGGAAATAATGACTGTAAGAACAGTACCACAAGATGGCTCCTTTTGTATACACTTGAACACTTAGAAAATGACAAGCTCAAGTCTATTAACTTGTAGTTTAAGTCATAGTATGAGAACAAGAGAGCTTCTATGTGGGATCTTTTACTCCTACTCCTCAACTATGCTTCACAAGAGGGCCCAGAAGGCAATGAGAACCACAATAGTAAGGAAGGAACTATATCTACATCTTCATGAATGTCTGTGGTCATTAGGAAGAGCTCCTAGGTTTCAAAGGAGATGAAGATTCCAAGGTAACACAACCCAAATGGCCATATTTGATCATCAAAGACAAGGTGGGCACATTATCTGTTAAGGGCAGCAGAGACATTACTGGTAATCAGAACATCTTGGCTTTCTGAGAGCTTTGGCAGTAGCTAACTCATTATAGCACAGCGGGAACAAAATAGGATGGCAGCCTACTAGAGTACTATTTGAGTTATGTAACAGGAAAAACTCTAGGTCTGCTAGTCAGAAGTCTAACTTACATCAACACAAAGGAGAGTTATAGTCTTCTCATCAGTTGCCAAACCTGGCTTAATTCGCAGACTCATAGTGCGTGGAATTAAGTGGAAGCCAGGTCCCTGGAAGATGGATTCTGAACAACTACAGCATGTACATATCATACATCTTCCTCTAATCCTTCTCCAGAGACTTGCAGTCATTTATCAGAAGTACTGTATTGTTAAAAGGATATATCCAGACCTTTCATGAATAACAAACACTGCCTTTGGAATTTACCTTAATTCCTGGGGATTCAAAATGCCACAGTGATTCACCAGTTAAATTAGCAGCTTACAACGGTCAGGTGATACATGGAGTTGTAACTCAAATCAGAGTTAGCCCAAATGACCTAGGGACCTATCCTGTGTTTATTTCCCCAGTTCTTGAATATATTCCCTAGTTCTGGAACTGGGGAATATATTGGCAACTGGAAGAACCCCACACTGACTTTCTGACCCATGGGATATGGAGCATTACGGTAGGAATGTCTAAAGGGAAGTTCATGGAACTCCCTTCTTAACCAACATAACCAATTAAAAATCCCTGGAGAAATTCAGTTTAATCAGACTTCAAAGAAGCAGAGGTGTTGAAATCTACTACATCCCCACTAAACCCACGAGTTTGGCCAACACAGAAATCAGATGGATCCTAGGTGCAAACTTAATCAGGTGAGACTTTCACTACTGCAGCTCTTGACACTTGATATGCAATTACTGACCTACATGTCTTTTCCTCCAATTAACAAGGATCATTCAAAGTAAGTTATTTTTACCTGGAACGGACAAAGTATACCTTCACAGTGTCACTTCAGCACTATGTAAATTTTCCTGCTCTCTGCCATAGTTGTCTTGGTTATCTATTACCTCACAATTTCTAAGAGTCAGGAGTCTAGACACAGCTCTGCTGCATCTTCTGCTTAGGGTCTCACAGGGCTGTAATCAGGGTGTTCGCCATGCTACATTCTCATATGGAGGCTCATATGGGGAAGAATCCACATCCAAACTCATGTTGTTTAAAGAATTTATTTCCTTGTGGTTGGTTATAACTGAGGACACTGACCTTCTGTGGCCATTGGCTGAAGACGACTCACAGTTCCTTGACACATGGGCTTTTTTCCCAAAAGGGTCACTTTATTAAGCCAAGTAGGAGAACCCCTACACCAAGTCTGCTACCAAGGCAGAGTCTTATGTAACATAATGCAATTACAGAATTGTCCTCCCATCATCTCTGCTATACTGGTGGTTAGAAGTCACAGGTTTCAACACATTCAGAGATGGGCATGAATAACAGGAAGTGGGAGTCATGAGGGACCACACTGGAGTCTGTCCACCAGTATCTTCATCATCTTTACATTCCAGAGCACATCACAATAATTCACTATCTTGATAACATGCCCCAGACTACAGAACATCGAGTTACTTCACTGAGTTACTAAGGGTTTGGCTGCATTTGCTACATCCTGCTCATCATATTCAATTAGCACAGTGTTGTCAAAAATAAGAGTAAATAATTATGTAAATACCAGAAAAAGATGCTAAAAGAAGTAAAACTACTACAATGAGGGACAGGATTGGAGGTGGATAGGGAAAGAGAAGGGATTGCTGTTTGGGTCACTGTACCATTTTTTTTAAGTCACATACATGTGTTATTTAGATAAAAATAAAATTCAGTTTATAAAAAGAACAAGGTACAGGTATGGATCAAGAAATATTAGGTGAATAAACAAAAACAAAAATGCTGAAATGGCAATATTATCATACTGGCATTTAAAATTAAAAGCACTAAACAGAAAATACATAATGGCAAATGGCTAAATATTCAAGGTATTCAAATAAGTAAAACATTTGCTTTAAGTCTGCTTTTATACTTCTATCATTTTCAAATACAGAAACTTCTCATCTAAGTTTTTTTCTAATTGTTTTATTATGTTATTATTTTTAATTCTTTACTGCATCTAGACTGGTGTATTACATGAGGCAAAAATCTGTTTTTTCAAATTGTTAATTGTCAATTATGAAGCAAAAGGCTTAGGCAGGACATAATTTTTAACACTGATTATTATACATATTAGGTCTGTTTGTGTTCAACTAATCCATTTGCAAGTTATTGAGCCAATAACCTACATTAATATTTTCCGTAGCTTTATAATACAGTATACTAATTGATAGGGTAAGCCCTCATTACTCTTCACTTTCATAATTTTCTTGGCCACTTAAGTGTTATTTGTTCTCAGTCACTTCAGGAATTTCAAAACAATCTCTAAGATTTTGGCTGCTGTTATATTACATACACAAATGAATTTTATAAGATTTTTAAAGGAAGTTTAATTGGACAAATAATATTTCAGAAAAAATGTAGTGTGGTTTACCTCTTAATCTTGTTTCCTGGGAACTCAAAATGTCACCATTTTTGCCTTTCAAACTGACAAATACTATTTTTAAAATCATGAGTCTCAGTGTTGCCAGGAGTTTGCAAAACAGATATTTTCAAAACTGACAAGAACAGATGAGCTATTTGGTTATACTTATTCCAAGCCTTTAAAATAATATACTTTGACCAGTAGCCCTAGTTATAGGAATCAATTCTAAGAAAATGATATAGGCATCAAGATTTTTTCAATGTTTTATTTACAATCAAATATAAATAATCAAAAGGAAAATGGAACACTCCAAATTATGAAATTGTATGTAGTAAAATGTCCTGTATTGAAGTAGTATCAATAGTGGGAAAATCTGATCATTCCACTTTTATAAAACAGGCACAATTTTAACATAAGCCTGAGAAAAACACCAAAATATTAAAAATTACGATTGTGGGTGATGTTTTTCTTTCTCTGAAACTTTTCTGTAAATTTCTGACAAGAGTTTATATGAGCTAAATCAGAAAGTGCCAAATTAAAAAAAAAATTATATATCCACAAGGAAATCATTTGTCAACTATTTACTAAGTGCCAACTATATGAATTTTACTGTGAAAAGTGTATAATGGATACAAAAAGTGCTTACCGCAGTTCCCAATACTCAAAACATTTAATATTGATTTTCTGGGGAGGGATAAGAGTCAGGGGGGACACAAACTTATCATAAAATACATAGATAGTATCTGGTATGACAGAAGTTTGTGTATCAAACTTGATTGGAAGAGGCTCCCTATAACTTTAAAGAAAGCTGTGGGAATATGCCTCACATTGAACAGATGTCTTCTTTCAAGTGACATTTAATTTTACCACCTGTTTTTCAGTAAGCAATCAGAAGCTGGTAATAGAAAACTGAAGAGAAAATGTCCATTGTTAGCTGCTAATGGTATGTCAGACTTTAAGCCTATATAGAATCTACAGTGATTCAAGATGATTGTATTTCACAAACCAGCAAATCTCAAAATATGAGAAATAAGCAAAGGGTTGCTAACAATAGTAAAAAAAGAACCAAACAAAACCCCAAAAAGGAGGAAGAGACACTCATTATAAGCCTTTATTTTTTTTATGTGAATTAGTGTCAAGAATTTGTGGAACCATACTGAACTGCAATGCTTCTTCGTATATTCACATCATTCCCTGATTATGAGATAATGGTATTAAAAGGCATCAACTAAGAATATCCAAACAGTTATTTTTATTAACCTGAGCATCTTATTCTAAGCAGCAGTTTCATTTTTTTTACCTAAGTATTCCAGTCAATCCTCTAATACATATTTTAAAAAGAGCATGATTAATTTGGGGTAAAGGACATTATATATGCTTGGAAAGCTCTTTTCTGCCTCAAAACATAACCTTTCTGAATCCTCCTCCTAACTTTTTTCACCCTTAACCTAAATTTTTACACCATGTATTCTAGAACTCAATACAATATTTACAATATAAAATACAATACAGAATCAGAAAAACATTACGCCCATGGAAAGGTGAGTTCTGAGTTTTATCATTAGCCGAAGCATTAATTAAAACAGCTTGAATCACAATATTCTGACATTAATAAGCCTCATTTGATTCTCACAAGAAGTCTAATAGGCAAGACATCAATTACTGATAAGGAAACTACACGTGGAAGGTGTTTATAATGACTTGCCCAAGACTATCCTAAATAATGACAACTTTGTCTTCTAAAAGCGAAGTATTTTTCCCACTAATAATGGAAGTCAATTATAAGTCAATAAAAGCTTGAAACACCCGCAAAGACTGCACTGAACATTCAATTTTAAACCAAATTTATTCTGAACCCTGAATTCAATAAATCTCTTAAAATGACTATATAATCTGTAATATCTAAAATGATTAAAAACACAAATTTATCTTTTTTTCCTGTTCTTTAAACTATCACACAGCTCTTGGTTTCTTTCTGTTAATTCATTCTTCCACTGATTTTCTTTTCCCAACTATTTCCTATAAAAACATTTCACTGTAAAATTCCTATGCACATTCAAACTAGTTCACACTAAAGCTGCCTTTACCTCCTTGTCTCAATCTGAAACTTTACCGTCTTGCCGGTGACCTCAGTCTACTACAGTACTACTTTTTTGTGCTTTACGATAACTGCTGTCTCCTAGTTGTCATACCCAAGACACCGTGTTTCTACCAGCCTTCAAAACTAATCAGCCTTTAAGACCCTTGCCAGGTGACTTGTCTTCCTACCGCCACTTCTTTCTGTGATACATCAGCCTCTGTGATATATTAACCCGTCTCTCTACTTGGTTCATACTCTACTTCTCTCCCCTAATTGAGCCAATATATTGAGGCATTTCAACATCCAAGAAGACACCCAGTATCTAAGATCCACAGTTTTTACTTAAAGCTCTCCACTCACATCCTAAACATCTAGGAACTACTCTGTCCTTGAAATCTAAATTGTCATATTACCAGGCAGGATATCAAGCCCTATCCACTTAGCACTAACTACTTATACCCACACTATCCACTTGGAGGCTCTTTGAGAACTTGAGTTCTCTAACGTCTTCATCTTGAGTTAATTTCCTTAAATATTATTGGGGTGTTGTTATAATTTATTATACAAATTAGGCCACAAATAGGGTAAAGGAGAGTGTCATTAGTAATTATGCTAGAAAAAGCCTGTACTAAATCCTATAATACTTCACTTTAATCTCTTCCCAATACTCTTAACTGCCTTGTATTGAGGCTGGTGTCAACCACAAATAGGAAATTATTCTGTAATTTCTGCTCAAGTAGAAGAACACCACAATTAAAGTAATCCTAGTTGTTTTTACATCCTCCATTTAAATTCACTATTGATTAATTCTTTCTGGAATATATGAAGATACTAAATATCACAAACATTTTATAAACCAAATATTTCTAAAAGGATTTTTAAAATAGTATATTCTGAGATAAAGATATCTAAATTATGGAAGATTGGTATATTAATAAATAGTTAGGCTATAGATATTATATGTAAATGGTTTCCTTTCATATCACCCAAAGTAACCCTGTACAGTTCTGTTAATCATACTCTTCTTAGTTAAAATAAAGGATCATAGTAACAATATAAATTAGTCTTTGTCAGACCTATTTGAAATGAACAGGAAGGAAAGACCTAAACAAAATCAAGTTTAGTCATAAAATGATAAAGAGTACATAAAAAGGAGCTACCAAAGACATACCAACCCATATTATCTTAGAGAAATGGGGGAGCTGGGGTTTTAACAGGGAATATGGAGTTTTCAACTTTCTTGAGGATGTCTGCTCAAGTGTTTCTTTCTGAAGCCACTTAGGAGACATTCATATCCTACCCAATGATCTACAAAATGCATATCTATAAATGCTTTCTAAGACTAAGCATGCCAGACCAATCATTGTCTTGTTTCAACTAACTGAGAACCCTTAAAGGACTACAAATATTGAAAAGGAGTTCCTGGAACCAGGCACAACGTACATATTTTTATTAAGGTATCACTGACATAAACTCTTATGATGGTTTCATATGAAAAACAATGTGGTTACTACATTCACCCATATTATCATGCCCCCCCCATACTCAGGTGAAGTCACTGTCCATCAGTGTAGCAAGATGCCACATAGTCACTATTTATATTCTCTGTCCTAACTGATCCTCTCAACACCATGTGTACTAATAATACTACCACTAGATTCCCTTTTTCCCTCCCTCCCCACCAATGCTCCACTGTCCCTCCTCTTTGATAACCACTAGTCCCTTGTGGGGTCTGTGAGTCTGCTGCTGTTTTGTTCCTTCAGTTTTGCTTTGTCGTTACACTCCACAAATGAGGAAAATCATTTGGTACTTGTCTTTCTCTGCATGGCTTATTTCACTGAACATAATACCCTCTGGTTCCATCAATTTTGTTACAAATGGTAGGATTTGTTTCTTTCTCATGGCTGAATAGTATTCCATTGGGTATATGAACCACATCTTTATCCATTCATCTACTGACAGACATTTAGGTTGCTCCCATATCTTTGTTATTGTAAATAGTGCTGCAATAAACATAGGGATGCAGATGTCTTTTTGAATCAGAGAACATATTTCCTTTGGGTAAATTACTGGGAGTGGAATTGCTGGATCAAATGGTTTTTCCATTTTTAGTTTTTTAAAAACTTCCATACTAATTTACATTGCCAACAGCAGTATATGAGGGTTCCCCTTTCTCCACATCCTCACCACCATTTCTTCTTCTTAATTTTTTTGACATTGGACATTCTAACTGCTGTGAGGTGATATCTCATTGCGGTTTTAATTTGCATTTCCCTGATAATTAGCAATGTGGAGCATCTTTTGATGTGCTTGATGGCCATCTGAATTTCTTCTCTGGAGAAATGTCTGTTCATATCCTCCGCCCATTTTTCAGTCAGGTTATTTGCTTTTGGTTCTTGAGAAGTGTGAGTTCTTTATACATTATGGATGTTAACACATTGTAGGATATGTTGTCATCCCATATTGTAGGATGCCTTTCTGTTCTGCTGAAGGTGTCATTTGCTGTACAGAAGCTTTTTAGCATGACGTAGTCCCATTTGTTCATTTTTGCTTTTGTTACCCTTGATGAGGAGATGCGTTCAAAAAAAGTTGCTCATGTTTATATTCAAGAGAATTTTGCATATGAAGTCTTCTAAGAGTTTTATGCTTTCATGACTTACATTCAGGTCTTTGATCCATTTTAAGTTAATTTTGTTTATGAGATAAGAAAATAATCCAGTTTCATTCTATTTCATGTAGCTGTCCAGTTTTGCCAACACCAGTTGACAAACACGCTGTCGTTTACCCACTGTATATCCACAGCTCCTTTATCATATATTAATTGACCATATATGCTTGGGTTTATAACTGGGCTTGCTAGTCTGTTCCACTGATCTTTGCGCCCATTATTCTGTCAGTACCAAATTGTCTTTATTACTGTGGCTTTGTAGTAGAGCTTGAAGATGGCGAGCATAATTCCCCTAGCTTTATTCTTCCTTCTCAGGATTGCTTTATCTACTTGGGGTCTTTTGTGGTTCCATATGAATTTTAGAACTCTGCTCTAGTTCATTGAAGAATGTCTTTCATATTTTTATAGGGATTACATTGAATAGGTAGATTGCTTTAGGCAAGATGGTCATTTTGACAATATTAATTCTTCCTACCCATTAGCACAGGATGTAATTCCATTTATTGGTATCTTCTTTAATTTCTCTCATGAGTGTCTTGTAGTTGTAAGGTATAGGTCTTTCACCTCCTTGGTTAGGTGTATTCCTAGTTATTTTATTCTTTATGATGCAATTTTGGATGGAATTGTTTTGATTTCTCTAACCTAGTTCAACTTTAGTATATAGGAATGCAACAGATTTCTCAGTATTAATTTTGTATCCTGCAACTTTGCTGAATTCAGATATTAGTTCTAGTAGTTTTGGGGTAGATTACTTACGTTTTTTTATGTACACTATCATGTCATCTGCAAACACTGACAGTTTAACTTCTTCTTTGCCAATCTGGATGCCTTTTATTTCTTTGTTTTGTCTGAATGCCATGGCTAGGACCTCCAGTACTATGTTGAATAAAAGTCGGGAGAGTGGGCATCCTTGTCTTGTTCCGTACCTTAAAGGAAAAGCTTTCAGCTTCTCACTGTTAAGTATGACATTGGCTGTGAGTTTATCATTTTTGGCCTTTATTATTTTGAGGTAATAGCCCTCTATACCAATTTTGTTCAAAGTTTTTATCATGAATGGATGTTGAATTTTGTTGAATGCTTTTTCAGCATCTATGGAGATGATCATTTGGTTTTTGTCCTCCTTTTTGTTAATGTGTTGTAAGATGTTGATAGATTTTCAAATACTGTATAATCCTTGCATCCCTAGAATAAATCCTACTTGATCATCATGGATGATCTTTCGGATGTATTTTGGAATTCTATTGGCTAATATTCTGTAGATTACTTTTGCATCTATGTTCATCATTGATATTGGTCTTAATTTTCTCTTTTTCTGGTGTCTTTGCCTGGTTTGGGTATTAGAGAGATGCTGACTTTATAGAATGAGTTTGGAAGTTCCCTCCTCTTCTACTTTTTGGAAAACTTTAACAAGGATTGGTAATAGGTCTTCACTAATGGTTTGATAAAATTCAGCAGTGAAGCCACCCGGTGCAGTCATCCAGTTTGTTCGTAGGTAGTTTTTAAATTACTGATTCAATTTCGTTGCTGGTAATTAGTCTGCTCAGGTTTTCTGTTTCTTCCTGGTGCAGCCTTGGAAAGTTGTATTTTTCTAGAAACTTGTCCATTATTTTCTAGGTTATCCAGTTTGTTAGCATGTAATTTTTCATAATATTCTCTAATAACTCTGCAAGTCTGTGGTGCCCATAGAGATTTTTGCTTTCTCATTTCTGATTCTATTTATGTGTGTAGACTCTTTTTTTCTTGGTAAGTCTGCATAGGAAGTTATCTATTTTGTGAATTTTCTTGAAGAACCGGCTCCTGCTTTCATTGATTCTATTATTTAATTATTCTCAATTTTAAGTATTTCTGCTCTAATTACTGTTATGTCCCTCCTTCTACTGACTTTGGGCCTCATTTGTACTTCTTTTCCATTAACTGTGACTTTAGACTGTTCATATGGGATTATTCTTCCCCAAGGTAGGCCTGTACTGCAATATGCTTTTCTCTTACCACAGACTTCCCTTCATCTCACAGAATTTGCAGTGTTAAATTTTTGTTGTAATTTGTCTACACATATTGCTTGATCTCTGTTTTTATTTGGTCATTGGTCCATTGACTATTTAGGAGTATGTTTTTAAACCACCATGTGTTTGTGGGCTTTTTGTTTTCTTTGCGTAATTTATTTCTCGTTTCATACCTACGTGGTCTGAGAATCTGGATAGTACAATTTCAAACTTTCTGAATTCACTGAGGCTCTTTTTGTGGCCTAGTTTATGATCTCTTCTTGAAAATGTTCCATGTGTACTTGAAAAGAATGTGTATTCTGCTGCTTTTGGGTGGACTGTTCTGCAGTCTGCAGATGTCAGTCAGGTCCATCTGTTCTAATGTGTTGTTCAGTGCCTCTGTCTCCTTACTTATTTTCTGTTTGGTTGATCTGGCCTTTGGTGTGAGTGGTGTATTGAAATCTCCTAAATTGAATGCATTACATTATATTTCCCATTTTGTTAGTGTTTGTTTCACATATGTTGGAGCTCCCAGGTAGGATGCACAGATATTTATAACGGTCGTATCCTCTTGTTAGACTCACCCCGCTATCATTATGTAATGTCCTTCTTTGTCTACTGTAACTTTTTGTTTTGAAGTCTACTTTGTCTGATACAAGTACTGCAACTCCTGCTTTTTCTCCTATTAGTTGCATGAAATATCTTTTTCTATCCCTTCACTTTAAGTCTGTGTATGTCTTTGGGGTGGAAATGAGTCTCTTCTAGTAGGCAGCACATACATGGGTCTTGCTTTTTATCCATTCAGTGACTCTATGTCTTTTGATTGGTGCACTCAGACCATTTACATTTAGGTTGATTATCGACAGATAATTACTTATTGCCATTACAGGCTTTAGATTCTGTTTACCAAATATTCAATGGTAACTTCCTTACTATCTAACAGTCTAATTTAACTCAGTATGCTATTACAAACACAATTAAAGATGTTTTTCCCCCTTTTCTTCTTCTTCCTCCATGCTTTATATATTAGGTGTCATATTATGTACTTTTTGTCTATCCCTTGACTGACTTTGGGGGTAGTTGATTGGATTTTACATCTGCTTAGTAATTAATTATTCTACTTTCTTGACTATGGTTTTATTTCCTCTGGTGAAAGCTATTTAATCTTAGGAACACTTCCACCTATAGCAATCCCTCCAGAATACACTGTACAGACAGTGAGCGGGAGATAAATTATCTTAGCTTTTGCTTATCTGGAAATTGTTTAATCCCTCCTTCAAATTTAAATAATAATCTTGCAGGGCAGAGTATTCTGTGTTGGAGGCCCTTCTGCTTCATTGCATTAAATGTATTATATCACTCCCTTCTGGCCTATAAAATTTCTGTTGAGAAGCCTGATCATAGCCTGATGGGTTTTCCTTTGTAAGTGATCATTTTTCTCTCTCTGTTTTTAATATTCTGCCCTTATCCTTGATCTTTGCCATTTGAATTATATGTCTTGGTGTTGTCTTCCTTGGTCCCTTGTGTTGTGAGATCTGTGCACCAACATGGCCTGACAGATTATCTCCTTCCCCAGATTGGGGAAGTTTTCAGCAATTACCTCCTCAAAGACAGTTTCTATCCCTTTCTCTCTCTCCTTCTTCTTCTGGTACCCCCATAATGCGAATATTGTTCTGTTTGGATTGGTAACACACTTCTCACAATATTCTTTCATTCCTATAGATCCTTTTTTCTCTGTGCCAGAGCTTCTTGTATTCCTGTTCTTTAATTTGTTTCATTTATTGTGTCCTGTACTTCATTTAATTTGTTTCCAAATCCATCCATTATACGTTTCATTTCAGATACTGTATTCTTTAAATTCTCATTCCTGAGTTCTTCCCTGAGTTCTTGAGTATTTTTCTATAGGTCCATGGGCATGTGTATAATTTTTATTTTGAAATTTCTTTCAGGAAGATTAATGAGTTCAGCTTCAATTAGCCCTCTTCCTGGAGTTTGCGGGGTTTGCATTTAAACAAGGCTACTTTGACTTTTCTTATTTGAATGTGACATCCTCTAGTGCCCAAAAGCTGAACATCCTGGAGCTACTCAGCCCCTGGAGAAATGGTAGGGGTCACAGGCGAGCAGCGCTGGCGCCTGATAGGAGAAAAGAGCTATTTCCTGCTTCCAGGCTGCAGTGCCTGTCTCCATTACTAGGGCCAGTGTGGGCCCAGGGCAAAGGTAGAATACTTTACAGTTTGCACTTGTAGCTGCTGTAGGCAGGGCCCCCATCTGGCTGGCCTGGCACAATGGCGGGTACAGCCAGTTTTCGATATGATGCCTGCCAGGAGAGAGGGACAGCAGGCTGCGTATCATGGTGGGGTGCCTGAGAGCTGCGTAGCCAGCCAGGGTAACTGAGCAGCTGAAGGTCCTGAAAGTTCCCAACTTGCTGGGCAGAGGGCACCCAGACGATTTTACTCATTTGTCCTTTCTGTTGAGCAGCAAGCTCTGTACAATCCTTGCCCCTTTGCCAGCATTCTCAATGTTAGGAAGGCTCTCAGACAGTGCACCTTTCTTTTCTCCCAGAGTGGCTGGATGTGAATACCTGTTTGCCACAAGCGGCTGGAATCTGAGTCTCTCCAAGTATTCCACCTGTCTTAACTTTCCAACCCCACTAATGTCCAGAGCACCATGTAATGTAGATTTGTGTTCCCATAGCACACCTCCAGGGCTGGGTGTTCAGTAGTCCAAGCCTTCCACCCACCTCCCTCTCCATTTCTATGCCTCCTGCTGGTGAGCTGGGATGGGGGAAGGGCTTGGGTCCCACTGGATCTGAGCTTTGGTACTTTACCCTGTTCCATGGGGTCTGTTGTTTTCTCCAGGTGTATGCAGTCTAGCCCAGCCTTCTTTCCTGTTGCTCTTTCAGGATTAGTTATATTAACTATACTTTTATATTGTAAGTGGTTTTGGGATGAGGTTCTATCTCACGTCTCACACCACCATTTTTAATCCCAAGCCACAACTTTTGTTTTTTTTCCTTTTGCTGAACACCATTTCAAATATTTAATTATTGAGTTATAGGAGAAAAACAATTATATAAACTGGTAGTGATAAAAATTTAGTTTTTCAGTGTTATTATCTATCCTTTTAAATATCACAGATCAGTTTTCTCTCGTCACTTATTTCTTTATGATCAACCCCAAACTTTTAACCCCTCTCTTCATACATGTCCATGCCCACCAAAAATTCTAGCATTTATTCCAAGGTAATAAATCATGTATAGATCAAATTCCTCAATAGGTGGAGATGTGTCTCTTGTCTTCCTATCTTGAAGGCATAGGGTTAAAGCCTAGCAAATAATATGGAATTACATCAACATATATGTAATATTCTTCAGAAGACTGGAAACAAACAGAATTTTTGAAAGGAAAGGTTCAGCTTTATATATAATTACAGTTCACATATAAAGTAAGGAAATTCAATCCAAATTCACACAGGTGAACAAAGGAAGAAACATTAAGAAATCTCACTTACACATTAATGTATCTTTATACATGTGATGTTTTCTGTATTCCAATTTTACTAAACATATAAGAAAAGTATTTGGACCGGAAACATTAAAATGAGTTAGGGTCCCCTATTGTAAAATAAAATAAGTAGAAAGCACCATTTTTCATATATTTGAGCATCTAAAAACATGTATGTGCATAAAACCATTTATAAAAACCACTAATCAAAAAAAGGCATAGTCTTTTATATATATTTCACTATAATAATGACAAACACAGGAACAGTCTATCTTTACTTCTTTAATTTGCACTAGACCATCTGTATAAAATGTAATACACGGGGGAGGGGAGGGTGGAACAATATAGCATCAAGAAGAAGAAACTGCCTCCCAAAACCACATATAATAACAGCCCATTGAATTAATTCTGAAAGAGCAAACTGAAGACTGTGACAGACTGACTATATCTGGGGTAAACCTCACAGAAAAGGGTAAAGTAGGAAAAATGTGATCCAGTGGGACCCAAACACTCCCCCTACCCCAGCTGATAGGCGGGAGGAAGAGAAACAGAATGGGAAGGAAGGAAGGACAAGCCCAGGATTGCTAAAAACTGAACCCTGGAGATCTCCTCTGGGAACATGAACCCACAGGAAATGGTGCCCTGCACGTAAGTGGCGTTGGAAAGTAAAGACAGGCAGAATACTTGGAAAGACAGATTCCAGCCATTTCTAGAGAAATGGTACCCAATATGAGCTGCTCTGGGAAAAAATAAAGGTGGGCAGGTTGAAAGACTTCCCAACAGTGAGAGGGGTAGTAAAGGGACAAGGATTACACAGAGCTTACTGCTCAGAAGAAAAGACAGGAAGACAAAACCATCCCAGCACACTCATCCCAGCAGATTGGGAACTTACATGAGGTTCAGATACTCCATGCCTCTGGCTGGCAAGAGAGCACCAAAGCACCCCCATTGCAATACACAGTCTGCCGCTTCTCCCTCCCAGTCCCCAAAGCTGCTGTCCCCACCATCCCAAGAGACCAGCCAGAGGGAGGACTGCCTATCGAAGCTACCTGCAGACTCAGTCCCCTGGCCATGGCAGTGGAAGCAGGCAGTGCAACTGGCAAGAAGAAAAGAGTTCTTTCCTTCAGGCAGGCCCAGCATTGTGAGTCTGCAACCATAAGCATCACTCCAAGTGCTGAGCAGCTCCAAAGAGTAGAACCTCTGGACAATAGAGGGTGCCACCAAAGTTATTATTCTATACTAATCATTACATATATGAAACGGCACAAAGATCTTGTACAGCCCCAAATCCCTTGAACACCAGAAAGAGGACTAAGAGACACTCAATCACCAATCCGCTTGATAAAGGTATCAAAATAAAAATCATCAACATGATCATGAAGCTACAGAAAAATATTCAAGATGCCACCAACGACTTTAAGAAAGAAAATTTGAAAAATACAGTATCTGAAATGAAACATATAATAGACGGACTTAAAAGCAGATCAGATGCAGAGGATTAAAGATGGCGGCATGAGAGGTGAGACAGAGACTTCCTCCTAAAATCACATATAATATGAAAATATAACTACTACAACTAACCCTGAGAGAGCAACAGGAAAGAGGGCTGTGCCAGACTGCATACACCTGGAGAAAAGAGCAGACCTCAGGGAACAGGGTAACGTACCAAAGGTGAGGCCCAGCAGGACCCAAGCCCTTCCCCCACCCAACCTCACCAGCGGGAGGAAGAGAAATGGAGCGGGGAGGGAGTTGGAGGCCTGGGACTGCTGAACACCTAGCTCCGGAGATCTGTTCCGGGAGCACAAACCTACATTTCATGGTGCTTTCATCATACTCTCGTGATTAAGGGATGGAAAGCTGGGACAGGCAGAGTTTCTGGGGAGACTGGGATTCCAGCCGACTGTGGAAAGCAGGGATCCATATCCGGCTGCTCTGGGACAAAAACTTATACCTGTGTGCGCGGCCCACTGGTTCAGGCAGTGGATATAGGCAGAGCAGCTGGAAAGCAGGAAACAGCTGTTTCTTGCCCCCAGGCACCAATACCACTCCCCTGAGACACCCGACATTGCTTCAGGGGCTGAGCAGCTCCAGAATAGAGCTTCTGGACACTAGAGGGAGCCATATACAAATAGGAAATGCCAAAGGAACCTGGTCCACAGTAAAATCATTAATACAACCCCAAGAAAGGTTTAAATGACATGGGCCCTGTGACTCTTCCTGAAAGGAAGCTCAAAATAAAAATCATTAACATGCTCATGGAGGCAAGGAAATATATTCAAGTACGCAGGAATGAATTCCGGTCGGAGATCTAAACGTTGAAGAGCACAATAGAGGGTATTAAAAGCAGATTGGATACAG
Organism: Manis pentadactyla; assembly: GCF_030020395.1. Classification (NCBI taxonomy): domain Eukaryota; kingdom Metazoa; phylum Chordata; class Mammalia; order Pholidota; family Manidae; genus Manis; species Manis pentadactyla. Next base: position 67,799,005 of record NC_080019.1, on the reverse strand, counting down.
TGGAGGAGATGATAAATGAAACAGAAACCAGAGAAGAGGAATACAAAGAAGCTGAGGCACAGAGAGAAAAAAAGATCTCTAAGAATGAAAGAATATTGAGAGAACTGTGTGACCAATCCAAACAGAACCAACATTCACATTATAGGGATACCAGAAGAAGAAGAGAGAGAGAAATGGATAGAAAGTGTGATTGCAGAGGTAATTGCTGAAAACTTCCCCAACAGGGGGAAGGAGATAGTCTCTCAGGCCGTGGAGATACACAGATCTCCCAAAACAAGGGCCCCAAGGAAAACAACACCAAGACATATCATATAGTAATTAAAATGGCAAAGATAAAGGATAAAGACAGACTACTAAAAGCAGCCAGAGAGAGAAATAAGATCACATACAAAGGAAAGCCCATCATGCTATCATCAGACTTTGCAGCAGAAACCTTACAGGCCAAAAGGGAGTGGCAATGCAATGTATTAAATACAATAAGGCAGAAAGACCTCAAACCAAGATTACTTTATGCGGCGAGATTATAATTTCAATTTGAAGGAGGGATTAAACAATTTCCAGATAAGCAAAAGCTAAGAGAATTTACCTACGACAAACCATCTCTACAGTCTATTTTGGAGGGAATGCTATAGATGGAAGTGTTCCTAAGGTTTAATAGCTGTCACCAGAGGAAATAAAACCACACTAAAGGAAGTAGAACAGCTAATTACTAATAAAATGGAAAACTACATTAACTATCCCCAAAGTCAATCAAGGGATAGACAGAGTACAGAATATGATAACTACTATATAAAGAATAGAGGAGGAACAAAAAGGAGGAGAAAAAGAAAAGAGCCATTAGATTGTGTTTGTAAAAGCATATTAAGCGAGTTAAGTTAGACTCTTAGATAGTAAGGAAGTTAATCCTGAACCTCTAATAACCACGAATCTAAAGTCTGTGATGGCAATAAGTACATACCTATCGATAATCACCCTAAATGTAAATGGACTGAGTGCACCAATCAAAAGACATAGAGTCACTGAAAGGATAAAAAACAAGACCCATCTATATGCTGCCTACAAGAGATTCACTTTAAACCCAAAGACATACAATTCACTTTAAACCCAAAGACTAAAAGTGAAGGGATGGAAAAAGATATTTCATGCAACTAATAGAGAGAAAAAAGCAGGAGCTGAAGTACTTCTATCAGACAAAATAGACTTCAAAACAAAGAAAGTACCAAGAGACAAAGAAGGACATTACATAGTGATAAAGGGGTCAATCCAACAAGAAGATATAACCATTATAAATATCTATGCTCCCAACACAGGAGCACTTACATATGTGAAGCAAATACTAACAGAATTAAAAGGGGAAATAGAATGCAATGCATTCATTCTAGGAGACTTCAACACTCCCCTCACTCTGAAGGACAGTTCAACCAGACAGAAAATAAGTAAGGACACAGAGGCACTGAACAACACAGTAGAACAGATGGACCTAACAGACTTCTACAGAACTCTACACCCAAATGCAGCAGAATACATATTCTTCTCAAGTGAACATGGAATATTTTCAAGAATAGATCATATACTAGGCCACAAAAAGAGCCTCAGGAAATTTAAAAAGGTTGAAATGATACCAACCAGTTTCTCAGACCACAAAGGTAAGAAACTAGAAATAAATTACCCAAAGAAAATGAAAAATCCAGTGTAGCACAGAGAAGGCACATAGTGGATCTGTGGCATCTTGCTGCACTGATGGACAGTGACTGCACTGGGGTATGGGTGTGGACTTGATAAAATGGGCAAATGTAGTAACAACATTGTTTTTTCAAGTGAAACCTTCATAAGAGTGTATATCAATCATACCTTATAAAAAAAAGATTAGATGACAGAGGAGAGAGTAAATGGAATAGAAATTAGAAAACAAGGAATACAAAGAAGCTGAGTTAGAGAGAAAAAAAAAGCCTCTAAGAATGAATGAGAAACAACAGAACGTGCAACCAATCTAAACGGAACAATATTCCCATTATAGGGTTACCAGAAGAAGAAGAGAAAGATAAGAAGGGAAAGAAAGTATCTATGAGGAAATAATTCCCAAAACTTTCCCAATCTTGTCTCTTAGGGTATTGAAGTGCAGAGATTTCCAAACACTAGGGGCCCTAGGAAGAAAACAGCAAAACATAATAATTAAAACGGCAAAGATAAAGGACAAAGAGAGAGTATTATAAACAGCCAGAGAGAGAAAAAATATCACATAAAAAAGGAAACCCCATCAGGCTATCATCAGACTTTACAGCAGAAACCTCATAAATCAGAAGTGGGTGGCATGATATATTTAATGCAGTAAAAAAAAAAAGGGCCTCCAACCAGGAATACACTACTCGGCAAGATTCTCATTTAAATTTGAAGCACAGATTTAACAGTTCCCGGGTTAGCAAAAATAGAGGGAATTTACCTTCCACAAACCACCAATACAGTATATTGTAAAGGGAATTTTACAGACAGACGTGCTCCTTAGGCTAAATAGCTGTCGCCAGAGAAACTAAAACCACAGGAAAGGAAGTAGACCAGTTAATTACAAAGCAAAGGCAAAATTAAATCAGCTACCCCCAAAGTCAGACAACGGATAAACAAACACAACAGATTAGGACACTTAATACATAATTAGTGGAGGAGGAAGAAGAACAGAGGGGGGAAAAAAAGAACCACAGATTGTGTTTGAAATTGCAAAATAAGCGAGTCAAGTTACACTGGTAGACAGTAAAGAATCTGCACTTAATTGAACCTTTGGTTACCATGAATATGAATCCTGCAAAGACAATAAAAATGTATCTATTAATAACCACCCTAAATGTAAATGGTCTCAATGATCCAATGTAAAGACACAGAGATACAAAACAGATTAAAAACCAAGGCACATCTATATACTACATGCAAGTGACTCACTTAAAAGCCAAACACATACACAGACTAAAAGTGAAGGGATGGAAAAAGATATTTCATGCACATCATATGGAGAAAAAAGAAGGAATTGCAGTATTTGTATCAGACAAAACAGACTTTAAAACAAAGAAACTAACAAAAGACGAAGACAGACATTACATAATGATAAAGGGGTCAGTCCAACAAAAGGATATGACCACTATAAATATCTACGCATCCAACATAGGAGCACCTAAATATATGAAGCAAATACTAAGAAAATTAAAGGGGGAAACAGGATGCAATGAATTCATTTTAGGAGACTTCAACATAACACCCACTTCAAAGACAGATCAACAGGACAGAAAATAAGTAAGGAGACAGAGGCAATGAAGAACACATTAGAACAGATAGACCTAATAGACATCTACAGAACACTCCACCCAAAAGCAGGATACACATTCTTCTCAAGTACACATGGAACATATTCCAGAAAAGATAACATACTAGGCCACAAAAACAGCCTCGATAAATTCAGAAGGGTTGAAATTGTACCAACATCTCAGACCACAAGGAAGGTATGAAACTAGAAATAAAAAAGGCAAAGAAAACAAAAAAGCATACAAAACATGAAGGATTAACAACATGCTACTAAATAATCAATGGGTCAATGACCAGATAAAAACAAATTAAGCAATATATGGAGACAAATGAAAAGAACAAATCTATTAAATCTGTGGGATGCAGTGAAGGCCATTCTAAGAGGGAAGTATATTGCAATACAGGCATGCCTCAGGAAAGAAGAACAATCCCAAATACAGTAATGAAACTGGAAAAAGAAGAACAAATGAGGCCCAACGTCATTAGAAGGAGGGACATAATAAAGATCACAGAAGAAGTAAATAAAATTGAGAACTAGACAATATAAAGAATCAATGAAAGCAGGAGATGGTTCTTTGAAGAAATAAACAAAATAAATAAAACCCTAGCCAGACTTTTCTAGAAAAAAGAGTGTACAAACATAAACAGAATCAGAATTGAGAAAGGAAAAATCACTATGGAAACCACATAAATACAAAGACTTATCAGAGAATACTATGAAAAATTGCATGCTAAAAAATTGGATAACCTATAAGAAAGACACCTTTCTAGAAAAATACAACCTTCCAAGGTTGACAAGGAGAAAAAAGAAAATCGGAAGAGACCAAATACCAGCAATTAGATTGACTCAGTAATCAAAAAATTATCTAAGAACAAAATACCCTGACACAGAAGGCTTCACCACTGAATTTTATCAAACATTTTGAGAAGACCTAATACTCATATTCCTTAACATTTTCCAAAAAGTAGAAGAGGAGTGAATACTTCCAAACGCACTCTACAGAGCCAGCATCAATCTATTACCAAAACCACAGTGACACGACAAAAAAAAAAATCACAGACCAATATCCCTGACAAACGCAGATAGAAAAATACTCAACAAAACATTAGAAAACTGAATTCAAAATCATGTCAAAAGTGACGAAGATGCCCACTCTCACCACTTCTATTCAACATAGTTCTGGAGGTACTAGTCACAGCAATCAGAAAAAAACAGCAATAAAAGGCACCCAGATTGGCAAGGAAGAAGTTAAAATGTCCCTGTTTGCAGATGACATGATATCCTACATAAAAAAACACTAAAGAATCCACTCCAAACCTACAAGATCTAATATCTGATTTCAGCAAAGTTGCAGGATACAAAATTTAAAAAGACAGAAGTCTGTTGCATTCCTATACACTAAGAATGAACTGGCAAAATGAGAAATCAGGAAAACAATTCCATTCACAATTGCATGAAAAAAGAATTAAATACCTAGTAATAAATCAAATGAAGGAAGTGAAAGACCTATACTCTGAAAACTAAAAGACACTCATGAGACAAATTAAAGATACCAATAAATGGAAACACATCCCATGCTCATGAATAGGAAGAATTAATATTATCCAAATGGAAAACCTGCCAAAAGCAATCTTCAGATTCAATGCAATCACTATCAAAATAACAACAGCATTCTTCAAGGAACTAGAGCAAATACTTCTAAATTCATATGGAACCACAAAAGACCACAAATAGACAAACAATCCTGAGAAGGAAGAATAAAGCTGGGGGGATTATGCTCGCCATCATCAAGCTCTACTACAAAGCCACAGTAATCAAGACAAATTGGTACTGGCACAAGAACAGACTCATAGTCCAATGGAACAGACTAGAGAGCCCAGATATGAACTCAAGCATACATGGTCAATTACTGTACAATAAAGGAGCCATGGACATACAATGGGGAAAAGACAGCATCTTCAACAGCTGGTGTTGGCAAAACTGGACAGCTACATGTAAGAGAATGAAACTGGATTATTGTCTAACTCCATACACAAAAGTAAACTCAAAACAGATCAAAAAGCTGAATGTAAGTCATGAAAACATAAAACTCTTAGAAAAAAACATAGGCAAAAATCTCTTGGACATAAACATGAGCAACTTCTTCACAAACACATCTCCCCGGACAAGAGAAAGAAAAGCAAAAATGAACAAGTGGGACTATATCAAACTAAAAAGCTTCTCTACAGCAAAGGACACCATCAATAGAACAAAAAGACATCCTACAGTATGGGAGAATATATTCATAAATGACATACCCAATAAAGGATTGACATCCAAATTATATAAAGAGCTCTTGCACCTCAACAAACAAAAACTAAATAAACAAATTAAAAAATGGGGTATATGAACAGACTTTCTCCAAAGAAGAAATTCACATGGCCAACAGACACATGAAAAGATGCTCCATATTGCTGATCATCAGAGAAATGCAAATTAAAACCACAATGAGGTATCACCTCACACCAGTTAGGATGGCCAACATTCAAAAGACAAACAACAACAAATGTTGGCGAGCATGTAGAGAAAGGGGACCCCTCCTATACTGCTGGTGGAAATGTAAATTAGTTCAACCATTGTGGAAAGTATTAATGGAGGTTCCTCAAGAAACTAAAAATAGAAATAGTATTTGACCAGCAATTCCACTCCTAGCAATTTTCCCAAAGAATACAAGTTCTCATATGCAAAAAGACAAATGCACCCCTATCTTTATTTCAGCACTATTTGCAATAGCCAAGATATGGAAGCACCCTAAGTGTCTATCAGTAGATGAATGGATAAAGAAGATGTGGTACATATACACAATGGAATACTATTCAGCCATAGGAAAGAAACAAATCCTAGTATTTTCAACAACATGGATGGAGCTGGGGGATATTATGCTCAGTAAAATAAGCCAGGTGGAGAAAGACAAGTACCAAATGATTTCCATCATTTGTGTAATATAACAATGTATCAAAACTGAAGGAACAAAACAAAAGCGGAGTCACAGACTGCAAGAAGGGATAGGAGTTTCCAAAGAGGAGAGGTAGGGGAGGGTAGGTGGGCAGGGAGGGAGAAGGGGATTGAGGGCTATTACGATTGGCACACATGGTGTAGGGGGTATCATGGGGAAGAAAGTGTAGCACAGAGAAGGCAAATAGTGACTGTGGCATCTTGCTACACTGATGGGCAGTGACTGCAATGGGGTATGGGGGGGACATGATAATAAAGGATGGATGTAGTAACCACATTGCTTTTTCATGTGAAACCTTCATAAGGGTGTGTATCAATAATACTTTAATAAAAGAAAAAGAAAAAGAAAATTCATATGGAACCACAAAAGACCGTGAATAGCCAAGGCAATTCTGAGAAGGAAGAATAAAGCAGAGGGGATTACTATTCCCCACTTCAAGCTCTACTACAAGGCCACAGTAGTTAAGACAATATGGTATTGACACAAGAACAGATCCATGGAACAGACTAGAGAGCCCAGACAAAACCAAGCATACATGATTAATTGATATATGATAAAGGAGCCATGGGTATATAATGCAGCAATGACAGTGTCTTCAACAACTACTGTTGGCAAAACTGGACAGCTACATGTGAGAGAATGAAATTGTCTAACCCCATACACAAAAGTAAACTCAAAATGGCTTAAAGACCTGAATGTAAATCATGAAATCATAAAACACTTAGAAGAAATCACAGACAAAAATCTCTTGAATATAAACATGAGCAACTTTCTTCTGAAAGCATCTCCTTGGGCAAGGCAAACAAAATAAAAAATGAACAAATGGGACCACATCAAGATAAAAAGCTTCTGTACAGTAAAGGACATCATCAGCAGAAAAAAAAGGCATCCTATGGTATGGGAGAATATATTCATACACAACATATCCAACAATGGGTTGACATCCAAAATATATAAAGAACTCACACCTCAACACCCAAAAGGCAAATAACCCTATTAAAAAATACGTGGAGGATCTGATCAGACACTTCTCCAAAGAAGAAATTCAGATAGCCAGCAGGCACATGAAAAGATCCTCCACATCTCTAATTATCACGGAAATGCAAATGAAAACCACAATAAGATATCACCTAACATAAGTTAGGATAGCCAACATTGAAAAGAAAAGCAACAACAAATGTTGGCAAGGATGCTGAGAAAGGGGAACCAATCTACACTGATGGTGGGAATGTAAACTAGTTAAACCATTGTGGAAAGAAATATGGAGATTCCTCAAAAAGCTAAATATAGAAATACCATTTGACCTAGGAATTTACCGTAAGAAAACAGGATCACAGATTCAAAAAGACAAATGCACCCCTATGTTTATTGCAGCACTATTTACAATAGCCAAGACATGGAAGTAACTTAAGTGTCCATCAGTAGATAAATGGATAATGAAGATGTGGTACATATACACAATGGAATATTTTTCAACCATAGAAGAAAAGAAATCCTACCCTTTGCAACAACATGGATGGAGTTCGAGGGTACTATGCTCAGTGAAATAAGCCAAGTGGAGAAAGACAAGTATTAAATGATTTCACTCATCTGTGGAGTGTAACAACAAAGAAAAAAGTGAAGGAACAAAACAGCAGCAGACTCATAGAACCCAACAATGGACTAACAGGTACCAAATGGAAAGGGACTGGAAAGGGTGGGTTGGGAGGAAGATAGAAGGTGATTAAGAGGCATTACAGTTAGCACACATATTGTAGGGGGGCACGGGGAAGGAAGTATAGCATAGAGAGGACAAGTAGTGACTCTATAGCATCTTAGAATGCTGATGTACTGCAATGGGTGTGTGGGGGGACTTGATAATATAGGCTAATGTAATATGCACTATATTGTTCATGTGAAACCTTCATAAGATTATTTATCTATTACCTTAATTAAAATAAAAATACATGAAACCTTGTTTTTCTATGAAAACATACACAGGAATCTCCTGAACATCAGCATGAGTAATTTTTTCTTGATACATCTCCTGCAGACAAGGTAAACAAAAGAAAAATAAATGAGTGGGACTACAGCAAGCTAATCAGCTTTCTCACTGCATAAAAAACCACCAACAATATAAAAAGTCAACCTACTGTATGGGAGAATATATTTGAAAATGATGTATCTGATTAAGGGGTTAATATCCAATATATTTAAAGAACTTGTATGACAGTACTGAAAAACAAATAACCTGATTAATAAATAGACAGAGGGCCTGAATAGACATTTTTCCAAAGAAAACATACAGGTGGCCAACAGACACATGAAATGAAGCTCCACATCGCTAATCATCAGGAAAATACCGATTAAAACCACAGTGAGATATCACCTAACACCAGTCAGAATGACTACTATCCTAAAGACAAGAAATAACCGGTATTGGCAAGGATGTAAAGGAAAGGGAACCCTTGTACACTGTTGGTGGGAATGTAAATTAGTGCATCCACTGTGGAAAGCAGTATGGAGGTTTTTTAAAAATCTAAAACCAGAAATACCATACAACTCCAGAATTCCACTCCTGGACATTAACCTAAAAAAAAACGAAATCACTGATTTGAAAGATATATGCAGCCCTATTTTTACTGCCACATTATTTACAATAGCCAAGATACAGAGGTAACCAAAATGCCCATCAATAGATGAATGGATAAAGAAAATGTACATACATACAATGAAATATTTACTCAGTCATAAAAATAAAAGAAATATTGCCATTTCCAACAACTATTATGCTAAGGAAAATAAGCCAGGCAGAGAAAGACAAATACCATATAATTTCACTTACATGTGGAATATGAAAAACAAAACAGAAACAGACTTATAGACACTGAGAAGTGACTGGTGGTTACCACTAGGAAGGGGTTAGAGGGGTGGATGAATAGGTTAAGGGGATAAAAAGACACAAAAATCACAATCATAATATAAATTAGTCAAAGGGATAAAAGTAGAGCATAAAGAATATAGTCAATAATTCTGTAACATCTTTCTGTGTTGACAGTAACTGCTCTTTCTTGGGGTGAGCATTTAAGAATGTAGATTAACTGTCTAATTAGTATATTGTACAGATGAAAAAACTGTAATACTGTATATCAAATATAATTCAGTAACAAAATAAACAATGAAAATATTTTTAAAATGTAATACACCTATGGATGATGCCATTGTAAGATTAATTAAGGGTTATCATTAAGGAAATTAATAATATGTAAAATACCCAAATTAATTTAAAGCCACAAGGTTGACATCAGCATGTTCACAAAAAAATTTAAAAAAGCAATCTGTTTACTAAAGCTAAGCACAAGAAAAATGGTAGGTACTTTTGGATATAATTGAATAAAAGCTATGAAAATTCCTAATAAAGAGTTTCTCACTTCCTTTAGGAGTTTGGCATAAATAACTCAGAGGCAGTTATTGCTCTTATCCTACTACTAATCAGTAGCTTTTATACTCTACTGTTTTTTGGAGAAATTAAGCAAAATCAGAATTATTTACTGCATATCTGCTCTCCAATTACCTAAAAGTAACCACAGTTTATCAAATCTGTGCTCTCTTTTCCACAGTATGTACTAAAGTGGAGAGAAAAAGTACCCAGCCATGGACTGACTACACTATCCAGCTTACCTTACTATACAGTAAGTTCCTAAAAATGGAAAGTAAACAGAGTCCAAAAGGTTCTAAGAAGTGGGTACTCCTCCATTCTCTCTCCCCTTCCACCAACTGAATGAAAACAACTTTAAGGTGCTAGGGGAAAAAGACCCAGAAAATGGATGAACCATGGTTCCCTAAAACATTTTATGAAGGAAAGATGCTCCCTAGTTCTGGTATTGGACAGTGACATAAATGAGAAATTATATGTATCATGATAAGCTGACAATATCTGAAGTTTAATTTTTACAACTTACAGTATCAATCTCTGTAGCTGCTAGAATTGTTGGGGACAGGTTAAAATATTCAGAAAATTAATTTCAGAAAGGTATTCTAGTTATGTAAAAAAACAAGAACTCACTCTTAAGTAAACATTAACCTACCGTTTGAGGATTTTCAAATAGCTAGGACATAAGCACTTTACATATTCTCTATATTCTATATATTACTTTTCGTTCTAGAAAATAGGGGGAATGAGGACTAAAGTGCTTTAAAGGAAATTAGCCTATAGTTAATCACACACTAAACAGTAGATAAGGCAGGAGTTAAAGACAGTAAAACTTAGAAATAATCAGAAATTTGACATGTTGTTTTTAGGCTAACATCTTTTATCATCAAGATATTCAGAAATAGCAAAATACAATTCTCTATTCACTTGCTCATTTTTCTACAAAAGTTGTTGATAACCAGTAGACATGTGAAAGTATATATGTATCTGTGAGAAAGAGAAAATAGTAATTCAAATACTACATACCAAAACACAAAAAAATCTGGGAGAAATGCACTTTGATTAGAACTTTCTTGCACTTGTTCTCAAATATGCCAAGCATTTTAAGGCACTAAACTGATAGTGAAATGTACTGAACCGCTTTCCACTGTCAGTTTAAGATACACACAAGAGGATGATATGTGACCAAATGGAATTTAAACAATAACGGAATTTAAAGGTAATCCAGCTGAATCTCTACAAGGGATCAACAATGGTTATTGTATAAAAAATACAGTCATTTGAGAGAAGAAATAAATAAAATTGAGAAGAAAAAACAATAGAAAAAAATCAATGAAACCAAGAGCTGGTTCTTCGAGAAAATAAACAAAATAGATAAGCCTATAGCCAGACTTATTAAGAGAAAAAGAGTCAACACACATCAACAGAATCAGAAATGAGAAGGGAAACATAACGACGGACCCCACTGAAATACAAAGAATTATTAGAGAATACTATGAAAACCTATATGCTAACAAGCTGGAAAACCTAGGAGAAATAACAGCTTCCTAGAAAAATACAACCTTCCAAGACTGACCCAGAAAGAAACAGAAAATCTAAACAGACCAATTACCACCAAAGAAATTGAAGCGGTAATCAAAAAACTACCCAAAAACAAAACACCCGGGCCAGATAGATTTACCTTGGAATTTTATCAGACATACAAAGAAGACCTAATACCCATTCTCCTTACAGTTTTCCAAAAAATAGAAGAGGAGGGAACACTCCCAAGCTCATTCTATGAAGCCAACATCACCCTAATACCAAAACCAGGCAAAGACCCCACCAAAAAAGAAAACTACAGACCAATATCCCTGATGAACGTAGATGCAAAAATACTCAACAAAATATTAGCAAACCGAATTCAAAAATACATCAAAAGGATCATACACCATGACCAAGTGGGATTCATCCCAGGGATGCAAGGATGGTACAACATTCGAAAGTCCATCAACATCATCCACCACATCAACAAAAAGAAAGACAAAAACCACATGATCATCTCCATAGATGCTGAAAAAGCATTTGACAAAGTTCAACATCCATTCATGTTAAAAACTCTCAGCAAAATGGGAATAGAGGGCAAGTACCTCAACATAATAAAGGCCATATATGATAAACCCACAGCTAACATCTTACTGAACAGCGAGAGGCTGAAAGCTTTTCCTCTGAGATTGGGAACAAGACAGGGATGCCCACTCTCCCCACTGTTATTCAACATAGTACTGGAGGTCCTAGCCACAGCAATTAGACAAAACAAAGGAATACAAGCAATCCAGATTGGTAAAGAAGAAATTAAACTGTCACTATCTGCAGATGACATGATATTGTACATAAAAAAACCCTAAAGACTCCACTCCAAAACTACCAGAAGTAATATCAGAATTCAGCAAAGTTGCAGGATACAAAATTAACAGACAGAAATCTGTGGCTTTCCTATACACTAACAATGAACTAATAGAAAGAGAAATCAGGAAAACAATTCCATTCACAATAGTATCAAAAAGAATAAAATACCTATCAATAAACCTAACCAAGGAAGTGAAAGACCTATACCCTGAAAACTACAAGACACTCTTAAGAGAAATTAAAGAGGACACTAACAAATGGAAACTCATCCCATGCTCCTGGCTAGGAAGAATTAATATCGTCAAAATGGCCATCCTGCCCAAAGCAATATACAGATTCGATGCAATCCCTATCAAATTACCAACAGCATTCTTCAATGAACTGGAACAAATAGTTCAAAAATTCATATGGAAACACCAAAGACTCCGAATAGCCAAAGCAATTCTGAGAAGGAAGAATAAAGAGGGGGGGAATCTTGCTCCCCAACTTCAAGCCCTACTACAAAGCCACAGTAATGAAGACAATTTGGTACTGGCACAAGAACAGAGCCACAGACCAGTCGAACAGAACAGAGACTCCAAACATTAACCTAAACATATATGGTCAATTAATATATGATAAAGGAGCCATGGACATACAATGGGGAAATGACATCTTCGACAGATGGTGCTGGCACAACTGGACAGCTACATTTAAGAGAATGAAAATGGACCACTGTCTAACCCCATACACAAAAATAAATTCAAAATGGATCAAAGACCTGAATGTAAGTCATGAAACCATAAAACTCTTAGGAAAAAACATAGGCAAAAATCTCATGGACATAAACATGAGTGACCTCTGCATGAACGTATCTCCCGGGCAAGGGAAACAAAAGCAAAAATGAACAGGTGGGGACTATATCAAGCTGAAAAGCTTCTGTACAGCAAGGGACACCATCAATTGAACAAAAAGGTATCCTACAGTATGGGAGAATATATTCATATATGACAGATCCGATAAAGGGTTGACATCCAAAATATATAAAGAGCTCACACACCTCAACAAACAAAAAGCAAATAATCCAATTAAAAAATGGGCAGAGGAGCTGAATAGACAGTTCTCTAAAGAAGAAAGTCAGATGGCCAACAGGCACATGAAAAGATGCTCCATATCGCTAATCATCAGAGAAATGCAAATTAAAACCACAATGAGATATCACCTCACACCAGTAAGGATCGCCACCATCCAAAGACAAACAACAACAAATGATAGCGAGGTTGTGGAGAAAGGGGAACCCTCCTACACTGTTGGTAGGAAGGTAAATTAGTTCAACCATTGTGGAAAGCAGTATGGAGGTTCCTCAAACAGCTTAAAATAGAAATACCATTTGACCCAGGAATTGCACTTCTTGGAATTTACCCTAAGAATGCAGCAGCCCAGTTTGAAAAAAGACAGATGCACCCCTATGTTTATCGCAGCACTATTTACAATAGCCAAGAAATGGAAGCAACCTAAATGTCCATCAGTAGATGAATGGATAAAGAACATGTGGTACATATACACAATGGAATATTATTCAGCCATAAGAAGAAAACAAGTCCTACCATTTGCAACAACATGGATGGAAGCTGGAGGGTATTATGCTCAGTGAAATAAGCCAGGTGGAGAAAGACAAGTACCAAATGATTGCACTCATATGTGGAGTATAATAGCAAAGAAAAACTGAAGGAACAAAACAGCAGCAGACTCACAGAACCTGAGAATGGACTAACAGTTACCAAAGGGAAAGGGACTGGGATGGGTGGATGGGAAGGGAGGGATAAGGGCGGGAAAAAGAAAGGGGTCAATACAACTAGCATGTAAAATGTGGAGGGGGTATGGGGCGGGCTCTACAACACAGAGAAGACAAGTAGTGATTTTATAGCATCTTACTATGCTGATGGACAGTGACTGTGAAGGGAGTGGGGGTGGGCGGGACATGGTGAAGGGGGGAGCCTAGTAAACATAATGTTCTTCATGTAATTGTAGATTAATGATACCAAAAAAAATACAGTCATTTGTAGGGAAAACCATGGGCTATAAAACCTGACCATCATATTCTGAAGATCAAATTAAGATATTGTGATTCTAAGATTGGTGAACTAATTTTATAATATCTTATTGATGTAATAACTTCATTTATCAAATTAGTGTTTTGTAAAGTACCATTTATTTCATCTGCCTCTTATGTAAAAACAATCAAAGGATCAAAATGAAAAAAGTTTGGGTTTTTTTCTAGCATAATGTGATACAAATTCAAACTGTATCTTTTGCTTTATGTCTTCCTCATATTTTATTAAATTCTACTTAATTTGTTACATTGAGAAAGCTGTAAAACTTGGCAAAGACAAAGTATATACACTCCTACATAATAAAACATTACTAGTATCAGCTGTAATAAGGGTGAGCTGACTTGTAAACACTTGACAGTTTTTGTACAGCCTCCATTCAAAAAAAATTTTTTTTTAGTTAACTAAGATTCCCTTTTAAGTGAGAAGTATGTGTTGGTGTAACAGAGTAAAATAGCTATTATGGAAGCCCAAATAAAGCCAAATTTTCTTCTCATGAAGACAACAATAGGTCCCAAGTGGCCCAAGGACATTTGGTTGATGATGCACAAGGGATTCAGCAGGCACCACCTTGAATGATCTGCAGTGTGCCCCTGATCCACTGCTGCTCCAAGACGCTCATCCTGCTAGCACAGAATGTCTACCAAAGAGCCCCTCCAAAAAGTCCCCAAGGATGTGACCCCAGGACCACAGCCTAAGAAGTCCAGGACCAAAAAAACCTTATGTCACACTTACTTGGCCTCCAGGTTGCCAAAATGATGAGACACACACAGTGTACACGAGGGACTCTCCAACACAAGGCCAGTCCTTTAAGACCAGGACAGGAAGCCTTTTCTGGCTGGAAACTTCCCTAATCTGAGGAAACAAACAGTCTACAAGTCTAATTCACTAAAGCAGGCACTGGCAGTCATACAAAATAAAGAGAGAGAGGAATTATGCTCCAAATGAGGCAAGAAAACAAACAAACAAACAAACAGAAAAATAGCTACATTAAACCAATCTACCTGATAAGTTTAAGGTAAAGGTTATAAAGATACTCACTGCACTAGAGAAAACAAGAGCAGAACTCAATGTGGACCTCAACAAAGAGATAGAACGTCTAAAAGAGAACCAATCAAAAATGAAGAATACATGAAATTAAAAATATATATAATAGAAGGAATGTACAGCAGACTGCATGATGCAGAAGACTGGATCGCTGACTTGGAAGACTGAGTAATGGAAAGCACTCAAGCTAAACAGCAGAAGGAAGGAAGACTTGCAAGAAATGAGGATAGGGTTAAGACAGCTTTAGGACAACATCAAATGTCCTAACACCTGCATTATATGAGTCCCAGAAAGAGAAGATAAAGGAGTAGAAAATTTATTTGAAAAAATAATGGCTGAAAACTTCCCTGATCTGAGGAAAGAAACAGTCTACAAGTTCAGGAAGCACAGGAAGCTCCAAGTAAGATGAACCCAAGCAGATCCACACCAAGACATGCCATAATGAAAATGCCAAAGATCAAAGACAAAGTGAGACTCTTAAATGCAGCCAAAGAAAAGCAACAAATTATGTATAAGGGAAACCCCATAAGGTTATCAGCTGATTTTTCTGCAGAAACTCTACAGGCCAGAAGGAAATAGCATGATATATTCAAAGCACTGAACAGAAAAAAAAAACCTCCAAGAATACTCTACCCAGCAAGATTATCATTCAGAATTGAAGGAGAAATAAAGAGCTTCAGAGATAAACATACACAAGTTCACCACTACTAAACCAGCCTTACAAGAAATGTTAAATGGATTTCCTTAAGAAGAAAAGAAAAGATCATAAATAGAAGAAATTTAGGACAGGGAAAAATGTCTACTAGTAAAACAAGTGTATAGCAAAAATACTAGATCAATTACTTGAACACTAGTAAGAGGGTCAAAAAGACAAAAATAACAAAAGTTACTACATCTAAAAATGAGTTAAAACAATCACTAGTAAAAAGGTGTGATAGAAGATACTATATACATCAAAAGGGGAATGGGGGAGTCAGAAATGTAGTGCCGTTAGAATATGATTGAACGTAAGGGACCATGAGCTTATTACAGACTATTACGTTATTAAGATGTCATATAAGAACCCCATTCTAACCACACACCAAAAACTCTAATAGATACACAAAGAAAGAAAAGGGAACCCAACCCCAACACTAAAGAATGTGATAAGATATAAGAGAAGAGAGCAAGAGAAGGAACAGAGAAGAACAAAACAACTAGGAAACATTTAACAAAACTGGCAGTAAATACATAATACATATTGATAATTATGTTAATGTAACTTAAATGGCCAAAATGCTCCCATCAAAAGATATAGGGTGACTGAATGGATAAAAAAAAACAAGACCCATCTATTTGCAGCCTACAAGAGACTCATTTCACTCCTAATGATACACACAGACTGAAACTGAAGAGATGGAGAAAGATGCAAATAGGGATGAAAAAAAAGCAGTGATTGCAATACTTAAATCAGACAAAGTAGACTTCAAAAAAAAGAAAGTAACAAGAAACAAAGAAGGACATTACATAATGATAAAGGGACCAGTCTAACATGGATATAGCAATCATAAAAATCTATGCACCCAACACAGGATCACCTAAATATAGAAAACAAATACCAACAGACCTAAAGGAAGAAACTGACAGCAACGCAAGCATATTAGGGGATTTTAACTCTCCACTTACATCAATGGATAGACCACCTAGACAGAAAATAAAAAAGGAAATAGAAGCAGTGACTGACACACTAGAACAGATGGACTTAACAGATATATATAGAATATTCCAGCAAAAAGCTACAGAACACATATTTTTTTTCAAGCACACATGGAATATTCTCCAAAATAGATCACATGTTAGGGTACAAAAAAAAATGTCAACAAATTTAAGACTGAAACTGTATTAAGCATCTTCTCAAACCATGACGGTATAAAACTACATATCAATTACAAGGGAAAAAACAGCAAAAACATGAACAACTGGACACTAATCAACATGCTTCTAAATAATCAAGTGGTTCAAGGAACAGATCAAAGAGAAAACCAAACAATACATGGAGTCAAATGACAGAAACCCAACAGTTAACATATGTGGGCTACAGCAAAAGGGGTTCTAAGTGAGAAGTTTACAGCAATAAAGGCTTACCTCAAAAAATAACAAGCTGAAATAATATAACCCTACAACTAAGTAGAAAAAGAACAAAGCAAGTGCAAAATTAGGAGGGACATGATAAATATCAGAGTAAACAAAAATAAAATAGAGACTAAGAAAACAATAGAAAAAAAAAATCAATGAAACCTAGAGTAAGTTCTTCAAAAAGATAAACAAGACAGACAAACCCTTAGCCAGACTTAACAAGAAAAAAGAGGACACAAAATCAAAAATGAAAAAGTAGAAGTTACAACAAACACTACACAAATTCAAAGAATTAGAAGAGAATTCTACAAAAATTACATGTCAATAAACCTAGAAGAAATGGATTAATTCCTAGAAACATACAATCTTCCAAGACTGACCCAGGAAGAAACAAAAAATCTGAACAGACTGATTACAAGTACTAAAATTGAACTGTTCATTAAAAAACTCACAACAAATAAATAACCAGGACCAGATGGCTCCACAGCTGAATTCTACCAAACATTCAAAGAAGAGCTAATATCCATCCTTCTTAAAGTATTGCAAAACATAGAAGAGGAGAAAATACTTTCAAATTCATTCTATGAGGCCGGCAACACTCTATTACCAAAACCAGAGAAAGACACTACAAAAAAAGAAAATTACAGACCAATATCCCTGATAAGCATAGATGCAAATATCCTCAACAAAATATTAGCAAACTGAATTCAAAAATGTATCAAAAGTATCGTTCACGGTGACCAAGTGGGATTTGTTCCCAGGATGAAAGGATGGTATGATATTTGAAAATCCACCAACATTATACAAGCACCAACAAATAGAAGGACAAAATGACATAATCATCTCACTAGATGCTGAAAAAGCATTCAACAAAATTCAACATCCATTCATGATAAAAACTCTCAACAAAAATGAGTACAGAGGGAACATACCCTCAACAAAAGAAAGGCCATATACAACAAACACACAACCAACATCATACTCAATGGCAAAAAGCTGAAACCTTTTCTTCTAAGATCAGGAACAAGACAAGAATGCCCACTCTCCATGCTTTTATTCAACATAGTACTGGAGGTCCTAGCCATGGCAATCAGACAAGAAAAAGAAATCAAATTCATCTAAATTGGTAAGGAAGAAGTAAAACTGTCACTGTTTGCAGATTACACGATATTACATATAGAAAACCCTGAAGACTCCATCAAAAAATTATTAGGATAAATGGATTCAACAAGTTGCAGGATACAAAATCAGTATACAGAAATCTGTTATATTCCTAAATACTAACAACAGATAGAAGAAAGAGAAATCAACAAAACAATTCCATTTACAACTGCATCAAAATGAATAAAATACCTAGGAATTAACCTAACCAAGGAGGTGAAAGACTTGTACTTTGAAAACTGTAAGATATGGATGAAAGAAACTGAAGAAGACACAAATAAATGGAAATCTGTCCCATGCTGATGGATAAGAAGAAATTAATATTACCAAATGGCCATCCTGCCCAAAGCCATTTATAGATTCAATGCAATCCCTATCAAAATACCAATGGTATTTTTCAATGAAGTAGAGCAAAGAATCTTAGAACCATAAAAGCTATCATGAGAAAGAAGAACAAAGTTGGGGTATCATGCTCCCTGATTTCAAGCTATACTACAAAGCTAAAGTGATTAAAACAGTATGATACTGGCAAAAAATGGATCCACAGATCAATGAAACAGAACAGAGAGTCCAGAAATAAACCCAAGCATATACAGTCAACTAATATATGACAAAGGTGCTATGAATATACAATGGGGAAAGGACAGTCTCCTCAATAAATGATGCTGGAAAAACTGGAGAGCTACATTTAAGAGAATGAAAGTAGATAACAGTCTTACACCATACAAGAGGTACAAACTGCAAATTCTAAAGTAAGTTAGACAAGTACAACACAGGGAATTTAACCAATAATACTGTGGTATCTTGGTATGATAATGAGGTAACTATACATACTGTGGCAAGCCTCTAGTAATGTATACAATTATCCAGTCACTATGATTTATATCTGAAACCGACACATTGTATATTGACTTTTACTGCAATAAAAAAAACCCACAATAAACTAGTAGTCAATTCAGGATGAAGCTACTAATCTTTTCTTTAGTAACAATATAGAGCTAATCAAAGTAATTTAAACTCAAGAAAGAAAAACAGTATCCCTCACATACATTCATTTAAACCTTCAAAAGTTATTTAAAATGATCCTTGGATGTCATCTTAACCTTTTATTTTAAACATAAAGAAAAGTATCATTAAATGGAGATCTCTTGTGTCTGTCTGCCTTTACTTTACAGAGTTAGATTACTTGTAGCTGGACCAAGAGGAAGAAGGGATATTAGAAGTAGTTCTTCAAGACAGGCTTGGACATAAAGCCAGAAAGAGACCAGAACTGTCAGAATGAAGAAGTGAGAGAAGAAGGGGATGGTCGGGTAAGTACCTAAAGTGGACCAAAAATCTAGTATCACCCTAAAGTGGTCTGAATCCTACTCTCTTCCTTCCCCCACTACAGACCTATACTGTTATACATTTAACTTCCCAGTCATTGATCCCTACTTTCTTGTATTTCCCCAAATGCCTCTTGATGGTCATCACCAGGACTGCAATGCCAGCAGCATGCCAGCAAACCACACAATGACAAAATGGGGGCTAGTTGTCAAATGTTTCATGGGTAAGTGGGGGGGGGTGGATTTCTTATCTATGTAGAGACTACCAACAGGGGACTGCCAGAGAAGTTCACAGACACTGCTACTGCCCTGGAAGAATAATTTGTCCCTAGGCCTCCTGTTGAAATAGGCAGAGCTAACGATGTCTGTCTCATCACAGATCTGCTGCTGCTGTTTAATATAGATGGTGGGCTGCCTGTAGTACACAACCAACACATACCTGGACTGTAACAAGTGGAGGTCACAAAAGAGCCACTGCAGCTCAGCTTCCCAGTCTGATTAAAGGCACAGTGATTCTTTTTTAACAAGGGGTAGGTTCAGGTACTCTTTTGCCAAATCATGGATGCCCATCAATTCACCTACCAGCACAATGACAACTGGTTGCACTGCTGGACCTTTCAAATACCCTTTGTCCCATTTGGGGTTGTAAAGGCCATGAATGTTCACAAAGGTATGCTTGCTAGGTTTTATCAGGCTCTAGCCACTCTTGCAACCATTCATACATGCCTTTATCTACAGGAACTAAGAGGGTTAGAATTGAGAAATTCAATTTGAGAGCCCAGTGCTTGGCAACACCAGCACTCCCACCCCCCACCTGCACCCCTAAAATATCAGCTTATTCATTGGACACTTGAAATGTGATATAGCTGGCTGTCTCCATTACTAGGAATGTTAGGTCAACTCCCCACCAGCTTCAGGACAAAGGAATGAGAAATAGGCCAGAAAGATATTCTTAGGATGTCAAACAGGACCCTTGAAAGTCTGCTGCATGAGCAAGAGTCTACAGCTGAGTTGCCCACATCTTTTTTATGTGTAAAATTCATTTTTGAAAAAATCTCAAAACCTTCCTGAGGTTATAATTATGTATACTATAATGATTATTAAAATATTAACAATTTCAATTATTTGACAATTTATCTGCCTCCACGGAAAAGACCACTTACCTGTGACCCTTTACATATGAGAGAAACAAACTGTTATTTGAACAGGTATTATTTTCAGCTTTCCAATTTTACTTTCAGCTAAACTTAATCTAAATGTTTTTTGTTAAATATAAATTTATTATGTTAAAAATGAGAACAAATTTTTAATATTTGCTATAATACTTTAAATTCTGTAAAAGTTATTTTGAGTGTCTTGTACTATATACTATAAAGGTCACAGCTACAAACACATTATTTCTAGTGTTACATTCATAAGCTGAATAATTCTATTCAAGAATTTATATTTACTTAATTCTACAAGGCTTTCACTCCTCATTTCATTGCAGTATTTCCTTCCTTCATTTTTGGCCATCTTTGTTATGGTTTTATTTCAGTCAGTAGTATAATTTGCTCTTCTTTCTAATGTCTCACTAGCATTTCTTTTATAATTACACTTCTTAGACGTTCTTCAGCCATTTAAATACTTCTTGAAACTTAAGGTTTTCAATGAACTTTCAGAAATTCAAAAATTATTATAAACACCTTTATGCACTCTATTAATGGCTCTGAAATGCATACAATTTCCATGCAGTCACTATGTAACCATTAATTTAAACACAAGTTAACATGAAATTTTAATGAACTCACAGGTGCTTCTTCACCTTTCTTAGAGTAGTTACAGAGTAAACTTGACCAGCTTAATCTTGGGGGAAAATTCCTCTGCATTTGGTATGTTGAGATTTGGCATCAAATCCATTTGTAATTTGGGAACTAGAAGAAATCAATGTCCTATACGAGTTTATAGCTTCAACATCAAAACAAAGCTTCCTCAGTAAGGGAGAGAAAATGACTGATTAAAGACTATCTCCTAAGATAAGTATGTCTTTTTCAACCATATTTAAACGTGCAAAATCAGATTTACCTTCAGAGTCACTTGCCAAAAGCAAGTTGAATTACAGTTGATATACAGTATGTTGGATTTAGGTGTACAACATAGAGGTTTGACAATTAAGTATACTTCATTTATAGGCTGATTCTAATTCCTTTTTCACATAAGTTATTATCAATACAGTAAGACCAAAGAGAATTTTCTTAGCATTAATCAATAGTTTATAACAGTATATTAACAGATCATTTGATTAGTATGAAAGATTTCCTTTTTCATCTATGATTAGAAAGTTTATGAAAGCAAGGATCAGGCAAGTTTAGTTCATTTGTATATTTTGGGCCTACAGTGTTTGAAACTATCAGCTGTTTTCAATGAATCTTTGCTGAATAAGCTGTACTCCAACTTTTTAATTTGGTATCTGGGGTTACAAAATTAAAAATGTATCAATAGAAATTCATTTAAATGCTTACTAACTCATAACTACTAAAGCAACAAATATCAGTTAAAGTAAATATACTGAAAGATCCAAAATTCAACAGGTATTCAGTGTCATGCATCTAAAAGTCAAAACGTCCAAACCAAACTATTAAAAAACCCATCCTCCAACATTTATAATCTTAAAATTTTCTTTCAGCGAAAACTACCAAGTCACACAACTAGAAATCAGCTTAGATTCCTTCATCTTTCTCATCTTTCAGAATCATTCCATAGCCTTATTATTTGTAGAATCCATCACTTCCTCTTCATTCTCACTGACACTCCATAAAATATTCAAACTTTCATTACTTCCCAAATGGTTCATAAAAAAGGACTCCTCTAATTGGTCTGACTCCAGCCTTACAACTACCAAATCCTCTAAACTGCTTCCAGAAAGAAATTTTGAAAAGTGCTAATAGATCAAGCAATTTTCTTTTAAAAAGGCCATCAATTTCACAAAAAGTCAAAACATTCAATGTTCCAAATACAGCATCTCTTTTAGCTTTACTTTTACTAGAGCATCTATTTGATCTTATACCCTCTATAGTAGGGGTATTGATTTTATCTTTGCATGTCCTCCTTCTACTATAATGCCCCCTTGCTACTGCTTATCTAACTCGAGTACTCATCTTTCAAGTATCAGTTTAGTTTTATCTATTCAAACAAGCCTTCAATGACCCTGTCCTCTAGACAGGCCTAAGTGAATTTTCAGTGTTTGCAAATCACCCCGTATATCTCTCTTATTAGTGTAATCCAAAATAGCTGTTTCCCATGATAATATATTCTATGAAGGCAGAATTGTGGCTTTATTTCTGTACATAAAGGAACGATCTAGCATATGATCTGATTATAGGAGGTGCATAATTACCTATTTAGCTAGTGAAACTGATTCTTCACAATTCTGATAGGAAGAAAGGACAAAAGCAGAATGGTCATTAATAGTTGTAGGAAACAAGGATTTATAGATAAACAAAAGTAACAAGGTTCATTTAATACAAATTTTATCAAAGCCTCCATATTTCATACCTCTCCAAAGGGGAAGGGATATGCAGTCATTTTCCAAACACACTGAATATAAAAGGCCTCCTTCTGGGATGCACGTCAGAAACATCTATTTTTATTTCAAATAATAAAATAAACAAGATAGTCAAGAAGGTTTAGTACAGATACAACAATATTTTACAGCCATACTTGTTTCCTTTTGCTCCTTTTTCAGTTACAGCTGTAGCACCCCATATACACCCATCTGCTCCCTTTCTTCTTTCCTACCTTTTCAGTAACAAGTATCATAAACTTGATAATGGTCTTATCAAGTTAAATCTTTGTGTTTATACTTTATATAAGAAGACAATGTATTGTATATCACTGTGTAGCTTGCTTTGTCCCTTAAAATGCACTTCTTAAATTTATTCATAATGATATCTAGAGGTCTAGGTTCATTCATTTTAACTGCTACAGAGAATTTAACTGTTTGAAACTAACACAGTTACCAGCTGTCTTGTTCATAGACCTTGTTTCTTTTATATGTTAATTTATTTATAATGATAACTAGAGGTCTAGGTTCATTCATTTTAACTGCTATAGAGAATTTAACTGTTTGAACCTAACATATCTACCAGTTGTCTTGTTCATAGACCTTAAGTTGTTTCTTTTATTTTACACTTTTTACAATTACAAACAGCAAAACATATTCCTGTATTCGCCTCCTTTATAAATATACATAAAAATGTCTCCACAGGTTATGTCTTGAACTGAATTGCTTTTCTTCAAAATATTCTCCAGGAAAAAGAAAAAAAAAAGGTGGCTCACACAGGGTAGGCATTCACTAAATATTTACTAAATGAATAAAAATGGGTAGTTCATTCAAATTTACTTGATTCTGCCAAATTTTTCTCCAAAGGGATTTTACTGATAGGTGCTTCCACTAAGTGCTACACTCTACAGCCTTGATGACTCTTAGGATCATCCAGCCATTTTTATGTTAATGAAAGTGACAAGTATGAAATAGTATTTTATTCTGTTCCATCCAAAATTTTATTTGTCTTTTCCTTAGTAGTTTATTGAATGGGCTCTAGTTTCCTTTCACATGTATAAATGGTCATTAAAATTATATAGAACGCCACTGATTTTTTTCTTTTAATGTTAATTTTCTCTCTTTGAATTCTGCTGAACACTCATTAGGTTCTAATAGTCTAGTTAACTGAAATCTCTACATAGACAATTGTGTATTCTTCAAATATGTATAATTTTGTATCTTCCTTTTCAATTGTTAGACTTATTATTTCTTATTAAATTTTATACCAAGTATTAGTCACTACTCCTTGATCCTGGGAATATATCTGGTTTCTCTGGTAAAAACTATATAATGTGAGAGAGGGAATTAAGCATGGTGGTGTGAGAGGTGAAACAGAGGTCTCCTCCCCAAACCACATATAATATGAAAATATAATTCAACTAATCTTGAAAGAGCAACAGGAAAGAAGGCTGAGCCAGACTGCATATACCTGGAGAAAACAAAAGACCTCAAGAAACAGGGTAACATACCAAAGTTGTGATTGGGCAGGACCCAAACCCTTCCCCTACCCCAACTCACCAGGGGAAGGAAGAGAAACAGAGCAGGGAGGGAGTAGAGGCCTGGGACTGCTGAACACCGAGCCCTGGAGATCTGCTCTGGAAGCACAAACCTACATTGCATGGTGCTATAGTGATTAGAGGGATTGAAAAGGTAAGACAGGCAGAATACCTGGAGACACTGAGATTCCACCCGCTTGTGGAAAACAGGGATCCATACCCGGCTATGCTGCAACAAAATAAAGGCGGGCAGTCCGAGAGAATTCCTAACAGCGAGAGGGCTGCTAAAGGGGCAAGAATTGCAAAGACCTTACTGCTCAGGAGAAAGCACACGTAGACAAAATCCTATAGGCTCACTCTGCCCAACACATTGGGAATTTCCAGGATCTTCAGGTGCTCCATTCCAATGGCTGGCTATGCAGCTCCAAGGTTCCCCACCACGATACGCAACATGCTCCACCTTCCTCCTGACCAATCCACACCTGGCTCACAAACCGGCATTCTGTGCCCTGGCATCATGGCAGCCAGAGGAAAGCTGCCTATGGCAGCTACAAATGCAAAGGACAGAGGCTTACAGCTGTGTTCTGCCCAATGGTTCTGTCAGTGGATACAGGCATACCAGCAGGAAAGCAGGAAACAGTCTTTCCTCCCCCCAGGCACCAGCATCGCTCCCCTGTGACCTGCAAGATCACTCCAGGGGCTAGGCAGCTCCAGAGAGTAAAGCTTCTAAACACTAGAGGACAGCACATGCAAATATGAAACATCAAAGGAACCTGGTTGAAAACAAAATACCAGAAACACAAGAAAAAGCGTCACATGAAACTAAACTCATCAATCTTCCTGAAAGAGATTTCAAAATAAAAATCATTAATATGCTCATGGAGGTACAGAAAAATATTCAAAAACTCAGGAATGAATTTAGTAAAGAAATCCAATCATTACAGAATAAAATGGACGGTTTTAAAAGCAGATTAGATATGGTGGAGGAGACAATTAGAGAAGAGGAATACAAAGAAGCTGAGTCACAAGAGAAAAAGGACCTCAAGGAATGAAAGAATATTGAGAGAACTGTGTGACCAATCCAAACAGAACAGTATTCATAGTATAGGGGTACGAGAAAGACAGAAGAGAGAAAAAGGGATAGAAAGTGTTTTTGAGGAGGTAATTGCTGAAAACTTCCCCAATCTGTGGAAGGAGATAGTCTCTCAGGCCATGGAGGTGCACAGACCTCTCAACATAAGGGACCCAGGGAAGACAACAGAAAGACATATAACAATTAAAATGGCAAAGATCAAGGATAAGGGCAGACTACTAAAAGCAGCCAGAGAGAGAAAAAAAGATCACATACAAAGGAAAACCCATCAGGCTATCAGACTTCTCAGCAGAAGGCAGTGGCATGATGTATTTAAAGCAATGAAGCAAGAAGGGCCTTCTATCAAGAACACTATACCCAGCAAGGTTACCATTTAAATTTTAAGGAGGAATTAAACAATTTCCAGATAAGCAAAAGCTGAGAGAACTGACCTCCCACAAACTGTCTCTACCGTGTACTTTGGAGGGATGCAATAGATGGAAATGTTCTGAAGGCTAAATAGCTGTCATGAGAGGTAATAAAAACACAGTAAAGAAACTAGAACAACTAATTACTAAGCAAATGCAAAATTAAATCAGCTACCCCAAAGCCAGTCAAGGGATAGACAAAGAGTACAGAATATGATACCTAATATATAAAGAATGGACGAGGAGAAAAAAAAAAAGAACCAGTAGACTGTATTTGTAATAGCATACTGAGTTAAGTTAGACTCTTAGATAGTAAGGAAGTTACCCTTGAACCTTTGGTAAACACAAATCTAAAGCCTGCAATGACAATAAGTACATATGTACCAATAACCACCCTAAAGGTAAATGGTCTAAATCCACCAATCAAAAGACACAGAATCACTGAATGGATAAAGAAAACAGTATCCATCTATATGCTGCCTACAAGAGACTCCCTTCAAACACAGACATACACAGACCGAAAGTGAAGGAATGGAAAAAGGTATTTCATGCAATTAATAGGGAGAAAAAAGCAGGAGTTGCAGTATCTGTATTAGACAAAACAGACTTCAAAAAAAGAAAGTTACAATAGTCGAAGAAGAACATTACATAACGATAAAGGTGTCAGTCCTTAAAGAGGATATAACCATTATAAATATCTATGCACCCAACAGAGGAGCACCTACGTATGTGAAACAAATACTAACAGGATTAAAAGGGGAAATTTGAATGTGGTGCATTCATTCTAGGAGACTTCAACACTCCACTCACTCCATAGGACAGATCAACCAGACAGAAAATAACTAAGGAGACAGAAACATTGAACAACACATTAGAGCAGATTGACCTAACAGACATCTACAGAACTTTACCCCCAAAAGGAGCAGGATACACATTCTTCTCAAGTGCACATGGAACATATTCAAGAATAGATCATATCCTAGGCCAAATAAAGAGCCTCAGTAACTTCACAAAGATTGAAATTATACCAACCAGCTTCTTAGAACACAAAGGTATGAAACCAGAAATACATTACACAAAGAAAATGAAAAATCCCACAAACACATGGAGGCTGATAACAACATGATTCTAAATAACCAATGGAACAATGACAAAATAAAAACAGAGATTAAGCAACACATGGAAGCAAATGACAACAATAATTCAACACCGCAAAATCTGTGGGACGTAGTGAAGGAAGTGCTAACAGGGAAGTATAATGAAATACAGGCCTACCTCACAGAAGAACAACCTCTTATGAACAGCCTAAACACACAATTAATGAAACTGGAAAAAGAAGAACAAATGAGGCCCAAAGTCAGTCGAAGGAAGGATACAATAAATATTACAGCATAAATAAATAAAATACAGAAGAATAAAACAATAGAAAGAATCAATGAAAGCAGGAGCTGGTACTTCGAGAAAATAAACAAAATAAACACAGCCCTAGCCAGACTTATCAAGAAAAAAACAGTCTACACACATAAACAGAATCAGAAATGAGAATGGAAAAATCACTACAGACACCACAGAAACACAAAGATGTATGAGAGAATACTATGAAAAAGTATATGCCAACAAACTGGACAACCCAGAAGAAATGGACAAATTTCTAGAAAAATACAACCTTCCAAGGCTGACACAGAAAGAAACAGATAATCTGAACAGACCAATTACCAGCAACGAAATTGAATTGGTGATCAAAAACTACTTAAGAACGAAATCCCTGGTCCAAATGGCTTCACCACTGAATTTTATCAAACATTTAGTGAGGACATAACAACCATCCTCCATACAGCTCTCCAAAAAGTAGAAGAGAAGGGAATACTTCCAAAGTCATTCTATAAGGACAGCATCACTCTAATACCAAAATCAGGCAAAGACACCACAAAAACAGGAAATTACAGACCAATATCCCTGATGAACACAGATGCAAAAATACTTCACAAAATACTAGCAAACCAAATTCAAAAATACATAAAAAAGACGATCCATCATGATCAAGTAGGATTTATTTCAGGGATACAAGGATGGCACACTATTAGAAAATCCATCAACATCATCTACCACATTAACAAAAAGAAGGACAAAAACCACATGATCATCTCCACAGATGCCAAAAAAGCATATGACAAAATTCAACATCCGTTCATGATAAAAACTCTCAACAAAATTTGTACAGAGGGCAAGCATCTTAACATAATCAAACCCAGAGCCAACATCATACTTAACAGTGAGAAGCTGAAAGCCTTTCCTTTAAGATGGGGAACAAGACAAGGATGCCCACTCTCTCCACTTTTATTAAACACAGATCTAGAGGTCCTTACCACAGTAATAAGACAACACAAAGAAACAGAAGGCATCCAGATTGGTAAAGAAGAAGTTACTGCCACTGTTTGCAGATGACATGATATTGTACATAAAAAACACTAAAGAATCCACTTCAAAACTACTAGATCTAATATCTGAATTCAGCAATGTTGCAGGATACAAAATTAATAAACAGAAATCTGTTGCATTCCTCTGCACTAATGATGAACTAACAGAATGAGAAATCTGGAAAACAATTTCATCCACAGTTGCATCAAAAAAGAATAAAATACCTAGGAACAAACCTAATGAAGGAAGTGAAAGACCTATACTCTAAAAACTAAAAGACACTCATGAGAGAAATTAAAGAAGATACCAATAAATGGAAACACATCCCATGTTCATGGATAGGAAGAATTAATACTGTCAAAATGGCTATCCTGCCTAAAGCAATCTACAGATTCAATGCAATCCCTATCAAAACACCAACAGCATTCTTCAACAAACTAGAGCAAATAGTTCTAAAATTCATATGGAATCACAAAAGACCCTGAATAGCCAAAGCAATCCAGAGAAGGAAGAATAAAGCTGGGGGGAATTACACTCCCTGACTTCAAGCTCTACTGGAGAATATTATACTCAGTGAAATAAGCCAGGCAGAGAAAGACAAGTACCAAATGATTTCACTCATCTGTACAGTATAAGATCAAAGCAAAACTGCAGGAAGAGGCTCCAAGAAAGGACTAGTGGTTAGCAAAGGGGAGGGGTGGGGGAGGGGGATTGATGGGTATTATGATTGGCACACATGGTGTGGGGGGATCATGGGGAAAACAGGATAGCGCAAAGAAGGCAAATAGTGACTCTGTGGCATCTTACTACACTGATGCACAGTGACTGGTGGGGGGGACTTGATAATATGGGTGAATGTAGTAACCACATTTTTCTTCATATGAAACCTTCATAAGAGTGTATATCATTAATACCTTAATTTAAAAAATTATATAATGTGAGGTATGGGTTTTTATTTTTGTATGTGAATCCTTTTTTTTATATCATTAATATACCATCACATGAGCAACATTGTGGTTATTAGATTCCCCCAATTCTCAAGTCTCCACCACATATCCCATTACACTGTCCATCAGCATAGTAAGATGATATAGAGTCACTACTTGTCTTTTCTGTGCTATACTGCCTTCCCCGTGCTCACCCCTACGTTATGTGTGCTAATCATAATGCCCCTTAATATCCCCTTATCCCTGCCTTCCCACCCATCCTCCCCAGTCCCTTTCCCTTTGGCAACTGTTAGCCCATTCTTGGGTTCTGTGTGTCTGCTGCTGTTTTGTACCTTCAGTTTTTGCTTTTTTCTTATAATCCACAGATGAGTGAAATCATTTGGTATTTGTCTTTCTCTGCCTGGCTTGTTTCACTGAGCATAATACCCTCTAGTTCCATTCATGTTGTTGCAAAGGGTAGGATTTGTTTTCTTCTTATGGCTGAATAATAGTCCATTGTGTACATGTACCACATCTTCTTTATCCATTCATCTACTGAAGGACACTTAGGTTGCTTCCATTTCTTGGCTATTGTAAATAGTGCTGCAATAAACTTAGCAGTGCATATGTCTTTTTGAAACTGGCATCCTGCATTCTTAGGGTACATTCCTAGGAGTGGAATCTTTAGTTTTTTTGAGGAACCTCCATACTGCTTTCCACAATGGTTGAACTAGTTTACATTCCCACCAGCACTGTAGGAGTAATTCCCCTTTCTCCACATCCTCGCCAGCATGTTGTTCCTAGTCTTTTCTATGTTGGCCATTCTAACTGGTGTGAGGTGATACCTCATTGTGGTCTTAATTTGCATTTCCCTGATAATTAGTGATGTGGAGCATCTTTTCATGTGCCTGTTGGCCATCTGAATTTCTTCTTTGGAGAAGTGTCTGTTCAAATCCTCTGCCCATTTTTCAATTGGGTTATTTGCTTTTTGGGTGTCGAGGCATGTGAGTTCTTTATATATTTTGGATGTTAACCCCTTGTCAGATATGTCATTTACAAATATATTCTCCCATACTGTAGGATGCCATTTTGTTCTGTGGATGGTGTCCTTTGCTGTACAGAAGCTTTTTAGTTTGATGTAGTCCCATTTGTTCATTTTTTATTTTGTTTCCCTTGCCTGAGGAGATGCGTTCAGGAATAAATTGATCATGTTTATATTCAAGAGATTTTTGCCTATGTTGTCTTCTAAGAGTTTTATGGTTTCATGACTTACATTCAGATCTTTGATCCATTTTGAGTTTACTTTTTTGTATAGGGCTAGACAATAATGCAGTTTCATTCTCTTGCATGCAGCTGTCCAGTTTTGCCAACACCAGTCGTTGAAGAGGCTGTCATTTCCCCATTGTATGTCCATGGCTCCTTTATCATATATTAATTGACTATATATGCCTGGGTTTCTATCTTGGCTCGAGCTATAGGTTTTTCGGAGAGAACTTTAACCAAGCTAAGAAACTTCCCTTTTGTGCCTAATTTGTTATTTCTTCAGCATGAATATGAGCAATTACATTTTATCAAACTGTTTTTCTAAACATACTATATCAACTTAGGTAGAGACAGGTTTTTTTACCCCATATGATAATTACTTGGTATATTATAGCAAAAGGTTTTCCATTATTAAACTATCCATGTTTCCTAAGGTAAAATCTCCAAGTCTTAAAAATGCATTGAACTCAAATGGCTAATATTTTGACTTATTTGACATTTTCTATCACTTATTTTTGTATTTAATTTGTTTCTACTTTTATTATTCCCTTCTTCCTAATTATTTTTAGTTCGGTCTTTTTCGGGATTTTACTGCTTTTGCTAATATTAGTACATTTAAGACTGCACATTTATTCAAATAGTGCCCTAGTTAGCCCCAATATTTTTACTAACATTGCTTTCACCAACATTCACATTTCAAGTCTTTACAGTTCCTCTTTATCACATGAATTATTTCAATGTGCCTTTTCACACTTGTGAGTATAAAGTAATTTATAAGGGGAATTTATTTTGTGTATGTCAAACATTACTTGCACTGTAATCAGAGAAGAGGGTCAGACATTCCTCAATGAAATATTTCAAGATTTTCTTTTAATCCTCATTATTCTGCAGTTATACTATAGGATCAAAAGTTATGCAATTATTTTCACTTCCTCATTCCTGAGAACAAACTCTAGATACAGGGAAATGTGTCTGGAAACCTCTTGAAAATTATCTCTTCAAAAATTATGTCTCTTCTATTTCCTCTGATTTCTTCTACTGGCACATTTTGGAATCCTTTCAATTCAAACTAAAGTCACTTCACTGCTCCTTCTTATTTAGTTGTTTCTTTGGGGTACATTCTAAATGAAGGTCAATTCCTGAATTCTTGCTTTGATCACACTGTAGCTTTATTTCCTCAGTAAAACTAACTTGCTGAGTTTATCCCCTTTTTTGTACTAAAATTTCTTCTTTCATCTCTCTAGCATCTTAAATATACTAATTTATTTCTTGTACTATTCATCCCTTCCCATCTAATTGTTTCTGTGATTACCTGTGCTTATCCACTGCAAACTAGATCATATAATGTGGACTTAGAACTTCCTACTCTAAGGTAATATTGGAGATTTTTACAGATTTAGTCACCACCCAAGTAAGTAGTCATTTCAATTCAGGTCCTAGTTATATGGATTATGCCCGTCTTCTCCCTTCCACAGGCCCTTGATTTCTTGTAAGTGAGGTTTTAAATTATTATCCAAACTAGGACCCAATAAAGGAGTCTCCATTAATAACTACATGAATGATAAGTATAAACTGAAAGTTTCAAGGGTAGTCTGATATATGATCACCCTAATCATAAGCCTTCACCTATGCAGTAGTTATCGCAGTGGCTTTCTTCAGTCTCTTTCACAAGTATGGAGACCCATGTGAGACCCAGGATTCATCAAATAATCTGACTCTATTCCTCCATTCTTCATGAAGCACTTTAAATCCTTTTAACCCAGAAAGGCCAAACTCTTGGCTACAAGTATCAGCTTCTCTACTCTGGGCTCAATCTTGCTTACTACTTTGTAGTTTTTCTTCTATATGCCACAGAAACATTTTTAGTTTCTAAACTCATTAATGTCTGTCTGTATTTTTTAAAACATTTTATCCATCATTACTTAATGTTTACGTGAGGATATAATAGTGAAATTAGTGTTCCACCTTCAAAAAAAAAAGCTCTTTATCACCTTTTTTAAACGTGGATTTCCTTTGCTCAGCAACCACTATCATGAAGTTGTGTGATAAATCCAAAGAGTCCTACATGTACATTTCAGATGGATATACAGGCATACTTGAGAAATAGTGCAGGTTTTGTTCCATACCAATGCAATAAAGCAAGTCAAATGAACTTTTTGGTTGCCCACTGAATATAAGTTATATTTACAGTATAATGTAGTCTATTAAAAGTGTACAATAGCATTATGCCTAAAAAAAAAAAAATGTCCAGAATTTTAAAAACACCTTAAATTGGTATATTTCCCATTTATATGCAAGCCCTTTTACTTAGAAAATGTAATCTAAAGTGCATCTTACTATTAAACAAAATGCCTTTCCTGACCCATTGAGAAAAATGGCTCAGTGCTATAAAGAAAAATCTTACTGTTACCCATCATCTGAGCTTTCAGTGAGTCATAACCACTGGTCACAGTTCACCATAATAGTAATAAAAAAGTTTAGAATATTGTCAAAAATACCAAAATGTGACATAGAGACACGAAGCAAGCAAATGTTGCTGGAAAAATGGTGACAGTAGACTTGCTAGATGCAGGGTTGCCAAAAACCTTCAATTTGTACTATTTTCAACAGAATACAACTATGCTTACTAATTATCTTAAATATATTTATTTCTTTTTAAAGAAAGAAGGAAAGCAGCCCAAATAAAAGCTGTTTAAATAAATAATGGCTCAGTCATGTTAGGGGTTAGTATACAGATTTAAAAGCTGGTACTGAGCTTTAATACATATCATATGTATGTATTAAATTACTTTTACATATACAGATACCTTACAAAACAAAGCTTCATAGGAAAAAATGGAAGCAAACTACTGAAATGAAATTTAAAAATTTTTACATAAAAGTAAACAATTTTTGTGTTTAAACTTCCACCTAAAGGTTGGAAGCAATAAAGTAGATCTCAAAAATTAGTATTTCTACAGTTTATTGACAATTTTTCTATTAAGGTATAATAAACTGTCAAGCTTAATGGCTAAAGGCCGCTTCATCTACTTCTAAGTTATATAATTTACAGTTTGTCTACTGCTTTGCATAACTGGGAATTCCGTGTGTCCTGTACCTTTTAGCATCATCCCACTACTCCACTCCTTCCCTTCCCACACAAATTTCAAGACCTTTGAACACATCAATCTGGTAACATAATCTAATAAAGGAGTAAACACTAAACCCCCTTAAGGAATTCAAAAGTAAATACAGGTAAAAATATGAAGTATATTAATGAAAAGTTGCCTGCTTTTATATAAATTAGCAAAATTTCAAACTTAAACTAAAAATGAATTATCAAGAATGAATAGCAAATAAAAATACTTAAAATATTATCAGTCATGATCTAAGAATGCAAATTAAAATAATGAATTATCATTTTCACCAATATTATCAAGTAATTCTTAAATAGAAAATACCTAATTGCTAACTATACTTCTTGTGAAAGATAAAACCAGTACAAGTTTTTGGAAAGTAATACAGTATTTATGTATCACACAGCTAAGAAATACCTTTTAACCAAATAATTCCAACTCTAGCATTTTAAAATGAAAAAAAGAAATAAACACAAATGAAAAAATTTTTAATAGTGAAAAAAGGTAAAGACGACCTAAAGGAATAGTTTTATCTTTATATAAAGACAATGTTTTATCTTTATAATGAATTGGTAAGAAGCCAACAAAAACGTGCTCCTGCACAGTATTTAGTATTTGTTGAGTGAAGGAGGAGAGAGAAAAGAGAGTAATAAGGTTATAAAAGATCACGTACACAAAATAACGATGAAATATTGTGATTGCTCCTAATTCACTACTTAGGAGTGCTTTTTTACACCCTTTTTTCTTTCAAATATTCTTCGAAACAAATGTTACTTACATTAAGTCAAATTCTAAGAACATACATTACTAAGGCAATAAAAATTCTCCCATTTATATGCAAGCCCTTTTACTTAGAAAATGTAATCTAAAGTGCATCTTACTATTAAACAAAATGCCTTTCCTGACCCTTCTTAACAAAACAAGCTAACAAAGAAAACCTTTAAGGATAAACATCTTGATTATGTAAATCAATGAGCATATAAAATGTGAATATATACACAAACAGGTTCCATTTAGGTTACTGTCTGTATTGCTTTTATAAATAAAATAAAAACACTTAGAATTTACCTGCATTGCACTTTTCCCCAGTTTCACCACTTCAAATAATGTGACAGGCTCCCCTTCACCATTCTGTTGAGGGTGCCCATTTGCTCTTCCACGGCCTGTTCCTCTAACTCCAGCTTCAATTCTACTCTTCTCTCCTGGAGATTTTCGAGGTTTCTTATTTGTAGACTGAATAAAAAGATAAGGAAAAAATTAAATGAAAAATGCAGGCACACTCCACTTTATGCAGAATCATCTCAAATTATGTTTGATCCCTGAAAGGTAATTAGCACTACTACACAGAAGAGACATAATCCCTGACCAAATTTACAATTTGCTTTCAGTGATAAAAGGGGGAGGGGGGGGCGCAAACAGCAAAATTTTATATAGAGCATGAAAATAAAGTAAAAAAAGGGATTTAGTATTTTGTATAATAATAATGCCAATGATGAAAAATTTAACCATGCCCCTTTTGACATTTCCTTATTTATACCTTCCTCAATACTCTCCTACTTCCTCAGAAACTTTGTTCAATAAAACATTATTTGGAAATACTACATATTCAATTTCTCTCCCTACAGAAGTGCTCGAGTATTTCTTATCCAGTCATGCAACAAATACACACTGAACATATCTGGAACCATTCTATGTACTAGAAACACAGCAATAAATTTCAAAACAAATATTCCTGCCTTGATGCTTACATTCTTCAATTAACATCCCCTATTATATCCCCAAATTTTTAAGAAGTCAACACTAGTTACCAGGCTATCTATGTCTCAGTCATAGATACCCTTTACAGTCAAGGGTAATTTGGTGGAATTGCTTGTAGTCACTGTTATTATTCCCATAAATGTCATTCATATATATAAACTTATGGTTGCTACTTTAGCAAACTCACCAATGAAATTAATGCTATTAAATATAATAAACATTTCTTGAAATTCTCTCAACAAGTCACGATTCTCCCTTTCACTTCAAATTCTCTTCCCTCCCTGTATTCCTTACCTGTTACTGTTACCATAGTTTGTCTCTCCTGAGCATCTTCTCCATCTTGTTCTTCTCAATCTTCTTTTCTTTTGATTGACTTAATTCACTTTCATAACAGCCTATTTCTGTTATCAATTCATTGCCCTTTGTCTCCATATCTACCCTTATTTGTCCCACTTTGTGATGCTGGAGCTGAACCCTGTAAACATTTTTCTTTTGTCATCCACTGCAGTGTTAGGCTTTGTAAGGAGAGGGCACTGGAGAAACAGTACAAAGCATAGCATTGGAGGGGCTGGCTCTCACTGCTTACACTTCCTGCTCCCTTCATTTTCTATTCTTGTGTTCTTCACAGTACTGTTTCACTCGTCTTAGTAGTTAACAGCCTTATACCATTTTTGTGTGTGATTAGCGCATGAGTTTGTTGCTTTTAAAAAAAAATTATTTTTAGAACAGCTTTAGATTTATAAAAGAATTGTGGTGATAGTACAGTGAATTCTCACATATATCACATCTAGTCAATTGCCCCGACTATTAACCTTACCATTTGTATGGTACATTTGTTAAAATTAGCACACCAATACCGATACATTAATAAAAGTCCATACTTGATTCAGATTTTATAGGTTTTTGTCTAAGCACCTTTTTCTGTTCCAGAACCCCCTCCAGGATACCATCCATATCAGCTTGACTTCATGTTTTCCCAAACTCCTCTTGACTATGAGTTTTTAGGCATTCCTGGTTTTTGATGACCTTGACAGTTTTGAGGACTGATGGTCAGGTTATTTTGTAAAATGTTCCTCAACTAGGGTTTTCCTGATGTTTTCCTCAGGTGTAGACTGGGAGTATGGGTTTGAGCAAGAAGACATGAGAGATAAAGTGTCCTTTTTATCACCTCATATCAAGGGTACAAACTATTAACATGACTTAACACTGTTAATGTTGACCTTAATCATAAATCAGTTGGCTGAGGTGGTGTCTGTTTGACTACTACAGTGTAAATCCTCCCCTTTCCATACTGTACCCTTTGGAAGAAAGTCACTACATGCATCCCACATTTAATGGGTGGGAAAAGGGAAATATTTATACATATTATTTTGAATTTTTCAGTATGGGAGATTTATCTATTCTCATTCATTCAATCACTTATACTAATGCAGACTCACTGACATTTATTTTATTTTATTTTATTTATTTATTTAAGTTGAATGCATACCGTACTTTAATAAATCAAGACAGTTCAGGTGTTTTTCTGGAGTAGTTTCAAACAGTTAGCATATAACCCATATATAACAATATTGCTGTTTCTAGTCATTTAATAATTAAGGGTCCAAAATATGTTCACAAAATAACACTGTCCATAAATGCCAACCAGTGTTTGATTTGTATTTCTGCAAAAACACTCTACCCTGGTTATACACACTAACCTGCATCACTAAAAATAACCAAAGATGATAATTCACAGAGTCTCACCTCCACATAGAAGTTCTAATTGGCTTAGAAACCTGCAGGTCAAGTTCTCAACCTTTGAAAATGAGCAAAAAATGTTCCAGAGCAGTCACTGTAGCCATAGATTTGGACTTTGTATATATAGCTTTAAATTGGTGACCTACACGAGGTCATGCATATCGCAGTAAGCTAAGTCTCATAATAAATTGCAAAAGGAATTGATTTTTATAATTCCAGTAGCACAGACTTAAAAAATGGAATGCTAAAACATACTCCCACATCTGAATTTCACTAAGAGGTCATTGCCATGCTTACAGGTTTGAGGCAGGAATCTACATATCGATGTGATTAATGACATTTATTTTATACTTTGGATTATAATTCAATAATGTTTCATTTTGTTGTTCACCTTATTTCAGCGTTGGCCTTTAGATCTTTTGGCCTGTGTCCATTTGACATATTACCCTCATTATGTGTGCCTGTGTATGTGTGTTTTAGCACTTGGTTACTTTTGGAAACACAATTTTCTCCAGACTCATCTTGTATATTCCTTTCCCCAATTTCAGCATCAACCAATATTCCAAAAAGGCCTAGTTTCTTTTACTGAAGAATGGTATTAGAGATGAAGACCTGAGCACTAACTTTGCCCCTTGATAATGAGTGTCCTGGCTTCTAGTCCCTTGAGCAGGCAAAGCAAAAAATTTGTTCTGTGCATACATATCATCATAAATATAATAAATATTTCTGTATGTAACAATCTGTTATCTATATTAAGCTAAACATAAGTTCATACAGGTATCTCCTACTCTTAATCCATTATCACACAGATTCTTCTTTCCTTTGCTCATGTACAAATTCCCACTCCAACAGTGAGAAACTGACTCCCACCAGAATACATGTATAGCAGCACTAGAACTGTTAAACCATACCCTCTGGGAAACAATTTTATGAACTAGATTACAGTGTTCATATATACTATATAGGTTCTTTGATTGTAGTCTTAAAGAGTAATTTCCCAAGTTACCAAAATTAGCAATTCACCCCTTCCCCTCTTCGTGTGACACTGTTTCAAACATTAGCAATGCAGTCAGATTGCTTTTTTATATTCTACATTCCATCCTGATATCCTCCTACCTCCTAAATGATTTTTTTTAAATCTGTATGTATAAAATTCACTTTCTCTGTAAAGTTCAATCAGTTTTGACAAATGCACAGTATGATGTATGCACAATTACAGTATCATGGAGAAGAGTTTTACTGCCTTAAAAACAACCCTGTACTTCACACACTGTGGGGAAAACAAGTTCCTATGGCCAAGATTCCACCTGAACCTAAACTACTTGGTGTAACTACTGGCCAACTGCTAGGCTATGTATGCCTCCACACCCACAGGCAATGAGCTGTTATTGACTGAGTCACTATATATAGAGCTCTGCCCAGTGCTCTGGCGAGGCACAGACAAAGGAGGATTACAGACCTGCAGATTGATGCAGACATAATTCCAGTGCTCAACCTATCACCGGGAGATCAAGCTGGTAATAAACACTTTTACCCTAAGAATGTTCCATTGTCATTCCTCCATCTCACTGAATCCATAGTGAACTTGCCCAAGGCTGAAACCCATTGGCTAGACACCCACCAACCCTCTTACTTCCTCTGGCAAACACTGAATTTTTTAAAATCATTACTGTAGTCTTGTCTTTTACCCTTTATGTAGCCTTTTAAGACTGGCATCTTTCACTTTAGCAATATACATTTAAGATTCATCCATGTCTTTCAGTGGCTGAATAGGTATTTTTATTTCTAAATAATATTTCATTGTATGGGTATACCACATTTTGCTATCCATTTTGCTAATGATGGCATCATGGTCACCATTTTTGGCAGTTAGGAATAAAGGTGCTATAAGCATTCACATGCAGGATTTTGTGTGGACATTGTCTTCCTATCAGTTGTATAAACACCTAGGAGGACCTTTACTACATCATATAGTAAAACTATGTTTAGCTTTGTATGAAACTGCCACACTGCCTTCCAAAGTGGCAAAATGCATTTCCACCAGCAATGAATGAGAGATCCTGTTGCCTCATATCCTTGCCAGGAAATTAGTATTGTCAGGTTTTTGGATTTCAGCCATTCTAATCAGTATGCAGAGTTATTTTACTGTTGTCTTAATTTGCAATTGAATGACAAATGATTATAAAGACTTTTTAATAATAACTTCACATTAAAATTTTTTGTACTGGTGAGGGTTTAGTCTCCTAAGTAGATCATCTATATTTGCACTAATCCAACATGGTAGTAACTAGCCTCATGTAGCTAACTGAAAACTTGAAATATGACCAGTCAAAAATGAGATGTGAAGTGTAAACTATCCACAAGCTGTGAAAATTTCATATGAAAAACAGCATTAAAAATCTCCAATAAGTTTATACTTATTAAATGATAAAATAATATTTTTATATATCAAAGTTAATTTTACCCATTCTTTATAATTTACTAGGAAATATTACATTGCAGATGTAGTTCACATTGTATTTCTGTTGGACAAAGCCACTCTATTCCAAATTTTTAACCACAGTAGTTCTTATAATACAAACCTAACCCCATTACTTCTTTATTTAATTTCTCATCTTTAATGAGCCTCATAAACATCAAACGTCCAAACAATTAGGTGTGCTTTAGATTCTGGCTCCTCCTAAATCTTGTTTCTGTGCTTACTTTTGGGAGTAACACTTATCTTCCAAACAGCAGGTGCATGTGTATGTGCATGCATGCATGCAGGTGTGTATGCATATATTCATGTATGTATGAAAATGGGAGGAGGAAATGTTATTTTTCTATACTGAATAGGTAATACATTCACATGACTCAAAATTCAAAACGGGATGAAAGTACATGAAAAATTGTCCACCCCTGCCCTTCAGCCACAATTTTCTTTGCTAAGAAACAAACAATATTATTCATTCTTCTATGTCCTTCAAGAGACATTCAAACACTTTAAAAAACAAATGCATATGAAAGAAATTAAAGAAGACATAAATTGTAAGTCGAAACCTATTCCAAGTTCATGAATTAGAAGACTTAACTATTGCTAAGACTTCAATACTACCCAATGTGGTCTACAGAGTCAATACAATCTCTATCAAAATCCCAATAACCTTTTTTGCAGAAATAGAAAAACCCATTCTAAAATTCATAAGGAATCTCAAAGGATCCTGAATAGCCAGAACAACCTTTAAAAAAGAGCAACTCTGTAGGACTCACATTTTCTGATTTCAAATCTTACTACAAAGTAGTTATCAAAACAGTGTGCTGCTAGCATAAAAGCAAACATAGACCAATGGAATACAAGAGAGTTCAGAAATAAATCCTTTCTTAAATGGTTAAGTAACTTTTGAAAGGTGGACCATTCAATGAGTTAAGAGTAAAAAGATAATACAAAGAATGGGAGAAAATATTTGCCAATCATAAGAGATTAATATCCAAAATACATAGAGAACTCCTAAAACTCAACAACAAAACAAAAAACCTAATTTGAAAATGGACAAAGGACTTGAACAAACATTTCTCCAAAGATACACAAAAGACCAACAAGCATATGAAAAGACAATCAACACCACTAATCATTAGGGAAATGAAAATCAAAACTACAATGAAATGCCATCTCACACCTATTAAGATGGCTACTACCAAAAAAAAAGTCTTGATGAGGATGTGGAACTCCTGTGCACTGTTGATAGGAATGCAGTGGTACAGCTGTTGTGCAAACAGTATGGCAGTTCCTCCAAAAGTTAAAAATAGAACTACCATATGATCCAGCAATTAATTACTCATCTGGGTGTTTACCCAAATGCATTGAAAACAGGGTCAAAGAAAGGTATCTGTACACCATGTTTACAGCAACATTATTCACAATAGCTAAAACTTGGAAGCAACCCAGGTATCCATTGATGGATGAATGGATAAGCAAATGTGCTACATACACACAATTTTTATTCAGCCTTAAAAAGGAAGGAAATTCTGACATATGTTACAACATGGATGAACCCTAAGGACATTATGCTAAGTGAAAGAAGCTGGTCACAAAATGACAAATACTTTATGATTCCACCTATATGAGGTACTTAGACAAAGTAACAGAGACAAAGTAAAATGGTAATTGCCAGGAATTAGAGGTAGGGGGTGGATGTGGAGTTACTAATACATATAATTTGTGTTTTCGTTTTGAAGTGTAGTTAACATACATTACATTGGTTTCAGGTGTACAACACAGTAACTGAACACTTACATACATTATAAGGTGATCACCACAATAAATCTAGTTACCACCTGTCACCATACAAAATTGTTACAATATTATTAACTATATTCCCTATGCTATACATTATTTTATTAGAGTTTCAGTTTTAAAAGATGAAAGTTCTGCTATGGGTGGTGGTGATGACTGTATCATATTATGAATGTACTTAATACCACTGAACTGTTCAGTTAAAAACTGTTAATTTGGTAATCTCATGTGTATTTCACCAGAACTTTTAAAAATTAGGGGGAAAAAACCCAAAAGCGTATGTATATCCATGTATCTATTATGTTTATGTTACTTATGCATAGTCTGCACCATTCTTTTTTCACAATCAACAGATTTTATAGTTAGTCTATAGCAAGACCTAGATAATATCTTGATTCGTTTCTGAAAGCCACAGTGTTCTATTCCATAGATATACATCAATTTTTTTAGCCATTAACCTGTCAATGGACATTTATTTTGTTTTGGATCTTTTATTATTACAAATAGTACTGTAACAAATAAGCCTGTGTATGTGTGGAAATGTATGTGTGTATATCACATATATGTACTATGATCGAAACTCTATGAATAAAGGGAAAATAAACCATAATTCTCACACCTGGGAGCCTTTCAACATTGGTTATAAAGTGGG
Organism: Manis pentadactyla; assembly: GCF_030020395.1. Lineage (NCBI taxonomy): Eukaryota > Metazoa > Chordata > Mammalia > Pholidota > Manidae > Manis > Manis pentadactyla. The sequence continues at coordinate 67,756,458 of NC_080019.1, read as the reverse complement.
AAAAAAGGTAAGAAAGTAAAAAACTATTTGATTTCATCTAGGGTCTATCTATATTTTAACCTCATTGTTACAAGAGTGATTTTCCCATTACAGATCTAGACAGTAAAGATGCAGAAAAACAAACCAAAAGGCTGATGTTCAGGAAGACTGTCCCTAATAAAAGATTAAGGAAGAGAGACTATCATAATACAAACATATATACACAATCTTTAGCTTATACCCATGGGATACAATTTTGCAGTGCTGAAAATAATTCCTCTCTCAGATATTAGTTATATTTATCCCACTCAAATCACATGTTTGTTAAGGGACTTGGCAGGCAGGAGTGTTGGGTGGATTTAAAAATGAAGACTTATGACAGTTATTTCAAAGGGTAATGATACATACCTAACCCTTTAATTACTTGTAACTTTCCAGGCTCCCTTCCTATATACATTTCTTGCCACATAGGTCAGGCTAACTATAGATGTATTCCCTTTGCTGAACAAGGATCCAAGGTGCTCACAAGTTAAAGAAATGTATAATGTTCTATGTCAAACTTGCTTGGTCTCATTCTGAGGTTGTGCCATCTTAAGGACTGAGTCCTTGCCTTAATTCACAGGCTGTCTTTGTAACCTAACCAGTAACCTAGTTCCTCAGGAGCTACAGTCCTATCCTACCATTATCAATTTAACCCAGGCACTCAAGTCCTACCCTGGAATTTCAGGCCTTTAGATGGGGCTCCCAAAACAGGATACCTGACCATAGAGATGCTACCTCTAGCACAGATCTAGGTCAGCACAGATCTCTAAATGCTAACTGATCCTAGAGAAAAAGTTTCCCTGGTGGAACATGATCCATTTACCCCATCTACCCCAACTACTATTTAATCTTTTATTAGGTATAGTAGTAGTTGATATCTTTCTTCCATTAACAGCAAGCAGACTTCTGCCCAAACATGTGCCTCAACATAGTGGGCATATCTGGTTTCTATGTCTCATGGAATCTCACTTATTCTACCTTTCAGAATTCATGCTTAAGAGCCCAAATGACATTTTTGTAATATTATTGCCAAATATGTATAACCTGAATCTAATCACGAGCAGACAAACTCAAACTGATTCAATTTATGATGAAAGTGAGAGAGACCTATGGTCCACAGGGTTAGTAATACAGAAACTAGAGTTATATGTTCTTTGTTGCAGCTAAATCAAGGGACACAGTAGTAAAAGAGATGCTGTTGAATATCTGTTAAGAAAACAAAACTACCTGAAATAAGGCCTTCCTCAATGTATTAAGCAATGAATTTTATGGAAAACATGCTCAAAAAGTCACAAAGCTATACACCCTTTACTGAATCGTTCTGAAAATGAGTTTAGAACCAATCTTTAGGACAAATGCTTTATTGCAACTATATAGTATTTAACTGAAATGTGTGCCTACACACTTTTAGTAAACTGTTTTAAGTAAAAGTTAGCATTGACTGCTGTGTAGGAAAATTAACTACCAAAATTACTCTATCCTGAAGGTTCTACGTAAGATAAGCTGCAGTCTGAAAGAGTGATGACTTTTCTAGAAGCTCTAAGAGACACAAAAATACCAACATTTTTTTAACCTTTGTGCCCTATGAATTTATTCATAAGCTATGAATGTGAAGTAATGCCCACCCTTTTGAAACTAATGGATCCTAGAGAAAAAGTTTCCCTGGTGGAACATGATCATTTACCCCATCTACCCCAACTACTATTTAATTTTTTATTAGGTACAGTAGTAGTTGATATCTTTCTTCCATTAACAGAAAGCAAATAAACATATTTGGGGTAGCTTAATGAAAAATATTTATATACAGAAACACAAATAACTGTATATAGTAAACTACAGTATATAAAAATACTTTTCATGGAAATTTGGTTTAAGATAAACGTTGGAAGGGTTCTATCAAAGGGAAAGTTATTTAAAGTGACTGATAACCAGGAAAAGTTTCACAGAATAGATGAGCTGCAATTTGGCGCTTAAGAGTTTAGAATTAGTCAGATTAACATAAACAGAATTTAGGAAACAAGGATTCCAGAAAGAAAAAAACACTATGAGCTAAGGTGTAGAAGAAGTGGGAAAGCACAAATGACACACAGAAGGATAAAGATACATATCTAACTGAACAAAAGATTATGAGTAGGGAAACGATAAAATATTTAAGCTGTTTTGAGAAATAAAATGAGATAAAAGTCCAACTGAAATATTTCCAAAATTTATCATAAAAGTATGTAAGCTTCCATTAGCAGAACAAAAAGGCATCCTACAGTATGGGAGAATATATCTGTAAATGACATATCCAACAAGAGGTTAACATCCAAAATATATAAAGAACTCACACACCTCAACACCCAATAAGCAAATAACCCTATTAAAAAATGGGCAGAGGACCTGAACAGACACTTCTCCAAAGAAGTAATTCACATGGCCAACAGGCACATGAAAAGATGCTCCACATTGCTAATTATCAGGGAAATGCAAATTTTAAAAAGCACAATGAGATATCATCCCACACCAGTTAACATGGCCAACACAGAAAGACTAGAAACAACAAATGCTGGCAAGAATGCAGAGAAAGGGGAACCCTCCTACACTGCTGGTGGGAATGTAAACTAGTTCAACCATTGTGGAAAGCAATATGGAGGTTCCTCAAGAAACAAAAATAGAAATACCATTCGACCCGGGAATTCCACTCCCAGGCATTTACCCAAAGAAAACAACTTCTCAGATTCAAAACGACATATGCATACCTACGTTTATTGCAGCACTATTTACAATAGCCATGAAATGGAAGCAACCTAAATGACCACCAGTAGATGAATGGATAAAGAAAAGGTGGTAAATATACACAATGGAATACTATTCAGCCATAAGAAAGAAACAAATCCTACCATTTGCAACAACATGGATGGATCTAGAGGGTATTATGCTCAGTGAAGTAAGTCAGGCAGAGAAAGACAAATACCAAATGATTTCCCTCATTTGTGGAGAATAAGAACGAAGCAAAACTGAAGGAACAAAATAGCAGCAGACTCACAGACTCCAAGAAGGGACTAGTGGTTACCAAAGGGGAGGGATGAGGGAGGGTGGGTTGGGAGAGAGGCAGAAGGGGATTGTGGGTATCATGATAGGTGCACATGGTGTGTATGGGGTCACGGGGAAGACCGTGTAGCTCACGGAAGACAAATAGGGACTTTGTGGCATCTTTACTACACTGATGGACAGTGACTGCAACGGGGTATGGGAGGGGACTCAATAATAAGGGTGAATGTAATAACCACATTGTTTTTCTTGTGAAACCTTAGTAAGAGTGTATATAAATGATACCTTAATGAAAAAAAATGTAGGCTTAAGCTACAAAAATTATTTTATAAAGAGATTTTTATTATAGAAAAATAAAAATAGGAAAAGAAAAACAGGCAATTCAAAAAAGAAACACTAATGATCAGTGTTTCAGAATAAAAGTAAAGATTTAACAATCAGTATCAGCAAGGTAAGATAGGCAATGCCATATACTTTGCTGTGTGAAGGGCAAACCAATAATACAAATCAAAAGCTTCAAAACATATGGCATGCTTTTTAACTAAACAACTCCACTTCTAAGAATTTAAGATTAAAATAATCAATTGCTCTAGAGCAAAATTTATTTGCAAGATAATTTATGTCAGCATGGTTTAGATTAAGGAATGATTTTTAACATAAATGTTCAACAGTTGGATTAATCAAATAATCTGGTACAGAATACAATGTAGCCATTAAAATTACACAAAATATTTAAATATCATAAAATTCACAATAATCTAAATAAAAGTACCAAGTAATTTAGAATTTCCAATTCTTAGAAATAAATTCACCTGTTACCCTATCCTTTAGATACCCCTTATTATTTTACTGTATATTCTCTATCTTCTCTCTATATATGTATGAATATATGGATATAAAAGTTAAAATTTTATCTCTTTTATTTATTTACCTTCCTACTCAGCCAAGGAAAATATAAAACCTAAATAATGGTAGAAAAGCTAGTTCTCATTTAAACAGAACTAAAAGAGCAAAATCCTTAATAAAGCATTGCACCAGAAACTAAAGATAGGTTACAAATGTGCTGATTTACCTGATTATTAAAAGCAGTATGAAATTCTGGATGGGTTCCTGAACCATGAAAAAAAAATTTTTTCTTTTGCTTAGGGTATCAGTAGGATCAACTGGCAAAATTTGAATGAAGCATACAGATAAGGTATTTATCAGTATTATTCCTAATTTTCATAAATTGTACTTTGTATAGGAGTATGTCCTTGATTTTAAGAAAAATCATACTAACACTAAAAGCATTAAGAGTAAAGTGGTACATGTATGTCATGCTCAAACAATTCAGAAACAATAATAAGTATGTAATATAGTAGGTCCCCTGTTACCCATGGTTTCAGATACCTGCAGTCAACCGCGATCCAGAAGCAGATGGTTCTCCTTCTGTAAGTGTCAAAGGTCAACAGTAGTGACTATGTCATTCACCTCAATTCATATCTTCAAGTAAGCATTTTATAATCTCACATCATTGCAAGAAGGGCGAGTACAGTACATCAAGATATTCTCAGAGACCACATTGACATTCAGGACTACATGTTTCATTACAGTATAGTTGTAATTGTTCTATTCCATTATTAGTTATTGTTGTTAATGTCTTACTGTGCCTAAATTAAAAATTATACTTTATCATAGGTAGGTATTTATGAGAAGAAACATAGTATATATAGGGTTCAGTATTATCTGCAGTTTCAAGCAGCCACTGAGGGTGTTGAATGTACTCCACATGGATGAGGGGTACTACTTTATAAACATACATATTTAGACGTATATGTGTCTGTATTTACAGAGAGAAAAAATGATAAAGCAAATGTAAAAAAATGCTAATATGAGCAATCTACATGAAGAATCTGCACAGGAATGCTTTGTAGAATTCACAGAACTCTTCTGTGTCTGAAATTATTTCAAAATAAAAAGAATTTTAAATGCCAAGAAGGAAAAAAGTGTCATGATTAAATGAACCATTTATTCACTAAATAAGCGCTAGTATGCAGCAGTAAACAAACCAGGTAAAAATCCGTGCCTTCATGCAGCTTTACCTTCTAGTAAGAAGAGACAGATAGTAAGTAAATAAATGAAAAGTATACTATGTTATATGGTAGTAATTGCTACAGAGAAAAGGGGAAAGCAGATACACACACAGAGAGACATTATTCCCTTGTTCCGTGTGTGTAAGTCCCCTTGGGTAAGAGTTTTAAATACCATCTTTAGTGGAGGTCTCAATGAGAAGATGAGACAGGACCCTGAGACAAGGAGTTAAGACTGACAATTTTGAGCTAAGGTATATCATAGTAGCTTAAAGCAGTTGTGTCGTTAAAAAAAAAATTCAATTTGCAAATTGATTAAACAGGATCTTGTTGACAGACTGGATGTAGGATGAGAAACAAAGAGTCAAAGATGACTACATGGTTTACAGCCTGAGCAAATAGAGGAGTGAAGTTGTCATTATGGAAGAGAGATGGGCCGGGTATAGTAAGCTCGTGAGTTGGGTCCTTTAAATACATTAATGAAGATGCTCAACAGGCATTTGGATATATGAATTTAGAGGCCAAGGGTGAAGTCCAAGCTGAACACATAAATCTGGGTGACATAAGTTTAAGACACAGTATTTAAAGTCATGAGACTTGAGGTGATCACCAAGGGAGTAATGTATGTACATATTAGGAAAGAGTATAAAACCTAAATGTGATTTATTCCCACTAGGATGTTTAAACATTTTAGCAGTAAGGTATTAACAAAGGGCCACGTGGTAGAAGCTGCTTGGGCTGAGAGTGGGGGTGGGGGAATTGATAAGGGCCTGGCAATACCTGTTTGAGTTTTTTTAAACCTACCAATAAAATTAGGACAAATGGAAAGGAAAGATGTAACTGGCTTAGGCGACGTCCGGGAAAGAATGTGAACCCTGTAGTACTCAACCAATGAGGACTCGCGTACTAGGAGATAAATTATTGGCGCCAAACTCCCCAGGTGTGCCTGCCCACGAGACACCCGATCTTGCAAGTCCGTCATTAAAGCCTTGCTCCGCTGTTCCCTTTGTCTCCGTGTCCACTTACTGAATTTGGACCAGTGAATGTGTTTCTCACAATTTGGGGGCTCGTCCGGGATCCTCTTGCCTGTGCGAGGTGAGGGCCCAAGCGGAGTGGGAAGACGCGTCCGGCCTGGCTTTGGGCGGCCTGCTGTGTCTGGGCATCTCACCTTCGCACGGAAGCCGAGGGGAAACCCGACACTGTTGTGCGGAGACAGCGTGACCGACGCAGGGGAGAAAACGGAGGCACCGTGGCAACCGGGCAACCTCATACACGAGCCAAGGTAGGAAAATTGGGCTGTAAGTACTGCCTTGGTGGTTGGGCATTTTTCAGAGGTTGAGTGTGTGTGGCTGAGATGTGTAATCTCGGGGTGTGTGAAGAAACTTCCATTATGGGGGGTTGAGTACACAGGGACCTCTTGAAGGATGGGAAATACAAATTCTAGGCCTAGGGAAGCAGGGAAAGGGAACCACATGAGCTCCCTTGGAATTCCCCCCAGATAGCCTGCTGGGGTGAAGGTTATGGTACTGGGGGGACGCCTCCTGAACCGGGTTAAGGACAAACAGAAGATGATCGAATTTTGCTGTTTTGTCTGGATTAAAGTTAGATCAGATGAAAACTGGCTTTGCCTGGTTTGAGTTATTTTTTGATGGTAATAAGGCCTCCAGTTCACCTGAGGAATCTGTTGGTTACCAAGGGCGCTTCCCCTATTTCCCCTCAACACCAGGGAAGGGAAAGCTAGGGAGGAGGAAATACAAGAGACCTCCCAGGACAAGCCCTGGTGTTGGGAGAGCACTGTGTGTTTTCCTCGGTCCCTTTCCCAGCCGCAGCCGCAGTGGAGAGCTGAGAGGTGGGGACACAGCGGTGAGGCAGAGTGAGAGTTTTGTTTGGAGTTACTCCCGGAGAGAGAAAGTGAGGCCGCCTCAGGAGGGAGGGGCGCCCTGGGAGGTTGGAGAGAGAAAGTTTTAAGTTAAAAAGTTGTGCACTTTGAGGGTGCTGGTGGCCTTGGAGAGAGGAGCACCCAAGGGGTTGGGGGTTCCCTTTTTAAGGATTCTTTAGGAGTGTGGCCGGCACCTGGAGGTGTAGACTTGTTAGGTGGTCTCAAGTATCTTTGATGAGACATTATATTTCTTATCAATCCTCCGGGTAATTCTGAAAAATTAGCTTAACACAAGAAATTTACTGCTTTTAGTCCCCTCCCAGGATGGCAGCTTCCTAGTTTGGGAGCATATCAGGACTGGCTGCCCATCTTCCAAGGGGTGCAGGGTTATTGTCTGTTTGCTGATGAGTAAGCTGAGAATCTTGCTTCTTGACCGCCTGGGTATTAAAATGCAATCTTTGGGATGAAATCCTTCCTGCCTTTTGCTGTGTTGTTTACAGCTGCGCCTGCATGCTGAATTGATTTCCTGGGTTGCAGACTATTTGGGGTCAGAAAGAGAAAAAAATAGCATATAGGTAAAGTTAAAAAAAAAAAAAGGAGAGGCTGGGCCTGTATGATTAACATAATAAAGACAGGCTATGCTGAGGTACCCTCTCCTTTATCTGAGGAATATTCAAACATTCCAGGCCAACTTGCTCCTGTCTTTTTGAGCTTTAATTAACTAACTCTGGGTCTTTTTAGTGGACTTTCCTGGCCTTTTTCTCTTTCCACGCCACTCATATCTCGTATCAACAGGCATTCAGAGGTGGAAAGAAGTATGGTTTTAGTGCATTTGCAGCTGTCCTCGAGTAGAGAGAAATCATCTCCATATCAATGGGTAATTACCTGGGCAACAGAAGGCTTATCTGTACCTGAGAGGTGAGGGGGAGGGCCGGTTTTTGGCTGATACTAGAGCCTGAAAGAGAGAAACGGCCCCAGACCGCAGCTTGTGAGCAATAAATAGATTTTAAACTTTATTTCTCCCTTTGACTGATTTCAGTTTTTAGAGGTATTTTGCCCCAAGATTTCCTCTCCCTGGACTTTACAATGTAAGAAGGACTTAGAGTTTCCCCTTGCCTTCTAGGGAGTCCACCAGGAATCCCAAGATGTTTCCATTGAGAGAGGTCCCACTAAGACAAGGGGAAACTTGTTAATGCTCCCCCTCATGGGTACTGAGGTGAGAAGTTTTAAGCATTGCTAGAAGATCCCCTTGGCCTAGTGGATCCACTAGATCAATTCCTGGGACCTAATATATATACTTAGGTTGAACTGATGTCCATCATGAATATCCTATTCCCTGGTGGTGAGGGGGGTGATCAGGAGAGCTGCTGTGCCCATTTGAAAACAAAAACACCCACCGGGCCCGGGTGTCCAGTCAGCGGAACAAAAGTTCCCAAATGTATATCCTAGATGGGATAATAATAATTAGGGGATAGAATTAAAATGCGGGATCTTCGAGGGCTAATTATAAAGGGAATTAGGGAATTGGCCCCAAGATCTCAAAATGTTTCTAAGGCGATTGAAGTCCAATTTTCATAGAGACTCAGGGACCAGATGAGAAAGTATTCAGGACTTGACCCAGAAGCTCAGGTAGGACAAGGTCTTTTAAAAGTCAATTTTGTAACCAAAAGTTGGCTAGACTTTGCTAAGAAATTACAGAATTTAGATAGACGGAATGAGAAACCTATGGAAGAATTACTAAGAGAAGCTCAAAAGTGTTTGTTAGAAGAGAGGCTAGAAGCTTGTATTTCAAATTGTTAGAGGGAGAGCCAGACCCTCTCCAAAGGACCCCAGGGGAACTGCAAATTCTAGAGAAATTGAAAGCAATCCTTAGTCACCACCCCAGCCCTGGCACTCCCATCATTAGAGAAGCCGTTTCACTAGTTTGTTACTGTTGAACAAGGTTCTCTAGGGTTTTGACCCAAGCCTGGGAAGGAAAGAAACAACCAGTGGCCTTTATGTCTGAACTATTGGACCCTGTCTCTTGAGGATGGACTTCTGAATGCGTTCAGGCCATCGCAGCCATGGCCTTACTGGTAGAAGAGAGCAGGAAATATGGTCAGTACTCCTCACCAGGTTTGGGTCATGCTTACTTAATCAGTGGGCTGGGCACTGGCTAACAGATTCTCAAATTTTAAAATATGAAGCAAGTTTACTTGAAAAAGATGTAATATGTGCTGGCTATGTCTTCTAACTTATCTTCTCTTAAGCTGAAAGGACTCCTCACCCAGACTCCCCCGCTGGAGTTCTTCGCTCACTGCTTCCAGCCTAGAGACCTGGTGTTAGCAAAATCCTGGAAAGAAGATCGACTCCAGCCCAGCTGGGGAGGCCCCTACCAAGTGCTCCTGATCACGGAGACTGCAGTGAGGATGGCTGAAAAGAGTTGGACTCATTACACCAGAGTAAAGAAACTGACTGGAGGATCTAGAGACAAAACAGAATTGGCAGGTGTCCCAGGTGGCGAACCAACTCTTAAGGCTGAAACTAAAAAGAACCTAAAAATGTTAACTTTTATCCTTTTAACTCTGTATTTCACAGGCAAGTCGCAGGAAGCCCTAGAATGGGAAAGAACTCCTGGTTATCCTGTCAAACTAGTAATCAATATTACTAAAACATCAAGCCCCAAACCATTAGGTTTGATGCTTGTCAGGTTCTTTCTTGTGGTGACCTAAATGACCAAAGACAGCTTTCTGGAGATAATAAGTATCTCTGTCCTGAATGGACAAATCTTAATAGAATAAAAAAGGCAAGCAGGCCCCATGTCCAAGGTGGAGCAGTGTTTGGTAGACTACCCAGTTTCAAGGGTGGACAGCCCCTCATGCAGTAGAAAAATCTTTAAAAAGAAAGCTCCACTTAGCTAAAGGAATTCCTCCTGACAATTGCAAGGATAGACAGTGTAAACCCCTTTTATTAACTATACATAAACCTCAAGATGGACTCGGTGCAGATATCATTGGAGTAGATCCTGTGGGAAGGTTTGGTCTTAATTTAATCAAAGGCAAGACTTCACCCATAGTGGCCACCCCAATCCTGAGGGAAATATTGAGGCAGAGCTTCCCCAAAATGACCCTAGACTAGTTACTGTAACAGAGATAAAAGACCTAAAACAGACTCTTGAGGTAGAGATAGGTTATGGAGACACCGATGCCTGGGTAGAGTGGGTTAAATTTTCAGTACTCGCTTTGAATAGAAGGCAATTGTTAGGCATGTGCTGCTGGATGGCCACAGGCACAGGTGGTCCCATTCCCTCTCTGCTGGGACACAGACCCCACTGATATGAACTGCATGTTGGCCCTGTACCAGGACAAGGACGCTTGGGGAAATGAGATTTGCAAGGGCTTGTCTTTACTCTTTAATGCACTAAAGAAGTCAGACCCAAGGGCAATCCCCTCTTTTTCTATAGAGAAGATGAATCACTCCTCATGCCTCTCTAGGCAAGGGGAAGGTTTCAGAACTCCTGTGAGGAAGTACTGACTTGTACCCATGTCCTAAATGTCTCTAAAGAGGGCAACATCTCGAAATTATGCATCCCCCAAGTGGATGTTTGGTGGTACTGTGGAAAGAGGAACCTGCGCTACTTGTTGCCACCCACCTGGACTGGGACTTGTGCTTTAGTCCAATTGGCCATTCCATTTACCGTAGCATTTCTCTCCACACCCAATGAAAATAAATTTTTTCATAGAAGTTGTAGATCATTACAAGGCACCACTTTAGCTAATGAATTAGCTGAAAATTGGCACCAGTGACCCTTTTATAGACTGGTTGGAAAGATGGTTTGTTAAATAGAAAGGTATAGTTGCCTCTGTTTTAACATCCCTTGTTACAGTTGCAAGACTTAACTGCTGTAAGATGCTGTATCATCCCTTGTAAGTTTGACTCAAAAGCTTATAAAGGCAGCCATAAAAAAGCAAATACCTATGACCTACACCCAAAATAATCTTATTAGAAGAAAATTTGAACTATGAGGAAGAGAGTAAAAACCTATTAGAGAAATTTGAGAAAAGACCAAGCGTAAATTAAAATACATTACTGAGAATAAAATCAGAAATTCTTAAATAAAAAGAGGGGGGACCTGTTAGGAAAGAGTATAAAACCTAAATGTGATTTATTCCCACTAGGATGTTTAAACATTTTAGCAGTAAGGTATTAACAAAGGGCCACGTGGTAGAAGCTGCTTGGGCTGAGAGTGGGGGTGGGGGAATTGATAAGGGCCTGCCAATACCTGTTTGAGTTTTTTTAAACCTACCAATAAAATTAGGACAAATGGAAAGGAAAGATATAACTGGCTTAAGTGACGTCCGGGAAAGAATGTGAACCCTGTAGTACTCAACCAATGAGGACTCGCGTACTAGGAGATAAATTATTGGCGCCAAACTCCCCAGGTGTGCCTGCCCACGAGACACCCGATCTTGCAAGACCGTCATTAAAGCCTCGCTCCACTGTTTGTCTCCGTGTCCACTTATTGAATGTGGACCAGTGAGTGTGTTTCTCACATACACAGATGTCCATTATACATTAATACAATCATAAGGTTAGTATAAATATACAGTGTTTGTTTAGAGATCATTATTTGGATGGAGTGCTACAATAATAAATATGAAATGACGATACAAATTAAGAGTGTTTTACTAAAAAAAAACAAAAATCTCTGAAATAACAATATACCAAAAAGAACACCAAACATTAGATGTCCCCAAGAATTTAGAAATGAGATACTGCTATAAAAAACTCTTTATACTATTTTCACTTGAATGAATAAAACCAGAGATTCACAAAGTCCTCTTACAAAATGAATACTATTAAAATAGCTAAATGAAATAAAAAATATTAATCGAAACGTGGAATTGTTCAAAATGGAGCCAGCTGACAGAAAATGTCCAAGCAATCTTCAGAATAGGTACTGCAGTATAACTCAAGTCTGATCATTCTGATAATTATACCTCAATATTAATCAGCTTGGCATTCTTAGGAGTTTGGGAGTTACGGTATGAATTCAAATCCTGGTTTTGCAACTTATGTGCTATGTGTGGCCTCAGACAAATTATCACTTTCTATTTTGTTTTCTACTCCATAAACTGCATGTATGACTTATTTCATAGTATTGGTGCAAGGATTAAATGACATACAAAGCATGAGCTCTCAGTGCAAGACCAGATTAGAAGCTCAGGAAAGTGTGTTGTTTCCAAGCCAAGAAATGGGCCCGAATCAGGGAGAAGTGTAGATAGCCAGGTGAACTAATGAGTGTGAGAATATGGACTAAAGACTAACATAAATCTCCAGATTTTTTTAATTCTATAAACATGTAAAACATGTACTACTTACCTACTAGACTATGTAGTAACAATTTCACTAAAAATCAAATTCTATTTCCAAACAAAACAGGGCTAAGCATTTGGATATACAGACTCATTCTCATCAAAGAAAATATGGGCTGCAGCTGCAAACATGTCAAAATTAAACATTCTAAAGAATAATACAATAGCTTGCTGAAGGGATGATAAACTCTCTTTAGGGGGAAAAAAAATAAAGGCTTTCTTGAATGAGGCACTCAATCTGAATATTGTAAGTGAAGAATAAATTCAAGCAGTCATGGGCAGTTAGTTCATTCTATCTTCAAGAAGTTTAGTCTTCTTTCCACTTTTGCACCTATAACCCATGAATCCTAGACAAAGCAATGTAACTTGGCTATAATGTCGGGAAAATCACAATAGTAAGGGGAACTAGAACAGTCTCCAGTTTCTAAGTGCAAGACTCACCTGTCCCAGAATGTTTCAGAATACTGTACCACCAAATACTTCTACAAAACCAGTATTATAAAGAGTAACTATAATGCATGTCTTTTCCTCCTCAAATTTTTTCCTTAAAAGTGGAGGATAAGAACATAGAGATAATGGTAGATATAATCCTTCTATCCTTTTCTTTGTTTTAAGATTGTCCTAGAAAAGTAAAAAGTATGGAGTTTCACTGAAGCTAATTAAAAACTGCAGCAAAAAGATAAATACTGATGGAACAGCAATAATATAAAAGTCTTAAGATACTACAAAGGACATATATATAAAATAACAGGTTAAATAACATAACCACCAATTTCAACAGGTGGATCTTATTCATATGATTCAAACCAACAAACTTTAAAAAATGATAATATCTGAAATAATAAACTTTAAATTGGTTATTTGGTGATATTAATAAAATGCTAATATCATGGGATATGGTAATGATAGTCGGGTGATACTAATAAAAGAAAGCAAGACATTATCTTTTAGAGATTTATTTTGCTGTATTTACAGGTGGAATGATGTCTAGAATATCTTCAAAATAACATGGAAAGGAAAGAAGAGGTGGAGATGAAACAAAATATGTCATGACTTGATAACTTGTAGCTGGGTAAGGGTTATGCAAAGAGCTCATTATACTGTTATGCCTCCTATAAAGGAGGCTGAAATTTTCCATAGTAAGAACTTTTATAAAATAGAAAAACAACTCCTTATAGAAAATCACACAAAAGTAAGTGTAGAATAGTACAAGCCTTAATTCCTTGAAACATTAATACTCCTGACTCTGAGAGCTTATGCCACCTTAAATTAATGATGACTGGTATACTCAGAATACATAAAGATACCACTTGAAGTGAGGATACCTAGAGGTCTTCTGAACTTCTCAATTATGTATCAGCTAGAACACAGTCTGAGACTGGCCTCAAATCCCAAACTAATTAATACTACCAAAATGGACACTTAGGCGCTCACATCAACTGCATCTAAAAACAGGGAAGTCATAACTAACAACACCTCATTCCATGTTAATCATCTTCTCTATTCCTTCAGATGGACCACATTTATAAACAAGTGAAGCACAGAGAGCAAAAAATATACTATTATCAGTTCCTTCTTCTGATCACTGCCAAGCCAATTCACGAAGCAAAGTTTCCAAGAAAAGCTAATGTGCCACCACAATTTAAAACACTATTAACAACTACAACATCAAGATTATCACCAATAACATTGCAGTATCTTGGTATGGTAACAGGGGTAACTACACTTAGTGTGGCAAGTATCTAGTAATGTACACAATTACTGAGTAATCATATTGTACACCTGGAACCAATATAACATTGTGTATCAACTTTATTCCAAATAAATTTTTTTAATCTTAAAAATCTATTAACAATACTAGAATTAACAAAAATTTATACCAATCTCCTTTACTTGTAACCATTACAGGAACAAAGAAGACAAGCATAATACATACTGGAGGCCGGCCAGGACGACCCCTTTTTCTTTTTCCTTTGACCTCTGTTTCTTCAAGTTCGCTGCCAGCATCGGAATGGGCAGTAGTTTCATTAGTTGAATCCCTAGAAAATGTGATATTATTTTTTAGTGAATAAATCAATACATACTTATAGTGTAGTCCTGTTCCACTACTTTCCTTACTTCATGCTATCTAGCTGATTAGAAGTAGTTTATACTTCTACTTTCAGAAAAAATCTTTAGCAAATTGAAACTATTATCTTTCCTGCCTAATATCACCTAACACTGAGTGAAGTGAATCACCTAAGTAGAGAAATAAAGAGAAGGAAATGACTGCAGAAATGGCAGCTGCTATACAAAATCTAAATGCAAAATACAAGTATTGAAAAAGACTAATTCTTCAGTATAAAAAGATAAAGTCCTGGGAGGAATTTTGCTCATTTTATAAAATCATGAAAGTGGTATACTGGTAAATACTTAACAACTGGCTCTTTGAAAAAACCTATGCACATAAAAGATTAGAAATGTTACTGATATAAACATCTACAGGACACAATTTACAAAAAGCAATAAAATTTATAATATTCTTTATTGTAAATTCCATACAGCTAATTGATTAACATAAAATAATTTTGATAATTTTGCCAAACTCTTACCTCTCACTAACTTATCATTACGACTGATGTATACATAGGGTTTTCACAAGACACACTTGCAACCACTGTTCACTTAACAAATAGGATGCGAGTGAAATGACAAAGACATTTCTTGGAACTTCACTCAATGGTGTGAGCAATTTACTTGTCAGATAATAACAAATACTAGAAGGATACTTCGATTTTCTGTGTTAGCATAGTATTATGGCTATAGACCTGATATACCTTTAAACTTAATCTGCAGTACTAACAATTTCTCCTACACTTCACTGTCTAAACAAACATCAAAACAAAATTAGCCCTGATTTGTAGTCTTGCTGACTTTGTAGAATATAAAAAGTGGTATCACTAAACAGAGTTGGGAAGTAATGAAGAGTAGTATACCACTAAAAAGTATTTCAATGACACAGATATAATAAAAACTTCAACAACACAGAAAATAGTATATATGTAAAATAATTAGTGATGAGCTTTAAATATTTACTACTTTTATTTTTAACATGATTTATTTAATTCTAAGTTTGTATAATTTAACTTTTTACAATGACTATGTTATATTTAATTGGGTCACAAAATTCCGGGCAATTTACTGTTCAACTTTCCGTGGCTCCAATATGGCACTGAAAAGGTATAGATAATGTGAGCAAGAAAGAACTTCTTCACTAAATCCTACATTACAAACTGTATAAAAGATCTGCTCAAGGAACTGGAACAAACAGTTCTAAAATTCATATGAAACCACAAAAGACCCCAAATAGCCAAAGCAATCCTGAGAAGGAAGAAAAAGCAGGGGGCATCTTGCTTCCCAACTTCAAGCTCTATTACAAAGCCACAGTAATCAAGACAATTTGGTACTGGCACAAGAACAGACCCATAGACCAGTGAAACAGAATAGAGTGTCCAGATAATAACCCAAGCATATGTGGTCAATTAATATATAATAAAGGAGCCATGGATATACACTGGAGAAATGACAGCCTCTTCAACAGTTGGTGTGCGCAAAACTGGACAGCTACATGTAAGAGAATGAAACTGGATTATTGTCTAACGCCACACATAAACGTAAACTCAAAATGGATCAAAGACCTGAATGTAAGTCATGAAACCATAAAACTCTTAGAAAAAAACATAGGCAAAAATCTCGGACATAAACATGAGCAACTTCTTCATGAACATATCTCCCTGGACAAGGGAAACAAAAGCAAAAATGAACAATTGGGACTACATCAAGCTGAAAAGTTTCTGTACAGCAAAGGACACCATCAGAACAAAAAGACATCATACAGTATGGGAGAGTATATTCATAAATGACATGTCCAATAAGGGGTTGACATCCAAAATACATAAAGACCTCACATACCTTAACAAACAAAAAGCAAATAAGCCAATTAAAAAATGGGCAGAGGAGATGAACAGACACTTCTCCAAAGAAATTCAGATGGCCAACAGGCACATGAAAAGAAGCTCCACATCGCCAATCATCAGAGAAATGCAAATTAAAACCACAATGAGATATCACCTCACACCAGTTAGGATGGCCAACATCCAAAAGACAAACAACAACAAATATTGGCGAGGTTGTGGAGAAAGGGGAACCCTCCTACACTGTTGGTGGGAATGTAAATTAGTTCAACCATTGTGGAAAGCAGTATGGAGGTTCCTCAAAAAACTAAAAACAGAAATACCATTTGACCCAGGAATTCCACTCCTAGGAATTTACCCTAAGAATGCAGAAGCCCAGTTTCAAAAAGACATATGCACCCCTATGTTTATCGCAGCACTATTTACAATAGCCAAGAAATGGAAGCAACCTAAGTTTCCATCAGTAGATGATGACTGGATAAAGAAGACGTGGTACATATACACAATGGAATATTATTCAGCCATAAGAAGAAAACAAATTCTACCATTTGCAACAACATGGATGGAGCTAGAGGGTATTATGCTTAGTAATATAAGCCAGGCAGAGAAAGACAAGTATCAAATGATTTCACTCATCTGTGGAGTATAAGAACAAAGCAAAAACTGAAGGAACAAAACAGCAGCAGACTCACAGAACCCAAGAATGGACTAACAGTTATACTAAAGGGAAGTGGCCTGGGGAGGATGGGTGGGAAGGGAGGGATAAGGGGGAAAAGGGGGCATTACAATTAGCACACATATGTGGGGTGGGGAGCGTATGGGGAAGGCAGTATAACACAGAGAAGACAAGTAGTGATTCTATTTACTATGCTGATGGACAGTGACTGTAATGGGGTATGGGCTGGGGACTTGATAATCGGGGAGTCTAGTAACCATAATGTTGCTCATGTAATTGTACATTAACGATACCAAAATTTTAAAAAATGTTACAGAGGAAAAAAAGATCTGGGTAAAACTACAAATAACAGGAAGTGTACATAGCAAAAGGTAAGCCCAACTCACAAATTCACAAACATTTCTCAATTTGCTTCACTTAAGGCTTTCAATTCCATTTTTCCTCAATTCTTCAATGTCTGCTCTCTTTCCTTGAACTATACTCTCATGGAGATCTCATCTTCTTGATGTATAACTTCTATGCAAATAACTTCAAAATATTATCAATAGACCTGACCATCTGTAATTCAGGCCTTTTAAATGCACATTTAATAATGCTTCTTTGAATGGCTCCTCAAATGCACCAAATGCCACACAGAAAATTAAGTTCGATACAGACTTATTTCTAGCTCTCTGCTCATGGCAACATCAACTGATTTATTAAATTAATACATGTGTGTGCTTAAGTTGTTACACAAATCTATTATTGTCACCATTATCCCACCTTACTCTATTCTTAGAATTTTATCAATCTTTTTCTTCTGCCATCAGATAACAAGTCATCCTGAGTCATCCTCAGGATAACAATTCTGTGTCTCATTCTTTCCTTGATTATCATAATTACCACTCCCAAAATTAATCTCAACTCATCTCCTTCTGCTTCTATCATTTCCCTTGTTCAAACCATTGTGTACACTACTGCCAGTAACATTCTTATATCATGTTATTTCCCTGTTCGCATATTTTCAAAGGTAATCTGGTATTTGAATCGTTAAATATTACCGATCTGGTCCAGCAGTCAGCACACACTTTCTTGAAGGGTTATATAGTAAAAATTTTAGGCTTTGGGATCATTAGGTCTCTATATTTACTACTCAGCTTTGGCATCTTACCATACATGCAGCCACAGAAAATATGTAATGAACAGATGTGGCTGTGAACCAATAATATTTATAAAAACGGGTGTCTGAGCAACTGGCAACAGTTTGTCAATCCCTGACCTAGTTAATCTCATTCACCTATACTAAAGAACAATAAATTATACTGTTTTTTTCTTGTCACTGTAGAGTCCCAATAGACTATGTTGACAAATGCTGTCTAACATTTTATATGTTATCTAGAAAAAATATGCAAGGAAACCTTGTAAGAAAACGTATTATCCTACGGATTTCCCAGACAAGTAAAAAAAACAAAATCTGAAAACCTGATGATCTTCACACACCCAGTAAGTGGCAGAGTCCACTTAGATCTCACGGTAAACTTGAATTCTCTCTCCTTGTGAGGATACTAGAATGCAAGTATTTTGTTTTGTATTTCTCTTATGCAGACAGACTCTGCTAGTGCTTTTGATGTTTAGCATGCAACTGAAGAAGCAGGTTGATTCCAGCATCCTTGTGACTCATTAGTGAAACTAAGTTATCATTGAGCAACATAGTTCACTGATGAATGTACAATCTGTTTCCTAATTCTGCCAAGTGGAGCCAGCTGAAAATGTGACGGCTATTATCAACAAGTAACTAATACACTCCAACTAGTATATATATGTGTGTATTTATGTATGTATGGCTGCATGTACATTTATTAGAATATATAAATTTGTATTATCAATGTCAAGCAATAGAGCAGACAAAAGAATACAAGGAAGTTTTCACTGTATTTCACCTGAACTATGAAACAGTCTGCAGAACAACATTGTTAAGCATGTGATTAATACCCTGCTATTAATATGCTTTTTAATACATCAAAATATAAAAAGTCTCTATTTTTTATTTTTAACTGAAATATACTTTATACACAATATTACATTGGTTTCAGAGGAACTTGGTGATTCATGAATTTTATACATTACTAAATGCTCACTATAATAAGTGTAGTTACTAGTTACCATCTGTCACCACACAAAAATATTACAGTATTATGAGCTATATTCCCTGTGCTATACTTATAGCCCTGTGTCCAAAACATTTTTATAAAGTATGTACCTTTTCATCCCCTTCACCTGCTTCAGACCCCCTCAACAAGTAAGTAATAGTTCATTCTATTTTTGAGTCTATTTGTTTTATGTGTTTTTGTTTGTTTTTTCAGATTCCATATATAAGTGAAACCATTATGGTATTCATCTTTCTCTGACTTATTTCACTTATCATACATAATACCTTCTAGCTCCATAAATATTGCCACAAATGACAAGATTCCTTTCCTTTTATGGCTGAATAATATTCCATTGTATATATATATATATATATATATATATATATATATATATATACACACACCAAATCTTCTTTATCCATTCATCCATGATGGACACTTCAGATCCTTCCATATCTTCACTACCGTAAATAATGTTTCAATAAACATAAGGGTGCATTTATCTTTTCAAATTAGTAGTTTCATTTTCTTATTGAAGTAGGATTGCTGGATCATATATATTTCTATTTTTAGTTTTTGGAGAAACCTCCATACTGCTTTCCATAGTGGCTGCACCAACTGGCAATCCCACCAGCAGTATATGAGGGTTCCCATTTCTCCACATCCTTGCTAACACTTATTATTTCTTGTTTTGTTGATACTAGCCTTTCTGACTGGTATGAAGTAATATCTTACAGTGGTTCTGATTTGCAATTACCTGATGATTAATGATGTTCAGTATCTTTTTATATGCGTATTAGCAATCTGTATGTCTTCTTTGAGAAAATGTCTGTTCAGGTCCTCTGCTCATTTTAAAATTGGATTTAGTTTTCTGATGTGGAGTTGTATGAGTTCTTTATCTATTTTGGATATTTGCCCTTTAACAGATACATCATTTGCAAAGACGTTCTCCCATACAGTAAAGTGGTCTTTCATTTTGTTTATGGTTTCCTTTACTGTGCAGAAGCTTTTTAGTTTAATGTAGTCCACTTGTTTATTTTTGCTTTTGATTCCCTTGCCTGGGGAGACTTATCCAGAAAAAAATTTCTGATGGTGATGTTTATGAGTTTACTGCCTATGTTTTCTTCTAGGAGCTTTATGGTTTCAGGTCTTATATTTAGATCATTAATCCATTTTATTTTGTGTACAGTATAAGACAGGGATCCAGATTCATTCTTTTGCATGTTGCTGTCCAGTTTTCCTAACACAATTTATTGAAGAGACTGCCTTTTCTCCACTGTATATTCTTGCCTTTATCATATACTAATTTACCATATAGGCATGGCTTTATTTTTGGACTCTCTTCTGTCCCACTAGTCTATGTATCTATTCCTGTTCCAGTACAATTACTGTGGCTTTGCCACGTAGCTTGACAACAGGGAGTGTGAAACCTCCAATTCTGTTCTTCTTTCTTAAAGTTGCTTTGGCTATTTAGGGTCTTTTGTGGTTCCATACTAATTTTAGGATTATTTGTTCTAGTTCAGTGAAAAATGCCACTGGTACTTTGATAGGGTTTTCAATGAATCAGTAAGTTCATGGCCATACTGCCATTTTAACAAGATTAATTCTTCCTATCCATGAGCATGGAATAGTTTTCCATTTATTTGTGTCATCTTTAATTTCTTTCAAAAATGTTTTATACTTCTCAGAGTACAGGTCTTTCAGATCCTTGATTAGATTTATTCATAGGTATTTTATTCTTTTTGACACAATTGTAAATGGGATTTCTTAATTTCTCTTTTAGTTCATTATTTGTATATAGAAGGGCAACAGATTTCTGCACACTGATTTTATAGCCTGTGACTTTATTGAATTCATTTATTAATTCTAAGTTTTCTGATAAAGTCTTTAGGGTCTTCTATATATAGCAAGTCATCTGCAAATAGTGACAATTTTATTTCTTCTTTACCAATTTGGATGCCTTTTCTTTTCCCTCTCTGCTGTGGCTAGGACTTCTGTAACTACAGTCAATGAAAGTGGTGAAAGCGGGCATCCTTGTCTTGTTTCAGATTTTAGAGGAAAAGCTTTCAGTTTTTCACCATTGATAAGGATGTTAGCTGTGGCTTTATCATATATAACCTTTATTATGTTGAGATACATGCCCTCTACACCCACTTTGTTGAGGGTTTTTATCACGAATGGATGTTGAACTCTGTCAAATGCTTTTGAAGCATATTCTGTAATGATCATATGGTTTTTATCACTTCCTTTTGTTAATGTGATGGATCACACTGATTGATTTGTGGCTAATGAACCATCTTGACATCTCTGGAATAAATCCTACTTTTTTGGGGGTGAATGATCTTTTTAATGTATTTCTCAATTTGGTTTGCTAATATTCTGTTCAGGATTTCTGTACCTATGTTCATAAGGGATATTGGTCTGTAATTTTCTTTGTAGTGTCCTTGTCTGATACCACAGTGATGCTCACAGGATGACTTGAAACCTTTCTTTTCTCTTCAATTATTTTGAGTAGGAGAAGTATTAGCTTTTCTTTAAAGCTTCAGTAGAACTCACCTGTGAAGCCTTCTGGCATTCAGTTTTTGTTTGTTGGGGGTTTTTGATTACCAATTCAATTCCATTATTAGTAATTCAGCTTTTCAAATTTTTTATTTCTTCCAGTTTCTGGGAAGATTTTGTGTTTTTAGGAATTTATCCATTTCTTCTCTTGTCCAATGTATTGGCATATAATTTTTCATAATACTGTCTTACAATCATTTGTATTTGTGGTATCATTGTAACTTGTACTCTTTCTTATCTGACTTGAGTAGAGCCTTTCTCTTTTTGTCCTGATGAGTCTAGCTAGAGGTTTATCAATTCTGCTTATTCAAAGAAGCAGCTCTTAAGTTTCACTGATCTTTACCATTGTTATTTTTTAAGTTTCTTTCCACTCTTTCCATTTATTTCCACTCTAATCTTTGTTATTTTCTTTTTTGTACTAAGTTTGGGCTTTGTTTGTTTCTATTTTTCTAGTTCCTTTAGATATCGGGTTAGATTGTTTATTTGAGATGTTTCCTGCTTCTTAAGGTACGACTGTATCACTACAAACTTCCCACTTAGGACTGCTTTTCCTGCATCCAAAGATTCTGAACTGTTATATTTCTGCTTTCATTATTCTCCAAGTATTTCTTCAGTTCCTCTTTTAGTTATTTGATGACCCACTGGTTGTTAAGCAACATGCTCGAAGCCCCCATGTGTTTGTGTTTTTACTATTTTCTTTTCCTTTAATTGATTTCCAGTTTTATACCATTGTGCTCAGAAAAATGCTTGATATGATCTCAATTTCTTAAATTTATTGAGTCTTGCTTGCTGGCCTAATATGTGACTTATTCTGGAGAATCTTCCATGTGCACTTGAAAAGAATATGTATTCTACTGTTTTTGGATATAATGTTATGTATCTCTTAATTCCAGGTGGTCTAATGTGTCTTTCAAATCCACTGTTTCCTTATTGATTTTCTTTCTGGATGATCAATCCACTGATAAAAGTGATAAAAAGTCCCCTATTTTTACTGTATTACTATCAATCTCTCCCTTTATATCTGATAACATATGCTTTATACATTTAGGTGGCCCTGTGCTGGATATGTAGATACTTAAAATTGATGTGCTTTCTTGCTGAATTGTGCCTTATCATTATATAATGTCCTTCTTTGTATCTTGTAACAATTTTTGTTTTAAGATCTTTTTTGTCTGATGTAAATATTGCTACTCCAGCATTTTTTTCACATTGTTATCTGCATGGAATATCTTTTTCCATCCCTCCAGTTTCAGACTGTATGTATCCTTAGAGTTAAAGTGAGTCTCTTGTAGACAGCAAATAGATGGGTCTTTTTTTTAAATCCATTCAGTCACTCTGTGTCTTTTGATTGGAACATTCAGTCTATTTCCATTTAAAGTAATTACTGATAGGTTTACTGCCATTTTGTTAAATCTTCCCTGGTTGTTTTTGTTGTTCTTCTCTGATCCTTTCTTCCTCTCTTGCTTTCCCCTTGTGCCTTATCATTTTTTTTTTTTATTGGATTCCCGTCTCTTTGTTTTGTGTGTATCCATTATCTTTTGGGCTTCTGGTTACCATTGGGGTTCTTACATGACATCCTTCATATGTAATAATCTAAATTGATAGTCACTTAAGTTTGAACACATTCTAACAACACTATGTATTTTACTCTCCCCTCCTCCACATTATATTTAAATGATGCCTTCTACCCCACCTGTTAATTCAGTGATTCCCTTAACTGTTAGATGTAATTGATTTTACTACTTTTGCTTTATGACCTTCATACTAGCTGTTCAGTGTTTCATCTATCTCTGATATATGTTTGCTTTTACCAGTGACATTTCTGCTTTCATATTTTTCTTGCTTCTAGTTAGCATCTTTCCTTTTATTCCTAAAAAAGACCTTTTAACATTTCCTGTATGGCTGGTTTCATGGTAGTGAACTTTTTTTTTTAATTTTGGTATCATTAATCTACAATTACATGAAGAACATTATGTTTACTAGGCTCCCCCCTTCACCAAGTTCCCCCCACATACCCCTTCACAGTCACTGTCCATCAGCGTAGTAAGATGCTGTAAAAGGTAGTGAACTCTTTTAACATGTTTATCTGTGAAGCTCTTTATCTCCCCTTCCAGTATGAACAACCTTGATGAGGCGAGTATTGTTGGATGGAGGTTTTCCTCTTTCAGCTCTTTTGACTATATCATGCCACTCCTTTCTGGATTTTAGAGTTTCTACTGAAAATTTAGCTGACAGCCTTATGGGGTTTTCCTTTAGGTAACTTGTTGCTTTTCTCTCACTGCTTTTAATATTCTCTCTTTGATATTTGTCTTTGACATTTGTCATTTATACTGTGATTTGTCTTGGTGTAGACCCCACTGGGTTTATTTTGATTGGGGTTTTTCATGCTTCTTTGATCTGGATATGTTTCCTTCCCTAGGTTAAGTTTTCAGCTATTATTTCTTCAAACAGTTTTCTACTCCTTTCTCCTTCTCTCTTCTTTTAGGCCTCCTATAATGTGAATGTTTCTAAATCTGATATTGACCCAAAGTTCCCTTAACCTAGCCATATTTATTCTTATTCTTTTTTCCTTTCTGCTGTTCATCTTGAATGCTTTCTATTACTGTCTTCTAATCACAGATACATTCTTCTGTATCCTCTAATCCTCTCTTGACTCCCTCTAGTGTATTTTCTGCTGCAATTGTTGTATTCATCATCTCTGATTGGTTCTGTTCTATATTTTCTATCTGTACAGGTTCTCACTGAGTTGCTCCACTCTTCTTTCAAGTCTGAAGAGTAGCTTTATAGTCATTAATTTGACCTCCAGTAGATTGCTTAACTCTGTGTCATTTAGTTCTTTTGGGGAAGTTTTGTCATGTTCTTTTGTTTCATACATATTCCTCTGCATCCTTGTTTTGTTTGACTTTCTGTACTTGATTCTATTAATTAGTAGAAAAGGATATCTCTCCCACTCTTGAAGGACTGACCTTGTGTTGGGTAGACTATGTGTGCCTGGTGGCTTTGGCTGGGTGTCTGGAGACCACTGTGTGTGGCATGAAGGTGTCTTGGTGTCCGGTCTCTCAGGGTGTGATAGGAAGGGTGCGTAAAGGAGCTGAAACGGAGGGGCTCCTGAGAAGATACTGATGGGGTACACCCTGGCAGAGAGGTAGGGATCCAGGTGCAGGTGCAGTCTCGAGGAAAGCCCTGCCTCCACAGCTACTGGCTCCATGCCCATGGTGCAGCAGTGGCTCAGGTATATCCTCCTCCAGGGGAGGGTAGTGATTGACTCTACACTCAAAGTACAGCTGCAGGCCTAGTCACATCCTTCAGGAAAGCCCCTCCACAACCACTGGTTCTATACCCAAGGAGCAGCAGCAGCTCAGGCGCAGTCTCCAGGGTTCAGGGACGACTGGCTCCACACTCTAAGGGCAGCTGCAGCCTGAACACCCTCTCCAGCTGATGAGTCGGGGTATGTATGGGAGCTGGGAGGCCACCAAGACCAAGTCTGAAATTGTATATACATCCCAGTCCTGCTCCCTGTGTCACTACTGATGTGGGGAAGGGATGCAAACAACGGCACTCGCCAGACCTCTGATCTGGAGAGAGTTCCAGCCATTACCCTTCTAACTGGCACGTGCTTTAGCAATAAAAATCAGTTTTTTTCATCTGTAGTCTAGAAGTATATTGAGGCACGGCTTTTTTTCTATACCCAGATAGGAAATCTGTATCATAGTACCTCAGCAATATCCCTCCCCCAGTGTGGGTTGCTGTGCTGGGGGTAGGGTTCCCTCCATTTCTGTGTCTCCATTTCTCCTGCTGATTTTTTATGTGATGTTTCTATCCCTTTTTGCGTAGAAGGTGTTCACACAGTCTTCAGTTCCTCCTTAAAAGGAAATGCTCTGTGTTTAGGTGTAGATTTGGTGTATAGGTGAGAGGAGGTGGATTAAAGCTGTCTCTACACTGCCATTTTCCCATAAGTGTCAATTTTGAAATGTTTTAACTAATGGGAATCTTCCGTACAAATGCATAGGATTCTTGAATGGTGCTCCTTATATATATGAAATTTATTTAACTACTTCTTATCAGTGAGCATTCAGAATGTCTCTAGTTTTGCATTATTATAAACAGCTAAAAAAACTGTCCTTATACATTAAATCTTATGAGACATCAACAAACATAGGTCTAGCAAAGACAGTAGAATGCTAGGTCAAGGGGTATTCAAATACAAACATCACTTAACTACTGTTCAATAATTCAGCAAATGGCCAATGTTCTCATTTATAAGACCACTGGGCATAAATTAAGAGGAAGAATCTTATCAAATGACTTTTTTTGCTCCCTAAAACTCTCTAAATTCTACCTGTCTCCATTTCCACAATAAATCACTTCAAGTTATCATCATCCTAGACTGGATACTGCAACATCCTCTTCCTAATAGGTCTCCTTGGTCAGACTGTTACCCCTTCCAATCTAATCATTATACTGCACTGATAGTGGTTTTTAAGTATATATCTTACTATGTCTCTGTCATGCTTAAAACACTACAGTGGCTTCCTTAAAACAACCACCACCATTACCACCTCAAAATTCTCAAAATATTTCAGCAGGTCTCTGTATGACATCACCCCACAAGTCTTACCTCATGCACTCTCTATCCCCAACCCTGAAAAAAGAAAACACACAGCTTTATTTCAGCCCTCAAACATACCATTATTCTTTCTACCCCAGGGTCATTGCACATGCCATTCCTTCAGTCTCATTCTAAGTACACTGATCCCTCTTCCTCCCCCAAGCCTTCCCTCCACTTCAGATCTAAGCTCAACTGTCTCTTCTTTAGAAAAGTAGACTACATCAAGGCATGTTGTAAAATTCTCATAAAATCCTCTAATTTACCTTCATAGCACCAATGGCAGTTTAGATGAATATATCTGTGATTATCTGATTAAATTCTATCTATATAAGCTTTATGAGAACAAAACTAAGTTTCTAGTACATATTCTTTCTCCCCAGTACCTAGCATACTTCCTGGCACTGCAGTATGTAGTAAAATATATAAATATATGGTAACTGATAATATTTGACAATGCCTAATAATAAACAGCACAACATTAAGAATTACTAGATCCAAAGTTTGTTTATGAGATCTAACAGATTAATTTCTAATATATTATCTTTACAAATGATGGAAACTGAAGTTTACACCTACTAAAAATACATCATGTTTCCTTTCTTTTACAATGCAGACATGGGATGGATGGATGGATGGATGGATGGATGGATGGATGGATGGATGGATGGATGGATCAAACAAGATAATAGATGTTGCCAATACATCCAGCAAAATCCTCAGAAAATTGTATGTCCTCAATAAATGCTTCTTAGATCTCAACTTGAGCAAGAGTACCATCTCCAGCTAACAGACTAAAAACAAATTTCGATCAACCACCTCGTCACAGATCACTACTGTTCACTACTCAGTTATATCACATTTACATTTTTATGAAAAAAATTCAGTTACTCAGAAAACATGCTAAATATTTCTTGGTGATTCAACCTCTCCTTAAATACATCTATTTAAACACAACTTCTTTCATATGTAATCAAAGACATTCTCACTAAGGGCCCGCCTAATACTCAGTAGTGTGCTGGGAGATGACCATATGAAAACAAGGCGCAAAAGTGCACATTTAGGCAGAAACAGTAAGTAAAGATTTTAAAAAACATTATGTTAAGTATGGTGCTAAAAAAACAGTGAAGAACATTACAGGAGCAGAAAGTTGGGGGCCCTACCCCAACTCAGGGGTCAGAGGAGCCTTGCTGAAGGCATGACACCTCAGCTAAGACCTATAGGACTAGTAAGATGGCCAGGTAAGAGCACAGTTACATAGCCATTACAAGCAGGACAGCGATAAAATTACAAAGAAAGGAAAGAAAATACTACATGGAGACTTCCACACTTGCTATTATGTTTAAGTTAAGACTTAATAAAAAGGCTTCAGGTAAGTAACTAGAACATGCTTAAATTCTATCCCCCCTATATTTGGAGGAAAGAAGGAGGGTAGGTTTTGATGTTTTTCCAAGCAGGTAAACTGATCTGAATAGTTTCTGTCTTAAAGCTAGAGATAAAACAAAAGGCCAGACCAATTAGAAAGAAGGTGACTACAATCTAGTAGAAAAGAGATACATAAATGAACTGAATCAGTAAAAACTTGTAAGTAAGTGTGTAAACTGTTGATCACTTCCATTATACCTAAACTGTTATACAGGATCATAGTATGCAGATCCTAATTTGCATTCTTGATGAAACCTATAAAAGGAAAAATATCTGCCATTACACTGACTGCATTTCCCAGAGATTGCAAATTAAGACCCAAGTCTAGATCTGTCTTAAAACCCCAACAAATCTAATGAGATGCCATCAGAAATGCCAACTGGTATGTCCTTCATATTACTATGGCAACCAGAAAGGCTCAACAATCTCATCTCAGGGAAAAGAAGGTTAGAGAAATAGTGTGATGTATGATAGAGGTCTACAAACTTTTTCTGTAAACAGCCAAAAAAAAAAATCTACACTTTGCAGGTAATTCATTCTCTATCACAGCTTGTAGCACAAAAGCAGTTGTAAACATTTATAAAGGAATGAGTGTAGCTCTGTTGCAATTAACACTTTACTTACAAAACGAGGCAGCCTGCTAGAAAGATTTGGCAGATAGATCAGTTTGTTGACCCCTGATATAGGACAGTAACATTTTTTTGTTCAAAACCACAAAACATATTGACATTACAGTGGCAAGAGCCATGTATGGATATATGGTAATTATATGCTCTAACAGTTTTTTGATTTCAAATATATTGTCTATCAGAGAACGTATTTGATGTGCCTCATTAAAGAGAGCGTTTTTCATATAGAAAAATGTTTTACACATTTTTAAAATGTAAAACTATAATACTTACTGTAACACTGGTAACTCTGATGTAATCATTGCTGAAGAGGTCTTTCCACAATGGAACAAAAGAATCAAGTGCTTTATAAGTCAAAACTTTAAAAATGACCTCAAACCAATCCTGTTAATTAAAAAAAAAAAGGAAAATTACTTTCTCCAGCTTTACTGACATTTAATTGACAAATAAGATTGTAAGATATTTAAAGTATACAATGTGATGATTTGATACCACATTGTGAAGGACTTTCCCCATCAAGTGAACACACCCATTACTTCACATACTTACCTTGTCTTAGGGGAGGAGGTTATGCTTTTAGTAAATTTCAATTATATAATATAGTGCTATCAACTGTAGTTGACCATGTAATACATGAAATATTCACCTGTTACTGAAAGTCTGTAGGTATTCACCAACCTCTCCTTAATCATTACTCCAGAGCCCCTGGTAACCACTTTTCTGGTCATTGTTTCTATGTGCTCAATTTGTTTATTAAGATTCCACATGTTAGTGATGCCATGTGGTATTTGTCTTGCTCTGCCAGGCTTATTTCACTTAACATAATGCTGTTCTCCAGGCTCATCAGTGTTGTCAAATGACAGGATTTCCTCTTTTTTAAGGCTGAATAATATTCTGCTGCATATAAATACCAGGTTTTCTTTCCTTATTCATATGTCAATGGACACTTCGGTGTTCCCATACCATGCCTATTGTGAATAATGCTGCTATGAACATGGGAGTACAGATACCTCTCAGAATAATGATTTCATTTCCACTGGATAAACATCCAGAAATGGAATCGATTGCTGGACCATATGGTAGTTTCTATTTTAATTATCTGAAGAACCTCTATAATGTTTTCCATTAGAGACTGCACCAATTTATTTCCCCCCAAAAGTGCACAAGGTTTCTTTATTCTTCATATCCTCACTAGCATTTACCTACTGTCTTTTTGAAATAGACATCCTCGTAAGTGTCAACTGGTATCTCATTGTGGTGTTGATGTGCATTTCCCTAATGATTAGTGATGTTAAGTAGCTTTTCATGTATCTACTGGTCATTTGTATGTCTTCTTTGGAAAAACATCTACTTAGGTCCTCTGAAAAAATTAAATTATTTTAAAATAAAATGAATATGCCAAAATATAGACTACAACCAATCAGTACTATGAGCAATCACATTCCTTGATATTTACCCAAATGAATTGGAAACCACACAAAAGCCTGCACAAAGATGTTTATAGATGCTTTACTCAAATTTGTCAAAATAAGGAAGCAATTAAGATGCCCTTCAGGAAGTGAATGGATAAATAAGTGTGGCACATACATGCAGACAATGGAATATTATTTGGTACTAAAAAAGGAAAAGAAAGAGCTATCAAGCCATGAAAAGACATTAGGAAGCTCAAGTGCATTATTACTAATTGAAAGAAGTTGATCTGAACTGCTACATACTGCACAATTCCAACTATATGGCACTTTGGGGAAGGCAAAACTATCGAGACAGTAAAAGGTTGATTGGTTGCTGGAGTTTAGGACAGGAGGAATGAATGGGTGGATACAGATTATTTTTTAGGGCACTGAAACTATTCTGTATGATACTGCAGTGGGTTTATCCAACCCCACAGAATGTAAAATACCAAGAGTAAACCCTAATGTAAACGTGGACTTTGTGTGATAATGATGTATCAATGTAGATTCAGTGTAAAAAGATGTACCACTCCTGGGCAGCAATTTTATAATGGGGTGGGGGAGGGGAATGACTCTACCTTCTGCTCGATTTTGCTGTGAACCTAAAACTTATCTAAATAACAAAGTCTGTTAAAGGAAAACAGAAGTAGCAGGGGAAGTAGGATGAAACAGAGCATCCATCGGACAAGCCATGATACGATATCAAATGGAACATAGAGTGTAATTGGAAATCCAGAAAGAGAAAGTACAACACAGAATACTTAACAGATAACAGAGAAGAACTTACCCAAAATAATATATTAAAACCCAAATGGAAGATCAGAGAATTCCCAAGCAGAATAAATACTTTAAATTATAAACATTGCTAAAAACCAAAGCTAAGGAGAAAACTCCAAAGGAAGCTAAAGAAACAGGATTCCTTGCATAAGGAAAAACAAAGATAAGAATATATAAGACATTTTGTTGGAAACAATGTAAGCTGAAAGACAATGGAATACATCTTTAAAGTGCTGAGAGGACAAAAAAGTGAACCCTAAACTATATACCCAGTGATAACAATCTTTCAAATATAAATAAAAGGAGTGACGTAATAGAAAACAGAGGAGTAGGAAGATCCAAGAATCAGCTCCTCCAGTAAAGCAACTCTTAGGTTGGCAAAAAATGACAAAATCAACTTTTATAGAGATCTAAAATCTTACAACTTATAACAGAGAGAGAAGTATTTAACAAAGAAAAAGTCTGCTAAATTGCATAAGAAAGCATTGGAGCATTCTCGCTTACCTGTGTACCATCTCCCCTCCACCAGGTTCAAGAGTGCCCATAAGGACTGCTTACCAAGTTCTTCATGCAGCTTGCTGGTGCCAAAGAGAACATGGACCTTGTTCTCAAAAATGGTGGCTGTGTATTTTGAAAGACTTTCCAGGTGTCATCTTTCAAAAGGGCTTAGACATACACTGCAAGTAGCTACCTGGGGCAAGAGACAGTAGATGGTACAAGCAGCAGACAATATGAAAATTATCAGAATAAGGAGGTGGAGGAGGAAGATACTCAGCAGAATTAGGGCTTTAAAGGGCTATTACGTAAACCAGGAAATCTAGAATGCTATATACATGCCTAGGGCTGGATGCATGCTTAGAGAACACCTGAGAGGAGCACAGGCTGGCAACTCTAGCTTATCTTTGGGCTATGTACAAGCACAAGGTGAAGCACAAAGTGACGGTGAAGACAGCCAGCCAGAAGACAGGCTGTTGGCAGCCTAACTAACCTCTGAAGGAATACCTCAATGAGAGACAGTCTGCAAACCCCAAGAGATTACTTTTTAACTGTTGGTTCCCACTGGTTCAGGAAATGTGTAAAAGGTCACAGCTGACCATGGATATTACAGTATTTCAGTGACCACATGTAAAAAGGAATACATTCTTTGAAAAAAATAGTTCAGAGAAGTCACTAAACAAGAACGGAAGCACTCCAGATAAACAACAGTAAACTCAGAGGAGGAAAGGAAAATCTAGTGTCCTCAGTTACTACATTAAAATATTTAAAATGTCCAGTTTTTAAGAAAAACAATAAAGAACACACAAAAGGAATACAAAGAAATAGTCAAGTATAGCCCACTGACAGGGAAAAAAATGTGATAGAAATCATCTCTGAGTAAGCCCAGACACTGGACTGACTGACTTTCAGAAGAAGACAGAAAAGTATATAAAAAAAAAAAGGCATAATGGAGGAAAATTCTCCAATTTTCATGAAATGCAGAAATTGCCACAATCAAGAAGATCAACAAACCCAAGTAAGAAAAACTCAAGAGATTCATACAGATATAAACAATAATCAAAAGTTAAAAACCAAAGACAATGAGATAGTCTTAAAAAAGCAAAAAGAGGGAGATTCAAGATGGCTGCGTGAGGGGTGAGAAGGAGAATTCCTCCCAAAACAACAAACAGCATGAAAATGTAGTTAATTGATACAACTAACCCTAAAACAGCAACAAGAAAGAAGGCTGAAGAGACTGCATGCAGACCTCACAAACAGAGCAGACCTCATGAACCACGGTAACATATGAAAGCCTTAATCGGGCGGCACCCAAGGGCTTCCCCCACCCCGGCCCACCTGTGGGAGGAAGAGAAACAGACTGGGGGATGGGGTGGTAGCCTAGAACTGCTGAACATCCAGCCCTGGAGGTCTGCTTTGGGAGCAGAAAATTACACTGTGTGGTGCTCTGCACGTTGGGGAGCTCAGCCAGGTGGAGTGCTTAAGAGACAGATTCTGGCCATTTGTGGAGGGGGGGATCCACACCCGGCCACTCTGGGACAAGGGATAAGGCAGGTGATCTGAGAGGCTTCCTAGCAGAGAAAGGACTGCTGAAGGGGCGGGGTTTGCATGGAGCTTGCTGCGCGGGGGAGGGGAGAGCTGGACAAGGTTGTCCCGATGCACTCTGCCCAGCTGGTTGGGAACCTTGAGGAGCTTCAGGCACCCCATGCCTCTGCCTACTCAGCTCCCAAGGCCCCCACTGTGACACGCAGCCCGCTGCACCTTCCTCCTAGACTACCCGCACCAGGCTGCAAACCTGCAGTCACTGTGCTGGCGACAGGTCAGCCAGAGGGAGGACCCGCCTCCAACAGCTGGACACACCGAGCAAAGAGGCGTACACCTGTGTGCTCAGCCCACTGGCTCTGACACCAGAGACAGGCACCACAGACAGGAATCAGGAAATAGCTCTTTCCTCCCCTCAGGCACCAGCATCGCTCCCCTACAACCCCCAACCTCACTCTAGGGGCTGAGAAGATCCAGAGACTGGCACTTCTGGGTACCCTACAAAAATATGAAACGTCAAAAGAACATGGTTCAGAACAAAATCTCACAAACCCCAGAAAAAAGGTCAAATGAAACTGAACTCACCAATCTGCCTGAAAGAGAGTTCAAAATAAAAATCATAAACATGCTTATGGAGGTACAGAAAAATATTCAAGAACTCAGGAATGAATATAAGTCAGAGATTCAATCATTAAGAAATTCCATATCTGAAATGAAACATACAATGGAGGGATTTAAAAGAAGATTAGATGTAGTAGAAGAGGCGGTAAATGGAACAGAAATTAGAGAAGAGGAATACAAAGAAGCTGAGGCAGAGAGAAAAAAAAATATTGAGAGAACTGTATGACCAATGCAAACGGAACAACATTCGCATTATAGGGATACCACAAGAAGAAGAAGAGAGAAAAAGGGATAGAAAGTGTCACTGAGGAGGTAATTGCCGAAAATTTCCCCAATCTGGGGAAGAAAATACTCTCTCAAGCCATGGAGGTGCACAGATCTCCCAACACAAGAGACTCAAGGAAGACAACATCAAGACATATAATAATTAAAATGGCAAAGATCAAGGATACAGACTTTTAAAAGCAGCTAGAGAGAGAAAAAAGATCACATACAAAGGAAAACCCATCAAGCATATTTCTCAACAGAAACTTACAGGCCAGAGGGAGTGGCATGATGTGTTTAATGCAATGAAACAGAAGGGCCTTGAAACAATAATACTCTACCCGGCAACTTATCATTTAAATTTGAAGGAGGGACTAAACAACTTTCAGATAAGAAAACATTGAGAGAATTGACCTCCCACAAAACACCTCTACAGTGCATTTTGGAGGGACTCCTATAGATGGAAGTATTTCTAAGGCTAAATAGATGTAACCCAACGGGTAGACAGAGTACAGAATATTATTCATAACATACAAAAAATGAAGGAGGAAGAAAAAAGAGGAAAAAAAAAAAAGAAAACCTTTAGGTTGTGTTTGTGATAGCACCTGAAGTGAATTAAGTTAGAGTGTGTTAGATCGTAAAGGAATTGCCCTTGAACCTTTGGTAACCATGAATCTAAAGCCTGCATGGCACCAAATACATACCTATCAATAATCACCCTAAATGCAAATAGTCTGAATGCACTAATCAAAAGACACAGAGTCACTGAATGGATTAAAAAACAAGACTCATCTATATGCTGCCTACAAGACACACACTTCAAACCCAAAGACATACACAGATTGAAAGTAAAAGGGACGGAAAAAGATATGCCATGCAACTAATAGGGAGAAAATGCAGGAGTTGCAGTACTTGGATCAGACAAAATAGACTTCAAAACAAAGAAAGTAACAAGAGACAAAGAATGACATTACATTAAGATAAGGGGGTCAGTTGAACAAGAGGATGTAACTATTATAAATATCTTTGAACCCAACACAGAATCACCTACAAATGTGAAACAAATACTAACAGAATTAAAGGGCAAAATACAATGCAATACATTCATTTTAGGAGTCTTCAACACACCACTCACTCCAAAGGACAGATCAAAAAGTCAGAAAATAAGTAAACAACCATAGGCACTGAACAACACATTAGAACAGATGGACTTAACAGACATCTACAGAACACTCTATCCAAAAGCAACAGGATACACATTCTTTCAAGGGCACATGGAACATTTTCAAGAATAGATCATATACGAGGCCACAAAAAGAACATCAGTAAATTCAAAAACACTGAAATTGTACCAAGCAGCTTCTCAGATCACAAAGGTATGAAACTAGAAATAAATTACACAAAGAAAACGAAAATGCCTACCGAGACATGAAGGCTTAATAATATGCTCCTAAATAATCAATGGATCAATGACCAAATAAAAACAAATTTCAAGCAATATACAGAAACAAATGACAACAATAATTCAACAACACAAAATCTGTGGTATGCAGCAAAGACTGTGCTAAGAGGGAAATATATTGCAATACTGGCCTACCTCAGGAAAGAAGAACAATCCCAAATGAACAGTCTAAACTCACAATTAATGAAACTAGAAAAGGAAGAACAAATGAGGCCCAAAGTCAGTAGGAGGGACATAATAAAGATAAGACCATAAATAAATAAAATCGAGAATAAAACAATAGAAAGAATCAATGAAAGCAGGAGCTGGTCCTTTGAGAAAATAAATGAAATAGATAAATCCCTAGCCAGACTTATCCAGAAAAAAAGAGAGTCTACACAAACAGAATCAGAAATGAGAAAGGAAAAATCACTACAGACACCACAGAAATACAAAAACTTATGAGAGAATACTATGAAAAATTACATGGTAAAAACAGGATAACCTAGAAGTAATAGACAACTTTCTAGAAAAATAAAACCTTCCAAGGCTAACCCAGGAAGAAACAGAAAATCCAAGTAGACCAATGACCAGGAAAGAAATTGAACTGGTAATCAAAAAAACAACCTAAGAACAAAATCCACTGACCACAAGGCTTCACTGCTGAGTTCTAGCAAACATTTAGTGAAGACCTAAAACCCATCCTCCTTAAAGATTTCCAAAAAGTAAAACAGGAGGGAATACACCCAAACTCATCTACAAGGCCAACATCACACTAATACCAAAACCAGGCAAAGAGTTCACAAAAAAAGAAAACTCAGACCAATATCCATGATGAACATAGATGCAAAAATATTCAACAAAATAATAGCAAACTGAATTCAAAAATACATCAAGAGGATCATACAACATGATCAAGTGGGATTCATCACAGGGATGCAAGGATGGAACATTCAAAAATCCATCAACATCATATACCACATCAACAAAAAGAACAAAAACCACACGATCATCACCATAGATTCTGAAAAAGCATTCAACAAATTCAATATCCATTCGTGATAAAAACTCTCAACAGAATGGGTATAGAGGACAAATACCTCAACATAATAAAGGCCATATATGACAAACCCACAGCCAACATCATACTTAACAATTAGAAGTTGAAAGCATTTCCACTAAGATTGGGAACAAGACAAGGACGCCCACTCTCCCCACTTTCATTCAACACTGGAGGTCCTAGGCATGCCAATGAGACAACACAAAGAAACAAAAAGCATCCAGAAATGGCAAGAAAGAAGTCAAACTGTCACTGTTTGAAGATGACATGATATTGTACATAAAAAACTCTAAAGAATCAACTCCAAAACTACTAGAACTAATATCTGTATTCAGCAAAGTTGAAGGATACAAAATAAATACACAGAAACCTGTTGCATTCCTATACACTAATGATGAACTAGCAGAAAGAGAAATCAGGAAAACAATTCCATTCACAATTGCATCAAAAAGAAAAACATACCTAGGAATAAACATAACCAAGGAAGTGAAAGATCTATATCCTGAAAATTACAGGACACTCCTAAGAGAAATTAAAGAGGATACTACTAAATGGAAATTCATCCCATGCTCTTGGGTGGGAAGAATTAATATTGTCAAAATGGCCATCCTGCCTAAAGCAATCCAGATTCAATGCAATCCCTATCAAAATACCAACAGCATTCTCCAATGAACTGGAACAAATAGTTCTAAAATTCATGTGGAACCACAAAAGACCCCCAAATAGCCAAAGCAATCCTGAGAAGGAAGAGTAAAGCACAGATTCTCGCTTCCCAACTTCAACCTCTACTACAAAGCCACACTAATCAAGACAATTTGGTACTAGCACAAGAACAGACAAATAGACCAATGGAACAGAATACCCAGATATACACTCAAGCATATATGGTCAATTAATATATGATAAAGGAGCCATGGATATACAATGGGGAAATGACAGCCTCTTCATCAGCTGGTACTGGCAAAACTGGACAGCTACATGTAAGAGAATGAAACTGGATTACTGTCTAACCCCATACACAAAAGTAACTTGAAATGGACCAAAGACCTGAATGTAAGTCATGAAACCATTAAACTCTTAGAAGATAATGCAGGCAAAACTCTCTTGAATATAAACATGAGCAACTTCTTCATGAACATATCTCCATGGGCAAGGGAAACAAAAGCAAAAATGAACAAGTGGGACTATATCAAACAAAAAAGCTTCTGTACAGCAAAGGACACCATCAGTAGGAAAAAAAGGCATCCTACAGTATGGGAGAACATATTCATAAATGACATATCCGATAAGGGATTGACATCCAAAATACACAAAGAGCTCATGCACCTCAACAACAAAAAGCAAATAATTCAATTAAAAATGGGCAGAGGATCGAACAGACACTTCTTCAGAGAAGAAATTCAGATGGCCAACAGGCACATGATAAGATGCTCCATATCAGTAATCATCAGACAAATGCAAATTAAAACCACAATGAGATATCACCTCACACCAGTTAGGATGGCCAACATCCAAAAGACAAACAACAACAAATGCTGGTGAGGATGTGGAGAAAGGGAAAACCTCCTAGACTGATAGTGGGAATGTCAACTAGTTCAACCATTGTGGAAACCAGTATGGAGGTTCCTCAAAAAACTAAAAATAGAAATACCACTTGACCCAGGAACTCCACTCTTAGGACCAGTTCCAAAAAGACATATGCACCCCTATGTTTATCACAGCACTATATACAATAGCGAAGAAATGGAAGCAACCTAAGTGTCCATCAGTAGATGAATGGATAAAGAAGAAGTGGTACATATACGACAATGGAATATTATTCAGCCATAAAAAGAAAACAAATCCTACAATTTGCAACAACATGGATGGAGCTAGAGGGTATTATGCCCAGTGAAATAAGCCAGGCAGAGAAAGACAAGTATCAAATGATTTCACTCATCTGTGGAGTATAGCAACAAAGCAAAAAATGAAGGAACAAAACAGCAGCAGACTCACAGAACCCAAGAATGGACTAACAGTTACCAAAGGGAAAGGGACGGGGGGAAGATGGGTGGGAAGGGAGGGATAAGGGGGAAAAAGGGGCATTATGATAAGCACACATAATGTAGCTGGTCGGTGGGGGGGACACGGGAAAGGAGTATATACAGAGAAGACAAGTAATGATTCTATAGCATCTTACTATGCTGATGGACAGTGACTGTAATGGGGTATGTAGGGGGGACATGATATTAGGGGGAGTTAATAACCATAATGTTGTTCAAGTAATTATATATTAATGATATCAAAATAAGAAAAAAAGCAAAAAGAAATGACTTGTCACATATAAGTAATTCTCAGTAAGTCTAACAACTAATTTCTCATCAAAAACCATGGAAGCCAGAAGGCATTAGGATGACATAAAATGCCAAAAGAAAACTATCAAACAAAAATTCCACATCCAGGACAATATCACTTGAAAGTGCTGAAGAAATTAAGACATTCTTAGAAAAAATAAATTAAGGAAGTTTATTCCTAGACCTGCCCTACCCTACAAGAAACGCTAATGGAGTTCATGCCAAAACGAAAGGACAATAGACAGTAACTTGAACCTATGTGAAGAATAAAGAACACAGGTAAAAACTAAAAATTAAGTACAGAAGCAAAGACATTGTACTTTTGATCTGTAATTCCTCTTTCTGTTTCCTATATGACTTAAAGGACAAACACATAAAATAGTAACTATATATCTATGTTACCAGATACACAATATAAAAAGATGTAATTTGTAACAATAATATAAGAGAGAGGGATGGAGACAGAAGAATTTTGTAAATTACAATCAATTCAAACTAGACTGGATAAATTTAGGATGTTAATTGTAGCCACCAATGTAATTACTAAGATGGCAATTTTAAAATATACAGAAAATGAAAATGGTGCATAGACAAAGACCAAACACAAAAGAAGGCAATGTTGAAGGAACTGACACAAAAGAACATAAAAGACCTATAGAAAATACAGTGACATGGCAACAAAAGTACTTCTTTATCAACAATCATGTTAAATGCAAGTGTATTAAGTTCATTAGTTAAGATATAGATTGGTATCGACGGAAAG
The DNA here is from genome assembly GCF_030020395.1 of Manis pentadactyla. Lineage (NCBI taxonomy): Eukaryota > Metazoa > Chordata > Mammalia > Pholidota > Manidae > Manis > Manis pentadactyla. The sequence continues at coordinate 67,717,378 of NC_080019.1, read as the reverse complement.
CACTATGGAGGTTTCTCAAATTAAAAATAGAAATATCAAATGATCCAGTAATTTTACTTATGGGAATTTACCCAAAGAAAAAAGAATCATTAATTTGAAGAGATGAAAACAAAAAAAACCATATGCCAATATTTAGTAGATGCAACAAAAGTAGTGCTCAGAGGAAATAAAGATGTAAACATCCATATTTTTAAAGATATCTCAATTCAATAACCTAATTTTATATCTTAAGAAATGAGAAAAGGAAGAGCAAACTAAACCTAAAGAAAGCAAAGGAAATAACAAAAATCAGAGTAGAAATAAACAAGATACTAGAGAAACAAGAGATAATGAGACCAAAAATTGGTTTTTTGAAAAGATCAACACAACTGACAAACTTTTAGATAGACTAAGTAAAACAGAGAAGATGCAAATTATTGTTATCATAATGAAGGTAAAATCAAAAACAGAAAATATGAACAGACCTATAACACATAGATACCAAATCAGTTAACTAAAAATTTCACAACAAAGTCCACATCAGCTACACGAGTGAATTCTATTAACCTTTAAAGAGGAAGTGACACAATTCCTTCTCAGTTTCCCAAAAAATATACAAGGAGGAAAAACTTCCTAATTCAATCTCTAAGACCAACATTTCTTTATAGAAAAGCCAGGCAAAATCAGAAGAAAAATACAAAGCAATACCTTGTGAAAATAGATGCAAATTCTAAAAAAATTTACTAGCAAAGAAAATGCAACTACTATTAAATGTAATATACACCATGGGCAAGTAGGATTTATCCCAGGAATGCAAGAGTGGTTCAACATTAAAAATCAATACACTATAGCACATTAATAGAAAAAAGTGGGAGATGAAAGCACATGATCACCTCAAATTCTGACAAAAATCACTGACAAAATCTCAAGGGAAACCAAAAAGCCAAACCACTAATAAAAAACATTCAAAGAACTAGGAATAGAAAGGACATTTCTTAATATGATAAAGACCATCACATATAGGTAACTTCATATCCCATGTTGAAAGACTAAAATAAAAGCTTTACTCTTAAAATCGGGAAGACACAATAATGTCCATTTTCAGCACAACTTTCAAGACAGTATTATATGTTGTAACTGGGACAATTAGGCAAAAGAGAGAAATAAATCACATCCAAATAGGTAAAGAAGTAAAACTATCTCTATTCACACATAATGTAATGCTTTACATAGAGAAAACCTCAAAGAATCAACCATAGAGAAAAGTTGCAGAGTGCAAGGTAATATACAAAAATCAAATAAGTCTCCTTATTAGAACTAACAAGTAAATAAATTTATCATTGTTGCAGGATACAAAATCAATACAGAAAAATCACTACCAAAGCATCAGAAAGAATAAATTACTTAAAAATAAGCTTAACTAAGGCAAAGGACTTGTACACTGAAAAGTACAAAACACTGCTCAAGAAAATCAAAGTAGACACCAAAAAATGTAAAGACATCTCATGTTCATGGATATCACCTGTCAAACTCAAAAATAAAAAGGGAAAAAACTGATTTTTTAAATGGGTCAAAGATAATAAAATAAAAAAGGAAAAAACTGATTTTTTAAAAATGGGTCAAAGATTTGAAAAGATACTTAACCGAAGAAGAAAAATGGATGACAAATATTCCAATGGATGATGTTCTTTACTGTTAGGGAAATGGAAATTAGAAATACAATGAGATAATATGATATACATATTAGAATGATTAAAATTAAACACAGATCATTTCAAGTTGATGAGGAGATAGAATAACTGGAAACCTCATATATGGCTGAAGGGAAGATAAAGTACAAAATCCCTTTTAAAGAGTTTGGCAGTTCCTAAAAAATGAGACACACATTAACCACATGACTGAGAAATGCCACACTGCTAGGTATTCATCCAAGTGAAAAGAAAGTTTATGTTCATACCAAAACATATACTCAAATGTTAACAGCAGCTTTATTCATAACTGCCTAAAACAGGACACATTCCCCTCAAAAGTTCTTCAATGAATGACTAAAAATACCATAGTACATCCATATAATGGAATACTATTCAACAATTAAATGGACATATACCACAATATTGATGAATCTCATGTGCACAGACTACATATATACTGTGCAATTCCAGTTATGAGATATTCTGCGTAACAATGGACACAAAAAACAGATCACGGGTTATTAGAGGTTGGGGGAGTATAAAGAGACTACATAGCAGAATTTCAGGGGTAAACAGTATATGCAAATAAAAACTTCTCTTTTAAATCCAATCAGGATCTTTTTCAGAAACTGAGATAATTCTCAAATAAATGCGGAAAGGAAAATGACCTAGAATAAACAAAACAATTTTGTAAAAGAACAAAGTCAGAAGACTCTTATTACCTGACTCCTATAAACATACAAACTTACATACGTTTACCAAAGAAACACAAAATGGAATGTTCTATGTATTTGTATGCACTTTAGATTTTCACTCAGAAAAGCCATGTGGACATTCTACCTCATTTAATTATTTTTTCTTAATACTTATATGTCATGAATTTATCTAAACCATTCCTTAGTGAAAATTAAGCCTGTCTCTATTTCTTTTACTACTATAAACAATGTTATCATGTATCTTCCTCATTTTTACTGGCAAATTTCCCTCTAAAATTACTCATTTTGAACACTTCTTTTTCCTGTTGGAGCTTCTTTCTTGCATTGAAAATAAAGTCCACTGTCATGATTTTGAATCATATATCAAGATGTCTCACAATGATTTCAGAACATTTGGAAGATCTGGGGAATCTCAATTCATGGATAGTCTACTTAAGTAAAATAACCCGGCACGTTATTATTTCTATTTATCCTTTTAATTGGGTCTCTTATTTTATCAATAAGTACATCTAACTTTGTCTTAGAAATCTGTATGCTTTGCTCTGTATACCCTCTACAGCTTAAAGAATATTTCTCTTCGTGGAGAAGATAGAAATGAATGAATTCCAATTCTTACTTAACTTTACACCATCTCTTCCATCTCTTGATCTTTACTTTTGTTCTAATCATAGCTTTAAAAGTATTTTGTTCTTTATGTGTCTTTCATATGCCATTCTAACATTATTCCTATTAATTTCTACTATCTTATAATTCATCCTTTGTGACACATCAACCTTATTCCATTTTTACAGGTAGTCGTCTTTAATCTGGTATTGCTCTGTAACCAACTGCTTTTTTTTTCCTTTTTACTGAGAACATCTAACATTCATTAAGTATCCACTGACTACTCCCCATATACTAGACACTGTGTTTTCATTTTTAAGCATGAAAATTCCCCATTCTTTCTGAGTTATCCTGTTAAAGATATTCTACCTAAAAGAACCTATGTACCTCCCCCCATCTCTCTCTTCCTCCTTCCCTTGTCTGAATGTTGTTTCTTAATATCTAAGGAACTTTTTTATAATTATCAGTGTTGTCTTCTAAGCTACCCTGTTTCCTGTTCTTAGGATTCCTGACTCTTCCATTTCTTCTATGATCCTCACACTAAAAATAAAATGCATAACAGTTATTCCCTTCATTTTGTCAAGCTTCTTAGGGATAAAAAAATGGCACCAAAACTAGGAAAGAGTAGACAGGAAATCAGTAAGGACATGGATGAACTCAATAACACCATCAATCAAGTGGATATTACTGACATCTATAAGCTTCACCCTTTAATAACAAAATTCATATTGTTCTCAAACTCACATGGAATATTTATCAATATAAACCACATTCTGGGCCATTAAATACACCTAAATAAATCTGAAAGAATATAAATCATACAATGTATTTATGTTCTCAGACCACAATGGAGTTAAACCAGAAATCATCAACCAAAAGACAGCAGGAAAACCCCAAAACACTGGGAGAGTAAACAACACACTTCTAAGTAGCACATGAGTCAAAGAAAAAAATCTCAATGGAAATTTTAAAATATTTTGAGTTAAATGAATATGAAATACAACTTATCAAAATTTATAGGATGCACTAAAAAGAAGTGCCTAGGGAAAAAGTTATAGCATTAAATGTATACATTAGAAAAGAAAAAAACTAAAATCAATCACTGAAACTTCCATCTTAGAAAGTAAGAAAGATGACTAATTAAATCAAAAGCAAGCAGAAGACAAATAATAAAAATTAGGGCAGAAATCAAATTAGTTGAAAATAGTAAATCAGCAAAGAAAATGACTGAAACCAAATCCTGATTCTCTGAAAAGACCAATAAAATTACTAAACCTCTAGCCAGGCTCAGAAAAAAAGAGAGAAGACACACATTATTATTTTCAGAAGAAAAGAGGGAATATCAGTACAGAATCCCATGATATCAAAATGACAACAGAGGAATACTATGAACTATATCCACAAATTCGATAACATAGATGAAATGGACCAATTCCTTGGAAGACACAACTGGCCAAAATTCATACAAGAAACTACAGATAGTCTGAATAGGCTTGTATCTGTTAAAGAAATTGAATCTATACAGTATACCTCAGAGACAGTATGGGTTCACTTCCTGACCACTTTAATAAAGTGAACTTCTCCTTAAAGCAAGTCCAGTGATTTTTTGGTTTCCCAGTGCATATTAAAGTTATGTTTACACTATACTGTAGTTAAGTGTGCAACAGCATTATATCTTTTAAAAATGTACACTTCTTAAGAAATACTTTGCTAATAAATGCTAACTATCTGAGTTTTCAGTGTCTTGATCAGTGATCACAGATCACTGTAACAAATATAATGAAACATTTTGATATATTTCAAGAATTACAAAAATGAGACAAAAGGATGTGAAGTGAGCAAACACTGATGGAAAAATGACATCAACAGCCTTGCTAGATGGCAAGTTTTCCACAAATCCTCAATTTCTGAAAAACAAAATATCTGCAAAGTGCAGTAAAGCAAAAGCACAATAAAATAAGATAAGCCTGTAATTAATAAGCATCCAAGATAATAAGTGCCACAGCCACATGGGTTCACTACTGATTTCTCCCAAACATTTAAGGAAGAAATTATACCAATTATCTACAGTGTCTTCCAGAAGACAGATGTAGAGGAATTATTTTCCAACTCATTCTGAGGACAATATTACCCTAATACGAAAATCAGACAAAGACATTACAGTAAAACTACAGACCAAGTATCTCTTGTGAATGCAGATGTAAAAATATGGAAAAGAGTATTAGCAAGTCAAAATTTTTAAATTTTATTAAAAGAATTATGTACCATAATTAAGTGGCACATATCTGAAAATGAAATAAAGTAATCCATCATATCAGGAAAAGCAAGACAAAATCCAACACCCATTCATGATAACTATAAAAAAAAAAAAAGAACTAAAACGGCGTAATTTCTTCAACTTGATAAAGAACATCTACAAAAATCCTACAGGTAACATTTATAACAGTGAAGAACTAGAAGCTTTTCCTGCTAAGAACAGGGACAAATCAAAAAATGTCTCCTTGCCCCACACTCCTTTTCAACACTGTACTGAAAGTTTAGAATAGCATGGAAATACAAGATATACCTACTAGGAAGGGAAAAAAAAATTAAACTTTCTTTACATGCAGATTATATGATATTCTATTTGGAAAATTTTAAATAAAGAAAATCTCCTAGAACTAATAAGTAATTACAGTAAGGTTGAAGAATATAGGATTAATACATAGAAGTCAGTATTTTTCATATATACAAACAATAGATAAGTAAAATTTGAGATTACAAACAAATTTACATTAACACCAAAAATTAAACACAACAAAATACGGACAAAACTCTGATGAAAAGAAATCCAAGAACTAAATAAATGGATAGCTGGAATGCATATATTATTAAAACAGAAAAATTTATAGATCTAACATAATCCAATCAAAATTCCAGTGAGTTATTTTGTGTATATCACAAACTGATGTCTATGTTTATGTGGAAGACCAAAGACCCACAATAGCCAACACAATGATAAAGGAGAACAAAGTAGGAAGACTGACATTACATAACCTCAAGACTTACTATAACTCTATAGTAATCAAGACAATGTGATATTGGCAAAACACCAAATCGATCAATGGAACAGAACAGAGAACCCAGAAACAGACCTCTATAAATACAGGCAACTGATCTTGGACCAAAAGAGCAAAGGTGACACAATGGAAAAAATACGGTATTGTCAACATATGATACCAGAACTGGACATCGATGTGCAAAAAATAATCTAGACACAGACCTTATGTGCCACAAGATGAACTCAAAATGGATCAAAGATCTAAATGCAAACTCAAAAGTATTCAGCCCTTAGAAGGCAACATAAGAGAAAACCTAGATGACAAAGGGTACGGTGACGGCTTTTCAGATACACTACCAAAGGCACAAGCTATGAAAAGAATAATTAATAAACTGAACTTCAGTAGAATTTGAAACTTCTGTTCTGCAAAAGAAACTGTCCAGAGAAAGAGAAGACAAGTCATAGACTGGGAAATAGTATTGGTAAGACATTTCTGTCCTTTTAATATTAGAAATGTTATTCAAAATACATAAAGAATACAAAAAGAAAATAAACAACCTGTTTAAAATACAGGCAAAAAACCTGAACCAACACCGCAAAAAAGACACACAGATGGCAGATGAACTTGTGAAAGTGACTCAAAATCATGTCATTAATTTTAAAAACAAGATACATTCAAAAACCTACTAGAATGGCAAAATCCAAAACCCCGACAAAAACAAAATAGTGGTGAGGATGTGGATTAATAACAACTCTCACTCTCCAATGGGAGGAATGCAAAATGGTACACCAACTTTGGAAGGCAGTTTGGCAGTTTCTTACAAAACTAAACATACTCTTACCATATGACCCAACAATTACACGTCTATGTATTCATCCAAAGGAGGTGAAACCTCATCTCTGGACATAAACCTGCTCACAGATGTTTATGAGCAGCTTTATTCATTACTGTCAAAACATGGAAGCAACTAAGATATCTTCTGGGAGGTGAGTAAATCAATTGACACAGACACACAGACAATGAATATTACTTGGACCAAAAAAGAAATGAGCTATCAAGCCACGAAAAGGCATACAGGAAGATTAAAAACATATTACTAGCTAAAAAAAGCCCATCTGAAACTGCTATATACTATATTATTTCAGCTACATGGCATTCTGGGAAAGGCACAACTACAAAGACAATAAAAAGATTGCTGGATGCCATGGATTAGGTGACAGAGGAATGAAGAGGCAGAGCACAAAGGATTTTTCAAGAAGTAAAACATTTCTGTATGATACTATATAATGATGGAAGCATATCATTATAAACTTACCAAAACCCAAAGAATATGAAACACCAAGAGAGAAAACTCTAATATAAAAAAATGGACTTTGGGTGATAATGACATCTCATGTAGGTTCCCTGATTAAACTGATGTATCACGCTGATAGGAGACTATGACAGTGGGAGAGGCTGTATGTGGACAGAGTATGAGAGGTCTGTATCTTCTGCTCATTCTAACTGTGATACTAAAACTGCCTAAAAAATAAAGTATGTTTAAAAAAGCATTAAGTACTGAAAATCCATCATCATCATCCAACACATCAACAAAAAGGACAAAAACCACATGATCATCTCCACAGGTGCTAAAAAAGCATTTGACAAAATTCAACACCCATTCATGATAAAAAATCTCAACAAAATAGGTACAGAGGGCAAGTACCTCAACATAATAAAGGCCATATATGACAAACACATACCCAACATTGTACTTAACAGTGAAAAGCTGAAAGCTTTTACTCTAAGTTTAGGAACAAAACAAGGATGCCCACTCTCCGTGCTTTTATTCAACATAGCATTGAAGATTCTAACCATGGCAATCAGAAAAGACAAAGAAATAAAAGGCATCCAGATTGGTAAGGAAGAAGTCAAACTGTCACTATTTGCAGATAATATGATATTGTACCTAAACAAACCTACAGACTACACTCCAAACTACTACAACTAATATCTGAATTCAGCAAAGTTGCAGGACAGAAAATTGACACACAAAAATCTGTTGCATTCCTATACACTAATAACGAACTAGCAGAAAGAGAAAACAGGAAAACAATTCCATTCACAATTGCATAAAAAACAGTAAGATACCTGCGAATAAACATAACCAAGGAAGTAAAAGACCTATCCCCTGAAAACTACAAGACACTCATGAGAGAAATAAAAGAGGAAACTAATAAATGGAAATTCCTACCGTGCTCTTGGGTAGGAAGAATTAATATTGTCAAAATGGCCATCCTGCCTAAAGCAATTTACAGATTCAATGCAACCCTTATCAAAATACCAACAGCATTCTTCAATGAACTGGAACAAATAGTTCTAAAATTCATGTGGAACCAGAGCAGACTCTGAATAGCCAAAGCAATCCTGAGATGGAAGAATAAAGAAGGGGGGATTATGCTTCCCTACTTCAAGTTCTACTACAAAGCAAAAGCAATCAAGACAATTTGGTACTGGCACAAGAACAGACCCATAGACCAGTGGAACAGAGTAGAGAGTGCAGATATTAACCCAAGTATATAAGGTCAATTAATACACGAGAAAGGAGCTATAGATATACAATGGGGAAATGACAGCCTCTTCATCAGCTGGTGTAGGCAAAAGTGGACAGCTACATGTAAGAGAATGAAACTGGATTACTGTCTAACTCCATACACAAAGAAACTCAAAATGGATCAAAACCTGAATGTAAGTAATAAAACCATGAAACTCTTAGAAGAAAACAGGCAAAACTCTCTTCAATATAAACACGGGGAACTTCTTTATGAACATGTCTCCATGGGCAAAAAAACACTGTCCAAAATGAACAAGTGGGACTATATCAAACTAAAAAGGTTCTGCACAGCAAAGGAAACCATCAGTAGAAGAAAAAGGAATCCTACAGTATGGGAAAATATATTCATAAATGACGTATCCAATAAGGGTTTGACATCCAAAACATAAAAAGAGTACACACATTTCAGCAAACAAAAAGCAAATAATCCAATTTAAAAATGGGCAGAGGATCTGAACAGACACTTCTCCAAACAAGAAATTCAGATCGCCAACAGGCACATGAAAAGATGCTCCACATTGCTAATCATCAGAGAAATGCAAATTAAAACCACAATGAGGTATCACATCACACCAGTTAGGATGGCCACCTCCAAAAGACAAACAACAACAAATGTTGGTGAGGATGCAAAGGGGAATCCTCCTACACTGCTGGTGGGAATGTAAATTAGTTCAACCATTGTGAAAGGCAGTATGCAGGTTCCTCAAAAAACTAAAAACAGAAATACCATTTGACCCAGGAATTCCACTGCTAGGAATTTACCCTAAGAATGCAGGAGCCAATTTGAAAAAGACATATGCACCCCTATGTTTATCACAGCATTATTTACAATAGTAATGAAAGGGAAGCAACCTAAGTATCCATCAGTAGATGAATAGATAAAGAAGATGTGGTATATACACACACACACACACACACACACACACACACACACACACAATGAAATATCATTCAGCCATAAGAAGAAAACAAATCCTACCATTTGCAACAACATGGATGGAGCTAGAGGGTATTATGCTCAGTGAAATAAGCCATGTGGAGAAAGACAAGTACCAAATGATTTCACTCATCTGTGGAGTATAAGAACAAAGAAAAACTGAAGGAAAAAAATAGCAGCAGACTCACAGAACCCAAGAATGGACTAACAGTTACCAAAGGGAAAGGGACTGGGGGTGGCAGGTATTAAGGGAGGGATACAGGGAATAAGGGGCATTACAATTAGCACACATAATATGGGGGAGGGGGGGGCACGGGGAAGGCAGTATAGCACAGAGAACACAAGTAGTGACTTTATAGCGTCTTACTATGCTGATGGATAGTGATTGTATTTGAGTATGTGGTGGGGACTTGATAATGGGGGACTCTAGTAACCACAGTGTTGCTCATGTGATTGTATATTAATGATACACAAATACAAAAAAAAAAAAGAAATAGCAAAGTACTAAAATTTTGAAAACATTAATCTAGATAATCTAAAATATTAAATAGAAGGATTTACTCCAAAATCAAAATACATATTTAATAGGACAAAGATAAAAAGATAACTGGTAATATCAACTTGGCTTACTATTCTGCCTTCACATCTAATAACATATTATAGAAAGCTATTCTTGGTAGCATTTCTAGGTAACATAACCTTCAAATCAAAAGGAAACATAGCAGACTGGTGTAAGAGTGGGATTTTGGAGGCATACTGTCCAGGTTCTTAGAACAGATATGCTTTCTAACTCTCTAATTCACTATGTCTCAGTATTCCCATCTCTTAAACAGGCATAATGAAAGAAACTAGAGTCTATATGGTTTTTGAGAAGAGTGACTAGAAGAATGCCTGTGACTCTTAAATAAATATTAACTCCCAGCTACAAGAGGAAGAAACAGATAGAAATATTCAGGAATGTCAGCTCTGCCAGGGCAAGTATTTTTTGTCTTTTCTGTTCATTGCTATATTCTTAAGGCCTGAAATCTAGCAAACATTTTGTGAATTAACAAGATCTGTGTGAATGTATATACATGTATTTTATTTAAAGCAAAGAATACAAAATCAAAGATGAGGAGAACTCCCAGAGTTGACAAACTAACCAAAGTTAGCAGCTTGTTCTTTAAAAGAAAAAGAAAAAAAGACAAAAGTTGCATTCTCAGTGATGGTGCTCTTATAGCAGTGACACTTAAAGCCAGTGGAGGTAGAAGGTGGATGGCCAAGCAGTGGTTAAGGAATGAGACAAAGGAGTAGGATGTATCAGAGTAGAGGACAGCTAAGTTTGAAAAAGCCTCTATGAACAATCTCACACACATAAATCCCAAAACATAGATAAATGTCCCTAAAGGGAAGTGAAAAGCCAAAATAAGATTCACACATCCAGATTTTTCGATTTTTTTCTGTATTGACCAATCTCTGTCAAAACTTTAAGCATCAACGTCTGAAAATGCAATTCCATGATAACTATATTCAACCTCTTTCCCAAAATACTTCTACACGACTTATATTTTCCTTTATTTTCAGTATTCCCATAACTGTATTTTCTTATACTCTAACATCATGAAATTGCAACAAGAACCTTAACGCTTCCTACAATCTGAACTCTCACTGCTTCTCTTCCATTACTCTACTCTTAATTCAAATTAAATATTTAATTTAAGAACTCTCTTCTGCTTCTGTGTATGTGCACATAACTACCTCTTAAACCATACCACACTCTTCCTGAAGCTAACTGGAAAGCTCTAACCTTGAAATCTACGCAGGGTTAGGTCTCACACTTAAAAGCCTTCAGACCACCTTATCCATAACACTAACAGTACTTTTTGCTACATACTGTGTGTGTGTGCATGTATTATAATTTCTACTGTCACAAATTTCATTCAGTTCCTTACTTTTATTACTCCTTTCTCTGTTCATCACTTTTTAAATTAATAAACGTTATTTTTTTAGAGTGGTTTAACTTCACAGCAAAATGCCCACATATTTTTAGAGATTAACCTGCATTTCTCGCTCTTTAAGAGATTATATGGTCTTTTAAGTACAACTGTTTTCTCTTCATATTCCTGAAGAATTGTCTAGTACCAGGCAGCCAGAAAAGGGGCTTAACAATTAGCAAGTATAAAAAATAAAGATAGACCAGGCCACTAGAATATTACATTAATAAAGAAGAAGAGCTAATTCTTTAATAAATTTGTTTTTAACACTATTGTGCATACTATCTTTTTCTCACTACAACTTTTTCTTATTAAGATATCACAGATATACAATATGACAAAGGTTTCACATGAAAAACATGTGGCTATGACATTCAACCACACCATGAAGTCCCCCCCACCATACCCTACTGAAGTCACAGTCCATCAGCATACTAAGATGCTAAGGAGTCAATACTTGTCTTCTCTGTGCTAAGCTCTATGACCTGTGAAGCCCGTACACCATGTGTACGAATAATTAATAGCCCTCAATCCCGTTATCCTTCCGTCCCACAACCCCTCCCCCACCACTCCCCTTTGGTAACCCCTAGTTCCTTCTTCGAGGCCTAAATTGAAAGAGCACTAACAATGTCATCAGCCTTCAAAATTGCTAACAAGTAACAATGAACCCAAATAAATTAGTTTGCTTTATACTAAATCACCCACAGTAATTATGTAAAAGATAATGCTTGCAAAAAGAAAATTAACAGACCTGCCTGTCAAAATTACAAGAATTTGTTTCCATGTACTTTATATGAAAAGTACATTGTGATTTTTAAAAATTAAACTTTTTTCCAAAATTCAAACATATCACACCACTTGGGGAGATCGGTGAAATGGTGAAGGGTTGAAAACAATTAGTGAGAAGTTACATGAGTACATATGCATGTCAAAACTCATTATTCTGTACACTAAGATTTGTTCATTTTATATTGCATGTACCTCAACATATTAAAAATAATTATTCCTGAAGGATAAATAAAATAAATAACTGCCCTTCAGGTGGTTTAAAACAAAACAAACCACCACCATTTAATTCAATGGCCAAATAATTCTGTCCTTGTAAATAGTTTTCTAATGGAAATGCCAACCCTCATACAAGTAAGAATTGTCTGACAACAACTTCTTTAAGAAAAATACTGTGTATCATCAATTTAGTCACTCTTTGTTAGGAACAACAAAAATATCCTAAATATGTCCTTTGGCTAAAACAAACCTCTACTCTTAGTTTCTGAAAAATATAAAAATACTTATGGAAAATGTCTTCTAACAAAGCTTATAAGAATAATTAAGCTTGAATAGCCCTTTCATTTTCATATAAAAATTGTTTCAATATTGTGGAAAAAAGGCATCACCTTACCACTGTCTTAGGTAGACTCCTAGGTTTTTTGCTTAGTAATCTGAAGAAGCAGTGAAATAAAAAAAATCTATGGGACTGGCACCAGGAAGAAACAGGTTCTTAACGTTAAGACTAAATGAACTTTAAAGAATGACATCCAAACCAGATAAAAGCTATAAAATTGTAGTGGTTCATTACTTTGTGGATTGGTTTAGGAAAAGTTCTTATATAATAGGAAATTCTGAACAAAAATGGTTTACTCAGCACATAATATCTAATTTTGTGTTACTTTAAATCCAGAGAGCTATGTGTAAATTCTCCTCAAATATATTGCTCCACTATCAAATATCATTTTATCTTAAATTCTGAAAAATCGTTCACATCATGAGCACACATATAATTAGGAAAATCTGAACTATAATGATTATGAACCATAGAACAGGACAAACATATAAGAGTCCACAATGATATGAATTTAAAAATTGAATGAAAAAAGTAAATGGGGGGAAAGGAAAATAGAATGAAAAAGTAAATTGGGGGAAAGAATAAATAAATTAAAAAGGAATGATAGAAATAGAAAAATCACCACTTGACCATTTTCTCAGGAAGGAAAAATTAAATTTCGATTAATTTTCTCAGGCAGGAATTATTAATGGGTACTAAAACTGGAAGGGCTGAAGTATACTAAGAAACTTAAGCATAGTCTAAAAGTATTTCCCTACTAGATATGAATAACAAAGAGGAAAACATTATCAGTACAGTGGAGAAACCTGACAAACGCCTCCTTAATCAAGGGACCCTAATTAACATCACTAAAATGAGACATTATCAGCATGCGCCTCCTGATAAGATGAAAGAAGGGTATGATTACAGTTCTCTGGTATTCTTGCCAAAAAAGAAAAACTTAAATTTAATCACAAGGATAAATCATATAACCACAAATTGAAGGACATTCTATAAAATAACTGACCAGGATTCTTCAAAATTTTCGTGGTCACGAAAGAAAGACTGAGGAACTGTGCCACATTAAAGAAGAAACATAACAACTAAATGCAACAAGTGATACCTGATTGCATCCTCGATCAGAAATGAGTATCAGTGGGAAAACTGATGAAACGTGAATAAGGTCTGCTTATTAGTTAACAATACATTATTAGTTAATTTTCTGGTTTTGATAATTGTGCTATGGTTATCTAAGATACTGGCATTTGGGGAAGATAGATGAAGTGTAGAGATAACTTTTGTATTTTCTTGCAACTTAAGTAAAGACAGAAATTATTTCACAGGAGAGACGGAAAGGAATACAAACCCCCAAACTGTATTACTAAAATACAGAAGTCCAAAAACATGAAGGAAAAAAGAGGTGAGGTATTTTATCTAATGATCTTACCACTTTCTCCCCAGGGTTCAATACATTTCCTTATTCTTAGATATACAGGGCATCAGTGCCATGTAGCTTCTCCCTCCCTTCCACCTACCCAATATGGTCTATATCTCTTCAAGACTGAGACAATAACGACTCCAAGTCATTTTAATCAAACTGCACTTAAAACTATCTGCATATCACATAGAGTTCCATGAGGCTGTACTGTGCAACAAGTAGGAGTTCAATAAATCCTTGCAGAGAGAGGCGCCTAGGCCTGCGCGGGCAGGCACCATTCCGGCCCCGTCGGTGTGCAGAGGGACGCTCGCGGCGCTAGGACCCTGATGCTACGCCCTGGCTACCGCGCGCCGGGCTGTGAGCTTAGCAACCGGCTCCGCCTCCCAGACGCGTCCGCGAGCGGGTAACGGCCACAGCCTCCCGGAGACAGAGCGGCTGGAGGACGCAACGGCGGCTGGAGGACGAGAAGCGGCTGGAGGACGTGGCGGCGGCAGGAGGACAACGAGCACCTAAAGAACGAGGAGCGGCGGGAGGACGCCGAGCAGCTGAAGGACGAGGCGGCGGCTCCCGGGAGGAGGATGGGGGCTAACCACTTAGTGGTGCTCAACGTGTAGGACTTGTCCTGGACGAACAAATACACCTCATCCATTGGAATTGGAATTTTTCATTCAGGAGTTGAAGTGTACGGCAGAGAATTTACTTATGGTGGCCATCCTTACCCGTCTTCTGGAATATCTGAAATGTCCCCAGAAAATGCTTCTGAACTAGGAGACAGATTTAAATTTAAAGAAGCTGTTGTTTTAGGGAGCACTGACTTCCTAGAAGATGATTTAGAAAAAATTGTAGAAGAGCTGGGAAAAGAATACAAAGGGAATGCCTATCATTCGCTGATGAAAAACTGCAATCACTTTTCTTCAGCTTTAGCACAGATTCTTTGTGGGAAAAAGATTCCTCGCTGGATCAATCGGCTTGCCTGCTTCGGCTCCCGCGTACCCTATCTACAGAGTTGCCTCCCAAAGGAGTGGCTCACCCCCGCGGCCCTGTAGTCCCGCGTCAGCCAGGAGCTCCAGGACTAACTAGAGGAGGCAGAGGATGCAGCCGCGCCCGCTTCCATGGCGAGCACCACAGCAGCTATAAGTGTCTCCAAAATCACACCTTCAGAACTGTCTCTGGCGGTTGACTATCACTAGAGAAAAGTAAAAGATGAACATCCTTGGAGATTCTGTACCCAAACATGGCTCTCCCCCACTTCCCAGTTTTCAGCTCAGGATTATATTTGTAATCAAAAAAATCATATGGCATAGGACGGAAGACTTTGTGTGAAGCTGCCCACTGTTTTTTACCCACTTGTAAATTTGGATTTACTTCTGTTTTATACTATCTCCGTTAAGTTATGGTTACAGTATTTTGTAAACCTGTTTACAGATATTGCATGGAGTCCTGCCACAGTGAAGGAAGAAAATCTTCATGTCTTCAAAACTTAAGCAGACAATCTTTGTACTCTTCTGATGGTTGCCAGAGCTCGGGCATGAGGAATAGGCACACAGGAAGGTACTCACAGTCACAGTCAGCTGCTCAGGAACTGCCTTGTGGGTTGGTTTTTGTTCCCATTGTGACCCTAGATTCAGAGGTGAAGGAGCACAGTCAGCTGGGGGCTTGGACCTTGTCTGCAGGAGAGGTGGCCGTGGCCTCGCTCCACTCTCAAAGCACGTCTCCCAAGACTCCCATCCAGTGGTTGCTTTCATCCCAAATATGTGTCCACTGAGGCAGGGCGGCCATTCTTGTGTCTGGCTGGCTTTGATTCCTCTGATACTGTAACTAAATTGTTTTTCGTTACAGATAGTCTTGCTGGTAACTGACAAGTGTTTTGCACCCATGTTGGGTTCTCCTTTTATGTGAATAAATAGATGCTCCCCCTGAGCATTGTTGATGGGGCAGGAATCTCCAAAGTGGTAGCCTTCTGAGTAGCAGTGTGACTGGACTTCTCAGTTGCTATCAACTATTCAGGCTCTTCCCTACTAGACTTTGAAAGCTAGAGTCCAAAGTAACACTCTCTGAAAACTTGAATCTGTGATGCCTCCCACATTCATGCACCTTGTCAGCAGTATGTTGGGGTTTGTTAGTTGTTCTGAGAGTAAATAGGAAGACTAGTCTCACTGACTCTCCTGGAAAAATCCTATCTGTGTGTCTTAACAGTTCCTCTCTTTGTTCTCCCAAAAGTGTGTCTCTTACATAACATACTCTAACAGAGGACTCCTCACCCCAGGGAAGTCCTTGTGGCAAAGAGTGTCCATTCTTTTTTTTTCTTCAATTTTTTATTAGGGTGTTATTGATGTACACTCTTATGAGGGTTTGACATGGGGGAACAGTGTGGTTGCTACATTTACCCACGTTGTCAGGTCCCCACCCATACCCCAGTGCGGTCGCTGTCCATCAGTGTAGTAGGGTGCCGCAGATTCACTGTTTGTTTTCTCTGTGCTATAGTTTTCCCTGTGGCCCCTCACACCATGTGTGCTAGATGTGGTGCCCTTCAATCCCCTTCTCCCTCCCGCACTCCTCCCCTTTGGTAACCACTAGTCCCTTCTTGGAGTCTGTGAGTCTGCTGCTATTTTGTTCCTTCAGTTTTGCTTCGTTGTTATACTCCACAAATGAGGGAAATCATTTGGCACTTGTCTTTCTCTGCCTGGTTTATTTCACTGAGGGTGGTGATCTCCAGCTCCATGCATGTTGTTGCGGATGGTGAATTTGTTTCTTTCTTCTGTGTTCCACTGTGTGTATGTACCATGTCTTCTTTGTCCATTCATCTACTGATGGACACTTGGGTTGCTTCCTTATCTTGGCTATTGTAAATAGTGCTGCAGTAGACATAGGCGTGCATGTCAAAAAAAACCCTTGCAGAGAAAAAAAGCAACCATCTGATAAAACCAATGATATTTTACATACTCAAAATTCCATAAATGTTCAATCCCATTAAGAAAATTCCTAACTACACAGTGCTAAAAGTCAGAGGATATAATGAGAATAAGTTCTTTGATCTTTCATCTTTATATTTTGCATTTCCAAGGCTCTTCCCTTGTATTAGTTTTCATAACAAAGTTACATTACTTGGGTGACTTTAAACAATAGAAACTCATTCTTGCACAGCTCTAGCTGCTAGAAGATCAAATCAAGATGTTAGTAGGGCCATGCTCTCTTCTGAAGCCTTGAGGGGGATTCTATCCTTACCTCTTCCAGCTTCTAATAGCCCCAGGCATTCCTTCGCTTGTTGCAGCATAACTCCAATCTCTGCCTCCATCTTTACATGACTGTGTTCCTTGTGTCCATCTGTCTCTGTCTTCACACAGCATTCTCTTGCCTGTGTCTTTGTGTTCTCTTTTTTTATACGGACACCACTCAAATGGCATTAGGATTCACCCTAATTGAGTATGACTTAATATTAACTTAATTACATCTGAAAGACCTATTTCAAAGACCCTATTCAAAGACCAAATGAGATCACATTCATTAAATACAGGGATTAAGACTTCACCATGTCATTTGGGGACACAAATTACCCATAAGACCCCTCTATTCCAAGAAACTACTGTTTAGAAGTTACCTACTCAATACCATGTTAAGAAAAGTTTACTGAGCAACTCCGAAACATAACATAATGTTCTAAGTGCTGAACACAGAGCAGTAAATAAATTAGATGAAATCCCACTGGTAAGAAGCTGGTATTTCTAATACATAGAATCAGTCAACAAATAAAGAAATAAACATGACAATTTCAGATTACAAGTGATAAAAACAAAGTACTTCAAGAAGATGGTCTTCGAAAGACTTTCTAAGGCGGAAACATTTGAGTCAAGACTTGATGTGCAAGGTAGGAGGCCAAAGCAGAGTGACTATTTTTAACAATGGAAGGAAGGCATCTGCTCACTTAAGTGATGTGGCCATGTGGCAATGGGGCAGACCACTTATAACTTATAAGGCATACCACCTTTGAGATTATGTGACTCTTCAACATTTTCATTTACTTTAAGACAGAGTCTTTATCAAATTTTACACTTCAAAATGTGAGACATAATTTTTTATACTATGTTTCTTCACTTTTGGATAATTTATATTTGTAAAGCCCACAATCACACTGAGAGTTGGCTGATCATAAATGTAAGCTGCAAAGAACATTAAATTAGTAGGTGTAGGGAAGACAAGATAATGTGCTTTTACAACACAAAACTGTAGATTATACAATTGTATAAATACTAGGTTCCGCAATTAGAAAATGAACTTGAGGGAGGCTTCTCAGAATCCCACTGACTATGAAACTGGGTGTGCTGCAGAAAGTTAAGTGAAGTACATGTATAAAAATTCTTGGAACAATCATAACCATAGTCTTTTCGTTGCTGCTCACTGGAGAACTATGCCTGCCAGCTGCCCAAGGGCAATCATCTTGATTAAAAATACTCCTGGGATGCCTCCTATCAGGTCTCTCTTCTTTCTCAAGCATTCCCCATTGCCAAGTTCACTACCTTCAATGGTAATGACTTAGGGTTAGTGGAGGTACAAAAACTATTGCACCAAGTACAAAATTCCAGGACATTATCATTGTTGTAGCTTATTAACAGTTTAACACATTGATCAGGCTGTTATACTTAATTACCAGCTTACTCGACTTCTTTCATATGTCTCAGTTCTTACAAACATGAACTAATTTTCTCAGGTGTTCCTATTAAACATTAAGTACTCTAGAGACAATAGCAAAACCTCTACTAACTAGAATATGTAAAGTATGAATGATTCCATGTTCAAGTGTCTGGGACAACTGATGTTTTGCATTAAGTCCCAAAACACTGAAGGATATTAAATGACAACCTAATTATACTAAAGTCTCCCTTGATTTCACTGCTCAGAACTACACTGCTGTATCTCCCTACTCCCAAAAGAGTTCTAAGGGATATTCTTGTGGTACATCTAGATTTGGGTTAGGAGAACTTGATTAAAAGGCTAAACATAAGGTAGGGCTTTCTGATGCTAAACCTACTACCTTTCTTCTCTTGCTACCCCTACACTCATGCTCTATTACAGGTAAAACAGTAAGTTGTGTTGTCTTCACCCCCAACTGCCTGTACTCATACTGCTCTGCACCTCCATTGCACCTACACCATCATCATCCCTCTTCTTCTATATATCTGTATCTAACATTTCAGATGTTTCATTCACAGAAGAAGTGATGAATACCCGAAAGTTTCCAAGAATATTGACGGCCCATGCCATTCAAGGCACGTAATTACAAAACTGTCTTATTTTCCATTTGTACATGACTATTCTGAGCTTAATGATGGCCAACTCCAAGGTCCTTGACATGCTCATATAAAAATGTCTTTGTTATCTGGAACACAGTTGAAAACTAGTAAAATGAAGCAAAACTGAAGGAACAAAATGGCAGCAGACTCAGAGACCCCAAGAATGAACTAGTGGTTACCAAAGGGGAGGGGTGTGGGAGGGCGGATGGGGAGGGAGGGAGAAGGGGATTGAGGGGTACTATGTTTAGTACACATGGTGTGGGGGATCACAGAGATAACAGTACAGCATAGAGAAGCCATATAGTGAGTGAATCTGTGGCATCTTGTAGCACTGATAGACACTGACTGCATTGGGGTATTGGTGGGACTTGATAATATGGGTAAATGTAGTAACCACATTATTTTTTCATGTGAAACCTTCATAAGAGTGTATATCAATCGTACCTTAGTAAAAAAAAAATTTTTTTTTAAAAGAAAACTTCAGAAGATAAGAGACTGACGAAAATTAGGCTTGGGTGGATTAATGATTGTGCATTGAGCATGGACTCCCCTATACAGAATCTTATTGTTGTTAACAACCATTTGATCAATAAATATGAGAGATGCCCTCACCAAAAAAAAAAAAAAAAAAAGTACACACTTCCAATTGTAAAATAAATAAGTAACCGGGATGTAATGTATAGCATAAGGAATATAGTCAAAATATTGTAACAACTTGGTATGGTGATAGCTGGTACCTAGAATTATCATGTATATAAATGTTGAATCACTGTGTTGTACACCTGAAACTAATGTAATACTGTGTGTCAACTACCCTTTAATAAAAAAAATAAAAAAAAAAAAAGAAACCTAGGACAAATCCTCTCCCACACTATGAACTCTTCTGGTTACCCACTGTCTCTCAGAAATTATTAACTGCTCCTGCCTCCACATGTATACCACCCTCTAATCTTCCTCACTTGTGTCACCTACTCGCTTGCGGACCTCTTAACCACTGCTCATCACATTGTTGAAGATGTTTGCATCTTGGTTAAACTTCTTCTCTATCAAAAGCCTTGGGTAATGTCTATCTAAAATCCAAGTCAAAAAATCCTTGAACCTTTTCAATTACACAGACATTCACGCACAACCTTAGAACCTCATCTACCAGCTTTCACAACCAAACACTTAACCATATTCATAGTTCTTTTGTGTCCACACTATCTTTACACCTGCTCAATTTCATGAACACCGCTTAGAACTTATTCCTCACAGCATTTAGCCGGTCCATCATCATCACCTTTTCTTAGTAGGTGTACACATGAATCATGTAAACTACTTCCTCACCAATCCTTTCTACCCCTCGTCCTTCTGAAGACCTGTCATATCAGAGTCTAAATCTAAAATAATATCACAAACTACCTCCTCTAAAGCATACAAGTTGCTGAGCAGTATTGGAGAAAGGATTCCAAAGACATGCAAACTGATACACTCTGTATTCTGGTCTCCAATTTTAAGAGGAATCTCTGCCCAACTGAAGCAATCTCTTTATTTGTCCATGATGAGCTCCCTCTCCCATTGTCTTCAACAATTATTCCAAATTTTCACTAACCTTAAAACCCTTTCCTATCTGTGGCCAACCTCCACCATCCCTGAAGTTCATTTTTTTTTAAATGAGGTCATTAGTTATGAACTATCTGCTTTTTGCCTTTCCCTCACTCATTCTTTGCCTATCAATATTGTAAGTATTATCTCAGAAAAGTGTCCTTCCTCTTGTTCTTGCTCCATCCCCTCATGTCACTATTTCATTCTCTAAGCCTACAAACCACTCACGTGTCCCCTATCACACAAAACATAAAGATTGTAGCACCCCTCCCTATTCTCACTAGGTTTTCCTTCTTAGAAAAGCAACTTACAGTCACAATTTCTACAACCTCACTTCTCATTCCCTCATCTAGTTTAGGGGGGGAAATCTTATTTTCACCCTAACTCTCTGCTGAAAGTACCTTTTCAAAAAATAGCACTAGGAACTATTTTATGATACTACCAAATTATTGATGCTTTTTTTGTTTCTTGATGTTATCTTTGTGCTTACCCACCAAAACATGTACAGATGAAATGATATGTGAAGGATTTGCTTCAAACTAATAGAAGATTGGAGGTGTAAGAGATGAAAACTACATTAACCATTTATAAACTCATAAATGTTTATAAATGAGTTTATAAATGTTGAAGTTGTGCAACCGTTACACTGGGGTTCGCTATATATTGTCATCTACTTTTGTATAATGCTTGTAATTTTCCCCTTAATAAAAAGTTCATAATAATAAAAAACACAGATCTCTATATCACAGTACTCTTTTCAACGAGACAATGGTTCTCAACCACCACAGAAGTCACTAAGTCACCTGGGTTGGAGCTGTATTCCCCTCCTCCAGCCTCCCCAAACATTCACCAAGCCTTGCCCTCCTGCAACAGTAAACCGCTTTAATGTACGGGAAGTGATGCACCCACTGTACGTGTTAGGCAGTTTAAATAAAAGTTGTTAATGCTAATTTTTAATGATTCTAAAACCTTTGTTTCAGATCTGATTCTTTTGCTTCCTGTATACATTTTCTTAGCTGCAAAATTTTGACTCTGGTCATGACATTCATAAACTAATCTCCTCTCAGTAGTACCCCGCACCTCTCTGTCTTTCAAAAGGAGAAATTAGTAAAATTAAAACGTAAAACTGTTTTTCTTCATCTCATCTAATGGAAGCATCTCCTCACCCAAGCTGGAAAATCAGAAACCCTGAGATCAGCCGGGACTCCCACTTAAAACCTTGCCCATTTATTACCAAAAAAAATACAGCTTAAATCTATCCCTTCTTCTTTAATCCTACTCACTCTGACCTAATAAAGTCCTCCACTGTCCCAAGAATATTTCAATAGTCTCCTAGTCTTCTTGCTTCCCTCAACTCAATCCTCCAACTTATAGCCACACTGGTTTATTTGAAATATTGATTTAATCACACCAGATCAGATCACTGTTTAAAATATTTCAAATGGCTCCATATCACCTCTAGGATAAAACTCAAGTTCCTAAGCACAGCAAACAAAAATCTCATCTGGCTCCTCACTACCTCACCTCCAATCTCTCTCACAGACATTTCAATTTATGACCCCCATTAATACCCAACTACTTGAGGTTCATTGCAAAACATATTCATACCTTTGCTCATACTATTTCCTCCCTGAAACATTCTATGCACCATTTTTTAAAGTGAAAGAGTCCAATTAGAGTTAAGAAAGACTTTAATAAGGTGGCCAATAAAATATAAAAACTGAGTAACTTGTTTTCATACCAAAAAATTAAAAAAAATAGAAAATAGACTTCAAATTTCAAAATACAAAGATAAAAAGCTATAAACTTACAAAAAGTATACTACATAAACATGAAAATACTCAATTCTTCTGAAGTTCATTTAAAAGACCTGACTAATGATTACTTCTGAAAAGTGAAATTATGGACTTCTATTTCTTGCTTTTTTTCTCTGTACTTACTATAAACAAGTACTACACATGCAATAAGAGAGAACTGTAAGTTGTATTTTTTAAACATCTGTACAGACTGAACATAACTTGTTAGATAGGAATACATACTATAAAGTTATATATACATATACCTACATACACATACATGTAGCCAAATTGTGAAAGGCCTTCAATGTCAGTTCAGGAAACTTGAGGCCTTATTTTGTCCAATGAGCTATATTTTATAAATAATATTTTAAGTTAGAGTATAGGAAAGACTAGAGGGATTAAAGCCTAGATGTAAGGAAACCAATTATAAAGCTGTTATAATAGTACTGGCAGGAAATATTAAGAAACTCAACCATAGCGCTAGCAGCAGCAAACAGCAGAGGAGATAAGTTCAAGAAAAAAATATAAAGACCAAAGTGGAAACTCTTGGCAGTGAACTAGATGTGGTGGATTAAAGGGACAGAGCTGTTGAAAATTACATATTTCATATTCTGCAAAAGAGAATGGTGGTACAATATTTAAAAAGCAGAGGAGCAGGATAAAGAACTGGGGAAGGAAGCACTCTCCAGGGAAAAAGAGTGAAGATAATGGGCTCAGTTTTAGAAGTGAGAGGTGACAGTGGATCGTTCAGTAAGAAAGGTTCAACACAACACAGAAGTATAATCTAATGTACAAGAAACTGGGAAACTGAATTTGGATTCAGGACACACAGACTCTAATCATGGTTTTGATGTTTTCCAACTTGTGACTTGGAAATTAAAGTCTGATTTCTCCTGTAACATCAGTGTAGAAGGATGTTTTTACAATCTTACCAAGACCACCTGTATAGAGATAATCATATAGAGACCACCAACATAGAAAAGTTGAACCTAACTTAATCTGGGTAGGAAGCCTGGAACCCTGCCCACTTATCAACCTCTACCTCAGTGCCCTATCTCCAATGGCCCCTGAAATGCCCTACATAAAATCTTCAATTTCATGGAAACCAATGGACTTTTGTGAGTGGAGGTGGGGGGAGTGTTGAGAGAAACTGAATGGATAACTATTTCTGATCACCTTCAATTCTAGCACTTCAAGGGAAGAAGTAACACCTGAAGTCAGGTTAAGTGATTCAGAACAAAGAAAGAACTGATAAGTACACCCTTGTTTAACCAGGAAAATGTCACAGAAGTGGAAAGATCACAGTAAAGCCTCAGAAGAAAGTTACAGGAAATAAAAGCTCTTCTTGTGCATAAAACCAATAAAAGATCTCACCATGGATAAGTAGATTTGACTTCATAGAAATTAAAATTGTATACATCAAAACAAAAAGCTAAGGAAACTACTATAACAACTGCAGGGTTAATACTAACATTGAGCAAGTCATGAACTTATAAAAACACTGAAACAAACAAAACACCGATGAAGGACAAACTGAGGAAAAATGGCTAATGTACTTGTAGACAAATTACTGATATCACTACTGAAATACAAAACATTATTTCACTATTGTTTTAAACTGCACTCCTTTGAGCAATAGTGAAGTTAAGCATTCTTCCCTCAAGAACATATTTTAAGTGGTAATACTAGATAACAGCAAGGTAAAATGAGACTGACACCTTATATTTCTGGTGTTAGTTAACGTTAGGAAACTTGAAACTCATTCCATATAGTTGGGAACACTAAACAAAGATGTTCACCACCACTGCTACCATTTCACATAAGAAAGTAAAGGTCCTGGCCAATGCTAAAAGAAAAGAAGGGCAGGAGTGGAGGTAGAGAGAGGGAAAGAGGAGGGAAGCAAGGGAGAGGGAAAAAATAGGAAAGATACTAGAAAAATAGTGTCTACAGGCTTTAATAACTAAAGAGTTCAGCTGTACTGCCAAATACAAGGTAACACAAAATTTACATAATATTACCCTGTAATAGCCAAATAGAAAATAAACTAAATACCATTCACAATGACAAAAACCATATACCTAAACAGGATTTCTCAACCTCAGCATTACTGACATACTGAACTGGATCATTCTTTGCTGTGGGGCTGGCCTGTGCAACACAGGTTGTTTAGCAGCATCCCTGGCCT
Organism: Manis pentadactyla; assembly: GCF_030020395.1. Lineage (NCBI taxonomy): Eukaryota > Metazoa > Chordata > Mammalia > Pholidota > Manidae > Manis > Manis pentadactyla. Next base: position 67,692,230 of record NC_080019.1, on the reverse strand, counting down.
CTACTCACTAGATGCAATAACATCTCCCAAGTGGTGACACACAAAAATGTCTCCAGACAACGTCAAATGGTCTCTGGGGGTACAAAATTGCTAATGATTAAGAACTAGTGATCAAGAATAGTAAGTACAATGGAGAAACAAAAGAAAATCTAATTTTTAACAAATACATAGAAAATTTTGATCGATGAAGAGGCATTCCATGATTTTGGATGGTGCAAATTACAACATGATTTCTCACTCAAATGTATCAGTTCTATACAATTCCATTCCAAATACCAGATGGACTTTTTTTTCTTTACTTTGGTAACAGTAACCCACTTATAAAGCATTCACTGTATACCAGCCATGATTTTAACACTACATACATTCACAGATTTAATCCTCACAACAAAGGCAAAAAGTTTCTCTTAACAATATTTTACAAATTACAAAACTGAAGCATACAGTAAAGTCCAGGTTCACACAATTACTAAACAAATTCAATCCCAAGATGATTGCATCCATAATACATAGTATTAACCAGTTCACTATCCTATATGGCAAACACTGCAAAGATACAATCCTGGAAAGATTAAAGAGAAATGCCTAGAAAACAATTACACTCGGAACCTACAGGTAACCTGCTAGGTGAAAAAAATTATGGCTACCTTTCTTACTAGTATTGGTAAGACTGACCACACCAGTATTAAGACTTCTCTGTAGTGGAAATACAGGAATCCTTATATACGCCAGAAGGGTACAACTATTCACAATAATAATCTGGTAGAATTTCGTGAGAAGGGTTATATGCATACCTAACCCAAGAATCCAAATCTTGAATATATCCATAAGGGAATATGTATGAGGATAATCTTTTTCAACACAGTCTGCAATAGCAGAGCTGAAGGAATCATGGTGTCCATCACTACGCTGGGGTTAGGGTTAAGTGAAACATGGCAGATATGCACTATGGAATACTAAGAAGCCATTAGAATCAAAGCACATGACAGGCATAGAGCCATATGAATAGATTTTTACAACACAATGATGAGTGGGGATAAAAGACCAAAGTGATGTCAATTTTACTTTTATGTTTGACTTGAAAAAAACCCACACCAGATAACAATATACACAGTACATAGAGGAATGCATCCATATAAATATATAGTGTTAAGCATGTTAAATGAATGCTCATGGTAGAGGAAAAAGAGTGGATAATGTACATACAAGGAAATAAATAAAATGAAAGCACGACCTTGAATGAGTCAGTAATTACTGTATGCCATTAAATGATGATAGGATTAATTCAGCCTTCTGCACTTGAGGTCCAAAAAGTAAATTTAAAATAATTTCAAAGTTAAATAAATTAAAAATTCTCCTAGAACATAACTAACACCTATGGAGACCTTTAAAATGTCAATAATCTTTGATGCAGTAATTTCTATTCTACAAATGTAAAATAAAAAGTAAATGTAAATATATTCACATGTAGTAAAAGTGTTCAACCACCTAGAACCATTTATAATAGAAGAGGAAAAAAAAAACTGGAAACCACTTAATGACCTATAAATGGAGAGCAGTTACATGTGAATTATTTTTAAATACCATTAAAAACAATGTGAAAAATTAAACACGCAATGTTTATGAAATAGCAAGAAGGAAACCATATAAAGGACAACCTCTACCGTATGTTTTATATACACTCATGTGCACAGAAAAAGACTGAAAAGAGAATGCACAAAAATGGTATTAAGGCAATCTGTGAGATTCATATATGACTTTTTGTGTTTTTCTATTTCCTGGTATTAAATATAAAATGGGGTGCTATCAGTAATTACATTAGGTAACAGCATAACACAGTACTACCAGAACTGCCTCAGGAAGACCACGACCTATGGTCACCAGGTCACACAGAAACTATCATTTAAAAACAAAATGATTTTTAAAAATATTTCCAAAGGTCATACTGATGGTGGACTTACAGACTTTAGTGTTTAGAAGGTTGTTTATCAAAACTTCTAAAGTGTTTTGTCTAAAAAGTAATGAGGGAACTCAACATTTCTATTTAGTTCATTATGAAAAGTTTTTCTTTAATATTCTGAAGTATTTCCTTAATAAAGTAAATAATAAATCAAAGGTAATTTAGGGTGTTAGTGCTAATTAATTTTTTAATCCCTAGTTATTTTTGCTAGCAAACTCAGAAAGTCTAATGTAACAGTATATAACAACATAGCTATAACTTATTTAGTGTATTAATATCAACACTATCACCAAAATGATTTTTTAAACCCTTAAAAAAGTAGAAACAGCAGGAATTTAAAATAAGCTACATGTCTTAACCCTACTCCCTACCCTTGTTGAACTAATCAACTGAAGTTGCTTTACAAAGTGAAATAATTTTTAAGATGATAACATTATTTTAATACAATTTATTTGAATTTTAAATTCTGTAATTATAGTTTAATTACATTTAGTATTAGTTTTTTGCCAAAATTAGTAAAATCACCCTCATTACAGCACTACTTTACAAAAGAGGTGTTAAGTAAATACTGATGAAAACTCCATTATTTAAAAGCAGATATTACTGTGCCATTTTGCAGGGCTCCATTAATTTTTATTATGGCAGTTCTTAATTAGATTTTATTTTACTTACTCCACAGCCTCAAAATCCAAAGTACACACCACCACCTCCCTTTTCATACCATTCACATACCTATAAGAGAGGGAAGTTTATAGGACCACTTTAATAATTGAAGTGAGAGCAAACTCTGTCGTAGCCAGAGTAAATTTAGACATTCCTGGTTTTTACCATTCTTTTTAACACTGCACAACTAAAACCATCCCATGCCTCAATCTACTCTTCTGAGGCAAGTGTTACAGAAGTACAATACAGAATGCAACTGTTAGCTTTAAACAACAGTAAAATGAAGAAAAGTGATAGCAGACACTTCTAACCTTTTTAAACGGTTTGTGAAATTATTTTTTCCAAAAATTTGTCCTGTTTTACTTTCATTATTTATAAAACAACTTCAATACAATTGTGTAGCGCTAATATGTTACAATTTTATGTGCTGTTCTGTTAAACTTCAAGAGGTTTTAGAGGATTCCTTCAAAACCCTCTTTCATTTGCTCAATTCTCTTCAAGCATATTAGACTCCATTAACAGCCAATCATGTAAGCTGAGCTGCAAGTGACCCAAGAGTTGCCATAGCAACAGCTGCTTTCTGAAATACGTGTTATGCATTTTAAAAGCTCTCACAGAGAGGATACCACATCTATCAATTAACAACCAAAGCTCAACACAGCACATTACCCAAATGAAACAAAACACTCCACTACTTACCAGGGCAACTGCTAGCACTTCTTAACAAAAGGGATACTTGATATTCTTGAACCAAATGCTTTATACTTTGTAAATTTAAAAATCAAGCCTTTAATTAATACCACAGAATAGCTGAACACCATGTTTAGTAATGCGAAAAACTGATACAGTAAAGGAAAGAATAATGAGGACTACATTTAGCAATGGACCATCAAGGGTAATGAATGAACATATGCTACAATAAACTGCCAGATTTTCATGATTTTATTAATGAAAAAGCTGGCCCGAAATGTGGCAGACAAAAATGTTTATCAACACACATATGGCGTCTGTGTACATGTGTTTGTGTGTCAAACACACTTCACATAATCAAAAGATGTGCCAGAAAATATTAAATACAGAAGGTATTTTACTGTTTAAGAAAAATTATTGTTTTGACAATTGATAAGATGCAGGCATCTCTTCATAGACTATCCTCGGGAAATCACTTCTCCTATAGAGATACACAGCAGGCAGGGTTAACCAGAAAAGTTATCTGAACTGTGTGCAATTCTGCAATAAGAAACTTTCAAAAACAAGCTTCATGACAATGATTAAAGGGGGGAAAAAACAGTAAACAAAACTTAGCAGTCAGGAAAAAATCTATTTCTAAAACTACTCAAACTTCTAATTGAATATTTATTAGGAAAAAATGGTACCAACAGGATAACTAGATAAAAGATACTAAAATGACTAATAATCATACTCTGATACTCAAACTGCAAAAAGAAAAATATTTTTACTAACGTATTTTAAAAAAGAAATTACAATGTGCCATATATTCTGTTTCATACATATTTTAATTTTAAATTTTGTACAACTTCAAAGGATTAAGAAATGGGGACCAACCACTGTTAACTACTATAGTGTAAATTCAGAAAACAAGGTACAATAAGGATGAAGGACAAAGTGTTTTAATGACCTTCAAATGAGAAAACGAGCAACAAGTCACCACATAATGACTAGGTGTGGCACCAGTCACATCATAACAACCCTAAACTGCCCAATGATTGAAGTAATATATTAATGAAGTGTTCATTAACTAGATAATCCTTTGTCCCAAATGCCAAGCAGTGGAAAACACTCTATTTCCTTCCAATAAAAACTTATTCCTTTACTTCAACCCTGTATTCCTTATTATTTACAAATTCTGAACAAAATCAAACACTGAATTCAAAATCTTAGCAGAATACTGATACTACTAAGAGTTAAGCATCTCTAAGCAATTTATATGTATTAATTCATTTGATTTTCACAATATCCCTTATTACCTCCATTTTACAGATGGTGAAACTGAGGACAGAAAAGTTAAGTAACTTACCCAAAGCCACATAGCCAGTAAACTGTGGAATCAATGTTCTAACCCAGTGTGGCTTTATACTCCTTACCCTAAACGTTTATCCACAAAGCCCATGGCGAATACAGTTTGCAATATTTAACCCTTCATACTAACAAACTGGTGTTTTTCTAGTCACCTTTCACTTTCTCTCCTTAGTTTAGGTAACTTATTTTTAGCTGTGCCAATTTCCCAGCTTAGTAATTCCAGCAAGGCAAAAGTCAAGATTTTTTTAAATAAACATCAAGCAGGTTGAAAGCAAAACAAAAAAAAAAAGGAGCAAGTGGTTCAACCTTGAGGCCAAAAAAAAAAAAAACTGTTTAAGAGGAAAAAAACATATGCTTTCTTTTTAAGCAAAAGGACGTATGTATGGATGAATATGGTTATGATACAAATAACAGTTCTTAAATGCTCACCACATGCCAAGCAGTCGTAAAAGCATTCTTTACATGCCATAACATTTAATTCTCACACCAGCCCTATGAAGTAGATACTGCTACAGAATAAGCAAACAGGTATAGAGAAATGAGGTAATTTGCCCAAAGGCAAACAGCTAATAAGAACTGTAATTCAAAAACCTCTGAAAGCATCAACAGAGACAGCCTCACTTAACCATGACCCAACCAATTAGCACCGGTAAAAGGGGAATTAAATATTTTACAGGTAAGTAGATTAAGTCACACAGATAGTCAACATGCTACAATCATTCCTAAAAATAATCATAAAAATAATAAACTTAAAATATCAAAATATAACACTTTAGGACTGTTAAATAAACTATAGGACTTCCAACCCAAGATGACAGGCTAAGTAAGCACACAAATGTGCCTTCTCCCACTCCTGGTCTTCAGGTAATGACAGTTGTTTTGTTTTCTTTTAAAACAAACTCAGAAGAAAATAAATCAAATCAGAAAGTATGAGACGAAAGGCTCAGAAATTTTAGTGACGCCTTGAAATTATAAAACAAATGAGATCAGATTAAGAAAAATTGAGCAAAGGAAACTAACCAAGATAATAGTTTTGATCTTCCCAATAAAGCAAAAAAGAAGCTCCAAGCTTAAAATACAAAACTAGAGGTGGGAGTGGGTTAGCATCTAGGCTATGTTGGTAAATCCGTAATTAAAGAACTTCGTTTCAAATGATTCAGTCAACTAGGACTCTCCTCCTCTTCCTGTTTAAAGAGAAAGATCTGAGAGCAATGGCTAGCAGACTCAAGATTAAGCCCAGGTACTACCCAAAAGTATTCTTCAAACTTTTTCAAATTACTTTTTTGAAATAATTTTGGTGGGTGACAACTAGCAATCTTTAATGATCTAGAATAAATAAAACAGGAAAGAAAAAGTGAGTATATAACTGCTCCATGAAACTTTTGCTCAGTTACATATTTATAAATTCATACACTTGTGTGCACTAAGTTGCAACATAAAACATTTTACAATGTGGGTGACAGGTTTTAAAGTTAGAAAGCTAATGTTCTAAAAAAAACTGTGCAGGTCTGTGGAGAGCTCTTAAAGTGGGTGTTGAGGCCTGAAAGAAAAGGAGAGCAACAAGTACTTGAGACACTAAAGCCTCCACTCCCCAGATAAACCAAGATCAGTGTGGCAACTGCAGGTACCTAACAGCCTACCTGTCCTCAACCATATGCCTTAGAGCACTATTTCCCCACTTTTCTTTCCATTATCAACCACAAAGGAGCTTTTTTAGACATTTCCCCTACTAACAGTCCCTCCATGAAATTTTAGTACCACAATACACTGTTTTATCTCTCTGTATACTCTATGTACATCTGTGGTTTATACATAAAAGGGCAATCTTTCTTTAACACCAAAACCAATTCTTACTCCTTTAAGAGTATATGTCTTAGGGTAAATAAAGAAGCCTACCACATGCTAACCTCGGGAGAGACCTATGAATGAAACAGACCAGCAGCAGAGAACCCCACTCCATTATTGTTCTCTCACCCTAACCTGACCAACTTAATCCTTCTTTCATGAATATGGACAGACAACCAAGAATTACCGAATCTGAGGAGAAACAAAAAAATGAAAAAACAAACAACAAAAATAACCAAAGACAGAGCACAGATGAAGCCCAGAGGGTAAAGATGCAAACCACAGAGAATTATTCCCAGGCCTTAATATCTAGTGGTGGTACCCAGCTGGCTTTTGAAATTACTTGGGTCTTGTGACTCCTGTTTTCTCTTTTCTCCCTTTTGAACTGAGATCTCTGTGACTAGCATCCTGAAGCTATCCTACCATTGTATTTTTGGAGGAAATCATTTGTTTCTTTAGTTTCAGAGGTCAACAGATAGAAAGCTTCAGCCAAACCTGACTTAAATAAGAGGTATGGGACTTCTGAGATTTTGAGATTTAGAAGAGCCTTTGGACTTGGAACTGATACCATAAAAGGATGAGAACTCTGGGGACCTTGCAATAGGGTGAATACATTTTGTATATGAGATGGATACAGGGATCACAGAGGCCAGAGGGAGGGCTGTGGTAGGCAAGATTTTGGCCCCCTGTGATTTTCATAGCCTGCTCTTATTCTTCTGTATCTCACTACATAGCAAACGAATTAGGAACTTGAATGGGGAGATTATCACCCATTACAGAAGTAATGACACAGTCCCTTTAGAGTAAAAGAGGAAGGCAGTAGATTAGGAAGATTTGAAGCTTGAAAGGAACTTTGCCATTCATTGCCAGTTCTGAGATGAGGGGACCATAAACCAAGGGATGTGAGTGACCTCCAGAAACTAACACTGATTCACCTCCCCTACTTTTCCTCAGCAAGGAAAAGGAACCTCGGTCCCACAACCGCTTGGAAATCAATTCGGCCAACAATCTGAATGGTCAAGGATAACAGTTTCTCTTCTAAAGCCTCCAAAAGAAAAACAGCCCTGCCAAAAGATTCTGGCCTTGTAAGACTCTTACAAAAGGACTCAGCCTAGCCACTGAATTTCTGAGCTATGAAAACTACAAGATGCTAAGTCTTGTTATTTGTTAGAATGGAATAAAATGCTAACATAAGAACTGTTATAAGAACTGTACAGACCAGATGTCTTAAGTGCAGAATACCTAAGGCACTTGCTCAGAATCATATTACCAGTAACTGCTAATGCTAGGATTCAACCTCCAGTAGAGTGGCTTGTGTTCCTACCACTGAAAAAGACAACATAAGCAGCAAGGAACAGAGACAGCTGAGCATCTAGAATGATACTTGAAGTATTTTCTCAGCAGAGCTAAGATACAGAGAATTACATTTCTCCTTTATAGTTTCAATCAAATCACCTTGCGCAGAACTAAATTATATTTATTTCTGTAATTACATAAAGCAATTTAAAGAACAATCTAAATTAAAATATATAATTAAATATAAACAAAGCCTTGACAAGGTAAATAACATCACTAGTTAAAAATTGAAATATCGTGAAGGGAAGTATTTTTAAAAGTTAGATATACTAAACCTCTTTTCTTTCAGAACAGTAAGATAATAGATACCACCTAAAGTCAGTAATTCAAAAAATAATGATACAAGTGAGAATATGACATAGGTATAATGACAAGTATGTGAAGATGCTTTTCTCAATGTTTGAAGAAGGGGTGGATATTTTACTTTCTTTTGTGTGTATCTCTGCCTTCTTAAAACCATGGACATGTATTATATCTACAATTCCTTAAAACATTTATTTTTTTTTAAATTTTTAACGCATACAGCAGGATGTGTGTCAGGCTTCTTTCTGAGAAGCCAACCCAAGATGGAGATAGAAGTGTAAGAAATTCATTATGAGAATACCTATGAAGACTGAAGGGAAGAAGGAGCATAGAAAGCCTTCAGGGTGATATACGGATCTGATACTGTATAAACCTCAAGCCAGCGCAGGGCTGGTCTGCTGGCCCAAGGGGAAGCTCAAAGTGCGAAGACTACCCTTACAGAAGTCCCATGTTGGGATGAAATGGATAAACCTTAGTATCCTGCTATGCTCAGTTACTGGCAGGGAGTTGCCCGGGAGAATGTTGCCATGGCCGACTGCTGCAGCAAATGGGGATGTAATATACAGCATGGTGACTATATAGTCGACCTTTGAACAATGCAGGCGTTAGATGCACTGACCCCCATCCTGCACAGTCAAAAACCCATGTGTAACTTTAGCCTCCTCCAAAATTTAACTACTAATAGGCTACTGTTGACCAAAAGCCTTAAAGTCGATTAACATACTTTTATATGTGTATTATATTTATTTTATATGTATTATATATATGTTATATAAAAGCTGTATTCTTATAGTAATGATGAATATTTTTCAAATAGGCACACATCTCCAAAAAATTTTCAAATACATTCATTGAAAAGAACCAACATATAAATGGACTAAGAGACCTGGGCTGCTCAAGGTCCAACAGTAATAATCTTGCACTGTATGCTTGAGAGTTGCTGAGAGTACATCTTGTAAGTTCTCATCAAGGGAAAAAATTTATCATTATGTGTGGTGACGGATGTTAACCAGACCTTTTCTGATCATTTTGTAATATATACAAATATTGAATCATTATGTTGTATACCTGAAACTAACAATGTTGTAATGTCAATTATATCTCAATTTAAAAAAGAGGACACTAATTTAAAAAGTATCTTTGTGGTGATTGGTGTTTTCACAGGTGTACATTTATGTCAAAACTTAACTGTACACTTTAAATATGTATACTGTTGTATGTCAATTCTAATTCAATAAAGTTGTTAAAGCTAAGAAGAGTCTTGAATAGCTAGTTCCTTCTTTCCTTTTTCATAAATAAAATGCTACAGACACCTCTAAAATGTATATAACTGTAAAAGAAAAAACTGAGTGAACTAGGGAAAACTACTTAAATATAACTGAGACTATGAAACCAACAACAAATATACTTTTAAACTGTGAAACACTAAAGACAATAATTTAAAAAAGGACCTAGACAGGAAAGCTCATTGTGGCAGAAACTTTCTTAGCCAAATCTCATTCCCTACTACCATCTTTTATCTTTTCCCCAACCAACTTCCAGCCAATAGTGACCATTTAACGTGGTCCAGCCACTGAGATGTGAAGACTGCTTTGGAGTTCCTGCCACAGTCATTGCTGCTTCCCCTTCCTCTATCTTCCAGCGCTTGGAGCCATAATAGCCATATGAAAACGTGAGAGAGAGGCCAAGAATTAACTATGAAGGTATCTGTTCTGACATCACCGTACCAGTCAATTAATGCCAGCAATTAAGGAAAATAAAGTTCAACTTTATCAACCCAGTGCAGTCTGGTTTTCTGTTATCTAATGCCAAATTCAATGTTAAATGATAACAATTATAGTCACCAATTCTTTTTAAATGGAGATATAATTCACATACCATAAAATTCACCCTATTAATGTATAGAATTCAGGAGTTTTTAGTTTACTCACAAGGTGAATCTACCTAATTCTACTAATTCCAGAACATTTTAATCATTCCAAAAAGCTACTCCATACCCATTAGCAGTAACTCCCTATTTCCCATCAGTAGCCCCAGATAATCACTTACCTACTGTCTCTCTGAATTTACCTATTTTTTTCTCAACATTTTATATAAATGGAATCATACACTATATGAACTTTGGGTTTGGCTTCTTTCACTTGGCATAATGTTTTCAAGATTCATCCATGTTATAGCATGAATTAATACTGCATTCCTTTTTATGGGTAAATAATATTTCACTGTATGAATATACATTTATACATTCATCAGTGACTGAAAAAGAAAGCAATATTGTGTGGAGAAACAATAATCTTAGAAATGGAAGATTAAAATGTTCTCATTACAATATCAACAAGATCTATATAATGCTTTTGAATGAATTAAATAATATGGCACTAATATGAAGAAACTATACATTCTTATTAAAACGCATAAACACTATCATATATTTGGAGAGCACTATCATGTGTCAGTTGTTCCCTTTATTAATTAATAAATTGCATGTTATTCCAATTAGAATCCAAAGGGCCTTTATTATATTTTTAGGGAAGAAATTATCATGTTTATATATAAGAATTAATGCTGTGGACCAGCTAAAGATGAAGAAGAGGAGTTAAGTTGGAACCTGATTCAAATATCAAAACAGATTGTCAAAGAAAACAACTCAATATAGTATTGATATAGAAACAGAATAATATATCAATAAAATAGATGAGGAAAACAGCACCAAATAAATGAAAAAGTTGAATAAAAACAAGGGCAATCACTTAAGTCAGTGGGAAATGGGATGACCTGTTTTTTTTTGAAAAGTGCTGGTAATCTTCTGAAAGAACTGGGTGCCCTAATGTAAGACATACAAAAAAAAAAATTCAAGTTGAACACAAACTGTAAAAAATAAAAGCATTAAAATCTGTGGGTAAAGAATCTGGGCAACAACTTATTAACAACTCAAAATTAAAAAGCATAAAATAATTAAAAGTTTTTGTACCTAAGGACAAATAAGGACAACTGCAACACAGGTAACAAAGTACTGATGCTTTAACACACACTGAGTTCTTGTGATTTAAAAGATAAACAAGCCAAATAGAATTTGGGCAAAGGATATCAAAAGAAAAATTCACAAAAGAGCAAAACCAAGTATCCACAAACATAAGATGCTCAAACTCATTAGTATTCAGGGAAATTCAAATTGAAATTAAGAGTGAGATATAACATTATAACTATTAGGCTGGCAAGTATCTAAAAAGCTAGAGCCCAATTCCTGACACAGATATAGGAGAAAGAGTATTCTCAGACAGTGCTACTGGAAAATTTTCATGGAAAGCAATTTGGCAACACCTACTGAAATAAAAATTCTGAAAACCCTTTAACCCAGCTATTTTATCTCTGGGAATCTACCCCCACAGAAATAAAAGCACCTGGAAGCGAGAAGATATTTTTCAAAGATGCAATTCTGTTTAAAATGACAAAAAACAGAATCAAAGAATGTTCCCATAAATGTGGAAATAGTAAAATTTTACACAACACAACATGAAGCATTCGTTATGGATCATGACAATAATGAATTAGTTATGCATTAGATAGATAGCAGAGTTATATCTGAGATGGGAAATTTCTCAGAGGTATTATTACTGAAAACAAAATGCTTCAGGAATGTATATATATCATTTTTTAAACTTATTACAAAAGCCTATGTAATTGGAAACATAAGAATCTGTATAAGATTATATGAATAAAGAGATAAGTATAAAGCAATATATAATACTATGCTCTTTACACAGATTTAGGATGGAATGGGAGTGTTCTCATGCAGTGGGAGGATGAAGCTGAGAGCCGAGCCAAGCCAAAAAGAGATACAAGGATGAAAGAATTGAACTTATATATAATAAACTAAATTAAGCATTGACTGTAACAAAGACACACAAAAAATTAATGAGTGGTTAAAATATATAAATATGGAACATGAATATTAACTAGCTAAAAATTATAATGGAGAAAGTAAAACCTTTTAAAGTTGTGATTATTATCTTAGAATTATAGTTCAGAATACTATAAATGACAATTTACCTATGTCCTAGTTACAGAATATATCTTTAATATTAAAACTGAAAACTATTAAATTCACCAGTATTTAATTGTATGATTTAAAATTAAGTGAGCACATATGAAATTAAGCACTTATACTATAGATCTGCCTATAGCCTTCGGAACACAATATATACTCCCCTAACTCAGGTATAATCCAACCAAGGCAGTAGGTAAGCATTATTTATAAGTAAGAAGGTAACAATAAGAGATCTTAAGAAATGAAATACTAGGTGACATTAACACTCCATCTAAGAAAGGAACATAGTACCTGCCATTTATTTACTAAGATTGGCATTATATAAACAAAAATAATTTTATTTTTTTTAATGTTTCAAGACAAGACACTAGCAAATTGAACTCAATAGCACAATAAAAGAATTCCAAACCATAACTAAATGGAATTTATTCCTAGAAAGCAAAGATAGTTCAACATATTAACATCAATCAACAGAATATACCACATTACAATGGAATATTATTCAGCCATAAAAAAGAAAAGAAATCCTCCCATTTGCAACAACATGGATGGATCTAGAGGATATTATGCTCAGTGAAATATGCCAGGTGAAGAAAGACAAGTACCAAATAATTTCACTCATTTGTGGAGTATAAAAACAGAGAAAAACAGAAGAAACAAAATAGTAGACTCACAGACACTGAGAAGGAACTAGTGGTTACCAAAGGGGAGGAGTTGAAGAGGGTGGGTGGGGAGGAGGAAAGGCATTAAGGGACACTATAATTCGAAATCACAATATAGGTAGGTCACAGGGAAGGTAGTACAGCACACAGAAGACAATTAATGACTTTAACATCTTACACTGATAGACAGTGATCACAAGGGAGAGGGTAAGGACTTGATAATATGGGTGAATGCTGAAACCACTGTGTTGTTTACCTGACACCATCGTTAGATTGTGTATTAATGAAACTTAAAAAAAATTTTTTTAAATACAAGAATAGACATTAGGCTTTTGAAAAGGGAAAAATTACATCATCATATCAACTGATTCAGAAAACACATTTAATAAAATTCAACACCCTTCCCATGATTAGAAACACTGAACAAACTAGGAACAGATGGAAATGACCTCAACATAATAAAGGACATATACGAAAAACCCACAGCTAACATCACAATTAATAGTAAAGACTGAAAGTTTGTCTCTACAATCTGGAAGGAATTAATGACTACTTTCACCTCTTCTATTCTACTGAATGCCATAGCAATTAGGAAGAAAAAGAAAAAAATGGCATCCAAATTGGAAACAAAGTAAAACTGTTTGTAGATGGTACACTGTATGTAGAAAAAACTAAAAATTCCACACAAAGAAACTTTTAGTACTAATAAAACAAATGTAGCAGTCTCATAACACAAAATCAACAACACACTTATCAGTTGCTTCTATACACTAAATATGAACAATCTGAAAATGAAAGAAAACAATTCCATTTATAGTATCATCAAAAAGAATTAAATACTTAATATAAATGTAACAAAGGAAGCAGAAATCTTTACACTAAAAGCACAAGTGTTCCTGGATTAATGAATGACTCTATAACATCTTACTACACTGACAAATGACCACAACAGAGGGGGTGAGGACTTGATAATATGGTGAATGTTGACACCACTGTGTTGTTTCTGTGAAACCATCATAAGATCGCAAATCAATGATACTTCAATTTTAAAAAAAGCACAAATGGAAGGAATGAGGGAGGGGCGGAAGATGGCGGTGTGAGTAGAGCAGCGGAAATCTCCCCCCAAAACCACATATATCTATGAAAATATAACAAAGACAACCCTTCCTAGAATAAAGACCAGAGGACACAGGACAATATCCAGACCACATCCGCACCTGAGAGAACCCAGCGCTTCGTGAAGGGGGAAAGATACAAGCCCTGGCCCCGCGGGAGCCGAGCGCCCCTCCCCCCAACTCCCGGCGGGAGAAGAGCAGGCAGAGCGGGAGGGAGACGGAGCACAGGACTGCCGAACACCCAGCCCCAGCCATCCGGGCCAGAGTGCAGACACACTACGTGCCAAGGGGGCCCTGGATGCTAGGGAAACAGGGCAGCAAGAACAGTGAGCAAGCACCGGAGGCCGGGTGCTAGAGGACATAAGAAAAGCGCGCGACCTTTTTTTTTTTTTTCTGTTTTGTTTTGGCAAGCGCTTTTTGGAAGTCTTAAAGGGATAAGGCCCCCAAAACTAGGGAAACAGGGCAGCAAGAACAGTGAGCGGGCACCGGTGGCCTGGCGCCGGAGGACACCAGAAAAACGCATGAACATTTTCTTTTTCTTTCTTTTTTTTTTTTTTTTTCTGTTTTGTTCTGGCGAGCGCTTTTTGGATGTCTTAAAGGGATAGGGCCCCCAATACTAGGGAAACAGGGCAGCAAGAACAGTGAGCGGGCACCGGTGGCCTGGCGCCGGAGGACACCAGAAAAACGCGTGAACATTTTCTTTTTCTTTCTTTTTCTTTTTTTTTTTTTTGCTGTTTTGTTCTGGCGAGTGCTTTTTGGAAGTCTTAAAGGGATAGGGCCCCCAATACTAGGGAAACAGGGCAGCAAGACCGGTGAGCAGATGCCTGAGGCTGGCGCCGGAGAATAAAGAAAAATGAGCGGCCACTTTTTTGTGTGTGTGTGGTCGTTGTTTTGTTTTGGTGGGTACTTTTTGGAAGTCTTAAAGGGGCAGGGTGGGACACTTAATTCAGAGGTAGGGAATCCAGGGATCTCTGGGCACCCTAACCCCTGGGCAGCAGGGAGCAGGGAGGCCCTTTACGGAGATAAATAGCCTCCAGGACGCTCCCCCTCCAACACGACTCCACCACTTTGCAGCAGAGGCCTGAACCAGGCCACACCCACAGCAACAGTGGAGATAAAATCCATAGCAGCCTGGCAGGAAGCAGAAACCCTGCCTGCGTGCAGCTGCCCAGCACAAGCCACTAGAGGTCGCTGTTCTCCCAGGAGAGGAGGGCCACAAACCAACAAGAAGAGAAGTTCTTCCAGCCGTCACTCGTCCCAGTTCTGCAAACTATTCCTATCACCATGAAAAGGCAAAGCTACACGCAGACAAAGATCACAGAGACAACACCAGAGAAGGAGACAGACCTAACCAGTCTTCCTGACAAAGAATTCAAAATAAGAATCATAAACATGCTGACAGAGATGCAGAGTAATACACAAGAGAAACGGGATGAAGTCCGGAGGGAGATCACAGACGCCAGAAAGGAGATCGCAGAAATGAAACAAACTCTGGAAGGGTTTATAAGCAGAATGGATAGGATGCAAGAGGCCATTGATGGAATTGAAACCAGAGAACAGGAACGCATAGAAGCTGACATAGAGAGAGACAAAAGGATCTCCAGGAATGAAACAATGTTAAGAGAACTGTGTGACCAATCCAAAAGGAACAATATCCGTATTATAGGGGTTCCAGAAGAAGAAGAGAGAGGAAAAGAGATGGAAAGTATCTGAGAAGAAATAATTGCTGAAAACTTCCCCAAACTGGGGGAATAAATAATAGAACAGACCACGGAAATACACAGAACCCCCAACAGAAAGGATCCAAGGAGGACAACACCAAGACACGTAATAATTAAAATGGCAAAGATCAAGGACAAGGAAAGAGTTTTAAAGGCAGCTAGAGAGAAAAAGGTCACCTATAAAGGAAAACCCATCAGGTTAACATCAGACTTCTCGACAGAAACCCTACAGGCCAGAAGAGAATGGCATGATATATTTAATACAATGAAACAGAAGGGCCTTGAACCAAGGATACTGTATCCAGCACGACTATCATTCAAATATGACGGTGGGATTAAACAATTCCCAGACAAACAAAAGCTGAGGGAATTTGCTTTCCACAAACCACCCCTACAGAACATCTTACAGGGACTGCTCTAGATGGGAGCACTCCTAGAAAGAGCAGAGCACAAAACACCCAACATATGAAGAATCGAGAAGGAGGAATAAGAAGGGAGAGCAGAAAAGAATCTCCAGACAGTGTATATAACAGCTCAATAAGCGAGCTAAGTTAGGCAGTAAGATACTAAAGAGGCTAACCTTGAACCTTTGGTAACCACGAATTTAAAGCCTGCAATGGCAATAAGTACATATCTTTCAATAGTCACCCTAAATGTTAATGGGCTGAATGCACCAATCAAAAGACACAGAGTAATAGAATGGATAAAAAAGCAAGACCCATCTATATGCTGCTTACAAGAAACTCACCTCAAACCCAAAGACATGTATAGACTAAAAGTCAAGGGATGGAAAAACATATTTCAAGCAAACAACACTGAGAAGAAAGCAGGGGTTGCAGTACTAATATCAGACAAAATAGACTTCAAAACAAAGAAAGTAACAACAGATAAAGAAGGACACTACATAATGATAAAGGGCTCCGTCCAACAAGAGGATACAACCATTCTAAATATATATGCACCCAACACAGGAGCACCAGCATATGTGAAACAAATACTAACAGAACTAAAGGGGGAAATAGACTGCAATGCATTCATTCTAGGAGACTTCAACACACCACTCACCCCAAAGGATAGATCCACTGGGCAGAAAATAAGTAAGGACACGGAAGCACTGAACAACACAGTAGAGCAGATGGACCTAATAGACATCTATAGAACTCTACATCCAAAAGCAACAGGATATACATTCTTCTCAAGTGCACATGGAACATTCTCCAGAATAGACCACATACTAGGCCACAAAAAGAGCCTCAGAAAATTCCAAAAGATTGAAATCCTACCAACCAACTTTTCAGACCACAAAGGCATAAAACTAGAAATAAACTGTACAAAGAAAGCAAAGAGGCTCACAAACACATGGAGGCTTAACAACACGCTCCTAAATAATCAATGGATCAATGACCAAATCAAAATGGAGATCCAGCAATATATGGAAACAAATGACAACAACAACACTAAGCCCCAACTTCTGTGGGACAAAGCAAAAGCAGTCTTAAGAGGAAAGTATATAGCAAT
This sequence comes from Manis pentadactyla, assembly GCF_030020395.1. Taxonomy (NCBI): domain Eukaryota; kingdom Metazoa; phylum Chordata; class Mammalia; order Pholidota; family Manidae; genus Manis; species Manis pentadactyla. The sequence goes on along the minus strand of NC_080019.1, from coordinate 67,674,999 downwards.
CCAAGCATATTTAAAAAAGGAAGAACAATCCCAAGTGAATGGTCTAATGTCACAATTATCGAAATTGGAAAAAGAACAGATGAGGCCTAAGGTCAGCAGAAGGAGGGACATAATAAAGATCAGAGAAGAAATAAATAAAATTGAGAAGAATAAAACAACAGCAAAAATCAATGAAACCAAGAGCTGGTTCTTTGAGAAAATAAACAAAATAGATAAGCCTCTAGCCAGACTTATTAAGAAGAAAAGACAGTCAACACAAATCAACAGTATGAGAAATGAGAAAGGAAAAATCACGACGGACCACACAGAAATACAAAGTATTATTAGAGAATACTATGAAAACCTATATGCTAACAAGCTGGGAAACCTAGGAAAAATGGACAAATTCCTAGAAAAATACAACCTTCCACGATTGACCCAGAAAGAAACAGAAAATCTAAACAGACCAATTACCAGCAACGAAATTGAAGCGGTAATAAAAAAAATACGAAAAAACAAAACCCCACGGCCAGAAGGATTTACCTCGGAATTTTATCAGACATACAGGGAAGACATAATACCCATTCTCCTTAAAGTTTACCACAAAACAGAGGGGGGGGGGGATACTCCCAAACTCATTCTATGAAGCTAACATCACCCTAATACCAAAACCAGGCAAAGACGCAACCAAAAAAGAAAACTACAGACCAGTATCCCTGATGAATGTAGATGCAAAAATACTCAACAAAATATGAGCAAACCGAATTCAAAAATACATCAAAAGGATCGTACACCATGACCAAGTGGGATTCATCCCAGGGATGCAAGGATGGCACAACATTCAAAAGTCCATCAACATCATCCACCACATCAACAAAAAGAAAGACAAAAACCACATGATCATCTCCATAGATGCTGAAAAAGCATTTGACAAAGTTCAACATCCATTCATGATAAAAACTCTCAGCAAAATGGGAATAGAGGGCAAGTACCTCAACATAATAAAGGCCATCTATGAGAAACCCACAGCCAACATTATATTGAACAGCGAGAAGCTGAAAGCATTTCCTCTGAGATCGGGAACTAGACAGGGATGCCCACTCTCTCCACTGTTATTTAACATAGTACTGGAGGTCCTAGCCACGGCAATCAGACAAAATAAAGAAATACAAGGAATCCAGATTGGTAAAGAAGAAGTTAAACTGTCACTATTTGCAGATGACATGATACTGTACATAAAAAACCCTAAAGACTCCACCCCAGAACTACTAGAACTGATATCGGAATACAGCAAAGTTGCAGGATACAAAATCAACACACAGAAATCTGTGGCTTTCCTATACACTAACAATGAACCAACAGAAAGAGAAATCAGGAAAACAACTCCATTCACAATTGTATCAAAAAAAATAAAATACCTAGGAATAAACCTAACCAAGGAAGTGAAAGACTTATACTCTGAAAACTACAAGTCACTCTTAAGAGAAATTAAAGGGGACACTAACAGATGGAAACTCATCCCATGCTCGTGGCTAGGAAGAATTAATATCGTCAAAATGGCCATCCTGCCCAAAGCAATATACAGATTTGATGCAATCCCTATGAAACTACCAGCAACATTCTTCAATGAACTGGAACAAATAATTCAAAAATTCATATGGAAACACCAAAGACCCCGAATAGCCAAAGCAATCCTGACAAAGAAGAATAAAGTAGGGGGGATCTCACTCCCCAACTTCAAGCTCTACTATAAAGCCATAGTAATCAAGACAATTTGGTACTGGCACAAGAGCAGAGCCACAGACCAATGGAACAGACTAGAGCAGACATTAACCCAGACATATATGGTCAATTAATATTTGATAAAGGAGCCATGGACATACAATGGCGAAATGACAGTCTCTTCAACAGATGGTGCTGGCAAAACTGGACAGCTACATGTAGGAGAATGAAACTGGACCATTGTCTAACCCCATATACAAAAGTAAACTCAAAATGGATCAAAGACCTGAATGTAAGCCATGAAACCATTAAACTCTTGGAAGAAAACATAGGCAAAAACCTCTTAGACATAAACATGAGTGACCTCTTCTTGAACATATCACCCCGGGCAAGGAAAACAACAGCAAAAATGAATAAGTGGGACTATATTAAGCTGAAAAGCTTCTGTACAGCAAAAGACACCATCAATAGAACAAAAAGGAACCCTACAGTATGGGAGAATATATTTGAAAATGACACATTCGATAAAGGCTTGACGTCCAGAATATATAAAGAGCTCACACGCCTCAACAAACAAAAAGCAAATAACCCAATTAAAAAATGGACAGAGGAACTGAACAGACAGTTCTCCAAAAAAGAAATACAGATGGCCAACAGACACATGAAAAGATGCTCCACATCGCTAATTATCAGAGAAATGCAAATTAAAACTACAATGAGGTATCACCTCACACCAGTAAGGATGGCTGCCATCCAAGAGACAAACAACAACAAATGCTGGCGAGGCTGTGGAGAAAGGGGAACCCTCCTACACTTCTGGTGGGAATGTAAGTTAGTTCAACCATTGTGGAAAGCAGTATGGAGGTACATCAAAATGCTCAAAACAGACCTACCATTTGACCCAGGAATTGCACTCCTAGGAATTTACCCTAAGAATGCAGCAATCAAGTATGAGAAAGATCAGTGCACCCCTATGTTTATCGCAGCACTATTTACAATAGCCAAGAATTGGAAGCAACCTAAATGTCCATCGATAGATGAATGGATAAAGAAGATGTGATACATATACACAATGGAATACTACTCAGCCATAAGAAAAGGGCAAATCCAACCATTTGCAGCAACATGGATGGAGCTGGAGGGTATTATGCTCAGTAAAACAAGCCAAGCGGAGAAAGAGAAATACCAAATGATTTCACTGATCTGTGGAATATAAGAACAAAGGAAAAACTGAAGGAACAAAACAGCACCAGAATCACAGAACTCAAGAATAGACTAACAGGTACCAAAGGGAAAGGGACTGGGGAGGGTGGGTGGGTAGGGAGGGATAAGGAGGGGGAGAAGTAGGGGGGTATTAAGATTAGCATGCATGGGGGGGTAGGAGAAAAGGGAGGGCTGTACAACACAGAGAAGGCAAGTAGTGATTCTACAACATTTTGCTATGCTGATGGACAGTGACTGTAAAGGGGTTTATAGGGGAGACCTGGTATAGGGGAGAGCCTAGTAAACATAATATTCGTCATGTAAGTGTAGATTAGTGATACCAAAAACAAAAAGAAAAACAAACAAAAAAAAAGGGCAGTTCCTGTGTGGTAACTTCCAATGAGTTCTACACAAGGGTATAAAGGGCATATAAAAGTGTAGGCAAAGGGTTTGTTTGTGTTTATACAGAGGATCAAAGCCTAATTGGGCTACCCCGAAAATGAACTAAGATACGATATGAAAAAGAACTTCCAACATCTGCACTCTCTGGAAGACTCATGCCAGAAGATGATCATCAAAAAACCCCAACAAAGATCCACGCACTGCTACAGCTGTAGATGCACTCTTCCCACCAGTTCCTGGACTTGCCATGGGAATGAAGGAGATATCTAAGCTGGCCTGTGCATACAGTAAAACAACAAAATTGACTGGATCTATACTGTTGGAACTCAATCAAGAATTAGGAGAAGTGCAAATTGTAGCGTTCCAAAATCTTACAACTACAGACTATTTACTGTTAAAAGAACATAAGGGATGTGAACATTCCCCAGGAATGGGTTGTTTTAATTTGTCTGATTTCTCTCAGACTGTTCAAGTTCAGTTGGACAATATCCACCATATCATAGATAAGTTTTCACAAATGCCTAAGGTGCCTAACTGGTTTTCTTGGTTTCACTGGAGATGGCTGGTAATTACAGATATGCTTTGGTTATGTAACTATACTCCTATTATGTTAATGTGTGTGCGCAATTTAAGTAGTAGCTTAAAACCTATATATGCTGAAGTTACTCTACAAGAAGATATGTCAAAGAAATAATCAATCTTCCCATGTTTTCTGCCGCCTGCTACTTCTATAGCTTTTCTTCTTCCTTCCTAATTACAACCCTTAAATAGAATTCGTGCCTCATATCAAATTTACCGAGTATCATAATTCTTCCAAGTGGTAAAGATACCTCAAGACAAATGCTGGGCATAGAAGCCACAGGGCATAAATATGCAAAGAAGTAAAAAGCTAACCTTTTCAAACAATAAGGCTTCCCTCTCACTTACCAACTTCACATTTCCCTGTATGGCCCCGGAAGATGACTGGTTAGCCAGAGACGGGTAAGATTCCTCAAGGGAGGAACAACCTAATACAGGCACAGTCGCAGGGGGGCCATCAGGTGAGAAATTGGGGATCAACAGAGGTGAGGCTTAGAACCTCACCCCCCCTGTTCTGAGAGAAATCTTCTGCATACGTGGATGTTTTATTGCCCTGGTCTAGCTTGGTTTAACACATAGTCTACAGGCACACACCTGATCATCTACATTTGCTCTCTTACAACACTAAACTATGTTTTCTACCTTTATCTTGTATCTACCTACCACTTCAGCATTTTATTAAAAATAATAATAATAAAGAGAGAAATGTGGTATCCACATATAAATCAAGTATAAAAACCAAATGATTATTCATATTTGAACTGTTTATAGTTCATAATGCATGAGCAAAACCGAAAGTTTCTGTGATGACTGCCCTTGTACTGTTCACTATGTAACTTATTCATTATGTAAGAATTTGTTCTACATGTAAGAACTTGTTTGTTATGCCTCAGAAGATTGGAGACTGACGAAAATTAGGCTTCGGGTGGATTAATGATTGTGCATTGAGCATTGACTCCCCTATACAGAATTTTATTGTCGTTAACAACCATTTGATCAATAAATGAGAGATGCCCTCACAAAAGAAAAAAAAAAAAGGACAGACTTCCAATGGTAAAATAAATAAGTAACCGGGCTGTAATGTATAGCATAAGGAATATAGTCAAGTTATTGTAAAAGCTTGGTAGGGTGATAGCTGGAACCTAGAATTATGTATATAAATGTTCTACCACTGTGTTGTACACTTGAAACTAATGTAATGTAATACTGTGCGTCAACTACCCTTCAATAAAAAATAATTATTAAAAAAAAAAAATCAAACAAATAATCATATCTGACTTGATTGTTTATAGTTCATGATGCATGATCAAAACCAAAAGTTTCTGTGATATGACTGCCCTTGCACTGTTCACCATGGAAGAACTTATTCACTATGTAAGAACTTGTTCGTTATGCTTCAGCAGATTGGAGACTGTTGAGAATTAGGCTTGGGTTTTATTAATGGTTGTGCATTGAGTCCCCTATACAGAATTTTATTGTTGTTAACAACCATTTGATCAATAAATATGAGAGATGCGCTCTCAAAAAATAAATAAAGAAAGAAAGAAAGAAAATAAAGAAAAAAAAAAAAAAGAACATAAGGGATGTGAACATTCCCCAGGAATGGGTTGTTTTAATTTGTCTGATTTCTCTCAGACTGTTCAAGTTCAGTTGGACAATATCCACCATATCATAGATAAGTTTTCACAAATGCCTAAGGTGCCTAACTGGTTTTCTTGGTTTCACTGGAGATGGCTGGTAATTACAGATATGCTTTGGTTATGTAACTATACTCCTATTATGTTAATGTGTGTGCGCAATTTAAGTAGTAGCTTAAAACCTATATATGCTGAAGTTACTCTACAAGAAGATATGTCAAAGAAATAATCAATCTTCCCATGTTTTCTGCCGCCTGCTACTTCTATAGCTTTTCTTCTTCCTTCCTAATTACAACCCTTAAATAGAATTCGTGCCTCATATCAAATTTACCGAGTATCATAATTCTTCCAAGTGGTAAAGATACCTCAAGACAAATGCTGGGCATAGAAGCCACAGGGCATAAATATGCAAAGAAGTAAAAAGCTAACCTTTTCAAACAATAAGGCTTCCCTCTCACTTACCAACTTCACATTTCCCTGTATGGCCCCGGAAGATGACTGGTTAGCCAGAGACGGGTAAGATTCCTCAAGGGAGGAACAACCTAATACAGGCACAGTCGCAGGGGGGCCATCAGGTGAGAAATTGGGGATCAACAGAGGTGAGGCTTAGAACCTCACCCCCCCTGTTCTGAGAGAAATCTTCTGCATACGTGGATGTTTTATTGCCCTGGTCTAGCTTGGTTTAACACATAGTCTACAGGCACACACCTGATCATCTACATTTGCTCTCTTACAACACTAAACTATGTTTTCTACCTTTATCTTGTATCTACCTACCACTTCAGCATTTTATTAAAAATAATAATAATAAAGAGAGAAATGTGGTATCCACATATAAATCAAGTATAAAAACCAAATGATTATTCATATTTGAACTGTTTATAGTTCATAATGCATGAGCAAAACCGAAAGTTTCTGTGATGACTGCCCTTGTACTGTTCACTATGTAACTTATTCATTATGTAAGAATTTGTTCTACATGTAAGAACTTGTTTGTTATGCCTCAGAAGATTGGAGACTGACGAAAATTAGGCTTCGGGTGGATTAATGATTGTGCATTGAGCATTGACTCCCCTATACAGAATTTTATTGTCGTTAACAACCATTTGATCAATAAATGAGAGATGCCCTCACAAAAGAAAAAAAAAAAAGGACAGACTTCCAATGGTAAAATAAATAAGTAACCGGGCTGTAATGTATAGCATAAGGAATATAGTCAAGTTATTGTAAAAGCTTGGTAGGGTGATAGCTGGAACCTAGAATTATGTATATAAATGTTCTACCACTGTGTTGTACACTTGAAACTAATGTAATGTAATACTGTGCGTCAACTACCCTTCAATAAAAAATAATTATTAAAAAAAAAAAATCAAACAAATAATCATATCTGACTTGATTGTTTATAGTTCATGATGCATGATCAAAACCGAAAGTTTCTGTGATATGACTGCCCTTGCACTGTTCACCATGGAAGAACTTATTCACTATGTAAGAACTTGTTCGTTATGCTTCAGCAGATTGGAGACTGTTGAGAATTAGGCTTGGGTTTTATTAATGGTTGTGCATTGAGTCCCCTATACAGAATTTTATTGTTGTTAACAACCATTTGATCAATAAATATGAGAGATGCGCTCTCAAAAAATAAATAAAGAAAGAAAGAAAGAAAATAAAGAAAAAAAAAAAAAAGAACATAAGGGATGTGAACATTCCCCAGGAATGGGTTGTTTTAATTTGTCTGATTTCTCTCAGACTGTTCAAGTTCAGTTGGACAATATCCACCATATCATAGATAAGTTTTCACAAATGCCTAAGGTGCCTAACTGGTTTTCTTGGTTTCACTGGAGATGGCTGGTAATTACAGATATGCTTTGGTTATGTAACTATACTCCTATTATGTTAATGTGTGTGCGCAATTTAAGTAGTAGCTTAAAACCTATATATGCTGAAGTTACTCTACAAGAAGATATGTCAAAGAAATAATCAATCTTCCCATGTTTTCTGCCGCCTGCTACTTCTATAGCTTTTCTTCTTCCTTCCTAATTACAACCCTTAAATAGAATTCGTGCCTCATATCAAATTTACTGAGTATCATAATTCTTCCAAGTGGTAAAGATACCTCAAGACAAATGCTGGGCATAGAAGCCACAGGGCATAAATATGCAAAGAAGTAAAAAGCTAACCTTTTCAAACAATAAGGCTTCCCTCTCACTTACCAACTTCACATTTCCCTGTATGGCCCCGGAAGATGACTGGTTAGCCAGAGACGGGTAAGATTCCTCAAGGGAGGAACAACCTAATACAGGCACAGTCGCAGGGGGGCCATCAGGTGAGAAATTGGGGATCAACAGAGGTGAGGCTTAGAACCTCACCCCCCCTGTTCTGAGAGAAATCTTCTGCATACGTGGATGTTTTATTGCCCTGGTCTAGCTTGGTTTAACACATAGTCTACAGGCACACACCTGATCATCTACATTTGCTCTCTTACAACACTAAACTATGTTTTCTACCTTTATCTTGTATCTACCTACCACTTCAGCATTTTATTAAAAATAATAATAATAAAGAGAGAAATGTGGTATCCACATATAAATCAAGTATAAAAACCAAATGATTATTCATATTTGAACTGTTTATAGTTCATAATGCATGAGCAAAACCGAAAGTTTCTGTGATGACTGCCCTTGTACTGTTCACTATGTAACTTATTCATTATGTAAGAATTTGTTCTACATGTAAGAACTTGTTTGTTATGCCTCAGAAGATTGGAGACTGACGAAAATTAGGCTTCGGGTGGATTAATGATTGTGCATTGAGCATTGACTCCCCTATACAGAATTTTATTGTCGTTAACAACCATTTGATCAATAAATGAGAGATGCCCTCACAAAAGAAAAAAAAAAAAGGACAGACTTCCAATGGTAAAATAAATAAGTAACCGGGCTGTAATGTATAGCATAAGGAATATAGTCAAGTTATTGTAAAAGCTTGGTAGGGTGATAGCTGGAACCTAGAATTATGTATATAAATGTTCTACCACTGTGTTGTACACTTGAAACTAATGTAATGTAATACTGTGCGTCAACTACCCTTCAATAAAAAATAATTATTAAAAAAAAAAAAATCAAACAAATAATCATATCTGACTTGATTGTTTATAGTTCATGATGCATGATCAAAACCGAAAGTTTCTGTGATATGACTGCCCTTGCACTGTTCACCATGGAAGAACTTATTCACTATGTAAGAACTTGTTCGTTATGCTTCAGCAGATTGGAGACTGTTGAGAATTAGGCTTGGGTTTTATTAATGGTTGTGCATTGAGTCCCCTATACAGAATTTTATTGTTGTTAACAACCATTTGATCAATAAATATGAGAGATGCGCTCTCAAAAAATAAAGAAAGAAAGAAAGAAAGAAAATAAAGAAAAAAAAAAAAAAAGAACATAAGGGATGTGAACATTCCCCAGGAATGGGTTGTTTTAATTTGTCTGATTTCTCTCAGACTGTTCAAGTTCAGTTGGACAATATCCACCATATCATAGATAAGTTTTCACAAATGCCTAAGGTGCATAACTGGTTTTCTTGGTTTCTCTGGAGATAGCTGGTAATTACAGATATGCTTTGGTTATGCAACTGAACTCCTATTATATTAATGTGTGTGCGCAATTTAAGTAGTAGCTTAAAACCTATACATGCTGAAGTTACTCTACAAGAAGATATGTCAAAGAAATAATCAATCTTCCCATGTTTTCTGCCGCCTGCTACTTCTATAGCTTTTCTTCTTCCTTCCTAATTACAACCCTTAAATAGAATTCGTGCCTCATATCAAATTTACCGAGTATCATAATTCTTCCAAGTGGTAAAGATACCTCAAGACAAATGCTGGGCATAGAAGCCACAGGGCATAAATATGCAAAGAAGTAAAAAGCTAACCTTTTCAAACAATAAGGCTTCCCTCTCACTTACCAACTTCACATTTCCCTGTATGGCCCCGGAAGATGACTGGTTAGCCAGAGACGGGTAAGATTCCTCAAGGGAGGAACAACCTAATACAGGCACAGTCGCAGGGGGGTCATCAGGTGAGAAATTGGGGATCAACAGAGGTGAGGCTTAGAACCTCACCCCCCCTGTTCTGAGAGAAATCTTCTGCATACGTGGATGTTTTATTGCCCTGGTCTAGCTTGGATTAACACATAGTCTACAGGCACACACTTGATTGTCTACATTTGCTCTCTTACAACACTAAACTATGTTTTCTACCTTTATCTTGTATCTACCTACCACTTCAGCATTTTTTTAAAAATAATAATAATAAAGAGAGAAATGTGGTATCCACATATAAATCAAGTATAAAAATCAAATGAGTATTCATATTTGAACTGACTGTTTATAGTTCATAATGCATGAGCAAAACCGAAGGTTTCTGTGATGGCTGCCCTTGTACTGTTCACCATGTAAGAACTTATTCACTATGTAAGAATTTGTTCTCCATGTAAGAACTTGTTTGTTATGCCTCAGAAGATTGGAGACTGACGAAAATTATGTTTGGGGTGGATTAATGATTGTGCATTGAGCATTGACTCCCCTATACAGAATTTTATTGTTGTTAACAACCATTTGATCAATAAATATGAGAGATGCCCTCACAAAAAAAAAAAAAAAAAAAAAAAAAAAGTATACACTTCCAATGGTAAAATAATAAGTAACCGGGATGTAATGAATATAGTCAAGATATTGTAACAGCTTGGTATGGTGATAGCTGGACCTAGAATTGTTATGTATATAAATGTTGAATCACTATGTTGTACACCTGAAACTAATGTAATGTAATACCGTGTGTCAACTACCCTTCAATAAAAAAATAGTTATCTACAAAAAAAAAAAAAAAAAAAAGCACAAATGTTGCTGGAAGGAATTAAAGACAAGAATGATCTATCCAGCATTTCCACTTCTGAGGGCACACCCAAAGAACTGAAAGCAGAATACTGGTATCTGTGCACCCACATTGAGAGCAGTATTATCCACAATAGCTGAGTGTGGAAGCAATCCAAGTGTCCAACGATGGATAACAATGTGGCATATATATGTAAAAGAGTAGTATTCTGCCTTAAAAGGGAAGGAAATTCTGACTTGCTACAGCATGGATTAACCTTAAGGACATTGCACTAGTTGACATAAGCCAATCTCAGAAAGTATGATTCCACTTATATGAGGTACCTAGACTATGCAAATTCATAGAGACAGGAAGTAAAATAGTGGCTGCCAAGGGCTGTGGCGAGGGAGAAATAGGGAGTTATTGATGAATGGGTAATGTTTCAGTTTTGTAAGATGAAAATAATTCTGATTAGTTTTACAACGATGTGAAAGTACTAAACACTATTGAAATGTGTGCTTAAAAATTAAGATGGTAAATTCTGTTATATGTACTTTGTAACAGCTTTTCTTTCTTAGCTACAGCTAACCTCATGCCTAATGGTGAGAAACTAGAAGCTTTCCCACTAACATGTCCCCTCTCTTCACTTTTTTTTTTTAACACTGTACTAGAAGTGCTGGCTAACACAGTTAAGACATGAAAAGTAAAAGGGTGTACAGATTGGTAAGGACAAAACAAAACTGCATTTTTATGCAGATGAAATGATTATGTAGAAAACCTGAAAGAACAGACAAAAAAGAAACCCTCAAACTAATCAGCAATTATATCAAGGTTGCAGGATACAAGGTTAATATACAAAAGTCAATCGCTTTCTTATATACCAGCAATGAACATATGGAATTTGAGATTAAAAACACAATACCATTTATAATAACACAAAAAAATGAAATAGGTAGGATAGAAATCTAAAAAACTACAGACAAGATGATAAAAATCCCCGAACCAAATAAATGAAGATCCATATTCATGGAGACGAAGACTCAATATCGTCATGATATCAGATCTTTCTAACTTGACCTGTACATTCAACAGAATCCCAATCAAATTCTCAGCTAGCTTTTCTGTCTGTGTATATCAGAAACTGGTTCTAAATCTTATAAGGAGAGGCAAAAAACCCAAAATAGCCAACACAACATTAAAAGAAAAGGACAAAGTCAGAAGGATGACACTACCCAACTTTAAGGCTTACTATAATTCTACAATAATCATGGCAGTATAAAATTGGCAAAAGAACAATTAAATTAATAAAACAGTACAGAGCCCAGAAACAGACCCACACAAATAGTCAACTGATCTTTCACAAAGGAGCAAAGGCAATACCATGGAGAAAAAATAAATCAACATATGGTGCTGGAACAAAGGAATATCAACATGCAAAAAAAAGAAAGAAAAACATAATCTCCTCACAGATCTTTCACCCTTCACAAAAATTAACTCAAAATAGATCACAGACCTAAATGTAAAATGTAAGAGTATAAAACTCTTGCAAAATAAATTTGGAGAAAATCTAGATGACCTTGGATTTTAAAATGACTTTTTAGATACAACACCAAAGGCAAAATCCATGAAAGAAAACACAGGTAAGTTGGGCTTTGTTAAAATAAAAAATTGCTCTTCAAAAAACACTGTCAAGAAAATAAGCAAACCATAGACTGGGAGAAAATATCTGCATGTGATATATCTGATAGAAGACTGTTATCTAAAACATTCAAAGAATTCTTAAAACTCAGCAAGAAAAATGAACGATCCAACCTCAAAAATAGGCAAAAAACCTGAACAGACACCTCACAAAAGGAAATGCACAGACAATATACAAGCATATGAAAAGATATTCAACATCATATAAAACAAGACACCACTGCTTTATCTATTACTATGCCAAAAATCTGTAACACTGACAATATCAAATACTGGCAAAGATGTAGGAACTCTCTTACATTGCTGGCAGGAATGCAAAATGGTACAGCCACTTGCAGGAAAATCTGGCAGTTTCTTACAAAACTAAACATACTCTTAACATATAATCCAGCAACGGCACTGTTTGAAAGTTATCCATATTAGTTGAAAATTTATATTCCTAAAAAATCCTACAGACATATTTATAACAGCTTTATTCATAATTGCTGAAACTTGGAAGCAATCAAGTTGTCCTTCAGCAGGTGAATGGATAAACAGTGATGTTACTGAACAATTAAAAGAAATGAGCTGTCAAGTCATAAAAAGACAGGGAGGAAGCTTACATGCAAATTACTAAGTGAAAGAAGACAATCTGAAAACACTACTCTTGTATGATTCTAACTACAGCTGACTCCTGAACAACGCAGTTTGCAACACACGACCACTTTTACAAGGAATTTTTTCAAAAATATACTGAAAAATGTTTTGGAAATCTGCAACAATTTGAAGAAACATTTTCTTTCCTCTAGCTTGCTTTGTTGTAAGAATACAGTATATAATATATAACATAAAATATTTGTTAATGAACTTTATGTTAATTGGTAAATCTTCCAGTCAACAGCAAGCTATTAACAGTTAAGTTTTCGGGGAATCAAAGTGCAGATTTTCAACTGTGTGGGAGTCAGCTCCCCTAACCCCCATGTTGTTCAAGAGCCAACTGAATATGGCTTTCTGGAAAAGACAAAACTATGGAGGAGAGTAAGAAGATTAGTACTAAAGGGGCTAAAGGAATGGTAGGAATGAACAGGCAGGCACAGATTTTTACAGCAGTGAAACTATCCTGTATGATACTATAATGATTATAATGTGGATACATGTCATTATACTTTAGTCAAAACTCAGAGAATGTACAAGAACGAACCCTAATGAAAAATACAGACTTTTGGGTGATAATGACATGTCAGCACAGGTTCACTGATTATAACCAGTGAACCACTCTGTTGCTAGTGAGAAAGCTGTGTATGTGTGGGGGTAGGGGCTATAGGTGAATTCTCTGCATTATCAGCTCATTTTTGCCGTGAACCTACATTGCTCTTACAAAAAAAAGAAAGACAAGAAATGAAGAGAGAAAGGAAAAAGAAGAAGAAATGAAGTATTGATAAACTCATCAAAAGTGAACTTCAAATGCATCATGCTTAGTGAAAGAAGCCAACCATTACATAACCTACTAGATGATTCCATTTATATGACATTCTAGAAAAGGCAGAACCATAAGATGAGAAAAGAGATCAGTGGTTGCCCAGGAGCTGGGAATGAAGGAAGGGCTGACCACATAGCAGTGTAAGAGAAGTCTTAGAACTCTTCTGAATTTTGATTTTGCTGGTAGTCACCCAATTAACACATTTGTTAGAACTCATGAAAGAATTAAATTTACAATAATTTGATACCTCAATAAACCTGACAGAGAAAGAGAAAAGAAAACATTTGTTTTCTTTAACATCTGTGAGGATAAATCATGACTTGGTAAGTAATTATTAATGATATTTGGAATTTCTCATTTATATGAACTTAAGAGATTTTAGACTTATGAACACAATGAACATAGTAATATCCTTTCTGCTTTATAAATTAAAATTTAGCGTTTACCACACTTCACCTTTTATTTTGAATCTATTACATTTCCTATGTTCCTTATGGATTTAGTTTTCTCATTTAACATTACATATCCCCCAAATTAAACAGGTAGCACAATCTCAGTCAGACCACAGTTCTCAAAGTGTGGTCCCTGGACTAGCATCAGGATCATCTGGGAACTTACTAGAAATGCAGAATCTCAGGCTCCAACCCTGACCAACGGTTATCACAAACTCTCAGTTTGGGGCTCAAAAATCCTCATTTTAAGAAGCTCTCCAGGTAATTCAAACACAGTTAAAGAACCACTAGCCACAACTCCAGACCAATTAAATCAAATTCTCTGGGAATAGGGCCTAGCCATCACTATTTTTTAGATTTCAACGTGTAACCAAGGTTGATTTTGATTCACTAAGTCTTGGATGGATATCAGAGGTGAGATTTTTAACACACACTCCAGTCATTTCCAATGTCAGTAGCCTCAGATCTCTGCTTGAAGGGAAAAACTAAAAAGCATTCAGTGAGTCACACCGACTATCCCTAATACCACAACTACCACAATGCAGTGTACTTTTTTTTACCACTGGTCAACTTCATTACTTGAAAACTCTTTGAAATTAGACACAACCCAGACATTTTAAAATCGGGAGTTATATAACTACCAGGAATAGAAAATGAAGAGACCAAAATTTCCTCAGCCTGACTGTATTCCCTGGATGTGTACCTTGTGTAAAGAGAAGTTAAAGCATGTACTTATAGAAATCAGACTACACAGCAATATTTAAATAAATAAACATGAGGTACATTTAGCACACATCAGATATCTAATCATTTTGTAAATGAAATACACATAACTATAAGAAACCTAGTGATTATCAAACAATTTAGTGCTAACTCAGGTCCTGGTTCAGAGTTTTTTAAACATTTGTTGAAGCAAATGACAGCTGAGCCAATTGTCAACTTTTGCTATAAATAACTCACCTTGGTATTACTCTTTATAAAACATAAAAACTAAGATAAATATTACTTAAAAATGTAATATTATGAGACTTCACTTTTAAAAATTTCTTCTCCTTTTCCCCCTGGCTTTCCATGTACAATCTTTAAAAGCAGAATATTTATAACAAAACATCCTTACATACATATCACTTAATAGTCAAATCACTATGAGATACATTCTCTCACGCCATTAAAGACATCATTAATCAAATTATGTAACAGGAAACTAACTGAAGGACTGTATACTTGCCCAAAAACCAAGTAAGTGACAAAACCAAGATTTAAGCCTCCAGTCTCCTGCATCCCAATGATATTTTATTAAATTAATTTCTAAAGACCAGTGGTTGATCCTGATCTTAAGACCTACTGGTTCCTGGAATAATAGTTGCAAAGTAGTTCTTTTTAAGATGATCCCTTACAGTGTTTTTAGAACACTGTATCGTATCATAAAATAGTAAACAACTCTAGGGAGAATACACTTTCTTGTTTTATTATTATTTTAACCTACTTTATAGAGCATGGGATATCACTGCTTCAGAGAATGTAGAGTTTTCTATAAAATTAGGGTTCCTCTTTGTGAAAATCTGTTGTCAAGAATCATTTTAGAAGGTTTGAGAGTAATCAATGTTGACAAAAATACTGTTCCCATAGAGACTTATGCAAAAATCATTTGAGCTTCTGTATCTAACAATCAACCATATCTGCTTTATAATCAAGAATCAAGAAACTGTCTCCTACTGTGTTCACATTAATCTGAAGAACATTGCTACCTATTTTAGAAAATGAGCTTACAGTTTTCATAGCCTTTTGATTTGATAACCGGCTGTCTTACTTGGGGAGATCAAACCATCTTTTGCACCTACTGAAAATGTCTTCCTTTAATGTCTCACTAGCCTACTTAATTTTATAGGGAGATAATCTTTGCTGAGATCACTGCTTTACTCAAATACTTAATGATTCTGTGTCTGATTGTATATCCCACTGTAATATTATAACTTATAATAAGAAATATATACTTGATCTTCATGGCAGAGTGCTCCCCAAACTCTTGTTAATTTCCTAAATCATCACAGAAATAAAGATATCTTGTCATTCATAACAAGCCCCTTTCAATTACACCTGAGTTTGTTACTGAGGTAGTTTTTACAAAGTCCCTAAGGATGTGGACTGATGGCCAGGGAAACCACCCATATTAGCAGATTAAACCTTTGGCCCCATCCCGATCCCCAGGGATCGGGGAGGAGAGGGACTGGTGTTTGAATCAGTCAATAATGATGATATAATCAATTGTGGCTATGTAATTGGGGCCTCCGTAAAAACCCGAAAGGATGAAATTCAGAGAGCCTCTAGGCTGGTAAACATGTGTAGGTGTGCTGGGAGGGTCCCACACCCCTTCCCCATACCTTGTCCTAAGCTTCTGTTCCATCAGCTTATTCCCTGAATTGTATCCTTATATAATAAGCCTGTTATCTAGCAAGTAAACTTTTCCTGAATGCCTAGGATATTAATGGAACCCAAGGAGGGGGTCATGGGAACCTCTGATTATATCCAGGTAGTCAGAAGCCCAAGTAATAACCTGGACTTGCTGCGTGTGCACACACTGTGTCTGGAGTGGAGGTACCTTGTGAGGCGCATCCTTAACTTGTGGGATCTGATACTAGCTCCAGGTAAATAATGTCAGAATTGATTAAAATTGTAGGGTACCCAGCTGGTGTCATGGATTTTCTTGATATATGGAGAACCAATACATCTAGCTACAGAGTCTTCTGTGTTTAATTGCAAAGAGGAGAAATACAGCAGTGTTTTTCCTATTCATCCCCATAAGCAAAAATTGTTCCTACTTAGATAATTAGTCAAATCCATTTTCTCACCATTACTTGACTATGATGGCCTGAAAGCTCTTCACTTCCTTCAATGTTTTTCAGTGTCCTTCATAACTGTGTTTACATCCAACAAGACAAGAACTTTAAGGGCTCTTCCATTTACTTTCATTCCTAAATGCTGCTGAGTTGCTTCGTCATGCACCATTTCCAAAGTGCTATTTACTTTAATTTCATGACATTTGGTCATTTTTTTACCCTATTGTCCATGGCCAGACATAAGGAAAAGTAAAGACAAATGAGTTTTTTAAAAGAATTTGAATAAAATTCACAAAATTTATGAAGTATTCTGAGTTAAACGACAATTTAGAAACAGTAACTTCAGACACAGCATAATGAATCAAGGCTGTCTTTCAAAGACCTATGAATTGACAGGTATCAATCTATGACAGCAATAGGAGACTTAGGAAAAGTCATGGGATGAATCCAACTCTCAGTGTTGGAAGGGGTAGTTTACATAGGATTTTCTGATTAAGTAATTCATAACCTAATTTCAGGGTGGACATCTAGTGGCAATTCAATTAACTAGCCATATTTTCTGTTAATTCCATTAGGAGCAACAAGTCTTTCTTCTTTAATTATCTTAATTTAAAATAATCTAAGAAGCCCTGAATATATTTAATTTCAATAATTATGATTATATGTTTTATTTTCACAAGTTGCAGGATTTTATTATAAAAGGTCAATGTTATAGTTTACATCCCTACATTCATTGATAAATTAACCCATAATTTCCTGAAGAAAATATAAAGAATAATTTCCCAAAGTTATGAGAAAAAGATAAAAGATACCTTTCTATCTTTAGGCATAAAATCTCACATACAAGAGTGGAGATTGAAATACAAAATACAAATCAGAAATCTAGACATAGAATTCAAAAACTGGCTTAAGAAACTGAATTTAGAACTCAAGATTTTAAGTATTAAGACTTACAGTTCATGATAAAAGTGGTTTTCAAATGGTCAAAAAGTACCAGTTTTCTGTTCCTAAACAATGTCATATTTTGCAAGACTAACTGATATTGTAAATTCAACAAGGTAAACTGTATTCACAGGGTTCTACTTTTGTCTTCAGAGATTACAAAGCCCTTTTTTAAAAACACTTCATATTAGGAGAGGCTTATTCTTTAATTTTATTGAATAAAGGAAGATAACACTCAACTGCAATAAAAAAAAATATCATGTCTCAAAAATACACTTAAAAGTTCATTAAGTTTTGATTTTTTTTTTAAAACAATGAATTTCATTTTTAGGAAGCTTTACAAATGGTCAAACAGAAGGTTGTGCATGACAAAATATTTAATATCACTAGCAATTTGAGAAAAACTAAATAAAACAATACATTATTTTTCACCCATCAGAAAAGAGAAATTAAAGATTCATAATATAATATTCAGGGTTGGCAACACTCAAACCGAGGGTACAAACATAAATTCAAACAGCCTTTTAGGATGGCCTGTTTGGCAGATCTAGGAATTTAACAGAAATATACCTGAGCAACAAAGATCTAAAGAAAAATTGTTTAAGGATTAGAAATTAGAAATAAGCTAAATGTCCATACTATACCATGCACAGACATGACATGCATAGATCCCTTATGGAAATACAAAATGCAGTTGTTATAAGAGAACAAAATCTATCTATATGACATGCAATAAAACAAAAGTTGTTCACAATAAAAAGTTAAAAGCTCTACATAGAGGATGTGTATATAGTATGAATCTACATTAGTTCCCTTGAGCTGCTGTAACAAATTACCACAAATTTGAGAGCTTAAAGCAATACAAGTTTATTTACTCTTCACAATTCTGGGGGCCAAGAAGTCCAAAATCGAGGTACAGGCACGCTGCTCCTTCCAAGAGTTCTAGAGGATAATCCTTGTTTCTTCCAGTTCTGTTGGCTCCCGGTATATGCCTTGGACTGTGGCTTGCTTAACTTTAATCTTTGCCTCCATCTTCACATCACCTTCTTCCCATGTGTTGTCTTCACATAGCCTGCTTCTGTCTTTTAAGGAGACCGGTCGTCGGATTTAGTGTCCACCCTAATACAAGATGACCTTATGTTGAGATTCTTAATTATATGTGCAAAAACCCTTTCTCCAAAAGCCACACTGACAAGCTGTAGAGGTTATGAACTGGACGTATTTTGGGGGAGCCACTATTAACTCTACACAGCCCAGTTACATTTTGTTATTAATTTATAAATATATGAACATACATTTGTATGTTACTAGAAAAAAGTGTATGGAAGGATACAGACAAAACCATTAAGGTAGTTACTTACGAGGAAAGAGGTAGATAATAAAGTGAATGGGAATTCTTATGGTCTATTTTATATACCCTGGAAAGAAAATTAACTAATGAGCATTTACATTCCCACTGTCCTAGAAAACCCACATGAAATTTCTCTTCAATCCTACAACTGATCTCCCATCCGTGTTCAGCTTCCTCCTTCACTGAGATAACTGAAAGCATCAGTTTTCCAGAAACTAAAAACCTTAACATCTACCCAACCACCAGCAACCACACTTTAAACTTTGCCTCCCTTCCAGTTACCCTGTCAAAGACGTGTTCCCACAATTCCTCAATCTTTCCTACATCAATATTTCACTCACTACTCAAAACATTCACATCAATATAGATACACATTTTCGATGCCTTTTTAAATGCCTTTTAAAAATATTTCATGAAGCCCATTTTCTACTCTAGATAGTACCTTATTTCTTTACTCCTATTTAATTTACAACAAAATGCCTCAAACGGATTGCTTACACTTGGTATTCCCAACATCTCTCATCCTATTCTCTTTTAAAACCACTCCTATAAGGCTTTTTCCCTACTCTTGTCACCAAAACAGCTGGTCAAGATCACCAAGAACCCCTTGTTGCTAAACCCAATGGTCAATATTCAACCCCCATTTTAATGAGACATAACAGCAACATAATCAAAATGGAAAATATGTAGCCTCCAGAACACTTCCCTCTTTTAGGTGTCCTACTTTGTTGGTCCTAACCTTACTGGATCCTCCTTCCTCCTCAGCCACTTCAGAGTACTACATAGCCCAGTGCAAAATAACCCTTGGTGCTCTTCTATATCTATACTCAGTCCCTGCAGATGACCTCTTCAAGTCTTATAGCTTTCAAGATCATCTAAACTGATTATCTGTTTTGTATCTGAAGCCTAGAAATCTTTGCGAACTCCTGGTTTGTATTATGCAATTCCCTACACTGATGTCACCACCACATATCTGCAAAGCTAACTTTCCTCACCACCAGACATCTACATCAGATATTTACTCCTCCAGGTCTTTGATTCTCAATAGGTTTATTCTTATTGTAATAAAAAAAAATGCAGCCTTCTGTCTACCAACACTCTCAATTCCCTTGTCTGCTTTTTTCCTTCACAAAGGTAGCTATCATCTATCATTTAATTTACTTATGTTTAACCTATACTTACACCATGCCCTCTTCCCCAAACTGAAATGTAACTTCCATTTGGGCAGGGATCTTTTTGGCCTTCTTTGTGCACTCATTAGAATAGAGCCTGTCACATGGTAGATATATATATATATATATGCAGAATTCACTTTTTAATTAAAAAAAAAATTTTTAAGGCCATTCTTCTCAATTCTTCTCTTATTTGTGGTTCATTTGTTACCCAAATTTCACTTCTGTCTGATTCACCTCTTATCCGTTCTTTTTCTAAAGATAACTGGACATATCCTTCCCTGCAACACATCACTCTGTGTTATATCTCCTACCCAAAGCAACAATCCTGTTTCAATTTTAAATAAACGTATCTTAAAACTTATCCTTTATTTTAAAGTTTTCTTAACCAGACTTTTGCCAAAATATTTTCCTGTTTTTGACAAATTTTAATTTGATTTTTTTAAACCCCTTTTTTTGGGGAGTAGGTAGGGAGATGATGCAGAATAATCATCTGGGTAGTTTTTTTCCAAAATATTATCTCTTTCCTCTCTACTCTGACCCTACAATTTGTACATTCTGATATAATATGTAAATGTACAAATGAGGGAGATCTAAATGGATATAATGCTCTCCGAAAAACCTCCCTAGACAATTTTGATGTGATACAACCCAAATCACTAGGATGGACAACCACAGAATTAAAATATACAAAATGACTACTACCACTTGCAATACATAACCTTTTAATCACTACATCCAGGTTTTTGTAAAAGAAAAATATTTTCTGAGGAAACAGTAAGAAGTTAATAGCAAATAGGTATAATTAGCCCTAAGAAATAAAAGGGCCCTACCAAGTACCCACATCATGTCTCCATATGACTACCTTCAAAATTCTATGCTTAACTGTGTTATATCCCGAGTGCTCCTCTTGCCTACCAATGCATATATTTACTTTATAATGTTTGTAATTGAAACTATTTTGAAAAAGAACTATTTATTCTTCCCTTCTCTGACATGTTACATTCTTCTACATGTCTATAATGTGACAATGTCCTTCCAGCTTCTCTCCTTTTGGCATACCTCCCAAATTATGTCTTCCTCAGTATAGAAAACTTTGCCTAGAATTGGTATTTACAGAATATTATTTCTGGATGTTCATGCTCTCCTCCATTCCTAATCTTGAACAATTAAGTATTAAGAAAAGACAGAAAAACAATCACTAAACTGGGTTTCTAACTTCAGTAAGTTTCCAACTCAGTTTTCTCATTTGTTAAATGTGCATATAAGGCTTAATTATTTCAAAAGTCCCTTCCTGTTATAAAATATATGAACAAATGATTGTTATTTATAATAGGATTACTAGCAAGAAATTAACAAAAGGTCTCTTAAACACAATTTAAAAAGACAAATGTGCTATCACAAATATTTTAAGTATATGTAACTATCCTGAGTTACTACATATTCAAACACCTTTAAATGTATTTTACTTTTAAATATCCAATTTATTTCCAAAATATTATACTAGACTTTTATAAAAACTGACTTTTATCCTTGAACTCTTTGGCTCCTGCTTAAAACTTAAACCCTAGCCAATACATCACTACCACTAATGTATCCTCAAATATCTATGCATATATACATACATAAAAAAGTCTTTTTAAGAAACAACCTTTATTTATTTCCATGACATCATCAGTAACCAGTATCTCTTGTAGGAAAAATGTCTCTATATGTTAAGTAGTGCACATTCTACCTTTTCAGGTAGTCCTAAAGTCACCATTCCCCATAAACAAAAGCAGTTCAATGAAGTACAAAGAGCCAAAAAGATCTGAAGTTGCTTCTCACCTCTGCCACTTACCAGTCACTATAGTTCCCCCACTCCCACCCCATGTAAATATACTTCTCTCAGCATCCGTTTCTCAACTGAAAATATAAAATATTTATCTTGTAGGGATGCAATGAGAATAAAAACATCATCTAATGCATCTTCCAGTGTTCTAGGAATACAACAGTCACTCAATAAAAGGTAGCTATTACTTTGGGGAGAATCATTTTACAAATCCATTCGTTTCACCTCCTGAAGCTTCAAATAAAGTCTGCTAGTTAACCTAAAATATGAAGAGCTCCTTCTTTGCCCCACAGTTTTACCATACAGATTAAACTAGATTTTAATCACTGACTGAAACCTAATTTGGTTACTCTTTTATATTTATTTTTTTAATAGAATATCACTACTTGTTAAAATTGTTTCCAACCAATACTGGCCAGTATCAAGTTACTAAATCAATCAATAATTATGACTTTGTAAGTTCACTTGTAATTAGACTTATAACTCACTTAAATTAACCAGCTCCATTCAGATTTTAGTCCAGCAAATTGTTTAGGTAAAAAATATATATATATCTTCAAGAATCGATACCTCCACTGAAATAAAACTGAGCTGGCAAGAACGATTAGAATCAACTATTTTGGAACTCTTCAGTCTAATCAAATACTTGCTATGTTCATGAGAATAGTTCATGAAGAGTCTGATAAACTGGTGAATTTCTGAATGTTGTTTAGCAGCAACCATCCCCCCATATAAGCCTAAAGGCAAGAACCTGTGATGCATGGCAGCCTAAATTCCTGGGGCAGTTTACCAGTGCCAGGGTGGCAATAAGGACCTTGTCTCTCCAAAAATTTAAGTTTGTGTTTTGGTCTCCCTGACAGATCACTGAGGGACTAGCACAAGAGACTGGCCATTGTTTCAATGCCCCTGAGCTAAAGTGGTTTCCTGAGCAGCAACTGTCAAAAAATCTAACATGCAAAACATTTCTTGTTTCCTTTATTTATTGGATACAAGTACTCAAGGACCTGTTAGGTCACTGGCTGACTATGAAGATAATAGAACAGAGATTTCAGGGACCATATACAAATGCCAAACATTTTAATAAATACATCAACAAACATATGCAAACATACACAAGTATCAGCGAATGTTTTAAATATAAAAGGCTTAAACTCAGCAATTAAAGGACACGGACTGGGAAAATTATCTTAAAAATATGATCCAACTATATTTCTTACAAGAGACCCCTATAGACACAAAGACACTAATAGCTTGAAAATGAAATTTTCGAAAGGTTATTTCATGTAAATAGTAATCAAAAGAACTGGAACAGCAATAATAGCAAACAGATTTTAAGTCAAAAACTGTTACAGAAGACTAAAAAGGACATTTTATATTGAGAAAATAGTTAATCTGTCAAGAAGATAACAACTACAAGCAAGTGAAAAGATCCCAAATACATATGTAAACACTGAGAACTGAAGGGAGAAAAAATTGAATAATAGTATTTAGAGATTCCAAAAAACCACCTTCAACCATGGCTGGAATATCTAAACGGAAGATCAGTAAGTAAACAGAGGACCTGAACACCATTATCAATCAACTAGATGTCAGACAGGTACAGAAACCACTGCCCAACAGGAGCAAAAACACATTCTTCTCAAGTACATGTAGAACATACTCCAGGACAGACCATAAGTCAGGCAACAAAACAATCCTCAATAAATTTAAACAAGCTGAAATGTACAACATATTTTCTCCAACCACAATGAAATGAAACTAGAAATCAGTAACAAAAGGAAAACTGGAAAACCAACAAGATAAACCCACCCTTAAATAAGAAATAGGTCAAAGAATAAATCAAAAGGAAAACTTAGACTAATGAAAATGAAAATACAACTTACTAAAACAAGAGCAGTGCTCAGAAGTGAACTGATAGCTATAAACACCTACGTTAAAAGAGAACTACCTCAAATCAATAACCTAACTTTACACCTTAAAGAACTAGAAAAAGAAGTGCAAACTAAAACCAAAGCAAGTATAAAGAAGGAAATAATAAAGACCAGAGCTGAGAGAAATGAAATTAACAGAAAAACAATCAACAAAACTGAAAGTTAGTTCTTTAAAAAATCAACAGAACTGACAAATCTTTAGCTAGATTAAGGGGAAAAAAACTGGAAACTTTTCATTTCAGAAATGAAAGCAAATACACAACAGTAGTAGTTGCCCTTATCCACATTTTCACTTTCCCGGGTGTGGAAATACAACATACCTAAATCTATGGGATGCAACAAAAACAGTTCTAAGAGGGGAGTTTATAGCAATATATGCCTACCTCAAGACACAAGAAAATCTCAAATAACCTAACTTTGTACCTAAAGTAACTAGAGAAAGAAGAACAAAACAGAGCCCACAGTAGAAGAAAGGAAACAATAAGATCAGGGCAGAAAAAATGAACTACAGACTAAAAATAGAGGTCAATGAAACTCAGAGCTGTTTTACTAAAAAGATAAAACAAAACAGACGAAACTAAAACTCACCAAAAAAAGAGCACTCAAAATCCAAAAGGAAAGAAAAGTTACAACTGACACCAAAGAAATACAAAGAAACATGAGACTACTATGAACAATTAACACCAACAAATTCAACAACCTAGAAAAAATGGATAAGTTTGTAGGAACAATCTTCCAAAACTGATCAGGGAGAAACGGAAAATCTGAGCTGACCAATTACTAGTAAGGAGATTGAATCAATAATTTAACACCTCTTTACAAATAATAGCCCCACCCAGACACCTTCACTAGTGAATTCTACAACACATTCAAAGACTTAATAACTGACATCAAACTTTTCCTAATTACTGAAGAGGAGGAAATGCTCCTGAACCCCAGCATTACCCTGATACCAACACCAGCCAAGACACATAAAACACAAATTACAGGCCAATAGCCATAATGAACATAGATGAAAGTATCTTCAATAAGATATCAACCAAATCCAACAATACATTAAAAGAATCATCCACCTATACCAAGTAGAATTTACTGCAGGGATCCAACAGTGATTCAACATCCATAAATCAACCAATGTGTTATACCACATTAACAAAATGAAGGATAAAAACCACATGAACACTTGAATAGATGTTAAAAAAGCATCTGACAAAAGTCAACACATTCATTATTAAAAACTCTCAAAGGAGGGTGGGGAAGGACCGAATCTCAATATAACACAGACCATATATGACAAACCCACAGCTAACATCCTCAGTAACAAAAAGATATAATCTTTTCCTCTAAGATCAGGAACAAAACAAGGATACCTATTCTCATCAATTTTATTCAACATATTACTAGAAGTTCTACCCAAGCAAAAACACAAAAAGAATAATAAAAGGCATCCAAATTGGTAAGGAAGAAATAAAATTGTCACAACTTGCAGATAACATTATGCACCAAAAAAATAATACATTCAATTAATGCTTCAGTATACAAAATCAACCAGCAAAAACAAGTTGCATTTTTATAAAGCAAGAATGAATTATCAAAGAGAAGAAAAAAATCCCATTTACAGTTGCATCAAAAGGAATAAAATACCTAGAAATAAATTTAACTTAAGGAGCTTTAAGTGTCTGAAGACTATAAGACACTAATGAAAGAAACTGAAGAAGACACAAGTGGAAAGACCGTCCATGCTTAAAGCTTAAAAATATTATTAAAATATTCATACAACCCAAAACAAGCTATACATTTGATGTTATTCCTATCAAAATTCCAGCAGGAGGAGACTGGTTTAAAGGTGGCAGAGACTGTAAACAGAAACCTCCTCCCAAAACCACATATAATATAAAAATATAGCAAATACAACTATCCTGAAAGAGCAAAAGGAAAGGCGGCTGTGACAGACTGCCTACACCTGGGGAAAAGACAAAACCTCATGTTAAAGGGTGAAGTAACAGAGCCGAGATCTGGCAAGACCCAAGCCCTTCCACCACCACAGCTCAACCGGCAGGAGGAAGAGAAAACGAGCAGGAAGAGAGTGGAATCCTACACCTGCTGAAAACCCTGCCATGGAGATCTGCTCTGGGGGCAGGAATATACATTACATGGTGCTGTGGAGATTAGTGGGGTTGGAAAGCTAATACAGGCAAAATACTTGGATAGACTGAGATTCCAGCCACTTGAGGAGAACAGATACCCACAACTGGTCATTCTAGGACAAACAAAAGTCAGGCACTCTGAGAAACTTCCTAACAGAGAGAGGGCTGCTAAAGGGGCAATGATTGCACAGAGCTTTATGCTCAGGAGAAAGGACAGGTGGAAAACATATCCCAGCACACTCAGCCCAGCACGTTGGTAACTATCAGGAGATTGAGGAGTTCCATCCCCCTGGCTGGCAACACACCTACAAGGCCTCCCACTGCAATATGCAGCCTGTCAATCGTTCTTCCCAGCTGGCATTGATTCACAAACCAGCTGCACCTGTCATTTTGCCAGGCCAGCCAGAGGGCGGCCCCGCCAACAGCAGTTACAAGAGCACAGCATAGAGGCTCCTCCCTATATGCTAGGTGCACTGGCCATGGTAGTGCACATAGGCACTGTAGCTGGGAAGAAAGAAAGAGCTCTTTCTCCGGGAAGGAACCAGCCACTCACCTGTGATGCCCGCCATCACTCCAGGTGCTGAGCAGCTCCAGGCAGTACAGGTTCTGAGCACTAGAGGGCTCCACCTACAGATATGAAACGTCAAAGGAACCTAGTTCAAACCAAAATCTTATAAATACCAGAAAGAGGACCAAGTGAAACAAAACTCATCAATCTTCCTGAAAGAAATTTCAAAATGAAAATCATACACATGTTCACGGAGCTATGGAAAAATATTCAAAACCTCAGGGAGGAATTCACGAGTGAAACCAAAACTTTGAAAAATACAGTATCCGAAATGAAACATACAATGGAGGGATTTAAAAGCAGATTAGATGAAGTAAAGGAGATGGTAAATGAAACAGAAATTAAAGAAGAGGAATACAAACAAGCTGAGGCACAGAGAAAAAAGGATCTATAGGAATGAAAAGAATTATTCAGAGAACTGTGACCAATCCAAATGGAACAATATTCATACTATAGGGATACCAGGAGAAGAAGAAATAGAATATAAAGTGTCTTTGAGGAGATAATTGCTGAAAACATCCCCAATCTGGGGAAGGAGATAGTCTCTCAGGCCGTGGAAGGGCACATATCTCCCAACACAAGGGACCCAAGGAAGACAACACCAAGACATATAGTAATTAAAATGGCAAATATCAAGGATAAGGGCAGACTACTAAAAGCAGCCAGAGAGAGAAATAAGATCACATACAAAGGAAAGCCCATCACGCTATCAGACTTCTCAGCAGAAACCTTACAGGCCAGAAGGGAGTGGCATGATGTATTTAATGCAATGAAGCAGAAGAGCCTGGAACCAAGATTACTTTATCCAGCAAGATTATCATTTCAATTTGAAGGAGGGATTAAACAATTTTCAGATAAGCAAAAGCTGAGAGAATTTACCTCCCACAGACCATCTCTACAGTGTATTTTGGAGGGACTGCTATAGATGGAAGTGTTCTTAAGAGTAAATAGCTGTAACCAGAGGTAATAAAACCACAGTAAAAAAAGTAGAACAGCTAATTACTAAGCAAATGTGAAATTAAATTAACAATCCCCAAAGTCAATCAAGAGACAAAGAGTACAGAATATGATACCTAATATACAAAGAATGGAGGAGGAGGAGGAAAAAGGAGGGGAAAAAAAAGAACCTTTAGATTGTGTTTGTAATAGCATATTAAGTGAGTTAAGTTAGATTCTTAGATAGTAAGGAAGTTAACCTTGAACCTTTGGTAACCACGAATCTAAAGCCTGCAATGGCAATAATTACATACCTATCAATAATCACTCTAAATGTAAATGGACTGAATGTACCAATCAAAAGAAACAGAGTCACTGAATGGATAAAAAAACAAGACCCATCTATATGCTGCCTACAAGAGATTCACTTTAAACCCAAAGACATACACAGACTAAAAGTGAAGGGATGGAAAAAGATATTTCATGCAACTAATAGGGAGAAAAAAGCAGGAGTTGCAGTACTTGCAGACAAAATACACTTCAAAACAAAGAAGGTCACAAGAGACAAGAAGGACATTACATAATAATAAAGGGTCAATCCAACAAGAAGATATAACCATTATAAATATCTATGTGCCCAACACAGGAGCACCTACATATGTGAAACAAATACTAACAGAATTAAAAGGGGAAATAGAATGCAATGCAATGCATTCATTCTAGGAGACTTCAACACTCCCCTCACTCTGAAGGACAGATCAACCAGACAGAAAATAGGTAAGGACACAGAGGCACTGAACAACACATTAGAACAGATGGACCTAACAGACATCTACAGAACTCTACACCCAAAAGCAGCAGAATACACATTCTTCTCAAGTGTACATGGAACATTTTCAAGAATAGATTGCTGGAGTCCAGCTCCAGCAAGTCCAGGAGTCCCTGAAGGATGAACGGCGTCGGCGACTGATATGAAGTGAATGAGGACAGAGACCTAGTAAAAGGCCTGGCCTATTTTATTGAAGTTTAGCAAGGTTATATATGTTTTGAGTATGCAGTTTCACAAAGATTAGATCATTTGATTCTTTCAGAAAAAATGTTCACATAAAGGTCAATCTTAAAGATTAGAGATTACTGGCACCTTAGCAATCATTAATTTTTTGCACTTAATGCTTGTTTGGCTTCCCTGGCAGTCTTGGAACAAACATGACTTGTTCCCTCACACCTGGTTGGCCTGGACCCTACTTGCAGTTTCCTTATTATTGATTCTAAAATAGCCATGGATACTATTCACCTAATTAATAAATATAGCTAAGTCTATTTTTCTAGATCTAGAGCATTACGTGCAGATTAAAAGAAAAACATCAAAACAGTGTATCATTAAAGCAGTGCAGCAAGACTAAGCTAACTGCAATTGCGGGAACTGAAAACTCTGTACTCTTGGGTAGGTGTCCAGTTTCACAGAGATGAAAGTGTTACACCTGGGGTATGAGGGTAAGGGGATAATGACCACTGAATCAGAAGACATAGGGACCCAGTCGGGCCACTTCTCTTCCTAAGGGGGGAAGCAGGGGCATGTCTGTCTGAGAGTTTCCTTAAACCATTTACAATAATATCTGTAGTAATGATCTTTTCTATTGGGATAGTCTCTAATTATGCCAGGCCCTTTTTACATGCAATAATCATTCATGCTGACTTTCCTTTATTATTCTATTATTCCCCAAGACCCAAAAGGTCTAGGAGTCATTTAGAAATTCCTCACAGGGCTGAGTTGGGCAGGGAAAGGGAACTGGAACCTACTCAAACAACACTTATTTATAACTTGATACTTGTTTCCAATATTTTCTCCACATCCCCCTCCTATTATTTTTTAATAAAATGTTGAAATAGTAGGTAAAAGCAATAAAGATTACAGTCTCTAATAGAAAGCTGTTTAACACAGCTTACTTTTTCATAAAAGATATTTAAATCTTGATGTAAAATAAAGATGGAGAGTAGAGTTTAGTACAGTGGGAAAGCAAGTGTAGACTATCAGATCCATGCCTATAAACTGGGTATTGATCCGAGCAAGACAAGGGCAACAACAGCCATGGGCACGAAAGATTTCTCTCAAAACTGGGAGGGTGAGGTTCTGAGCCTCACCTCTGTTGACCCCCTATTATTCACCTGATGGCCCCACTGCAACTGTGCCTGTCTTAGGTTGTTCCTCCCTTGAAGAATCTTAACCATCTCTGGGTAACCAGTCATCTTACAGGGCGATACAGGGAGATGTAAAGTTGGTAAATGAGAGAGGAGCAATGTTCTTTGAAAAAGTTAGCTTTTTACTTCTTTGCAGATTTATGCCTTGTGGCTTCTATGCCCAGCAGTTATCTTGAAGTATCGTTACCACCTGGAAGAATTAGGGGATCTTGCCTCTAACATTTCACCCAAAGTATGTTAAATTTGGTTTTCCAATTTAGGTGTGTAAGTGACCAATAACAACATTTCCAAACACCATAATAGTAAGGGGAGATAACAGGGATATTCCTTTCAGAAGTCTGCTTTGCAGTTCCTTCTTTCCAGGCATCTGAGCTGTGCCATCAGACAGGCAGTTCGGACTGGCTCCTGACAATAGATGATACACTAGGCCACAAAAAGAGCCTTGGTAAATTCAAAAAGATTGAAATTGTTACCAACCAGCTTTTCAGACCACAAAGGTATGAAACTAGAAATAAATTACGCAAAAAAAATGAAAAATCACACAAACACATGGAGGTTTCACAACATGCTCCTAAGTAATAGGTCAATGACCAAATAAAAAAGAAATCAAGCAATATATGGAGACAAATAACAATAATAATTCAACACCACGAAACCTGTGGGATGCAGCAAAGGCCGTGCTGAGAGGAAAGTATATGGCAATACAGGCCTACCTCAGGAAAGAAGAACAATCCCGTATGAGCACTCTAAACTGACAATTAACGAAACTGAAAAAAGAAGAAGAACTGAGGCCCTAAGTCAGTCAAAGGAGGGACATGATGAAGATAAGAGCATAAATAAATAAAATCGAGAAGAATAAAAAAATTGAAAGAATCAATGAAAGCAAGAGCTGGTTCTTCAAGGAAATAAACAAAATAGATAAACCCTTAGCCAGACTTATCAAGAAAAAAAGAGTCTACTCACATAAACAGAATCAGAAATGAGAAAGGAAAAACTACGGACACCACAGAAATACAAAGAATTATTAGAGAATACTATGAAAAATTATATGTTAACAAACTGGATAACATAGAAGAAATGGACAAGTTTCTAAAAAATACAACCTTCCAAGGCTGACACAGAAAAAAAAACAGAAAATCTGAACAGACCAATTACCAGCAACAAAATTGAACTGGTAATCAAAAACCTACCTAAGAACAAAACCGCTGGACCAGATGGCTTCACCGCTGAATTTTATCAAACATTTAGAGAAACCTAATACCCACCCTCCTTAAAGTTTTCCAAAGAGTAGAAAACGACGGAATACTTCCAAACTCATGCTATGATGCCAGTATCACTCTAATACCAAAACCAGGCAAAGACACCAAAAAGAAAGAAAATTACAGACCAATACCCCCATGAACATACATGCAAAAATACTGAATAAAATATTACCAAAACAAATTCAAAAATACATCAAAAAGATCATCCATCATGATCAAGTAGGATTTATTCCAGGGATGCAAGGATGGTACAACATTTTAAAATCCATCAACATCAACCACATCAACAAAAAGGAGGATAAAAACCTTGCATAGATCACCTGCATCGATGATGAAAAAGCGTTCAACAAAATTCAGTATCCATTCATGATATAAACTCTCAACAAAATGGGTACAGAAGGCAAGTACCTCAACATAATAAAGCCCATACAGGACAAACCCACAGCCAATTTTATACTTAACAGCGAGAAGCTGAAAGCTTTTCCTTTAAGATCGGGAACAAGACAAGGATGCCCACTCTCCCCGCTTTTATTCAACATAGTACAGGAGGTCCTAGTCATGGCAGTCAGACAATACAAAGAAGTAACAGACATTCAGACTGGCAAGGAAGAAGTTAAACTGTCCCTGTTTACAGATAACATGGTATTGTCCATAAAAAACCCTAAAGAATCCACTCCAAAACTACTAGATCTAATATCTGAATTCAGCAAAGTTGCAGGATACAAAATGAATACACAGAAATCTGTGGCATTCCTATATACTGTCAATGAACTAGCAGAGAGAGAAATCAGGAAAACAATTCCATTCACAGTTGCATCGAAAATAATAAAATACCTAGGAATAACCTAACCAAGGAAGTGAAAGACCTATACTCTGAAAACCACAAGACATTCATGAGAGAAATTAAAGAAGATACTAATAAATGGAAACACATTCCAAGCTCATGGATAGGAAGAATTAATATAGTCAAAATGGCCATCCTGCCTAAAGCAACCTACAGATTCACTGCAATTCCTATCAAAATACCAACAGCATTCGTCAAGGAACTGGAGAAAATCATTCTAAAATTTATGGGGAACAAAAGACCCTGAATAGCCAAAGCAATCCTGAGACAGAAGAATAAAGCTGGGGGGATTATGCTCCCGAACTTCAAGCTCTACTACAAAGCCACAGTAATCAAGACAATTTGTTACTGGCACAAGAACAAACCCATAGACCAATGGAACAGACTAGAGAGCCCTGATACAAACCCAACCATATATGGTCAATTAATATATGATAAAGGAGCCATGGGCATACAATGGGGAAATGACAGCCCCTTCAACAGCTGGTGTTGGCAAAACTGGACAGCTACATTCAAGAGAATGAAACTGGATTATTGTCTAACTCCATACAAAAAAGCAAACTCGAGACAAATAAAAGACCTGAATGTAAGTCATGACAACATAAAACTCATTGAAGAAAACAGGTAAATAGGCAAATATCTCTTGAATATAAACTTGAGCAACTTATTCCAAAACATATCTGCTTAAGCAAAGGAAAGAAAAGCAAAAATGAACAAATGGGACTATCTCAACATAAAAGGCTTCTGTAGAGCAAAGGACACCATCAGCAGAAGAAGAAGACATCCTACAGTATGGGAGAATATATTCTTAAATGACATATCTGACAAGAGGTTAACATTCAAACTATATAAAGAACTCACATGCCTCAACACCCAAAAAGCAAATAACCCAATTAAAAAATGGGCAGAGTATATGAACAGACACTTCTCCAAAGAAGAAATTCAGATGGCCAACAGGCACATGAAATGATGCTCCACATCGCTAATTATCAGGGAAATGCAAATTAAAAGCACAATGAAGTATCACCTCACACCAGTTAGGATGGCCAACATCAAAAATACAAGAACCACAAATGATGGTGAGGATGCAGAGAAAGGAGTACCCTCCTACAGTGCTGGTGGGAATGTAAACTAGTTCAACCATTGTGGAAAGCAATATGGAGGTTCCTCAAAAAATAAAAATAGAAATACTATTTGACCCGGGTATTCCACTCCTAGGAATTTACCCAAAGAAAACAAGATCTCAGATTCAAAAAGACATATGCACCCCTAATGTTTATTGCAGCACTATTTACAATAGCCAAGATATGGAAGTAACTTAACTGTCCATCAGTAGATGAATGGATAAAGATGTGGTACATATACACAATGGAGTATTATTCAGCCATAAGAAGAAAATATATCCTACCATTTGCAACAACATGGATGGAGCTAGAGTGTATTATGCTCAGTGTAGTAAGTCAGGCAGAGAAAGACAAGTACCAAATGATCTCCCTCATTTGTGAAGTATAACAACAAAACAAAACTCAAGGAACAGAACAGCAGCAGACTCCGGACTCCAAGAAGTGACTAGCGGTTACAGAACACAAGGAATGGGGGAGGTGGTGGGAAGGGAGAGATAAGCGGATTGCGGGGTATTATGATTGGTACACTTGTGGTGTGGAGGGTGGTCACGCGGAGGACAGTGTAGCACAGAGAAGACAAGTAGTGACTCTGTGGCATCTTACTATGCTGACGGACAGTGACTTCAATGCGGTATTGGAGGAATTGATAATATGGATTAATATAGTAACCACAATGCTTTTCATGTGAAATCTTCATAAGATTGTACATCAGTCATACCTTAAAAAAAAAAATTCCAGTGGCATTTTTCACAGAAGTAGTACAATTGTAAAATTTGTAGGAACCACAGAAGGCCCAAAGAGCCAAAGAAATCTTGAGAAGGAAGACCAAAGCTGGAGACAATCCCCAGATTTCAAACTACATTACAAACCTGTATTCAAGAAAAGTTTGGTATTGGCATGAAAATAGACATGGAGCTCAATGGAACAGAACAGAAAGCCCAGAAATAAACCCACATATGAGGTCAACTAATTTACAATAAATTACCAAGGACAAGTGGGAAAGAATAGTCTCTTAAGTAAATAGTGCTGGGAAAACTGGACAGCCACATACAAAAGAAACTGAATCCTATCTTATACGATACACAATAATTAACTCAATATAGAGTAAAGACTTGAAAATAAGACCAGAAACCAGAAACCTCTTCAAGAAAAACTTGTTG
Organism: Manis pentadactyla; assembly: GCF_030020395.1. NCBI lineage: Eukaryota > Metazoa > Chordata > Mammalia > Pholidota > Manidae > Manis > Manis pentadactyla. The sequence continues at coordinate 67,640,691 of NC_080019.1, read as the reverse complement.
GGAAAACTCTTTGACATTTGTCTTGGCAATTTTTTTTTTTTTGTATCTGACTCCAAAGACAATGGCAACAAAAGCAAAAATAAATAAAAGTACATAAAACTAAAAAGCTTCTGCACAATGAAGGAAGCCATCAACAAAATGAAAAGGCAAACTACTGACTGGAAGATCTTTGCAAATGATTTAGCCAATAAGTGGTTAATATCTAAAATATATAAAGAATTAAATTCATACAACTCAACATCAAAAAATATCCAATTAAAAAGTGGGCAGAGGACCTGATTATACATTTTTCTGATGTACAGATGGCCAACAGACACTTGAGAAGATGCCCAACATCACTAACCATTAGGCAAGTATAAATCAAAACCACAATGAGGTATTAACTCACACCTGATAGAGTGGCTAGTATCAAAAATACAAGAAATAACAAGTGTAGGTGAGGATGTAGAGAAAAAAGAATGCTTCTGCACTGTTGGTGGTAGTGAACTGATGCAATCACTACAATAAACCCTAAATAGATTCATCAAAAAATTTTACAAGAGAGTTAATGACCTAGCAGTTCCACTTCTGTGGATTTACTGAAGAAACAAAAATACTAATTCAAAAGTTATATGCACCCCTACATTCACTACAGCACCCCTACGTTCACCACAGCATTATTTACAATAGCCAAAATATGAAAGCAACATAAGAGTCCACCAACGGATGAATGAATAAACAACGTGTGGTATAAATACACAACAGAATACTACTCAGGCATAAAACAGAATGAAATGTTTCCATTTCTAGCAACATGGGCCCAGAGAGTATTATGCTAACTGAAATAAGTCACAGAAAGACAAATACTGTATGATATCACCTACATGTGTAATCTAAAAAAAAAACAACTGAACAAACAAAACAAAACAAAATCATAGATGCACAGAGAAGATTGGTGGTTGCCAGAAGGGAGTTGGATATGAGGGTGGGAGAAGTGGGTGAAAATGATTAAGAGGTACAAACTTCCAGTTATAAGACAGATTAAGTCTTGGGGATGTAATATACAGAATTGGTGACTATACTCAACAATACTGCATATCTGAAAGATGCTAAGAAGTAAATCTTAACAGTTTCCATCCAAACAAAAATTTAATTTTGTATGGTGACAAAAGGTAGCTAGACTTACATGGTAATCATTCCTCTATGTACACAAATGTCAAATCATTAGGTTGTATATCTGAAACTGACAATGTATGTCAATTATACTTTAATAAGAAAATTAAAATAAAATTTAAAAATAAACTATTAATACCAATCCTAACTTCCAAAAATTACAAGATTAATTAATATCTCCTTATGCATTCTCTGAGAGCAATATGCTGATACCAAGCTAGACAAACATATCACAAGGAAAAAAAAAATGGAACATGGAGTAAGTGAGATTTACCCCCAGGAATACAGGATGGTTCAACATAATGCCAATGTAAAAAAACACAATAGAAGGAAGGAAAAAAACATGACCACTTCAACAGACACACAAAAGAAGCATTTCATAAAGTTCAAAACCCTTTCATGCTAAACAACACTCAGAAAACTAGAAATAGAAGAGAGTTTCCTTACCATAATAAAAGGAATTTATAGAAAACCCACAGCTAACATTGTACTCAATGGTGAAAGACATATAAATGTAAGATTTCCTCCTAAGAGCAGGAATAAGACAAGGAGGCCTGCTACTATTCAACATTCTATAGGAAGTCTCAGCCATAGCAATTATGTAAGAAAAAGAATTAAAAGACTTCTTATTGGAAAGGAAGAGGTATATTTACCTCTAATTGCATAAGACATGATCCACTCTACATAGAGTATCCCAAAGAATCTACAAAAAAACTACTAATAAATGAATAGAGCCATGTTGCAGGGTATAAGATCAATATACAAAAATCAGTTGTTTCAAGATGATCAAAAAAGGAAATTAAGAAAACAATTCCATTTACAGTAATATCCAAGTAATAAAACATGTAAGATTAAATTTAATCTATAGTGTTAAAGACTCCTAAACTGAAAACTACAAAACATCGCTGAAAGAAATTAAGACCTAAATAAAATGGAAGGCATCCATGCTCAATGACTGGAAGAGCATATTAATACTGCTACGGTCACAATACTCCCCAAAGTGATATACAGATTCACTGCAATCCCTATCAAAATTCCAATGGCCTTTTTTTAAAGATGGAAAAATTAATCCCTAAATTCAAAAAGAGGTGCAAGGGGCCCCAAATAATCAAAACAATATTGAAAAAAAGAAAAACAAAGTTGGAGGGTTCACAATTCCCAGCTTCAAAATTTAATACAAAGCTGTAATCATAACAGAGTGGTACTAGCATAAGGCTACACATATAAATCAATAGAAAAGAATTGAGAGTGCAGAAATAAACCCACACATCTATGTTCAACTGATTTTTAACAAGGGTGCAAACAATTCAATGAGGGAAGAACAGATTCTTAAACAATATGTTAGGATAATTTGACATCCACATGAAAGAGAATGAAGTTGGACTCTCACCTCACACCATATATAAAACTACTCAAAATAGACCAAAAACCTAAATATAAGGGGTAAAACTATGAAACTCTCAGAAGAAAACATAGGAGCAACTTATGATGTTACAGTTAGCAATAGCTTCTTAGACATGACACCAAAAGCACAAATGCGTAAAGGAAAAAATTGTACCTCACCAAACAAAAACTTTGGACACTATCAACAGTGTTAAAAGACAACTCACAAAATGGGAAAAATATTTGCAAATCATATATAAATACTTAAGGGTAGTATTCAGAATATATGAAGAATTCTTTTAACTCAACAAAAGACAAAAGTAAACATTCTTTAAAAATGATTAATGGAATTGAAAAGACATTTTTTCCAAAGATTAGATACAACTTGCCAACGAGCACATGAAAAAATACTCAACTTGATTGGTCATTGATAAAATTCAAGTCAAATAATGAGATACTACTTCACTAGGATGTGGAAATGGAAAAGTCAGTCCTCAAATTCATATGAAATTCCAAAGGTTCCAAACAGTCAAAACAAAACTGAAAAAGAAAAAATTGGAGGGCTCACACTTCTCAATTTCAAAACTCACTACAAAGCTACAGTAATCCAAACAGTGATTTTTTTGTCTAATCAAAGCAATGAAAATAAAAATGACAGGTGTTGGAAAGGATGTGTAGCAATAGAAATCCTACATTGATAGCGGAAATGTAAAACAGTGCAGTCACTGTCAAAAACAGTTTGGCAATTCCTCAAAATTGAACAAAGAATTAACCATATGATCCAGCAACTGACTTCTAGGTATAAACCCAGGAAAAATGAAAACCTATGTTCACAAAGAAATCTGTACATAAGTACTTACAGTGGCATTATTAACAATGGCCAAAATTTGCATCAGATGAATGAATAAACAAGTCATGGTATATACATACAATGGAATATCATTCAACCATAAAAATACATACTGATACAAGAAACAACTTGGATGAAACTCAAAAACATTATGCTAAATGAAAGAAGCCAGATACATATTAAATTATTCCATTTGTATGAAATATCATGAATAAGCAAATAACCAAGAAATAAAACAGGTAAGTGGTTGCCAGGGGACTGAATTTTGGTGGGGTAAATGGGGAGTGATAACAGATATGGGTACATTTTTCTGGTGTGTTGAAAATGTTTTGAAACTAGAGAGAAAAGTGGTAGTTGTACAACAGTATGACTATAACTAAACACCACTGAATTGTACGCTTAAAAATAGTGAACTATATATGTGTGAACTGCCCCTCAATTTTTTTTTTTTTAAGTAAAAGCTTATGTTGAGAAACCAGTATGATCAAAGACTAACATGAAATAAAGTTTGACTGTTTTCTATACTGGTATTTATACCATTGTTAGGTGTTTTATTACTTCACCCCTCCAACCTACCAAAAAATAATGCGTAGTAAAGCATCATGAAGTCTTTGAAACATGTAGTAAACCCTTACAATTATTTTAAGTTTGTGTATATTTAGTGCATTTACTTTATAACCAACCTTAATGGAGAATTTATGATCTAAGAAAGTCAATTACAATATGATTTGCATAGATGAACTGTGGTTATTTCTTTCAGTTTAAATGAACAAAATCTAATTAAAGAAGGGTTTGAGAACTCCAGAGAAGTATCACAGAACTTACTCATAAAACATAATATAACATTTTGAGCCTATATAACCCCAGAAATATGCTGTGGGTTTTTTTTTTCCTGGCTATTCTTCTTAAAGACCTAGAAAAGTTCACCCACACAAAATTCCAATGCAAGTATTTATTATAAAAATGCTTATTTTTGAAGATCAATTTTCTTACAGTACTGTAATGTGAATTCATAATGGTTTCCCAAGAATAAGCTGTTAAAATATTATTTTATCAGTCTGTTTCTAGCGTATTTCATTTTCTCTTTATTCTCAGCTACTTTTCTCCCTTACTTCATTCCAGTGCTCCAAGTTCAGTGCTCCCAACTAATTTTTTTCTCTCACACACACCACCATGCAGAATTAAGCCTATACTTTTCACAGTCCTAAAATTTCAAAGTTTATTTTATACTTCATATTCATTATAAGATTGGAATGTACATAATGTACTTCACTTTAATTTTTATGTCATAGTCCCTACCCCACTGCAACCATGGACAAGAAGAAACTAATGAGAAGTAAAGTTGGCCAAGAAGAAAAATCTAAAACTAAAATACAGTAAATAAACCATTTTACCTAAGCAACTATATTTATGAGTAACTTAAAACCATAATAAATGCAACTAAAAGCTAAACACAGAAAAACACAATCTACTCAACCAAGCTAAGTGAAAGGGTCATGTGAAGTTGTATTTTTATTATAATACATAGTCACTTTGTCAGCTTCTTTGAAAACAAAACAAAAATGACACTATCAGAAGCAATTACTTTGTGTGGCATATAGGATTCTCAGGCTTTATAAATGCTAGATTTACTTATTAGACACAGAGCTAGACTGAAACTCTGTTCCCAAAAATTAGCTAAGAAACTCCTGATTAAAAAAATATCCCAAATTCTGTGAGGCCACTTTTTAAAAAACAGTTAAAGATAGTATTTACAATGGCATTGTTAGAAAAATCAAATATCCAAGAATAAACTAACAGAAGATATGCCTAACTTTCATCCAGAAAGCTATAAAAGATGGCATTTCTCCCCATCGCAAAAATGACCTAAAGCAATCACAATGCAATCACAATCAAAATCCCAAATCAAAATTTGTGGTTTGGTTTGGCTGGGAGTTTTTACTGGTTTGTTTCTTTGTTCTGGGGAAGAAATTGACTGGGTGGTTCTATGATGTACATGGAAATGCTCAAGAATAGACTAGAAAGTCTCGAAAAAGAACAAGTTGGGAATATTTGCTTAACAGGATATTCAGACTTATCTTTAACTCAATAAACAAGGCAATATTAGCGAGTGATAAACGTACTAATTTAACCGGATGGAGGCCCAGAAACAGACCGTGCATACATGGACATAAATTATAAAAAGATGACACTGAGGAGCAATAGGGAAGGTTTTTCACTTTTTATTTGATTGTTCATAAAATGTTGCTACGACAATTGGATATCCATAAAAAAAGCTAAAACTTGACCTAACACTAGACACACACACACACACACACACATATATATCATTCCCAGGTGAAGTCACCTAAATGAATTAGGTAAATTAAGCTTCTAGATGACATAAGAAAATAATCTCATGCCCTCCAATTAAGGAAAGATTTTTTCTTAAGGCACAAAATGCACTAACCATAAAGGAAAAGACTGATAAATGTAAATGTTAGAACTTCTCTGCACCAAATGTTTCCATTTAAAAAGTCACCTTAAAAAGTCACAGAATAAAAAATAACAGTAATCTATTTAAACTGACAAAGGAGTTGTATTCAGAACATATAAAGATCCCCTACGAATCAAAATATAGACAATCCAATGGAAAAATGTACACGTGGGAAGAACAATCACTTCAAAAACAAGGTCCAAATGGGCAAAGTTGAGGTGTTCAACATCATTAGTAGCCAGTGAAAATGCAAATTAAAACTCTCAAGAATGGTTAAAACTTAAAAAGAAGTAAGTACTGGGGAGAATTTGAAGGAAAGGGAATTCTCACATACTCCTGGCAGAAGTTGGTAAAACCGCTTTGGAAACAACTTGGCATTTTCTACTGAGGACATACCTTAAGACCAGGAGATTTCATTCCTAAACATAGATCCAACAGAAATGGCTACACATGTGCATAAAAACATAAACAGAAGTGTTCTTAGAAGCATTATTTGCAATGGCCCCAAACTGAAAATAATCTAATGTACATCAACAGAATGAAAAAATTGTACCATAATGACACAATACTAAAGTAATAAAAATGAACTATAGGTCCACATAACATGGATAAATCTCACAAAGAACACAATTAAGTAAACAAGACAAAAAAACAGTGTGATTCTGTCTATGTGAAACTCAAACGTAGATAAAGCCAAACTGAAGCATTTAGAGATACAGACTTAGGAGGTAGAAATATTTTTTTAAAACAAGAAAATTATAACCATAAAAGTCAGGAAAAATGGTTCATCTAGGGGAAAGGGCATGGGCAAGTAATGCAAATGCGCATAAACTGAAGATTTTCTGCAATGCTGACAGTGTTCTGGTTCTTCAGCAAATTAGTTTCCCACTGTTTACTTTATAATAATTACTTAAGTAGCACATTTATGTTTAATGGGCTTTATGTTTTACTGAAAAATTATTTTTTTCAAAATTAAAAGTTTGCAAAAGGCAACTAAGTATGAAAAATCTACTAGATATTTTAGACAATTATTGTAGCTTAAAAAGGTACATATGAAGTGATATGAATCACTTCTAATGGCTTACATCACTTAGATAAAGAAGACCTTTGGCGTGGTCACAAATGCATTCTGTTCTGGTCTTGCTCTTGCTTAACAGGAATGCCTGCATCTTCCTTCTCTCAATTTTCCTCTATCAGCCTGTTTCATCTGGGGGTTAACATTTTCCAAATCTTGAGTTTGCCAACAAGTAATACATATGCAAACCACTGGTGGCTAAGGAATAGTTTCAGGTGCTGCACTACCATAAGTTTTTAATGTAATAGTATTTATTGATTTTAACAGTTACAGCCTATTTGTGGAAAGTGACAGTAGTTTCCCACTCACTATTCTACTCTCCTTTCAAAATGAATTCACATAGAAAAAACAATTTTTAACCAAATAAGTAATAGTAAAATAAAGGTGGTAAATACATATGCCAAAAATGTTGACATTTGTACCTGAATAACTGAAGTTCTAAGAACATTGCTATGATCCTCCCACAGCTTTGACCATGTGCTTCTGGGATGGTTATCCTACAAACCCAGTTTAACCACGTAGGTAACAGAACTCAAGTCTAGTCTTCAGTAAAGCCTAAATTGCTAACCAAACCCACAAACATGACTATATTACAACAATATTCTAATTAGCTAGCTGACCAAAGGAGCTTTTAGCATTTCAATCCTTAAGGGAAAAAAAAAAAAGAGTAAAAAACATCTGTTCTTTGTGTCCTTGGTATACAACTGCCCAAAGTAGAAAGCCCTGTAAACTTTCAAATTAGAGCTGCCCTGAGCTCAAATTCTAACACTAACTAGTTGTAAGACTTTCTGCAAATTACTACACCTTTCCAAGCCTTAGTTTCCTCAAGCATAAACTGAAGATAACAACATATACCTTCTGCAAATTATTTCACATTTCTGAAACTTGATTTTGAATGAAGATAATTCATCCCTTCCAGCACTGTCATATGGATTAAGCGGGAGTTTATGTTAGTGGCTTATCACAATGATTTGTACATACAGGCATTTACTTAATAAATAGTTGCCCTCTGTTCCTCCATTTCTCTGTGCTCTTTTCTGTAAATGCATGGAGCATGAAAGCCACACAGTATTGTTAACAATGCCCCAACACCTACACACACACACACACACACACACACACACACACTCCACCTGCAATTACTTAATTTTCTCATTTTATCCTTTGGGCAATCATCAGTGAATAAAGAACAGATATTATAATATCTCCATTTCACAAATGGACTGGGGATCAAAAACACAGAGAAGCCCACCCATACAGAGGAGTAGTGGAACTAAAATTAAAGCGCACATTTACCATAAATAGCTTTCACTAACTTTGATATCCCTAAAACTTAATCCTAATAAGAAATCAATTCTACATTTCAGGAAAAGAAAAATTGTACTGTCTTTGGTGGGGGGCCATGGATCTGAGAGTATTCAGGGGTCTACAATCCAAATTAGAAATTATGCTATTGAAAGTAACATGGGAAACAAATGTAGCAAGGGAAACAAAATAAAAAATGAACAACTGGGACAATCTAATGCTAAAAAGCTTCAAGGACACCATCAGCAGAACAAAAAGGCATCTACAATACGGGAGAACATATTTGTAAATGACATATCCGACAAGGGGTTAACATCCAAACTCCACTCCCTAGCTCACCGCGAGGAAGAGAAACAGAGCAGAAAGGGAGTAGAAGACCAGAACTGCCAAACACCAGCAGAGAACAGGTACCCACAAAATATATAAAGAACTCACATACCTCAACACCCAAAAAGCAAATAACCCAATTAAAAAATGGGCAGAGGATATGAACAGACACTTCTCTAAAGAAGAAATTCAGATGGCCAACAGGCACATGAAAAGATCCTCCACATCGCTAATCATCAGAGAAATGCAAATTAAAACCACAATGAGATATCACCTCTCACCAGTTAGGATGGCCAACATCCAAAAGACAAACAACAAATGTTGGCAAGGATGTGGAGAAAGGGGAACCCTCCTACACTGCCAGTGGGAATGTAAATTAGTTCAACCATTGTGGAAAACAGTATGGAGGTTCCTCAAAAAACTAAAAATAGAAATACCATTTGACCTAGGAATTCCACTCCTAGGAATTTACCCTAAGAATGCAGGATCCCAGTTTCAAAAAGACATATGCACCCCTAATGTTTATCGCAGCACTATTTACAACAGCCAAAAATGGAAGCAACCTAAGTGTCCATCAGTAGATGAATGGATAAAGAAGACGCGGTACATGTACACAATGGAGTATTATTCAGCCATAAGAAGAAAACAAATCCTACCATTTGCAAGAACATGGATGGAGCTAGAGGGTATTATGCTCAGTGAAATAAGCCAGGTAAAGAAATACAAGTACCAAATGATTTCACTCATCTGTGGAGCATAAGAACACAGAAAAAACTGAAGGAACAAAACAGCAGTAGACTCACAGAACCCAAGAATGGACTAACAGTTGCCAAAGGTAAAGGGACTGGGGAGGGTGGGAAGGAAATGAGGGAGAAGGGGAATAAGGGACATTACGATTAGCCCACATAATATGGCAAGGAGGGACACGGGGAAGGCAGTATAGCACAGAGAAGACAAGTAGTGATTCTATAGCATTTTACTATGCTGACAGACAGTGACTGTAATGGGGTATGTGGTGAGATCTTGATAAGGGGGGGAATCTAGTAACCACATGTTGCTCATGTGATTGTATATTAATGATACCAAAATTAAAATTAAAATAAAAAAAGAAGATAAATCATATGTAGAAAGAAGAAATATACAAAAATCCAAACAAGATGGCACAGGACACAGGACACAGATCTTGGCCATGACTATATAAAAGCTGAAACTAAATTAACTGACCAGTGAGGACTGTTCAAACAAATTAAATTTGGCAGTTTTGTCTTCCAACACTGTTCTTGAATAGTGTTCTAACACAGATCTGCTATAGTGAAGACAGATTTGTCAGGCTATCACAGCTCAATAATACTGACAACTAGGGTGATCTAACTTGCTTTGGATTCATCCAGGTTTACTGGTCAATTTCAGGTTATAATCTTTGTCTGACATAGGTCTTCCTACAGGAGAATGGCTGATTGGTGAGTACAGTCAATTTCATTTGGAAAGTACATCAATGTGTATCAATAATCTGACACCCTGGTTTATACTTCAGACTTAAAATCACCTGAATGCTAAATCACTCCTGTATGTAAATAAAAGTTGAACTTCTAAACATATATAAATTCTAAGCAGATTCTAGTACACAGTTCATCAGTTCCTGAAACAGATCTGACTAATCAGGCAGTCAGCACTCTCTATATACACTCTTCTGCCCTGATGCGTGCTTCTAAAAACGGCAACTTCTATTTTGTTTGTTTTACAAACTGGATGAATAGTGCTTAGAAATCTGCAAAGGTACAAAATGTCACTGCAAAAAGAAAACTACATATATTCTTATATCACTGTCTATAGAACACTATTTATTACATTAGCTCATTTGCTAGCCAACATCCTCCAAAATGACCAGGACATATATGCTTATACTCAATACAAATGAGGCAGTGAAGTAAACTTTACACAAGGACATGCTGATAATAAAGACAATTAGAATTCAGGCCTTTGGTCTCTAAATCCAGTAGTTCCTTCTACTTTGGATATTGCAAGTATCTGAAAGGCCAAAAAAAAGAAAACCTATGTTTCTATCAGGAAAACCACTGATTACTTTTCGCAGTATTATAAGCAGTCAGAGGAATCCTCTAATAAATAATAAAAATAATCTCATACAGAACAGAACAGACCATAATAGAGAGAAATGTTCAATATTGAATAAAGAAGGAAAATAAAGGACTTATAAATAATACTGAAAGAAGTACCAACAGAATCAAACAGTTCAATTTGAAACCAAATGAAGATTTTTAATTTTATACATAAATAAAAATAAAATGTGTTCTTTTTAGAATCCTGTTAGAAAACTTAATGTTCTTTACAAAGAAGAATGAAATTGTCTATAGATAGGATAGGGATAAAGTTAATGATTTGGTTCCATTATAAAAATGGTATTAAGGTGAGGGATTAAACAAGATGGCAGCCTGAGAAGTGAGGCAGAAACCTCCTCCAAAAATCGTTTCTAACACAAAAATACAGCAAATAAAAATAATCCTGAAAAAGCAACAGGAAAGAAGACTGCAACAGACTGCCTACATCTGGGGAAAAGAGAAGACCTCACAGAAAAGGGTGAAGTAGCAAAGCTGTGATCCAGCAGGACCCAAGCCCTCCCCACTCCCTAGCTTATGTAGCAAGGAAGAGAAACGGAGGAGAGAGGTAGTAGAAGACCAGGACTGCCAAACACCCAGCAATGGAGGTCTGCTCCAGGAGCACAAACCAACCTTACATGGTGCTCTGGAGATAAGAGGGGTTGGAAAGCAAAGACAGGCAGAATACTGGGAGAGACTGAGATTCCAGCACTTGTGGAGAACAGGTACCCACAACCAGCCACTCTGGGACAAGAGAAAGGCAGTCACTTTGAAAGACTTTCCAACAGCGGTACGGCTGTTAAAGGGGCAAGGATTACACAGAGGTTGCAGCTCAGGAGAAAGGACCGGTGGACAAAATCATCCTGGCACACTCAGCCCAGCACTTTTAGGACGTTCAGGCACTCTATCACCCTGGCTGGTGATGTAACACCGAGATCCCCCACTGTAACACGCAGCCTACTACTCCTTCCTCCCAGCAGGCACTTGTCTCTCACCTGCTGCTCAGGCATCACACCAGGCCAGCCAAAGGTCGGCCCCGCCTATGGCACCTAAAGGGGTGTAATGCAGAGGCTCCTCCCTGCACATTCAGCCCACTGGACCTGGAATAGAGGCAGGCACTGCAGCTCTGAAGTTTCTCCCAGCAGGCAGCAGCAATGCACATCTGCAGCCCCATCATCACTCCAGGAGCAGGGCGGCTCCAGACAGTAGAGCTTCTGGGCATGAGAGGGCACTGCCTAAACAAAGTTCTTATTCCATAGTAATCTTTAGAAATATGAAAACAGCAAAAGAATCTTGTACAAACCAGAATCCCAGGAACACCAGAAAGAGGCCTAAGAGAAACTGAAATCACCAATATTTGTGATAAGGATGTCAAAATAAAAATCATAAACATGTTCATGGAGCTATGGAAAAATAGTCAAGACCACAGGGAAGACTTCAAGAAAGAGACAGAAACTTTGAAAAATACAGTATCTGAAATGAAACATACAATGGAGGGATTTAAAAACAGATTAGATGAGGTAGAAGAGACAGTAAATTAAATAGAAATTATAGAGAAAAGGAATGCAAAGAAGCTGAAGAACAGAGAGAAAAAAAGAACTCTAGGAATAAGAGAATAAAAAGAGAACAGTGTGACCAATCCAAACGGAACAATATTCCCATTATAGGAGGACCAGAAGACGAAAAGGGAGAAAAAGGGATAGAAAGTGTCTTTCAGGAGGTAATTGCTGAAAACTTCCCCAATCTGGGGAAGGAGATAGTCTCTCCGGTGTTGGAAGTGCACAGATCTCCCAACACAAGTGACCTAAGGAATAAAACACCAAGGCATATAATGATTAACATGGAAAAGTTCAAGGACAAGGACAGACTATTAAAAGCAGCCAGAAAGAAAAAAAAAATCATGTACAAAAGAAAACCGCTCAGGCTATCATCCAACTTCTCAGCAGAAACCTTACAAGCCAGAAGGGAGTGGCATGATATATTTAATGCAATGAAACAAAAGGGCCTAGAATCATGAACACTCTATACAACAAGATTACAATTTAAATTTGAAGCAGGGAAAAAACAATTTCCAAATAAGCAAAAGTTTAGGGAACTCACCTCTCCCCCAAAAATATCTGCAGTATATTTTAAACGCACTGCTATAGACTAAACTGCTCCTAAGGCACGTCCTGTCACCAGGAAAATAAAACCACAGTAGAGAAAGTAGACCAATTAATTGCTAAACAAATGCAAAATTAAATCAACTACTCACAAAAATCAGTCAAGGGATACACAAAAAGTACAGAATATGACACCTAATATATAAAGAGTGGAGGAGGAAGAAAAAGAAGGGAGAAAAAAAAAGAACCCTTAGATTGTGTTTGAAATAACACAATAACCGAGTAAAGTTACACTGTTATATAGGAAAGAAGCTGCCCTTAAACTTTTGGTAACCATGACTCTAAAGCCTGCAGTGGCAATAAGTACATATCTATTGATAATCACCCTAAATGTAAATGGACTGAATGCAACAATCAAGACACAGAGCTACAGAATGGATTCAAAAAACAGGACCCACTGATATGCTGCCTACAAGAGACTCATTTCAAACCCAAAGACATACACAAACTAAAAGTAAAGGGACAGAAAAAGATATTTCATGCAAATAATAGGGAGAAAAAAGCAGAAGTTGCAGTACTTGTATCAGACAAAACAGACTTCAAAACAAAGAAAGTAACAAGAGACGAGGGGATTATATGACAATAAAGGGGTCAGACCAACAAGAGCATATAACCATTATAAATATCTATGCACCCAACATAAAAGCACCTACATATGTGAAACAAATACTAACAGAATTAAAGGGAGAAATAGAATGCAATTTCAGGAGACGTCAACACACCACTCACTTCAAAGGACAGATCAACCAGAAAGAAAGTAAGTAAGGAGACAGATGCAATGAACAACACATTAAAACATATGGACCTAACAGACATCTACAGAACACTCCACCCTAAAGCAGCATGGTACACATTCTTCTGGAGTGCACATGGAACATTTTCCACAACAGATCAAATACTAGGCCAAAAAAAGAACCTCAGTAAATACAGAAGGATTGAAATTGTAGCAACCAACTTCTCAGACCACAAAGATATGAAATTAGAAATAAATTATGCAAAGAAAACAAAAAAGCCCAGAAACATGGAGTCTTAACAACGTGCTCCTAAATAATCAAGGGGTCGATGACTAAATAAAAACATAAATGGAGCAATATATGGAGACAAATGAAAACAACAACTCAACACCCCAAAATCTGCAGAATGCAGCAAAGGCCATTATTAGAGGGAAGTATATTGCAGTACAGGCTTATCTCAAGAAAGAAGAACAATCCCAAATAAACAGTCTAAACTCACAATTAATGAAACGAGATAAAGAACAACAAATGTGGCTCAAAGTCAGCAGAAGGAGGGACATAATAAAGATTGGAGCAGAAATAATTAAAATTGAGAAGAATAAAACATTGGAAATGAAAACGGGAGCTGGTTCTTTCAAAATAAAAATAGATAAATCCCTAGCCAGACTTACCAAGAAAAAAAGAGAGTGTACACACATAAACAGAATCAAAGATGAGAAAGGAAAAATCTCTACAGACACCACAGAAATACAAAGAATTATTAGAGAATACTATGAAAAATTATATGCTAAGAAACTGAATACCCTAGAAGAAATGGACAAGTTTCTAGAAAAATACAACCTTCCAAGACTAACCCAGGAAGAAACAGAAAAATCTGAAAAGACCAATTACCAACAACAAAATTGAATTGTAATAAAAAAACTACCTAAGAACAAAACACCCTGGACTGCAATAGAGTATGGGGGGGAACTCAATTATATGGGTGAATGTAGTAATCACATTGCTTTTCATGTGAAACCTTCATAAAAGTGTGTATCTATGATACCTTAATTTAAACAAACAAACAAACAAAAGAACAAAATACCCCAGTACCAGATGGCTTCACCACTGAATTTTAACATTTAGAGAAGACCTAATACCCATCCACCGTAAAGTTTCCCAGAAAGTAGAAGAGGAATACTTCCAAACTCTAATACCAAAACCAGGCAAAGACACCACAAAAAAAGAAAGTTACATACCAGTATACCTGATGAACATACATGCAAAAATACTCAGCAAAATATTAGCAAACCGAATTCAAAAATATGTCAAAAAGATCATCCATCATGAGCAAGTAGGATTTACTCCAGGGATGCAAAGATGGTACATTCAAAAATCCATCAACATCATCCACCACATCAACAAAAAGAAGGACAAAACCCACATCATCATCTCCATTGAGGCTGAAAAAGCATTTGACAAAATTCAACATCCATTCATGATAAAAACTATCAACAAAATGGGTACAGAGGGCAAGTATCTCAAAATAATAAGCACCATATATGACAAACCCACAGAAAACATCATACTTAACAGCAAGAAGGTGAAAGCTTTTCCTCTAAGATTGGCAACAAGACAAGGATGCCCACTCTCCCCACTTTTATTCAACACAGTACTGCAGGTCCTAGCCATGGCAATCAGACAACACAAAGATATAAAAGGCATCCTAACTGGTAAGGAAGATGTTAAACCATCACTGTTTGCAGATGACATGATACTGTACATAAAAAACCCTAAAGAATCCATCCCAAAACAACTCGAACTAATAACTGAATTCAGCAAAGCTGCAGGACTAACAATGAACTAGAAGAAAGAAAAATCAGGAAAACAATTTCATTTACAACTGCAACAAAAAGAATAAAATACCTAGGAATAAACGTGACCAAGGAGGTGAAAGACCTATAACCCTGAAAACTACAAGACACTCATGAGAGAAATTAAAGAAGACACCAATAAATGGAAACACATCCTGTGCTCATGGATAGGAAGAAGTAATATTGACAAAATGGCCATCCTGCCTAAAGCAATCTACAAATTCAATGCGACCCCTATCACAATACCAACAGCATTCTTAAACAAACTAGAACAAATAGTTCTAAAATTCATATAGGACCACAAAAGCCAAAGCAATCCTGAGAGGGAAGAATAAAGCTGGGGGGATTACACTCCGAAACTTCAAGCTCTACTACAAACCCACAGTAATCAAGACAATTTGGCACTGGCACAAGAACAGACCCATAGCTCAATGGAACAGACTAGAGAGTCCAGATATGAACCCACATATACAGCTAAGTAATATACAATAAAGGAGTCATGGATATACAATGGGGAAATGACAGCCTCTTCAACAAATGATATTGGCAAAACTGAGCAGCTACATGCAGGAGAATGAAACTGGATTATTGTCTAACTCCATACACAAAAGTAAAGTCAAAATGGATCAAAGACCTGAATGTAAGTCATGAAACCATAAAACTCTTAGAAGAAAGCACAGGCAAAATCTCTTGAACATAAACATGAGCAACTTTTTCCAGAACACGTTTCCTCATGCAAGGGAAACAAAACTAAAAATGAACAAATGGGACTATATCAACCTAAAAAGCTTTTGTACAGCAAAGGACACATAAGCAGAACTAAAAGGCATCCCACAGTATGGGAGAATATATTCATAAATGACATCCAATAAGGAGTTAACACCCATAATATATAAAGAATTCACACACCTCAACACCTAAAAAGCAAACAACCTGATTTTAAAAATGGGTGGAGGATCTGAATAGACACTTCTCCAAAGAAGAAATCAGATGGCCAACAGGCACATGAAAAGATGTTCCACATCGCTAATCATCAGGGAAATGCAAA
This sequence comes from Manis pentadactyla, assembly GCF_030020395.1. NCBI lineage: Eukaryota > Metazoa > Chordata > Mammalia > Pholidota > Manidae > Manis > Manis pentadactyla. The sequence goes on along the minus strand of NC_080019.1, from coordinate 67,624,212 downwards.
TTAAAACCACAAGGAGATATCACTTCACACCAGTTAGGATGGCCAACATCCAAAAGGCAGGAACAACAAATGCTGGCAAGAATGCAGTGAAAGGGGAACCCGCCTACCCTGTTAGTCAGAATGTAAATTAGTTCAACCATTGTGGAAAAAAGTAAGGAGATTTCTCAAAAAACTAAAAATAGAAATACCATTTGACCCAGGAATTCCACTCCTAGGAATTTACCCTAAGAATGCAGGATCTCAGATTCAAAGAGACACAAGCACCCCTATGTTTATCACATCACTATTTACAATAGCCAAGACCTGGAAGCAACCAAGTGTCCACGAGTATATGAATGGATAAAGAACATGTGGTACATATACACAATGGAATACTATTCAGTCATAAGAAGAAAACAAATTCTACTATTTGCAACAGCATGAATGGAGCTAGAGGGTATTATGCTCCATAAAATAAACCAGGTAGATGAAGACAGGTGCCAAATGATTTCCCTCGTTTTTGGAGTATAACAACAAAGCAAAACTGAAGGAACAAAGCAGCAGCAGCAGAGTCAGACTCCAAGAAGAGCCTAGCAGTTACCAAAGGGAAGGGGTTTGGGAGGGAGGGTGAGGAGGAAAGGAAAAGGGGACTATGGGGCAGTATGATTAGCACACATAATGTAGGTGGGGCATGGGAAAGCCAGTATAGCATAGAGAAGACAAGTAGTGACTCTATGCTGATGGACAGTGACTGCAATGGGGTGGGGGTGGGGACTTGATAATATGGGTGACTGTAATAACCACAATGTTGCTCATGTGAAATCTTCATAAGATTGTATATTAATGATACCTTAATAAAACAAAAAATATTCACAAAAAAGTAGTATTAAGAATACTGTGATTCAGCAATTCCACTCTAGGTATAAGTATCCAAAAGAAATGAGGGCATATCTTCACCAAGAGACACATATAAGAATGTTCACAGCAGATTTATCATAACAGCCAAAAATTGAAAATAATCCAAATGTCAAAGCACAAAAGAATGTGTTAATACATTTTGGTATATTCATAAAGTGAAATAGTACATAGCAGTAAGAAAAAGAACTGCTGATACTTGTCATAAATGAAAAAATCTCAGGGACATCACATTAAGCAAAAGAAGCCAGACAATACAATACAAAATTAACTGATGGCTACAGAAGGTGGAAGAGGTGTGAGGGAGGGAAAGGAGAGATAACTGAGAAGTGGTATAGAGAACCTTCTGGAGTGCTGGAAATGTTTATAACTTGATCTGGAAAGTGGTTACATGGGTAAATCTCATCAAGCTTATAAGTAGTGTACTTCATGTATTACACATTATGCTGAAATAAAAAAACATGGCATATTTATTTGGAACCTTTTACACAGCACAGAAGAACTTCCTTTAATCTTAAATTTCAAAATGCAAAACTACTCTAAGAATGTAATTATAACTGAAAAAAGTGATTTTATACTAAAATTAGCTCACAAATTCAACCAAAATTATCACAAATATGCATCTTTCAAATTTTGTTCCAAAATGTACCTCTTAGTTTGCTGTATGCTTCTAAGGGTTGACATACCAAATGTCAGGGTAATCATAATCTCTATCTAGCTTCCTTTCAATCATTTCAACATGTTGCAGAAATAAAATAATTTAATCTAAGTTTTAACGAATAGATAAGGCATCTACTGAGAAAAAGAAGGGAAGTGGTGTAGTAAGGATACAAGAAAGTAGACATTTTTGAATAACTGCTCTGAGAAATGAAAGAACTAACTAGGAACAAAGGATTAGTGGGTAATGCTGAGGGTCCAGTGAAAATTGGAAAGCATGAACATTTAGTGGCTCCAGTCTGCAAAGTTGTGATTTTTTCCAGATACGCTCAGCAGGTCAAAGCCAGGTACATAGAAAGCAGAACAATTAACAAATCTGTGATTGAATATTGGTTAGACAAATGCAATGAAGACACAGCAGTGCAAAGCAGCTCAACATATTTCAGAAGTTACATAAGGCTCCAGACTAGGTAAGAAAATTAAGGCAGGAGGGTTACAAAAGAAGTATTAAAGGACTAGAAGGCTCTATAAAATTTAAAGAAATTATCAATGTTTATGCTCAAAAAAAATAAAAAATTTCAACAACTAATGCAACATTTCAGAAATAGGTCTTTTCTAGCAAAGTACCACTTCTTATTATTTTAGAAAATGGAATGCTCCTAATATTTTAGATTTCCTTTTTTTAGGGAATTAGAAAAGTTCCAATAGGAAAAGGTCAAACGTTTCAAGTATTGTCATTGCAAATCCGTATGTTCCTCAACATTGCTATGTAAACCCAACGATATTTTCAATCAACTAAGGAAGCTTCCAAATTTCTTAGAGAATCACTGAAGTATTACCAAAAACACATACTGTAAGCAAATCAGTCACCTCACACATTAATATACCACTCTTTGTAAGAACTTTTTTCAAGTACATGTGTTTATCTCCATAAAGTGAGGTCTATGACAAAATTCTTTCCTATTTCCAAGCTCTGTCTAGCTTGACCTTAGGGTGAAACTGGTAATAGTATGTAACTGAGTGAATAAATAATAAAGTAGAAAGGGAAAAAGTGGCTGAAAAGATTTAGAAGAAATTATTTAGCAACAATTTATAAATTCTTTAGGAAAGAATGATGTTATCAGTGCATCTGAAGTTATAATGAAATAATTTCTAATAAAAAGGCTTAAAGTATACAAATGAAGTTTAACTCATGGTAGGAATCTAAATTATTCAACTTGGTTGAATTTAGGTACTATTTATTGAGTGTCTATTATTTTGCCCAGCACTGTGCTCTGCTCTTATGAAGCACACAAAAGCAACATTTTCCTGCCCTGAAGACACTGAAAAGAAAAGCCACATCTGAGTTATCATAGTATATAACAATACAAGTAGTACTTAATTATGACAAACAAGTAAAATAAAGTCATAGTAGGGTATTTACAAATCAACCAATGTGATCACTTTTCTTTGTAAAGGTAATCTCAGAAAGAGATGATCATTTGCGGAAATCAATTTAAAAAACCACTATCAGGCATGACAGGGGTACCTGGTATTTTGGGATGTCTGGCTATGGCCCAGACTAAAGAGCTGTATCTCCATTCCTGCTGAAGGGTTATAGAGTTAAGAGATTTGTGTTTTGTACCTCAAAGAAATTATACTCATATACCCACACTTGAACACACCATTTGTAATACAGTAACTTTGTTTTGGTTAATAAAATTTCAAATGTGTTTGTTTTAGATGATGGTTATTGTCCTTTTAATATAATGCAAAAAAACTATTTTCCAAAACTAGTAAATTAAACTAGAACTTACAGTGAAATGTGAAAAAAATGGCACCTAGATTCCCTGGCCAAAATTAAGATACCATTTGCCTGTAACTTTACTCTGTACTAATTTGTGCTACTAGTCCTAGCATAACTCTCAAAACACACATACATAGAGTTTCATCTCTTTAATTTCATCATTTAGCTTACACAATATTACCTACGAACTATTTCTTACTTTTCCTCTTTATCCATTCTTTCAACAAATTCTACAATTGTCTGAACAGCTTATAGTAAAGGCAAATTTCCATCTGCCAGTGATCACCTTTTAAAAGTGAGCTTTCGTAACACAGAAACCATTCTATTAGCACTAGCAGCATCAGTAAACCTAGTCCATCCATTTATATCAATATCTTACATGAAATGGGTGGCTTGGGAAGCTTTTCACAGTCTACTATATTTCACCCATTCTAACATGTACATTTTCCCCCTTACTTTATAACACTTCTGAAGTAAAGATACATCTCACAACCAATGGTATTTTATAACTGTGCTAGACAGACAATAATTAAACATAGCTGTCATTGTTTATCCATGAACTCAGTCATAGCTAGTCACCTTGTCATTAGTTGAGTTGTTTGCCTTATTCGTTTCATGCATGTTGAGTTTATCTACCTTTAAAATGTCCTTTAAGATATAATTCTATAATTTTGCATTGAAAAGTTGCTGTGTCCAAAGGTATATAAGTTTAGCTTAGCAAATCAAATATATGATTTGTAATAATAACCCCACTTCCATGTTTTCTTCCAAAGAATAAAGTGACTTACTGGATATGAGAATAGCCACAAGTAGATGAAGATGTATTATGTTTTGTTACTTCAATACATACAAAAGGACAGCCTAACACATGCCAAGTGATGCAAATGAAGACGTAAGAAACTGACAAATCTCTGAAAATGGATAAAAGATTTCAAAGCAATGAGTGTCTGTTATGACCAATTACAGACCACACCGGTATATGACATACATTTTCATCTTACCATACATAAAATATTATTGTTTTCTATTAATGGTAACTGAGGTTCCAGGAAACAAGATTTTAAAAATCAGAACCCTGCATTATTGGTCTTCCTTCTTGTCTTCCCCATTTTAGGATGTCACTACCATTCACTCAAATATTAAAGTCAGAAAACTGAAAATCATCCTTGACTCATCCCCTTTCCCTCACTGTCTATCTCCAAAACACATACAGAATCAGAACACTTCTCATTACTGCCTCTATTACAACCACAATCCAAGGTACTCCTGTCACTCAGACACTGCAACAACCTAACCCTCCCTTCTTCTATTCCGCCCCCACAATGATCCAATATAACACATCAGCTGGAGCTAAATCCTCAGCCTTGGCACTGCTGATATGCTATAGGGGCTGTCCTGTGCTGCAGAATGTTTAACAGCATCCCTGGCTTCTACTCACTCATGCCAGAAGCATACACCATCAACCCCAGTTGTGACAACCAAAAACGTCTGCAGACGTTGCCAAATGTCCCCTGGGAAGCAAAATCACCTCTAGTTGAAAACACTGAGTCAGAAGAGTGTTTTTTAAATGTTTCTTGGATTAAAATTCTCCAGTGGTTTCTTATTTTACTTAAAATAAAATCTTTACTCCTTAGAGTCACTAACCAAACATGTTCAGCGACCCAAACATATGCTATACAGTCCAGAGTCTGCCCTATCTCTCTATCCTCATGTGATGCTACTACACTCTTCCTGCATTATGTGTCCTCCAGTCATTATGACCTTTTCTGAGTTCCTAAAATACCACAGCCATTTCTGCCATAGTGATACTGCCTCTGCTCTTCCTTGTGCCTGAACCATTCTTGCCCAGGTTCTGTGTATGTCTCAGTTTAAATTTCACATCCTCTCAGAGGTCTTACTGGCTCTCCCTGTTTAATGTATGCATCCCATTATTACCCATCACAGAACCTTATTTATTCCCTTTTTAACACTTATCACAGTATATAATTATTTATTTATTTGCTATATTTTACATGAAGACAAACACCTTATCTGCCTTATTTCCAGCATCTAGCCAAAATGAAATGAACAAATTTATAACTGGAGAACCTTAAGTATTAGATGAATTGGTATCAGTGATAATCTCAGCACCACTCCCATCTGTTCCCCACCTATATTTATGACCATTTCCCCTCAAAGTGGAGGGAAGGAGCATGAAGAGCAGAGAAGATCCTAACAAGGCCCTCACCTGTGAAATATCTTCGCTGTCATCATGCTCTCTGAAGGGTTGTGTGCAGATTAAATGAGACATGTAATTTATCTAAAGCACTGGAAGGGCATGATGAACAGCCTGTATTCAATAATGATGGCTATGTTTGTAAAGCATCAAGCACAATGCCTATAACAGATAAATAAAAAGGATAGTTCTCTTGTCCCTTTTAATCTCACCCTGCCACCATTTGGCCCTGAATATGGTTAAGAATGGAACTCTGTACCCAAGGGACAGCTTTCCTCTTTCAGTCATCCAGGAATATAACATACTAGGTGTAACAAAGGTTAGTTTTTCACATATGTTGACTAGGGAAAGCCAAATATCTATTAACCAAAGCCAATTCACCACAAAATGACCTCAGAATTACATTTCAATTAGTTTCAGTGAACAAAATAACCACATTAGTGTTCAATTACTGAACCCAGCTTTAAATTAACCTTGGAGGGGAACAAATCTAAAATACTGTTTAACAGTATCAGTGCTGGTTACTAATAATACCTATTTCATCTAGTCTAACTTTACTTTTAGGAAATAAAATAGTAAATTGAGTCCTTGATTAGACTCAAACAAAAACAAAGGGTGAAGTACTATAAAGTACTGCACAATATGTTGTTAATAATTAGAACAAAATAGCTTATCTTAAATTCTTTTTAATATACTGTTTCTGAAGGCATTCTGTATACGTATTTAGAGGTTTGCAGAGAGCAATAAAGCAGTATATTATAAAGGTAACATAAAGGAAATCAGACTGCCAGGGTCTGTACCAGTTCTGCTAATTACTAGCTAAATGACCTTTGGAAACACTTAACTTCTTTGTACCTCAGTTTCCTCATCTGTAAACTGAGACTTAACAATAGTATCCACCTCATAGAGTTGTAAGGATTACAAAAGTAATCATACATAAAGTACTTATAATAATGCCTGGTATATAAGAAGTATTGCTAACTATAATTACATAAAGTTCTTGAATTGCTGTTAACTACTGTAATATTTTGTTTCTTTGCATCCTTGTGGTTAATAGCTACCATACCGGATAGCACACATACAAACATTTCCATCACTGCAGAAAGTTCTACTGAACACAACTGTATCACACTACAGGACAGTTAGAATACCTGGCAAAATAATGCATACCATCTTCTCTAATTTTTTAGGAAGTGCTTAGGAAAAAGTTACTCTAAACCCAAACTAGTTTTTAATTAGTAACTTTGACATGTAATGAAGAACTTGGATTTCAATCCTTCAACAAGTCAAAAGAGAAATGGGGATAGATAGTCTCTTTTATTAGGATCTCTGAAAGAAAGCCCAACAAATACATTTTATTCTCTTTCTACTCTACATCAAGCTGTCCACTAAACTCTCTCTCTCTGCAAATAGTACCCTGCCCTAGCAAAGGAATTATTAATTACATTCAAATACATTTACCATATTAAAAGAGCAAATTTGTGGTATAGCAATTATAGTGCTTCTTTAACCCAGTAAATAAAATATCTAGAAATGGATCTCACAATTAGCCTAATTTTAAAGTACACATTAAGATAGATAAGAGAGATCTGCAACATCTGTAATTTAATATGAAAATATTTCTGATTTTTATTGATAACAAAGTCACAGGTATTCCAAACACAACTGTGATTTGTTGCTACATCCAAAATCAAAGAACATGCTAAATATAACTTAGAGTTTGGTGAAAATAAAGATATAATCATGTTTTCATGTAAGTTCATGAACCCTGGGTTAACAAAAAATTGCTTAGGAGAGTAGGCTTTAGACACAAAATCCTAGTCTCAAACCTACCACTTCCTACCTAGGTAATTTAGGGGAAAAGTATTTAACCTGTCTTCCTCATCTGTAAAATGGTAATAATACCTACTAAGATTGCTGTTATTTAATTATCATGTATTTGGACACAGTATTTGACACATTCTCAGTAAATATGTATACTATCATAATCAGTAACCAAGTTCTGTCAATTGTAAAGTTCACTCACTGTGCATCAGAAACTCAAGAGATTTCACGTCAGTTGATCTGTAGTAGATCCCAACTAACTGGTATATTTTTAAAGTTCCCAAGTGGTTCTAATATGCAGCCACTAGCCTAAGGACAAAGTTCAAGCACTTTAGTCTGGCACACTAGGCATTCTGCTTACTGTTTACCCCTCAATATTTTAATTATTCCTCCATCAGAATCCCATACTCTGAACACACACTCAATGAATGCTTCCTCAAGAAATGGGATATAGCAGTGGCTCTCAAACTTCAGATTGCATAGAATCACCTGAAGGACTTGTTAAAGCACAAATTGCTGGTCTGTTTATCTCCAGAATTTCTGATTCAGTTGGACTGGGGTGAGGTCCAAGAACTTGCATTTCTAACAAGTTCACAGGTAATGCTGACACTGCTGACACCACACTTAGAACTTAAGCAACAACAGATCACAACCCTGTCTTTTGAATTCACCTGAACTGACATTCCCAACTCCACACTCTTGTCTGGCTAACTTTCACTTTTCTTTCAAAGCTTTCGTAAGAATTCATCTTCAGGAAGCATTTGCTTACTTCAACAAAACCTCTCAAGACACATACTACCTACTGTAAAAACTTGGCTACAAAGAAAAAAAAAACCACAGAATGTTCTTTGCAGTACACTAATACACAGGGTGGAAAGCCACTACCATACACAAACTCTTTTATAAGAATTAGGAGAAAAGGACTCCTTTGGGCAGGTGAATTAGAAAAGGGTTAAAAAAAAAAAAAAGCAAATGGACAGTTTGTCAAGCAGAACAAAATGTGGATTTCAGTCCCCACCTGTCCCCTTGGCCAGGCACCTTTACACAGAGCACCAATTTTACAGTCAGTCACTGCAGCCCTGGCACAGCATACTACTAAAACATGAAGAAAGAGTACTTAGACCAATTCTGGATTTGAGAAGGAAGGGATAAGGAAGGAGAGGGCATTGAGGCTATCAGGAAACAATTTTAGGAGAAGGTATCACCTAAGTTCTAAGTATTGAATTCCCTTCTCTGTACATCAGGAAGACAAAAACTATCCTTTCATGTCCTTATAACCACCGTGTATGGCTCACTGTGGATGTTCAATAAATGTTTGAAAGACTCACAATAGTTCTCTTTCTCACCAAATAAACAAACACACATCCATAACTGGTACCAAAAACTATAAATATTATCTAAATATTAATGTATTTTGCTCTATACACTTAACAGCTAGTGGAAAGCATGAATTATTCCAAAAACCATCTGGGAGATTAGGAGACATAAGAAGCTTGCTTGACAACACCCTTAGTTTTTTTCAAAACTAAAGACTTTGAAACCAAAAATTCCACATTACCTGATTCAGAGTTGATTTTGTGATTATTTCAACAGGGACTAAAAAATTTACAGCAATCTTGGAGTAGGTCTAAGACACTAATTTTACAATGAAGAAACTGAGGCCCAGAGAAGTAATGACTCAAAGACACTAGCTAGTTAGTGGTAGAGCTGTAATTAAAAACTTGACATCTGACCCTACAATAGTTTTCTCTCTCCTAACCACACTCTTCTAACATCTTATATTACATTTACAAAATATTAAATATCCATAACTTTAATTCTTTGATCAACCAGTTTTTTTCTCTGTACCCCATTCTTCAGATTGGAAAAAGTCACCTATCATCTTCTCTAGGAACTTAATCAAAGAGTAACTTTCCATATATGTTTTGCTCTTGGTACAGATTCATTCCTAATCTTTCTGTTTGCAAAATTATACATGTAAAGCTAATATTCACAAATAATTCCTTATACAGTCATCAAAGTTTCTCAATTACCAAGAAATCATTACAAAGCCTTCCCAGGATTTGATAGTTTCCACGGAAGGAAAAAGAGCTCAATTTGTAAAATATGATTAATAATAAGCAGAAAACTCTATTACCCTCATCTCTCAGTTAAGCAGAGTACCTCACCCTCTGATATTCTCATTAATAAATTTTGAAGTATAGTTGATATATTTTATTATATTGGTTTCAAGTACACAATGTAGTGATTCAACAGTTATATGCATTATTAAATCCTCATTCCCAGCAAGTGTAGTTACTGTCAACACAGAAAGATGTTGATACAGAACTGACTATATTCTCTATGCTGTACTTTCATCCCCATGACCAATTTATATTATGACTGAGATTTGTGTGATAAAGTTTTAATATTCTGCTACTCCATGTGCTGATAAGAACCAATTAATTAAAATTCTTTGCTTCAGGAAGTAATTTCATTTATCTACATTATTATTTTATTCACCTTTTAAATTTAAGACTAATGTCCTCTGGATTTATGTACAATGCAATATAGTCTAATAACCAAAACTTTTTAACCTCTACAACAACCCATGACAGAGGTATGTTTTTATTATTCCCATTTTACAGATGAGAAGTTAAAGAATTTGCCCAAGTTTACACACCTAGGAAGGGGCTGTTAGACTCTGACACAGTGTGTGACTGAGGTGCCAAGAACTTTATTGGACAATGGACAATGGCTTTCTTAGCCCTTATCATGTGACAGCGCTTCCTTCATCTGTGAACATAAGAACTTTTTAACTATCTCTATCTAGCAGTAGAATGTACACAGTAGGGCATTTTCTTCCCAAAAGTTCATTTAAGCTTAAGACATTCTTTAGCTTTAACATTGTTGAATTTCTACACATTTGTTACTTTGTACTACCTCACAGAATAGAGGAAGCCTACCTATCAGGGCTCTAAATGAGAGATGAAAAATAATAACCTGATAAAATCAACAGACCTTTAGAATGAAAGAGGGAAATTAAGTACCTCAAATGAGACAACCAGGTCATGTTCATGCTTGACTATGTATAAAACACTTTTTGTCTGCCAAAGATTGTCTCAAACCTCTACATGAACCTTTAAAAGCCATTTCAACAATTGTGAAGAAAAATCTTGCCAGAAAGCCTTAAAAAGTACAAGTAATACTTAATTATTAATGATACCTTGATTAGATAATAGACCGACTTCTGACTTTTATTTGTCATTTCCTGACATACAAAAATTGTCTATTATTTGGGGGGAACCTCAGAGGGAGAAGGGCATCTCCTTGTCCCTTTGCACTTTGTTTCCAAAGTATCCTGAATTTACCCAACACCCTCCACAACATTTTGTGTTATACCTGTTAGTCTGTTTTATTACTTTGGGGTTTTATTTTGGCTTTTCATCTCTTCAAATAGGACAGAAGGTGTTTAAGAGCAAAACCAATTTATAAACTTTGTATACTCACTATTAGTCATGGAGTAGGTACCAACATAAATATTGGTTCAAAAGATCTTAACTAGATTCCCATCACAGAGCTAACTGAGGCCTACAGAAATTAAATGTTCTACCCAAGACTACTCAACTATTATATAGTGGAACTGGGGAAGAAATGAGGCTGAGAGAAATATGGCCTTTTAAGAGATTTAGAATATGGGTTCTGAAAGTAAGCCTGGTTTACAGCCTGGCTCTATCATTTATTAGCTGAGTGGCCTGGGACTAGTCTACAACATTACACAGGCTACTGTGCACAACCACTTACCAAACCTTATGTTGGCAACAATAAATGCAATAGTGTATTTGCAATAAATGAAAACAGACTAAGGGTGATTGATGCTGGCTGAAGTTACCAGGAAAGATTTCTCACAGATAGGTCCTACAAATCAGTATTTATTTGCTTTTTCTGTTTTCCCTTTCTTTTTGAGTAACATCAGTTATACAGTACAGTACATAAAAATCTATATAATAGACTAAAGAATTATAAAGCAAACCCTCCATATAACTACTACAAAGGTCAAGAAATAGAATACTCCAAAAGCCTTTTTATGTGTCTCTCCCTTATCACAAATTTGGGAAGTTTAATCTAATCTAATAAATTTAAAAGTAAACTTAATCTAAACTGTAGAACAGATAATACCCGCACAATAATTACTACCCCACAGGGTTACTGTAAAATGTTTATTGGTACATATATTTTTATACAAATACATATACACCAAAACTAAAACATGAGGGAAAGGATACTAATACGTAATTCAATTTGGTGAGAGCATAAAACCCATAGAGAAGCACAGTGCACATATAAGAACTAGACAGCTAGAAGGTAATCATGTAAGAAACAGAAAAAAAGCTTAAGAGAGTAACAGGCAATGAGAAAATTCACTGGGCAGTTCTGGGAGACGATTCTTCAAGGGCCTCTCCTTTTCTGTATTGTATGTCTTGAAAACAGAGGCACCAACTGCTTTTCCAATCTTTTCAAGGATATTTGTATAGTGAACAGTCTTGGCAAAAAGAAAGCCTATCAGAGACAAAGGGAGGCATGTGTACTGCCCACTGTAAGGATTTGAGTTCCCTACACTTGGGATTCCTCTCCTGTATGTAACACAACCCACTGCATGTGCACATGTCTCATCTTCACACTACCTTTCACAAACTAGGGCTCAAAGGTTTGACGCAAATGCTGATTTTGTGGCTACTCCTATAGCTGTTAGGCACTGTTCTTCATCTCTGACCAAGGAGTCTTATGGCTCCTCCCAGCATCCATTAAACTGTGGCAGGTTAATTAGTTAGCCTGCAAGTAGGGTAAAATCTCAGACCCTTCAGTTCTTGACAGTCATTAATACATAATCAATGTTTGTAACAATTCAAGGAGAGATTCTACTTCCATTTTGTCAGAAAGGATAAAAAAGCAAAACTCAACTACATGCTACCCTTAAGAGCTACCTTTTAAATATAAAAAAACAGTTTTAAGCAAAGGGATGGAAAAAGATATACTATGGAAACAAAGCTCAAGAAAGTTGGACTGGCTGTATGAATATCAGGTAAAGTAAACTTCAAGATAGCCAGTATTACCAGGATAAAGACAGACATCTCAATAGTGATAAAAACTGATTTCATAAGACATAACAATCATAAATTGTATGTATCTAATAAACAGAGCTTGAAAATACATAAGGCAAAAATTGACAGAAATAAACATTTCCACAGTCATAGCTGGATATGTTAACATCCTTCTCAGCAACCGACAGAACTAGACCAAAACAAAAAACAAGTCCTAAAACCAACAAAGCCAATAGATGAATGATTTGAAAAATGCTACCAAAATGCTATCAAAATCTGGAGTAACAGCAGTGCCTATAGGAAAATCTATAGCTTTGAATTTTTACATTAGAAAACAAAAAACATTTGAAATCTATGACCTACAGTTCCACATTAAGAAGCTAGAGAAAGAACAAAATATGTGAGGGGGGAAAAAATTACAAAGAATGAAAGCAAATGAGACAGAAAAGTTGGAGAAAACTAGCAACGTTACTATTTGAAAAGATATCAAATTGATAAACTGAGAATTAGACTGGTCAAGTCTCTTCAACAGATGGTGCTGGCAAAACTGGACAGCTACATGTAAGAGAATGAAACTGGATCACTGTCTCACCCCATACACAAAAGTAAACTCCAAATGGATCAAAGACCTGAATGTAAGTCATGAAACCATAGAACTCTTAGGAAAAAACATAGGCAAAAATCTCATGGACATAAACATGAGTGACTTCTTCATGAACATATCTCCCCGGGCAAGGGAAACAAAGGCAAAAATGAACAAGTGGGACTATATCAAGCTAAAAAGCTTCTGTACAGCAAAGGACACCATCAATAGAACAAAAAGGTATCCTACAGAATGGGAGAACATAGTCATAAATGACAGATCTGATAAAGGATTGACATCCAAAATATATAAAGAGCTCACAAGCCTCAACAAACAAAAAGCAAATAATCCAATTAAAAAATGGGCAGAGGAGCTGAATAGACAGTTCTCTAAAGAAGAAATCCAGATGGCCAACAGGCACATGAAAAGATGCTCCACATCACTAATCATCAGAGAAATGCAAATTAAAACCACAATGAGATATCACCTCACACCAGTAAGGATCGCCATCATCAAAAAGACAAACAACAACAAATGTTGGCGAGGTTGTGGAGAAAGGGGAACCCTCCTACACTGCTAGTGGGAATGTAAATTAGTTCAACCATTGTGGAAAGTAGTATGGAGGTTCCTCAGAATGCTCAAAATAGAAATACCATTTGACCCAGGAATTCCACTTCTAGGAATTTACCCTAAGAATGCAGCAGCCCAGTTTGAAAAAGACAGATGCACCCCTATGTTTACCGCTGCACTATTTACAATAGCCAAGATATGGAAGCAACCTAAATGTCCATCAGTAGATGAATGGATAAAGAAGATGTGGTACATATACACAATGGAATATTACTCAGCCATAATAAAAAAACAGATCCTACCATTCGCAACAACATGGATGGAGCTAGAGGGTATTATGCTCAGTGAAATAAGCCAGGCGGAGAAAGACAAGTACCAAATGATTTCACTCATCTGTGGAGTATAAGAACAAAGGAAAAACTAAAGGAACAAAACAGCAGCAGAATCACAGAACCCAAGAATGGACTAACAGGTACCAAAGGGAAAGGGACTGGGGAGGATGGGTGGGTAGGGAGGGGTAAGGGGGGGAAGAAGAAAGGGGGTATTATGATTAGCATGCATAATGTGGGGGGGTGGGAGAAAGGGGAGGGCTGTGCAACATAGAGAAGACAAGTAGTGATTCTACAACATTTTGCTATGCTGATGGACAGTGACTGTAATGGGGCTTGTGAGGGGGGACTTGGTATAGGGGAGAGCCTAGTAAACATAATATTCATGTAATTGTAGATTAATGATTAAAAAAAAAAAGAGAAAGAAAAGGGGGATTACTCCCTGATAGGATAAAACTAACTGCAAATCAACGATTAATGCATGTTTTACATATCCTTAATTTTGATCTTTTAAAGGGTGTCAGATGATCAGCTATGGAAGTACATTTTTCTGATAATATTCCTTTCTCTTAAAAAAAAAAGCAGTTCCTGTGTGGTGATCTCCAATAGGTTCTTCACAATGGTATAAAAGTCATATCAAAGTGTGGGCAAAGGGTTTGTTTGTGTTTATACAGAGGATCAAAGCCTAATTTGGCTACACAGAAAACGAATTAAGATACGATATGAAGAAGAACTTCCAACATCAACATCCTCTGGAAGAGTCATTCCAGAAGATGAACATCAAAAAACTTCAACAAAGATCCTGGCGCTGCTGCAGTTGTAGCTGCATTCATCCCACCGGTTCCTGGACTTGCCATTGGAATGAAGAAGGAGATATCTAAGCTGGCCTGTGCATACAGTAAAACAACAAATTTGACTGGATCTATAATGTCGGAACTCAACCAAGAATTAGGAGAAGTGCAAGTTGCAGTGCTCCAAAATCATGAGACTATAGACTACCTACTGTTAAAAGAGCATATGGGATGTGAACAGTTCCCAGGAATGTGTTGTTTTAATTTGTCTGATTTTTCTCAAACTATTCAAATTCAGTTAGACAATATCCATCATATTACTGATAAGTTTTCACAAATGCCTAGGGTATCTAACTGGTTTTCTTGGTTTCACCGGATATGGCTGGTAATTGTAGGTCTGCTTTTGTTATGTAGCTGTATTCCTATTATGTTAATGTATGTGCGCAATTTAATTAGTAGTTTAAAACCTATACATGCTGAAGTTACTCTACAAGAAGATATGTCAAAGAAATAATCAATCTTCCCATGTTTTCTTCCGTCTGCTACTTCTATAGCTTTCCTTCTTCCTTCCTAATTACAACCCTTTAGTAGAATTCATGCCTCATATTGAAAATTACCGAGTATCATAATTCTTCCAAGTGGTAAAGATACCTCAAGACAAATGCTGGGCATAGAAGCCACAGGGCATAAATCTGCAAAGAAGTAAAAAGCCAACCTTTTCAAACAATATTGCTTCTCTCTCACTTACCAACTTTACATTTCCCTGTATGGCCCCGGAAGATGACTGGTTGGCCAGAGACGGGTAAGATTCCTCAAGGAAGGAACAGCCTAAGACAGGCACAGTCGCTGGGGGGCCATCAGGAGAGAAATTGGGGACCAACAGAGGGGAGGCTTAGAACCTCACCCCCACTGTTTTGAGAGAAATCTTCTGCATCCGTGGATGTTTTGTTGCCCTTGTCTAGCTTGGATTAATACTTAGTCTATAGGCACAGACCTGATCATCTACGTTTGTCCTCTTACAGCACTAAATTATGTTTTCTACCTTTATATTGCATCTACCTACCACTTCAGCATTTTATTAAAATAATAATAATAATAATAAGGGAGAAATGTGGGATTCACATATAAATCAAGTATAAAAATCAAACAAATAATCATATCTGACTTGACTGTTTATAGTTCATGATGCATGATCAAAACCGAAAGTTTCTGTGATATGACTGCCCTTGCACTGTTCACCATGTAAGAACTTGTTTCTTAAGCTTCAAAAGATTGGAGAGTGTTGAGATATAGGCTTGGGGTTGATTAATGAATGTGCATTGAGTCCCCTATACAGAATTTTATTGTTGTTAACAACCATTTGATCAATAAATATGAGAGATGCCCTCTCAAAAAAAAAAAAAAAAGAACAAAGGAAAACTGAAGGAACAAAACAGAAGTAGAATCACAGAACCCAAGAATTGACTAACAGTTACCAAAGGGAAAGGGACTGGGGAGGATGGGTGGGTAGGGAGGGGCAAGGGGGGGGGGAGAAAGAGGGCATTACGATTAGCATGTATAGTGGGGGGGGCACAGGGAGGGCTGTGCAACACAGAGAAGACAAGTAGTGATTTTACAGCATTTTACTACGCAGATGGACAGTGACTGTGAAGGGGTATGTGAGGGGGACTTGGTGAAGGGGGGAGCCTAGTAAACATAATGTTCTTCATGTAATTGTAGATTAATGATACCAAAAGAAAAAAAATTAAAAAAAAAAAATTAGACTGGTCAAGAAAAAAAGAACACATTAACATCAAAAATTTAAAAGGAGATATCACTACAGATCATACAGACATTAGAAGGATAACAAGGGAATCTTACAAACTTACCTCAACAGATGAAAACATTTTTCAAGAATACAAATTACCAAAACTGACACAAAATGGAACAAAATCTAAATGGCCTTATGTTTACTTAAAAAACTGAATGTTACCAAAAACCCTCCCACAAAGAAAATTCCAAGTCCAGATGGTATTATTCACTGGTAAATTTTAGAAAACATTCAAGAATTAGTATCAGTATTACACAAACTCTCTCAATAAATAGAAGGAACACCTCCCAACATTTTATGAGGCCACCATAATCCTAATACCAAAACCTTACAAAGACATCATAACCAATGAAAACTACAAAGCTCATGAAAAAAAAAATCCCTTAATCACTTACAAGTTAAACATAAAAAGGTAATACACTGGGACCAAGTGAGGTTATCCTAGGAATGAAGGTGCTTTTAACTTTGGGAAACCACCATTTATTTATCCTTTCTACCACTGATGGACACTTTGTTTGTAAATGTTGGCTACTGCAAACAAGGCTATTATGAACATTTTTGTTGACATATCCTGATAGACAAGTACAAGAATTTCTCTCATCAGGAATATAACTGTTAGGTTTAAGGTACATGCATCTTCAGCTAGAGAAAACAAATTCTTTTGCAAAATGACTATGTCAACTTACACTCCACCAAAGTGGGAGTAAAATTTCTCCATGTTCTCACCAACCCTTGTTATTATCAGATGCTTAATGTTTGCCAGTCTGATGAAATTTAAGTGGTTTCTTCTTATGGTTTTACTTTGCATTCTCCTGATTACAAGGAGACAGTAATTCAGCCCTTTTCCAAATGTGGGTTTCTGTGAATCATATTACTTAGGTGAGCTGCAGCCAGCACTTTCATTTTTTTTTAATCAGAAAAATAACAAGAGTGCACTGCATAAAAGCTAAATGTTGTTTTGTGAAACTTTTACTTCTGCTGTTTGTACTGTGTCAAAATGTAAAATGTTTTTGAACTGTGAGCTCCCTGCAAATTCAAAGTCATTACTATAGCTGAGTAATAACAGCGAAACTCCTTAGAGACATTTGGGCAACTAACTGGTGCATCATTTAGGCCCACAGCATAAAGGAATGTATTTTATAAAGAAAATAGGGCTTGATATATCCTTCAAGCATTAACAGGCAAGAACAGAGAATTAGAAGAGGAGAAGCAAAAAACCTGAAGAAAGCAATAGGGGTGTATATATGGAGAAAATATTCTATGATATCAACTGGGCTCACTTTAAAAAAATCATATTTCTCAGTAACACAAGGTTTCTGTCAGTAGTAGATATGAAGCTGGGATCGTACCCTCTTCACCAAAATCAGAGAAAACTGATCCTTCTCTTAGGAATTAGACACAACCCGAATTCCTACCTTAAAAATCATCTGATTCTGAGGCTTATGCAAGAGCACTCTTAGGTCTCCACTTCTTACTTTTCCCTACAGTGTGTTACAATACCAAGAATCATCTAAATTTTACAGATTTACATGTTTATTCAGCTAGTAAAGATTTACCAAGCCCCTAGTAAATCACCTCTCTCTTAAGAAATTAAGCTGTATCTTCCCAACAATTTAAACTCCTGGTTATACTTTTTAAAATAATGGTATCCTTAACTACCATTGTCCTAATTGCCTCCTCTTGAAAATATTTTGCTTTCTTGTACTTTTAAATCATCCCATATACCACTAAATTTGTTTTCTTTGTTCCACCAGTAATCAATCACTATCCTGCCACTTTCAAATAACTGTTTTTCGTTTTCCAGAAGTCCTTCATGAACTGCTAGACCAATCGCACCACAGCAACTGTCTGATGTAATGACGGTATCAATCTGTCACTTAATAGGAGTGTGACCTTAAGCATTTACATTTCTTAACTTCTGAAATTCAATCTCATCTCTAAAACTGGTAAAATAATAGATATCAAAGGAATAATGGGAATTATATAATCTCTCCCATTGCCCTCCTTTTTACTGAAAGTTTATTTTAATTTTAGTTATTTTTAATTTCCTCTAAATGCTGTATAATGCTCTTACAGAAGAAAGCACTTACTGAGGTACGAGAAAATATGGGAAAGGGAAAGGTGTGAAGAAAAGACAAAATAAGTACAAGTAAACTTACCACAATTGCTCTGCCTATGTACTCTCCTTGTATGTCCAGATTCTAAAGAAACCAATGTAAAGGTAACTTCTTTCCCCATGGCAGGCCAAATTCTAAGAACCCTCAATGACCCACACCTTGGTATAATCCTCTCCCCTTGAGTGTGGGACAGACATAAATATAATGGGATACACTCCTTTGATTGTTATATGGCAAACAGATTTTGCCTATGTATTTTAGGTCCCTAATCAGCTGAGTTCACCAAAAAGATTATCCTGGGTGGGACTGACCTAATTAGATGAGCTTTAAAAAAGGAGTCTTAAATGGGAGCCTGCCACTCAAAGAAGGGGAAGTCAGAAAAATTGGCTCCTGCTTGCCTGGTTGAAAGTAAACAGCCATGCTTATGTGGACATGTGGTAAGTAACTGAGAATGGTCCCTGGCCAACAGCTAGCAAGAACACAGTGACTTCAGTCATACAGCCACAAGGAAATTAATTCTGCCAACAAGAAGTGAGCTTGGAAGAAGATGCTGAGCCTCAGATGAGAACTGCAGCCACAGCTGACATCTTGATTTCAGCCTGATGAGATGCTGATTAGAGAGCCCCACTACATAGTACCCAGATACTGGGTATCTACCCAGATACTACATAGTACCCAGATTCTGACCTATAGAAATTGTGAGTAATAAGTGGGTATTGTTAAGCTGCTAAAATTGTGGTACTCTGTTATATATCAAAAGAAAACTAAGACTCCCTCAATGTAGGACAAAGCAGCAAAGATAAAAAGGAGGTAGACATATCCTTTTCCAGAGGGCATTGTATCTCCTCACCAAGCTGATTATGAAGATAGATCCGGAATCATGGAAAAAAGGCTAACCCTGTATAAAACTGCATAAATTTTTTAAGTTTTAACAATTTAGATAGCTTTTATACACATATCTTGTTAAACAACTACCATACAATTTATTACCTTTATTTTAGTGATGAGGAAAGTTAAGACTTAAAGAGTGACATCCCAAAGACGACAAGCCTAGGGAATATTTAAGGTAACTTCAGTCAGAGCTCTCTCCCCTACATCACAGCTCCCTTAAGGCTTTAGAAGAACCATTCAAATCAACAGTAATTGTATTATTATCTTCAAAGAAAACAATCCTAATAACAATTTTTACATATTTCATGTCTATTTAAATATGCCTTAGCTTTGTCAGAACATCAAGATTAAAGCGGATACTAAGAAATTTCCATTCAAAAGTAGTTTGGTTGTAAAAATGATCACTGACAGACCACTGAATAAAATTAAAGTACATTTCGAAGAGGTAAAGAAAAAAATTTTAGCGAAACACCTGTAGGTTTTCCAGAACTTTATTTAGAAAGCAAACAATTTGTGTTATAAACAACCTGTCCGGATCTTTCAAATACCTTTAAATCTTTCCCCCCTTGAGCAATATTTTTTTAGCCTGAATTCTTCATACATTACAAATATGAGAACACGGTAAAATACAGCATACAGTAAACAAGTCGTTTTCATTGTTATGCATATTTCCCTAAGTGCTTCACCATCGGAATTTGCATTTCACACATACACACAGAAAACTAAAAGGTGGAATCATATATTCAAATTCCATGTAAGTTACAACTCACACAACTTTATACCAATTCAAGCACTTTCACAAAAACTATATTTGCTAAGAAAATGCAAAATACAGCCTTTTCTAGTCACAACCACTAGAAGGAAACTACACGCATCACCTTTTACAGCATATAATTCGCTATCACATGCAAATAGCATTGTGTTGAGACTCTATGCTTCCAAAACCATCCCTTATTTTTTACGCCCAGGGCACGATTCCCTGCAATGTGAAGAGAATCGACAGCATTTCAAATGTGGGCATAAGGAGTGACATGACCATCCTAAAACCTGCAAATTTCTTAGTCCCCACAACACACAAGCAACATCCAGTTCAGACCCTCCCATAAAGGCCCAGGTACAACTCCAGGCACTCCAGTTCCCCAGCTCTTCACCCCGCCCCCACCCCGAGAAAGGAAGGAAAACAACTTTTATTGGCCTCATCTCCCGGGGCATTGGCAAACTAGCGGGCAGTGCTCGGGCCTACACGCGTTTCACAAGGAGGCCTCTGTCCGGGGCGGGGAGAGCAGATAGCGGGAAAGACGGGCTCGATGCCCCCTCTCTCCCAGTCGCCAGTCCCCTGCCCCACCCCAGCGAGGAGAGGACTGGGCCGGGCCGCCACGCCGAGCGACCCCCAGGCCCCTCTGCTAAGGGGAGCTCGTAGTCATGTGACGACGACGCCGCTAAAACACCGCAGAAACGCAGGGCGGCGGGCGGCGGAAGGCGTTTGCAACAGCCCGCCTCGGCCCGGCCCCGCCGGGCGCGGGCGAGTCCCAGGAGTCCGGGCGGGGGGGGTCGGAGGGCGGGCTTGGCGGCGGGCCCGAGCGCGCCACAAAGGCTTCCGTGCCCGGCGCCGTAGTGCCCGAGCGGGCGGGAGCACAATTTTCGGGGCTCGCGGGAGAGGTGCCCACAGCCGTACCCCGCGGCAGCCGGGCAGCAAGCGACCGCCGCGCTCCGCACAGGCCCGCGCGGCCTCCCTCCCCTGTGCGGGTCCCGCGCCCGGCCCGCCCGCTCCCCGCTCGCGCTCTCGCTCTCGCTCTCGCCCGGCCTCCATCTTGGATCGGCGCTTCCAGCCCCCGCGCCGCTGCCGCCGCATTCCCCCTCTTTCCCGCCCCCCGCCGCCGCCGCCGCCGCCTGCACTCACCTCAGCTGCCCATACGGGCGCCGCCGGCCGTCGACCTAGTTTCCCCCCAAAAGTCTCCGGTGTGTTATTCCCGATGTGGGGGGGTTGTTACGGGGTGGTCGCCGGGGGTTCAGGAGCGGGGGCCGCGCCTTCAACGGAGCTGCAATCCTAACCCGCCATCTGGTGGCATTTTCCACACGCCAATGGCGCCGCTGCAGACTTGAGTCCGGACCGCCCTCTGCTGGCCGCGGTACATACTGCCTAGCTGACGGGACGGGCCTGCCCGGAAAGGGGAGGGAGCTGAGGCGCGAGCTGGGGCCCTTGGCGGGGACGCGCGCAAACGCTTTCCTGGGGCAATTGAGCGCACGCGCACCAGTGGGGCGGGAAACGTGGCCTCTGCTTGGAGGACCCGGCCCTGCATGGAGTGGCCGCCCAGCTCAGCCAATCGCAAGCAGCAGATACCTCTCGGTGAGGGCGCTATGGACGGTTCGTGGGCCGCCCTAGGCGGGCAGAAGGACGGCCACGGTGGCGCTTGCGCGCCCCGCTAGCGGAGTTGCCGCCCGCCATTTTTGGAGCTTTTCCGCGACTGGAGGGAAACCCGCCCCCGGACCCTTCTTGGAGCTCCTCCCCAGGTCGCGGGACGGGCATTTCCTTGCAACCCCTACCGGCTCTTGCTTCCTCAACCACCAGCCCGGTATGCTGCGGAAACCGGAGTAGTGGCGACGCAAAACCCTGCTGCCTATCCCCCTGTGCTGGGTGTAACAAGGGCCTCAGAGCTTAGCATTTTATTAGCTATATATTGTTGACTGTTGACAAGGCACTTTCCCGTGCAGGGGTGAAAAGGTTTGGACAACGGGACCCTCCCTTGCCTCCCATCTAGCAACAGTGCCCTCCCGGGCCGATTGGCGTCGTGCCTGCCTTTGTAAAGCAGATCTCTCCGAAGTGCCGGCTTTGCATAAGGCGGCAGCATTGGCTAATCAGTGAAAAAGGAATGTAGCTAGACTGGGAAAATACAGCCTTAGCTTTGGAATTACATGTTCTACTCCCACGGCATAGAACTACTTTCAGTGGCTCTTTGAAATGGACGTGAGAATCGACTAACGTGAAATCATGAGCCAAAAAAAGTCCTTCAGCGTCACCACTTACTTACTCTCCTCTAATGTGTCCTTGGCGGTGGCTACCTTTCACCTGCTCACAACTTTTCGATTAAAAAGTGAGTCTTTAATCTCCCAGGTCAAGATCACTGTGACTAAATTCGCTTTTGCTATATATAGCCAGCTCTATTTCCGTATTGCCTTAGAATTGCTCCATTTTGTAGTCCTCAGAGCCAGTATCCTAAGGATTACGCATTTGTTTGTTTTCCCAAGGGTCCCAAAGTGTGTAATTTTTCACTGAAGGGAGTCACAGCTGACCTGGTCGAGCATGAATTCGTGACTGAACTCCCACTTGAATTGACTAATATCTGGTTGACTTTCTATCGTGTTGTGTGCAAAGACTGTTTCTAGCTTGCTATTAAAGGTGCCAGTCCCAAACCATGCTAATAGATAGACTTTATTTAGTTTTCTGGAATAAAAGGTATGAGACTCCAATTTCTGTTTGATACTCTGTACATCTTAAAGAATCTGTAACCACATTCTGTTCATGATCTCAAAAATTCTCACCAAATTAAGCCATTCTTGCCTTCTCTCCGGAGCCAGTCCTCCCCAGACTGCGCATGCCATCCTTCCCACATTCTCCTTCCACCACTACCTTTGTAGGATCTAATATCGTCAATATTTTATCCACTGGCTTCTTCCTTTCTGCTTTTCAATGGACTAGTTTCCATTGTCTTTTTTAAACATTCAGTGCTGCTACTCCCTCCAGCAACTGTCCTACCCATCTTCCTTTCACTGTCACATTTTTCAAAAGAAGCAATCAGGATATAATAAAAATTATAATAAAATTTCCACTTTATTCTTTAACTTTTATTAGTCTGACTCCATAACAGCAAACTGACATTACACTTTACAGTGAGCCAAGTTCTAATTTCCAGCCATTTTCTCATTTTCTTGGCACACACAATCCCCATCCCTTCACTCAAATCCTATATACCTTTCTCCTAAGGCAATTTCTGTAACCTTCAACTACCTGGCTTACTGGGCTTCTGACTCCTTTGCTAGCTCCTCCTCTTTCTTCCATCCCGCACTTCAACTACAAGCTCTCTGTTCTTCTCTACTACATTTTTTTCTCTTAAAAAGTCTCCCCAAATTACTCCGTTTCTAATTTTTCCTTAACAAAGTTTCCTCACGTTCAATTTACTTGCCAGGAAACTCCAGCTCAAAATTCAACATTTAAAATAATGCATCTTTCTTATTTGAATTTCCTAATTTATCTTCATAGGATGGTTATTTCAGTGTAGTAATTAAGAACATGGACTCTGGAACCATACTGCTCTGGAAAGCTATGTGACAAATCTCTGTGCCTCAGTTTCCTCAGCTGTAAGATGGAAGTAGCAATAGTACCTCTCATAGAGTTGTTATAAGTATTAAACAAATTAGCACTTATATAGATATGCCATTGGTGTTATTCCATTGTTGTTTTTATTGTGCTGAGAACTTTCTAGTAATTGAAAAAAAAAATCCAGGGGCATGATACACACTTTCTGAGTGTATACAAATCTAAAATTTTCTTTATTTTGCCTTCTCTCTTAAATCAGTAGTTGAGATGGAGTTCATAAATAACTACCTAGTCCCCTAGGCTCTGAATTGTAGGGCCAGACTTGACTCTTTTCCTTAAAAAATACCCAAGCCTTTGCATATCCTTATTTAAACCTTCTAAAAAGTCCTTGTCTTTCATTCACCTCCCTTTAAAAAATGCACAAAAACTTTCTGTACTTCCAATAGTTTACAAAATATAATTTAAAATAGTTAATGACATTCAATAAATGCCTTGATTTTTTTCCAATTTTGCTCCATTTTGTCACAAATTCTTCACACTAGTTGATCTAGTCTAAGTCATAAATGTAAGAAAAGCACAAATCCATTTCAACCCATTGCTACTTAGTAAGATAAAGTAATAGGTCCCATAATGTGTTGACTTTGTTACAGAATCACACATATCCCAGGAGCCTCTGCTTTCATGAAATTCTTAATGAAGATGCCAAAGTTCTTAGTAAAGATTTTCAAAAACTTCAATTTTCATAAACAGCTTCAAGTCATAGGTAAGAACAAAATACCGAAAAGGATATCTGTAACTAGTGTGCATAGAAGCTAAGAGTTCTTAAATGTTATTTAGGGTAGGGAATAAAGTATCAGTAGAATTAAACATTGAGTCCAAATTTCTTGGTGTCCTTGGAATTTCTACCTCATTTTTCATTTCAAATAATCTGAAATGAGGCCTGGCCCACTTTGAAGATTCCTCCTTGTTGGTTATGTGTCTAAAGAAGACACATGCTCATTAGACTTTTCTTTCACCAAGAAAAGTCTTTTCTTAGACAACCTGGTCCAAAAGTGGATATTTAATATTATAAATTTTGAAATTACTATAGAATTACCCACTAATGTAGTATAAATATAAATGCATTATAGAATAAATGGTTACCACTTGATAACCAATGATACAAAGATACGATATGTGCTTATAACACAAAAAGCTATTTTGTGACTATTTAGCAGAACTCCTTTAAAAATTTGTCTGAACTTATATTTTTTTCCACTCTGGATAATTAAGGCATGAAGAAGATTTCAAGGTTATTCCATTGACCTTAGAGTTCTGCTTAAAGTAAGAGACATTCAGCCAACTTTTTTAATCACAATAATGATGGTATTCCTCTTACAGAGGGGTTTGTTTTTTTTTAATGACTATTTTAAGTTCACAACAGAATTGAGAGGAGGGTACTGAGATCTCCCATATACTCCCTGCCCACACACATGCATAACATCCTCACCCATTATCATCACTCATCAGAATGATACATGTGTTACCAAGGATGCACTTAACATTGACACATCATAATCACCCAAAGTCCATAGTTCACCGTAGGGCTCATACGTGGTGTCATACATTCTGTGAGTTTGGACAATGTAGAATGACAGATAACCATCATTATAACATCACAAGGTATTTTCATTGCCCTAGTACTTCTCTGTGATCTGCCTATTCATCCCTCCCTCCATCCTTTATCCCTGACAACCACTGATGTTTTACTCCATAGTTCTGCCTTTTCCAGAATGTCATATAGTTGGAATCATACAGCATGTAGCCTTTTCAGATTGGTTTCTTTCACTTAGTAATACGCATTTACGTTTCCTCCACATCTTTTCTTGGCTTAATAGCTCATGTCTTTTTAGTGCTGATAATAATTCATTGTCTGGATATACCACAGTTTATTCATCCATTCACATATTCATCCATTCACCTTGGAAGCACTTGGTTGCTTCCAACTTTGGGCAATAATGAATAAAGCTGCTATAAACTTTCCTATGCATCTTTTGTGTGGACGTAATTTTCAACTCATTTGTGTAAATACCAACGAGTGTGATTGCTGGATCATATGGTAAGAGTATGTTTGGTTTTGTAAGAAGTTGCCAAATTGTCTTCCAAAGTAGAGGTTCCATTTTGCATTCCCATCAGCAATGTAAGAGTTCTTGTTGTTCCACAATCACCAGCATTTTGTGTTGTCAGTATTCAAGATTTTGGGCATTCTAATAGGTATGCAGTGATATCACATTGTTTCGACTTGCATTTCTCTGATGACATATGATGCAGAGAATCTTTTCATAGGCTTATTCGCCATTGTGTATCTTCTTTGGTGAGATGTCTGTTAAGGCCTTTGGCTCATTTTTAATTTGGGTTGTTTTGTTTGTTTTCTTGTTGTTGAGTTTTAAGGGTTCTTTTCATACTATAGACAACAGTTCTTAATCAGATGTGTCTTTTGCAAATATTTTCCCCCAAGCTGTGGCTTGCCTTCTGATTATCTTAGTGTTGTCTTTTGTATAGCAAAGCTTTTAATTTTAACAAAATCCATCTTATCAATTATTTCTTTTATGGATTGTGTCTTTGGTATCATGTCTAAAATGGCATCACTATACCCAAGATCATCTAGGTTTTCTCTTATGTTATCATACAGAAGTTTTATAGTTTTGCATTTTACATTTAGGTCTATGATACATTTTGAGTTAATTTTCTATGAAGGATGTAAGAGTTGTGTATAGATTCCTTTTTTTAAATGTGTATTTCCAGTTGTTCCAGCACCGTTTGTTGAAGAGACTCTCTTTGCTCCACTGCATTGCCTTTGTTTCTTTGTCAAAGATCAATTGACTATATTTCTGGGGGTCTATATCTGGGCTCTCTGTTCTGTTCCATTGATCTATCTATTCTTTTGCCAATATCACACTGTCTTGATTACTATAGATTTATAGTAAGTGTTGAAGTCAATGTTCCAACTTCGTTCTTCTTCAACACTGTACTAACTATTCTGGGTCTTTCCCTTCTCCACATAAATTTTAGAACCAGTTTGTTGATATCCATAAAATAACTTTCTGGGATTTTGATTTGAATTACATTGAATCTATAGATAAAATTGGGAGGAACTGATACCTTGGTGATATTGAGTCTTCCTATCCATTAACATGACTGTCTCTCCATTTATTTAGTTCTTCTCTGATTGCATTCATCAGAGTTTTGTAGATTTCCTCATATAGATCTTGTAAAGAACACTTTTCAAAGTAGGATTTCACTCATGATTCCTGCTTTCCCCACCCCTTTTACAGAGTTCCTGGTACAGCTATTGGATATTGAGATCAAATCTCTTTGGTCTTTTAGTTATGCTTTCTCCTCACAAACCACATGAATATCTGTAACGAAGTATTTTAGAGATTGTGACCATGGCCTCATTTTACTCTCTCAAAATCAAATATTCCTCCTATGCATTTTTCACTTGGTTGTAGGATGTTTGCTATTGTTTATATTGCTAGACATTTGCAAAAATCAGAAATGGTTTTCTCTTCTTTTCTGCTCTTGCAATTAAGGTGTGCTGTCAACGGTGGTCGTAATATGTCATGGGGTCTTACCAATCAGATTAAGCCATTTTTCCATGCATTTTTTAATGCTAAAAACAGAATTATTTCTAAACATGAGCAATCAATTCTGTCCCAAGATTGGTAATAGAGGGAACCAGAATAATTCCCCTTTCAGAATCAGTAACCTAGATGCAGGCAAAACTCTACCCCCCAAAAATGGATGGCCAGAATGACACAGAGACTTAAAAAAAAAAAGGAAATCTAATAAACAGAGGGCTAGAACTAAGGGTAAAAGTTATGGGTTCTTAAATATGATTTACGGTAGAGATGAAGTATCAGTAGAACAACCATTTGCTTAGTCCAAGTTTCTTGGTGTCCTTGGAATTTCCACTTCATTGTTTATTTTTAAAAATCTGGGGTGAGGCCTGACCCATTTTAGGAAGTCATCCTTCATAAAGTAACCAAGGATTACCTTGATTTTGTCTAAATATTTGTCCAAAATATTGTTGCCATATAAACAGAAAAATCAGCCTCTGATATTCTTTTTCAGTCAACAAAATGCACAATGACAACAAATAAAAGGAAACATTAAATGGGAACAGCTCAAAAAAGTACAAAAGAATTTATGATAAAACAACTATCATCATAACCCTTTCTGTATCTAGGATCAATCCCTAGGGACATCCTGTTCTACATGTCTGTGTGATAACTTCAGTATTTCTAAATATGCTCATATCAGCTTTATACAATATCTAATGACTCCTGCTATTAAAGATAAAGGATTATGCTAATATCCACTCCTCCAGTATTTAAGTTACATTAATTTTACCTCTTTGTTGGTTATCTTTACAACTTTTAATAATACACTGTGAAACTCTAGATAATACCTCAACCTTAGTTTTTCGTCAAGTTTCTTGATTTTTTTTTTTAATCATTAAAATGACACTATTTTCGTTCTTGCCCAAGTGTGGAAACGAATGAAAAATAAGATTCAGGAATCAGACAGAAGGAAATAAAAATACTGGTTTGAATAAAAATCCTGACATTTGTTTAATTGGGTATTGAATATACATTCATTCATTGTACTATTCTCCTTTTGGTCATGTTTGAAATTTTTCATCATAAATACAACTTATGAAAATTATCTTGCATAAAGCTAGTTAGAGAAAGAGGTTTGGTTTGGTAATTAGGCTTGTTAATGGTCCCTTCATCCCAACCCACACCTGAGTACACCACCCAGTCATAGGCAGAACTAGACAACCTTAGGCCTTCCCAGGGAATTTAGGCCTGCCCCATAAGCTTACAACATTGAGGAGCACAGAATTTGTTGAATTCTACTGAAAAGCTAGGGAATAAAGAGACAGAGAGAAAGGGAGTAGAACGGACAGAAACTCCTTCTCCTAATCTCATCTATCAGAGAAATCATTCCTATTTCCCTGTGGAGAGAAGGAGTATGTCTCACCGTGGGTAAAATTGTAATATTTCCAGAATCTCTTCCCTGGCATTAGTTCATCTGCGTATCAATAGGTGTTTCCAAGGGGTGGAGAAAGGAAACCATCTACATATCAATATGCAATTACAAGGGCTTGCAAGGGTTTGTCTGGACTGGAGAGGTTGGGTGGAGCTCTCTTCTGTTGCAGCCTAGCCTGGTCAAGAAACAGATGACTACTTGTAAGAAATAAATGGGTTTCTTTTTTTTTTTATTAAGGTATCATTGATATACACTCTTATGACCGTTTCACATGAAAAACAATTTGGTTACTACATTCACCCATATTATCAAGTCCCCCCTATGCCCAGTTGCAGTCACTGCCCATCATTGTAGTAAGATGCTGCAGAGTCACTACTTGTCTTCTCTGTGCTACACTGTCTTCCCCATGATACCCCCACACCATGTGTCCTAATCATAATGCCCCTCAATCCCCTTCTCCCTCCCTCCCCACCCATCCTCCGCCACCCCTCCCCTTTGGTAACCACTAGTCCCTTCTTGGAGTTTGTGGGTCCACTGCTAATAAACGGGTTTCTTAACTTTATTTCTCTCTTTGACTGATTTCAGTATTAGAGATATTTTGCCCCGGGATTTTCTTCCCCAGAGTTATGCTCACTCTTTTTCTTCATGGGGAGTGGAAATTTTCTTCCCTCTATGAAAACAAAAGGAGTGAGAGGTTTAAATGATTTACCCCTGTGGTGGACGTTGTGTGCGCTGTCCAGATCCCCCTATAATGATTTTCCAGGTACTGGGCACATTGTTAATAGTCTTTGGTGCCTTCGGGATTGCTACATTTATAGAAAATTACATTGCTTAAGGTTAGGCTCCTTCCCAAGGTATCCCACATTCAATTACCAACAATATAGCAGTGAAAGACCCTGATTATCCTAGCAAACTAGGGACAGCTCTGAAGGTCAATTCTTATCTCCTGAGCTCCCTATGGGATCTACATACAGCTCAGTTTCTCCCTCTGCCCAATCCTGTTTCCTTCTCCTCCCTTCCACAAGTGTTAATGCCAAGGACACTCCTTAATAAATATCCTGCCTGCTAAATTCTATCTCATAGTCTGCCTCCTGAGAACCCAATTTGTGACAGTTGGTACCAGGAGGGAAGTTTGAGAAAGCAGGCACTTAGATGGGGTTTTGGAGCTTGATTAGGTGCCCTCCTGACAATGAAGACCCCTATCACAAGATTGCAGTCCAGTTGTTAGAATGTTCATGGATGGTCAGTCAGGTTGGTACACCAGTGGAAGGGTATATAGTAACTGGTGTGTAGTATCAGGTATTTGAGAAACATGGGGAAAATAGTAACTATGAGGATAATGAAACTGGGTGGTGCTATGAACTGAATTGTGGCCCCCAGCAAATTCATACGTTGAATTTCTAACCCCCAAGGTGATTATATTTTGACATAGGGCTTTTAGCTAGTAGTTAAAGTTAAATGACCACATATGAGTAGGATCCTGATCTGATAGAATTGGTAGTCTTCTAAGAAGAGGAGGAGAGATCTCTCTCCCTGTCCCCCCTCCCATTTTTATCTCTGCATCTTTATTTCTCTGTCTGTCTCTCCAGCGCCCCCACTGTGCACTAAGGGAAAGGCTTTGTGAGGACATAGTGAAAAGGGATCTGTCTGCCAGCCAGGAGGAGAGCTCTAACTGGGAACCAAATCAGTCAGCAGGCACCTTGATCCCAGACTTTCCAAAACTGTATGAAATACATTTCTGTTGTTTAAGCCACCCAGTCTATGGTATATTGTTATGATAGTTTCAGCTGACTAAGACTGGTGGCTATTCCTTAGCCAGACTCATGCAATATGAAAGGATAATGAAAAGCTGAGTAATTAATCATCCAGTGAAAGCTAAAAGTGAAGACTATACAGTCTCCTTGATAGCATACAAAATGGCTCTCATTTCCTGTTGTGGGAGACTAGAATAAGCAAAAGAATAAACTCAGAGTGGCTAAACTCCAAAGATTAAATTTACAATCAAGACAGATATACTAAGCCAAGGTTAGGGCCCTGGATGGGAAAGAACGGGGCTTGACATATTAGATGAGGATATGCTTGGAAACGGCCAGTCCTTCCCTATTAAGACCTACCCAATTGTTCAGAGGTGATACAGAGGACTCTTCCATCAAGATAACAATTACCTTCCCTCTCAAAATTTGCTCTCAGGTTGTCTCATGTCCAGTAGGCCCCAAGTACTGTTAAGTCTCGATGTGCTGATGGAGTGAAGGAATCGTTCTCAAAAAGAGCTTCAATACCCAGCCAGTGTAAATCCCTATGACAACCTCCTCAACATATAATTACTGGGAATTAAGGGTAATCATATATATGTTTAAATTATTTTCCAGAATAATTCCAGCGTGGAGGAGAGTGTTTACTTATCATAAACATACAAATTCAGAAAATACAGGAAAGTTGCAAAGTGGAAAATAAAAATCACTATCCAGAGATACTCACTGTTAATACTAAAGTATACATCCCAATTTTTTCCTACTATATGTTAACCGTGATTTTGTTTAACTTAATGTTTCTTTTGAAGTCAATTGATATAGGGAGGTATAGTATCTTCTTAATAGGTACATAGTAATCTATTAGAAAGATGTACTACAAATGGTTGTTTCAAACTGGGCATCCTGGGAAGCCGACTCTGGGAAGAATTTTAACAGGCAACTTTTACCAAGGAAGGCCCTTGGTATCAACATCTGTGGAAAGGAGAAAAAGGTAGCAGAATTGAACAAAGGGAGAAGTTCAACTGGGATCCAAGCCCAGTAAGAGCCTCAGCTGACTTCACAAAGAGTTCTCATGCTAGAATGGCCACTCACCAAATTGAGGTGGCCAGGCCTTTTTATACCCTGGTGCTGATCAGTCATTGGATAAGGACCATCCTGGGAAAGGGCACACCTCTGTGCAGCTGAGGCAATCTCTGAAGGAGTTAATAGCATCCCCAGAAGGTGGGGTAAGAAATTCTTCACTGAAGAGGGACCTGGGCAGCATATGACAGTCAGTGTCCATCACAGTCTATCCCTTGTTGTGTTCAGGTATACTTCTTCATATAAGTTCTGGGACCAGCAATGCTAGAATTAGGGTGGGCCTCTTTTCTGTGGGAAACTTTAAAACAGAAGGTTAATGGAACAAACTACTATCCCTGGCAAGCAGCTAGTCTCAGAGCTACAACTGATACTCATTACCTCCCTCCTTCTCTGTCCATTCTAGATTCCCCTTACCCTTAGCCATCAGCCCTGCTGGTCTCAGTGGCTTACCTGGTGGCATGATCCAGACTTTCATCCTTGAACTGTAAGAACCCCTGGTCACTATGCCCTTCTTGGCTTGAGATTGCTACATTTGTCCATTTATGGTCAAAATTGGGAAAGGTGCACCAAAAGGTATCCAATTGGATCACTTGAATGCCAAACATATTCCTCCATGTTTTTGTTGTTTAACCTTCTGATGCCAGAATGGTGCCTCCTCTTGTGCCTGCTAGTCCTTGGACCCAAGAACACAAAAACCTCGGTTGGCAGCCTTAGTTGTAGCTCAGCAGAAGTCTTGCTGTGTTCCCTGGTAAACTTGTATTCCCTTTGGAGACCTGTACCTACAACTCTGCAGAGCTCCAGTTGGCGGACAAGTTACTGCTCATCTTGCATTCTGCCCATCTTGCAAGCCAACACCAACAGCTTCTGTTGTGAACTATCTTTTCAAGGATGTCTGTATAGTGAACAGCCTTAGAAGATAGAGATGGATTCTCTCTTCAGAACAAAAGAGAGCATTGTTTACTGTCCAGTATAATAAAGATGTCTCCCTTTGGGGAAATGTTTAGACAGCTTTTTTTGATTAAAGATTTGGGTTCTCTAAATTCAGAGTATCTCAGCCAAGAGGTAAAACCACTGCATATACATATTCTATATAACCACTCTTCATCTTCCTCATGGTACTTGGGGAACAAGGGAAACCATTGCAGACATAAGCCTCATGCTGCTGCTATGTGCAGTAAAGTCTCCTGACTCTGACCCAGGAGTCTCATGTCTTATACTAGGATCCTTGAAAGTGGCAAGCTGACTTGTTAGCCTGAAAATAGGGTAAAATCTCAGACCCTTCACAATTCTTGAAATCTAGGCTATTACTAAGGTGGGAAAATTAACATAACCCTGGGGCAGAAATGTAACTGTGTATTGTTATCCACTGCATGTAAATGAGAACTGTTTCTGATTCTCTTTTCTGAGAGAAATGGAAAAGAACATAATTGTCAAATTAATGGTTCCATATCATGTACCTGTGCCCATGTTACTCTGCTCTAATAAAAACACTACATCTTGCATCTTTCTCCAGAATCAGAGTGGTATTTGCAGGGACGAGAGCAGCAGATAAAATGGAGGTATGATGGGGATCACTGCCTCTGCATCCTTTAGATATTTAGGAGTGGCACTAAGTTTATACCATTACCCCAAGCAATACTGTTTTTTATTTGTATCTTGGCTAAGGGAGGGGACAGTTTCAGATGATTCCAGTATGCCTTCCCCATTATAGTAACCGTTATTTCATACGCCGAGGACAAAATGTGGGGGTTGTACCAGTTATGAAGTACATCTATTCAGATTATGTATTTGAGGACTGAGGAAATAACTAAAATATGGGTCTATGGACCAGTGAGCCCACTGTAACCTGGGCCTTGGATAGGACTTCTTGTATTGGCTGCTCCCAATCCCCAGCCCATATGCACCACTCTAACAAGGGGACCATGATGATTCTTTGGGTCTCCAAGTATCAATGTCAGTTTAGACTCTGTAATCAAGAGTCCTTGAAATGTTTACATATTCCCATTTTACTAGTGTAAAACTATCTGAATAAAGGTCTGAGGTCCAAAGATTCTGAGACAATCTTTGGGAAAGGACTGAGGAAATCATTACTATGAACATTTGCCATGGTGCTGCAGGTCCCTTCTTCATGAGGATTTGATCTCTTCTTAAGTTATTGGGCGCTAGGTCTATTGTATTGCACTCTTTGATTATAAAATTAATGTACACTACTTATTTTTTGCATGTTCCAAATTTTCTGTAGTAAACACAGAAGACTACAATCAGAGAAAAAATAAACATGTTTTAAAACTAAACAACATTGAGTGTATGATACATTTTGATGTTATTCATATTGAGAAACCAGTGTTGCAAACATCATTTTGTATTTTACCTCTGAGGCTATAAATAATTGCATTTAATTTGTTATAACATATCATAAAGGGAGATGACTTATTGAAACACTAATATTAGTATTTAAATAATGGAAGAGCTATTAAAATAATGGCATCTAATTTTTACCACCAGAAAGAGTCTTTTAACTTTGGGCTAAATCAGCAAATGATTCTTTTAAAGCACCTGTGCTGTAAGCAGATGTTTAGAACTGGAAGGAAACTATGAGACCAAAGTCCACGAAGCCTCCCACTAGGAAGAGTGAGGCCTAGGAGATCTGCATGTGCCCTGCAGAAACTGAGACCAGGATGGATTGTGAGTCCTGAAAAAGGAATTTCCCTTCTGACAGGAGGCTGGGAGAACCTGGGAAGATGGACATCTACCATAAGTTTTCATTCATGTAACACATATATTCGAGTGCCTATTATATGTAAAGCACAGTGTGGAGTACTGGGGAGACAATGATGAACAAGACAGACAATCCCTGCCCTCTTACAGATTTACATTTTAGCAAAGAGTGAAAACATTAAACAGCTAATTATATAATGACTACTTATGTAATAAACCAATTATATAACAACTAGGTATATAATAACTATTCTAATTGTTATAAGTACTATGAAAAAGTACATGTCTATGAAGCCACATAACAGGCTCCTGAGTGGTGTGAGGATTCTCAGAAAGGCAGCTTCAAAGAAATGGAATCTGTTTTAGCTGGGATCTGAAAAGAATGGGTTGCTTGTGAGAGCTATTTGTGTAGTCTCTTTCCACCTTTATTCTGTGACATCAGGTTGAAATTGGGATTTGTACCACAGATATTGGCAAATGCTACAATCAGTGATTTTCCCCCACTTCAGCCCTTGAGAGTCAGTTGTTAAATATTTACCAACATGCCACTACGACTAATATATTTTGCCAAAGCAATGACTCAGGTGCAGGGGAGCAGATGCTATCTGGACCCAAGAAGCAAGGTGGGATGAGGACAGTAGTGGAATTACATATGTCTCTGAGTTTTTGTTCACTTTTCCCTTGCAAGGCCCATCAGCTTTTTGGGGAGAGAGCACTGGCCTTGTCCCAGGAGAATGCATGTTCCCAAAAGTGATCTTTCAGAGTATAATTTGTCCTGTGTAGTGCTGTGATTGTCTCTCTATTTGATTTGATCATGTAGAGACCAAGTTTGTAGGTAACTGTCAGCCTTTTTTTACCCTTGCTTCATTACAGCTGTTCAAATCAACCATGCAGCTGTCTGCAGATTGCCAGCCCATGCTTTGGGATTATAAAAAGCTGACAAAGGAAGGCAGTAGGGTGGCTCTTGTCCCAGAAGTCACTGGGATCTGTGTAACAGTCTTGGGCTGCTCTTTCTTAGTTTCTATAGGACACTATCTTGCTACTCCCATCCAGAAGGAAGGCCTGTTGCCTCCCAGACCTCCTTTGGGAAGGTCTCTTAGGTATACTTGGCTACTCTGTTCCCACTCCTTGTTGCTCAACCATGGATGCTACTAGTACATGCTTTCCCTTGCCAGGGCCATTTCTGGGGGCTATGTCTTGGCCTTTTCCTGCCTGACTGGTTTGAAGATGGCTTTCCATGATGACCCTGCTCTAGGTTATTGCTATAATCGCCATCCGTGAGATCATACCAGAGGGTGGGCCTGTTCTTGTAGATGGTAGTTCTGGTTGGCTCAGGGCCTTCAGTGGGCAAGGTCATAGGCTCCCCTTGAAAGCTCTAGCTACTATCCTTCTCAGCTTAGGGAATTTCCCAGGCTCCTCCTCCTCTACTTTGCTTCAAATCGTCCTGCTTTTATTTGATTTTTCTTCTTCTGCCTGTTATCTTAATGTACATTCTCTCTTTCTCTCCCTCTCTTCATTGTTCCTTTAAATAGACTTAGATGATCCATCTAGCTCTTAACATTTTTCTATTAAAAATTTTACTGTGGAAAATTTCAAATGTGCAAATTTTGAGATAATTGTATAAATGCACAGTATATCTTCATGTACCCATGACCTAGATTCAAAATTATTTAATATATAACCCTACACACTTTCCCAACTGTCTTGCCAATGGGTTTTAGCCCCGGACAGGTCCACTATGGATTCAGTGGGACCAAAAAAAGACAATGGAACGTTCTTGGGGTGAAAGGGTTATATCCAACTTTGTTCTCACCGTGGCAAGTCAATCACTAGCTGCACGCAGCAAGCTGGTTTCTGCCTCTGGGCCTCTCTGCCTCACAGCCATCTTCGTCTCTGTCCACGGCTCTGCCACCACTCCAGTCTGCTCTCCTGCATCCTTGCAGCCAGCCTCCGTGCAACACAGAGCACTGGGCAGAGCTTTTTGTATAGACTCAGTAACAACGTATTGTCCACACTTGTGTGGTGAGCAAGTTGACCAGGGCCAGGTGAGAACCCTAGCCATAGGAACTTTCACTTTCTCCACACAAACAGATCTGCTTTTAAACAGATCAGAAAAGTCTGAAACTAAACTCCTTTTCTAGCTTGAGGACATATAATAATATGCAAAAACATCTGTCCATCACCTCACCCTTTGTGTAACACTCCTTAGTGAACAGTCCCACTCTCCACCTGGGAGCCCAAGCTAGCACCTCTCCTTAGTCGCGTCCAGCTAATCAAGTCCAGCTGGTCCCGCCTCCTATACACTACACTTGTTGATTCTACCTGTAAATGTCCTGGTTCAGGTCTCAGCATCACTCTTCTGGACTAACCTTCCTGTATTCCTGGAGAATGACACTTGTCATTCTCTTCTGAGAAAACTAGCATTAGGGTTTGGTGTTTTTTACTTATCTATTGCTGTGTAAAAATTACCCCAAATTTAGTGGCTTCCAACAATATACATATATTTTATACTTTCTGTGGATCAAGAATCTGGCCACAGCTGAGCTGGGTCTTCTACATCTGTCTTGCCAATGGTTTCAGTCCCGGGAATGTTCACTATGGATTCAGTGACACTGAGGAATGACTGTGGGGAAGTTGGGGGTCCTATGGCCAGGATCCTCACTGAACTTAAACCACCTGATGATGTAACTGGCCTGTTGCTAGGCTACCACTTCCACACCTTTAGGCAATAAGCTATTATTGCACTATGTAGAGAGCTTGGCCCAATGCTCTGGGGGAAGGAAGAGATGCTAGTACTGGACCTATCACTGGGAGAACAAGCCAGGTAATAAACCCTTTCACCCCAAAGAACATTTTGCTGTCATAGTGAACTTGCCCAGGGTTGAAACCCATTGGCAAGACAATGACAATGGAATGTTCTTGGGGTGAAAGGTTCATACCCAACTTTATTCCCGCAGTGGCTGGTCAAGCTCTAGAATCCCGTCCACTCAGAGCGAGTCTGCCTGCAGCAAGCTGGTCTTTGCCTCTGGGCCTCTCCGCCCCTGCAGCCGTCTCAGTCTGTCCTTGGTACTGCTGCCACTCCAGTCTCATCTCTGCTCTCCTGCAGCCTTATAGCCATGCCACCATATCGTTGTACTACCCAGAGCACTGGGCAGAGCTCTTTATATAGACTCAATAACAACATACTGCCCACACATGTGTGATGAGCAAGCTGATCAGAGCCAGGTGAGAATCCTAGCCATAGGAACCTTCACTTTATCCACAGCATCATATGCTCTTACAAGGCTGTAATCATGGTGTTGACCCAGGGTCTGTGATCTCATCTGAAGATTCAACTGGAGAAGGATTGGCTTCCAAGCTCACTCAATTGTTGTTAGCAACATTCAGTTACTCATGGTCTGTGGGACTGGGAGCTTCAGTTTTTGCTGGCTGTGAGCAAAAGTTGCTCACAGTTCCTTTAGTTCCTTGCCTTTAGTTCCCTGTCACATGGGCCTCTATTACATGGCTGCTTACTTCACTGAAGTGTTCAAGCCCAGAGACAATAGAGAGAGTCTGCTAGCAAGACAGGTCAAATCTTTTATAACTTAATCATGGAAGTGACATCCTATCATCTATGCCATAGAATCAACTCGCTAGGCCCACCCCACACTCAAGGTGAGGGAACTATACAAGGGTATGAATATCAGGAGTTGAGGATTGTTTTGCCAATGAGTTTCAGCCCCAGACAAGTTCACTATGGACTCAATGAGACCAAAAAAATGCCAATGGAAAGTTCTTGGAGTGAAAGGTTTTATACCCAACTTTATTGCCATGGTGGCAGGTCAATCACTGGAATCCTCTCCACTCAGAGCGGGTCTGCATGCAGCAAGCTGGTCTCTGCCTCTGCGCCTCTCTGTGCCCGTGGCCATCTCAGTCTTTGTCCTCGGTGCTGCCCACGCTCCAGTCTCTGCTCTCCTGCAGCCTTGCAGCCCTGCAGCCATACAGCAGCCCAGAGCACTGGGTGGGTTATAGGGTCAATAAAAATGTATTGCCCCCATGTGTGTAGTGAGCAAGGCACCAGGGCCAGGTAAGAATCCTGGCCATAGGAATCTTCACTTTCTCCACAGGGATCATCAGGCCATCTTAGAAATCTGCCTACCACAGTGGGGCAGGAGGAAGCTTTTTGCAGTGGCCCAAGAGCAGAAGTGAAAAGAAAGCTGAGATATGGGGAGATCTTGCAGTTCCCCATATGCCTAGGTAGACAAGAGGTCCAAAGTCCAGCATACAGAAACTCGGAGCAGGAGACTGTGAACAAGAGCAAGTAGAGGAAAGTCGTCAGTAAAATACAGCTCAAAATGTAGTTATGTTTTTTATAAGTTTTCTTGTCAGTAGAAATATTAACTGCCATCTGTATTTATATTGCACTTTCACAGGGAAGTGGAGTTTACATGTCACTAAAACACAGAAGCACATCTCAACTTTTCTTAACTCCCATTGCTTTGTCTGTTTTAAAGGCCTCACTTTCCTCAGCCACCTCTGAAATGTGGGTGTTGCCAAGGGTTGAGAATTGTGCTTTTTTTCCCCTGCTTCTCATTTCTCTTCCTCACAGTTCTTCACTCTCACACCATTTACAATGCAGAGAAATTTCCAGATCTATCTCATTAGTTTTCACTGCTCCAATTGCCTATTTAAAATAGCCAGCTGTTTCTTGGGACATTGCCACCAAGACATCATAATCCTCAACTTCATGTGTCTCAAGCCAGAGTCATCATCTCTCCCTTAAAATCAGTCCTTCAAATATGCACAAAGAGGAAATCATTAACCATGGTTACTGATTAACTATGAGGTAATGAGGACTAGGAATGACTTTCACTGAAAACTCCAGAGAGCAGGAGTTTTTACTTCTCATATTAAACCTCTCTATGGTATCTTTACTTTTCACAGGGAGCATGCTTAATACAAAAATAAAATAAGTAAAAAGGGGAACATATTTTAAATCCAGCCAGTTCTTCCTCCTGACTTAAGCTGTTATGTTTCTGATCATGGTTCCCCAACCCTGGTCACCTGGAGTCTGCCTTCTCCGTGATTCTCCCTGTTTCAGGGTCTATTCCAGTGTCTCAGGTAATGGACAAAGGGTCACTTTCTATTGTGACAATAATGAGGGGAAGTTGAGTTGGGGAAACATTTAGTTTGGGTTTAGTGACGTGTATGTGCTCATCAGTCAGTTCTGTATGTAGTGACTTATTACTTGCTGCCCTGGGTTAGAAATGGCTTCCAGGAAAACTCCTATTGCCCAAAATGCTGAATCACCTGGGATCATGACATAAAAGTATGGGGTTAGAGGATGAGTTGCCATTTGAATTGTCTACAGACCCTGGCAATGGAAATGTGGATAAAGTGAAGGTTCCTATGGCCAGGATTCTCACCTGGCCCTGGTCAGCTAGCTCAGTACACATGTGTGGGCAATACATTGTTGTTGACTCTATATAAAGAGCTCCACCCAGTGCTCTGGGCAACACAGTGGTATGGCTGCTCAGCTGCAAGAGAGCAGAGACTGGAGAGGTGGCAGTGCTGAGGACAGAGACTGAGATGGCTGCAGGGGCCGAGAGGCCCAGAGGCAGAGGCCGGCTCGCTACACGCAGACTCACTCTGAGTGGATGGGATTCTAGTGATTGACCTGCCACCATGGAAATAAAGGTGGGTATAACCCTTTCACCCCAAGAATGTTCTACTGTCATTTCTTTGGTCACATTGAATCCATAGTGAACTTGCCTGGGCTGAAACCCTTTGCAAGACAATTGGTGACAGTCGG
This sequence comes from Manis pentadactyla, assembly GCF_030020395.1. NCBI lineage: Eukaryota > Metazoa > Chordata > Mammalia > Pholidota > Manidae > Manis > Manis pentadactyla. The sequence continues at coordinate 67,583,975 of NC_080019.1, read as the reverse complement.
CAGAATTCATTGTTGACCAAGGAAAAGAAAAGGCTTCCCTCATGGTAGGCTGCACCTATGGACAGGGAGACATTCGAGTGTCCCCCTGTGGACATGTGGTACTGGGAAGTGGTGGAGGACTGGGGTCCACCCCAAGAGAAAGAAAATTTATTGCTGACTGAAATGACATCACTAAGAAGTGCTGTGGAAATGGTAAAGGATGTTGTGGCCCGAAGGAAACAGCACGAGAAGGAACACCAGGCTGAGAAGGAGTGGCCTGAGAGAAAGCAGCACGAGAGTGCAGGCTGCCAGGTGCCATGGGGCAGGTGAAGGATGTAGTGGGGCTGTCAGCCCCAGAAATGGAGGAGCGAATGTTTGACAAACAGATGGTGGTGGAGGGCCTGCCAGTGCCGGAGGCATCGGCCCCTCCTTGGTTGAGACCCCACCTGGTTGAAAGCTGGTGGGAAACCAGAAGGACTCAGCAACCACGGGTTCTTTCAGGAGTGGTGCAGCCTCCTCCTTAGGTTGTGGAGCACTCCATGCTTTGCTTCTATCCTCAGGCTCAAGCACAAAAGGAAATATGGTCTCCTTGTTGAAGGAAGAATTTAAAGAGCCCTGTGAAGGTCACAAGGACCCACATGTGCGTTGGTTTGAAAAGGCAGGAGCAGACAAAGAAATTGGATGATTGGAGCTGTGGCAACAACTGAGACTGGAGCAGCGGTTCCGGCTGCTGAGGATGAAGCAGAAGGCAGAAATAAAGCAACAAGATTGGCTGGTATGTTTGCAAGACTTTTTGCTGGAGAGGCTGGAGAAGGTGGGTATTATAAGGCCCACCTATGGTTCTTCTACAGTGTTCCAGCTTCCTTGCACAGGGACCATTGCAGAGGATTGAGGGCACATAGATTGAGAGGTGAGAATCCTGGAGGTGTGGAGTGTGGATAAAGTGAAGGTTCCTGTGGCCAGGATTCTCACCTGGCCCTGGTTGGCTAGCTCACTACACACATGTGGGCAATACGTTGTTATTGACTCTATATAAAGAGCTCTGCCCAGTGCTCTGGGAGACACAGTGGCACAGGTGCAAGACTGTAGAAGAGCAGAGCAGAGGCTGGAGTGGTGGCAGCACCAAGGACAGAGACTGAGACGGCTGCTGGGGTAGAGAGGCTGTGGATAATGGAAAGATGGTTTGAAATATATAGAGCCAGATGACAGTGTGTGGAATATTTTAGCAATCTTACACATGAACAATTATAAGGTAATTCTATTCTTATCCATGTCTTTGGAAATGTACTTAGTAACACAAAATTTACAATTATAAACACTCAATATATTTTTAAATCTTCTTTGATGGGATTTCTATGAGCCAAAATTTGTCAGAATTTCTGTATTTAACTGTAAACCTGGGAGAGAAAATCCGGGGGCAAAATACCTCTAAAAACCGAAATCAGTCAAAGGGAGAAGTAAATTTTAAAATCCATTTATTGCTTACAAACTGCAGTCCAGCGCCATCTCTCTCCCCTGCTCTGGAAGAAGCAAGCAGCAAGCCTGCCCCTCCCTTAACCTTTCAGGTTCAGACACACCCTCAGTTGCCCAGATAATTACCCATTGACATGGAGATGAACTTCTCTCTACCCCTGAGGATATGCAAATATACCAAAGCCAGGTGAGATATTATGGAAATGTTACAATTTTACCCACATTAACTTTCTGGCTAATTTAATGTCAGATATTGCTACGGACAAAGACAATATAAAACAAGATACACCACTGCAATTGGAACACTGCTGACATATCAGTAAGTGAGTGTCATCAGTTCAAAAAATATTTAAGATTAGTCCCTATGCTGCAATGGAGTATGCGTGGGGACTCGATAATAATGGTGAATGTAATAACCACTTTTTCTTGTGAAACCTTCATAAGAGTGTATATCAATGATACCTTAATTTAAAAATTAAATAATTTTTTAAAAAAGATAAGTCCCTGTGTTGGTTTACTAGGGCTGCCATAACAAAGTACCACAGACTTTTTTTTTTCAAATCTAAGTGCCACAGAGTGGCCTAAACAACAGACATTTATTTTCTGATGATTCTGGTGGTTCAAAGACCAAGATCACGTTATCAGTAAGGTTTTTTCTTCGGAGTCCTCTTTCCTTGACTTGTAGATGGAAAAAAAGCATTTGTCAAAATCCAACACCCATTCATGACAAAAAGCTGTCAGCAAATTAGGAATAGAGGCAAAGTTCTTTAATTTGATAAAGAACATCTATAAGGACCTACATTCAACAGAATGTTTAATAGTTAGAAACTTGAAGCTTTCCTGCTAAGATCAGGAACAAGGCAAGGATGTTCCCTTTCATAACTGGTTTTTAACATCATACTGGAAGTGTTAGCTAATGCAATAAGACAGAAAAGGAAAGAAAAGATATATGTCTTAGGAAGGAAGAAATGAAACTGTCTTTGTTCACAGATGACATGACCATTTATGCAGAAAATGTGAAAGAATCAAGAAAACATGCAAGTAATAAGCAATCATAGCAAGTTTGTAGAATACAAGGTTAATATACAAAAGTTGATTGTTTTCTACTATATCAGTGATGAACAAGTGGAATTTGAAATAAAAAACACAATACCATTTACATTAGCATCCAAAATGAAATACTTAAGCATAAATTTAACAAAATATGGGCAATATCTATATGAGGAAAAACTATAAAACTATGATGAAAGAAATCTATGAAGAATTAAATAAGTGGAAAACTATTCCATGTTTGAGTTTAGGAAGAAAATATTGTAAAGATGTCAGTTCTTCCCAACTTGATCTATAGATTCAACAGAATCCCAATAAAATTGCAGCAAATGATTTTGTGTGTATTGATAAACTTACTCTAAATGTTTATTGGGTGATGTCACCAAGATGGCAGTGTAGGAGCCTCCCTTCCCCACCAAACATCAATGATTATATGGGTATCCACAAAACAAAAACAGCTAAAACAGTTCAGGGAGAGCTCAGGAGTCCACTTAAGAAACTTCAGCAACACAGTGAAACAAAAAAAGCCTGATACTAACTGCACACAAAGGGAAGAAATAAAAGCTTTATCTTGCCTTCATTACCCCATCCTCCAAACCAGCACTGCTAAGTGCCAAGGGGGAACTCCCCAGGGCAAAAGAATTCTCCTTGCCAGTAAAGGAAGAATGGGATGAACAACAATATCCCCAGCCTTTTGCGGCAATACATGAAGTACCTGCTTCAGTTTCACCCCACCCAGAGACCAGCAAAACTGAGACATACAGAGATGGCTAGAAACAAGGAAGAAGAGCAGAAGCTATGCAGTGGGAGCCATTGCAGTTCCCAATGACCTGTTCTGCAAAGGACCCAGGCAGTTTTTGCCAGCACAGCCACTGAGGATTTCAGTGGTTTTTGCTGCAGAGGTTTTCACATTTGAAGATGCCAGCAGGTCAGGAAAGTGGGATGATAAGTTCCAAGTGTTGAAAGAAAAGTACTGCACCAACAAAACTTTACCTGGCAAAGTTACCTTTCTGAAATGAAAACAAGATTAGGCTTTCTCCAACAAATAAAAACTTAGGGAGTTCACCACCACTAGACCTGCCTTATAAGAAATGGTGACAGTGGTTCTTTAAACTGAAACAAAAGGATTCTAATTAGTAACATGAAAACAACACATTGGATAAGGTAAGTGCAGAGTCAGATTAAGAATACATGAATACTATTATATGTAATATGCTGATATGTTAACCACTTTAACTCTAAGATAAAGGTTAAAGGACAAAAATATTAAAAATAGATATACTTACAATAATCTCCTAATGGCTACACAATATAATAAAGACATAAATTGTGACATTAAAAAAACATAAAATGGAGGTGTGCAGTAAAAAGATAGAGCTTTGTATGTGATTGAAGTTGTGATCAGCTTAAACTAGATTGTATAGATATAAGGTGTTTCAAGTAACCCTCAGGGTAACCACACACACACACACACACCACACCTATAGTAGATACACATAAGATAAAGATAAGGGAATCAAAGGATACTATTATGAAAAATCATCAGCTCACAAAAGAAGACAGCAAAAAGGAAGAACAAAGGAACTATAAAACAGCCAGAAAACAATAAGATGGGACTATGTAAGTCCTAACCTATTAGTAATTATTTTAAATGTAAATAGATAAATTCTCCAATCAAAAAACATGGAGTGGCTAAATAGATTTGAAAAAAAAACAAAACCTGCTGCCTATAGAGACTAACTTCAGCTTCAAGGTCATACACAGAGGCTCAAAGTGAAGGGAGGGAAAAGATATTCCATGCAAGTGGAAACCAAAAGAAGCAGGGAGAGCTATGCTTATATCAGATAAAATAGACTGTAAGTCAAAACCAGTAAGAAGAGACAAAGAAGGTCATTATATAATTATAAAAGGATCAATTAATCAAGAAGATAGAACAGTTACAAATATATATGCATATGCATCCAGCAATGGAACACCTAAATTTATCAAACAATGATAACAGATCTGAAGGGAGAAATAGGTAATGATATGATAGTCACAGGGAACTTCAACAATCCATTTTCAACAATGCAAAAATGACCCAGATATAAAATTAATGAGAAAACATTGGACTTGAACTATACTTTAGACCAAATAGATCTGTAACTCCGGGGGTAAAATTCCAGAGTAAAATACCTTTGAAACCAAAATCAGTGAAAGGGAGAAATAAAGTGGGAGAAACCCATTTATTTCTTGTAAGCAGTCATCCCACATCTCTCTTGACCTGGCTGCAGAAGAAGAGAGCTCAACCCAGCTTCTCTGGTCCAGATAAGTCCTTGCTTGCCCTTGTAATTACCTATTGATATGGAGATGGACTACTTCTCTCCACCCCTTGGAAACACCTATTGATATGGAGATGCACTAAGGCCAGGTGAAAGATTCTGGAAACATTGCAATTTACCCACAAGATCCAACAGACATATACAGAAAATTCCATCTAACAGCAGCAGAATACACATTCTCCTCAAGAGTATATGGAACATTTTCTGGGACAGATCATATGTTAGGTCATAAAATAAGTCTCAGCAAATTTTAAAAGACTGAAATAATACCAAGTATATTTTCTAACCACAATACTACGACACTAAAAATAACAGAAGGGAAACTGGAAAATTCACGAATATGTGGAATTTAAACAATATATTCCTGAACAACTCCTTGGTCAAAGATGAAATCAAAAGGGAAATATCTTGAGGCAGATGAAAATGGAAACACAATATACCAAAACTTATAGTATGACGTAAAAGCTCTGTTAAGAGAGAAGTTTATAAAAATAAATGCTCATATTAAGAAAAATGATGTTTGCAGATGACATGATATTGTACATAAACAACCCTAAAGACTCCACTCCAAAACTACTACAACTAATATCTGAATTCATCAAAGTTGCAGGATACAAAATTAATACACAGAAATCTGTTGCATTCCTATACACTAATGACAAACTAGCAGAAAGAGAAATCAGGAAAACAATTCCATTCACAATTGCATCAAAAAGAATAAAATACCTAGGAATAACCAAGGAAGTGAAAGACCTATACCCTGAAAACTACAACACACTCATGAGAGAAATAAAAGAGGACACTAATAAATGGAAATTCATCCCGTGCTCTTGGGTAGGAAGAATTAATATTGTCAAAATGGCCATCCTGCCTAAAGCAATCTACAGACTCAATGCAATCCCTATCAAAATACCAACAGCATTCTTCAACAAACTGGAACAAATAGTTCTAAAATTCATATGGAACCACAAAAGACCCTGAAGAGCCAAAGCAATCCTGAGATGGAAGAATAAAGAAGGGGGGATTATGCTTCCCTACTTCAAGTTCTACTGCAAAGCCACAGTAATCAAGACAATTTGGTACTGGCACAAGAACAGACCCATAGACAAGTGGAACAGAGCAGAGAGTGCAGCTATTAACCCAAGCATATAAGGTCAATTAATACATGATAAAGGAGCCATGGATATACAATGGGGAAATGACAGCCACTTCAACAGCTGGTGTTGGCAAAAGTGGACAGCTACATGTAAGAGAATGAAACTGGATTACTGTCTAACTCCATACACAAAAGTAACTTGAAATGAATCAAAGACCTGAATGTAAGTCATAAAACCATGAAACTCTTGGAAGAAAACAGGCAAAACTCTCTTGAATATAAACACAAGGAACTCCTTTATGAACATGTCTCCATGGGCAAAGAAAACAAAGTCCAAAATGAACAAGTGGGACTACATCAAACTAAAAAGGTTCTGTACAGCAAAGGACACCATCAGTAGAACAAAAAGGGATCCTACAGTATGGGAGAATATATTCATAAATGACATATCCAATAAGGGATTGACATCCAAAATATACAAAGAGTTCAAACACTTCAACAAAGTAAAAGCAAATAATCCAATTAAAAAATGGGCAGAGTCACTGAACAGACACTTCTCCAAAGAAATTCAGATGGCCAGCAAGCACAGGAAAAGATGCTCCACATCACTAATCATCAGAGAAATGCAAATTAAAACCACAATGAGGTATCACATTATACCAGTTAGGATGGCCACCATCCAAAACACAAACAACAACAAACATTGGTAAGGATGTGGAGAAAGGGGAACCCTCCTACACTGCTGGTGGGAATGTAAATTAGTTCAACCATTGTGAAAAGCAGTATGCAGGTTCCTCAAAAAACTAGAAATAGAAATACCATTTGACCCAGGAATTCTACTCCTAGGATTTACCCTAAGAATGCAGGATCCCAGTTTGAAAAAGACATATGCACCCCTATGTTTATCTCAGCACTATTTACAATAGCAATGAAAGGGAAGCAACCTAAGTATCCATCAGTAGATGAATGGATAAAGAAGATGTGGTACATATACAAAATGAACTATTATTCAGCCATAAGAAGAAAACAAATCCTACCATTTGCGACAACATGGATGGAGCTAGAGTGTATTAGGCTTAGTGAAATAAGCCAGACAGAAAAAGACAAGTACCAAGTGACTTCACTCATCTGTGGAGTATAAAAACAAAGAAAAAACTGAAGGAACAAAACAGCAGCAGACTCACAGAACCCAAGAATGGACTAACCATTACCAAAGGGAAAGGGACTGGGGGTGGTGGGTAGAAAGGGAGGGATAAGGGGAATAAGGGGCATTACGATTAGCACACATAATATGGGGGGGCACAGGGAAGGCAGTATAGCACAGAGAAGACAAGTAGTGACTCTGTAGCATCTTACTATGCTGATGGACAGTGATTGTAGTTGGGTATGTGGTGGGGACTTGATAATGTGGGACTCTAGTAACCACAATGTTGCTCATGTGATTGTATATAATGATATGCAAATACAAAAATAAAAGAAATAGGGAAGTACTAAAATTTTGAAAACATTAATCTAGATAATCTAAAATATTAAATAGAAAAATTTACTCTAAAATCGAAATACATATTTAATAGGACAAAGATAAAAAGATCACTGGTAACATCAACTTGCCTTATTATTCCGCCTTCACATCTAATAACATATTATTGAAAGCTACTCTTCATAGCATTTCTGGGTAACATAAACTTCAAATCAAAAGGAAACACAGACTGGTGTAAGAGTGGGGTTTTGGAGGCATACTGTCCAGGTTCTTAGAACAGATATGCTTTCAAACTCTCTAATTCACTGTCTCAGTATTCCCATCTCTTAAACAAGAAAAATGAAGGAAACAGTGGAGAAACCTGGCAAACCCCTCCTTAATCAAGGGATCCTAATTAACACCACTAAAATGAGACATTATCAGCATGGGCCTCCTGACATGATGAAAGAAGGGTACGATTTCAGTTCTGTGGTATTCTTGCCAAAAAAGAAAAACTTAAATTTAATCACAAGGATAATCATATAAACACAAATTGAAGGATATTCTACAAAATAACTGAGCAGGATTCTTCAAAATTGTCATGGTCATGAAAGAAAGACTGAGGAACTGTGCCACATTAAAGAAGAAACATAACAACTAAATGCAACAAGTGATACCTGATTGCATCCTCGATCAGAAATGAGTATCAGTGGGAAAACTGATGAAACGTGAATAAGGTCTGCTTATTAGTTAACAATACATTATTAGTTAATTTTCTGGTTTTGATAATTGTGCTATGGTTATCTAAGATACTGGCATTTGGGGAAGATAGATGAAGTGTAGAGATAACTTTTGTATTTTCTTGCAACTTAAGTAAAGACAGAAATTATTTCACAGGAGAGACGGAAAGGAATACAAACCCCCAAACTGTATTACTAAAATACAGAAGTCCAAAAACATGAAGGAAAAAAGAGGTGAGGTATTTTATCTAATGATCTTACCACTTTCTCCCCAGGGTTCAATACATTTCCTTATTCTTAGATATACAGGGCATCAGTGCCATGTAGCTTCTCCCTCCCTTCCACCTACCCAATATGGTCTATATCTCTTCAAGACTGAGACAATAACGACTCCAAGTCATTTTAATCAAACTGCACTTAAAACTATCTGCATATCACATAGAGTTCCATGAGGCTGTACTGTGCAACAAGTAGGAGTTCAATAAATCCTTGCAGAGAGAGGCGCCTAGGCCTGCGCGGGCAGGCACCATTCCGGCCCCGTCGGTGTGCAGAGGGACGCTCGCGGCGCTAGGACCCTGATGCTACGCCCTGGCTACCGCGCGCCGGGCTGTGAGCTTAGCAACCGGCTCCGCCTCCCAGACGCGTCCGCGAGCGGGTAACGGCCACAGCCTCCCGGAGACAGAGCGGCTGGAGGACGCAACGGCGGCTGGAGGACGAGAAGCGGCTGGAGGACGTGGCGGCGGCAGGAGGACAACGAGCACCTAAAGAACGAGGAGCGGCGGGAGGACGCCGAGCAGCTGAAGGACGAGGCGGCGGCTCCCGGGAGGAGGATGGGGGCTAACCACTTAGTGGTGCTCAACGTGTAGGACTTGTCCTGGACGAACAAATACACCTCATCCATTGGAATTGGAATTTTTCATTCAGGAGTTGAAGTGTACGGCAGAGAATTTACTTATGGTGGCCATCCTTACCCGTCTTCTGGAATATCTGAAATGTCCCCAGAAAATGCTTCTGAACTAGGAGACAGATTTAAATTTAAAGAAGCTGTTGTTTTAGGGAGCACTGACTTCCTAGAAGATGATTTAGAAAAAATTGTAGAAGAGCTGGGAAAAGAATACAAAGGGAATGCCTATCATTCGCTGATGAAAAACTGCAATCACTTTTCTTCAGCTTTAGCACAGATTCTTTGTGGGAAAAAGATTCCTCGCTGGATCAATCGGCTTGCCTGCTTCGGCTCCCGCGTACCCTATCTACAGAGTTGCCTCCCAAAGGAGTGGCTCACCCCCGCGGCCCTGTAGTCCCGCGTCAGCCAGGAGCTCCAGGACTAACTAGAGGAGGCAGAGGACGCAGCCGCGCCCGCTTCCATGGCGAGCACCACAGCAGCTATAAGTGTCTCCAAAATCACACCTTCAGAACTGTCTCTGGCGGTTGACTATCACTAGAGAAAAGTAAAAGATGAACATCCTTGGAGATTCTGTACCCAAACATGGCTCTCCCCCACTTCCCAGTTTTCAGCTCAGGATTATATTTGTAATCAAAAAAATCATATGGCATAGGACGGAAGACTTTGTGTGAAGCTGCCCACTGTTTTTTACCCACTTGTAAATTTGGATTTACTTCTGTTTTATACTATCTCCGTTAAGTTATGGTTACAGTATTTTGTAAACCTGTTTACAGATATTGCATGGAGTCCTGCCACAGTGAAGGAAGAAAATCTTCATGTCTTCAAAACTTAAGCAGACAATCTTTGTACTCTTCTGATGGTTGCCAGAGCTCGGGCATGAGGAATAGGCACACAGGAAGGTACTCACAGTCACAGTCAGCTGCTCAGGAACTGCCTTGTGGGTTGGTTTTTGTTCCCATTGTGACCCTAGATTCAGAGGTGAAGGAGCACAGTCAGCTGGGGGCTTGGACCTTGTCTGCAGGAGAGGTGGCCGTGGCCTCGCTCCACTCTCAAAGCACGTCTCCCAAGACTCCCATCCAGTGGTTGCTTTCATCCCAAATATGTGTCCACTGAGGCAGGGCGGCCATTCTTGTGTCTGGCTGGCTTTGATTCCTCTGATACTGTAACTAAATTGTTTTTCGTTACAGATAGTCTTGCTGGTAACTGACAAGTGTTTTGCACCCATGTTGGGTTCTCCTTTTATGTGAATAAATAGATGCTCCCCCTGAGCATTGTTGATGGGGCAGGAATCTCCAAAGTGGTAGCCTTCTGAGTAGCAGTGTGACTGGACTTCTCAGTTGCTATCAACTATTCAGGCTCTTCCCTACTAGACTTTGAAAGCTAGAGTCCAAAGTAACACTCTCTGAAAACTTGAATCTGTGATGCCTCCCACATTCATGCACCTTGTCAGCAGTATGTTGGGGTTTGTTAGTTGTTCTGAGAGTAAATAGGAAGACTAGTCTCACTGACTCTCCTGGAAAAATCCTATCTGTGTGTCTTAACAGTTCCTCTCTTTGTTCTCCCAAAAGTGTGTCTCTTACATAACATACTCTAACAGAGGACTCCTCACCCCAGGGAAGTCCTTGTGGCAAAGAGTGTCCATTCTTTTTTTTTCTTCAATTTTTTATTAGGGTGTTATTGATGTACACTCTTATGAGGGTTTGACATGGGGGAACAGTGTGGTTGCTACATTTACCCACGTTGTCAGGTCCCCACCCATACCCCAGTGCGGTCGCTGTCCATCAGTGTAGTAGGGTGCCGCAGATTCACTGTTTGTTTTCTCTGTGCTATAGTTTTCCCTGTGGCCCCTCACACCATGTGTGCTAGATGTGGTGCCCTTCAATCCCCTTCTCCCTCCCGCACTCCTCCCCTTTGGTAACCACTAGTCCCTTCTTGGAGTCTGTGAGTCTGCTGCTATTTTGTTCCTTCAGTTTTGCTTCGTTGTTATACTCCACAAATGAGGGAAATCATTTGGCACTTGTCTTTCTCTGCTTGGTTTATTTCACTGAGGGAGGTGTCCTCCAGCTCCATGCATGTTGTTGCGGATTGTGAATTTGTTTCTTTCTTGTGGCTGAGTGGTGTTCCATTGTGTGTATGTACCATGTCTTCTTTGTCCATTCATCTACTGATGGACACTTGGGTTGCTTCCTTATCTTGGCTATTGTAAATAGTGCTGCAGTAGACATAGGGGTGCATATGTCAAAAAAAAATCCTTGCAGAGAAAAAAAACAACCATCTGATAAAACCAATGATATTTTGTATGCTCAAAATTCCATAAATGTTCAGTCCCATTAAGAAAATTCCTAACTACACAGTGCTAAAAGTCAGGGGCTATAATAATGAGAATAAATTCTTTTATCTTTCATCTTTATATTTTGCATTTCCAAGGCTCTTCCCTTGTAGTAGTTTTCATAACAAAGTTACATTACTTGGGTGACTTTAAACAACAGAAACTCATTCTTGCACAGCTCTGGCTGCTGGAAGATCAAATCAGGATGTTGGTAGGGCCATGCTCCCTTCTGAAGCTTTGAGGGGGAATCCATCCTTACCTCTTCCAGCTTCTGATAGCCCCAGGCATTCCTTGGCTTGTTGCAGCATAACTCCAATCTCTGCCTCCATCTTCACATGACTGTCTTCCTTGTGTCCACATGTCTCTGTCTTCACATAGCATTCTCTTGCCTGTGTCTTTGTGTTCTCTTTTTTTATAAGGATACCACTCAAATGGCATTAGGGTTCACCCTAATTGAGTATGACTTCATATTAATGTAATTGAATCTGCAAAGACCCTATTCAAAGACCAAATAAGATCACATTCATTAAGTACAGGGATTAAGACTTCACCATATCTTCTTGGGGACACAAGTCTACCCATAACACCCCTCTATTCCAAGAAACTACTGTTTAGACGTTACCTACTCAACACCATTTTAAGAAATGTTTATTGCGGAACTGAAACATAACATAATGTTCTAAGTGCTGAACACAGAGCAGTAAATAAATTAGATGAAATCCCACTGGTAAGAAGCTGGTATTTCTAATACATAGAATCAGTCAACAAATAAAGAAATAAACATGACATTTCAGATTACAAGTGATAAAAACAAAGTACTTCAAGAAGATGGTCTTCGAAAGACTTTCTAAGGCGGAAACATTTGAGCCAAGACTTGATGTGCAAGGTAGGAGGCCAAAGCAGAGTGACTATTTTTAACAATGGAAGGAAGGCATCTGCTCACTTAAGTGATGTGGCCATGTGGCAATGGGGCAGACCACTTATAACTTATAAGGCATACCACCTTTGAGATTATGTGACTCTTCAACATTTTCATTTACTTTAAGACAGAGTCTTTATCAAATTTTACACTTCAAAATGTGAGACATAATTTTTTATACTATGTTTCTTCACTTTTGGATAATTTATATTTGTAAAGCCCACAATCACACTGAGAGTTGGCTGATCATAAACGTAAGTTGCAAAGAACATTAAATTAGTAGGTGTAGGGAAGACAAGATAATGTGCTTTTACAACACAAAACTGTAGATTATACAATTGTATAAATACTAGGTTCTGCAATTAGAAAATGAACTTGAGGGAGAAAAAACTTTATCAGAATTTGAAGAACAGACCAGAGTATTCCTCCAATAACAGAAGGCTTCTCAGAATCCTGCTGACTGTGAAACTGGGTGTGCAGCAGAAAGTTAAGTGAAGTACATGTATAAAAAGTCTTGCAACAATCATAACCATAGTCTTTTCGTTGCTGCTCACTGGAGAACTATGCCTGCCAGCTGCCCAAGGGCAATCATCTTGATTAAAAATACTCCTGGGATGCCTCCTATCAGGTCTCTCTTCTTTCTCAAGCATTCCCCATTGCCAAGTTCACTACCTTCAATGGTAATGACTTAGGGTTAGTGGAGGTACAAAAACTATTGCACCAAGTACAAAATTCCAGGACATTATCATTGTTGTAGCTTATTAACAGTTTAACACATTGATCAGGCTGTTATATTTAATTACCAGCTTACTTGACTCCTTTTATATGTCTCAGTTCTTACAAACATGCACTATTTTTCTCACGTGTTCCTATTAAACATTAAGTACTCTAGAGACAATAGCAAAACCTCTACTAACTAGAATATGTAAAGTATGAATGATTCCATGTTCAAGTGTCTGGGACAACTGATGTTTTGCATTAAGTCCCAAAACACTGAAGGATATTAAATGACAACCTAATTATACTAAAGTCTCCCTTGATTTCACTGCTCAGAACTACACTGCTGTATCTCCCTACCCCCAAAAGAGTTCTAAGGGATATTCTTGTGGTACATCTAGATTTGGGTTAGGAGAACTTGATAAAAAGGCTAAACATAAGGTAGGGCTTTCTGATGCTAAACCTACTACCTTTCTTCTCTTGCTACCCCTACACTCATGCACTATTACAGGTAAAACAGTAAGTTGTGTTGTCTTCACCCCCAACTGCCTGTACTCATACTGCTCTGCACCTCCATTGCACCTACACCATCATCATCCCTCTTCTTCTATATATCTGTATCTAACATTTCAGATGTTTCATTCACAGAAGAAGTGATGAATACCCGAAAGTTTCCAAGAATATTGACGGCCCATGCCATTCAAGGCACGTAATTACAAAACTGTCTTATTTTCCATTTGTACATGACTATTCTGAGCTTAATGATGGCCAACTCCAAGGTCCTTGACATGCTCATATAAAAATGTCTTTGTTATCTGGAACACAGTTGAAAACTAGTAAAATGAAGCAAAACTGAAGGAACAAAATGGCAGCAGACTCAGAGACCCCAAGAATGAACTAGTGGTTACCAAAGGGGAGGGGTGTGGGAGGGTGGATGGGGAGGGAGGGAGAAGGGGATTGAGGGGTACTATGTTTAGTACACATGGTGTGGGGGATCACAGAGAGAACAGTACAGCATAGAGAAGCCATATAGTGAATCTGTGGCATCTTGTAGCACTGATGGACAGTGACTGCATTGGGGTATGGGTGGAGACTTGATAATATGGGTAAATGTAGTAACCACATTATTTTTTCATGTGAAACCTTCATAAGAGTGTATATCCATCGTACCTTAGTAAAAATAAAATAAAATAAATTTAAAAAAAGAGAACTAGGCAAATCCTCTCCCACACTATGAACTCTTCTGGTTACCCACTGTCTCTCAGAAATCATTACTGCTCCTGCCTCCACATGTATACCACCCTCTAATCTTCCTCACTTGTGTCACCTACTCACTTGCGGACCACTTAACCACTGCTCATCACATTGTTGAAGATGTTTGCATCTTGGTTAAACTTCTTCTCTATCAAAAGCCTTGGGTAATGTCTATCTAAAATCCAAGTCAAAAAATCCTTGAACCTTTTCAATTACACAGACATTCACGCACAACCTTTGAACTTCATCTACCAGCTTTCACAACCAAACACTTAACCATATTCATAGTTCTTTTGTGTCCACACTATCTTTACACCTGCTCAATTTCATGAACACCGCTTAGAACTTATTCCTCACATCATTTAGCTGGTCCATCATCATCACCTTTTCTTAGTAGGTGTACACATGAATCATGTAAACTACTTCCTCACCAATCCTTTCTACCCCTCGTCCTTCTGAAGACCTGTCATATCAGAGTCTAAATCTAAAATAATATCACAAACTACCTTCTCTAAAGCATACAAGTTGCTGAGCAGTATTGGAGAAAGGATTCCAAAGACATGCAAACTGATACACTCTGTATTCTGGTCTCCAATTTTAAGAGGAATCTCAGCCCAACTGAAGCAATCTCTTTATTTGTCCATGATGAGCTCCCTCTGCCATTGTCTTCAACAATTATTCCAAATTTTCACTAACCTTAAAACCCTTTCCTATCTGTGGCCAACCTCCACCATCCCTGAAGTTCATTTTTTTTTAAATGAGGTCATTAGTTATGAACTATCTGCTTTTTGCCTTTCCCTCACTCATTCTTTGCCTATCAATATTGTAAGTATTATCTCAGAAAAGTGTCCTTCCTCTTGTTCTTGCTCCATCCCCTCATGTCACTATTTCATTCTCTACCCTCTCTTTCCCAAAGCCTACAAACCACTCACGTGTCCCCTATCACACAAAACATAAAGATTGTAGCACCCCTCCCTATTCTCACTAGGTTTTCCTTCTTAGAAAAGCAGCTTACAGTCACAGTTTCTACAACCTCACTTCTCATTCCCTCATCTAGTTTGGGGGGGGAATCTTGTGACTTGGCAATTAAAGTCTGATTTCTCCTGTGAGATCAGTGTAGATGGATGTTTTTACAATCTTACCAAGACCACCAACATAGAAAAGTTGAACCTAACTTAATCTGGGTAGGAAGCCTGGAACCCTGCCCACTTATCAACCTCTACCTCAGTGCCCTATCTCCAATGGCCCCTGAAATGCCCTACATAAAATCCTCAATTCCATGGAAACCAATGGACTTTTGTGGGTGGAGGTGGGGGGGGGGGTTGAGAGAAACTGAATGGATAACTGTTTCTGATCACCTTCAATTCTAGCACTTCAAGGGAAGAAGTAACACCTGAAGTCAGGTTAAGTGATTCAGAACAAAGAAAGAATTGATAAGTAAACCCTTGTTTAACCAGGAAAATGTCACAGAAGTGGAAAGATCACAGTAAAGCCTCAGAAGAAAGTTACAGGAAATAAAAGCTCTTCTTGTGCATAAAACCAATAAAAGATCTCACCATGGATAAGTAGATTTGACTTCATAGAAATTAAAATTGTATACATCAAAACAAAAAGCTAAGGAAACTACTATAACAACTGCAGGGTTAATACTAACATTGAGCAAGTCATGAACTTATAAAAACACTGAAACAAACAAAACACCGATGAAGGACAAACTGAGGAAAAATGGCTAATGTACTTGTAGACAAATTACTGATATCACTACTGAAATACAAAACATTATTTCACTATTGTTTTAAACTGCACTCCTTTGAGCAATAGTGAAGTTAAGCATTCTTCCCTCAAGAACATATTTTAAGTGGTAATACTAGATAACAGCAAGGTAAAATGAGACTGACACCTTATATTTCTGGTGTTAGTTAACGTTAGGAAACTTGAAACTCATTCCATATAGTTGGGAACACTAAACAAAGATGTTCACCACCACTGCTACCATTTCACATAAGAAAGTAAAGGTCCTGGCCAATGCTAAAAGAAAAGAAGGGCAGGAGTGGAGGTAGAGAGAGGGAAAGAGGAGGGAAGCAAGGGAGAGGGAAAAAATAGGAAAGATACTAGAAAAATAGTGTCTACAGGCTTTAATAACTAAAGAGTTCAGCTGTACTGCCAAATACAAGGTAACACAAAATTTACATAATATTACCCTGTAATAGCCAAATAGAAAATAAACTAAATACCATTCACAATGACAAAAACCATATACCTAAACAGGATTTCTCAACCTCAGCATTACTGACATACTGAACTGGATCATTCTTTGCTGTGGGGCTGGCCTGTGCAACACAGGTTGTTTAGCAGCATCCCTGGCCTCTACTCACTAGATGCAATAACATCTCCCAAGTGGTGACACACAAAAATGTCTCCAGACAACGTCAAATGGTCTCTGGGGGTACAAAATTGCTAATGATTAAGAACTAGTGATCAAGAATAGTAAGTACAATGGAGAAACAAAAGAAAATCTAATTTTTAACAAATACATAGAAAATTTTGATCGATGAAGAGGCATTCCATGATTTTGGATGGTGCAAATTACAACATGATTTCTCACTCAAATGTATCAGTTCTATACAATTCCATTCCAAATACCAGATGGACTTTTTTTTCTTTACTTTGGTAACAGTAACCCACTTATAAAGCATTCACTGTATACCAGCCATGATTTTAACACTACATACATTCACAGATTTAATCCTCACAACAAAGGCAAAAAGTTTCTCTTAACAATATTTTACAAATTACAAAACTGAAGCATACAGTAAAGTCCAGGTTCACACAATTACTAAACAAATTCAATCCCAAGATGATTGCATCCATAATACATAGTATTAACCAGTTCACTATCCTATATGGCAAACACTGCAAAGATACAATCCTGGAAAGATTAAAGAGAAATGCCTAGAAAACAATTACACTCCTGGAACCTACAGGTAACCTGCTAGGTGAAAAATATTATGGCTACTTTTCTTACTAGTATTGATAGGACTGACCACACCAGTATTAAGACTTCTCTGTAGTGGAAATACAGGAATCCTTATATACTCCAGACGGGTACAACTATTCAGAGTGCCGTTCTGCAAGAAGAAACTTTCAAAAACAAGCTTAATGACCATGATTAAAGGGGGAAAACACAAACAAAACTTAGCAGTCAGGAAAAAATCTATTTCTAAAACTACTCAAACTTCTAATTGATTATTTATCAGGAAAAACTGGTACCAACAGTATAACTAGATAAAAGATACTAAAATGACTAATAATCATACTCTAATACTCAAACTGCAAAAAGAAAAATATTTTTGAGTAACATATTTTAAAAAAGAAACTACAATGTGCCATAGATTTCATACATATTTTAATTTTAAATTTTGTACAACTTCAAAGGAGGGATTAAGAAATGGGGAACAACCACTGTTAACTACTAAAGTGTAAATTCAGAAAACAAGGTACAATAAGGATGAAGGACAAAGTGTTTTAATGACCTTTAAATGAGAAAACTAGCAACAAGTCACCACATAATGACTAGGTGTGGCACCAATCACATTAGAACAACCCTAAAATGCCCGATGATCGACATATTATATTAGTGAAGTGTTCATTAATCTAGATAATCCTTTGTCCCAAATGCCAAACAGTGGAAAACAGTCTATTTCCTTCCAATAAAAACTTACTCCTTTACTTCAACCCTGTATTCCTTATTATTTACAAATTCTGAACAAAATCAAACACTGAATTCAAAATGCTAGCAGAATATTAATACTACTAAGAGCTAAGCATCTCTAAGCAATTTATATGTAATAATTCATTTGATTTTCACAATATCCCTTATTACCTCCATTTTACAGATGGTGAAACTGAGGACAGAAAAGTTAAGTAACTTACCCAAAGCCACATAGCCAGTAAACTGTGGAATCAATGTTCTAACCCAGTGTGGCTTTATACCCCTTACCCTTAACGTTTATCCACAAAGCCCATGGTGAATACAGTTTGCAATATTAACCCTTCATCCTAACAAACTGATGTTTTTCTAGTCACCTTTCACTTTCTCTCCTTAGTTTAGGTAACTTATTTTTAGCTGTGCCAATTTCCCAGCTTAGTAAATTCCATCAAGATTTTTTAAAAATAAACATCAAGCAGGTTGAAAGCAAAACAAACAAAAAAAGGAGCAAGTGGTTCAACCTTGAAGCCGAAAAGAGAAAAAACGGTTCAGGAGGAAAAAATACATGCTTTCTTTTTAAGCAAAGGACGTATGTATGGATGAATATGGTTATGATACAAATAACAGTTCTTAAATGCTCACCACATGCCAAGCAGTCATAAAAGCATTCTTTACATGCTATAACATTTAATTCTCACACCAGCCCTATGAAGTAGATACTGCTACAGAATAAGCAAACAGGTACAGAGAAATGAGGTAATTTGCCCAAAGGCAGACAGCTAATAATTGTAATTCAAAAACCTCTGAAAGCATCAACAGAGACAGCCTCACTTAACCAACTAATTAACACCAGTAAAAGGGGAATTAAATATTTTACAGGTAAGTAGATTAAGTCACACAGATAGTCAACATGTTACAATCATTCCTAAAAATAATCATAAAAATAATAAACTTAAAATATCAAAATATAACACTTTAGGACTGTTAAATAAACTATAGGACTTCCAACCCAAGATGACAGGCTAAGTAAGCACACAAATGTGCCTTCTCCCACTCCTGGTCTTCAGGTAATGACAGTTGTTTTGTTTTCTTTTAAAACAAACTCAGAAGAAAATAAATCAGAAAGTATGAGAGGAAAGGCTCAGAAATTTTAGTGACGCCTTGAAATTATAAAACAAATGAGATCAGATTAAGAAAAATTGAGCAAAGGAAACTAACCAAGATAACAGTTTTGATCTTCCCAATAAAGCAAAAAAGAAGCTCCAAGCTTAAAATACAAAACTAGAGGTGGGAGTGGGTTAGCATCTAGGCTATGTCGGTAAATCCGTAATTAAAGAACTTCGTTTCAAATGATTCAGTCAACTAGGACTCTCCTCCTCTTCCTGTTTAAAGAGAAAGATCTGAGAGCAATGGCTAGCAGACTCAAGATTAAGCCCAGGTACTACCCAAAAGTATTCTTCAAACTTTTTCAAATTACTTTTTTGAAATAATTTTGGTGGGTGACAACTAGCAATCTTTAATGATCTAGAATAAATAAAACAGGAAAGAAAAAGTGAGTATATAACTGCTCCATGAAACTTTTGCTCAGTTACATATTTATAAATTCATATACTTGTGTGCACTAAGTTGCAACATAAAACATTTTACAATGTGGGTGACAGGTTTTAAAGTTAGAAAGCTAATGTTCTAAAAAAAACTGTGCAGGTCTGTGGAGAGCTCTTAAAGTGGGTGTTGAGGCCTGAAAGAAAAGGAGAGCAACAAGTACTTGAGACACTAAAGCCTCCACTCCCCAGATAAACCAAGATCAGTGTGGCAACTGCAGGTACCTAACAGCCTACCTGTCCTCAACCATATGCCTTAGAGCACTATTTCCCCACTTTTCTTTCCATTATCAACCACAAAGGAGCTTTTTTAGACATTTCCCCTACTAACAGTCCCTCCATGAAATTTTAGTACCACAATACACTGTTTTATCTCTCTGTATACTCTATGTACATCTGTGGTTTATACATAAAAGGGCAATCTTTCTTTAACACCAAAACCAATTTTTACTCCTTTAAGAGTATATGTCTTAGGGTAAATAAAGAAGCCTACCACATGCTAACCTCGGGAGAGACCTATGAATGAAACAGACCAGCAGCAGAGAACCCCACTCCATTATTGTTCTCTCACCCTAACCTGACCAACTTAATCCTTCTTTCATGAATATGGACAGACAACCAAGAATTACCGAATCTGAGGAGAAACAAAAAAATGAAAAAACAAACAACAAAAATAACCAAAAGACAGAGCACAGATGAAGCCCAGAGGGTAAAGATGCAAACCACAGAGAATTATTCCCAGGCCTTAATATCTAGTGGTGGTACCCAGCTGGCTTTTGAAATTACTTGGGTCTTGTGACTCCTGTTTTCTCTTTTCTCCCTTTTGAACTGAGATCTCTGTGACTAGCATCCTGAAGCTATCCTACCATTGTATTTTTGGAGGAAATCATTTGTTTCTTTAGTTTCAGAGGTCAACAGATAGAAAGCTTCAGCCAAACCTGACTTAAATAAGAGGTATGGGACTTCTGAGATTTTGAGATTTAGAAGAGCCTTTGGACTTGGAACTGATACCATAAAAGGATGAGAACTCTGGGGACCTTGCAATAGGGTGAATGCATTTTGTATATGAGATGGATACAGGGATCACAGAGGCCAGAGGGAGGGCTGTGGTAGGCAAGATTTTGGCCCCCTGTGATTTTCATAGCCTGCTCTTATTCTTCTGTATCTCACTACATAGCAAACGAATTAGGAACTTGAATGGGGAGATTATCACCCATTACAGAAGTAATGACACAGTCCCTTTCGAGTAAAAGAGGAAGGCAGTAGATCAAGGATCAGCAGAAGAGTAGGAAGATTTGAAGCTTGAAAGGAACTTTGCCATTCATTGCCAGTTCTGAGATGAGGGGGATCATGAACCAAGGGATGTGAGTGACCTCCAGAAACTAACACTGATTCACCTCCCCTACTTTTCCTCAGCAAGGAAAAGGAACCTCGGTCCCACAACCACTTGGAAATCAATTCGGCCAACAATCTGAATGGTCAAGGATAACAGTTTCTCTTCTAAAGCCTCCATAAGAAAAACATCCCTGCTAACAGATTCTGGCTTTGTAAGACTCTTACAAAAGGACTCAGCCTAGCCACTGAATTTCTGAGCTATGAAAACTACAAGATGCTAAGTCTTGTTATTTGTTAGAATGGAATAGAAAGCTAATATAAGAACTGTTATAAGAACCGTACAGACCAGAAGTCTTAAGTGCAGAACGCCTAAGGCACTTGCTCAGAATCACATTACCAGTAACTGCTAATGCTAGGATTCAACCTCCAGTAGAGTGGCTTGTGTTCCTACCACTGAAAAAGACAACATAAGCAGCAAGGAACAGAGACAGCTGAGCATCTAGAATGATACTTGAAGTATTTTCTCAGCAGAGCTAAGATACAGAGAATTACATTTCTCCTTTATAGTTTCAATCAAATCACCTTGTGCAGAACTAAATTATATTTCTGAAATTATAGTAAGCAATTTAAAGAACAATCTAAACTAAAATATATACTTAAATATAAACAAAGCCTTGACCAGGTAAATAACATCACTAGTTAAAAATTGGAATATCGTGAAGGGAAGATTTTTTAAAAAGTTAGATAGATGAAACCCCTTTTCTTTCAGAACATTAAGATTATAGATACCACCTAAAGTCAGTAATTCAAAAAATAATGATACAAGTGAGAATATGACATAGGTATAATGATGAGTATGTGAAGATGCTTTTCTCAATGTTTGAAGAGGGGTTGATATTTTACTTTCTGTTTTTGTGTATCTCTGCCTTCTTAAAACCATGTACAGGTATTATATCTACAATTCCTTAAAACATTTATTAAAAAAAATTTTAAACGCATATACCAGGATGTGTGTCAGGCTTCTTTCTGAGGAGCCAACCCAACATGGAGCTAGAAGTGTAAGAAATTCATTATGAGAAATACCTATGAAGACTGAAGGGAAGGAGGAACAGGAATTATTAAGTAAGCATAGAAAGCCTTCAGGGTGATATACGGATCTGTCACTATATAAACCTCAAGCCAGCGCAGGGCTGGTCTGCTGGCCCAAGGGGAATCTCAAAGTGCAAAGACTACGCTTAGAGAAGTCCCATGTTGGGATGAAATGGATAAAACTTAGTATCCTGCTATGCTCAGTTATTGGCAGGGAGTTGCCCAGGGAGAATGTGGCCATGGCAGACTGCTGCAGCAAATGCCAAAAGCTCTGAAGCCAGAGGCTGTCAGGGTACAACATTCCTCAAGGCAGATTTCTTCAGTAGGTGTTCTGCTTACCTTTCCATTGAGACTGTCACAGATGCCCACATGAAGGAACACTCTGCAGCCATTAAAAATATTATCAGTATGCAGAGTCCGGAAGAGACGTAGGGGTTCTGCTCACGCAGAGAACACATGCTGATTACCTGCAACCACTGCCAATGCCCTAGGCCATCACAAGAGTGGCCCTGCTCACAGCAGCTCAGAGGATTAACCCAGAGGCTGTCCCGTGAACCTGGCTGACTGGCACAGGCAGAGGAAGCCAGCATGGCATCCAGAAGGCAAGGAGGGGGTCTGTTCTCCTGGCGAACACACGCTATACACCTACAACCATTGTCATTGCCCTAGGCCATCCCGAGGGCTGCCCTGCCCACAGCAGCTCAGGGACTCAACCCAGAGGCTACTCTGTGTATGTGGTTGCCCGGCACAGGCAGCGGAGCAGCACAGAGTCCGGAAAGCATGAAGGGGTGCCATTCTCACAGGAGAACGCATGCTGCTCACCTGAAATCCCCCACCAGTGCCCTAGGACATCCAAAGGACCTCACTGCCCACGGTGGCTCAGGAGATTAACACAGAGGCTGCTCGCTGTGTGCAGCTGACTGACACAGGCAGCAGAGAGGGGCAAGGTGACCAGCAAGCAGGAAGGGACTTTAGTCTCCCAGCTGATACACACGACACCACCAGCAATCACTTCTATCACTATGAAAAAGCAGAAGAACCTGGTTCAGTCCCAAATCCCCCAAACACCAAAGAGAGGGCCTAGTGAGACAGAAATCACAAATCTTCCTGAAAAAGAATTTTTAAAAAACTCATAACCATACTGATGGAGCTACAGAGAAACATACAAGAGCTAAGGAATGAATTCCAGAGTGAGATAACAGAAATGAAACAGCAGAACAATTAAAGAGCAGACTGGATGAAGTGGAAGAGACTGTTAATGGAACAGAAATCACAGAACAGGAATACAGAAAAGCTGAGGCAGAGAGAGAGAAAAGGATCTCCAGGAATGAAAGAATATTAAGAGAACTGTGTGACCAATCCAAACGGAACAATATTCGCATAATAGGGGTACCAGAAGACAAAGAGAAAGAAAAAATGATAGAAAGTGTCTTTGAAAAAATAATTGCTGTAAACTTCCCCAATCTGGGGAAGGAAATAGTCTCTCAGACCATGGAAGTCCACAGATCTCGCCACACAAGGGACCCAAAGAGGACAACACCAAGACATATAATAATTAAAATGGCAAAGATCAAAGACAACCACAGGGTGTTAAAAGCATGCTGAGAGAGAAAAAAGATCACCTACACAGGAAATCCCATCAGCCTATCATCAGACTTCTCAACAGAAACCTTACAGGCCAGAAGAGAATGGCATGATATATTTAATGCAATGAAACAGAAAGGCCTTAGAACCAAGAATACTGTATCCAGCAAGATTATCACTTAAATTTGAAGGAGGGATCAATTTCCAGATAAGAAAAAGTTGAGGGAATTTGCCTCCCACAAACCACCTCTACAGGATATTTTAAAGGGACTGCTCTAGATGGAAGTACTCCTAAGGCTAAATAGATGTCACCAGAGAAAAGAATATCACAGTAAAGAAAGCAGACCAACCAAACACTAACTAAATGCAAAAAGATAAAATCAGTTATCCACAAAAGCAGTCAAGGGAAACACAAAAGAGTACAGAATAAAACACCTAACAGATAAAGACTAGAGGAAGAAGAAGAAGAAGAAGAAGGGAGAGAAACAACAAATCATCAGACTGTGTTTATAATAGCATAATAAGTGAGTAAAAGTTAGATGGTTAGATAGTAAAAGGCTACCCTGAAGCTTTCATAACCATGAATCCAAAGTCTGCAATGGCAATAAGTACATATCTATTGAAAATCACCCTAAATGTGAA
Source organism: Manis pentadactyla (assembly GCF_030020395.1). Taxonomy (NCBI): domain Eukaryota; kingdom Metazoa; phylum Chordata; class Mammalia; order Pholidota; family Manidae; genus Manis; species Manis pentadactyla. The sequence goes on along the minus strand of NC_080019.1, from coordinate 67,559,774 downwards.
TGGACTGAATGCACCAATCAAAAGACACAGAGCAATAAAATGGATAAAAAAAGCAAGGCCCATCATATGCTGCTTATAAGACACTCACCTCAAACCCAAAGACATACACAGACTAAAAGTGAAGGTATGGAAAAAGATATTTCATGCAAACAACAGGGAGAAAAAAGCAGGTATTGCAGTACTTGTATCAGACAAAATAGACTTCAAAACAAAGAAAGTAATAAGAGATAAAGAAGGACATTACATAATGATAAAGGGCTCAGTCCAACAAGAGGATATAACCATTATCAATATCTATGCACCCAACACAGGAGCACTGACATATGTGAAAAAAATACTAACAGAATTAAAGGAGGATATAGAATGCAATGCATTCAGTTTACGAGACCTCAGCACACCACTCACTCCAAAAAGACAGACCAACCAGACAGAAGATAAGTAAGAACACAGAGGCACTGAACAACACACTAGAACAGATGGACATAACAGACATCTACAGAACTCTACACCCAAAAGTAGCAGGATACACATTCTTCTCAAGTGCACATGGAACATTTTCCAGAATAGACCACATACTAGGCCACAAAAAAGAGCCTCAGTAAATTCAAAAAGATTGAAGTTTACCAACCAACTTCTCAGATCACAAAGGTATAAAACTAGAAGTAAATTGTACAAAGAAAGCAAAAAGGCTCACAAACACATAGAGACTTCACAACATGCTCCTAAATAATCAATGAATCAATGACCAAATTAAAACAGAGATGAAGCAATATATGGAGACAAATGAAAACAACAGCACAACACCCCAACTTCTGTGGGACACACCGAAGGCAGTTCTAAGAGGAAAGTATGTGGCAATTCAGGCCCATTTAAAGAAGGAAGAACAATCCCAAATGAACAGTCTAATGTCACAATTATTGAAACTGGAAAAAGAAGAACAAATGAGGCCCAAAGTCAGCAGAAGGAGGGACATAATAAAGATAATAGAAGAAATAAATAAAATTGAGAAGAGGAAAACAGTAGAAAAAAAATCAATGAAACCAAGAACTGGTTCTTTGAGAAAATAAACAAAATAGATAAACCCCTAGCCAGACTTACGAAGAGAAAAAGGCAGACTTCACACATAAACAGAATCAGAAATGAGAAAGGAAATATCACAACGGACACCACAGAAATACAAAGAATTATTAGCAAATACTATGAAAATCTAGATGCTAATAAACTGGATAACCTAGAAGAAATGGACAACTTTCTAGAAAAATACAACCTTCCAAGACTGACCAAGGAAGAAACAAAATCTAAACAGAGCAATTACCAGCAACGAAATTGAATAGGTACTCAAAAAACTACCCAAGAAACAAAACACCTGAGCGAGATGAATTCACCGCTGAATTTTATCAGACATTTAGAGAAGACATAATACCCATCCTCCTTAAAGTTTTCAAAAAATGGAAGAGGACGGAATACTACCAAACTCACTCTATGAAGCCAGCATAACTCTAATACCAAAACCAGGCAAAGACCCCACAAAAAAAGAAAATCACAGAGCAATATCCCTCGTTAAGATAGATGCAAAAATACTCAACAAAATATTAGCAAACCAAATTCAAAAATATATCTAGAGGATCATACACCATGATCAAGTAGGATTTATTTCACGGATGCAAGGATGGTACAACATTAAAAAATCCATCAACATCATCCACCACATCAACAAAAAGAACAAAAACCACATGATCATCTCCATAGATGCTGAAAAAGCATTTGACAAAATTCAACATCCATGATAAAAACTCTCAATAAAATGAATATAGAGGGCAAGTACCTCAACATAATAAAGGCCATATATGACAAACCCACAGCCAACCTCATACTTAACAGCAAGAAGCTGAAAGCTTTTCCTCTAAGATCAGGAACAAGACAAGGATGCCCACTCTCCCCACTATTTTTCAACATAGTACTGGAAGTCCTAGCCATAGCAATCAGACAAAACAAAGAAATAAAAGGCAAAAAGGCATCCAGATTGGTAAAGAAGAAGTCAAACCGTCACTATTTGCAGATGACATGATATTGTACATAAAAAACCCTAAAGAATCCACTCCAAAACTACTACAACTAATATCTGAATTCATCAAAGTTGCATGATACAAAATTAACACACAGAAATCTGTTGCATTGCTATACACTAATGACGAACTAGCAGAAAGAGAAATCAGGAAAACAATTCCATTCACAATTGCATCAAAAAGAATAAAATACCTAGGAATAAACCTAACCAAGGAAGTGAAAGACCTATACCCTGAAAACTACAAGACACTCATGAGAGAAATAAAAGAAATTCATCCCATGCTCTTGGGTAGGAAGAATTAATATTGTCAAAATGGCCATCCTGCCTAAAGCAATCTACAGACTCAATGCAATCCCTATCAAAATACCAACAGCATTCTTCAGTGAACTGGAACAAATAGTTCTAAAATTCATATGGAACAACAAAAGATCCCGAATAGCCAAAGCAATCCTGAGAAGGAAAAATAAAGCAGGGGGATCTCACTTCCCAACTTCAAGCTCTACTACAAAGCCACAGTAATCAAGACAATTTGGTACTGGCACAAGAACAGACCCATAGACCAGTGGAATAGAATAGAGATTCCTGATATTAACCCAAACATATATGGCCAATTAATATACTATAAAAGAGCCATAGATATGCAATGGGGATATGACAGCATCTTCAACAGCTGGTGTTGGCAAAACTGGACACCTACATGTAAGAGAACAAAACTGGATTATTGTCTAACCCCATACACAAAAGTAAACTCGAAATGCATCAAAGACCTGAATGTAAGTCATGAAACCATAAAACTCTTAGAAAAAAACAAAGGCAAAAATCTCTTGGACATAAACATGAACAATTTCTTCATCAACATATCTCCCTGGGCAAGGGAAACAAAAGCAAAAAAGAACAAGTGGAACTATATCAAACTAAAAAGCTTCTGTACAGCAAAGGACACCATCAATAGAACAAAAAGGCATCCTACAGTATGGGACAATATATTCATATATGACATATCTGATAAAGGATTGACATCCAAAACATATAAAGAGCTCATGCACCTCAAAAAAAAAAAAAGGCAAATAATCCAATTAAAGAATGGGCAGAGGAGCTGAACAGACACTTCTCCAAAGAAGAAATTCAGATGACCAACAGGCACATGAAAAGATCCTCCCTCCACATCGCTAATCATCAGAGAAATGCAAATTAAAACCACAATGATATATCACCTCACACCAGTTAGGATGGCCACCGTCCAAAAGACAAACAACAACAAATGTTGGCAAGGATGTGGAGAAAGGAGAACACTCCTACATTGGGAATGTAAATTAGTTCAACCATTGTGGAAAGCAGTATGGAGTTTTCTCAAAATACTAAAAATACAAGTACCATTTGACCCAGGAATTGCACTTCTAGGACTTAACCCTAAGAATGCAGGAGCCAGTTTCAAAAAGACATATGCACACCTATGTTTATCGTAGCACTATTTACAAAAGCCAAGATAGGGAAGCAACCTAAGTGTCCATCAGTAGATGAATAGATAAGGAAGACGTGGTACATATACAGAATGGGATATTATTCAGCCATAAGAAGAAAACAAATCCTACCATTTGCAGCAACATGGTTGGAGCTAGAGGGTATTATGCTCAGTGAAATAAGCCAGGCGGAGAAAGACAAGTACCAAATGATTTCACTCATCTGTGGAGTATAACAACAAAGCAAAACTGAAGGAACAAAACAGCAGCAGACTCACAGAACCCAAGAATGGACTAACAGTTATCAAAGGGAATGGGACTGGGGAGGAATAATGGGGAAAACGGGGCATTACGATTAGCATGCATAATGTGGGGGGTGGGAGGTTGGGGCACGGGGAAGACAGTACAACACAGAGAAGGCAAGTAGTGATTCTATAGCATCTTACTATGCTGATGGACAGTGACTGTAATGGGGTATGTGGGGGGGGGCTTCATAATGCGGGGAGTCTAGTAACCATAACATTGCTCATGTAATTGTGCATCAATGATACCGAAATAAAAATAAAAAAATACATATATATATTATCAATAATTTCCAAGTATGCTTCCTATGGGAGTTCTTCAGAGACATCTCCAAGGCAGATTGTTCAGGCAATGGAGAAAGCCAAACACTAAGGCTTTTGTTTTTCCATGCCTCTTTCAACCAAAGCAGCTCTACTTTTATCTATTTTATTTACTGCATTTCTCCCTAAGAATAGTTTGAACAAGGACTGCAATGCTAAAAGAACCTGAAAATCATTTTTCACAAAAAGTAATCTTTTAAATGAAAGTAATAAATGAGTTTAGAATTTTTTGTATTTGTGTTTTAAGCCTGAGCCTGCAACACACAACAAAAGATTAGAAGGCTAAACATCAAAATGTTTTAACAGTGGTTAGCTACTGGGTGATAAAATAATAAAATTACTTTTTTGCTTACTTAGATGTTCTATGTTTTATACAATTTACATCACAAGATTTTGGTAGTAAAGAAAAGTAAACTCACTTTAAAATTAATTTAAATATCTAGTTAGAAAGAATCTCCAAACTGACAAACTGACTCTTCCCACAACTTCAGAGCTATATTACTATAGAAAAGTATTTGGTCTCTCATTTACTAACAGCAAAAAATTCACATTTAAAAATTATAACATTCACTTCAAAGAGCACTCTGCCTGTATAACAAACATCCTTACATTCAACTAATGAAATCATGGCACTTATTAGTGGCACACAAATAGTAAAACAAGTCATGTACCTTTCAGGAAATGTTTTAAATGACTTTAATATATAAATATCAACAACAAGGTATAGTCTACTTATTCACTAATCATTCAATATAATAGAATCATTCAATATTGAACATTAGCAGCAACCACATTAGCAATGTGGTTAAAAACACATAATTGCATATTACTATCCTGGTTTTTCTTAATCCTATAGCCAAGAAACCTACTACTCCAACTTAATAAAGGCAGAATTTGATGTATGAGGCCAAGGTCACCAAGTGAATATATGGCAATGCCAGGGAAAAACACTGATTCATAAGTAAGTGATTTTCAGACCACCCAGGAAAGACTCCTACAGAACTCAAACATTCCACCAGGATCTAATTTAGCAGAATAAAAGAGCTAAAAAATTGTACATTTTCTTTTATCTACTTGTATTTTTAAGAAAAATCATGTATCCCAATATATGTTAAGATAAATGTTAATTGACACCAGCAGGGGTTTTAATAATGGATGGATTTTCCAGCTCTTTTCCTTGTTTTGTTTTGCATCAATAGTGTCTATGCCAGAAACACAAAAGTGAAGAGGCTCTTAATTTTTTACTACAATTTTTCTTTAAAATTAATTATGCAAAAATGTGTACACATTATATAGCCCATGCTTTTTATCTTATCAAGATGTATTACTTATGACAGGCACTACTTCCTACTCTATTTGGTTCTCAATACAGCCTACTATCTTCACAAATGCAGAGATAGGAAATAAAGGCTTAAAGCTAACATCTGGAGCCAACATATCTCTAGATAACTCCTTTGACAGTATTAAGTGTAAGGGTTTACTTTTAAATTTCTAGAAATAGCAACGTTGGATTTATGCCAGTTAAATCTGCCTAACTAGGTTGTCAGAAATGAGGAAGAAAATCTCAAAAGTTAGTGAGGTAGCAAAGGTTTATGCAATAAAGAGGCAGCTAGTATTATTAGCTTTCCATCATACTGAATAAATAAGCAATGTGTTGTTTCTGGCAAATGCTAACAACTCTTAGTTTAACTAGTATGTACCCTAAAATCTCTTCAACCTGTGACAAAGTTGAGTATATACTGAGTCCAGGATGAATAGATAATTTATTTTATTTTGGGGAAGAAAAAAAGGATACTGATTATAGAACATATTAGTGGTAAGACCTAAAAAAGTTGAAGGTTAAGCAAAGATGAATTTAGGTTATCAGATATGCTGCATGACATAGTCTAGAAAACTGCAATGTAACTGGGTCCAAAAGTCCTAGTATATGTTATGTGAATATGCTTCGATATTATTACCTCAATATTTCAATCTGTTATTTTAACTGATATTTAAGGAGAAGGGAGGAAATTTTTCATTTCAAAGCTAGATGACTGCTCTTGGGTTTCCATCCAATTCTGTTGTCTCTGTGCATGAAAGAGACCCACTGGCTAAATTTAGATCAATTTTAGTATCAAAAACAATACCTGTACTTGATTGTAAAAAATGTAAAAATAATGAATCCACAAGAGTACTCGAATAAGACAAAAGAAAAAAAAAGAAACTGATTTGCTACCATACTAATATACATAACAGAACTCCTTATTCTGAAAAAAACTTAATATTAATGGTAAACAAGTGTTCTCCCTGCATTAATCAGCAAAGCTATTCTTCTGAATATAAAAAATGCCAGCTAATAAATGTAAAAGAGGTAAGAGAATTAGAAAATTACCAATTTGCAATTGCAATTACCAATACTGAAATTATTGATTCAGGTAAGTGTCTTTAATGAATTCTAACACCATCACATGAAAGATACTCTAAGTAATATCACTCCACAAACTAGAAAGGAAAAGATCAGGTAAATCTCACCATCTTACTAATTGAATGATCAGATTCATCATCACTAGTAGTGGAAAAACTGACTTCATGTTCCCCCTGAAGTGATGCAATATAAAGTACACATCATCAATAAATTATTTGCACAAAATACATTTAAACATAAACTGATCAAGCATTTAGACTTAATTTTCACTTCATAAAAAATACAAATGATATACAACAAGACTCTCTGGAACAATTAGAAAAAAAACTTAAAAACATGTTGAGAATATTTAAAATAAGCAGCCTTATCTATTTTAAAAAGTCAGTTTCTTAAAGGGAAAAGAAAGGAAGTTATTCTATGCTGAAGAGAACAAAGACATAATAACCTATGGTCTTCATGTGGTCTATGACCCCACACAAAGGTGGAGAGAAAGTCACTATGAAAGATTTTTGGTATCAACTGGGTAAATGTGAATACAAAATTAAGTATTAGACTAAAAAATCCCTGTCGTTTTCCTAAGACATAATAACAGTCATACACAGAAATAACATTTTTAGGCAATATACACTGAAAAATTTATGGAAATGAAAACATATTCACACAGACTTGTACAGAAATGTTCAAAAACAGATTTACTCTTAAGAGCCCAAAACAGATTAACAACCTAAATATCCAACAAGATAAACAGACTGAATATATCCACAATGGAAAGCTGCACACTAATAAAATAGGATGAACTACTGATGCATGCAAAAACAACCATGTGTCTGAAAAGACACTGCCTTACCAAGGGAAGCCAGAAGCAAAACAGTACACACTGATTCTTTCTATATGGAAACTATTTAAAATTCTTTCACCTATAGTGACAGAAAGCAAAACTGTGGTGACTGAGATAAGAGCGGTAGGGGGACAATGAACCAGAAAGGGACATAAGGGAACTTTCTGGAGTGATAGAAATGTTTTTCATCTTATGTAATGAATACATTACAAAAATGTATTCAATTGTTAAAATTACATTTTATCAATGCTGTTCTCAATAAAGTTGGCATTAAGAGATAAGTATCAAGAAAAGAAGCCCTTTCACAATGGCACCAAAAAGAATTAAAATCCCTAGGATTAAATTTAACCAAGGATCTGATAAAACTGTACACTGAAAAGTACAAGACACTGATGAAACAAACTGAAGACATAAATAAATGGAAAGATATGCTGTGCTTAAGGAATGGAAGGATTAATATTATTAAAATAGCCATACTACCCAAAGCAATCTACAGATTCATTGCAATCCCTAACAAAATAGCATTTTTCACAGAAACAGATCAATCCTAAAATTGCATGTAAATCACAGAAGACATTGAATAGTCAAAGCAATCTTAAGAACAAAGATGGAGGGAGGCATTATGCTTCTTGATTTAAAGCTTTCTCACAAAGCTACAGTAATCAAATAGGATGGTATTAAAAAAATACACACAGAGCTCAGTGGAACAGAACAGACAGCCCAGAAATACACCCACGAATATATGGTCAATTACTTTCTGACAAAGGAGCCATGAATATACAATGCGGAAAGGAGAATCTCTTCAATCAATAGTGTTGGGAAAACTAGACAGCAACATTCAAAAAAAATGAAACTGGACCTCTACCTTTTACCATTCACAAAAATAAACTCAAAATGGATTAAAGACTTGAAAGTAAGACAAGAAACCATAAAATTCTAGAAGAAAACCAAATGGTTAAGCTCCCTGACTTTGGTCTTGGCAATAATTTTTGGATTTGACACCAAAAGCAAAGGCAAAAAAAGCAAAAATAAACAAGCGGGACTATATCAAACTAAAAAGCTTCTGCACAGAAAAGGAAACCATCACCAAAATAAAAAGGCAACCTACTAAAATGGTTGAAGTTATTAAAGGTTGAACCTAATGAAAAGGGAGAAGCTATGTGCAAATCATTTATCTAACAAGGAGTTACTATCCAAGATATATAAAGAACTCATACAACTCCACTGAAACAAATAATCCAATTTAAAAATGGGCAGATCTTAACAGACATTTTTTCCAAAGAAAACATACAGATGGCCAAATAGGTACATGAAAAGATGCTCAATATCATTCATGATCAGAGATATGTAAATCAAAACCACAATGTGATATCGCCTATCAGAATGGCTATTATCAAAAAGACAAGAAAAAACAAGTGTTGATGAGGATGTAGAGAAGACAGAACACTTGTGCATTGTTGATGGGAATGTAAACTGGTGCATCTACTATGGAAAACAGTATTGACATTCCTCAAAAATTTTAAAGTAGAACTACCATATGATAGCAATTCTATTTATGGGTATTTATCCAAATAAAACAGAAACACTGTACTGAAGAGTTATCTGCACTCCCATAGTCACTGCAGCATCATTTACAATAGCCAAGATATGGAAGCAACCTGTGTCCATCAATGGATAAGTGGATAAAGAAAATGTATAAACACACACGTGTGTTTGTGTCCAATGGAATATTATTCAGCCACAACAAGGATATCTTGCCATTTCTGACCAAATAGATGGATGCTGAGGACTTTATGCTTAGTGAAATAAGCCAGGTGGAGAAAGACAAGTATCAGATGATTTCACTCATCTGTGGAGCATAAGAACAAAGGAAAAACTGAAGGAACGAAACAGCAGCAGACTCACAGAACTGAAGAAGGGACTAACAGTTGCCAAAGGTAAAGGGACTGGGTAGGATGGGTGGGAAGGGAAGAATAAGAGGAAAAAGGGGCATTATGTTTAGCACATACAATGTGGGCGGGGCACGGGGAAGGCAGCATAGCACAGAGAAGACAAGTAGTGACTCTATAGCAACTTCCAATGCTGATGGACAGTGACTGTAATGGGGTATGTGGGGGGAACTTGATATTGGGGGGAATCTAGTAACGACAATGTTGTTCATGTAAGTGTATATTAATGATTCCAAAAAATAAAGGATAAGAGATAATAAACGCTAGTGAGGATGTGGAGAAAAAGGAACCCTGGTGCAGTATGGGTGAGAGTATTAATTGGTTCAGCCACTATGGAAAACAGTATGGAGGTTCTTCAAAAAATAAAAAATAGAACTACATATGACCCATTATTTCCATTTCTGAGTGTACAAAGGAAATTCAATCACTATCTTGAAGAGATATCTGCGTCCCCATGTTCACTACAGTATAATTCACAGAAGCCAAGTCATAGAAACAACCTGAATGTCCATCAATGGATGAATGGAGAAAGAAAATGTGATTATATATGCACAGTCATCATTATACATTGATGGACATATATAACCATATACATATGTATATATGTACATATATGACCATATGTAATATTATCCACCCATAAAAATAAATCCTGTTATTTATAACAACATGAATGAATCTTGGGGTATAGTATGCTAAGTGAAGAAAATTATACAGAGAAAGACAAAATAGTGTAGGATCTCATTTATATGTGGATTCTAAAAACATTGATGTTATAGAAATAGAGTAGTTTAATGTTACCAGAGGCTGGGGAGTGGGTGAAATGGAGAGATATTGATCAAAGGGTACAGACTTTTAGTTATGAATACACTCCAGACATCTAATGTATAGCATAATGACTCTAGTTAACAACACAGTATTGTATCATTGAAAGTGCTATGAGAGCAGATTTTCAATGTTCTCACCATAAGAACAAGAAAAACAACAATAAAAATAGTAATTACATGAGGTGAAGGGTGTGTTAACTAACTTCATTGTGACAAACATTTCACAATATATACATATATCAAACCACCACATGGTAAACCTTAAATTTACACAATGTTTTATGTCAATTACATTCCAGTAAAGCCAGAAAAAAATAAAATTAAGAATTTTAAACAATAAATATGTAAGTTTATATGGATAGGCTAAAAACCCAGAGTAGCCAATACAAACTGAAGTAGTAGAATGAAGTTACAAGACTGACATTTTCCCACTTTAAGACTTTCTGTAAAGCCACAGTAATCAAGATAGTGCAATACTGGCAAAAAGAAAACAGACAAGTACATCAATGGAACAGAATAGAGATCACAGAAATAGACCCCCATAAACATAGTCAATTGATCTTTGACAAAGAAGCAAAGGCAGTAAAATAGAAAAATGATAACCTTTTCAACAAATGGTGATGGAACAACTGGAGATCTATATGCAAAAAAAAAAAAGTAGAAAGTAAGAAAAGAATCTAGACAAATCTTATATCTTTCACAAAAAATTATCTCAAAATGGATCATAGACCTAAATATAACATGGGAGAAAACCTAGATGACCTTGGGTATGGTGACGCCATTTTAGATACAACACTGAAGGCACATTTCATGAAAGAAATAACTGATAAGCTGAACTTTGTTAAAATTAAAAACTTCTTCTCTGCAAAAGACGATGTTAAGAGAATCAGAAGTGACTGGTGGTTACCATATGGGAGGGATTTGGGTGGGTTGGTGGGGAGGGTGAGGAGGATAAAGGGGCACAAAACCTCTCAATCATAATGTAAGTTGGTCCCTGGGACAGTAGTATAGCATGGAGAATACAGCCAATGATTCTGTAACATCTTCCTATGTTGACAGATAGTAACTGCACTAGTTGAGGTGAGGATTCAACAATATGGGTAACTGTTGAACCACTGTGTTGTATATTTGAAACCAATATAAGATTGTATATCAACCATACTTGAAAAAAAAAAAAGACTTGGAAGAAAAGCCACAGACTAGGGGAAAATATTTGCAAAAGATATATCTGATTGAGAACTGTTATCTATAGTATGCAAAGAATCCTTAAAACTCAACAGTAAGAAAACAAAAAATCCAAATTAAAAATGAGCCAAAGGCCTTAACAGACATCTCACCAAAGAAGATATTCAATGGCAAATAAGCCTATGAAGAGATTCTCTGCATCATACGTCATCAGGGAAATGCAAGTTGAAACAACAATTAAATAACACTACATATCTATTAGAATGGCCAAAATCTTGAACACTGACAACACCAAATGCTGGTGAGATTGTGGAACAACAGGAACTCTCTTATATAGCTGATGGGAATGCAAAATGGAACCTCTACTTTGGAAGACAATTTGGCAGCTTCTTACAAAGCTAAACATACTCTTACCATATGATCCAGCAATCATGCTCATTGGTATTTATACAAATGAGTTGAAAATTATGTCCACACAAAAAGTGCATAGGAATGTTTATTCATTATTGCCCAAAGTTGGAAGCAACCAAGTGCTTCCAAGGTGAATGTATAAATAAATTGTGGTACATCCAGACAATGGATTATTATCAGCACTAAAAAGACATGAGCTATTAAGCCAAGAAAAAATGTGTAGGAAACGTAAATGCATATTACTAAGTCCAAGTGAAAGAAACCGATCTGAAAAGGCTACATACTGTATGATTCCAACTATATGACATTCTGGAAAAGGCAGGACTATGGAGTAAAACATCAGTGGTTGTCAGGGATCAAGGATGGAGGGAGGGATGAATAGGAAGAACACACATGAGTTTTAGGACAATGAGACCACTCTCTGACACTATAATGGTGGATACATGACATTATACATTTGTCAAAACCCATAGAAACCTAATATAAACTATGGACTTCGGGTGATAATGATGTGTCAATTTAGATTTTTATCAACTGTAACAAACGAATCACTCTGGTGTGGGATTTTTAATGGGTAATGGGAGAGGCTTGTGTGTGTGATAGGCTGGGAGTATGTGGTTTCGAAATCTCTGTACCTTCTACTAAATTTTGTTGTGAACCTAAACACATTAAAAAATTAAGTCACAGTTGAAAAAATATTGAAACAGTTTATCTCAAATTACATTCTCTGGGAAGCTGATCTAGAGTTTAGTTTGCTGGATGTTTATTGGGAAGTGTCCTTGGGATCAACTGTTGCTACAGGAAGGGGAAGGAAGCAGGAGTTGACTGAGGGAGAAATCAAACTATGATGTAAGCCCAACAGCAGCCTTGACTCCCTCAAAGAGTTTCAGAATGAGAATGGTCCTTCAGAATTTTCCTACGTTTTGCTGAGATGGCCAAGCCTTTCTTTCCTGTATTCACTGGATACGGCCAGCCCTGAAAGACTGGCCTTGGGGAAGGTTAATCTCTGCAAGATGTGACATTTTCCTAAGAGGCTGATGGCTGAAGGCTGTCTGCCAACAGCACTCTTAGCAGTCGTGGCAGCAATCCTGCACTGAAGGGGATCTGGTCATATCACCATGTCCATGACAGTCACAAAGGAGAAACTCACCAGCACTGATGGCCCAGCTGTCCAGATGGTAGGATACAGTCTTTGCTATTACATTTAAGAAAAGTAAAAATACAGTTAGAGAATCCTAACTTCAAGTTTTTAAAGTTCTGTTCTAATATCAGAAGTATTACTAACTAGTCCTACAAAAAATATTCTAACTCTTGGAGGATATGTCTTTGAAATAACATTTTTAAACTTTGGGATATGGAGAAGGGAGAGAAGACACTCTCAGTTTGGAGGCTGGCCAACTGCTTCAAACTTTAGTCTGTTCAAATTTGGATTTTGCAAGTTTTGAAAAGTTGGTGTTTTCTTTTGCACCCTTGATTCTGGCACTATCCTTGTTCACTTCCAGAAATTCATTGATAGTTAATTCTTCAGTCTTCTTGACAAGCAACAAAGTAGCAGTGAAGCATATGTTTCACATTCTTTAATGGGATCTCCTTCTGGCCCTCAGCCTGCTGGCTCCTTGAAATGCAAAAATACAGAGCCAGCAAGGCTGGGAGAGAGTGCAGCCCAGCCTGTGTTCACGAGTGCAGCCACAGCCTCTGAGAAGGGCTTTACTTTGGCTTGCCCTGTAGCCAGGAGGCAGAACTTACAGTCTGGCACAGAAGTTGGCCCCCATCTGTCCCTGTTTTGTTTTGAATGGATTACTCAGTCATTCTGAGACTCCAGGGAAAATTTGGACTTGGGGACCTCCAGGGCTGGTGGGAGTTTCGAGGGCCACTGAAGATGTGAAAATACCCCATACACTGGACAATCATCAGGCAGAGTTTCTGTTTCTCTTACAGTGCAACTGACCTTGTAAAATAGATACTCTTTCTTTGACAAAAGAATTTTAGTCTCTTCCAAGAGCTGGAGCAACCTGGTGCCCTGAACATGCCCTTAATTTCATCATGAGGTTTGGATTCTAATGCTCAATCTTCTATCACTTTACTCCCACTTAATCTCTCCTCTGAAGACAATTGGACTCCATGACTACTGAGTCCCCTGCTAGCTGGGTTAAGATGATATATGCGGAAGGGAACTGGACACAATGAGGTGGAGGACACTGGTCTGCAGTGGCAAGAACACCAACTGGGATATAGGAGCCTGAGCCCTGACTCATCTATTAGGTAGCTGGTGACCTTGGACACATCACTCAAACTCTATTTCCAGTGGAAAATGGAGATAATACAACAGTTTATAATACATCCTTTATGTATTATACTTTACTATGAGGATTAACTGAGATAATTTATGTAAATTACCTACCAGTGTCTGGCCTTCTTGCTTAACTACCTTGTGCTTTGGCTATGACAGAAAGAAGGTAGTTGACACTGCTTTGCTGTTAGGCTCAAAATTCAGCACTTATTGTAGGTAAGCTCCACCAGACTTGCTAGGGTTGAACAATGAGCTTGAAGAATGATTTATTTAGAGTGGACTCTAAAGAGAACCAAAGTTCATGTGTCCAGTGGAGCCTCGTGACAGCTGGGTATTGAGGACTGATGCCCAAAGCTGGGCCCACCTCTACAAGCTAAGGGAAAGGCCAAGGAAATTTCAGTACGTGTAGGAAGGATATTACAGCATTGCTAGGCCAGAATATTCCAGGAATTATTAGTGTTCTATCAGTGAGTTAATTCTGTGCAGCAAATCATCCCAAACTCATTTATTCTTGCATATGTGTCTGGAAGTTGACTGATGCAGACTGGTTTTGGTTGGCCGGCTCTGCTTCAAGCTGTAGTTCACCTGTTCATGTGGGTCCTCATTAAGAATAGGGCTAAGAACTGCTATAAATGTGTTCATTCTGGGACTCAGATTGACGGGGTATTAACTACCTGGGAACAGTTCTTCTCATGGCAGTGGCAGAGAGCAAGACAGCAAGACCAATTGTGCAAACAGGTTTCAAGCTTTCATTTGGAAGTTGTCTCTAATGTTCTTTTGACCAAAGCCAATTCATGAGGCTTTGCATGTAGTAAAGAGAAATACGTTCTGCCTCTAATAACAGGAACTGCAAAGTCACATGGCAAAGTGTGTGAATGTAGATAAAGGTGAAGAATTAATGCCAATAAATCAAGGTACCATATTGTCTAAATGTAATATATATCCCTTTAATGGGACACATAGATATGATAGGCATTTTTTCTCATATTCAGATAAGACTGATAATATAACAGAAGGCCACTTGAATTAGCTTATGTGAAGGATACATTATTGTAAGAGGCTAATGGACAATATCTTAAGCATCTGAGGACAGGAAATGAGGCTGTGCTAGTGACACAGGTTTGAAAATAGAAAGTCAAGTCATGAAGCTACCCTTCCAGTTCTCATAAAGTTCTATGACTCTTGGTTTCTGCTTCTTTTGTATTTGCTTTGTTAACCTGTTTCTCTGTGAAGATTAGTTTCTTTTGTCTTCCCAAGATGCCCCTTCTCCCATTACTTTAGCTTTCTAAAGCTTTTTTTGGCTGTGGTGGTAGCTTGTCCTCATGCTGAATATAGGCCTACATTCTATGGTTTTTATTAAAATATCCATCAGAGACAATCACTAGGCTTCTCAGCTTAGATTACACAAAGAATTTGGGTGTTTTAGGATTGCTCCATTGGCTGTAAGAAAATGTGGCTGGGGGAGGTGGGATCACAGTGTGAGCAGGAGCTATGCAAGGGTGAAAATCTCAAAGAAGGGGGTGTTGGCTTGGAGGCAAAAATAAACATGTTCATTTCATACTCCAAGATATCTAGAAAAAGGGGGAATGTGCCACCCAGAAATATTCCACAAAACTAGTTCCCCAAAGGAATCTATATAAAACCTCTTTAGTTTTGGCTCCTACTTCTCCAACCTCCCAACATCCTCCACGAGTACATCTTCTTTGGCTCTCTCTTTATATATTTGTGCTTCTGGGACTCATTGGTTTCATACTCTGCTCAACTGGACATCACCTGTGGCCAAGGCCACATGCCTGTTTGTATAGATGGTTGTACAGCTCAAACAATGTCATCAGGAATCTGTACTGTCTCTATTTCTCTACACTTATTTCCTCTCAGCTAACTCTTCCTGGGCTTAAGCAGCTGCAGGCATACTTCTTACTAACATCACAGAGAGCAAAAAGAGAGATGATTTTCCCAGTGTTTCAAACAAAAGTTCCAAAGTGGAATCTCACTGTCTAAGGTTAACCTGGTTGGGACACAAACAGTAGTAGGTGCTTTTGGTGTTCTGTCCGAATCCCCTCTATCAGCTGGTGCACCCCTTCCCTTTCTACTCCTCTCCTCACCACCCATAGCTGTTTTGAGGCTGTGGCTAGCAGCCTAAGACTGTGACCTTGATTAATGAGAGTTGCCCTTGGCTGATAAGAGCCTCCTAGCCCAGGGATGCCTGGGAGGTTACAGTGCCTCTATCTCTAGACCAAGGACTGACAGATTAAGAGTTATAAAAGGCCAGCCTCACCTAACACCAGCTCTCTGCTTGGCTCCTTTCTCTTCTCTGCCTTGCTTCTCTCACTCCCTTACATGTTTCTTCTAAGAGCACTTACATCTGAATCCTTACCTTGGGCTCTGCTTCTGGGAAACCCCCATCTAAAACACATGTCCATTTCTGAACCAGTTACTGAATGAATGGTTTAGGGGAGAGATTATGCTAAGGGATAATTCAGATCACATGTCCATCTATAACACATAAACCTGAATTCCCAAATGTTTTATCAAGGGCTTTGACTTGTTCATTACTGTAGCCCCTAAGACCAGAATGGCACAGAGTAGGCATTTAATAAATATTACTTAAATAAATTAAGAAAAGAGTGGACTGAGTGTGTGCATATTAATTATTTCCCAAGAAAATTGGGTGGGGGCAACTGTTGCCAGAAGAAAGGGGATTGAGTGTAGGAATGTGAAATGGTAACTGTGCACTACCGAGGTGAACAAACAGCATAACTGGACTTAAAACCCAAAGCCTCTTTTCCTCTGTCAGAGGCCAAGTTCCTCTCAATGCTGAGATGTGCCAAGCATTTGTGATCCAAAGCAGTGCTTTCACTTTAGGGTTTAAAAAACATTCTAGGAAATGTGTTTGCTGCTTTTTGCCATCTGGTAAGTAATGGAATTACTTCAAGTAGATAATGGGAGTCTGCTTTTTTATTTAATATAGGAACTGCAGAGAGCGGAAACTAAAATCCTGGAAACAGGTTTCTCGCTCAAGACAAGCTTTCACTTTGCATTGAATTTTTTTTATTGTCTATTTTTGTAATTAAGGTATTATTGATATACACTCTTATGAAGGTTTCACATGAAAAACAATGTGGTTACTACATTCACCCATATTATCGAATCAATACCCCACTGCAGTCACTGCCCATCAGTGTAGTAAGATGCCACAGAGTCACTATTTGCCTTCTCTGAGCTACACTGTCTTCCCCATGATCACCCCCACGCCATGTGTGCCAATCATAATACCCCTCAATCCTCTTCTCCCTCACTCCCCACCTGCCCTCCCCCATTCCTCCCTTTTGGTAACTGCTAGTCCCTTCTTGGAGTCTGTGAGTCTGTTGCTGTTCTGTTCCTTCAGTTTTGCTTCATTGTTATACTCCACAAATGATTGGAATCATTTGATACTTGTCTTTCTCCACCTGGCTTATTTCACTGAGCATAATATCCTCCAGCTCCATCCATGTTGTTGCAAATGGTAGGATTTGTTTTCTTCTTATGGCTGAATAGTATTCCATTGTGTATATGTACCACATCTTCTTTATCCATTCATCTACTGATGGACACTTAGGTTGCTTCCATTTTGTGGCTATTGTAAATAGTGCTGTGATAAACATAGGAGTGCATATGTCTTTTTGAGTCTGAGAAGTTGTATTCTTTGGGTAAATTCCAAGGAGTGGGATTCCTGGGTCAAATGGTATTTCTATATTTAGTTTTTTGAGTAACCTCCATATTGCTTTCCACAATGGTTGAACTAGCTTACATTTGCACCTGCAATGTGGGAGGGTTCCCCTACTTTGCAATGAATTTTAGTATGATGTTTCTTTACTGTCTTCCCCATGCCTCCTGTGGTCAGCTAGTCAGTAACGTCTCTGTGGCTTGAGTGACATGGCCCCCCGCACAGGGTCAGGAAGACTCGACTGAGACAATCCCAGGGCTCCCCACATCTTCTCACCTCCAAGGATCCTTTCATGATCTGTCCCCAAGGGGCCATGTGGGAAAGACATCATTACAACACAAAACTATGCATTTGGAAGAAAAATCCATTTTATTTCTCAAAGCTTATTAATTGAACTGGTACAATTCAAGCCCAAACTAAACCAACTTTTAGTTAGTTTATTTTACTTGCCATGAGTAAAAGTGGGATTTCCATCAAGGTTTCTGATATAATGAAAATATTGGGAGTCACTGAAGACTTTTATTGCAGGGAGATACATGTTTACCAACATCATACTGAGCTAGATGGGAGCAGAAGTCGAGTCCGGGAGAGCCACCGAGAGACTGGTTTGGTAGTCCAAGAGAGGGATTTGTTCATTTTAAAAAGTGTCAGAAATGCCCTTTGGAGTAAAATTGACCACCTCCAAGGGTCTCTCTTCATTGTCTAAGGGGGAACGTGTACTGTGGACTGGAATTAACAAGGCTCTCCGAGCCCCCGTACTCAGCATCTCACCTGAGCAATCTCTGTAGCTGTCATCAGGTGGCAGGTGTTAGGAATCTGGATCATGGTGTATAACCTTCATGGTTGGGCCCTTGAAGCCATGGACAAGTGAGAGGGTTACAGTTCATATGATTTGGCCCATAAGCACAAAACATCATTGATATGAATTAGCCAACCACTCACTACCAGCAGGGCTAAATTATAACTTTCCTGAGCCCTGGGCACTTTTGAATTTGTGGGCCTGGATTCACTTTTTTTAATTTTAAAATATACATAATATGCAATTTACCATTTTAGCCATATTTAAGTATATAGTTCAGTAGCATTAAGCATATTGGATTTATTTTTATGTTTTTGTTTTTAATTATGTTCATTATTCATTCATTATTATTGTGTTTATTCATTATGTTTTATTTATTTGTATATTTATTTTTTATGTTTATATTTTATTTATTATTATTTATGTCATTACTATGTTTATTTTTATTCTGATTTAAAAATACATTAAAACGAAAACATTTCTGTGAGCCTTTTAGAGTGGCCCCTAGACACTGTACTTGCTGTGCCCAATGGCTAAGTTGGCCCTGACTATGAGAGGGCAAAAAAAGCCAAGGAAGAGCAAAATTGAAATGTATTCAAACTCACTTTATGGTTCTCACACAGACAAAATAACATTTGAACTCGCATTTCCTCTCTGCGGAAGATATGAATCCTGGGAGGCAGTGTGAGTGGATGGGATGTGAGACTCAGGCGGGCCGGGATTTGCCCTTCCTTGTAAGCTGTGTCTCGCAGCCAGTACATGGGGGGCTCAGACAGGCCCAGTGGGGAGCCTGGGGTGAGGTGGGGTAGGCAATGCCAGCAGACTCAGAAATAGCGCCAGCTCTGGGCCAAGAGGTCATTTGGCGACCGGGGGAAGCCCAGGTTGGTTCCCCAGGACCCAGAGGAGGGGGCATTCGGAGTTCGGTAGAGGACGTATGTATCAGTCACAGCTGAAAACCAGAGAACAGAGACACAGCATCAAACAGGAGATGGAGGGGAGAGGCCCAGACGGCAGCCAGGCTGCCTGAGGGCTGTTTCCCGAGCGCCTGGTGTGAGTCTCCTTGTTCTTGCTGCAAGTGCTGCCTGGTGCTGAAAATTGTGTGCCCTAGGGCCTGTTTCTTCTCAGACCTCAGTTTCCCTTTCTGTGCAATTAAGAATTGGACCAATGGCCCCTAGGGTCTAATGAACCATTTGCCTTTTTCCAGCTTCCTGATAGCTGCATGTTGTTTTTCCTGCTCTAGCTCTAGACTGTTGAAATTCAGAGCTCAGTGTCCAAGTTTCCTAGCAGAGGCTGCAAATTGGTGGCTGTTGGGCCAAATCTGGCCTAAAAGGATGCTTTGTTTGGCCTGCTCCATGTTTTTTAAACTTTGAATTAATTGCCAATACCCTCAAATCAGAAGACGGTCCATAAAACTCTGAACTTCTGGCTTCTCTTGAAAAGTTGGCAGCCCTCCTTCCTTGGCCCTGTGTTCACACATGGCTTTGGCTGAAGCCCCTTCCAAATGAGGCATGCGCACTCCAGGGTCCCCTGCATGCCATTTCACTCTTGTGCTGTACCTGTAGGGAGTTGGATTTGCTATTAAAGGTCAAAGCTTTTTCTTACTTGTTGAATTTTCTCTCTCCAGGCCCCAGATGCTGTCTGTTGTGAAGTGGCTTGAAGCTGATGTTCAGGCCGCCCAACTCATCCCCTTGTGGTTCTGTCTGAACAAAACATCTAAGAACTGAGTTACCCACAGCATATCTCCCCAGTTTGATTCAAAGAGCAGTTTTCCCTGTCACCCATCTGCCCCCTCTCTCTACTGATAATTGTCTTGTATCTGGAGATATGGAATCCCCCTGACAAGATGTTGTTCTGCCCTTTCAGGCCGTTGACTAACAGTGCAGAGTTGTGTGCTTCTGAGGATCTGGTCTGTTAAAGGCTGGAGGACCAAAAAACGGAAGTGCCACCAGGATGCTTTCAGCAAGAGAGAGAGAGAGAGAGAGTGTGAAAAAGAGAGAGAGAGAGAGAGCAGTCCGTAATGGCCGACTTCAAGGACTGGGTGTCAGATGAGAAGAAGATATGCATAGCTGTGGAATTCATTGCTCATGCACCCCCAGGGGAATTTAATGAGGCATTCAGTGATGTTCAGCTACTACTTAATGATGACAAGCTCCTCAGGAAGGGGTCAGCACATGCATTTGCCCAGTATAACGTGGATCAGTTCACACCTGTGAAAGTAGAAGGATATGACGACCAGGTCTTAATTACAGAACATGGTGACCCGGGTAATAGCAGGTTTTCAGATCCAAGAAACCAAATTTCCTTTAAGTTGGATCACTTAAGGAAATAAGCAAGTGACCCCCCAGCCAGAGGAAGTAAATGGAGGTGTGAAGTCTTGGAGAGAATCCTGTGACAGCACTTTAAGGGCCTATGTGAAAGATCATTATTTCAACGGCTTCTGTATTGTTGATGTTAAAACTATAGATGGGCAACAGACCATTATTGCATGTATTGAAAGCCACCAGTTTCAGCCTAAAAACTTCTGGGATGGTCATTGGAGATCAGAGTGGAAGCTCACCATCACACCACCTACAGCCCAGGGGGCTGGAGTACTTAAGATTCAGGTGCACTGTTACAAAGATGGCAGTGTTCAGTTGGTTAGCCGTAAAGATGTACAGGATTTAGTAATGGTTTCAAATGAAGTCAAACCACTAAGGAGTTTATTAAAATCATAAAGCATGCAGAAAATGAATATCAGACAGCAATTAGTGAAAACTATCAAACAAATGTCTGACAAAAAAGAAAAGAAAAGAAAAGGGAGCATGGGAAGCAGGAACCATGGAGGTGACACAGGTGCCCACCTGCTACAGTCATGTTACTGCCCGTGTCACGGCCACATTTCCTCATCAGTGGGCTCTGTGTTCCCTCTACTAGATATCTCCATTACAACCATACTAGAACTGAAGGAGCCTTTTAAAAAGTGCTATGTGGGTTTGCTTAAGGTAGGTTGAAACAATTCAAGGATAAGTTTAAGTCAAAATGATACAGAATTAGAACAAAAATTCAAGAGCAGTGTCATGTTCTGGATTGCTTTCCTGAACTGGTTCTAACATTAGCTACTCTGCAATTTTCTCTCCCTTTCCCTTACCCTGTCACTGAACATTATCATTTCTACAAACTAAATATCTCAGGGACCTCTGTACTCTAGTCCCAGTGCCTCGGCTTCAGTTCAAGCAACTGCCTGCTTGCAGCTTCCCACTAGCTCTGACCATCTCCTGACAGCTGTCAAAGTGAAGGTTCTCAATACAAATCAGAGCATCTTACTTTCCAGGTTAAAAATCTCTGAGGGCCTTTCAGTGACTCCAGGGTAAAAGTTAAGTTTCTTCGCTTGATGCTGGAATCCTGCTGACACATGGTCCTGCCCCCCTCCCCGCTCCAGCCTCCTCTCATGTCCATATTCTCCAGTCACATAAGACTGCACACAGATCCTCAAGAGGCCCCTTATGTTTTCTGCTTCTCAGCCTTTGCTCATGCTATTTCTTTCTACTTGGAATCCACTTATCCTCATTGTCGAACTCCTCCCTGGCAAACTCCTACTCATCCTTCAAGATCGAAATCAAGAAGCCTCCTCTGGTCTACCCTGCAAGGGATTAGAATGGGGCAGGATGACCAGATGTCAGTTCCCTGGAGTCTGAGCATCAAAAAGAGGGGAAGACCTGCCATGTGTGGGAAACCAAGGAATAGACCAAGATATACAAACTGGCCACTTCTCCAGTCTGTTCTGTCCCCAGAAGTGTTTTCTGTGCCAGACATAGGTTTTTTTTAATTTGAGCATCTGTTCTCTGATTCTCTATTTATGTTATATTCCTGGCCTCTGAAGGCCTCTGGCTAAATGGATAAAGGGACTCTGGGTAGAGAACTAGAAAGAATGCACAGGGGAGAGTTTGTTTTTCCTTTTTGGTCTACAAGGAGTCGGCCACATGGGATGTCCCTGAGAGAACCTTCACTCCACCTGATCCCACACTAGGGAGAGTGGCTAGACATTGCACTTTAATAGAAGCCTTTCCCACCCTTTCTCTCCTTTCCCTTCCCTTTACTCCCTAAGGGTGGGACTGTAACGTTAAAGTCAAAGTAAAGAGCTGTTTGTATGTGTTCCTGGACTCCCCATGTGTGCTTGTGTAACTAACAGCAAAGCTGAGAGGCAGCAGAGGGTAGAGGACATGGACTCTAAGGTCAAATCAGGTTCAAATCTCAGCTCCAATAGAATGTGGGACTCTGAGCAGGTTATTTTACCTCTCTATGCCTTAATTTTCTCATCAGTAAATGGGGATAGTAAAAGTATCTACCTATAAAGTTCTACAAATTAGATGAATTACCTATGTAAGGCTTTTAGCACAGTGTAAGAGATTTTACATAGGAAGAGCTATGTAAGTGTTTGCTGTTCTTGGTTTTTGGACAGTACTAGCCCTCCAGTCCACAAGGAGTGTAGTGCTGGTGCTGTGCGGTAAGTGTGGGGCCCCAGTTATAGAGTCCCTTATTAGTCTGACTGGAGGTGTCGCTGAGAGTAGCCGTGCTAAAAGCTAGTGCTGCAGGCCGAGCCTCCTCAACCTGTCTGCCCCTTGCGACCTGGGCTTGAAGAGCCAAGAAGGGCCAGGGCTGAGTGTGGGTGGGAGGGGCATCAGTGGTGCACACTCTACCACCACCAAGCCCGGTTCCTCTGGTCTTTCTATAAGCTATGTGTCATAATGTGATGCTGTTGTGCTATGTTTACTTAACAGAGAGAGAGAGAGAGAGGAAGGGAGAGAGAAGGCAATTTGATTGGCATCCTGCTGTAGAATCCTATATCTTTTTTTGTATCCAGATAATTCAGCTTCCCAAGAAGCTTCCCTGACTACATCCGTGCCCCCTCTCCCCTCCTCACCAGTGCTTGGCCCCCTTCTGCCTTTGAACATGCTTCAGTCACAGCACATAGCCCACTGGTAGGCCAAATTTATTCAGTTACAAAAAGTTATAGATTGCAAGACATCTTTTAATCTATTAACTTAATAATAAATATCTGGGTCAGGGAACCCATAATGTTAAATGAACTCATCCATTGACACATCTGGTTTCAGAAACTTTGAAATATGAAAACAAGAAGCATCTTTAATTGAGGAAAGGAATGTACTGATGGTTTTAAACTCTCTTTCCAACAGATCCATGAACTTGGGGTGGTCAGGGACAGTACATTTTTGTCCTGTCCTCCCCACTTCCCCCACTTCCCTAAGCCTGCCTGTTGATGCCCTGAATGGATGTTACATTTGGAAAATTTTCTGGAAACTCCCTTAGTTACCATGGCTACCCAAAATTGGTTTCACAGTCCTGTGTACCACAGCGAGCCCTGTTGACCTGGACTCTGAGCCATGCTGTGTAAGCTGGCCTCCCTTCCTGGGCACACAAAGCCATGATGGAAATAAAACACTTGCAATGAAAATCTTAGGGATACCCTTGAAAATATAAAACAATTTATTTAAAATAATTCTGTTGTCAATTGACAGATTTTCTTATCAATGAAAAAAAAAAAAAAGAGAAATCTGTCTTTTCAAAGTCTTTTCTCAGCAAGCCCTAAATAACTTGAACAAAGGACTCTCAGTGGAGAGTTAGAAAAATCTGTTCTCAGGGTTCAGTGATTTGTTGAACTTCTGTTGAATACAGTTATTCTCTGAAAGTTTAGAAATTCCAGTTAAGAGGGAATGCCTATAAATACAATAGCAACTTCCATTTCCTATCAATGTTCCAGGCACTTTACATGCAGTTATTTGACAAATACTTACATATCACTTACTATGTGTCAGGCACTGTCCTAATCAATTTGCACATATTAACTCATTTAGTCTCATAACAAGTCTATGAGGCAGCTTCTATTATTATCCCCTTTTTACAGATGAGGAAATTGAGGCACAGAGATGTTAAGTGACTTACCTAACATCACACAGCTAGTAAGCTATTGAGACAAAATTCAAAAGCAGGCTGCCTACCTCTAGAATCTATGCTCTTAACCAAGTTGCTACATTGCCTCTTTTAATCCTTTTGACAATTCAATAAAATAGGTGTTACTATACTTACTGTCCAGATTGGATAATGAAGCTCAGTCAGGTAACATGTCTCTATATGGCTTTGTTCCTGGCTGCATTCTGGTCTAGGGAAATTCTGGAAACTCTCTTACAGGTTAGAATCAACCTTCTGTCTTCCACCTCTCCAAACACAAATTCATACGTTCACAGGAAATGCATAATGCTGCTCTCAACATTATTTTTAGGAGATTAGGAGCCCCAATTGCTACAAATACATTATTTTGAAGCGATAATCCTAGGCATGCATGGACAAGAATTGAAAGTGCAAGCTTAATGAGTTTAATTAATTAGAACACAGGGGTTCTTTTAAGATCACAAAATAACTGCTATTTGAAGAGTGAGCTGGTAATTGGGAATACAGTAACTTAAATGCTTCAAGTATTTGAATTATATATTATCCCAAAAAATTGTTCTTGGAATATGGAGGAGTGATTGTCTTCCACAGGTGAGAGGTGCATCTGTCAGTAGGGAGAAGACATAAGTAAACAATGCAAAGCTGGAGTCACTTTTCCCAGGCCAAAATTATGAGTGCCTTTAACATATAGTAGTAAATGTAATAGTACATAGAACATAAAACAATAGAACATGTAACAGTAGAGTAACAAACCATCCTTTCTGGCTTGAGACTGTCTGGGTTTTAGCACTGAAAGTCCCTCATCCCAACGAAACCCAACAGTCCTGGCAAACTGGGATGGTTCGTTGGTCTCCCTAAATTAAGAACCAGTTAAGAATGACGATTTTGTGGAGAAATTCCTGTTGGATGGAGAAGGGGAACTGAGGAGAGAGGTGAAGGGCACTCCAGGCAGAAGGAGCAGCTTGAGCAAAGGTTTGAGGTGTGAAATGTAATGGTGGTTTGGGGGAGTTGCAAGGCTCCTGTATAGCTTTATTTTGGAGTTGAGAGAGGAGGCAGAGTAGAAAGTGAGGGGAAGTGAGGTGGCTGGTCAAATATGAAGTTGATGGACTCTGAAATAGACAGATAGAGCTTTATAAGCCTAGCTCAATGCTAAAAAATCAGTGCTAAGGAGTAGTTATCAGGACCAGGGAACCCTTTTATGGCAATGGTGGTCATTTTGGGTCTTGGTTAACCTGAAACAAAAATTGGCTTGGCTTGCAGAATCTTAACTCAGTGGTCTTAAAATATTTTTGCTCATGTTCCCTAAAATAATTTTCAAACTGTATTTTCCTTGCATATTTTTTAATTGATCTTGAAAATGTTTACCATAAGTTTAGTAGTTGCAAAGGATATACTTTCTGGCAATTCACAAATATTGGCATTTTAAGATAAACTGATATATCATTCTTCTAAAGGCATCCAAAGAAATCTAAATATCAAAGCAATTCAATACACTCCTCCAAACAGTATCCACTTAAAATATACATGAATAACCTCTTTCTCAGTAGAAAATTTTATATTTTTTTCTCCTTGAACTTATTTCATTTCCTCCAAAGAATTTTTTTTTCTTAAGGTATCACTGATATACAATCTTCTGAAGGTTTCACATAAGCAACATTGTGATTACAATATACACCCATATTATCAAGTCCCCCCAACCCCATTGCACTCACTGTCCATCAGTGTAGTAAGATGCCACAGAGTCACTACTTGTCTTCTCTGTGCTATACTGCTTTCCCTGTGAGACACCTACATTATGTGTGCTAATCATAATGCCCTTTAATCCCCTTCTCCCCCCCCACCCCGTCTCCACCCACTCTCCCAAGCCCCTTCCCTTTGGTAATGGCTAGTCCATTCTAGGAGTCTGTGAGTCTGCTGCTGTTTTGTTCCTTCAGTTTGCTTTGTTGCTATATTCCACAAATGAGTGAAATCATTTGATACTTGTCTTTCTCCGCCTGGCTTATTTCACTGAGCATAATACCCTCTAGCTCCATCCATGTCGTTGCAAATGGTAGGATTTGTTTTCTTCTTATGGCTGAATAATATTCCATTGTGCATATGTACCACATCTTCTTTATCCATTCATCTACCGATGGACACTTAGGTTGCTTCCATATCTTGGCTATTGTAAATAGTGCTGCAATAAGCATATGGCTGCATATGTCTTTTTGAATCTGGGATCTTGTTTTCTTTGGGTAAATTCTTAGGGGTGGAATTCCTGGGTCAAATGGTATTTCTAATTTTAGTTTTTGGAGAAACCTCCATATTGCTTTCCACAATGGTTGAACTAATTTACATTCCCACCAGCAGTGTAAGAGGGGTCCCCTTTCTCCACATCCTCTCCAGCATTTGTTGTTCCTGTTCTTTTCTATGTTGGCCTTCCTAACTGGTGTGAGTTGATACTTCATTGTGGTTTTAATTTGCATTTCCCTGATAATTAGCAATGTGGAGTATCTTTTCATGTGCCTCTTGGCCATCTGAACTTCTTCTTTGGAGAAGTGTCTGTTCAAATCCTCTGCCCATTTTTTAATTGGGTTATTTGCTTTTTGGGTGTTGAGGCATGTGAGTTATTTATGTATTTTGGATGTTAACCCCTTGTTGGATATGTTGTTTACAAATATATTCTCCCATACTGTAGGAAGCCCTTTTGTTCTGCTAATGGTGTCCTTTGCTGTACAGAAGCTTGTAGTCCCATTTATTTATTTTTGTTTTTGTGTCCCTTGCCCGAGGAGATGCGTTCGGGAAAAAGTTGCTCAGTTTATATTCAAGAGATTTTTGCCTATGTTTTCTTCTAAGAGTTTTATGGTTTCATGACTTACATTCAGGTCTTTGATCCATTTCAAGTTTAGTTTTATGTATGGAGTTAGACAATAATCCAATTTCATTCTTTTGCATGTAGCTGTCCAGGTTTGCCAACACCAGTTGTTGAAGAGGCTGCCATTTCCCCTTTGTATGTCCATGGCTCCTTCATCGTATATTAATTGACCATATATGTTTGGGTTTATATCCAGGCTCTCAATTCTGTTCCATTGATCTATGGATCTATTCTTGTGCCAGTACCAAATTGTTTTGATTACCATGGCTTTGTGGTGGAGCTTGAAGTTTGGGAGCATAACCACACCCACCTCCCCACTTTATTCTACCTTCTTAGGATTGGATGAAAATATATCCTATGCTCATGGATAGGAAGAATTAATATTGTCAAAATGGCATGGGATGTACTGCCATTTATTGGTGTCTTCTAGGTTATTCAATTTGTTAGCATATAATTTTTCATTGTATTCTCTAATAACTCTGTATTTCTGTGGTGTCCATAGTGATTTTCCCTTTTTCTTTTCTGATTCTGTTTATGTGTGTAGACTCTCTTTTTTTTTCATGAAAAGTCTGGCTAGGAGTTTATCTATTTTGTTAATTTTCTTGTAGAACCAGCTCCTGCTTTCATTGATTCTTTCTATCATTTTACTTCTCTTAATTTTATTTATTTATGGTCTGATGTTTATTATGTCCCTCCTTCTACTGACTTTGGGCCTCATTTATTCTTCTTTTTCTAGTTTCATTAATTGTGAGTTTAGACTGTTCATTTGGGATTGTTCTTTCTTGAGGTAAGCCTGTGTTGCAATATACTTCCCTCTTAGAACAGCCTTTGTTGTGTCCAACAGGTTTTGCAGTGGGGTTATTGTTTTTATTTGTCTCCATATATTGCTTGATCTCTCTTTACTTGGTCATTGATTCATTGATTATTTAGGAGCTTGGGGTTAAGCCTGCATGTGTTTGTGGGCTTTTTTGTTTTCTTTGCATAATTTATTTCTAGTTTCATACTTTGTGGTCTGAGAAGCTGGTTGGTACAATTTCAATCTTTCTAAATTTACTGAAGCTCTTTTTGCAGCCTAGTATGTGATCCATTCTGGAAAACGTTCCATGTGCACTTGAGAAGAATGTGTATCCTGCTGCTTTTGGGTGGAGTGTTCTGTAGATGTCTGTTAGGTCCATCTGACCTCTATAGAATTTTATTCTATTACTTTTTTAAGTTTGAACATCTTTTGTTGATTACACTATCATACTTTTTTGTTCCAAAAATTATGTACATAAATTGAAATGGAATTTAAAAACATTAGTATGACCAATTAGATTTGAATTATTTAAACACTTCTTCTGGACTGAGTTACATTGCAATTAATACAAGTACGTATTTGATCAAAACAACATAAATATATCACAAAGTTTGATGAGTAATAGGAAACATAAAAATTAAAATTTATTGGAGTGTTTATTCATGAGGTAGAAGGCTATTTTAAAACTGGTTCATGAATGAATGAATGAAAACTATTAATTGCTGGAATGAGATAGCATTCAGCATCAATCATATTCTTGTTTGTTAGTTTATATTCACATAAGCCCTGAGAAATCTTATTTACAAAAAATAAGATGATAGATGATAGAAATGGAAGGCATTTTGTTATAAATAAATGTCATTCAATGCTTTAAACTCCTCTTAAGTTACATGCCAAAATTTTAACCCTACATCTAAAGGTACTAGAAAAAGAAGAACAAAGAAAGTTCAAAGCTAGTAGAAGGGAGGAGATAATAAAGATCAGGGCAGAAATTAATGAAATAGAGACTCAAAAAATTAAAAATTGTCAAATTGACAAAGAATTAATACAAAAGATCAATGAAACTAAGAGCTGATTCTTTGAAATGTGAACAATGTTGATAAAGCTTTGGCGAGACTCATCAAGAAAAAAAGAGGACTCAAATAAATAAAATCAGAAATCAAAGAGAAGTTACAACTGACACCACAGAAATACAATTAATACAATTAGAAGAGATTATTATGAAAAGTTCTATGTCAAAAATTGGACAACCTAGAAGAAATGGATTAATTCCTAGAAACACAATCTCCCAAGATTTGAACCAGGAAGAAATAGAAAATCTGAACAGACCAATTACTAGTAGCAAAATTGAAGTGATAATAAAAAAACTTTTAGTGAACAAAAGTCCAGGGCCAGACTCCTGCAATTTTTTGAAAAAAATAATAAGAAACACTTGGCTTATGAAAGTTTTGTTTTGCTACAGAAAGTGATTCACTTTCTCAGCACCAACACTAAAATATTAACCAACACACCCCAACACATGCACACTCTTTTTTGAGGCACCATAGTGAGATTCAGGATGGGTGAAGGGAATGCCTTTGTTTGTGAAGAGAGAGAAGAAGAAAAATAAAATGGTATGGAAGAAAGGAGAACCTTCAGGATACAAACCCACATCAATCATTTTGGAAAAAAGAAAGAATAAGAAAGTTGAGGATATGAAAACTGATTACCTTAGAACCAACTTGCCCTTGAGCTCCTTGGAAAGTCCTCACGTGCCTCTTGGGACACACATGCCTCAGGCTGAAGCCCACTGTCTTAGGAGATGTTATTCTGACCTGTGTGGGAACTAGGATGGGGATGGCTCTCTCCCCAGTCCAGAATGAACTTTCTAAGCCAGAATTTTCTAAGAAAAAGGAATCCCCTTGTGTCTTGCTATGTTGGCCTTTGCCTTAACCTTGAAGATGCTTGTCTTAGGAGGTCCTGCATCTTGAGCTTTCTGTCTCTGTATCATGACCCTTATTCAGCTTTACTTCTTAATCTTGGGCCCTCCACTGGTAGCTGTCACCGACATATGAAAAATAACAGTGGATGTCTTTCCTATCTCTACCCTCATTCACAGGGGCTCCCTGTGAGTCTTTTCTCCTGGGAAAAGATTCTAATGAAGTAATTATCTTTGGTGGTGTGGGCAGATTCTTGTGTTGAACCTACACAAAGGGAAATGGGCCTGATTCCAGAAGTCTGACATTCCTCAGGCTGGGTCCTTGGCTCAATTTTCCCCAACTCTGACCATGGACATCCCTCTACCATCTCTCTCTTGCTCACTCTCTGTCTCTCTCTCTCAATCTCTTTCTTGCTCATTCTCTCCCTCTCTCAAATACACACACACACACACACACACACACACACACACACACACACACACATGTGCGTGCACACCCCAAAGCCTGGAAATATTTTAAGCATCAGGTAATCTATTTGGCAGGAGTGTGAAGGATGTATTAGAAGGGATCAAGACTAAAAGCAGTGAGACCACTTAGGAGACATTTGTGGCCCATGCAAAAGATGATAATGGCCTGAATTCAGACAGGAAGAGTGGAGATGGAAGGAATAGGTGGATTTGGGAGTTGTTAAAGAAAAGGAAAGGACTTATTCAACTTAATGACTGCTTGGAAGGTGATAAGAGAGAAGATGGGGCTCACTCAGAATGAGTCTCACTTTCATGATATGGGTAACTAAATGAATGGTTGTACCAAATACAAAGAAAAAATGAATTTGAGGAGAAGATAGAAAATCCAATTTTTGCATGATTAATTTGAGGTGCCTGGTGGATAGACAGGAATAATTATAAAGTAGGCAGTTGGGTACATGGGTCTGGAACCCAGGAAATACACAAATTTAAGAATCAGTAGCATACAGGTAGAAGTTCATACCATGGGGGAGGGTTAGATTACCCAGACAAAGGGTGTAGAAAGAGATGAGAAGAATCTTCAGAAAACAACACTTAATTCTAGGCAAAGAATAGAAGCTAGACCAAGAGATGATAAAAAACAGAAGAGAGGTAGAAGGTAAACCTATAAAGGGAGGAGAGCTCCCAGGAAGACATGAATGGTCTTAGAATGAAGTGTCTGAAAATATGCATTGCATCTCTCCAAAATAGATGCAAACAAAATTGATTTTTGCCCAATCCCATTGCCCCATTAATAACTCCCCCATTTCTTTCCTTCTTTTAAATGTTAAATTTCTGGAAAGAGCTGTTTTCCATTTCTATCTCTAATTCCTCATCACCAACTCTCCCCTTAGAATCCAGTGGTATGGCTTCTGCCTTTCCCACTCCATTGACTTTGGTCTGTCGAGATCTTCAGTCTATATTATCAATGGCCTTTTCTCATTCCAGTCTTTTGAAGATGATGCCAGGAAGCAGCAGCAGGGATGTAGGGAAGTGAGAACGAAAAAGGATGGAAGCCAATAGATGGTGTCCTATCAAGTCAATTACCACTGTGAGTAACTAGAACTTAATCCTGCTGTGAAATTCTGGGATTCAGTGTAGTGCATAAGCTCAAAGTTACCCTTAGGTGTGTGGAATCTGAGGTATTCACATACCAACTCCAGTCAGTCATTGGATGAGGGCTGTTGCATTGGAATGAGGATGGGGAATCACTGATTGACATTGCTAGGGCAAAGGCCTCTGCACAGTTGTCAGGAGTCCTGCCTTGTTACTATAGGAACTGAGAGTATATGGACGGGCACCTGGGAGACCAGGTCTGCTACATCCCTTCTTGATCTCGCTAACATATTGAACTCTGCACACCACCTTTTATTTAAGTATTCTCTTTCTTTGATTTCTGTCCTGATACCTTAACTGGGTCCTTATTCCCATCTTTGCCCTCTCTAGCTCCTTGAGGAGTTATTTTTCCTTTTTCTACCTCTTAAATAAGAGCAAAGTGGAGGGTGGAACACCAGTCCTCAGTCCTCCATTCTTTGTTTCTTCACGCACTTACTTGATTTTTTTCTATCCTCATTATCTCAACTCTTGTTTCTATGCAGATTAGTCCCAGTGTGTTGTATATAACTGTGTTCAATGATTTAGCTGTTCAGATCAAGATTTATTTAAAGGTCTTCAGGAAAAAAAAAACACATTGGGTATCTTTTATAATTTAACAGACTGAAAAATCTATAAATGTCTGCTGGGAGTCATTCAGGAATTACACTTCCCGCTGACAGTATGAGAAGCAGGCTCAATATATGACTCAGCTTGCAATCAATGGAGCATTATGTTTCAAGGAAATGGGAAAGTCTCATACCAATTTAGAATTTGTCCCTAAATCTAGTCTGACTCTTTGTCCAGAAAAAAGTGCAGCTCCCTACTGTCAAGGCCTGAGCTCTTGGGATCTTTGCCTATTTCCTGGGCAGAACCATAGTTAACAATGTTTGCTATCAAGAAAAGCAACACAATGCTTGCCCTCAAATCAAGCCTGTGTGTGTGTGTGTGTGTGTGTGTGTGTGTAAGTGTGTGTAAGTCAGAGAAAGCAAGACTGAGAGTGAGAGAGAGAGAAAGAAAGGGACAGAGGGCAAGAGAGAGAGGAGGAAGACGGTAGCAGGGAACAGGAAAGGGTGGTGGTGGAGGTGGAGCCTAAGGGAAGAACAAAGGGGTAGCTCAGCAGGTAGTTCCTTGGCTAGGCCTCTGACCATCCCACTGTCTATGGAAGGAGTAGCAGAGAGGGGAGGGAGTTTTAGACTTTTAGACTGGGTTTAAATGATAGACTTCTGCTATCAACATTTATAATTTTCCTTTGGTCTCTGTCTTTGACTCATATTTAAGAGTGGAGCACTGATGAATGTAAGTCTTGAAACCATAAAACTCTTAGAAGAAAACATAGGCAAAAATCTCTTGAATATAAACGTGAGCAACTTCTTCCTGAATGCATCTTCTCAGGCAAGGGACACAAAAGCAAAAATGAACAAATGGGACTACATCAAGATAAAAATCTTCCATAAAGCAAAGGACACCATCAGCAGAACAAAAAGGCATCCTACAGTATGGGAGAATATACTTGTAAATGACATATCCAACAAGGGGTTCACATCCAAAATGTATAAAGAACTCACACGCCTCAACACCCAAAAAGCAAATAACCTTACTAAAAAATGGGTGGAAGATATGAACAGACACTTCTCCAAAGAAGAAGTTCAGATGGCCAAGAGGCACATGAAAAGATGCTCCACATCGCTAATTATTAGGGAAATGCAAATTGAAACCACAGTGAGATACCACCTCACACCAGTTAGGATGGCCAACATAGAAAAGATCAGGAACAACAAATGCTGGCAAGGATGCGGAGAAAGGGGAACCCTCCTACACTGCTGGTGGGAATGTAAATTAGTTCAACCATTGTGGTAAGCAAAATGGAGGTTCCTCAAAAAACTAAAAATAGAAATACCATTTGACCCAGGAATTCCACTCCCAGGAATTTACCCAAAGAAAACAATTTCTCAGGTTAAAAAAGACATATGCACCCCTGTGTTTATTGCAGCACTATTTACAATAGCCAAGATAGGGAAGCAACCTAAATGTCCATGGATAGATGAATGGATAAAGAAGAGGTGGTACATATACACAATGGAATACTATTCAGTCATAAGGAAGAAACAAATCCTACCATTTACAGCAACACTGATGGAGCTAGAGGGTATTATGCTCAGTGAAATAAGTCAGGCAGAGAAAGACAAATACCAAATGATTTCCCTCATTTGTGGAGTATAACAATGAAGCAAAACTGAAGGAACAAAACAGCAGCAGAATCACAGACTCCAAGGGAGTAGCGGTTACCAAAGGGGAGGGATGAGGGAGGGCGGGTGGGAGGGAAGGAGAAGGGGATTGTGAGGTTTCATGATTGGTGCACATGGTGTGTGTGGGGTCATGGGGAAGGCAGTGTAGCTCAGAGAAACCAAATAGGGACTCTGTGGCATCTTACTACCCTGATGGACAGTGACTGCAATGGGGTATGGGGGGGGACTTGATAATAAGGGTGAATGTAATAACCACATTGTTTTTCTTGTAAAACCTTTATAAGAGTGTATATCAATGATACCTTAATAAAAAAAAAGTGGAGCACTGAAAATTTGGTTGGAAGCTCTGAGCACATGTCTGAGCTTTGTCAAGAAACCCCAAGAATTCTGATTCCTGATTTTTTTAATGGCCTGTTTTAAACTCTTTTGTTTTTGTTTATTTTCTTCCTAGAGTCTTGGCAACATTCTGTTTGTCCCTGGAGTTCTGAAATTTCACTAAGATATGCTTTGATGTTGGCCTATTGTAGAGTCTTATAGGCCCTTTCAATCTGCAAACCGTAGGATATTGTCCTGAATTATTCCAAGCATTATTTCACCCTGTTTTCTGTGTTCTCTATTTCTGCATTCTTTATTTGGATGTTGGACTTCCTGACAGGTCTTCTAATTTTCTTATCTTTTCTGTCCAATATTCTATCTTTCTGTCCTTTTGTTTCATTTCATGGGAGGCTATCTCTTTCAATCGTTTTACTAGCTTTTACGCCTATCACGTTTTAAATTTTCAAGGCTCCCTTTTTCTAAATACATCCTTTCCTCTTTCATGTAATATCCTTTTCGTGTATTATCTGGGAACTTTGGTGATTAAATTTTTTTTCTCCCTAATAGACTCTGTTTTCCTCAAAGTTACCTTTAACTGTTTGAGATTTTCCTCAGATGTGTGGTGATCTTTGGCTTCTGCTGATATTTAAGGATGGGCCATAAAAAAGCTGATTAGAAGCTCTGAGAACATGTGTTGGGGCTTGTCAATCATGGATTTTACTGTACACTGGTCTAGCAGGGCCAGTTGGTTAGCAAAATCCCTATGTCATAATTTTGAAGTCTTTTTCTTGAGATTCTCAGTGCTCAGAGAAGGATCCTCCGGTCTCCTAGGCAGTGCAGGCCTGGCGCCCAGTATCCTGGGAACTGAAAGGGAGAAGAGGGGTGGTGGTTTCAACATTTGGCACATAAACCTTCACATCCTCCAGGTTTCAGAATGGATCTCCCTATCCTCAGTTGCGCCTGAGGTTCCCCAGTGCAGAGACCCTAGGGGTTTTCCTTCTCCAGAGAGCATTGCTCTTTAGTATCAGAGGAAAGGCATTCAGTTACCCACCAGGGTGGTGGAGGGGCAGTTACCTGCTGGGTGGATTGGGAAGGTCATCTGGGCATCTGATGGCTTCTTAAAAAAACTTTGAATCTGTTTCTTTTATGTCAACCCCTTACTGCGGCCCACTTCCAGAGGTACCTGGCACTGCTAATTCAGGTGCCCTTTGGGGTTGGCCGCGTAAATCAGGCAACTTCTTACCGTTCACCATCTCTGATTTAGGATTCAGTTGACCTGAGTCTGCTGGTGCTTTTCCAGGCATTTTCTAACTTCCCAAATGTAGTTGTTGTCTCTTCTTTTCTCTTTGTCCTTGTGGATGTTATTTTCTTTGAGACAGAGTGGAGGTTACTGCATGCTGTCTGTTTCACATGGTATAAAACCTTGGATGGTCCACTCTAGTTAAGGCCCTCCTCTAGGACACAGAGACGGTGGGAGAGAGGCCTGGGTCCTTGGGGAACTTCAGAAGAAGGGAATCCCGTGAACCTAGGAAATTCAACCTCTCCCTAGGCCAAAGAGCCTGGGGATTCTTGTGATTCAGTCCACACAGCCTCCCTAGGCTGTATGTGTGCTATGTGAGGCTCACTGGAGACTCTACAGAGGAGGGTCAGACCCACCACAGGATCTTGTCCTCTGTGATCCTGATTGCTCTGCAGCTCCCTGTCTACACTATACCTCTTCCTTAACCCCATTCAGCCTAAATGAGTGTGTCCTGGCCATCTTCCTGCTCTAGAAAAAGTAAAAACTCTTTACTGGTAACTTCTTATACATAAACTCTTAAAAACAAAATTAATTTCTTAGAAAATGCTAGAATGCTGAAGGTGAAAAGAGCTTAAAGAAACATCAAATTTAACCCTGATATTTTAGAGTTGAGGAATTAGTGGGTCCAGAGGGGTTAATTGATTTGTTCAAGGTCACACAGCTGCAGAGTAGCAGAGCTAACAATAGTCCTCAAGCCTTCCATGCCTAGGCAGGGAGCCTGTGCCCAACACCACCTGCTGCGTGGGCAGGCTGCCAGTCTGCATGTCCACATTGTCTTAAAGGTCATTAAAGTGGCTTATAAACCACATTAAAGCTGAAGCAGAGTTCACTCTAATTTTTATCATGTTGATTATTATTGCATATAATATTAAATACCCAGCATGGGCAATCATATCTCAACTTTTAAAACAAAAAATCCTTTGAGGATTAATGAAAAGAGAAGAGAGGTTATTTTGCATACATTTAGTGGCAGGTTGGCAGTTTTCATCTATGTTCAGTGAGGGTGCAGAGGGGTGATGAAGAGAAATGGCAGAGGGGTGAAGGTAGGAAGCCGGGATGAGCCACCTCTACCCTCACTACTTCTGTTAGGCCTAGCCACAGCGGCCCCTCCTCCTAGCAGACCCCTGCCTTTTGTTTGTGACTATTTCCATAGTCAAATCTAAGCAGACAGACCAGTACATTACATTTACTATTATATCTAAGCAGACAGACCAGTACATTACATTTACTATTATATGTAATAATGATCAAGGTGATAAAAATTACAGTGAACTCTGCTTAAGCTGCAAAGTGGTTTATGAACCACTTTAATGATCTTTAAGGAGATGTGGACTGGCAGCTTGCCCACATGACAGGTGGTGTTGGCCACAGACTCCTGACTAGGGACTAATATTTAAGCCACACTGTAGGAAGAGAATGGAGACTGATGTGAGAAGGGGCTCAGGACTCTCAGGAAATAGGTGGATTTTGGTGTATGAAGTGCAGACACTAGAATATTATTTGAAAAGAAATTTCCCAAATCAAGAATCAGGAGCCAGAAAGGATCTGTGCAGATGAGTTGCTAAGATTAAGATGTTTCTGTTTTTAAAAATTTTTGTTTTGTAATATTTTGTTCAATGAATGCTTGTTGAATAGTAAGTCAAATCAGATCTGGCAGATATTGGCGGGAGTGGACGTTGCTGTCTTTGGCCACTTGACATACATTTCCCCTTCTCTTGATAATGGTGTCTAATGTTTATTTCTGTGGTCTATAGGCTTTGAGGGAACCTGATGCTACCCCCTCTCCTGCTTTAGAAATAGGATATGTGGTATGGGATATGGTGTTTATCTTAAGTTAATAAACCCCATCCCAGTCACCACATGACTGGATCAGGGAAGGGCAAGTCCAAACAGACTAAGTTCAGGACTGTGGTTCAATAAGTGGGAGAGGGGAAGTGCTCTTTTTCTTTTCAGGTGAACAGAGAAGAATGTAGTTTCCAGAGCCTCTAGTAATTATCTTGAAACTTCACGGGGAGAAGCCTGCCAAGAAAGAACCTAACAATGAAGACACGGCTTTGAGAAACAGAATGAAATGGTCCTGATCCCATCATTTCAGGATTTGGATGAAGCCTGGCCTGAAATTCTGTGGACTGTTTATTACATGAGCAATTACAGTTCCTTATTGCCAAAACCAGTCCATTTTACTTAAATTAAAAGAATATATCAACACGGTCTTCTCTTTTGCATGCATATGCATATATGTATATTACCTTCTGTCTAGTCAGCGGAAAGTGTCTCCCAACCACAAAGTTGGGGAGCATAAGAACTCTTAAAAAAATAATTTAATGAGGAAATGTAAGAGTCAAAGTTCAATTTTCTATTTGAGTGCAGAAGGGACAAGAAAGACAGAGATAGTGGGAGTAAGCAGGCAGACAGACTTAAATTGTGACCTTTACCTTCCTGGCAGAAATTCCAGTAAATTTAACAGACCGTGGAGAAAGCTGAAGGTAGAGGAGCTCGGGTTCCACTCCCTGTCTGGGAATGTGGGAGCACAAAGCCCCACAGGGTAGCTCTGCACTGCCACAGGATGGCTCAAGAGAGTGAAAGTGCAGTATGGCACAGAGAGGGCGGGGTGAGAGCTGGATTGACTCTCCGGGTTCTGCTCTCCCCCCACAGATTCCTGTACGGACTGTGAGGGACATGGAAAGTAGGTGATAGTGCCCCTTGGTTTAGCCAGAGGGTTGCCATGTTGGCAGCAAAGTGACTTTTTAGCGAAACGCTGCTGGCAAACTACCTGGGTTGGGAATCCTCTGGGAGTCACAGTCAGAAATCAGAGGGATCTAGAGTGACAGTGAGAACAAAGTAAGGTCAGAGATAATCCTCCCCGTTGCATCTGCTTGGCTTTCCCTATTGGTGATTCCTCCCTTCATTTTTAATTTTTGTTTGTAAGCCTATATTTTTCTCTGGGAGTGCTGTGTATTATGGGTTATGGATGTGCTTGACAGAGTGTTTATGTATTTGTATTTTTTAAGTCAACACTTAAAAATGATAGCAAAATAAACATAAAATTTATCACTTTAACCATTTTTAAGTGTACAGTTCTATGACATTAAGTATATTCACATTGTTGTATAACCATTACCACCATCCATTTCCAGAACGTTTTGATCTTCCACAATTGGAATTCTGTACCCTTCAAACACTAAGTCCCCATTCTTCGACATTCCTTGCCCCTGGTACCACCATTCTTCCTTCAGTCTCTATTAGTTTCACTACCCTAGGTACCTCATGTAAGTGAAATTATACAGAATTTGTCCTTTTGTGACTGGCTTATTTCACTTAGCCTAATATCCTTCCCTAAGGACATGTCCTTCTTGCATACTATAGTATATGTCAGAATTTCCTTCCTTTTTAAGGCTGAACCATATTCCATTGTAGATATACACATTTTGTTTATCCATTTATCTGTTATTGAACACTTAGGTTGCTTCCACCTTTTGGCCGTTGTGAACAATGCTGCTATGAACATGGGTGTACCAATCTTTGTACAAGTTCCTGCTTTCATTTCTTTTGGGTATGCACCCAGAATTAGAATTTCTCAATCATATGGTAATTCTATTTTTAACTTTTTGATGAACTGCCACACTATTTTTCACAGTGGCTACTCTACTTTACATTCCTGCTAACAATACACAAGGGTTCCAATTTCTCCACATCCTTGTTAACAAATGCTATTTTCTGTTTAAAAAACACACAGATATATATAATAATCTTCCTAATGGGTGTGAAGGGGTATCTTCTTTTGGTTTTGATTTGCATTTCCTTAGTGACTGATGATACTGAACATCTTTACATGTGCTTATTGGCTATTTATATATTTTCTTTGAAGAAATGTCTATTCAAGACTTTTGATAATATTAATCAGTTTTTTGTTGTTGAGTTATAGAAGTTCTTTATCTATGCTGGATATCAATCCCCTATCATATATATGATTTGCAAATATTTTCTTCCATTCCATGGGTTGCCTTGGTTCACCCTTTTGACAGGGTCTTTTGATGCCCAAAAGACATTTAATTTTGATAAAGTCCAACTTATCTATCTTATCTTTGGTTACCTGTTCCTTTGGTGTCACATCTGAGAAACCATTGCCATATCCAATGTCATGAATCTTTTGCCCTATATTTTCTTCAAACATTATTATAGTTTTCGCACTTATGTTTAGGTCTTTGATCCACTTTAAGTTAATTTTTGTATATGGTGTAAGGTGAGTCTAACTTGATTCTTTTGCATGTGGATATCCAGTTTTTCCAATATCATTTGTTAAAAAGACTGTCCTTTCCTTATTGTATGGTGTTGGTACCATAAAAAATCATTTGACCATATACATAAGGGTTTATTTCTGAGCTTTTTATTCTATTCTATTGGTCTGTATGCCTATCTTCATGCTAGTACCACACTGTTTTGATTACTATAGGTTTGTAGTAAGTTTTGAAAGCAGGATGTGTGAAACCTCCAGTTTTGTTCTTTATTTTCAACATTGTTTTGGTTATTCAGGGTTCCTTAAATTTCCATTTGAATTTTAAGGTGGAGCTTTCTATCTCTGCAAAAAAAATTGGGATTTTGGTGGGGATTGCATTGAATTTGTAGATCACTTTGTACTGATTTTGTAACACATCTTAATAATGTTTAATTCTTACAATCTATGAACATGGGGTGTCATTCCATTTATTTGTGTCTTTAATTTCTTTCATCAATTTTTGTAGTTTTCAGTGTACAAGTTTATTCCCAAGTATTTTATTATTTTTGATACTATTGTAAATGGAATTGTTTTCTTAATTCCCTTTTAGATTGTTCATTGTTAGTGTACAGAAATGCAACTGATTTTTGAGCATTGGTTTTGTATCCTCCAATTCTAATGAATTGATTTATTAGTTCTAAGTTCTTTTGGTAAGGTATTTAGGGTTTTCTACATATAAATTCATGTCATCTGTGAACAGAGATCATTTCATTTCTTTATTTCCAGTTTGGATGCTGTTTGTTTCTTTTTTGGCTAATTGCCCTGGCTAAAACTTGAAGTATCATGTTGAATAGAAGTGGTAAGAGTGGCATCCTTGTCTTATTTCTACCAAAAAGCTTTCAGTCTTTTACCATTGAAAATAATACCTGTGGGCTTTTTCATATATGAACTGTATTATGTTGAAATAGTTTCCTTCTATTCCTAGTTTGTTGAGTGTTTCTTTTATCATAAATGCAGTTGCTTTTTTAATAATCAAAAATTTTCACAAAAATGTCAAGATTTCTAGCCCTTATTTAAAAAATAGAAGATCTTTCAATATGGGATTCATATTTCCTTATGGTCTCTGAAGCTGAATTGGCAGCTTTCTGTACACGTAATCTTTAGACATAACCTCTATCTAGACTTTTCATTCATTTTACATATCTAGATGGATTTCTTCTTTTGACCCCTATAGTCATCATAGTGAACATTAACTTAGTGCTTACTGGGTGCCTGACAGGGTCCAAACCCCTTCATATGTATTAATTAGTTTAATTCTCATAGCATCCCTGTGAAGTAGGTTATTATTATCTCCTTTCCTGATAAGGAATCTAAAGCACTGACTAGTAGGCGGTGAAATGAGCTAATGTGCTAATAGAGTGGTGAATGGTATGAAGAAAGATGGACTGGAGGAAAAAAGATAGCTTTGCTTATTGTTTGTGCCTTTCATTTTATACACAATTTGAAGACTAAGACAAGTGCTTGAACTTTGTGACAGCAAGTTTCCTCACTTATTCCTCACTTATGTACCAAGTACTTCAGACTGATAAAAGTTTGAATGCTCCTGAAATGGGCTGTTACTGTGCATCTTCCTGTGTGGGTATACCAACCAATTTTTAGTGGTTTCGCTCAGAGTGCTACAAGTACTGACTGAGCTTTGTGTCTGACTGTAAGAGCGAAGTTGTAGTGGTGCTGATGTGGGAAACAAGTATTTCCACAATGGTAATCAGGAACTCTAGTTAGTTTGGGCTTGAGGGATCCGAATTGTTTTCTGGATCAGAAAAGGGGCCTCTTTAATTAAATAAAGGCTATGTGCATATGGAAACTGGGAACAAAATACATGTAAAAAATACTTTCTGGTATCTCCTATAAGAACTGCAGGACATTTCCCTCTATTTTTTAGGTTGAAAGAATATTTCAGCTGCTTTGCTGTTCATATCAACATGATGTCATTTTCAAAGGAAACACTAGTCTAGTGTTTAAAACACTGAAAAGCAACATAAACCTTAACTGAAGTTTCTTGGGAAGGTACCTATAGTGAGCATGCACTTTTTTTACCTGCCTGTCACTATACGATTTCTTTTGATAACAGAAAGTTGATTTTCCTTTAGAGAATGACCACTCTCCCGTTCTTTGTTCCCAGACTAAGGCATGTATGGTTGCTAATGAGACATAATCCCAAGATTTTATTGGAACTCCTTGTGCAGGGAAAATAGAAATTCCATGGCCAGGATTCTCACCTAATCCTAGTCTTGCCCACTGTATACATGCAATGAGGTGATACTTAGCTTACTGCACAGTCACCTACTTGCATACCCATTGGCAATAAGCCATTACTGCCAGTAACGATGTAAGAAAAGTTTCACCTTGTGCTAGAGGTAGAGGGAAGCAGGAGGGCGGAGCCAAGAGATGAGAGGAGAGACTGGGGAGCCTGGAGTGAAGGCAGTGTCTGGGAAGAGGCTGGAGCCCGGGGCAGAGATGGAGAAGGACTTGCTGCTTGTAGATAGTTGGGTGACTGCTATGAGTCCCTTTTTACCCCCAACGTTCCATTGTCATTATTCAGTCTCACCCAGTCCATAGTAAACTTGCCAGGGGCTGAAATCCCCTTTTGACCCAGAGCTACACCTTGGAAGTAAGCATTCTGTTTCTACTGGAATGGTTAGCTATAAGGATGGTATAAATTGAGCACCGGGGAAAGGTGGGGAGGTGGGAAGAAATCACTACATGAGAATAAACTGATGACACTCCTTGCACCCTGGATTCAGCCATACCTGAAGCTATCTGTTCATAAATTTTCAGTTATTAAACCACACATATCTATTTTTTAATCAGTTTGAATTTTAATTTTTGATACTTGCAAGAAAAAGTCCTCAGTATTATAGTACAAAAGAATAATATTTATTACACATAACATCTAAAAATCTACATCCCTGTTTCTCAGTATCTCTGTGTAATTCAGAATGGCAGTTGTGCTAAACGTTAGTTTCACTCTCTCAAATCTCCCAGAAACCTCCCCGGAACTCAGCTAACTCTGCATCTTCATTTTTCTCATTCCCAGCCTCAAAACTTTCTGACTCTTTTTCCTCTAAGAGAAACACAAAATCTAGCTGAGCTTTGTAGATCAGTCTAATCTTCAGAGGCTCCTTTTGCTTCTGTATATCTACTTACCTGGATCAGTGCAATTAATGCCCAGATTGCTTTCTGAATAACAAAGAATCCTTCCTTAGAAAGGCTGAAAATACATGCTAAATATTTATTCTGGTCTCATTTGTATTCAGTACAAATAATGTGTTTGCCTGGACATTAATTGTTTGCAAATAGCTACTCCTGGGGTTCCCTTTGGGTAATTTTTGCCAAGATAGTGCCTCAGGGTCTTGTTTTGTTTTTTCTGTGCTTTTTGAAGGGGAGAGGGGAAAGAATTAAACCAGTTAAACTAGTCTGATTATTTTTACAAGCCAGAGAAATGGTCAGATTCAGACCAAACTGATACGGAGTGCTAGGGGAAATTTAATGACTGTTACTCAAGCTATTGACTTTTATTTCCCCCCTCTTTGGGAACAATCTTCAGATTTTCTACAGAAACAGCTGGAGACTCTCATTGACAATTACCTCACTCAGCAGCTCCTTCATAAACATTTTTTAAGACACTGTGCCCAGGACTCTTTTAAGTGTCCTCAGAATATTGACTCATTTGAAAGCAGCCCAGCTGCAGCTGGAAGAGCACCAGCACTTGCTCCACAAAGATCTGGATTGTCTCTTCACATCAAGAGGCATCCAAAAGTTCTGTTAGGCTGGACACTCAGATCCTCAGTCCCTTTGTGAACACATTGGTTGTAAGTGGTCTGAATCCCATTCAAACTGTCTTTGGTGCCATCGGCTGGGGGACCCAGTGGGGAAGAGCACCTAGCATGCTGGCTGCCTGGAGCCCGGCAAACTATCAAGATAACTCTGGGAGACATCTCACTTTTTCAACATCCTGTCTTTCTTTTTCACTTTTATTTTTTTCTGCTCATGAATCTTCCTAATCATAATGAAATAATATCCATTATAGTGTCCTGGAATGGTAGGAAAAAGATGTTAATTTAAGGAAGGGACTGTATAAAGAGGTGTGGGCAGGGTTAAAGGAAACCTCTGGGAGCCATTACTCGCCCCGATCCTGAAGGGGCAGGGGCAGCGAATGGTAACCAGACCAAGAAGGCACTTTAGGAAAGGCCTAGGATTTGAGTAATGACTTTTATATAAGACAGCCTCTGCTAACAGAGTGGCCCTCTAGGGATGTAGGGGAGGATTCTGAATCATATCCTGCCCATTGATCTCCTGCAGGTGCGTCCTATCGGCCAAAACCAAGGAAAAGTCAGAGGACAATTGATGTAAGCCGTAGAGATAGGCCCTGAGTGTTAGAGCAGGGTGGAGGGTGGATCTGGAGGGACAGGCGAAAAAACAGCCACAACCCTGGTGTCGACTTCACTCTTTCTTGCCTGGCCTATGGTGACAGCCTTCCTGCCTGTCCTCTTGACACATCCCGTCCATTGCTTTGGAAACAGACGCTGTATTCAGTTAGCACGGAACTGGAGCGCACAGATCAGAGTCTAGGCACCAGAGCCGCGGCGCGCAGCTCCTTCCCTCAGAGAACTAACTCGTCTGTAAAGTGCCAGGTGGTCCTGGGGATGCCGCGAGACCGTTCTGACGCCGATTACCGACGCTAGACATATTTCTAAGCATCAAGGAATGAACTTAAGACTTTTAAACGCAAACAGACGGTGGAAATGGGCCGAGGCTGCCTCCCTGCCCCCTTCCAGAAGACCACGTCACCCCGCCAGCCAGACGAGTCCTTTAACTCGGCTCTCTCAGGGCACCGGCCGGCCGGGCCGGCGGCTTCCGGGCGCCTTAGGCCCGCCCGCCAGGCGGGGAGGGCGCTCCCTCAGCGCGGGCATAAACACGGCCCCCCACCGCCAGGTGCTCGACTCGGACACCGGCCTTGCGGGGCGGGGGAGCAGCTAGAGCGCAG
Organism: Manis pentadactyla; assembly: GCF_030020395.1. Lineage (NCBI taxonomy): Eukaryota > Metazoa > Chordata > Mammalia > Pholidota > Manidae > Manis > Manis pentadactyla. The sequence continues at coordinate 67,514,974 of NC_080019.1, read as the reverse complement.
GCGCAGTGTCCGCGCCGCCGGCGCCCCTGCCCTGCCCCGCCCCGCCCGGCAGCCTCGGGGGCCCCGGCCGCGGTTCTCTCAGCAGCTGGACTCGGCGCGCGGCCCCGGGCAGCCCCGGCCGGAGCACCGGGCGCTCCTTCCTCGCGGTGACACGCAGGTGAGTGGGCCATGGGAGCCGCTGGCGGCGGCCGACTGGGCCCCTGATGCTGATTGCCCTGCCGCCCTGGCTGGAGGCGTGGGAGCGGACCCCGAACCCTACATATTTGCCCCCGTGGGACCTGAGGGAAAGAGTCCTCTTTTGGGGCGGGGCCCGGCGCGGGACGAAGCGCCCCGCCCCCTTCACAAACCTTCGCAGGAGGCTCTTCGACGTCCGGAAAGCCGCGAGGCCCCCTCTTCCCTGCACTGCTTCCCTGGAAAATCCGGGCACCGGGTCGGTAGGGTCAGCATCAGCTACGGCCCCTGCGCCGCAGTTTCCTGCCACCGTCGCACCTATGGGATCTCACCCAGCCTCCATAATGAAGAGGTCATTGTTTTTCTCTTGCCCAGGAACCCATCCAAATAAGGTTGAGTCCCTCTGGCGTCTTGGGATCAATTTCAAATACAAACTTAAAAAAATGCTGGTTTTAGAAAGATGGCCAAGAATAGTATTTTTCTTTACTCTCTTGTCTCATGTCTATGATTCTCGAACGCCAGTATGTGGGTGAGATTTTCGTGGAGAATAAACAATTTGTAGAAGTCTTTCCCCCACACAAGGTGGGAGCAAGGAGTGGAGGAAGAGCCCGGTTACCGCCTAGTGTGGCGGCTAGCGCCGCAGGGGCAAGTCTACTCAGCCTCCCCAGCCCAGGGGAGAAAACACTAACCCTCCCTGACCAGCCTCTGGGCGCTGTAGAATTTCTACGCCACGTGCGCCTGTTTGGCCTGTTTTGAGCAGAATAGAGGGTGGGTCGCGTGAGCCAGCAGGAAGGAGACTTTTGTTGCGGCAAGGGGGCCATTGCCCGGACCTATATCTCCTTCAGGTTTTTGCGGAGCTTGACGAGGAGCTCGACAAAAAAGCTTGCGTCGGAGGGATGATTGAGAGCCCCGACATAGTGACGCACTGAGCGGAGAGGGCTGGGAACCGGTGGGGAGAGGCGATCTCCGCTTGCAATTCCTTCCAAAAGGCCTTTGGGGTTGCCCGTGTCCGTGGTGCTGAAGTGCCTCAAAGCTTCGTCTGCTTACTTTTCGGACTGCGACCTGCCTTGCGCTTTCACTCTGCACCTTTGCCCGAAATAGCCCATCTTCAAGGCAGGTGGCCAGAGTGGGGCCCGCCTGACAGTGAAACTCTTTGCATCAACCCATCAACGCAGATGGGTTGATGCTGGTTTCCTGAAAATAACATGCAGGCAAATGTGGCTCGTCTTGTGGGTGCATATAAGGCATATGTATAACACGTTTGATTACCTAAATGCAAGTACACACAGTGAGCATAAAACATGGACACTCATGTCTGCATATGTAGGATACAGGTATGAGCATATGCACACAAACTTAACTCACATGTAAATACATTTGTCCGTTTTCAACACCATCACATGTTGCAAGTCACAGATTTTTCCAGAGGTTTTTTTGTAATCCATCTTTACTTTTTGACACTTTTAAGTGTTTCTTAACTCTGCAGAACCATTAATCTTCATGATAATCTGTTCCTTAGTCAAAGAACCTGTGGATTAAAGTGTTTGGTATTTTTGAGAAATTCGTTTTTTATACATATTTTAATTCCAGAACAAAGGTAGCCTCTTAGGAAGATATATAATTGATATTAATGCAGAAAAGATGTTACTAAAAGAAGCTTAAACAAAAAAAATTGAAAAATTTAATTCAGAGTAATAGGTAATGATCTTATGGAAAGCTGTAACCGGAAGAAAATCTAAGATGTATTAAAATACTGGCAATTTCAAATATACTGGTGGTATATGGTTTGTGGACTCAAAGATTACATGTGTACTTTTCAAAACAAAAATGTTTTGGTTTTTCTATCATAAAACATATGCTTGTTATAAGAAATTTAGATAATAGAGAAATGCATAAAACCAGAGAAAACCATTGTAAACAGGTTTTTGGATGAAGAGACAGACATTTTAAATGGATCAGTCTTGGGTTGCTTGCATTTTGACTATATAATTTTTCATCAGTGTCTTTCAAACCAATACTACATATAAAACCAGGTCATCATTATTAAGGGATTTAAAAACATTTTAGAATGGGAATAATATTACTGATTTTATAGAATAAAATTTTAAATAAAGCTTTTTATAAAAAATGGAAACACACCAGAGTAGAAAATAAAAAGCCCTTTAGTTAGCCATTCTCCATAGGCAATCAAGAATATTAGTTTGGAATAAATACTTCCAGATTGTTAAATTCACAAATAAACATACATTTCATTGGATGTAAGATGTTAACAATTATAAGATGCATTTTAACTTCAGAAATATGAAAAAAGTGCATCTTAAATTTGGTGTATCATAGAAATGTATTATATATATTTTTTATATTTTAATGTAAGATATAGATATCTTCACATCTGATACATGTAAATATTGAATTAATACTCCATTTAAACATTTACATTATTTACAACTTTGGAATAATAGAAACAATGCTATATTGAACATTTAAAAAATAAACCTCTGGGTAATGGTGTTATTTCCTTAGAATACATTCCTAAATGAAATCGATGGGTTAAAGAGAATACACACTTTGCATTTTTGGTATATTGTCAGCTTTTCAAAATTCTTATAACAGTAGCCAATTCTTGCTCTGTAACCAATAGTTCATGATGTTCTAGATTCTTTATTCACTTGCGCTAGAAACAATCAGACTTTTCCATTTTCCTCACCTAAGAGGTAAGACACATACCTCACTCTTCTTTTAATTATTTCTGTGACTTTTACAGAAATCGTGCATCTTTCCATATGTCTATTAGTTATTTGTATTTCTTTTGTGAATTACCTATTCATAGCCTTTGCCCAATTTTCTTGAGTTTTTAAGAGCTCATTTTGAATGAAAGATATTGACCCTTTGTTGTTGCCGTTTTTAGTTTGTCATTTAAATTGTTTTGTGGTTTCTTTTTTTGCACAGATTTAAATTTTCATGGAGTCAGATCTGTCAATTGTAGTACCTTTATGATGTTTGACATTTAATGTTAAATTTAGAACACTACCACAACCCCGAACCCAAGATAATGAAAATATTCTCTAAAGAGCACAATTAAATTTAATAAGGACTGGAACTTAGAATCATATTGTATTTAGATAGGCACCAGTTCTGTTTCTGAAGAAAATCTAGATCTAAAGAGGAACTCTGTCTGTTTGTATTGGTAGGCCTGTAGTCAGCTTGTCAGGGAATGATGGGTAGCTGTAAGCAGAGAGGCCCAAACTGAAGAGGAGCAGTGATCACCCTGTTTTCATTTAATTTATATGGCTTACACTTCTGTGTTAGCTGTGAGATATGGGAGTTAGTGAATTGAGGCACATGAGAAAATAGTATCTGGAGAGATTGGCAGGGAGAGTAACAGATTAATCATACTTTAAAAAATACTTTTATGTAGAGACTTTTCAAAGACACAGATTTACTGAGAATATGTACAGGTATAAATAATCCAATAATCATATATAAGTGTGACTGGAGCTTATGAAGTTAATTTTCACAATATTTTAATTCAAATGGATAGCTGAATCCCCCAGTATCTTTTAACCTGGATGGCATTGCTATCTACACATCAGATCTAGCTGATCTCAATAGTTGTTGGCCTATGTAGTAATTTGACATTTGTGGTTGTCACGATGAGGATTAGACATCACAATCCCATACTCTTACTTATTAAGTACTTAAGGAGTCTTTGCTTACTGATGACCTGAGTAGAAATAAACTTTCCAGTTTGGAATTGGAATTTGTTAGTGAGGAAAAAGATGATGGCATTAATGATATTCTAACCAGGCCCTCTTTTTTTCTGAGCACTTTTAAACACTTCATTGGTGATGAGAATCTTATTTCATTTTCCTTGCTAAGACCACCTTGCACCATGGATGGTTTTAAAATATTCTGATAAGTCATAGTTCTAGGATATTATGAGCCCACAGCTATAAGTTCCTCTTATTTTATGTTTCTCCTGCATTATCTTGATTATAATTGGGCAAAGTACCCTTCTTGTCACCATACACATTTCTTCCTGCTATTCTGTTCTTGGCAATAGAGACTCCAAGTAACTAAAGTATTATATCAGCAGTCACTTTCTCCTGGCCCCTGGTTTGAGTGTGGGAAGGAGAATGATAATCACTCCAGTATCTCTCTTTTTCACTTTTCATCCATCTACCTTCTAGACACAGGAAATACCTTTTTACTTGGTAGGGAAATGTCGGAGATCATTCTCCGTAAGCTGAGATCACAGACCTTTTCTTCTTCTGTGGGCGAAAACTTAGTTTTTCTCTGTAAATGTTAATATACATGTTTAATTAAAACATTTTTGACACATAGCACATTAAATTGTTTATTCACTCTGGTTTCTCATAGTCTCTGCTGTAATAGAATTATATGTAATCAATGAACATGTATAACATTTTATGTGCACTTCATACTATTTCATAGTGGTAGTTTTATATGAGCTGAATCCATGTGCCTGTCATCTTTATTAAAATTCATTTAATCATTTTCTGACTGTATCAAAATTACTCACTATGTAGATCTTTCTTTTAAGACCTTAAAAAGTATCAGCAACTTTACTGAACTCTGAACATTTGATGAAGTTCTTAGAAATTCTTGAATATTCTTAAGTAGATGAAGTTCTTGAATACAAATATTAGGCAATTTAATTTCCCATTTATTTGCCTCTGGTCTCCTCTACTGTTCTAAATGGAGGTGAGGATTGGAAAGGTGAATAAGACTGCTGGGGGTGGTGGTGGTCCAAAGCCAAATACTCATGTTACTTCTTGGATTCCCTTAAGTTACAGTTAGAAGATAAAAGATAGAGTTAGGTTATAGAACTGTGGCAACCAAAGCTCAGCACCAGAACTAATTAGACCCAGAATTAGAGGTCTTCAGTTAGGAGGGTGACTTTCTCCAAAGCAGGCCAGCTATGCTAGAGGACTTGTTCATTCTCCCAGCATTTGTTGAGTCTGGTATTGCTCTAGGACCTGGGGATATCTAGAAAGAGATAAGGACATAATCTCTGTTTTTGGAGCAGTAACACTTGATCAGGGCTTTGTGTTTCTTACACAACTCACAGTGATACCAAATGCCAAGAATGGTAACAGAGCTCTGTAGAAAGTATTCTTGAACCCAGAGGAGGAACAGATTGTTCAGGGAGAGGCTTCACCAAGTAGGTCACCAGGAAGATTGTGGGTATGTGGGCTTGCCAGAGACTGTTTTGTTAGGTAGTAGGTAGTAAGCGGTTGATGGCCTCAAGTTGGGCTAGAAGGTGATAACTTGGATTTGAAGCCTGGCTGTCATATTTAGCACCTTTGTAAGCCTGGGCAAATCACTGTACCATGCTCAGCTTCACTTAAGTTTTGTTTGGATAAAAAATGAGGGAATAATATTAACACTACCTTGTTAGGGTTACTGTGAGGTATTAAGTAAAAAAATATATGTAAAGCACTTAATATAAACCCAGTGTATAGTAGTCTAGTCTTTTTCTTTTTCTTTTTCTTTTTTTTTTGCCTCTCTATAAAGTTGCATGTATTACTCTGGACAAATAATTATTGATCCCATTGTTAGAGCTCTCACAGGTAAAAGGACTATTTAAATTTGTTGTATCTTGTGTATCTGTATGATAATTCTCTTAATCTGGAAGTTTATCTTCTAATGTAGCTTAAATCCCAGCCTACTGCTTTTTACCAATTCTCATGCTCTCCCAAAATAAAATAGGCCCAGTCTAGAATTGTCATTACTTTGCCTTGTTCTCCAATGCTTTAATGTTAAAGCAAATACATATTTAATTGTATTATTTCCTTCCTTTAACATACAAACCATTTTTTATGGCGCTTTTGTGGCACTTGTTACCATAAATCTTTTCTCCCAAATGAACACGTAAGTTTTTTTTTTTTTTGTTTTGTTTTTTTTTGTAGATAATTATTTTTTATTGAAGGGTAGTTGACACAGTATTACATTACATTAGTTTCAGGTGTATAACATAGTGATTCAACATTTATATACATGACAATTCTAGGTTCCAGCTATCACCATACCAAGCTGTTACAATATCTTGACTATATTCCTTATGCTATACATTACATCCCGGTTACTTATTTATTTTACCATTGAAAGTGTGTACTTTTTTTTTTTTTTTTCTTGTGAGGGCATCGCTCATATTTATTGATCAAATGGTTGTTAACAACAATAAAATTCTGTATAGGGGAGTCAATACTCAATGCACAATCATTAATCCACCCCAAGCCTAATTTTCGTCAGTCTCCAATCTTCTGAGGCATAACAAACAAGTTCTTACATGGAGAACAAATTCTTACATAGTGAATAAGTTACATGGTGAACAGTACAAGGGCAGTCATCACAGAAACTTTCGGTTTTGCTCATGCATTATGAACTATAAACAGTCAGTTCAAATATGAATACTCATTTGGTTTTTATACTTGATTTATATGTGGATACTACATTTCTCTCTTTATTATTATTATTTTTAATAAAATGCTGAAGTGGTAGGTAGATACAAGATAAAGGTAGAAAACAGTTTAGTGTTGTAAGAGAGCAAGTGTAGATGATCAGGTGTGTGCCTGTAGACTATGTGTTAATCCAAGCTAGACCAGGGCAATAAAACATCCACGTATGCAGATTTCTCTCAGAACAGGGGGGGGGGTGAGGTTCTAAGCCTCACCTCTGTTGATCCCCAATTTCTCACCTGATGACCCCCCTGCGACTGTGCCTGTCTTAGGTTGTTCCTCCCTTGAGGAATCTTACCCGTCTCTGGCTAACCAGTCATCTTCCGGGGCCACACAGGGAAATGTAAAGTTGGTAAGTGAGAGAGAAGCCTTATTGTTTGAAATGGTTAGCTTTTTATTTCTTTGCATATTTATGCCCTGTAGCTTCTATGCCCAGCATTTGTTTTGAGGTATCTGTACCACTTGGAAGAATTATGATACTTGGTAAATTTGATATGAGGCACGAATTCTATTTAAGGGTTGTAATTAGGAAGGAAGAAGAAAAGCTATAGAAGTAGCAGGCGGCAGAAAACACGGGAAGATTGATTATTTCTTTGACATATCTTCTTGTAGAGTAACTTCAGCATGTATAGGTTTTAAGCTACTACTTAAATTGTGCACACACATTAACATAATAGGAGTATAGTACATAACCAAAGCATATCTGTAATTACCAGCCATCTCCAGTGAAACCAAGAAAACCAGTTAGGCACCTTAGGCATTTGTGAAAACTTATCTATGATATGGTGGATATTGTCCAACTGAACTTGAACAGTCTGAGAGAAATCAGACAAATTAAAACAACCCATTCCTGGGGAATGTTCACATCCCTTATGTTCTTTTAACAGTAAATAGTCTGTAGTTGTAAGATTTTGGAACGCTACAATTTGCACTTCTCCTAATTCTTGATTGAGTTCCAACAGTATAGATCCAGTAAAATTTGTTGTTTTACTGTATGCACAGGCCAGCTTAGATATCTCCTTCATTCCCATGGCAAGACCAGGAGCTGGTGGGATGAGTGCATCTACAGCTGTAGCAGTGCGTGGATCTTTGTTGGGGTTTTTTGATGATTATCTTCTGGCATGAGTCTTCCAGAGAGTGCTGATGTTGGAAGTTCTTTTTCATATTGTATCTTAGTTCATTTTCGGGGTAGCCCAATTAGGCTTTGATCCTCTGTATAAACACAAACAGACCCTTTGCCTACACTTTTATATGCCCTTTATACCCTTGTGTAGAACTCATTGGAGGTTACCACACAGGAACTGCCCTTTTTTTTTGTTTGTTTTTGGTATCACTAATCTACACTTACATGACGAATATTATGTTTACTAGGCTCTCCCCTATACCAGGTCTCCCCTATAAACCCCTTTACAGTCACTGTCCATCAGCATAGCAAAATGTTGTAGAATCACTACTTGCCTTCTCTGTGTTGTACAGCCCTCCCTTTTCTCCTACCCCCCCATGCATGCTAATCTTAATACCCCCCTACTTCTCCCCGCCCTTATCCCTCCCTACCCACCCATCCTCCCCAGTCCCTTTTCCTTTGGTACCTGTTAGTCCATTCTTGAGTTCTGTGATTCTGCTGCTGTTTTGTTCCTTCAGTTTTTCCTTTGTTCTTATATTCCACAGATAAGTGAAATCATTTGGTATTTCTCTTTCTCCGCTTGGCTTGTTTCACTGAGCATAATACCCTTCAGCTCCATCCATGTTGCTGCAAATGGTTGGATTTGCCCTTTTCTTATGGCTGAGTAGTATTCCATTGTGTATATGTACCACATCTTCTTTATCCATTCATCTATCGATGGACATTTAGGTTGCTTCCAATTCTTGGCTATTGTAAATAGTGCTGCGATAAACATAGGGGTGCACTGATCTTTCTCATACTTGATTGCTGCATTCTTAGGGTAAATTCCTAGGAGTGCAATTCCTGGGTCAAATGGTAGGTCTGTTTTGAGCATTTTGATGTACCTCCATACTGCTTTCCACAATGGTTGAACTAACTTACATTCCCACCAGCAGTGTAGGAGGGTTCCCCTTTCTCCACAGCCTTGCCAACATTTGTTGTTGTTTGTCTTTTGGATGGCAGCCATCCTTACTGGTGTGAGGTAATACCTCATTGTAGTTTTAATTTGCATTTCTCTGATAATTAGCGATGTGGAGCATCTTTTCATGTGTCTGTTGGCCATCTGTATTTCTGTTTTGGAGAACTGTCTGTTCAGTTCCTCTGCCCATTTTTTAATTGGGTTATTTGTTTTTTGTTTGTTGAGGTGTGTGAGCTCTTTATATATTCTGGACGTCAAGCCTTTATTGGATGTGTCATTTTCAAATATATTCTCCCATACTCTAGGGTTCCTTTTCGTTCTATTGATGGTGTCTTTTGCTGTACAGAAGCTTTTCAGCTTAATATAGTCCCACTTACTCATTTTTGCTGTTGTTTTCCTTGCCCGGGGAGATATGTTCAAGAAGAGGTCACTCATGTTTATGTCTAAGAGGTTTTTGCCTATGTTTTCTTCCAAGAGTTTAATGGTTTCATGACTTACATTCAGGTCTTTGATCCATTTTGAGTTTACTTTGGTATATGGGGTTAGACAATGGTCAAGTTTCATTCTCCTACATGTAGCTGTCCAGTTTTGCCAGCACCATCTGTTGAAGAGACTGTCATTTCGCCACTCTATGTCCATGGCTCCTTTATCAAATATTAATTGACCATATATGTCTGGGTTAATGTCTGGATTCTCTAGTCTGTTCCATTGGTCTGTGGCTCTGCTCTTGTGCCAGTACCAAATTGTCTTGATTACTATGGCTTTATAGTAGAGCTTGAAGTTGGGGAGTGAGATCCCTCCTACTTTATTCTTCTTTCTCAGGATTGCTTTGCCTATTCGGGGTCTTTGGTGTTTCCATATGAATTTTTGAATTATTTGTTCCAGTTCATTGAAGAATGTTGCTGGTAGTTTCATAGGGATAGCATCAAATCTGTATATTGCTTTTTGCAGGATGGCCATTTTGACGATATTAATTCTTCCTCGCCACGAGCATGGGATGAGTTTCCATCTGTTAGTGTCCCCTTTAATTTCTCTTAAGAGTGACTTGTAGTTTTCAGAGTATAAGTCTTTCACTTCTTTGGTTAGGTATATTTCTAGGTATTTTATTTTTTTTGATGCAATTGTGAATGGAGTTGTTTTCCTGATTTCTCTTTCTGTTGGTTCATTGTTAGTGTATAGGAAAGCCACAGATTTCTGTGTGTTGATTTTGTATCCTGCAACTTTGCTGTATTCCGATATCAGTTCTAGTAGTTTTGGGGTGGAGTCTTCAGGGTTTTTTATGTACAGTATCATGTCATCTGCAAATAGTGACAGTTTAACTTCTTCTTTACCAGTCTGGATTCCTTATATTTCTTTGTTTTGGCTGATTGCCGTGGCTAGGACCTCCCGTACTATGTTAAATAACAGTGGAGAGAGTGGGCATCCCTGTCTAGTTCCCGATCTCAGAGGAAATGCTTTCAGCTTCTCGCTCTTCAATAGAATGTTGGCTTTGGGTTTCTCATAGATGGCCTTTATTATGTTGAGGTACTTGCCCTCTATTCCCATTTTGCTGAGAGTTTTTATCATGAATGGATGTTGAACTTTGTCAAATGCTTTTTCAACATCTATGGAGATGATCATGTGGTTTTTGTCTTTCTTTTTGTTGATGTGGTGGATGATGTTGATGGACTTTCAAATGTTGTACCATCCTTGCATCCCTGGGATGAATCCCACTTGGTCATGGTGTATGATCCTTTTGATGTATTTTTGAATTCGGTTTGCTAATATTTTGTTGAGTATTTTTGCATCTACGTTCATCAGGGATATTGGTCTGTAGTTTTCTTTTTTGGTGGGGTCTTTGCCTGGTTTTGGCATTAGGGTGATGTTAGCTTCATAGAATGAGTTTGGGAGTATCCCCTCCTCCTCTATTTTTTGGAAAACTTTAAGGAGAATGGGTATTATGTCTTCCCTGTATGTCTGATAAAATTCCGAGGTGAATCCATCTGGCCCGGGGGTTTTGTTCTTTGGTAGTTTTTTGATTACCGCTTCAATTTTGTTGCTGGTAATTGGTCTGTTTAGATTTTCTGTTTCTTTCTGGGTCAATCTTGGAAGGTTGTATTTTTCTAGGAAGTTGTCCATTTCTCCTAGGTTTCCCAGTTTGTTAGCATATAGGTTTTCATAGTATTCTCTAATAATTCTTTGTATTTCTGTGGGGTCCGTCGTGATTTTTCCTTTCTCGTTTCTGATACTGTTGATTTGTGTTGACTCTCTTTTCTTCTTAATAAGTCTGGCTAGAGGCTTATCTATTTTGTTTATTTTCTCGAAGAACCAGCTCTTGGTTTCATTGATTTTTGCTATTGTTTTATTCTTCTCAATTTTATTTATTTCTTCTCTGATCTTTGTTATGTCCCTCCTTCTGCTGACCTTAGGCCTCATCTGTTCTTTTTCCAATTTCGATAATTGTGACATTAGACCATTCATTTGGGATTGCTCTTCCTTTTTTAAATATGCTTGGATTGCTATATATTTTCCTCTTAAGACTGCTTTTGCTGTGTCCCACAGAAGTTGGGGCTTCGTGTTGTTGTTGTCATTTGTTTCCATATATTGCTGGATCTCCATTTTGATTTGGTCATTGATCCATTGATTATTTAGGAGCGTGTTGTTAAGCCTCCATGTGTTTGTGAGCCTCTTTGCTTTCTTTGTACAGTTTATTTCTAGTTTTATGCCTTTGTGGTCTGAAAAATTGGTTGGTAGGATTTCAATCTTTTGGAATTTTCTGAGGCTCTTTTTGTGGCCTAGTATGTGGTCTATTCTGGAGAATGTTCCATGTGCACTTGAGAAGAATGTATATCCTGTTGCTTTTGGATGTAGAGTTCTATAGATGTCTATTAGGTCCATCTGCTCTACTGTGTTGTTCAGTGCTTCCATGTCCTTACTTATTTTCTGCCCGGTGGATCTATCCTTTGGGGTGAGTGGTGTGTTGAAGTCTCCTAGAATGAATGCATTGCAGTCTATTTCCCCCTTTAGTTCTGTTAGTATTTGTTTCACATATGCTGGTGCTCCTTTGTTGGGTGCATATATATTTAGAATGGTTATATCCTCTTGTTGGACTGAGCCCTTTATCATTATGTAGTGTCCTTCTTTATCTCTTGTTACTTTCTTTGTTTTGAAGTCTATTTTGTCTGATATTAGTACTGCAACCCCTGCTTTCTTCTCGCTGTTGTTTGCTTGAAATATGTTTTTCCATCCCTTGACTTTTAGTCTGTATATGTCTTTGGGTTTGAGGTGAGTTTCTTGTAAGCAGCATATAGATGGGTCTTGCTTTTTTATCCATTCTATTACTCTGTGTCTTTTGATTGGTGCATTCAGCCCATTAACATTTAGGGTGACTATTGAAAGATATGTACTTATTGCCATTGCAGGCTTTAAATTCGTGGTTACCAAAGGTTCAAGGTTAGCCTCTTTATTATCTTACTGCCTAACTTAGCTCGCTTATTGAGCTGTTATATACACTGTCTGGAGATTCTTTTCTGCTCTCCCTTCTTATTCCTCCTTCTCGATTCTTCATATGTTGGGTGTTTTGTGCTGTGCTCTTTCTAGGAGTGCTCCCATCTAGAGCAGTCCCTGTAAGATGTTCTGTAGAGGTGGTTTGTGGAAAGCAAATTCCCTCAGCTTTTGTTTTTCTGGGAATTGTTTAATCCCACCGTCATATTTGAATGATAGTCGTGCTGGATACAGTATCCTTGGTTCAAGGCCCTTCTGTTTCATTGTATTAAATATATCATGCCATTCTCTTCTGGCCTGTAGGGTTTCTGTCGAGAAATCTGATGTTAGCCTGATGGGTTTTCCTTTATAGGTGACCTTTTTCTCTCTAGCTGCCTTTAAAACTCTTTCCTTGTCCTTGATCTTTGCCATTTTAATTATTATGTGTCTTGGTGTTGTCCTCCTTGGATTCTTTCTGTTGGGGGTTCTGTGTATTTCCGTGGTCTGTTCGATTATTTCCTCCCCCAGTTTGGGGAAGTTTTCAGCAATTATTTCTTCTAAGATACTTTCCATCTCTTTTCCTTTCTCTTCTTCTTCTGGAACCCCTATAATACGGATATTGTTCCTTTTGGATTGGTCACACAGTTCTCTTAATATTGTTTCATTCCTGGAGATCCTTTTGTCTCTCTCTATGTCAGCTTCTATGTGTTCCTGTTCTCTGGTTTCAGTTCCATCAATGGCCTCTTGCATCCTATCCATTCTGCTTATAAACCCTTCCAGAGTTTGTTTCATTTCTGTGATCTCCTTTCTGGCGTCTGTGATCTCCCTCTGGACTTCATCCCATTTCTCTTGCGTATTTCTCTGCATCTCTGTCAGCATGTTTATGATTCTTATTTTGAATTCTTTTTCAGGGAGACTGGTTAGGTCTGTCTCCTTCTCTGGTGTTGTCTCTGTGATCTTTGTCTGCCTGTAGCTTTGCCTTTTCATGGTGACAGGAATAGTTTGCAGAGCTGGGATGAGTGACGGCTGGAAGGACTTCCCTTCTTGTTGGTTTGTGGCCCTCCTCTTCTGGGAGAACAGCGACCTCTAGTGGCTTGTGCTGGGTAGCTGCATGCAGACAGGGCTTCTGCTTCCTGCCAGGCTGCTATGGAGTTTATCTCCACTGTTGCTGTGGGCGTGGCCTGGCTCGAGCAGCTACTCCAAAGTAGTGGAGTCCAAAGTGGTGGAGTCGCGTTGGAGCAGGAGCTGCTGGGAGGCTATTTATCTCCGTCAGGGGCCTCCCTGCTTCCTGCAGCCCAGGGGTTAGGGTGCCCAGAGATCCCCGGATTCCCTACCTCTGGATTAAGTGTCCCGCCCTGCCCCTTTAAGACTTCCAAAAAGCACCCGCCAAAACAAAACAACGACCACAAAAAAAAAAATTTTTTTTAATTAAAAAAAAAAAAAAAAAAAGGTGGCCACTCGTTTTTCTTTATTCTCCGGCGCCAGCCTCAGGCATCTGCTCACCGGTCTTGCTACCCTGTTTCCCTAGTATTGGGGTCCCTATCCCTTTAAGACTTCCAAAAAGCGCTCGCCAAAAGAAAACAGAAAAAAAAAAAAAATGGGCGCTCGCTTTTCTGGTGTCCTCCAGTGCCAGGCCACCAGTGCCCGCTCACTGTTCTTGCTGCCCTGTTTCCCTAGTATTGGGGTCCCTATCCCTTTAAGACTTCCAAAAAGCACTCGCCGAAACAAAACAGCAAAAAAGAAAAAAAAATTGGTCGCGTACTTTTCTTATGTCCTCCGGCGCCCGGTGCCCGGCCTCCAGTGCCCGCTCACTGTTCTTGGTGCCCTGTTTTCCTAGTATCCAGGGCCCCGTAGGCACGTACTGTGTCTGCACTCTGGCCCGGATGGCTGGGGCTGGTTGTTCGGCAGTCCTGGGCTCCGTCTCTCTCCCGCTCTGCCTATTTTTCTCCTGCCAGGGGTTGGGGGGATGGGCGCTCGGCTCCCTCCAGGCCGGAGCTTGTATCTTACCCCCTTCGCGAGGCGCTGGGTTCTCTCAGGTGCGGATGTGGTCTGAATATTGTCCTGTGTCCTCTGGTCTTTATTCTAGAAAGGGTTGTCTTTGTTATATTTTCATAGATATATGTGGTTTTGGGAGGAGATTTCCGCTGCTCTACTCACGCCGATATCTTCCGCCCCTCCTACATGTAAGTTCTTAAAGAGAAAGCTTTTGTCTTTTTAATTTTTTCTCCCGTAATGTCTTAGCACAGTACCTTCCATATCATAGGCACTCAGTAAAAGTTGCCTGAAGAAAGGAGTAAACATGAATGCATGTGGCTGCCAGAACAGCTAGTGTGATCTCAGGTTGCCCTCATAGAAACAGAATCTCCTGAATAGGACAGATTATACAAATTAGCATATGTTCAGAGAAGAGTGGTTAAGCTGGGAGAAGACTAAAACCTGATAATACATGAAATAATTGAAAAAAAGAAATTTTCAGTTTGGACAAAGCCATAGTATGAGACATGGAATAGGGAGGGTAGGAAGTAGTAGGTCCTGACTGAAATATCATGAGGAAGAGGGAATTAATTAGTGACCCCAGAAAAAATACATAGGAACAGCTTCTGGAAATTATATGGAGAAAGATTTTGACTCAATATTAAACAATTATTTTCTAATAATAAAAATCAGAATGACTTCCAGGTGGCTGCCTTGAGGAGGAGTGAGTTTTCTGTCATTGTAGGTGTTCAAACAGAAACTATTATTTGTTGGGGACGCTGTAGAGGATATACGGATGGTCCCTGATTTAAGGTGGTTTGAGCTACTATTTTTCAACTTCACAATGGTGCAAAAGTGATAGGCATTCAGTAGAAATCATACTTCAAGTTTTGAATCTAATCTTTTCCCAGGCTCGCTATGTGTGGTACTATTCTCTTAGGCTGGGCAGCAGCAGCAGGTTGCAGCTCCTAGTCAGACATGTGATCATGATTGTAAACAACTTGGATACACTTTTAAATATTCCATATCCATACCACCATTCTGTTTTTCACTTTCAGCACAGTAGTCAAAAAATTACATGAGATAGTCAACACTTTATAAAATAAGCTTTGTGTTAAATGATTTTGCCCTATATAGGCTATATAGGCTAAGGTAAGTGTTCTGAGCAAGTTTAAGGTAGGATAGGTTAAACTATGATGTTTGGTAGGTTAAGTGTTATTTAATGCACTTTTGATTTAATGATATGTTCAACTTACAACAGGTTTATTGGGATGTAACCCCATCTTAAGTTGAGGAAGATCTGTTAATTATTTGCAAATGAACTGCAGTAGATGATCCTCAGTCTTTTTCAACTCTCATGGTCTTTAATTCTATATATATTATTATGGTATTGTATGTGGGTACCCATATTAAACATATACATGTTAATGTATGTATTGTATATGTATATATATATAAGAAATATATGCATGTATGTATTAGATATTTCCATTATTACCATATTGCCTAAATTAATGAAGGGTGAAAATGACTTCAAGAACTTGATCTTGATTATTTAAAAAATATTACTAATCTGTTGTTTTTGCTTGAGGACAACAGTTTATAAATATTATCCCTATATGAATGTTGTATGCTTAAACCACAGTAAACAATTTAAATAATGTTGTTAGCATCTCAACTGCAAATAAATATTTCAATTTCTAAATCTAAGAAGAGAAAAGAAGTGAGCCAGAGTCAACTTGCCCTGATTCAAATGAGTTAAAATTCAGGACTTCATCACCACAATCGCCATCATTATCACCACCACCATCACTAACATTTATTTAGCATTTACCATGTACCTAGCTCTGTTTTATGCACGTCATACAATTCCAAACTTATAGGAAAGTTGCACATGTATGTAGTCCAATTAACATTTTACACTTACTAGTTGGGATTCTATTATAAGGAAGAGTTTTTTCAAGTATGGACTTGTGGATTTTTATTTTATTCGATGGATTATAAAGCATTACTATCATTATTGATTTTGGTGCTAAAATTGTCCTGTATTTGGCCATTGGGATCTCATTCAAGCTGGTTCTTGTGTTCTTTTGATGTCGCTATATTATTTTTAGAGTAACTTTTGGTGTAAGATATTTCAGGCTCATCTTGTACTTTTCCTGTGCTGGCCATTTCAGTCATTTCAAAAGCAATTTATTCAAGGAGCCCTGGTTCCTTTTAGTAGAAAATGCAAGATTTGGGTGCTGTGTGTGTTCATTTGCTAGTGGGGTGTCATTGCTTTTAGTTAGTTTTTTCAGACAGAGCTGGAAAACTTAACACAATGCACATACAACTATTCATCTATTTATAGTAAAACCCACGAGTTTACTCTAATATCTCCAACTCCACTCCAGCACTTTTTCTTTTTGTAATTTCATTTTTTGTTTGTTTGTAAGTTTCTTCTCTGATGTAGAGAAATCTGGCTCCTGTTAAACATTTTACTACTCTTAGCTCATTTTCCCTTTGTCTACCCAATATCCTGACCTCACAGACCATCTCTTTTATCCCAACTCCTCCTCAGAGCCAGTTCTGCTGGCCCCAGCACCCTCCCTACAGCCTTAAGATATGCATTTATAAAGTGGTGCAGGAAAAAAAATACAAACATGCTAATTACTTGATAGAGAACCCATAATTGGGTCTCCAAGCCCAAGCACATCTATTTATGAAACTGATCCTATGAAGATGCTCAGGGAAAAGGGGCTATTGGGCTAAGGAGATGAATATTTAACCAGGTAGAGTGGCAGCCTTCAGGGATGTGCCTTCCATGACAAATTGGGAGAATGAAGGGTTGAGGCAGCCAAATGCTGCCACCTGCCAAGAACCACAGTGAGGGGATTCTCCAAAATTGGTGTGGTTCAGGGACCAGTCAACCAGCACCTCCAGTGCCACAAATATCCCACTATGTTTTGCTGCTCTATCAAGCGCACATTCCCTTAAGACAGAAATGTATCACTGTGCTGTATTTCTAAAGAGGTAAATATCGCTTTTATTAGCAGCTTCTTAAGTTGAAATTCTAGGAGATGGATGATAGTGTCTCTTGTTCTAGTGCTGACTGCACTTCCTGGTCCAGAAAATAAGAAATCTGTTCATGTTTTAGAAAACAGCATGGAGGTCCATCTGTTCAGGTCAGATTTTTCCACATTAACACCAAGATTTATGGAGTGGTAATTCACATAAGAAAAATCAATGGTAATTACATTATATTTTTAGCTGCCATTTGGAATCCACATTATTCTTTTTGTCAGTCATTAAAACACAGTAATCCATATTCACATGCACAATGAATTCTTTTAAACACTATGTATGATAAACGCATCCTCCTTAGTTTATGTAGTCTTTCACCTGTTTTAGTTTGGGTTCTAGACACTATCCATTCAAATTCTCACTGTAATATGGTCTGTTTATCGACAATTTTCCTTCTGACAGAAGGCACAGAAATACATTTGGCTTCCTGGATGACTATTCTGGTCTGACTGAAATACAGAGTAATTTTTTTTTTTCTACAATGAAAATAACTTGATGTTTTTTCCTAATTTTAAAGTAAATACATACTTATGTAGAAAATTAAACAAAAAAGTAAAAAGAAGAAATTACTGAAATTCCACCATCCGTAAGTATATAAATTGTTTTATATAAAGAAAATCATACCATGAATTATCTTTTATACCTTTGCTTCTTCTTAGCAATGATACGATTTTTATTTATTTATTATTGATATACAGTCTTATTTTAGTTTCAAGTATACAACACAGTGTTTCAACAGTTACCCATATTATTAAATCCTCACACCCTCTAGTACAGCTACTATCTGAAAACAGGAGATGTTACAGAATCATTTACTATATTCTTCATGCTGTACTACTATCACCGTGACCAACCTACATTATGATTGAGAATTTTTATGCCCCTTTATCCCCCTCAACCTCTCCACTGACCCACACTAACTCCTCCTGTTTGGTAACCACCAGTCCCTTCTCAGTGTCTATGAGTCTACTGCTGTTTTGTTCATTCTGTTTTGCTTTGTTTTTATATTCCACAAATAAGTGAAATCATATGGTATTTGTCTTTGTCCATCTGGCTTATTTCACTGAGCATAATACCCTCGAGATCCATCCATGTTGCAAATCACAGGATTTTTCTTTTTATGGCTGAATAATATTCCATTGTGAGTATGTACTACTTCTTCTTTATCCATTCATCTATTGATGGACACTTAGGTTGCTTTCATATCTTGGCTATCGTAAATAATGCAGCAATAAACAAAGGGGTGCATGTGTCTTTCCAGATCAGGGATTTTGTTTTCTCAGGTAAATTGCTAGAAGTGGAATTGTTGGGTTGAATGGGATTTTTATTTTTAGTTTTTGGAGGGACCTCCAGACTGCTTTGCACAGTGGCTGCACCAATTAACATTCACACCAACAGTGTAGGAGGGTTCCCTTTTCTCCACATCTTCGCCAACACTTCTTATTTTTTGTGTTTTGGATAGTGGCCATTCTGACTGGTGTGAGGTGATATCTCATTGTGGTTTTGATTTGCATTTCCCTGATGATTAGTGATGTGGAGCATCTTTTTACGTGCCTGTTGGTCATTTGTACTTCTTTGCAGAAATGTCTGTTCGGGTTCTCTGCCCTTTTTTTTTAAACTTTTAAAAAAATTTTGGTATCATTAATCTACAATTACATGAGCAACATTGTGGTTACTAGATTACCCCCATTATCAAATCCCCCCCACATACCCCATTACAGTCACTGTCCATCAGCATAGTAAGATGCTACAGAATCACTACTTGTCTTCCCTGTGCTATACTGCCTTCCCCATGACCCCGCCTACATTATGTGTGCTAATCATAGTGCCCCTTATTCCCCTTATCCCTCCCTTTCCACCCATCCTCCCCAGTCCCTTTCTCTTTGGTAACTGTTAGTCCATTCTCGGGTTCTGTGAGTCTGCTGCTGTTTTGTTCCTTCAGTTTTTGCTTTGTTGTTGTACTCCACAGACAAGTGAAATCATTTTGTACTTGTCTTTCTCTGTCTGGCTTATTTCACTGAGCATATATATCCTCTAGCTCCATCCATGTTGTTGCAAATGGTAGGATTTATTTTCTCCTTATGGCTGAATAATATTCCATTGTGTACATGTACCACATCTCCTTTATCCATTCATCTACTGATGGACACTTAGGTTGCTTCCATTTTGGCTATTGTAAATAGTGCTGCAATAAACATAGGGGTGCATATGTCTTTTTCAAACTGGGCTCCTGCATTCGTAGGGTAAATTCCTAGGAGTGGAATTCCTGGGTCAAATGGTATTTCTACTTTGAGTTTTTTGAGGAACCTCCATACTGTTTTCCACAATGGTTGAACTAATTTACATTCCCACCAGCAGTGTAGGAGGGTTCCCCTTTCTCCACATCCTCACCAACATTTGTTGTTGTTTGTCTTTGGATGGTGGCCATCCTAACTGGTGAGAGGTGATATCTCATCGTGGTTTTAATTTGCAGTTCTCTGATGATTAGCAATGTGGAGGATCTTTTCATGTGTCTGTTGGCCATCTGAATTTCTTCTTTGGAGAGGTGTCTTTTCAGATTCTCTGCCCATTTTTTAATTGGATTATTTGTGTTTTGTTTGTTGAGGTGCGTGAGCTCTTTGTGTATTTTGGATGTCAACCCCTTATTGGATATGTCATTTATGAATATATTCTCCCATACTGTAGGATGCCTTTTTGTTCTACCGATAGTGTTCTTTGCTGTACAGAACCTTTTTAGTTTGATATAGTCCCACTTGTTAATTTTTGCTTTTGTTTTCTTTGCCCATGGAGATATGTTCATAAAGAAGTTCCTCATGTTTATATTCAAGAGATTTTTGCCTATGTTTTCTTCTAAGAGTTTTATGGTTTCTTGACTTACATTTAGGTCTTTGATCCATTTTGACTTTACTTTTGTGTATGGAGTTATACAGTAATCCAGTTTCATTCTCTTACATGTAGGTGTCCAGTTTTGCCAACACCAGCTGTTGAAGATGCAGTCATTTTCCCATTATATATCCATGGCTCCTTTATCATATATTACTTGACCTTGTATGCTTGGGTTAATGTCTGGACTCTCTATTCTGTTCCACTGGTCTGTGGCTCTGTTCTTGTACCAGTACCAAAGTGTCTTGATTACTGTGGCTTTGTAGTAGAGCTTGAAGTTGGGAAGCAAGATCCCCCCTGCTTTATTCTTCCTTCTCAGGATTGCTTTGGCTACTTGGAATCTTTTGCGGTTCCATATGAATTTTATATATAACTATTTGTTCCAGTTCATTGAAGAATGCTGTTGGTATTTTGATAGGGATTACATTGAATCTGTAGATTGCGTTAGGCAGGATGACCATTTTGACAATATTAATTCTTTGTATCCAAGAGCATGGGATGAATTTCCATTTATTAGTGTCCTGTTTAATTTCTCTTAAGAGTGTCTTATAGTTTTCAGGGTATAGGTCTTTCACTTCCTTGGTTAGGTTTATTCCTAGGTATTTTATTATTTTTTATGCAAATGTGAATGGAATTGTTTTCCTGATTTCTCTTTCTTCTAGTTCATCATTCTGCCCATTTTTAAATTTGGTTATTTGTTTTTTGGGTGTTGGGGTATATGAGTTCTTTATCTATTTTGGATGTTAACACCTTATCAGATAAATCATTTGCAAATATATTCTCCCATACTGTAGATTGCCTTTTTGTTCTGCTGATTGTGTCCTTTGCTGTATAGAAGCTTTTCAGTTTGATGTAGTCCCACTTGTTCATTTTTTGTCCTGAGGAGATGTGTCCAGGAAAAAATTGCTCATCTTTATGTTCAAGAGATTTTTTTTGCCTATGTTTTCTTCTGAGAGTTTTATAGTTTCTTGTCTTATAATTAGGTCTTTGATCCATTTTGAATTTACTTTTGTGTATGGCGTTAGGTAGTAATCTGGTTTCATTTTCTTGCATGTAGCTGCCCAGTTTTCCCAGCATCAGTTATTGAAGAGGATGTCTTTTCCCTGTGGTATGTGCATGACTCCTTTATTGTATATTATTTTACCATATATGTGTGTGTTTATATCTGGGCTGTCTATTCTATTCTGTTGATCTATGGGTCTGTTCTTGTGCCAGTACCATATTGTTTTGATTACTGTAGCTTTGTAATATAGCTTGCAGTCAGGGAGTGTAATCTCCTGGCTTTGTTCTTTTTTTTCTCAGGATTGCTTTGACTATTTGGGGTCTTTTGTGGTTCCATATGAATTTCAGAAGTATTTTTTCTAGTTCATTGAAAAATGTCTTTGGAATTTTGACAGGGATTGCATTGAATCTGTAAATTGCCTTGGGCAGGATGGACATTTTGACAATATTAATTCTTCCTATCCATGAGCATGGGATAGATTTCCACTTATTTGTGTCTTAATTTTTTTCATGGGATTCTTATGGTTTGCATAATAAAGGTTTGATAGGAAGTTTTTTAATGTTAATATATATAAACATCTTTTTGGATGACTGCATAATATTGAGTTGAGATTTTTATTTAACTAGTCTCCCATTAAAGGACAATTACTTACAAGTTTTCATTGTGTAAGGAAATCAGTGATGAATGCATGCTATTTTAATGTACTTTTACTAGTGAACTCCTTAGGATATATTCCTGGAAAAGGCATCACTGGTCAAAGAGCTCACATTTAAAATTTTGGTATGTTACTGGTAATATTAACTCTTGATAAGATGGATTATAGTGTATTTGTCTTTCATATACAATTCCGCTTCTACTGATGGGGCTTCATAAAGTCTCTTTTTAACTTTGTAGTAGCATTATGTATATGTGTGTATTCTCTGACAGACATTAAAGGTAGAGTGATTTGCTAAATCTGTGAATGCCACTTAACCAACCAGGTGCTGTCAGGTTTCATTGAAAGTATGACTTAGGGTTTGGTCTGAAACAAGATGGCATCTGTTTACCATTTCTTCATTGCTTTATTTTATTTGAGTTTAATGAATTGTAGTCTATGTGGAGATGTGACTGAGTTGTAATTTCATTGAGTGATATGTATTAAGTGAGAATCAGTTATGATTAAATGAAACCAAATTAGTAAAATTTTGAACTAATTTATTTGGCATTTCCATTAAGTCAGCTTCAAGAGGGATTTTAGGTGTGGCTTTCAAATGGATAAACAGCAGTAAGAACAGGGCAAATGTGAGTAAGTGGTACATATACTGTTTGAGGGACTTGAGAGTGGACTCTTGATCCTGGGTATTCCTTTCTTGTTCAGCAACTGATGCAAATCCTGGGGGACTGGCAAAGTTCTTTGAACTCATGTGGGCTGCTTGATCCTCTCTGATGAGAGTTAGTTAAAAGATAAGCAACCAATCTGTACAACTTTAACAAGCATGTCAGAATAGCCCTCTAATCAGTTTTACATTTAATTAGCATCTATTACATACATATAAAAAAGAGGTCATGGAAATAGGAAAGCATCCTTTTATTCCTGCTCCTCCCCCTGCTAGGGATGGCTCCCTGCCTCTCTGAACATATTTATCTAGGGCAGCTGAATTTAAAGGTGAAGATTCACTGCAAACTGATTCTGCATTTTCTTTTTTCTTCAGACAGTGGGAAAGTAAGTGGTGGATGATAAATATGTGTTCATTGAGAATGGCATATTTTATGCAAATTGATAGGTCCACTGCTTCAGAGATTAGTCTCTCCTGGAAGGGGAAGTGTCGATTATAAACGGTGAAAGACTCTTGAATTACAGCAAGTTCTTAGCTGCCAGCCGACACATTCATCACAGCATGCCAGAATGGATTTTAAAACGGTACAACATAAATTGCTCTGCTCCAAATCAGGCATCATTGCCTTCACACAAGCCAAATCAACCTGCTTGTTTGAAAACTGTCACATAAGGCTTTTTATCAACCTCAGTTAACCTTTTCCTTTCCTAGTATGCACGGTTCATTACAGCCTACTAAAGTCATTAACTACCACTGAGAATTAGAGAAGCCAGGCTTCTCACTTCTATTTTGCCTACACAGCAACAGGCCCAATTGCTTCCAAGCTGATGGCAAGAGTGAGTATTTAGCCTAGCTCTAACCAGACCAGTAACTCCCCTCTCTACCTGCCCTTTTCCGTCCCTTTCCCTTTTCCACCTTCTGCTCTTATGTAGTTCTTCCCTTTTTCTCAGTCTTTGTCCCCCCCAGAGCCAGCTGTTGAAGTCTGGCAGCTCCTGCACAGTTGACAGCTCTTGGCTCTCCCTCCCTAACTTTCTTTTCCAGAACTGTCAGCTGAGTCACCAGCTCAGAACTGGGCTAGGTCTTTTATTTGGTATATCTCTCCCACTTCTTGCCACCTCTCCCCCATCCCCACACCCATCCCATCAGACCTCTCTCCTTTCCTCACCTCATCTCTGAGTTTCTTAGCTGTAATTTTCTCCTCTCCTATAGCCCAGACTGACACAGTCTAGAAAATCCTCAGGCCTCTTTTCCATTCTCTCACAGCCCAGCTTAGCTCAACTCTTATTAGCTCTCTTAGATCACTCTACCTTGCTTCTCCCAGCCTGGCCCACTCTGGAGTCCTTTGCCTTCCTAGTTCAACTAAACAGCCTTTATCCCTAACCCAGCCAGCCACACCCCCGACTTCAGCCTAGCTCAGCTCTATCAAAGCAACCTTAACCTATACCCTTTTATGTAGCTTCTCCTTTTCAGCCTAGAATAAGGATTCTTTCTCATCTAAGCATCCCTCTTTTAAGCTCATGTTAGCTAAAATGCCAAGGAGCTTTTCATTCAGTCTGTGTGCCCCAAATGGAATGGGTGAGCTGTCATCCAGTTCTGGTGGTGGTGTGCATTTGTTAGCACCATAGGGAGTGATCCTCACAGAGGATGTCACCACTGACTTGCCACAAGCAAAGTACAATGATGATTATAGATTTGGACTGATTCAGCCACATTCCTCCCATTCTAAGCAGGAAAATGCATGTGTGAGATGGTTACAAGGGTCAGGAGGTACAGTCCATGGCTACAGAAACAAAAGCTAGCTATTGCTACAGTAATACAGAACTGAGCCCTATGTAAGAGCTGGACTATGAGGATCAGAGCACCAAAACAAGATTACAGAATGCACAACCTTGCCATTCCTCAGACTCTCAGAGTAAATTATTTTTACTCAAGAACAAGAAGCTTATGGATAGAGTGAAAGACTTCATATCCTAATTTTTGAGCCACAGTGTTTCTTACTGGCCAATAATGTGGACATAAAAATCAGAACAATCTCCAAGAGCACCTGCAACTAACATTTTTTGCATAAATACCTAAGTTACCACCATAAAGTCATGTACATAAATCATGTGGGAAAAACCCAGGTTATAGCCAATTTATTGTTCAGTCTAAAATTCTATCTTCTTTACTCTGAAAAATCTGAAATATGGAAGATAATCACTTTTGGTTATTGTAAATGAAAACTACTAAGTAATTAAGCAATCATTTTTAATACAGAATTTAAGAAGATTTCCTAATACTTCTGATAAATATTCACATGACTTCTTTGAAGTATTTTGCAATAAAGATACCGCCCTTATTTAATAAAGCTACTTCTAATATATTAATATTTATTGCTCTTAAGTTAATTCAGAGTATAGCTTCTTCTAGTCACCAAACCATTTTGAAAATGCAAATAATGATACCACCATTACTTTTTTGGTCTTTTTTATTCCAAATACTCAATGCAACCTTTCATTGAATACCATTACTCCATTCATTCAATTTGATTTCATTGCCATTTCCTTATTTCTTCCTTGCTGGTTCCGGATCAGCTTCAGATGAAAAATGGAGTTCAAGAACTTTCCTATGTTTGCATTGAAAATTCTTCAATGACGTAGCTCAAATGAAAGTTCTCTCAATCCAAGAACTTTGCAGAGATGCTGACCTCCCTTCCAGGTGAATCCTGCCCAGGTTGGTCTGATAATCCTGGGCCAGCATAGAGTCCAGAAGCAGGACAGATGAGCAGAGGGGTTCCTCAGAGATCTGTTCCTCTCCAGCTCAGAGAGTCAGAATTGCAGCCAAGTGGCAGAGATAACAGTGTGAGGACAATCTCAAAGGTGAAACCAAGACAGAAATGGGAGAATGAATAGCAGAACTGTGACAGCTGACAGCAGGATGGGAATAGTTATAGAATGCAGTTCAGGACTGAGTCTTTGTATTTGTTCAATCAACATTTATTACATGTGCTCTGTATGCCAGGAACACAAATATGAATGAGAACTCTCTTGCCTTCATGGGAATCACAGGCCACAGAGGAGACTGTGACTGGGCATACTACCTTTAGATGGTGCCTGCACATGGCAGATTAAAAGAGCCACCTTGGGCTGCGCACAACCCAGAAAACTTAAGATATGCTGACATATCCTTC
Source organism: Manis pentadactyla (assembly GCF_030020395.1). NCBI lineage: Eukaryota > Metazoa > Chordata > Mammalia > Pholidota > Manidae > Manis > Manis pentadactyla. The sequence goes on along the minus strand of NC_080019.1, from coordinate 67,489,370 downwards.
CTGGCATGGATGTGGGAAGAGGTGAAGTCATAGTAGGATGGCTCCTGACTTCTCTGTGGCTTTGAATCTTCTTAGAAAGAGCATTTTAAAAATCAGAGGTCGGAGTGAATTTTAGTACTTGTCCGTGAGCCTGGACTATGCAAGCTGGGCCTAGATGATGATTTGAGTAGAAGTGGTTGGGAGAGTGAAGAAAGAATGCAGCAAGTTATAAGAAAGTAAATTTGCCTTGATAATTGCATTTCCAGAGAACTAAGTAATAATATAAAACTTAAAAGGTTCCTAGAAGATGACTTCAAGGAATTATTCAGATTCTTTCCTAATTAGCAGTTGTAAGTCCTTATCTACCACAATTGACATGCATTTCTTCAGTATGAGCTCAAAGTGCTGTTTACTCATCTTACAGGAAATCTTATGTTTTTATTACCCCAGACTACCAACCAATCCTGCCTGATTCTTTCAAAAATCTATTCTAGCTTTCTTTATAAATTGTAGGCTATTTTCCTCAAACAATAACTACATGAGCAGCAAAATACAGGCAAGCTGCTTACTATGAATTACTGTTATATACCACCTTCCTATCCCATCAAGAAGAGTTAATAGCAATTTAAGACTATTAGAAGAATCACCAGCATTATCCTCAGTCTCAGCTTCATTAGACTGGCATTATGTGTGAATAATTTCTTCCATAAATTTCAATATATAAAGCTTTCTTAGCATCTGTATTGAAATAATATTGTTAAAAGCAGAGTAGGCTGGAGAGGTTCCTTGGTTGTTGGGATTCAATTTTAAATCTTACATGGTATGCCAGTATATCTGTATATCTGACAGGGATTAGTTACAGATAATAAAAATCACAGTAGCTCCTTGAATTAGAAAGAGATATAACACAAGAAATCAGAAGTTTCTAAAATCATTGGAAGGGCTGCATCAGACTTTAAGCTGGGCCTTTAGGCATATTTCATTGAATGCATGTTTTTAGCCTTTAAAAACTTCTCATCTAGCAGTTCAGAAACTGTATCAGCCTTTTTGCTATGGAAACAGAGGAGAGAGGAAAACAATCATTACTTCAATGCTAATGACAAAATCTCCATAGTATATTGGACCAACAGGAAGGAAGCAGCTAGTATTTATTGAGCATCTGCTATGTGCCAAGTATTGTTCTAGGTGTCTTTGATGTATCTTTTTATTAAATCCTTATTAACAACCTTTTCAAGTTGGTAATATCACCCATCTCAAAGATAAAGAAACTAAGATTCAGAAACGTCAAGTGGTGTATACACAGGTAGAAAGTGATAGAAACAGAATTCAGATTCAGATCTGCTGCCTCCAGAATTGGTTAGACCTGTTGTCCAACATTAGTTGTTAATTCAAAGTCCTATTTGGTGGCATCCAAAGTTCTGATTCAACATTTAGTAACTACATCCAGCATGCTAGTTTACTCAGCCACTGAGAGATGTTTTATAATTCACTTTTCTTCTATTTGATCCACAAGGATGTGGTTTTTAAAAGCAGACACTTGTTTTAAACAAGTACCACAGGGGGCAAACAAGCCAGCAAGTAGTTTCTACCTTAGGCTAAAATAATCTTGTTCATGTCACTTGACCCAGAACTTTGCAGTCTCAGCCAGTACTTTTCTAGATCTTAAGAAGATCAAAAATTATTTTCCATGGAAATTCATGATCTATAGGCAGGCAGTTGTTTTGTCCACATATACACATGTGTGTGTCTTCTAAGAATTACGTATCTGATCTTTAGACATACACAGAATGATGGTATATGAGTTTTCTGTTTGCTGCTGTAACAAGTTAACACAAACTTGGTGGCTTAGGACAACAGGAATTTATTATCTTGCAATTCTGTAAGTCAGAATGGTTGCCTTAAATCCTTTCAAAACCAAACAGTATATTGATCCTAAATAAACACACAAAACATGAAGACATACTGTATTTCACTTTTAGTTTCAGCTAGCTTCTCTCCATAGATAATATCTGAATGGAGAACAAAAGGCAAACATTAATCAAGGCAAACTCTTGATTAATCTGTTTTTTAAAAAATTTTTATTAAGGTATTATTGATATACACTCTTATGAAGGTTTCACATGAAAAAACAATGTGGTTACTACATTTACCCATATTATCAAGTCCCCACCCATACCCCAATGCAGTCACTGTCCATCAGTGTAGTAAGATGCCAGATTCACTTTTTGCCTTCTCTGTGCTACACCGTTTTCCCTGTGATCCCCCACACCATGTGTACTAAACATCCCTCAATCCCCTTCTCCCTCCCTCCCCACCCACCCTCCCACACCCCTCCCCTTTGGTAACCACTAGTTCCTTCTTGGAGTCTCTGAGTCTGCTGCTGTTTTTTCTTTCAGTTTTGCTTCATTGTTATACTCCGCAAGTGAGGGAAATCATTTGGCACTTGTCTTTCTTTGCCTGGCTTATTTCACTGAGTATAATGTCCTCCAGCTCCATCCATGTTGTTGCAAATGGTAGGATTTGTTTCTTTCTCCATCCATGTTGTTGCAAATGGTAGGATTTGTTTCTTTCTTATGGCTGAATAGTATTCTGTTGTGTATATGTACCACATCTTTATCCATTCATCTACTGAGGGACACTTAGGTTGCTTCCATTTCTTGGCTATTGTAAAAAGTGCTGCGATAAACATAGGGGTGCATATGTCTTTTTGAATCTAAGAAGTTGTATTCTTTGGGTAAATTCCAAGGAGTGGGATTCCCGGGTCAATTGGTATTTCTATTTTTAGTTTTTTGAGGAACCTCCATATTGTGTTCCACAATGGTTGAACTAGCTTACACTGCCACCAGCAGTGTAGGAAGGTTCCCCTTTCTCCGCATCCTTGCCAGCATTTGTTGTTCTTAAGTCTTTTCGATGCTGGCCGTCCTTCTGGTGTGAGGTGATATCTCATTGTGCTTTTAATTTACATTTCCCTGATGATTAATGATGTGCAGCATCTTTTCATGTGTGGTGTTGGCCATCTGAATTTCTTCTTTGGAGAACTGTCTCTTCATATCCTCCGCCCATTTGTTAATTGGGTTATTTGCTTTTTGGGTGTTGAGGCGTGTAAGTTCTTATTATATTTTGGATGTTAACCCCTTGTCAGATATGTCATTTACAAATATATTCTCCCATACTGTAGGATGCCTTTTTGTTCTGTGATGGTGTCCTTTGCTGTACAGAAACTTTTTAGTTTGATGTAGTCTCATGAGTTCATTTTTTATTTTGTTTCCCTTTCTTGAGGCAATCTCCTGTTCTTTTACAATCTTTGCTTGGCCATATGAAACCATTTCTTCATTTACATTCAATGGAAAAACTTCAAAAACTTTGTCTGTTCATCTCACATAGGTGGCTATTCCTGTGATGATTATGGATCTATCCGTGCATAAAGTATTGTTGGCAGCCAGTCATCCCATTTGCCTTTCAGCTCTGAGAGCTGAAGTTAATGAGTGACCCATTGAATTCAAGGCCCATTGTTGCATCCATACTAACTAGCCATTAAAAGTGATGTTACAGAATATTTAGTGACATGGAAAAATATTTACAATGTAGTGATAAATAAAATGGGGAAGTTATAAAATAAGGTATAGTGTTTGATACCATTTTTTGGGAAAAAAAATGTTCACAAATAGAAAAAGGCCTGGAAGAATCCACAATCTATTTATTGTAGTTTCTACAATAAAAATATATTGCTTTTGTAATAGAAATAAAAAAATTATTGTTTATTTAGAGATCTAATGGTAGTAAATACCTCCTGAGTCAGAACTTGTGTTGATCGAACCCAGGAAAGGCTGATGAGGAACTTCTGTGGACTTGGTGATGGTGGGACTCACTTGACTAGGCCAAACTGTGAGGCTTACATTGGGAAGCAGGGACATAGCTACTAACCTCACCCTGGTGATGCTTATCCAACACTCTTCCTAAGTGGTCAAGGATGGTTTAACTAAGAAAAAGAGGTACATATTACTTAAGAGATAGTCCCAGTTATACCTGAGATATTTAATATTAAAAGAAGTATGAGAGACCTAGCAGGGAAATAGAGCTAGAGGCAGAAAACCTAAATAAACAAATTCTCTTAAAGCCAAACTGCACACCCTGATGTTTCATTATTCTTGAAGTATTACTCATGATCTTTAAGTATTTTAGTGGATAAGGCTCCCTGTTTGACTTACTGGCCATTTAAATCCATTTATTTACATTACTTTTGTTCTTAACAAAACTGCTTCATTAAAAAAAAACTTCATTAATTTAACAAACATTTATTGAACATCCATCTCATGCCAAGCCGTGTTAGATGCTGTAAATATAAAAATTAATAGTGCCTAATTTAATACCCATGGGGTTAAAACCCTCACAGATCTAGTGGGAGAGAAAGATAAAAACCCAGCTGTGATTTAATACAATAAATTCTATGGGCCTGGGGAAGTTTTCAGAGGTGATATTTAATCTGAGCCTTAAAGAATGAGCAGGAATTTACCAGGTGAAAAAGGAGGAAGAGTATTCCATAAAAGTGTATGTAAAAACTCAAGGACATGAAAAATAGTGACATATTCAAAGAGTTCCCTATAGTTTGGAATAGCCAGAACTTTTGTGCATGTGGAGGACAAGCAGAGGATGAGGCTGTGATAGTTAATACCATGTGTCAACTTGGCTGAAGATTATTCTGGATGTTTCCATGAGGGTATGTTTTAATGAGATTTACATGTAAATTGGTGGATTTGAGTAAAGCAGATTGCCCTCCATAGTGTGGGTAGGCCTCATAGAGTCAGTTGAAGGCTTTAATACAAAAGACTGACATACCCGGAGAAGGAAATTCTGCCAGCAGACTATGTGGACTTGAACTGCAACTCTACTCTGAGTCTCCAACTTGTTGTCCTATCCTGAAGATTTTGGACTTGCCAGCTGCCACAATCACAAGCTAATTAATTCCTTAAAATAAATCTCTTTATGTATATGTATACATGTTACATCCCACTGATTCTGTTTCTCTGGAGAACCCTAACTAATACACAGGGTAAATGCAAAGAGTTCTTTCAAATGTTTTTGCAGTCTGAATTATCAAGGGAAGCAAGGGTTTTAGTTATCTAAGACTACCATTGATTGAGCAGTGATATTAAGAGATAAGAAGTAGATAACTGAGCCTATAAGATCCTATAGAGATGTTAGTTGTCTTAACATCATTCCCCATTCTTTTCCATGTCTCCCTCTTCTTGGTCTTCAAATCCATTCCATTCCATCCAACAAACATTTATTGAGTGCCAGTATGTGTCAGGCATTGTTAGTGACTGAGGATATAATGGTGAGAAAGTCTCCAGTCAGAAGTGTACCATCTGGTGGAAAGGCAGGATCTAAATGAATGAATGCAGTAGGGCACAGAGATGGAAGAGGCAAGGAAAGACTTTGCAAAGGAGGAAGTAACACTTGAGCAAACCACTGGAGCATAAATGTGAGCTTAACAGGTAGACAAGGGCAGAAATGGGGAGGAGCAGGTCATTCCAGGCAGACAGAATAATGTGAAAAAAGAATTAAATTTATTGAGCATTTGCTTAGTACCAGATACTAAGTGTTTTGTGCATATTAGCTGATTTAATATTCTACCCAATGAGATAATACTATTGTAGGTTAAGTTGCCCAAGGTCACTTATTTAATAAGTTATGTAGCTAGGGTTCAAATCTGGATTCAGTATTTACTTTAAAAAAAGTGTCCAGCCTTGTGCCACTCTCTGTCTTCCTTAGTCATGCAGCACCTCATAGATTCATTAAATCTTAAAGCAAAAAAGGCCCTTAGGTAATCTAGTCAAGTGGTTCTTGCACAAGAAAATTATACATTAGGATTACTGGGGAGGTTTTAAAAATTAGCATTGTCCCTTCTCCCCCAACAACACTGGAAGAACCACTACTTTTTTCCCCCTTTTCTTTCTTTCTTTTTTATATTTCTAAAAATTGTTGTAAAATATACATAACACAAACCCTACCATATTAAGTATTTTTAGATACAATTCAGTGGCATTAATTACACCCATTATGTTGTGCGACCAAAACCACTATTTCCAAAAGGTTTTCATCACTCCAAACAGAAACTCCATAGCTTTTAAGTATAACTCTTGATTTTCCCTCCACTCCAGCCCCTGGTAACCCCAAATCTATTTTCTGATTTCATTAATTTCCCTAATATAAATAACTTTTGTAAGTGGAATCATACAATGTGTCCTTTTGTGTTTGTCTTATTTCAGTTAGCATATGGTCTTTAAAGTTCATTCATGTTGGACTATTCCTTCATTAGAATTCATTCCTTTTTATGGCTGAATAATATTTGATTGTATGGATATACCACATTTTAAAAATCCACTCAGAAACACACACTGAAGGAACTGCTACTTTTTTTTTTAAATAATTATTTTTTATTGAAGGGTAGTTGATGCACAGTATTACATTACATTAGTTTCAGGTGTACAACACAGTGATAAAACATTTATATACATAATTCTAGGTTCCAGCTATCACCCTACCAAGCTGTTACAATATCTTGACTATATTCCTTATGCTATACATTACATCCCGGTTACTTATTTATTTTACCATTGGAAGTCTGTCCTTTTTTTTTTTTTTTTTTTGTGAGGGCATCTCTCATATTTATTGATCAAATGGTTGTTAACGACAATAAAATTCTGTATAGGGGAGTCAATGCTCAATGCACAATCATTAATCCACCCCAAGGCTAATTTTCGTCAGTCTCCAATCTTCTGAGGCATAACAAACAAGTTCTTACATGTAGAACAAATTCTTACATAATGAATAAGTTACATAGTGAACGGAACTGCTACTTTTGAAAACAAAGTCATACACAAAGAGAATAAAGTTACAAAAGGAGGCAGATGCTAAGTACAGGTGGCACAGGGAAAAGACCCAGAGGAGTGAAAATGTGTACAATTTATGTGGATGGCAAAAGGCTAGGTTTTAGGGTGGGAATCTCAGCAGCAGGGTGGTCATGTGATTAAGGCTGTTTTATTTTTCACAAACATATTTTGTCATCATCACTCCTATTACCTATCACAGAACTTACAAGTTTATGAAAATAAACATAATTTCTTTTATTCTGAGAGCAGAATTTGATTCTGACAGTGCTAAGGCTTTGTAATTTAAGGCAATGAGGTATCATTTTTCCTGAGATCATTTGTATGAATAAGTGGTAGCTACTTCTGGGCTAGAATGTCAGACAGTGATCTCTGTAGGGAATAGAAGTAAAATTGAAAAGGGAAAGAGGAAGGGGATTGGGAAGAATACAGAGTGAGAGAAACAGAGAGAGTATAGAATAATTTCGGGTAATGTGTGACAAAGTTCCAGACAAATATTTGGAACAAATTCTTTTCAACAATAGAACCTACTGATGTTCTCCACATGGCCTACCTGGTGCCCTTCACAGAATGTGTTCTATTATATCTACATAACTAGTTTCTAGAGTAAATACCTTAATTTACCCTTCTTTTAAGTTCTTTCAGCTCAAAGTGAGGTAGGCTATTAGCTTTCTCCAAGTTTTTAGTTTTCCACCCTTCCAAAACCTCCTAAGGTTTCACTTCCTCTCAAAGTTGAGTTAACCCATGTTTAGTGCTTAGCACACTGTCTGTACAAATGTAAATATCAGTATGTCTGGTTATTGATGGTATTGCTATTACTGACTTCTTCCATCTTATGTTTTCACTGGACTTTAGAGCCATTAGTTTTGCCTTTTTAAATTCTATTTGTTTCCTCATTCTTGTTTTTATTCTAATTCTGATTGTTTCATTGGAGTCCTGAAAATGTTGCTATGATCTCTGGGTAAATCAAGGTCTCTTTCTGATAGTCCATTGCAAAAATGCTTTAAGTGTTAAGAGGGAAATGATTATGTGCCTTATTTTGTTTGTCAAGCAATAATCTGAAGCAATATGAGTGATAATTTTATTTCACTTTCTGCCATTACATATGGTTATCTGTCCTGCATAACACATCTAATTCAAAATAATTCTGTCCAGATTCCACTCAAATTTCTTTTTATATTTTTACAGAGATAACATTCATTGGTTTATCATAGGAGACTACTAGACTGTATATCTCCTCTTTTGTTATTTTTTCCTTGTGACTTTGCCTGTGGTGGGTTTCTATACATCTATTTTATTGAAGTCTGGTACAATTAATTTTTCCTGCAGTCCCTTTTTAAGTCTGCATAAAACTGTTCAGGTTCATGATTTGATTATAGGATTGGTTCATTTTGATCATTTGCTACTTCCATACAATGTGAATATTATCACACCTCCTAAGGGTAAACATTTAATTTTCTCATGATAAATTCCCCAAGTCCTAAGTGTGCCTGATGTAAGAAAGGGCATTTCTACTTTGTTACTTCACACTTATTATCATTATTCTTGTCTCTCAAACTCTACTTTCATTAGTTCATTTAAGACTTAATTTTCTAGTTCAAGAGGCAGATGCTGAGAAGCACATTCTTTTTCCTTTACATCAGTGAACCTTTACACAAAGATACAGGCTCAAAGACTGTTGACAAAGCACAAGCAAACTTAAATGCTGCTTCTAGTCCATCGTGAGTTGCAGTAGGGAAGGGAGAGAAGAATCCCTTTACAAGGAGGGGTGTTAAAGGTTATGCAAGGCACGGTTCAGCATGAGTATGGGTAGAATCATGCTGACAACTTTTGGAGCCTCAGAATATGGGCCCCTTTTCATCAGTTTAGAGGGAGGAATAGCTTCTCTCAGCAGGTCTCAAAAGGTTCATTTAACAGCACAGATCCTATGCATGTCTTGATGACTCATGATAGCCTATAAAGATCTTTCCATGTCAATAAGGATCTGCATTGTCGTTTTTAATGGATGCATAGCATAGTATTCCATTGTATGGTCATTGTAGTAAGCCACAGTGAACTCTCCTATTCACATATTTTTTTCCACATTTTTTGTATGCTCTTTTTCTTAAATAACAGATGAACATTTTGTTTTAGTTTGTAATTTAATTTTTTGAACAATATGATTCAAAAATAAAAATAAAAAAATGTCTACAATACAAAGGTTTCCTTCCATTCTTTTTCCTTGTCCCACCCCAATGATTATTAGTTTCCCTTGTATCTTTCCATAATTTCTTTATATTATACAAGCCAATATAAATATATACTCTTTTTTCCTTTTTTTATACATAAGGTAAAAAAGCATCTTTTGATCATCTCATTAGGGTAAAATTTTAGGAGTGGTATTGCTGAATTAAAGGGTAGTTTCAGTTAAAATCTTGATACATACTGTCCAACTGCTCATCAGAAAGTTTGGTACACACCAATAGTGCAGGAATGTCACCAAGTTCATTTTATTTATTTTCCAATTTCGATGTATCTGTATATCTGAAAGTGTCTGGGGAGCACTGAATAAATGTTAAAAATCATTATAATTTGTAATACAAGGCTAATTCTGGTATTATATAGAAGTGACTGCACAAAAGACTCGATTTATCTATTTATAATTTATAATATAGATACATGGACACAATGGGAAGGAAGGTTTTGATCTAAGTTGTTATTTTTTATTTTTCTATGTTTTTCTTATTGGATGGGTGGAGAGACAGGTAGGAATGAAAAGATGGAAAAATATCGGTTGTTTGTGATGTAAAGATAGAAAATAGGGCTGAATGAGACAAAGAATAAACAGAATGAGAAATAGGGGCAGACCTAAGATGAGAGTGAAAAAGGATAGACAATTTCATTGGGCCTCATACATCTGATGAGGCATATTGCCAGATCATCTCTTCCTATTAATTAAAAAAAAAAAACCTACTGAATTGGTGCATATGATTATACTAGAAATTAAGACTAAATTTCAATGGAATGAATATGTACATTTGTCTTTTTTTTCTTCTTCAGTAGAATTGATTATCTGAAGAAATGGATACTTCTTCCTCCAAGAAATATCCAGTTAAAAAACGGGTGAAAATACATCCCAACACAGTGATGGTGAAATACACTTCTCATTATCCCCAGCCTGGGGATGATGGATATGAAGAAATTAATGAAGACTACAGAAATTTTATGGAAGAAAATCCAAAAAAAGGCCTGCTGAGTGAAATAAAAAGAAAAGGAAGAGCTTTCTTTGGAACGACTGATACCCGACCTCCACCAAAAGAAGACCCAATGACCAATGAGACTGGACAATTCCAGAGCTTTGCAGAAAAAAATATTTTTCAGTCCAGAAAAATGTGGATAGTGCTGTTTGGATCTGCTTTGGCTCATGGATGTGTAGCTCTTATCACTAGGCTTGTTTCTGATCGTTCTAAAGTTCCATCTCTAGAACTGATTTTTATCCGTTCTGTCTTGCAGGTCTTATCTGTGTTAGTGGTGTGTTACTACCAGGAGGCCCCCTTTGGACCTAGTGGATATAGATTACGACTCTTCTTTTATGGTGTGTGCAATGTCATCTCTATCACCTGTGCTTACACATCATTTTCAATAGTTCCTCCCAGCAATGGGACCACTATGTGGAGAGCCACAACCACGGTCTTCAGTGCCATTTTGGCCTTTTTACTTGTAGATGAGAAAATGGCTTATGTTGATATGGCTACAGTTGTTTGCAGTATCTTAGGTGTTTGTCTCATCATGATCCCCAACATTGCTGATGAAGACAATTCTTTGTTAAATGCCTGGAAAGAAGCCTTTGGGTACACTATGACTGTCATGGCTGGACTGACCACCGCTCTTTCCATGATAGTATACAGATCCATTAAGGAGAAGATCAGCATGTGGACTGCATTGTTTACCTTTGGTTGGACTGGGACAGTCTGGGGGGTATCTACTATGTTTGTTCTTCAAGAACCTATCATCCCATTAGATGGAGAAACCTGGAGTTATCTCATTGCTATATGTGTCTGTTCTACTGCAGCATTCTTAGGAGTTTATTATGCCTTGGACAAATTCCATCCAGCTTTGGTCAGCACAGTACAACATCTGGAGATTGTGGTAGCCATGGTCCTGCAGCTTCTAGTGTTACATATATTTCCTAGTGTTTATGATGTTTTTGGAGGGGCCATCATTATGATTAGTGTTTTTGTCCTTGCTGGCTATAAACTTTACTGGAGGAATTCAAGAAGGCAGGATTATCAGGAAATAGTAGACTCTCCCATTAAATGAATACCTGGTTATTATCTTGTTATCATTCAGTTATTAACAGGTACACTGCCATTTTAATGTTCACCTATAAATGTCTTTTGTGTATAACTGACAGAGTGCTATGTATTAAATAAGTAATTTATGAAGATGTAGAAAAATTTATTCTAATACATAAAGAAATACTAAATATGTGAAACATTGTGAATCTGGTGTCTTTACTGTTACTAACAAAAGGTAATTGTGGTAGAAGGAGAATGCTAATTTTTATCACTTAAGAACATAAGACTTGAAGAAATGACCTCTTTCAGATTGACCTTCTTGGTCCTAAGTTTCAAAAATTAGAAAATGTTCATGCCAATATTCTACAAATGTTCAACAAAAATTCTTCAATATTTAACATCTTCATTGTGAAAAGCACACTGTAACGCTGAAATGCTGAGTACCAAGCCCTGCTTTCATGTACTTGCAATAGGAAACTAGAGGTGATTGGGCTGGGTGAAGGAGATTGAGTTGAGTCAAAAAAGAGGGAACAAAGGAAAGGAGCTGGTTTTTCACTGACAATGGTGGGGTCCTACCTTATATCAGGTATGGAAGACCAGAGGTGTGGTGGTGGGAGACCTAATGTTGAAGCAGGGTCCACTTATCTTCAGTGGTACAGATCTCTTCCAAAACTGCCCTTGTTTATGACTTTGTAGCAGGTACATGTGTGAGCAGCAGGAAATGTACTCCTTACCCTGAGAAAGACTCTAACAGTAACATAGTAGCAGAAAATCAATACAACATGGTGTCCAGAGGGTCTTTTCAAAATGGCCTGTAAGTCTGTAAAAGCATATAAGGTTGCATTAATTGGGGTCTAATTTGAGCAATTCTTGCTAATTTAGAACATACAAATGTTGACATGGTACTGGTTATTAAGCTATTGCTACTCTTGAGCTCTGTTAGTTCCAAATTCATACTTCCATACTTTCCTCTTTCTGTTATGACTTAGACCCTGCAAACTACATTTTTCCTATCCCGACTGAACTCTCACTTGGTTCCACTAATAAAGGGCATTAGAGGGAGACTAGAAGGCAGAAAAGGGGAGAAAGGACTTCCAACTTCCCGTTTGCTTGTGGTTTTTGCCACTGTTGCACCAACAACAAGTAATAGCCTTTTGCTCTACAGCATCAGCTGATCTCAGCCTTGAGCTTCTTTTGGCACTCCTCCAGTCCCCAGCCAGCTTCTTCATATCCCTCTCAGCAGTAGCAAGACCAACTAGACAGCATCTTCTCAGGGATGTGAGCTACAGCTCAGCTGGGTCATTTCTCTGAGCTTCTGAGACCTGGTAGTCTTTACTTTTTGCTATTGCTTACATTTTTAGTCATCCCGTCTGTTCCATCCAGTAAGTCCTCTTTTTCTCAGGCCTAGGGGCAGTAGCTGCTCTCCAGAGTTATCAGCCATGGCCACGTTAGTGTTCCCTTTTTGCTTTTTCAGTCCATCAACATCCAATACTAGATTCTTTCTGTTGTAATAGTATCTTGTGGTTTCTGTTTTCTTGACTAATGTGTCCAAATCTTCCCCAAAGGAACCTGAAGTCATTAGTAGAGTGTCTATGCTTTTGGGAAAATGTTAACATTCAGATTTTCCAGGAATTACTAGACACTGGATCTCAACAGTAATTATCCAAATTAAAGCACAGAAAAAGATTTGGGAAAAAAAAAAAAAAGAACAGAGCCTAGAATGACCTGTACTAAGGACTAAGAAGTCCAGTATAAATGTAGTTACAGCCCCAGAAGAGGAGAGAGAAAGAATGGGACAGAAAAAAATATCTGAAGAAATATTTACCAAAAGTTTTCCAAACCTGATAAAAGGAAACAACCACCAGCAATCCACAGATCCAGGTAAATAATGAACTCCAATCAGCAAAAATACAAAGAAAACCACACCTAGAAACATAGTGTAACTGCTGATAAATAAAGACAGAGAAACAAAATCTTAAAAGCAGCCAGAGAAAAAGACATGACATTCAGGAAAACAATGATAAGAATTACAGCTGGACACAGAGAAGACCAGTAATGACTACAACATCTTACTATGCTGAAGGACAGTGACTGCAATGAGGCTGGATGGGGACTTGATAATATGGGTGAACGTTGAAACCATAATGTTGCTCATGTAAAACCTTAATAAGATTGTGTATCAATGATACCTTAATTAAATATAAATAAAACAATCTGAAAACAGGAAAAAAAGAATTACAGCTGGCTTCTCATAAGAAACAATGGAGGCCAGAAAACAACAGAATGACATTTAAAGTGCTGAAAGAAAACCCTTTGATGGCTTCTCATTGCCTATAGGGTAAAGTCCATAACCTGCTATTGCTTATATTTTTAGTCATCTTCTGTTATAGCAATATTCTACTATTGTGTAATACTTTTCTTATGCAGGCTCCTCTATGTGGAAAGCCCTTCTCTTCTTTGCCTACATAATTGCCTAACTAGCCTGATCATGCAACTCCCCCTCACCCTCTGGCTTAATGTCCCCCTGTACATATCTATTGCTCTATTTACTATATTAATAATAAACATGGTTAAATTTCATTCTCTGACTCTTGATTTGAGCTCCTTTAAGTTTCAGACTGATCTTTAGATCTCCAGTACCTATTGTAGTGCCTACTACAGAATAGACTCTGTTGGGAGCCACACAAAGGCAACAAGATGGCCACTGAAACAACAAGACGGCCACAGTTCATGAGGTTCCTGCTTCACTTCCTGGAGATTAGCTGCAAGCCCGCGCGCGCCAACAAGAAAGCCCGCGCGCGCCAAGAGATACTCTTCTCCCCCTCCTTCCCCATTATCATATACCAATCAGAATGTAACTCGCTGCGCCATCCCTGCTATGCAGCCAATCCCCTGCTTACAAGTATCCTATGGCCCACTCTGCCCCTGAACACTGGTGTATATCTACCCCCGTCTTACAATAAAATTTGAAGGCTTGATCAGAATACTGTCTTGCCTTCGCTCTTCTCTCGCCCCCATTTTCTTCCAGGTCAGATCCCCTTCGTCTCCACAAATAACTAGGTCCCGCTGGACGGGACAAGTGGCGCCCAACGTGGGGCTCGAGGCGCGGATCCTTCGCAGGCGGACCCCCGAGTAAGATATCGTCTGGCCAGACCCCTTCTTGATGAAACAATAGGAGACGCCTTTCGCCGCTCACGGAAGCCGTCGTCCCTGGTGAGTACCGGCCGCCTTACAAGAAAATGGGAACTAAATTAAGTAAAGAAGCGGTCTTCATAGGAGACCTAAAAAGTTCACTTAGGGAGAGAGGAGTTCGAGTTAAAAAGAAAGACTTGGTAAAGTTTTTTATTTTTGTTGATGAAGTCTGTCCGTGGTTTATCATTAATGGCCCCGAAATTCATCCTAAAAAATGGCAGAAAGTAGGTAGAGATTTAAATGATTATCTTATCAAAAACGGCCCTGACTCTGTTCCTGTTTCAGTATTTTCCTATTGGGGTCTTATCAGAGATATTGTTGAAAATACTGACCCTGATAAACGCCAACTCTTGTCAGTGGCAGAATATTGCCTCCGCCCCCTATCTCGGGCGGCCTCAAAATCGTCTCTTTCGAGTGATCCCCCTGCCCCAAAATCAGCTAAATCCCCCTCCCCTAGCCCGACACCATCTTTGCTCGGTGCCCTCCATGATACCCCTCCCAAATGTTGCATTTATCCGCCTCTCCCTCGAGATTCGGACTTTGTCGATACACAAAAGGTTTTTCCAGTCGTGACTAAGAGCCAAAATGGCGAGCCTTTAGATCCGAGAGACGCGGCTGAACTAGAAGACGAAGCGGCCAAGTATCACAACCCAGATTGGCCCCTTGCCGCCCCGTCGCTTAACCCCCCTTCTTACACACCCCCAGTTTTGAAAAGAGCCTCTTACACTCCCTCTATTCAGCCTCCCAATGTTTGCGCCCCGGCCTTTTTGCCCCCGTCGGCCCCTCCGCTACCCCCTCCGGCTCCCGGTCCTGTTGGCCCCCCTACCAGCACTGAAGACCTAATAGCACAGATAGTAGAACAAAGAATAACTTGCCATCTCCAAAAATTAGTTGTCTCCCAACCAGTTCGTCCCGCATTATATTCGCAAAGGGGCCTCTCTAAGAAACCGCTTACAGCCACAAAACCTAAAAAACAACCTAAAAAACTGCTCTTTCCTGTTCTTACCCGGGCCTCCGCCCGCTCTGGCCCCACCTCCACAACACATAGCCCGGAGGAGGGCGATCTTGAAAGCGATAGCGAAGACGCCCCTGCTGCTCAGGAAATAGAAAGTGAGGGAGAAGAGCAGGCTGAGCCAGAGCCGGCCGAGCCTGCTGATGGCCCTAGAGAATTTCACAAAATCCATTTCAAAAGCTTAAAAGAGCTGAACGCGGCTGTTAAAGCTTATGGCCCCAATGCCCCTTTTACCCTTTCTGTTCTTGATTCGCTGTCTCGAGGAGGACATTTACTCCCAGGTGAATGGCTGCGTATAGTCCAGGCTGTGCTTACCCGTGGTCAGTTTTTAACTTGGAAGGCAGATTTTGCTGACCGCTGTCAGACCATCGCTGCTGCCAATGTAAAAGACCCTCATTCCCCAACAGCGTCCTGGACTTTTGATAAGCTTACAGGACAGGGCAGATATATCTCTGAAACCAGGCAGCAGCGCCTTCCCCTTGGTCTTTTATCTCAAGTGAAAGATGCCGCTTTGGGCGCTTGGATATCACTTCCTGCTTCCGGGACTGCTAACACTCCTCTAACTAAGATCACTCAAAGCTCGCAAGAAGACTATAGCGAATTTGTTAGCAGACTGTTAGAGGCCGCCGAAAGGACCCTTGGTTCCGCGGCTGCCAATGATAAGATTGTAAAACAGCTAGCCTATGAAAACGCCAATTCGGCATGTCGAGCCGTCCTCCGCGGTAAGACTCGAGACAAAACTCTTGATGAAATGCTGAGAATGTGTAGAGATGTTGATCCTTTTACATCCAAAGTCCAAGCCCTTTTAGCTGTAGGTGCCGCTGTTCAAACTCCCCCGGCTTCTTATCCTCCTTCCTTCCCCAGGGGCGCACCGCCTATGCGTAACTGCTTTAAATGTGGACAGCCAGGCCATTTCGCTCGCCAATGCCCTACCACAGCTCCTCCTCCTAGAGTTGGGTCAGTCCCCGGTATTTGCCCTCGCTGCCATAAGGGGCGGCACTGGGCCAAAGAGTGCCGTAACAATCCAACAAATCCTTTTTACAGTACCACAAATCCTTTCACCCCCCCTTTTCAGGGAAACGGGCTGAGGGGCCAGCCCCGGGCCCCCCAGCCAATTCCATTTCAGCCGGCCTCGGGGAACAGCCTAGCTGTAGCACTCCCGCCCTCTATCGGGCCACACCCGGGAGTGCAGGACTTGACCTCTGTGCCTCCTCCTCAACAATATTAACGCCTGAAGAGGGAATTACAATTATTTCCACAGGAATTTATGGCCCACCTCCCAAAGATACTTATTTTCTAATTTTAGGGCGAGCTTCCACCACAATAAACGGCCTTATTGTCCACCCTTCCTTAGTTGACAATGACTATACTGGAGAAATAAAAATTCTTGCTAGTGCCCCCCAGTGCCCTGTCAGCATTATGAAAGGTCAGCGCCTTGCGCAGGCGCTCCCCCTCCCTTTAAGTACATCTCACCCTGCTATTCATAAGCAGCGAGGCTCCTCTACCCCAGGTTCTTCAGACTTATATTGGATCCAAGCTATTACTAAAGAACGCCCCACTCTTAAACTTAAGATCCAAGGAAAAGTATTTGAAGGAATTTTAGATTCGGGGGCCGACTCTACGGTCATATCTCAGGCTTCATGGCCCTCCAGCTGGCCCTTACACGCTTCCTTGACCCATCTACAAGGAATTGGGCAGTCAAGAAACACCTTACAGAGCTCACAGTTATTAAACTGGGAAGATGAAGAAGGAAATACCGGATTCATTCAACCCTTCGTAGTTCCTGGGTTGCCGGTAAATCTTTGGGGAAGAGATATCCTTTCTCAAATGAAGGTCATCATGTGTAGCCCTAATGAAGTTGTAACACAGCAGATGCTTTCACAGGGTTACCTCCCTGGTCAGGGGTTGGGCAAACTAAAACAGGGAGATCCCAACCCGATACTGGCCACGCCTAAGATAGACCGCTCAGGTTTAGGGTTTGAAAAACATTTTTCGTAAGGGCCGTTGCTCCTCCTGCACTCCAGGCAGACAAGATTACTTGGAAAAGTGATGTTCCTGTCTGGATCGATCAATGGCCCCTTACCACTACAAAATTAAATGCAGCCATAGAGTTAGTGCAGGAACAGCTGGCTGCTGGACATATTGAACCTTCTACATCCCCTTGGAACACCCCAATCTTTGTAATCCAAAAGAAATCAGGCAAGTGGAGGCTCCTACAAGACCTCAGGGCGGTTAATAAGACTATGGTCTCTATGGGCGCATTACAACCGGGAATTCCCTCTCCAATAGCCATCCCTAAAGGGTATGTCAAATTAGTAATTGATCTAAAAGATTGCTTTTTCTCCATACCTTTGCATCCTGATGATTGCAAACGTTTTGCCTTTAGTATACCCATTACCAATTGTGTAGGGCCTTCTCCCCGGTTTCAGTGGAGAGTTCTCCCACAAGGAATGGCCAACAGCCCCACTCTTTGCCAAAAGTTTGTAGCCCAGACTATAGACCCCTTTAGGTTGCTCTTCCCCACTTTGTATATTATCCATTATATGGATGATATTCTTCTTGCCAGTCCTGACCAGCAACAGCTCTATGCGGCCAGTCAACAGCTAGTCACTGCCCTCCGAGATCGAGGACTACAAATTTCCCCAGAAAAAGTCCAGGTCCACCCCCCCCAACTTTTTTTAGGCTTTGAATTATTTTCTAATAAAATCCTCACTCAAAAAATTCAGTTAAAGAGAAGCTCCTTAAACACTCTTAATGATTTTCAGCGTCTGCTAGGAGACATCAACTGGCTCAGGCCTTATTTAAAGCTGACCACCGGAGAGTTAAAGCCCTTGTTTGATGTCCTACGTGGAGACCCTGATCCCTCCTCCCCCCGCTCGCTTTCATCAGAAGCACAAAGGGCATTAACCATTGTAGAGCAGGCTATTTCTGAACAGACCATTAGCTACTTCTCTCCACATCTAAGTTTGTGGCTGCTCATTTTCCCTACCCCCTTCTCCCCTACAGGAGTCCTTTGGCAAAACCATCCACTATTTTGGGTTCATTTGCCAGCCTCCCCCCCTAGAGTCTTAGCTACCTATCCTCAATTAGTTGCTGCCCTCTTACGTTTAGGCCGAGAGGCAGCTCTCAAGTTGTTTGGGAGAGACCCTGAAGTTATAACCCTCCCATACAATACATCTCAATTACAATGGCTTATTCAACATGATGATGATTGGGCAATTAGCTGCACCTCCTTCCAGGGGACAATAGACAATCATTACCCTGCAGACAGATTAGTCCAGTTCCTTCAAAAGACCCCGGTTGTCTTTCCCAAAAGGACTAAAACCACGCCAATTGCTGGGGCCGTAATGGTGTTCTCTGATGGGTCCTCCTCCGGTATAGCCGCTTTCAGTATTAATGGGCAAGTTACTCGAATACAAACAGACCTCTCTTCTGCACAACTTGTTGAACTAACTGCAATAATCAAAGTTTTTGAGCTTTTAATAGATGCCCCCTTTAACCTTTACACTGACAGTGCCTATGTAGCAACCTCTGTTCCCCTATTAGAGACAGTGCCTTACATACGTCCCTCTACAAATGCTTCCCCCCTATTCGCAAAATTGCAAAAATTAATTCTAAACCGCGATGCCCCTTTTTTCATCGGGCACATACGCGCTCACACTGGCCTTCCAGGGCCGCTTGCCAAAGGCAATGACAGAGTTGATCTGGCAACTCAATTAGCAGCCTCTGTCACGTCAGTCTCACCCTTGGCTGCAGCCCAACGGGCTCATGAACTACATCATCTCAATGCTCACACTCTTAGACTCAAATTTTCAATCACCCGAGAACAGGCCCGCCAAATAGTTCGGCAATGTCAAGGATGTCTAACTCTCCTCCCAGAGCCTCATAACGGAATCAACCCCCGGGGGTTGGTTCCAGGAGAGATATGGCAAATGGATGTCACTCATTACCCTCCCTTTGGTAAATTAAAATATATCCATGTGTCTATTGACACATGTAGTGGTTTCCTATGTGCATCCTTGCAAACGGGAGAGGCAACTAAAAATGTTATTACCCATGTTCTCTCATGCCTGGCATATCTACCACCACCTAAAATCTTAAAAACTGACAATGGGCCTGGATACGCCAGCTCTAGCTTTAAACAGTTCTGTGCGCAGTTAGGTATTAAGCACATAACAGGAATTCCCTATAATCCCCAAGGCCAAGGCATTGTTGAAAGAGCCCACTTAACCCTTAAAAACATGTTATTCAAACTTCAGTCGGGGGGAGAAGTACTCTATCCGAAAACAGGTAATGCAAAGACACTCCTAAATCATGCACTGTTTGTTCTTAATTTCCTTACTTATGACTCCGCGGGTAAAACCGCTGCTGATCGCCTTTGGCATCCCTCCACGGCAGATAATTATGCACAGGCTATGTGGAGAGATCCGATGACCAACACATGGCACGGGCCTGACCCTGTGCTCATATGGGGGAAAGGACATGCTTGTATATATGATGCTAAGGCACAAAATGCCCGATGGCTCCCAGATAGGCTCATTAAACTCCTAGACACAAATAGAGGCAAAAACAATAATAATTCCAGTCCAGGGCATATTAACCCCTGAGAAGCCTTCCCTTTCTGTTTATTTTCAGGAGGCAAAAATGAAGATTTGTACACTATTGACCCTCGTCATGACCTTTCGCCCCGTTTGGACCCATCAGATTTTCAATTTCACCTGGACAGTCACCAGTGAAGCAGGAGACGTCGTTTTCAGTTCTTCTACCTTAGCAAGTTCCCCCCCATGGCCTGTTCTTGCCCCTGACCTCTGTGACTTGGCCGCTGGAGCTTCTGCGGCCTGGGGGACCCCAGACATTTACTTTCCTTTTTCCACCTCCCCTGAGACCTACCCTGAGGGACAATCTACCACCTCTCCTGGGTGTAACAACACCCCTAGGAGAACCTACCTCAGAGAAACAGAATTTTATGTTTGCCCGGGAGCTCATAGAGATCGAGCCCTTAACTATAAATGTGGATATAGAGACTCCTATTTCTGTGACTCCTGGGGGTGTGAGACTACAGGAGATGCTAGTTGGAAGCCTAGCTCCACCTGGGATTATATAACTGTAAGTAGGGCTTGGAATCCCAAGCCTAACTCAACTGTTACCCCAGAATGTCAAAGCACCCAATCCACAAGGGGGCGATGTACACCGCTCTCCATTGCCTTTACTGACAAGGGAAAAAGGGCCCCTATTGATGGATGGCTCAGGGGACATGAATGGGGGCTAAGGCTTTATGTTTCAGGGAAGGACCCTGGGCTCACTTTTAAAATCAAATTAATTCGATCCATTCCAAACGCCAACAAGCACGTTGTCCTTGGCCCTATTGCCCCTAAGGCAAGAGACCCAAGACCTTCTAACCCTTCTCCCCTGTCTACTAGTACTGTTTTCCAGGCCTTGCTCCCCCCAGTTTTACCCTCTACAGGCGAAATCCTTAAAGGCCTGGCTAATGTGACTGCAGAATCCCTTAACTCCACTGGATATAGCGAGTGCTGGTTATGTTTCTCCCCCGTTCCCCCGTTTTACGAAGGGATAGCAGTTTTAGTAAACACCTCAGCAGACCTCATACTTACCAATGACTCCAGCAAGACTCGCTGGTCAGACCCCTCCCGTTTTTCAGAGACCTCTCCGGGTCTCACATTGACGCAGCTTTCGGGAATAGGCCTCTGTATACATAGCCCCATCTTGCGTCTACCCCCTCAGCTAATACCCATTTGTAACAGCTCCTTCTCACCCCCGCTGTCCTATGAATTCCTTGTCGCGCCCAACGGTACTTATTTTGCTTGCTCCTTTGGCATAACGCCCTCTGTTAACCCGCGCTTGCTAATATCTAACAATGAATATTGTGTTTTAGTCATACTCATGCCCAAGATTTCCATACATCCCACCGAAGACCTCCTTCCATATTACTCGGGCTCTACTCGCACTAAGCGTGAGCCAGTAACCGCCATTACCTTATCTGTAATATTAGGATTAGGAGCAGCTGGGGCTGGAACAGGCATTGCCTCCATAATTACTTCTAAACAACAATATTATGCTCTTAGTCAGGCTATTGATAAAGACATACAAAATCTGCAAGAAGGTTTAGACAGCCTGAAAGAATCTGTTGTCTCTCTCTCTGAGGTAGTGCTCCAAAATCGCCGAGGGTTAGACCTCCTTTTCCTGAAAGAAGGAGGCCTCTGCGCTGCTCTTAAAGAAGAATGTTGCTTCTATAAAGACAAAACAGGGTTAGTGCAAGATAGCATTGATAAAGTTAAGAAAAACCTAGAAGCCAGGCAAAAACAAAGAGAAAAGGATGAGGCCTGGTATAAAAACTGGACCTCTGCCACCCCTTGGTTAACTACTCTGATCCCCACCATCCTTGGACCCTTAGCAGGACTCCTCCTTTTAGTGTCTTTTGGCCCTTGGGCTTTAAGAAAACTAACAGCCTTTATTCGAGAGCAGGTTGACCAGCTCGTCAAGCCAGCAGTTGCTGTTCATTATCACAGACTTACAGCCTGTGATGAAGGATCCGACACCGAACCAACCAATGCTCCCGGCCTCCAGTTTTCAACTTTACAGGCGCCTCAACCCTGGTACCATCGATTCTGGCACCGTAATTAATGTGGCCCATATGCTGGTCGGCCAGAACCAGACAGACCCCTAACTATGAGGGTATGGGCATCGAGATGAGTGCGAGACAAAGTACCGCAAGGGAGGGTTCTTTCTAGAACCTCTCTGGTCCTCCCTGAGAATACGCCTGGCTTGCATAGAGGTTGGTATCCATATGTACATAAAGCCTTGATATATTAAGATCAATTTGGCTTTCAGCTCTGCCTCTCCTCCCTAAAAGATACCGAGAGCATTTGCGAAATGTTACCCTGCTGGAGGAGCCAGGCCTCTATTCCCTCACTCGATTAAGGCCCACCTTTCTGAAATAAATAGAAAGGGAGGAGATGTTGGGAGCCACACAAAGGCAACAAGATGGCCACTGAAACAACAAGACGGCCACAGTTCATGAGGTTCCTGCTTCACTTCCTGGAGATTAGCTGCGAGCCCGCGCGCGCCAACAAGAAAGCCCGCGCGCGCCAAGAGATACTCTTCTCCCCCTCCTTCCCCATTATCATATACCAATCAGAATGTAACTCGCTGCGCCATCCCTGCTATGCAGCCAATCCCCTGCTTACAAGTATCCTATGGCCCACTCTGCCCCTGAACACTGGTGTATATCTACCCCCGTCTTACAATAAAATTTGAAGGCTTGATCAGAATACTGTCTTGCCTTCGCTCTTCTCTCGCCCCCATTTTCTTCCAGGTCAGATCCCCTTCGTCTCCACAAATAACTAGGTCCCGCTGGACGGGACAAGACTCCATAATTTTTTGTTGAATTAATTTCCATAAAAGCATAACAATACTCAATCCAGAAATTAAATTTAGTCACCAGGATCCACTAATTTTTGTATCTCTCAGTCAAGTCTGTGATTAGTTACTTCTTGCTAAAAGGCTTTTTTTTGGGTCCTAAATAGTCCTGCCTGACAGTGATGCTAAACCAGATCATTCTAATCATTTCTAACTATAAGCTTTCAGTAGTTTCCTGGGACAGGTCTTGAGACATGGAGGCTCATTTTTTCCCTTCCTTGTCTTTCCAAATTCTCTCCTTTGGGATTAATGAAGTAAGTACCTGCATGGTTTTATCCTAGACAGATTGGCTGCCCCATATCTGAAGCCCCATTTCTGGTCCATAGGTCATAAATTAAAAAAACAAAGTTAATTATAGTTGATATACAATATTATGTTAGTTTCAAGTGTACAACACAGTGAATCAACATTTATATATGTTATGATTACTGTGATATCCAGTTACCATGTCACCAAAGTTATTACAATATTATTGACTATATTCCCTATGCTGTACTTTTCATCCGTGCGACTTATGTATTTCATAACTGGAAGTTTGTACCTCTTAATCCCCTTCATATATTTTGCCCATCTTCCCATCCTTTCACCTCTGGCAACCACCAGTTTGTTCTCTGTATTTGCAAGTCTATATCTGTTTTGTTTGTTCATTTGTTCTGTTTTTTAGATTCCACATATAACTGAATCATATAGCATTGTCTTTATCTGTCTTTCACTTAGCATGATACCCTCCAGGTCCATTCATGGTATCACAAATGGCAAGATTTCCTTCGTTTTTATGGCTGAATAATGTTCCATTATGTATATATACTGCATCTTTTTAATCCATTCATCTATCAATGGACTTTTACGTTGCTTTCATATCTTGGTTACTGTAAAAAATGCTGCAATAAAAAGGAGTGCTTATGTCTTTTCAAATTAGTGGGTTTTTTTTCTTTGGCTAAATACCCAGAAGTGGAATTATTGGGTCATATGGTATTTCTATGTTTAATTTTTTGAGCAACTTCCATACTGCTTTCCATAGTGGCTGTCCCAATTTACATGACCACCAGCAGTGTAGGAGGGTTCCATTTCTCCACATCCTCACCAAACTTATTTCCTGTCTTTTTGATACTAGCCATTCTAACCAGTATGAGGTGGTGTATCACTGTGGCTTTGATTTGCATTTCTCTGATGATTAGCAATGAGGAGTATCTTTTCATGTGCCTGATGGCCATCTGTATATCTTTGAAAAATGTCATGAGTGGTCCTCTGCCCATTTTTTAATAGGATTGTTTATGTTTTTGGTGTTGAATTGTATGAGTTCTTTGTATATTTTATATATTAACCCTTTTTGGATATATCATTTGCAAATATCTTCTCCATAGGTTTTAACTTTTGACCTAAATTTTCTTGTTGTCTGATTCTGGCTAGTTCTTTGGTCCATTTAGCATTATTAGTGTGATTCCCATTTTTGCTTTGAGTTCTAAGAGAGGAAGAAGAAGCCATATGCATATTTGTTTGAAGTTTGAAGACAGAAAGTGTGAAAGAAGTCTCTGGGACAACTCCCACCCCATAAAAACAGGAATCCATCCATTCCTTTTGAGTGTACCATACAGCAATTTCACACATGACTTTCTGCCTATCTACCCTTCCACCCAAAGCTTTCCTCTTTCATTGCTATTTCCTTATTTTTCTTGTTCAATTTTTTTTATATTTTTGAGTTTTTCTTTTTTTAAGAGTTCCCAGTAAGAAGGGGTGATAAAAAAAATATAAAGGAAAACTAAAAGGAAAAAAAAACATTTTTACAGGGAACTTAATCCTTTTATGAATAAGCGCTCTCCCTTCTATTGTTTAAATAGGTGGCACACAATAGGCAAAAGAGATCTGAATCAAAACTTTGAACGGTCTGTTCAGATCATTGGCCCATTCAGAATAATTCCCTTACAAAATAAGATCTAAACTTAACGATGTCAACACAAATTTTCCCTACTAAGGCAGTGGTATATGCTACCTGAGCACAAGGACTACTTTACTTGTGTTTGCATTCACATCCCGTAACCCCATCACTTGCTAAATATGTAAACTGAATTGAGTCAGGTTTTGCTAAGTTCACTGTGTGCTTTTGGGAAAATAGTTTTAACTTTTGCATAATTGTTTCTCCAGCCTCAAAAATGAATATATCTCAGTACATAAACTTTATAAGATGAATCAACAAATAACATTATTCTATTAGCTCAGGCTGCTATAACAAAATACCATTGATTGGGTGGCTTAAACTATAGAAATTTAATTCCTCAGTTTTGGAAGCTGGTCGTTCCATATCAGGGTGTTGGCATGGTCAGTTTCTGGTGAGAGCTCTTTCTGGTCACTTTCTCATTGTGTCTTCTCATGGTGGAGATAGAGAACGGGTCTCTTTTTATAAGGACACTAATCCTACAGGATTAGGTGCCCACTTTTCACCTCAGGCAACCTTAATTACCTCCTAAAGGCCCTATCTCCAAATACAGTCACACTGGTGTTTAGGGCTTTAATAGGAATTTTGGGAGGACAAAACTCACTCCATAGCAGCCATTATAAAATATGTAAAGGTATTTAGACCCTTAGAATAAATTCAAAATTCACTTACCTTATTCACTTTGGATACTGATAATGGGAGGTAGACATAGAGCAGCTGTTGTCCAGAGTTTCATGGTTTACTTGCCTCAGTCAAAGGAGGCTAGGAAGGGGCCACAGGTAATTTGTACTTTGACCCTGTGATCCTATATATGGTAAGCAAACTACCTGTATCTATCAGCATTCAAATGAATGACTTTGAAGTTAAATGCAGAAAAGTGTTTACAGTCAGGACCGAATTGTTAACGCCTTCAAGGATATTTACTCATGATCTGTCATGTGGTAGGCCCTAGGAAAAAACTATACATGATTCCTGACCATGGAATTTACCATCTAGGCAGCAATAAGGACTAACTCTTTTCAACAGCTTGGGTCCGGAAAATACCTGTGATCTGAAGACAAGTAGTGAATCTACAGCATCTTACTACGCTGATGGACAGAGACTGTAATGGGGTATGTGGGGGGGACTTGGTGATGGGGGGAGACTAGTAAACATAATGTTCCTCATGTAATTGTAGACTAATGATACAAAAAAAAAAAGTTGGGGGAAAAAAAGTAAACCAACTAAAAATTACCATGGGCAAGCCATTTAACAAAAAAAAATTTGTTCTTACAGCCTTGCTCTGAAATTTGTTTAAAGAGTACTTCAAGGTAAAAAAAAAAAAACAACCTGTGATCCCTGAAAGGTACCTCACCCAGGCTTCCCTGGGCGCCTAAAAGGAGCCACAAAGATGGTTCGGAAGGGCTGAGGCAGGTTGTGAGGCTGCCCCACCGGCGTGGGGAGAATCAGTTTACTGCCGATCCGGCAGGTGTCCGGGGCCGGACCGCTAAGAATGGGCGGACTGGGCACCTTAGGTCACTGCACTCCCTCCTCACAGCACGGCCTCCACAGCCCGCTGGAAGCTACCCGCGCACGAGGGCACTTCAAAGGCTCTCGGAGCGAGCTTCTTTAGGTTTGTGGCTCAAATTAAACATTTCTTACATTTTTCTCTCCAATCCCCATTTCCAGGCCTTCGGGTGTTTTCCTTTTCCGCTTCCCAGCCCTAACAAGCTGTTCAGGTGCAGAAACGAGGAGGCGGCTCCCCAACAGCTGGGGCTGACCTCGCGAAGCAGCACTTTTTGCTGTGGAGTCTCTCCTGTGGAGCTAGAGGAGAGCCAAAGTAGTCAGTCTGTGCGGCCGGGGAGGCAAGGGCGACCAGGGCCAGATCAGGCCGGGGGCTTGACACCCTCCGGCTCCACCTCGCTCGCTCGCTCGCTCGCTCTTCCCTTTTCTCTCTCTTGAGGCTCAGCTCACTCCACGCTCAGCACGGCATTTGATTGACAGGCAGGTCCGCCCAATCCCAGCGCGGCGCTGACAGCTCTCGCGTCCAGGGTAGGAGGGAAGGGGGAGACTGCACCTATCAGATTGGGCCGGGAGGGGGTTTCCTGCCCGCGTGGGTGCGCCCGCGGCCTCGCGGCCAGTCGCAGCAGCAGCCCGGCCCGCCTGCCGCGCGCGTCCCGCCCCTCTCCCGAGAGCTACGCGGAGACGGAGCAGAGGCCTCGTGCCGTAACGGTCATCGCGGCGGCCGCGGCGGCATCCCGGTGCCCTCCTCAGGTGAGCCGGGGCTGCAGGGCTGGCAGAGGGAGGGGAGACGGGTTGCTGGTAGGCAGACGCACAGACAGCTTTTCCTCCCCTGTTCGTCCACACAGCCTGTTAAGTCGCTTCCTCTTTCCCGGTGAAGTTGGCCCCCGGGGCGCCGTCTGCCGGCCCGGAGCTGAGCCGGAGGGGGCGGGGAGTCTGCTCGACCGGGCCTGGGCGTTTGCCGCGCGGCCCCGCGCGACCCTCTGGCCCCTGCCCACGCCCAGAGCGTCGCGTCGGGGTCAGCGCCCCGGCTGGCCGCCCTTGCGGGGCGGGGAGGTCGAGTGTGGGGCGCGCTTGCTTCCCTGTTCCTTTTCATCCCGAAAAAGTCCTGTTGCCTGTGATGGCGTGATCCGAGGCCGGGAAGGTAGGGACGTGGTAGAGGAGGGAAGGGGCGCGCTCACCTCCAGCTGGAGAGGAGGGGAGGGAGGCCAGCCCTGAGCCGAGGTTGGACATCCTCGGGATGCGCTCTCCGCCCCTCCCCCTCAGCCCCGAGCCGCTTCCCTCCTCGGGAAATCGGTTGTTTTAATCGTGTGGACTTGTTGTGGATTCGTACGCGAGTTGCTTAGGTTGAGATTTTTTTACTTGAGTTGTAATATATTCTGTAGAAATATCTCGGTAGGTTGGTTTTGCAGCCTTTCTTAGGTGTTTCCATAAAAGCTAAATCTGCCGTTAGAAGCTCGGGAACCTGGATTTTGTTCAGGGCTGAGAACGGTAACTTTATATGCACTCAGTGTGGAACTCATGAACTGGTCGCCTACAAATAATTCTATCCGTTAGATTTGGTAAGAAACCATAGGAGTTAGGAAAGAATGAAGTTAAGGAGAATTTTCTAACCCCATCTTGGGTGGTGAGCAAAGAAGCTGAATGTCTGGGCAAAACGGGTAAGTGTTGCAAGAGGTATCTTTTTAAAGATCTCACCTTGGTAGATTTCATGAAAAACCAACCGGACAATTTATTAGGCACCTGGAAAGTACTGTGCCTAAAGTCTCAATCTTCAGCGAGGTCGCAAAGTAAATGAAATAATCCAAGAGGAAGGTTTTACTTGGTAATTGTCAATGACGTTCAGCTTTTAGGTCCCAGTCACAGTTTGATAGTAACGCAAGAAATATTGGTTGATTAGTAGTAGTGTCATTCCATCTTGATCACAAACCTCTGGGATTTTCTTTAGGAAAATTGTGATTAGTAGGAATTAGCTATAATTAAGCAGTAAACACTGTATGCAGTGTTCAGGATTGCTCAGCTGTGCTTGTTGATGTATTAAATTTTCAAGTGTTTGCTTTATTTTTCTAACCATTATCTTTTAGTCCAGATTTTTAATAAAACTTGAAGCATACACAGAATGCTTTGGTAGATTCTGAGTGATTATTTATGCCTCTGAGGTTATTTTTCTTTAAAAACTTTCCTGCCAAAGCTGAAAGTAGATTTGAAGTGATTATTGTTGTAAATCATTTGTCAGGAATACTTGATTTAATAATTGCAGTCCACTTTTTTCTATCATAGATTAATCAATAACTTTTACAATTTGCTCACCTTTATAATATGGAAAAATACAAAATTTCTATACCTACACTAAAAGATTAAATGGTTAGTTATTTAGTTGATAAGTAATATTGGAGGAAACTCGAAATCACTAAGAATTTAACCAGTTCTTCAAAAATACTTTGCTGTGCTGTTTTAGCAAGACAACTGACAGGGCCAAAAATGACACTTAGAGAGTAATTAAGACAGCCAAAAATGACACTTTTGAAGTAATTAAGACAGCCATTCTATCTGGATGAGCCTCACTTTAAACTACTTCAAAGACAGAATTTATAGTTTTCCCTTCAAAACTGATGCCATATGCTGACTTTGTTTTGGTGATATTGTCATGCTTTTGGTTATCTAGACACAAACCTTGGTTTTATCTTTGACTTCCTCTATCCACATAACTTAACATTGACCAATTTTTTTCAGCCATTTTTTGAAATTTCTCTAATGTATCTGTTCTTTTCACTAGCTTTTAACTGGATTTTCTGCCTGCCTTTTCTCCCTGCTCAGGATGTTCTGCCTTTCGCTTTGATCTTAAAATAATTCTTCAGACTTACCCTCGATGTTAGTCCAGCAGTAGCTCCCTGTTATCTACAGAGTGTAGTTTAGAATTCCTACAAAAACCTTTTTTTCCTAATGCCAGGACTATTTCTCTATAGGAGCTGTCCACCCTAACCAAACCAGTCTCTTGTTTACGTTTAGACTTCGTGTTTTTTTTACCTTCATATCTGTTGAGAATTTGAATAGCCTTCCTATTCTTTAAAAGACATCCCCTCCCCCTCCAACCTCCAAATTACCCAATTAGCAAATGAAGTAAAATTTTGTTGAAGTTTCATTTTTAGTTCTTCAGGGCAGTCTTCCAGATCTTTCTGTTCCCTGTGTTGTTGCTTTCTTTTGAACCCATAACCCTTATTCTGTTATTCCTTTGGTTTTTTACTTTTACGTGAGCTTGCGTAGAACAATATTGTGGGAACATTGGAATCCAACTTTACATTTTATACATAAGGAAAATTAAGTTACTACAGAATAACTGTACTAAAATACACACATTTAGGGATGGTAACAGACGTGAGACTCAAATCTTGATTTCATAACTCAAGTTTTGTGTGCTCATTAAAAAGTTTTTTTTGTGTGTCTATTTTTTATGAAACTATACTGCTTCTCATCTCTTGCTGTGTTGTTTTGTATTGTTTGTTTCATATTACTTTGTATTTTGTGTATTTATGCCTTCATAGATTCAAAACACATGAGGGCAGGAGAACCTTCATGACTTGTTTAAATCATTGCAACAATGATTTAATGTCTACAGTCTTCTGTGTTTGGTAGCTCTTTAGCATTAACAAAAATAATGTCATTTCTACACTTGAGTTCTGTAACCCACTAAAAATTGAGCAAATCTTACAAGTTTTACTGTTGGACATTAGTTGTTTGAGTCTCTTGATAAGGAGATTAAATTTTTGGGGGTCATGAACCGGTTGTGAACAATATAATAGTTTGAAGAAACCTGGAGGGCTTATCTCATAACTAAGTTTAAATTAATCTAGCTAAATGTTCTTTTCCTCAAAGAACAGTTAACACTTATATTTTGCTATTTTGTTATCAGATTCATCTACCAAGAGCAACATTATTGAACTATCTGCTTATTGAACAAAACATTCTGAAAGTCATTTGCTTTTTAAATATTTGTTCATATTTTTTTCCTCTTAACTTTAAAGTTTCTCTTGATTATCAGAAGCATGGGGTAGCCTTAGTATTTTTCTTATATTTATGTAGCAAGAGTTGAATGCTGTAAGATAGGGAGCACAGAAAATTTATCAGTTGTAATGTTTCTGAATTTCGAAGGGAAATTATTTCCAACCTAGAAGTCATTACCCAATCAAACTAAGTGGGAAGATAAAAAAAAAACAAAAAAGAGAATCTACTGTAGGATATACTCCTTCAAAAGGATGGCTAACACCAAAAAAAGAACTACATGAATCATAACAATTAGGATATTTAACACAGGAGAAAGGCAAAGGGGATCTCTAGTTTTATGGTAAAGGGAGAAATCCCAGAAAACTACTATGGACAAGCCAGACAGCTGGTTCAAGCCGGTTGAAAATTGGTAGACAAGGACAAAGCAATTCTTTAATTTAATTTAATTTAATTTATTTATTTATAATTTTAAAAATTAAGGTATCATTGATATACACTCTTATGAAGGTTTCACGTGAAAAACATTGAGGTTACGACATGCAGCCGTATTGTCAAGTCCCCCACACACACCATTGCAGTCACTGCCCATCAGTGTAATAAGATGCCACAGAGTCACTACTTGTCTTTGTGCTACACTGTCTTCCTCCGGACCACCCCACAAACACTTTGTGTGTCAATCATAATACCCCTCAATCCCCTTCTCGTCCCCACCTATCCTCCACCAGCCCTCCCCTTTGATAACTACTAGTCCCTTCTTAGAGTCTGTGAGTCTGCTGCTGTTTTGTTCCTTCATTTTTTCTTCATTGTTATACTCCACAAATGAGGGAAATTATTTGGTATTTGTCTTTCTCTGCATGGCTTATTTCACTGAGCATAATACCCTCTAGCTACATCCGTGTTGTTGCAAATGGTAGGATTTGTTTTCTTCTTACAGCTGAATAATATTCCATTGTGCATATTTACCACATCTTTATCCATTCACATACTGATGAACATTTAGGTTGTTTCCATATCTTGGCTATTGTAAATAGTGCTGTGATAAACATAGAGGTGCATATGTCTTTTTGAATCTGAGAACTTGAATTCTTTGTGTAAATTCCAAGGAGTGGGATTCCTGGGTCAAATGGTATTTCTATTTTTAGTTTTTTGAGGAACCTCCGTATTGCTTTCCACAATGGTTGAACTAGCTTCCATTCCCACCAGCAGTGTAGGAGGGTTCCCTTTTCTGTGCATCATCGCAGGCATTTGTTGTTCTTAGTCTTTTTGATGCTGGCCATCCTTCCTGGTGTGAGGTGATATCTCATTGTGGTTTTAATTTACATTTCCCAGATGATTAGTGATGTGGAGCATCTTTTCATGTATATGTTGGCCATCTGAATTTCTTTGGAGAATTGTCTGTTCATATTTTAATCAGGTTATTTTGGGTGTTGAGGTGTGTGAGTTTTTTATATATTTTGGATGTTAACCTCTCGACACATATGTCGTTTTTGAATATATTCTCCCATAATGTAGGGTGCTTTTTTGTTCTGTTGATGGTGTCCTTTGCTGTACTAAGCTTTTTAGTTTGATGTAGTTCCATTTGTTCATTTTTGCTTTTGTTTCCCTTGCCCAAGAGGATGTGTTCAGGAAAAAGTTGGTCATGTTCATATTCAAGAGATTTTTTGCCTATGTTTTCGTCTAAGAGTTTTATGGTTTCCTTACATTCAGGTCTTTGATTCATTTTGAGTTTACTTTTGTGTATGGAGTTAGACAATAATGCAGTTTCATTCTCTTACATATAGCTGCCCAGTTTTGCCTACACCAGTTGTCATTTCCCCACTGTATATCCATGGCTCCTTTATCATATATTAATTGACCATATATGCTTGGGTTTATATCTGGGCTCTCTATTCTATTCTATTGGTCTATGGGTCTGTTCTTGTGCCAGTGCCAAATTGTCTTGATTACCATGGCTTTTTAGTATGCCTTGAAGTCGGGGAGTGTAATCCCCACAGCTTTATTCTTCCTTCTCAGGATTGTTTTGGCTATGTGAGGTCTTTTGTGGTTCCATATGAATTTTAGAGCTGTTTGTTCTAGTTCATTGAAGAATGCTGTTGGAATTTTGGTAGGGATTACATTGAATCTGTAGATTGCTTTAGGCAGGATGGCCATATTGACAATATTAATTCTTCCTACCCAAGAGCATGGGATGTATTTCCATTTATTGGTGTCTTTAATTTCTCTCATGAGTTTGTTGTAGTTTTCAGGTTTTAGGTCTTTCACCTCCTTGGTTATGTTTATTCCTACGTATTTTATTATTTCTGATGCAATTGTGAGTGGAATTGTTTTCCTGATTTCTCTTTCTGTTAGTTCATCATTAGTATATAGGAATGCAACAGATTTCTGTGTATTAATTTTGTATACTGCAACTCTGCTGAATTCACGTATTAGTTCGAGTAGTTTTTGGGTGGATTCTTTAGGGTTTTTTATGTAAAATATCATGTTGTGTGCAAACAGTGACAGTTTAACACTCCTCATCAATCTGGATGTCTTTTTTTTCTTTGTGTTGTCTGATTGCCATGGCTAGAACTTACAGTACTGTGTTGAATAAAAATGGGTAGAGTGGGCATTCTTGTCTTGTTCCTGATCTTAAAGGAAAAGCTTTCAGCTTTTTGCTGCTAAGTATAATGTTGGTTGTGGTTTTGTCATATATGGCCTTTATTATATTATGTTGAAGTACTTGCTCTCTTTACCCATTTTGTTGAGAGTTTTTATCATGAATGGATATTGAATTTTGTCAAATGCTTTTTCAGCATCTATGGAGATGAATATGTGATTTTTTTCCTTATTTTCTTGATGAGGTGTATGATGTTGATGGATTTTCAAATATTGTTCCTTCCTTGCATCCCTGGAATAAATCCTTCTTGACCATGATGGATGATCTTTTTGATGTATTTTTGAATTCAGTTTCCTAATACTTTGTTGATTATTTTTGCATCTATGTTCATCATGGATATTGGTCTGTAATTTTCTTTTTCTGTGGTGTCTTTGTCTGGTTTTGGTATTAGAGTGATGCTGGCCTCATAGAATGAGTTTGGAAGTATTCTCTCCTTTTCTACTTTTTGGAAAACCTTAAGAAGAATGGGTATTAGGTCTTCACTAAATGTTTGATAAAATTCAGCAGTGAAGCCAACCGGAACCAGGGATTTTTGTTCTTAGGTAGTTTTTTGATTACCAATTCAATTTCATTGCTGGTTATTGGTCTGTTCAGATTTTCTGTTTCTTCCTGGTTCAGTCTTGGAAGGTTGTATTTTTCTAGAAAGTTGTCCATTTCTTCTAGGTTATCCAGTTTGTTAGCATATAATATTTCATAGTATTCTCTAATAATTCTTTGTATTTCTGTGGTGTCCATAGTGATTTTTCCTTTCTTACTTTTGATTCTGTTTATGTGTGTAGAGTCTTTTTTTCCTTGATAAATCTGGCTAGGGGTTTATATATTTTGTTAAATTTCTCGAAGAACTAGCGCTTGCTTTCATTGATTCTTTCTATTGTTTTATTCTTCTCGATTTTATTTATTTCTGCTCTCATGTTTATTTATGTCCCTCCTACTAACTTTGGGCCTCATTTATTCTTCTTTTCCTAGTTTCATTAATTGTGAGTTTAGACTGTTCATATGGGATTGTTCTTTCTTTAGGTAGGTCTGTATTGCAGTATACTTTCCTCTTAGAATGGCGTTTGCTGTGTCCCACAGATTCTGGGTTGTTGAGTTGTTTTTATTTGTCTCCATATATTGCTTGATTTCTATTTTTATTTGGTCATTGACCCATTGGTTATTTAGGAGCATGTTGTTTAGGAGCATGTTTTTGTGGGCTTTTTAATTTTCTTTGCATAATTTATTTCTAGTTCATACCTTTGTGGTCTGGGATGTTGGTTAGTACAATTTCAATCCTTCTGTATTTACTGAGACTCTTTTTGTGGCCTTGTATATAGTCTATTCTTGAAAATGTTCCATGTTCACTTGAGAAGGTTTATCTTGCTGCTTTTGGGTGGAGTGTTCTGTAGATGTCTTTTAGTTCCATGTATTCTAATGTGTTGTTCAGTGCCTCTGTCTTCTTATTTTCTGTCTGGTTGATCAGTCCTTTGGAGTGAGTGGTGTGTTGAAGTCTCTGAAAATGAATGCACTGCATTCTATTTCCCCCTTATGTTACTATTTTGTTTCACATATGTAGGTGCTCCTGTGTTGGGTGCATACATATTTATAGTGGTTATGTCCTCTTTTTGAACTGACCCCTTTATTATTATGCAATGTCCTTTTTTGTCTTGTTACTTTCTTTGTTTTGAAGTCTGTTTAAGGACAAAGCAATTCTATTTCCAGGTATACATACCCAAAAGAAATGGGTGTGTTATGTTCACTAAAAGACTTGAAAGTAAATGTTTATAGTAGCTTTGTTCACAATAGCTGAAAAACTGGAAATCAAATATCCATCAATCCATATAGTGACTTTTAACTGAATCATAATCCAGTGCAGTACTACCAGCAGTGACAAAGCCCTACTACTGCTCCACCCAACAGCACAGACTTGAATCTTACAGACACAATGTTAAGAAAAAGCAGGCATTCACAAGAGTATATGTATGGTTCCATTTATATTAACTTCAAGGACAGATGAAAAGAACGTATGGTGGCAAACAGTGATTACTTTTGTGGGTATGAGATACTGTTTGGGAGGAGGCATGGGAGAATCTTCTGTAATACTGGAGATATTGTATACCTTGATCTGGGTGATGAGAAGTGATGTCTACAAATGTAAAAATCCAGTGAACTGTTGTACACATTAAAATTCATACATTCTGCAATTTAAAAAACTGTAACAATACTTTCTCTAAACCAATTTCTAAAGATACTGAGATTTTTCAGTTAGATCCCACATTAATTCATCAAAAGGAAAAACATTTTAAGGCTTTATACACAAAGATCTTAATTTCAGAGTTATTTATAATAATAAGAAAAAAAACATGGAAATAACACTAATAAATGAGTGCCAAGTAAAACCTGGATTTCTCTGGTGTGAGAGAGAAATTATTATTTGGCATCTTTCTGTTACCTGAAAGTGTTCAGAAATGAGGTGGAGAGTTAATGTGAGCCACATGTCAGAGTGGGATAAACAAGAATTATGTTTTGTGGGGAAGCTGGGGTTCTATGGCCAGGATCCTCACTGAACTTAAACCACCTGATGATGATGTAACTGGCCTGTTGCTAGGCTGCTGCTTCCACAACTTTAGGCAATAAGCTATTATTGCACCATATAGAGAGCTCGGCCCAGTGCTCTGGGCTGAGGCAGAGACGCTAGTGCTCGTGCTGGGAGAACAAGCCAGGTAATAAACCCTTTCATCCCAAGAACGTTCTGCTGCCATTTCTTTGGTCACTCTGAATCCATAGCGAACTTGCCAGGGGCTGAAACCCATTGGCAAGACAGTTGGCAAAATAAGCAGGATTCATTGTGGAACAAGGAGAAAGACAGGCTGCCCATATGGGAAGGGTGCTTCAGTGAGCTGCTCCTATGAATGGGGAGACATTGGATTGTCCTCAGTGGGTATGTGGTCTGAGGTGCTTTACCTCTTAGAGGGCTGGGCCCCAAACCAGGACTGGGGGCAAGGGGAGGTGACACCTGAGGCAGTAGGGGTGATGCTTGGTATAGTAAGCAGGTCTTTTGAGAGACAGAGTGCCCATGAGGCAGCGGGGACTGTGGGTTGGCTGCTTCTCACAGTATTAGAAACGTCTGCAGAAGAGAAGGACACGCTCCTGAAAAAGACCCAAGAAATGGTGGCATGAGAATGCCAGCTGCCAACTTCTGTGGATTCCCTGAAGAAGGAAATGGCACTGATGCAAGAGGAGGCAGCACAAGAATGCCAGCAGCAAGGTGCCATTGAAGAGGTAAAAGATCCCTTACAGAATGAGATGGCAGTGCTGCCAGGTGCTCTAAAGGAGGAAAAGGCCATCAAGGAAAAAGACAAACTCCTGAGGGAGGCACAGGTGGAGGTGGCACAAGAATGCCAGCTGTGAAGCATTGAGGTGAAGGTAAGAGAGCTCCTGAAGACTGAGCTAGCATTGCTGTGAGGCACAGTAGAAAAGGTAAAGGTTGTAGCAGAAGAGGCACTCAGGGGAGGGGAGAGAAAGGTGCCATCAGCCCTGGAAATGGAGGAGCTGGGGAAGGATGAAGGGGTGGTGCCAGAGGCACTGGCCCCTCCTGTGTTGAAAGCATGCCCAGTGGTTTTAAGGAAAATAAAGACCCAGCAGCTGAAAGTTCCCCAAGGAGAGGAGCAACCCCCTCCCCAAGTCATGGAGCACTCTATGCTCTGCCCCTATACTCAGGCTGAGCTGGTGGATTTGGACGTCCGGTTTAGGCAGAATCTCTCGGAGTCAACATCAGCTTGGCTCCTGCATCTGTGGGACTTAGGGGTGGATGGAATTGTTCTGTCAGGATTAGAGATGGGAAAGCTGGCTTCCCTGACAGCGCAGCCTGCCTTGAGGCAGTGATTATAAAATGCACATCAGACCCTAGGGAGTCACTCCCTCCTCCATTGGCTTATGGCTGCACTTCATTCTGTGTGGCTCAATCTGGGCGATCTACCATCCTCTCCTGTTAGATGGCAGACATATGCTGAGCTCCAGCAGGTTTATGAGAGCTAGGCATAAGAAATGCCATCTATACTCCAGAGAATTATGGCCCAGATGAAGAGATTTTCACTACTGGGATAATAAATATTGTACTTCAAATGGCTCCTACATCCCTCTTTGGGTCTCTAGTGGCCATTCTTTCCCCTCACTTAGGGCATTCCATAAGCGAGGTGACACGTACAGTAGCAGACTTAGGAGAGGCTGAAGCAACGAGAATCTGGAAAGAAATAAGACCTGTTACTCAGAAGAAGAATTTACAGGGCCCCATGAAGGTTACAAGGACCCAGATGTGGGTTGATTTAATACGGGCAAGAGCAGATGGAAGGAAATTAGATGGGAAGTCAAATAGGATCTTACTAGAGCTATGGCAACAGCTGAAACCAGAGCAGCAGTTCCAGTCATTAAGACCAAAGAGGCAGAGGTCAGAGCCAGAGCCACGAATCTGGCCTGTTTGCAAGACTTCCTGCTGGAGAGCGAGCCAACCACACTTGAGCCCACACAGAAAGGTGATTGGGGAACACGATTTGAGGGGAAGGTCAAAGTATCTGCCCTGAGGGACTACGGGGGCCCTGGGGGCCACATGTTGAATAGCTGTCCGTTGGATCCCAATGAATATACAGTATGTCCTGGCTCTGGTGAACAAAGGGGCTGAATGTTCACTGATTCATGGTAAACCTGAGCAGTTGCCCGGGACCCCCACTATCATAGATGGATACGGGATGAAGGCTATCAGAGTGAAAAAAGCCCAGATGCCTTTTGAATAGGGCGTCTACCCCCCCAAAAGAGTATACTGTGTATATAGCTCCTATCCCTAAGTATATTTGGGGGATTGATATCCTGCAGGGTCTATGGCTGCAGACCACTGCAGGTGAGTTCAGACTGGGAGTACATGTGGTGAAGGCAGTTCTGAGGGAACATGCTTAGGCACCCACCCATAGCTTTGCCTGTGCCTCTGGCGGATGACTAATACCAAACAATACAAACTGCCTGGAGGGCATAAAGAGATTGGAGAAACTCTCCAGGAGCTGGAAAAGGTGGGTATTGTGAAGCCCACCCATAGTCCTTTCAATTCCCCAATGTGCCCAGTAAGAAAGCCAGTTGGCTCCTGGCGTATGACTGTGGATTACAGAGAACTGAATAAAGTCATACCCCCTAGGCATGCTGCTGTCTCCTCTATTGCAGGCTTGATGGATACCCTCAGCCATGAACTAGGAACATACCATTATGTGGTAAATCTTGCTAATGCCTTCTTTTCCATTGACATTGAGCAGGAAAGTCAGGAACAGTTTGCCTTCATGTGGGACAGATGGCAGTGGACTTTCACCGACCTCCCACAGGGACACCTCCACAGCCCCTCCATCTGTCATGGACTTGGGGCCCAGTACTTGGCTATGTGGGAGAAACCACCAGCGGTGCAGCTGTACCATTATATTGATGATGTCATGCTCACATCCAATTCTCTTTCAGATCTAGAAGGTGCAGAACCTAGACTGCTGCAACATCTACAGGAGAAAGGATGGGCTGTGAACAGCACCAAGGTTCAGGGGCCTGGTTTGTCTGTTAAATTCTTGGGAGTTGTCTGGTCAGTTAAAACAAATTATACCAGAAGGAGTCATAGATAAAGTCCATGTCTTTCTTACCCCTGTAACTGTAGCATTGTTACAGGAGCTTTTGGGTCTTCTAGGCTACTGGAGAATGTTTATCCCACACTTAGCACAAATTGTGAAGCCATTTTACTGGTTGGTATGAAAGAGCATCAGGTGGAACTGGGATGAATTATGTTCATCTGCCTTTACTACAGCAAAATGGGTAGTCACAGCCTTGCAGCCTTTGAGTGTTAATAGACCCATCAAAGCCCTGTGAGCTGGATGTTCATGTGACTGAAGATGGTTATGGCTGGGTTCTATGGCAGTGGCTTGAACGAACTCACCAACCGGTTGGATTCTGGTCATAACTCTGGAAAGGGAAGAGGTATGACACACTTTGATAGAAAAACAACTGGCTGCTATGTATCACGCCTTGCTGGCTACAGAACCCACCACTGGAAAGGCCCCGGTAATGGTAGTAACCACCTATCCCATCGTGGGGTGGGTACGAGACTGGACCCAAAAGCCAAGGAGTGGTGTGGCACAAATGCCCACACTAGCCAAGTGGGGTGCTTACCTACAGCAGCATAGTGCCCTCTCTAGTAGCCCCTTGAGTGAAGAACTACAACACTTATTGGGGCTGGTAACATATACTATCGAAAAGCAGGAAGAACTTGCTTTTGAACCATTAGTAGCAGGGAGGTCCCTATCAGGAAGGAAGAGCCTCTATAACCGAAGATGCATGGTACACAGATGGCTCCAGCTGTGGGCAGTCCCCTAAATGGAGGGCCATAGCTTTCCATCCTAAGACTGAGACAATATAGATGGATGATGGTGAGGGGAAGAGCAGTCAATGGGCAGAGTTGCGGGTCCTGTTTCTTGTAATCAGCCAGGAGCCCTCCCCTATAGTTGTCTGCACTGACAGCTGGGCCATCAGGGCTTGACCCTGTGGCTACCCATCTGGTACCATGCCAACTGGCTGGTTGGTCACCGACCTCTTTGGGGTCAAGAATTGTGGCAAGACTTATGGGCCTGTGGTCAGACTAAAATAATTACAGTATAGCATGTGATAGGTCTTTTGCCACTGGCATTCCCAGGAAATGATGAAGCAGATAAATTGGCCCAGATACGTTGGTTACAAGGAAAACGTGTGTCTGATGTATCCCAATGGCTACATCAATGTTTATTGCATGCAGGGCAAAAGACAATGTGGGCTGTAGCCCGTTGGTGGTGCTTGCCTTAGACCTTTGAAGAAAGTAGAGCCTGGCAGGAATGTGTTGTATGCTCCGAAAGGGACTTACACTGAGTTCCACAGCAACATGGGACAATACCTAAGGGGCCGATACCTCTCGTCAGGTGACAGATAGAGTATATTGTGCTTCTACCTGTGTCAGAAGGATACCGGTATGCTATGACTTGGGTGGACATTGCTACTGGACTTATGGTTACTTTTCCTACCCATTGTGCAGACCAGCAGATGACCAAAAGAGGCCTGTAGTGTCTCTTTGCCACGTATGGCTGACACAGGTAATTGAGAGTGATTAGGGTACCCATTTTACTGGACATGCACTGCAAGGATGGGTGGGACAGTTGG
Organism: Manis pentadactyla; assembly: GCF_030020395.1. Lineage (NCBI taxonomy): Eukaryota > Metazoa > Chordata > Mammalia > Pholidota > Manidae > Manis > Manis pentadactyla. The sequence goes on along the minus strand of NC_080019.1, from coordinate 67,449,310 downwards.
GAATCAAATGAAGTTTCATGTGTCATATAATCCTACTGCAGCAGGCATGATAGAGAGGCACAATGTCTTATTAAAATCTGGACTAACGTCAGATACCAGTAGTCTGCAGGGATGGTCAGTCTGTTTATGGACTGTGCTATGGTGTTTGAACGAGAAACCCCAAAAGGGAGCCCTGAGACTCATAGACATATTAACACATATTGCTGCCATCCCTGTACAACTGCAGATACAAACCAAGGAAGAATCATTGAAGCCAAGGTTTGGCCACTAGGCTAATATCTTGCTGCCAGCCCCAGCTGTACAAAACCCTGGAGACTCCATTGGGTTGATGTGACCTTAGACCTTCTGACACAGGGGTCAACAATGGCTGACTCTCTTGGCACCTTGGGGACAAGGTCTGGAAGCTGGCCTCCTGTGTATTCCTGAAATGACATCAGAATGGCCCCCAGTAGTCATAGTAGTATATCCTGAACAGCTAGCATGTAGGAGTATCTTACCGGGGAGTTTTGTTTTATCATTATAGCCAGTGCATGCACCTCCAGTAGCACTATATATAGACCCTTCAGTAACCCCCATGGGGAGAGGAGTAAAGGTATGGTATCCTAGTCCTGGAAGGGACCCCCTTTCTGCTATAGTCCTAGCACAGGACCACTCTCTTGCATGCATCCTACCTGATGAACAAGATTTACCTATGTTGGTGTTATTCAGACATGTGTCTTATTGCCCCTAAGGTCTTTGTGATTGGGAACCTCCTCTGGCTTGAGCATTATTGTAATTTTTGTTATTTGCATCAAAATCTTTTTGTGTCTTAATTTTTGTTATTATTTCTAAGTTATTGTTATCCTCTGTTGCTATTGTGGAATCTGGTTACAGTGCTCCAGCTTTCTTGCACAGGGACCATTGCAGAAGATTGAGTGCTTGTAGATTGTAAAGTGAGAATCCTGGATGGGTGGAGTGTGGGGAAGTTGGGGTTCCTATGGCCAGGATCCTCACTGAACTTAAACCACTTGATGATGTAACTGGCCTGTTGCTAAGCTACTGCTTCCATACCCATAGTCAATAAGCTATTATTGTGCTATATAGAGAGCTCGGCCCAGTGCTCTGGGCTGAGGCAGAGACGCTAGTGCTCGTGCTGGGAGAACAAGCCAGGTAATAAACCCTTTCACCCCAAGAACATTCTACTGCCATTTCTTTGGTTCACACTGAATCCAGAGTGAACTTGCTGGGGGCTGACACCATTGGCAAGACAATCATTACAGGAAATAAAATGTCTTTAAGTCCCAGTTGCTATAAATCTCAGTTATAGTCTGAATCATATGAGCAGTCTCATCACAAGTTTCTTCTATAATATTTTTTTCCTTTCTACATGTGAACTTGTCTGTAGCAGTTACCATTTATTTTCTTATGTATGTTTAAGACTTGTTTCTATGAATATACAAACTTATGTCCACATTAAAAAAAAATATCACATGATGCATCTTATTTTCTAACTTGTTTTTTATAAACATCCTCCCGTGTCAGTATTTATTAATTTAAAGATTCTGGAGTAAATTTTGTATGACAATATAGGCTTCGTTACTAGTTGTTTCCACTTAGGCCTCTATAAGACTCATTTTTCTCATCTCCTTCTAATAGGGGGATGATATCTAATCAGGGGATTATTGTAAGGTTTAAATGAGAATTCATGTGTCCGTTTAACTCATAAGTAGTATTTGGCTCATTAAGAGATTTAACACATAATGAGCTTTAGAATCAATTTCCAGATGTGAAATAATTGGGTTGAAAAAGTATAGATGTTTAAAATGTTGCTATTGCCAAACTGCTACTCCAAAAAAAGTACGAGTTTTCACCTTTACCAAGAAACAGTGTTCCTTAACTCTGCATTATTCTAATTTTTGCCAGCCTCATAGTCAAAAAACTGACAGAACTAAAAGAATTAGACTTAGGCGTAAGCATAATACGGGCTGTTTTAGCATCCCTTCTGAGTTATTAGTAGAACAGTAAGACAAAGAAGTCAAAATATTTGAACAATATAATTAACAGATGAGTCCAACTGGTATGTATGGAACATTTCACCCATCACTTGCAGAATACAGATTTTTTTCAATGCCTGTGTGATATTTCCGCAAAATTGACATAATGCTAGACCCTAAAAAAGGTGGAAATCATCTGTTGTAGAGTGTGTTCTGACATGTTGAAATTAAGCCAGAAATTAATTACAAAAAATAACTAGAAAATTGTTGCTGTTTGGAAACTAAACAGTATACTCGTAAGTAACACAGCGATTACAGAAGAAATAACATCAAACTATTTTGAACTGAATGATGAAAATATGATATAACTTATGGGATACAGGTAAGCCATGTAGCCTTAAAATGTGTGTGTTGAAAAGAAAGGCCAAAACTAATTGAAAGGATTTCTGGGTAAAGATGGATGAAATATGCATTTCTCCACTCTTGCAAAGCCCACAAGTTCATAGTAAGTGGTATTTTTAAAAGATCTGAACTACACAGGTAAAGAGAATGGAAGAAGAAATCAAATTTGGAAGCCGAGAAGTAAACACACTGATAAAACTTAGTAAACTTAAAAATGTTCAGTGCAAAACTGGAAGTAGGAAAAATGGGAAAGAATCCTTAGGCTTGGGAATTGGAGCCTCAGGTATTTTTGTTTTAATGGGGGTGCTAAAAAATAGGATTGTTTGAAACCGTGTATAAGAAACAGCTCAGTCGATCATAACAGCAATAAAGTAGGAAAAACCCAAATGTTACCAACTGATAAACAGGTAAATAAAATACATGTCCATGCAGTGGGGTATTATCTGGCAACAGAAAGGAATAAAGTACTGATACGTGTTAATGAGTGGGCCTTGAAATCATGCTAACTGAAAGAAGCCAGCCACAAAAGATCACATACTGTATGATTCTGTTTGTATGAAATGTCCAGAAAATGCAAATCAATAGAGACAGAGTAAATTATGGTTGCCTAGGGCTAGGAGTAGGCAAGATTAGAGGGAATAGGAAATGACTGCTCAAGGGTATGATGTTTCTTTTTTTAGTGTGATGAAAATATTCTAAAAGTGATTGTCATGATGGTTGCACAATTCTGTGAATACACTTGAAACCATTGGATTGTACATTTAGGGTCAGTTGTATAATAAGTGAGTTATAGTTCTGTAAGCTAATACCAAAAAAACTCAAATCTAGATATTTTTGTCAATTGTATATATAGCTGAGTAACTGCCCCTTTTACTGCCCCAGCAGAAGACTGAAGACTTATCTTCAAAATAGATATCTCTGAGAGAGTGGTGCTCACTAGACATAATTGAAGGCCAGGTGTCCTACAGAAAACACCTGGATTAAATGAATGTGCTCAAGGCTTCTTCGCATTAAGGTTCTTTTCTTCCAGAATTATGGCAGTCAAGTAGAAACTTTGAGGATGTTTTTCTAACTAGCACAAAAGGAAAAGCTAAGTTACAGTCAACTTTTATAGCCCTACTTTTAAATCTGAGCAGACAATAAAGGATCATGAGTTACATGACAAAAACGTTTAATGTAAGAGATGAGAATAAATAGGAAAAAAAAATTGTTAACAGGAAAAGATTTTTTGAAATTAGAGACTATCAAAAAGAAAACAATATAAGAATGGAAGTGAAAGTAGAGGAGAACTTTCATAAAAAAGTGGAAAAGAAGGAAAATAGGTGAAAAAAGATATAAGTGAAAGGTCAGTACAGGGCATCAGCTTAGCTTGCAGATAACAGAAGCACTAGTGAGAGAACAGAGAAAAGAGTGCAGAAGAAATATCAGTGACATTCAAGAAAAATCATTTTGCAGCTTGTTGAGGCCCTTGGATACTTAGGAAAATAGATGAAAATAGATGTACACTTTCTATCAGAGTCTAGTCAGAAAAATGGAGACCACACCACTTATTATAACAATTTAATATAGAGAATTGTTCAACCAGATGTTATGGGTTGAATTGTGACATCCCCCCCCCAAAAAAATGGTATCCCCCCGGTACCTCAGAATGTGGCCTTATTTAGAAATAGAATCTTCACAGAGGTAATCAAGTTAAAATGAGGTCATTACAATAAGACGTGTTCTTTTTTTTTTTTTTTTTTTTAGATAATTATTTTTTATTGAAGGGTAGTTGACGCCCAGTATTACATTACATTAGTTTCAAGTGTACAACACAGTGATAAAACATTTATACACATAATTCTAGGTTCCAGCTATCACCCTACCAAGCTGTTACAATATCTTGACTATATTCCTTATGCTATACATTACATCCCGGTTACTTATTTATTTTACCATTGGAAGTCTGTCCTTTTTTTTTTTTTTTTTGTGAGGGCATCTCTCATATTTATTGATCAAATGGTTGTTAACGACAATAAAATTCTGTATAGGGGAGTCAATGCTCAATGCACAATCATTAATCCACCCCAAGCCTAATTTTCGTCAGTCTCCAATCTTCTGAGGCATAACGAACAAGTTCTTACATGGAGAACAAATTCTTACATAGTGAATAAGTTACATAGTGAACAGTACAAGGGCAGTCATCACAGAAACTTTCGGTTTTGCTCATGCATTATGAACTATAAACAGTCAGTTCAAATATGAATACTCATTTGGTTTTTATACTTGATTTATATGTGGATACCACATTTCTCTCTTTATTATTATTATTTTTAATAAAATGCTGAAGTGGTAGGTAGATACAAGATAAAGGTAGAAAACATAGTTTAGTGTTGTAAGAGAGCAAATGTAGATGATCAGGTGTGTGCCTGTAGACTAAGTGTTAATCCAAGCTAGACAAGGGCAATAAAACATCCACGTATGCATAAGATTTCTCTCAGAACGGGGGGGTGAGGTTCTAAGCCTCACCTCTGTTGATCCCCAATTTCTCACCTGATGACCCCCCTGCGACTGTGCCTGTCTTAGGTTGTTCCTCCCTTGAGGAATCTTACCCGTCTCTGGCTAACCAGTCATCTTCCGGGGCCATACAGGGAAATGTAAAGTTGGTAAGTGAGAGAGAAGCCTTATTGTTTGAAAAGGTTAGCTTTTTACTTCTTTGCATATTTATGCCCTGTAGCTTCTATGCCCAGCATTTGTCTTGAGGTATCTTTACCACTTGGAAGAATTATGATACTCGGTAAATTTGATATGAGGCACGAAATCTATTTAAGGGTTGTAATTAGGAAGGAAGAAGAAAAGCTATAGAAGTAGCAGGCAGAAGAAAACATGGGAAGATTTATTATTTCTTTGACATATCTTCTTGTAGAGTAACTTCAGCATGTATAGGTTTTAAGCTACTACTTAAATTGCGCACACACATTAACATAATAGGAGTATAGTTACATAACCAAAGCATACCTGTAATTCCAGCCATCTCCAGTGAAACCAAGAAAACCAGTTAGGCACCTTAGGCATTTGTGAAAACTTATCTATGATATGGTGGATATTGTCCAACTGAACTTGAACAGTCTGAGAGAAATCAGACAAATTAAAACAACCCATTCCTGGGGAATGTTCACATCCCTTATGTTCTTTTAACAGTAAATAGTCTGTAGTTGTAAGATTTTGGAGTGCTACAATTTGCACTTCTCCTAATTCTTGGTTGTGTTCCAACAGTATAGATCCAGTCAAATTTGTTGTTTTACTGTATGCACAGGCCAGCTTAGATATCTCCTTCCTCATTCCCATGGCAAGTCCAGGAACTGGTGGGATGAGTGCATCTACAGCTATAGCAGTGTGTGGATCTTTGTTGGGGTTTTTTGATGATCATCTTCTGGCATGAGTCTTCCAGAGAGTGCTGATGTTGGAAGTTCTCTTTCATATCGTATCTTAGTTCATTTTCGGGGTAGCCCAATTAGGCTTTGATCTTCTGTATAAACGCAAACAGACCCTTTGCCTACACTTTTATATGCCCTTTATACCCTTGTGTAGAACTCATTGGAGGTTACCACACAGGAACTGCTCTTTTTTTTGTTTTGTTTTGTTTTGTTTTGCTTTGTTTTTGGTATCACTAATCTACACTTACATGACGAATATTATGTTTACTAGGCTCTCCCCTATACCAGGTGTCCCCTATAAACCCCTTTACAGTCACTGTCCATCAGCATAGCAAAATGTTGTAGAATCACTACTTGCCTTCTCTGTGTTGTACAGCCCTCCCTTTTCTCCTACCCCCCCATGCATGTTAATCTTAATACCCCCCTACTTCTCCCCCCCCTTATCCCTCCCTACCCACCCATCCTCCCCAGTCCCTTTCCCTTTGGTACCTGTTAGTCCATTCTTGAGTTCTGTGATTCTGGTGCTGTTTTGTTCCTTCAGTTTTTCCTTTGTTCTTATATTCCACAGATAAGTGAAATCATTTGGTATTTCTCTTTCTCTGCTTGGCTTGTTTCACTGAGCATAATACCCTCCAGCTCCATCCATGTTGCTGCAAATGGTAGGATTTGCCCTTTTCTAATGGCTGAGTAGTATTCCATTGTGTATATGTACCACATCTTCTTTATCCATTCATCTATCGATGGGACATTTAGGTTGCTTCCAATTCTTGACTATTGTAAATAGTGCTGCGATAAACATAGGGGTGCACTGATCTTTCTCATACTTGATTGCTGCATTCTTAGGGTAAATTCCTAGGAGTGCAATTCCTGGGTCAAATGGTAAGTCTGTTTTGAGCATTTTGATGTACCTCCATACTGCTTTCCACAATGGTTGAACTAACTTACATTCCCACCAGCAGTGTAGGAGGGTTCCCCTTTCTCCACAGCCTCGTCAACATTTGTTGTTGTTTGTCTTTTGGATGGCAGCCATCCTTACTGGTGTGAGGTGATACCTCATTGTAGTTTTAATTTGCATTTCTCTGATAATTAGCGATGTGGAGCATCTTTTCATGTGTCTGTTGGCCATCTGTATTTCTTTTTTGGAGAACTGTCTGTTCAGTTCCTCTGCCCATTTTTTAATTGGGTTATTTGTTTTTTGTTTGTTGAGGCGTGTGAGCTCTTTATATATTCTGGATGTCAAGCCTTTATCGGATGTGTCATTTTCAAATATATTCTCCCACACTTACTCATTTTTGCTGTTGTTTTCCTAGCCTGGGGAGATATGTTCAAGAAGAGGTCACTCATGTTTATGTCTAAGAGGTTTTTGCCTATGTTTTCTTCCAAGAGTTTAATGGTTTCATGGCTTACATTCAGGTCTTTGATCCATTTTGAGTTTACTTTTGTATATGGGGTTAGACAATGGTCCAGATTCATTCTCCTACATGTAGCTGTCCAGTTTTGCCAGCACCACCTGTTGAAGAGACTGTCATTTCGCCATTGTATGTCCATGGCTCCTTTATCAAATATTAATTGACCATATATGTCTGGGTTAATGTCTGGATTCTCTAGTCTGTTCCATTGGTCTGTGGCTCTGCTCTTGTGCCAGTACCAAATTGTCTTGATTACTATGGCTTTATAATAGAGCTTGAAGTTGGGGAGTGAGATCCCCCCTACTTTATTCTTCTTTCTCAGGATTGCTTTGGCTATTCGGGGTCTTTGGTGTTTCCATATGAATTTTTGAATTATTTGTTCCAGTTCATTGAAGAATGTTGCTGGTAGTTTCATAGGGATTGCATCAAATCTGTATATTGCTTTGGGCAGAATGGCCATTTTGACGATATTAATTCATCCTAGCCACGAGCATGGGATGAGTTTCCATCTGTTAGTGTACCCTTTAATTTCTCTTAAGAGTGACTTGTAGTTTTCAGAGTATAAGTCTTTCACTTCTTTGGTTAGGTTTATTCCTAGGTATTTTATTTTTTTTGATGCAATTGTGAATGGAGTTGTTTTCCTGATTTCTCTTTCTGTTGGTTCATTGTTAGTATATAGGAAAGCCACAGATTTCTGTGTGTTGATTTTGTATCCTGCAAAATCAACAGCAAAATACTTTGCTGTATTCCGATATCAGTTCTAGTAGTTTTGGGGTGGAGTCTTTAGGGTTTTTTATGCACAGTATCATGTCATCTGCAAATAGTGACAGTTTAACTTCTTCTTTACCAATCTGGATTCCTTTTATTTCTTTGTTTTGTCTAATTGCCATGGCTAGGACCTCCAGTACTATGTTAAATAACAGTGGAGAGAGTGGGCATCCCTGTCTAGTTTCCGATCTCAGAGGAAATGCTTTCAGCTTCTCGCTGTTCAATATAATGTTGGCTGTGGGTTTATCATAGATGGCCTTTATTATGTTGAGGTACTTGCCCCCTATTCCCATTTTGCTGAGAGTCTTTAACATGAATGGATGTTGAACTTTGTCAAATGCTTTTTCAGCATCTATGGAGATGATCATGTGGTTTTTGTCTTTCTTCTTGTTGATGTGGTGGATGATGTTGATGGACTTTCGAATGTTGTACCATCCTTGCATCCCTGGGATGAATCCCACTTGGTCATGGTGTATGATCCTTTTGATGTATTTTTGAATTCGGTTTGCTAATATTTTGTTGAGTATTTTTGCATCTATGTTCATCAGGGATATTGGTGTGCAGTTTTCTTTTTTGGTGGGGTCTTTGCCTGGTTTTGGTATTAGGGTGATGTTAGCTTCATAGAATGAGTTTGGGAGTATCCCCTCCTCCTCTATTTTTTGGAAGACTTTAAGGAGAATGGGTATTATGTCTTCCCTGTATGTCTGATAAAATTCCGAGGTAAATCCATCTGGCCCGGGGGTTTTGTTCTTTGGTACTTTTTTGATTACCGCTTCAATTTCATTGCTGGTAATTGGTCTGTTTAGATTTTCTGTTTCTTCCTGGGTCAATCTTGGAAGGTTGTATTTTTCTAGGAAGTTGTCCATTTCTCCTAGGTTTCCCAGCTTGTTACCATATAGGTTTTCATAGTATTCTCTAATAATTCTTTGTATTTCTGTGGGGTCCGTCGTGATTTTTCCTTTCTCGTTTCTGATACTGTTGATTTGTGTTGACTCTCTTTTCTTCTTAATAAGTCTGGCTAGAGGCTTATCTATTTTGTTTATTTTCTCGAAGAACCAGCTCTTGGTTTCATTGATTTTTGCTATTGTTTTATTCTTCTCAATTTTATTTATTTCTTCTCTGATCTTTATTATGTCCCTCCTTCTGCTGACCTTAGGCCTCATCTGTTCTTCTTTTTCCAATTTCGATAATTGTGACATTAGACCATTCATTTGGGATTGCTCTTCCTTTTTTAAATATGCTTGGATTGCTATATACTTTCCTCTTAAGACTGCTTTTGCTGTGTCCCACAGAAGTTGGGACTTAGTGTTGTTGTTGTCATTTGTTTCCATATATTGCTGGATCTCCATTTTGATTTGGTCATTGATCCATTGATTATTTAGGAGCGTGTTGTTAAGCCTCCATGTGTTCGTGAGCCTCTTTGCTTTCTTTGTACAGTTTATTTCTAGTTTTATGCCTTTGTGGTCTGAAAAGTTGGTTGGTAGGATTTCAATCTTTTGGAATTTTCTGAGGCTCTTTTTGTGGCCTAGTATGTGGTCTATTGTGGAGAATGTTCCATGTGCACTTGAGAAGAATGTATATACTGTTGCTTTTGGATGTAGAGTTCTATAGATGTCTGTTAGGTCCATCTGCTCTACTGTGTTGTTCAGTGCTTCCGTGTCCTTACTTATTTTCTGCCCAGTGGATCTATCCTTTGGGGTGAGTGTTGTGTTGAAGTCTCCTAGAATGAATGCATTGCAGTCTATATCCCCCTTTAGTTCTGTTAGTATTTGTTTCACATATGCTGGTGCTCCTGTGTTGGGTGCATATATATTTAGAATGGTTATATCCTCTTGTTTGACTGAGCCCTTTATCATTATGTAGTGTCCTTCTTTATCTCTTGTTACTTTCTTTGTTTTGAAGTCTATTTTGTCTGATATTAGTACTGCAACCCCTGCTTTCTTCTCACTGTTGTTTGCTTGAAATATGTTTTTCCATCCCTTGACTTTTAGTCTGTACATGTCTTTGGGTTTGAGGTGAGTTTCTTGTAAGCAGCATATAGATGGGTCTTGCTTTTTTATCCATTCTGTTACTCTGTGTCTTTTGATTGGTGCATTCAACCCATTAACATTTAGGGTGACTATTGAAAGATATGTACTTATTGCCATTGCAGGCTTTAAATTCGTGGTTACCAAAGGTTCAAGATTAGCCTCTTTAGTATCTTACTGCCTAACTTAGCTCGCTTATTGAGCTGTTATATGCACTGTCTGGAGATTCTTTTCTTCTCTCCCTTCTTGTTCCTCCTCCTCGATTCTTCATATGTTGGGTGTTTTGTGCTGTGCTCTTTCTAGGAGTGCTCCCATCTAGAGCAGTCCCTGTAAGATGTTCTGTAGAGGTGGTTTGTGGAAAGCAAATTCCCTCAGCTTTTGTTTGTCTGGGAATTGTTTAATCCCACCGTCATATTTGAATGATAGTCGTGCTGGATACAGTATCCTTGGTTCAAGGCCCTTCTGTTTCATTGTATTAAATATATCATGCCATTCTCTTCTGGCCTGTAGGGTTTCTGTTGAGAAATCTGATGTTAGCCTGATGGGTTTCCCTTTATAGGTGAACTTTTTCTCTCTAGCTGCCTTTAACACTCTTTCCTTGTCCTTGATCTTTGCCATTTTAATTATTATGTGTCTTGGTGTTGTCCTTCTTGGATCCTTTCTGTTGGGGGTTCTGTGTATTTCCGTGGTCTGTTCGATTATTTCCTCCCCCAGTTTGGGGAAGTTTTCAGCAATTATTTCTTCTAAGATACTTTCCATCTCTTTTCCTCTCTGTTCTTCTTCTGGAACCCCTATAATATGGATATTGTTCCTTTTGGATTGGTCACACAGTTCTCTTAATATTGTTTCATTCCTGGAGATCCTTTTGTCTCTCTCTATATCAGCTTCTATGCGTTCCTGTTCTCTGGTTTCAATTCCATCAATGGCCTCTTGCATCCTATCCATTCTGCTTATAAACCCTTCCAGAGTTTGTTTCATTTCTGCGATCTCCTTTCTGGCATCTGTGATCTCCCTCCGGACTTCATCCCATCTCTCTTGCGTATTTCTCTGCATCTCTGTCAGCATGTTTATGATTCTTATTTTGAATTCTTTTTCAGGAAGACTGGTTAGGTCTGTCTCCTTCTCTGGTGTTGTCTCTGTGATCTTTGTCTGCCTGTAGCTTTGCCTTTTCATGGTGTTAGGAATAGTCTGCAGAACTGGGACGAGTGACGGCTGGAAGAACTTCCCTTCTTGTTGGTTTGTGGCCCTCCTCTCCTGGGAGAACAGCGACCTCTAGTGGCTTGTGCTGCGCAGCTGCGCGCAGACAGGGCTTCTGCTTCCTGCCCGGCTGCTATGGAGTTAATCTCCGCTGTTGCTGTGGGCGTGGCCTGGCTCGGGCAGCTACTCCAAAGTGGTGGAGTCGCGTTGGAGCAGGAGCTGCTGGGAGGCTATTTATCTCCGTAAGGGGCCTGCCTGCTCCCTGCAGCCCAGGGGTTAGGGTGCCCAGAGATCCCCGGACTCCCTACCTCTGGATTAAGTGTCCCGCCCTGCCCCTTTAAGACTTCCAAAAAGCACCCGCCAAAACAAAACAACGACCAGCAAAAAAAAAAAGAAAAAATTTTTAAATTAAAAAAAAAAAAAAAATTTTTTTTTTTTAATTAAAAAAAAAAAAGGGTGGTCGCTCGTTTTTCTTTATTCTCCGGTGCCAGCCTCAGGCCTCTGCTCACCGGTCTTGCTGCCCTGTTTCCCTAGTATTGGGATCCCTATCCCTTTAAGACTTCCAAAAAGCGCTCGCCAAAACAAAACAGCAAAAAAGCAAAAAAAAAAAAAAATGGTCGCGCGCTTTTCTTATGTCCTCCAGCGCCCGGCCTCCAGTGCCCGCTCACTGTTCTTGCTGCCCTGTTTTCCCAGTATCGAGCGCCCTGCGCTCTGGCCCGGATGGCGGGGGCTGTGTGTTCGGCAGCCCTGGGCTCCGTCTCCCTCCCGCTCTGCCTGCTCTTCTCCCGCCGGGAGCTGGGGGTGAGGGGCGCTGGGCTCCCGCGGGGCCGGGGCTTGTATCTTACCCCCTTCGCGAGGCGCTGGGTTCTCTCAGGTGTGGATGTGGTCTGGATATTGTCCTGTGTCCTCTGGTCTTTATTCTAGGAAGGGTTGTCTTTGTTATATTTTCATAGATATATGTTGTTTTGGGAGGAGATTTCCGCTGCTCTACTCCCGCCGCCATCTTCCGCCCCTCTCTCATAAGACGTGTTCTTTAAAAACAGCAAATATTCTTTAAAAACAGTCTACACAAATGTAGACACTAATTTGGACCCAGGCAATGTACAGTGGGAAGATGCCCATCGAAAAGTGAAGGAATGCCTGAGGCTACCAGAAACTGGGAGAGAGTCCTGGGACAGATCCTTCAGTAGTGCCTTCAAGAGAAACTGGCCAGTACCTTGATTTCCAATGTCTGTCCTCCAGAACTATGAGATGGATTCTTATAAACTAATGCAGTTTGTGTTACCTTATTACAGCAGACCTCAGAAACAAACGGGAAGTGTGGCAGTGTGCATAATGTATTCACAGTTTATCCACAATATAGCATGTGTCAAAGTTTCCTTCCATAATGCTGTCAATACTCCATTGGTGGTGTATATCACATTTTGTTATATCTGTTCATTTATTGATGGACACTTGGTTGCTTCCATTTTTTGACTATTGTGAATAATGCTATAAATATGGTAGTGCAAATACCTATTCAAACCCCTGCTTTTATTTCTTTTGGATATATACATAGAAGTAGAATTGTTGGATCATATGGTAATTCTATTTTTAATTTTTTTGAAGAATTTTCAAACTTTTCTATAGTGGTTAGACCATTTTATTTTCCTACAAGCAACACACAAGGGTTCTAATTTCTCCACATCCTCATCAATACTTGCTATTTTCTGTTTTTTTAAAAATAACCATCCTAATGAGTGTGAGGTGGTACCTTGTAACATAACTGTCCTAATGAGGTTTTGATTTGCATTTTCTTAATGACTAGTGATATTGAGCATCTTTTCTTGGTATTCACTTAAGTCTTTGGAGAAATGTCTAATCTGGTTCTTTGTCTATTTTTTCAATTGAGGTTTTTTTTTTTTTTTTTTGGTCATTGAGTTGTAAGAGCTCTTTATATATTCTGGATATACAAAGATATCTATCCTTATTAGGTAATGTGGCTTGCAAATATCTCCTATCCCATGTAGTGTCCTCTGACATAAAAAACATTTAATTTTGGTGAAGTCCAGTTTGTCTTTATTTCTTTTGTAGCCTGTGCTTTTGGTGTCAGATTCAAGAAATTATTGCCAGATCCAATGTGGTAAACCTTTTGCCTTGTTTACTTCTAATAGTTTATGCTTTCAGCTCTTACATTTGGGTTTTGATGCATGTTTAGTTGTTTTTGTGTATGGTGTAAAGTAAGGGTTTGACTTCATTTTATAAATTTTTATGTGATTGTATGTTTTCATTTCTCTTGGTCACATAACTGGGAATGGAATTCATGGGTTATATGGTAACTATGTTTAGCCTTTTGAGGAACTGCCAAATTGTTTTCCAAAGTGACTATACTATGTTACATTCTTATCAGCAGTGTATTGGTTACAGTTTTTCCGTGGCTTGAGTCTGGACCTCATTACCTTCTGATTTGTTTATTTTAACACCAATTTCCTTGGCTGCCCTCTTTGGTGATAATATCATAACTGCCTTTCTGCTCTTCCCTTTCATCAATACGTAATGTTCTTTGTGTTATCAAAGTTTAGATTTGGTAAGAACTGTAAAGAATCATGAAAGTCAAACCATTTATTTTAGAATTGATAAAGCTTAGGGAAGAGATTTGGCAGAAAGTTACATAGTGGTAGTGTCAAGAATCATACCCTACTGTGTATATAGCTTTGATTTTATTAAATTGTGTTTCCCTTTTATTTGTCTAAAACTCTTCACCAGAGTGTGTTAACCAGGTCTCCCACCCCTACCCCCCACCCCTATAGCATAATGTAAAAGCAAGGAGTTTTGTGCAGGTAATTTGGCAGACAATCCTAGGGAACAAGAGCAAGGGACCAGAGTAAATGAAAAAAGAAAAGCCAATAAAAAATGTGTTAATCGTTATCCACTGCTGTGGCAACTAGGACTCAATCCCAGTGGGAACTTCTGAGGATCTGGGTGCTTCTCAAGTTGTCTACTTACAAATGGACAGAGTAAACTGTCATCTGCTCTTATTCTCCATCAGTTGACAACAGTTTATGCTCTAGAGGGGTGTAAGTTCTTTCTTCTTCCCTTCACTTTCAGTCTGTACATAAGAACCTGTCAAGTAGGTTCCCAGTTGTGTCTCACTTCAGGGCCTCAAAGATGCCCCAGGCAGAAAGCAAGTGAAACACAGTGAATACTGTGGGGGAAGTAAGTCAAAACCTACCTGGAACCATTAGCGTTACCTTATGAAGTATGTGGTAGGCAGAATAACGGTCTCCCAAAGATGTCTGTATCCTAATCCTCTAAACCTTGCATGGTGAAAGGGACTTTGCAGATAGTGAGATTTTCCTGGATCGTTTAATGGTCCTAATTACAAGGAGTCTTAGGCAAGAATGTCCAAGGAAGATTTGTAATAGTGGAAGCAGGGGTCATGATAATGTGGCCAAGAATCAAATAGTGCAGGCAGCTTCCAGATGCTGGAATAGACAACAAATGGATTTTCCCTTAGAACCTCCTGAAGAAATGCAGATTTTGTTTTGGTTCTGTAAAATTTGCTTCAAATTTCTCTCCAGAACTTTGAGATAAGAAACTTGTTTTAAGCCACTAAATTTGTGGCAGTTTGTTACACAGCTGTAAGAAACTAATACAGCTAGAATCAAAAGAGAGGCTGACAGCATGAAGATGAAATATGAGGTTTCTGATAGAATCCACCTCTTGTCAGCATCTCCTTTGATTCTAGCCTTATTAGTTTCCTGCTGCTGTGTAACAGTTTTAACACAGATCAACCTCTTGCTCTACTCTCTGGGCCCTACACTGATCCTAATCCATCAGTGAGTCACTGCAAGCTCTTCAGCAGGAATTTAGGAAGGGTGAGTGGTGCAAGCTAGTGCCACCTACTGCTGCAGCTGTTGTTGAGGCATGAATTAATACTCATCGTTTTCCTCTTTCACCATCCATTCTGAATTTCCCTAATCCTGGGCCAGCAGTTCAGCAGCTCTAGGTTACTGTGACCTCTACCTCAAGACTTTCATCCTTCAGGGATTTGAGCCCTTAGTTGTGTGCCCCTTTTGGGCCACAGTTACTGTAATTTCTTGTTTACTGTAGTATGAAGCATGGAAACACACCGAGTTCCAGACAGATTGCTCCCTACCCACATGGTATACAAAAACTCCAAATGGTAATCAGAGTCAGTTATCACTGCCAGTAGTTATTCCTTTCTTTTCCTGCTAGTCTATCAGCATGAGTTTCTCAGAGTGACCAAGTGGTGGTCATAGTTTTTTAGGCTCATTGGGGCTCTTACTTTGTTCTCTGGTGAGATATTACCCCCAGGACCTCTAAGACAGGAGAGGTTTTAAGTTGTGCAATGGGAAACCCAAATTCCACAAGTGAAGTACTAGGATTGATGGTGAAAAAAGAATTCATCTTCTGCCTCTTAGTTTTTGGACTCTGATGCATTCTAGATATGAGGGATATAACACTACAGCCATTGGTTCAGTATATATACTGCACCCTGAAATACCAGTGGGTGACCAATAAGACCTGTTTAGCTGTGCCTTTAATATGTCATTCCATCATTGTATTAGCCTGGCAGTTCTGGTGATGTGATATGTACTAGGATCAGTGGATACTATGGTCATATTCGTATTATTTCTCTTCCACCATTAAACAGGTCCTTTGCTTTGAGGAGACGTTACAATGGACTGCATTTTGGTAAATCAAACATTTGAAGCCATTAAATGCCTGGGTAGAGGTGCTGTAAATGTTGAGGGACACTTTGGGCAGGGACGGCAATCCCGTTTCCAGAGTAAGTTAAATTATGCTCCCATCCAGAATGCAAGAGTCCCAACCCCATCATGCTACCTTTTCAGTTCTGTCTGATAAGTTGCTATTTATATTCTTCAGTTATCAAATCTTGCTTGAACTTTCTCTTTTAGTAAGGATTTTGAAATTTATGATGATTTTCAAAAGTAAGTTAATGTGTTTGGTGATAGGGGATCTAATAAACAGAAGTTTTAAATTTTAACATAGTCAATTAATTATATAATTCCGTTGAGAAGGAATTCAAGAAAAGGCAAACTGTAGTGACAGAAAGCCCATCAGTAGTTGCCAGTGGGTAGATAGTTGACTGTAAAGGAGCACAGGGGAAATTTTTGGGTCGATAAAAATGTTTTAGATCTTGGTTGTGTGGGTTACACAATTTTATACATTAGTTTAAGACTCATTCAGCTCTATACTTAAAATCAGTGAGTTAAGGAAAAAAGATTTAATGTACTCACTTGTTAATCTTTTCTGTTTGTTTTTTTTTTCCTGGTTTATGCTTTTTGATTTTTTAATTTCAGCAGCTCTTCCCTTCTTTGGGGGTATTTTTTCCCCAATTTTCCATTTTATCCATTTCTGTTCAATATTTCCCTTATTGTCTTGAAATGCAACCAGGATTTGTTTTAATCAGGTAGAGTAAGACACATAGGATGGAAATGTCCATCATGAAGAAAGAAGTTTTTACTCAGTTACGTGAAAACAGGAGGTACAACATCCCTCTCCATGATGCACAGGGCCATATGGGGGAAGCAACAAGTTTGGTCAGGAGGCAGAAGGAACAAGGGGAGAGGGGAAAGCATGGGCCAGAACTTCTATTGTGGTTTCTGGGGGAAGGAATCAATGACACAGGATGGGCAAGCTGGAACAAGTTTAGGATTGGATAGTTTGAGTAATTTGTAGCTCTGGGTGATAGGGGTGGTCTTTAATTGTCTAATACTTTGCCCTGGGATGATGAGGGCAGGGGGAATATTGGTTTGGTGTTTTTTTTTGTTTTTTTATTAAAGAAGATAGTTGGAACTATGGTCTCTGGATTGGTTGGTTGTGTATCAAAAATGTCCCTGAGGGCAAACTGTTTGCTATTTCTAGGAATTAGGTAACCCTGGGAAGGAAGTCACTCCTGGGTCCAGAGGGCCCTACCATGTCACAACATTAATAGAAAATAAAAATATATAATTAATACACTTAGACTTTTTTTAGGTTTGTTTTCTTTTTTCCAGCTTACTGGTTGAAAATGTATTAAGCACATTCAGTCTTACCTATTTTGTTACAAATGCATTAAACCTAAAATTTGAGCAGAGCTCCATATTCGATAGCGCAGTACTTTATTAAAATTAAAGTATCTTTTTAAAAAAAATTTTTTATTAAGGTATTATTGATATACACTCTTATGAAGGTTTCACATGAAAAAACAATGTGGTTACTACATTTACCCATATTATCAAGTCCCCACCCATACCCCAGTGCAGTCACTGTCCATCACCCCGTAGTAAGATGCCACAGATTCATTATTTGCTTCTCTGTGCTACCCTGTTTTCTCCGTGATCCCCCACACCATGTGTACTAAACATAATACCCCTTAATCCCCTTCTCCCTCCCGCCCTCCCTACCCGCCCTCCCACACCCTTCCCCTTTGGTAACCACTAGTTCCTTCTTGGAGTCTCTGAGTCTGCGGCCATTTTGTTCCTTCAGTTTTGCTTCGTTGTTATGCTCCACAAATGAGGGAAATCATTTGGCACTTGTCTTTCTCTGCCTGGCTTATTTCACTGAACATAATGTCCTCCAGCTCCATCCATGTTGTTGCAAATGGTAGGATTTGTTTCTTTCTTATGGCTGAATAGTATTCCATTGTGTATATGTACCACCTCTTTATCCATTCATCTACTGATGGACACTTAGGTTGCTCCCATTTCTTGGCTATTGTAAGAAGTGCTGTGATAAACATAGGGGTGCATATGTCTTTGAATCTGAGAACTTGTATTGTTTGGGTAAATTCCAAGGAGTGGGATTCCTGGGTCAAATGGTATTTCTATTTTTAGTTTTTTGAGGATCCTCCATACTGCTTTCCACAATGGTTGAACTAATTTACATTCCCACCAGCAGTGTAGGAAGATTCCCCTTTCTCCGCATCCTCACCAGCACTTGTTGTTCTTAGTCTTTTCGATGCTGGCCATTCTTCCTGGTGTGAGGTGATACCTCATTGTGGTTTTAATTTGCATTTCCCTGATGATTAGTGATGTGCAGCATCTTTTCATGTGTCTGTTGGCCATCTGAATTTCTTCTTTGGAGAACTGTCTCTTCATATCCTCTGTCCATTTGTTAACCAGGTTATTTGCTTTTTGGGGGTTGCGGCGTGTAAGTTCTTTATATATTTTGGATGTTAACTCCTTGTCAGATATGTCATTTATGAATATATTCTCCCATACTGTAGGATGCCTTTTTGTTCTGTTGATGGTGTCCTTTGCTGTACAGAAGCTTTTTAGTTTGATGTAGTCCCATGAGTTCATTTTTGCTTTTGTTTCCCTTGCTTGAGGAGATGCATTCAGGAAGAAGTTGCTCGTACTTATATTCAGGAGATTTTTGCCTATGTTCTCTTTTAAGAGTTTTATGGTTTCATGACTCACATTCAGGTCTTTGATTCATTTTGAGTTTACTTTTGTGTATTGCGTTAAACAATAATCCAGTTTCATTCTCTTGCATGTAGCTGTCCAGTTGTGCCAACACCACCTGTTGAAGAGGCTGTCATTTCCCCATTGTATGTCCATGGCTCCTTTATCATATTGATTGACCATATATGGTTGGGTTTATATCAGGTCTCTCTAGTCTGTTCCATTGGTCTATGGGTCTGTTCTTGTGCCAGTACCAAATTGTCTTGATTACTGTGGCTTTGTAGTAGAGCTTGAAGTTGGGAAGTGAGATCCCCCTAGCTTTATTCTTCTCAGGATTGCTTTGGCTATTCGGGTCTTTTGTGGTTCCCTATAAATTTTAGAACAGTTTTCTCTAGTTCGTTGAGGAATGCTGTTGGTGTTTTGATAGGAATTGCGTTGAATCTGTAGATTGCTTTAGGCAGGATGGCCATTTTGACAGTATTAATTCTTCCTATCCATGAGCATGGGATGTGTTTCCATTTATTGGTATCTTCTTTAATTTCTCTCATGAGTGTCTTGTAGTTTTCAGAGTATAGGTCTTTAACTTCCTTGGTTAGGTTTATTCCTAGGTATTTTATTCTTTTTGATGCGACTGTGAATGGAATTGTTTTCCTGATTTCTCTCTCTGCTAGTTCATTGTTAGTATTTAGGAATGCCACAGGTTTCTGTGTATTAATTTTGTATCCTGCAACTTTGCTGAATTCAGCTTTTAGATCTAGTAGTATTGGAGTGGATTCTTTAGGGTTTTTTATGTACAGTATCATGTCATCTGCAAACAGTGATGGTTTAACTTCTTCCTTGCCAATCTGGATGCCTTTTATTTCTTTGTTTTGTATGATTGCCGTGGTTAGGACCTCCAGTACTATGTTGAATAGAAGTGGGGAGAGTGGGCATCCTTGTCTTGTTCCCAATCTTAAAGGAAAAGCTTTCAGCTTCTCACTGTTAAGTATAATGTTGGCTGTGGGTCTGTCATATATGGCCTTTATTATGCTGAGATACTTGCCCTCTGTACCCATTTTGTTGAGAGTTTTTATCATGAATGGATGTTGGATTTTGTCAAATGCTTTTTCAGCATCTCTGGAGATGATCATGTGGTTTTTGTCCTTGTTTTTGTGGATGTGGTGGATGATGTTGATGGATTTTCAAATGTTGTACCATCCTTACATCCCTGGAATACATCCAACTTGGTCATGATGGATGATCTTTTTGATGTATTTTTGAATTCGGTTTGCTAATATTTTGTTGATTATTTTTGCATCTATTTTCATCAGGTATATTTGTTTGTAATTTTCTTTTTTTGTGGTGTCTTTGCCTGGTTTTGGTATTAGACTGATGCTGGCCTCATAGAATGAATTTGGGAGTATTCCCTCGTCTACTTTTTGGAAAACATTAAGGAGAGTTGGTATTAGATCTTCACTAAATATTTGATAAAATTCAACAGTGAAGCCATCTGGTCCAGGGATTTTGTTCTTAAGTAGTGTTTTGATTACCAATTCAATTTCCTTGCTGGTAATTGGTCTGTTCAGATTTTCTGTTTCTTCCTGGATCAGCCTTGGAAGGTTGTATTTTTCTAGAAAATTGTCCATTTCTTCTAGGTTATCCAGTGTGTTAGAGTATAATTTTTCATAGTATTCTCTCATAATTCTTTGTATTTCTGTGGTGTCTGTAGTGATTTGTCCTTTCTCATTTCTTATTCTGTTTATGTCAGTACACTCTCTTTTTTTCTTGGTAAGTCTGGCTAATACACTCTCTTTTTTTCTTGATAAGTCTGGCTAAGGGTTTATCTATTTTACTTATTTTCTCAAAGAACCAGGTCTTTCATTGATTCTGTTTTTCATTCTTGTCTATTTTATTTATTTATGCTCTCATGTTTTATTATGTCCCACCTTCTGCTGACTTTGGGCCTCATTTGTTCTTTTTTCTCCAGTTTCGTTCATTGTGAGTTTAGAGTGTTCATGTGGGATTGTTCTTCTTTCCTGAGGTAGGCCTGTATCACAATATACTTTCCTCTCAGCACCTCCTTCACTGCATCCCACAGATTTCGTGGTGTTGAATTTTGTTGTCATTTGTCTCCATATGTTGTTAGATCTCTGTTTTTTACTTGGTCATTGATCCATTGGTTATTTAGGAGCATGTTGTGAAGCTTCCCTGTGTTTGTGGGATTTTTCATTTTCTTCGTGTAATTTATTTCTAGTTTCATCCTTTTGTGGTCTGAGAAACTGGTTGGTACAATTTCAATCTTTTTGAATTTACTGAGGCTCTTTTTGTAACCTAGTATATGATGTATTGCTGAAAATGTTCCTTGTGCACTTGAGAAGAATGTGTATTCTGCTACTTTTGGGTGTAGAGTTCTGTAGCTGTCTGTTAGGTCCATCTGTTCTAATGTGTTGTTCAGTGCCTCTGTGTCCTTACTTATTTTCTGTCTGGTTGATCTGTCCTTCAGAGTGAGTGGAGTGTTGAAGTCTCCTAGAATGATTGCATTGCATTCTATTTCCTTTTAATTCTGTGAGTATTTGTTTCACATATGTAGGTGCTGCTGTTTGGGGCACACAGATACTTACAACGGTTATATGTTCTTGTTGGATTGACCCTTTTATCATTATGTAATGTCCTTCTTTGTCTCTTGTGACTTTCTTTTGTTTTGAAGTCTATTTTGTCTGATATAAGTACTGCAACTCCTGCTTTTTTCTCTCCCTATTGGTTGCATGAAATATCTTTTTCCATCCCTTCACTTTTAGTTTGTGTATTTCTTTGGGTTTAAAGTGAGTCTCTTGTAGGCAGCATTTAGATGGGTCTTGTTTTTTTATCCATTCAGTGACTATGTCTTTTGATTGGTCAGTCCATTTATATTTAGGATGATTATTGATAGGTATGTACTTATTGCCATTGCAGGCTTTAGATTTGTGATTACCAAAGGTTCAAGGTTAACTTCCTTACTATCTAAGAGTCTAACTTAACTCAATATACTATTACAAACACAATCTAAAGGTTCTTTTTTCCCTCCTTTTTCTTCCTCCTCTGTTCTTTATATATTAGGTATCATATTCTGTACTCTTTGTCTATCCCTTTATTGACTTTGGTGATAATTTAATTTTGCATTTGCTTAGTAATTAGTTGTTCTACTTTCTCTACTGTGGTTTTATTACCTCTGGTGACAGCTATTAATCCTTAGGAACAGTTCCATCTATAGCAGTCCCTCCAAAATACACTATGGAGATGGTTTGTGGGAGGTAAATTCTCTCTGCTTTTGCTTATCTGGAAATTGTTTAATCCCTCCTTCAAATTCAAATGATAATCTTGCTGGATAAAGTGATCTTGGTTCAAGGCCCTTTTGCTTAATTGCATTAAATACATCATGCCACTCCCTTCTGGCCTATAAGGTTTCTGCTGAGAAGTCTAATGATAGCCTGATGGGCTGTCCTTTGTGTGTGATCTGATTTCTTTCTCTGGCTGCTTTTAGTAGTCTGCCCTTATCCTTGATCTTTGCTATTTTAATTACTATATGTCTTGGTGTTGTCTTCCTTGGGTCCCTTGTGTTGGGAGATCTGTGCAACTCCATGGCCTGAGAGACTATCTCCTTCCCCAAATTGGGGAAGTTTTCAGCAATTCCCTCCTCGAAGACACTTTCTATCCCCTTTTCTCTCTTCGTCTTCTTCTGGTACCCCTATAATGTGAATATTGTTCCGTTTGAATTGGTCACACAGTTCTCTCAATATTCTTTCATTCTTAGAGATACTTTTTTCTCTCTGTGCCTCAGCTTCTTTGTTTTCCTCTTGTCTATTTTCTGTTACATTAATTGTCTCTTCCACTGTATCTAATCTGGTTTTAATACCCTCTATTGGGCTGTTCAATGATTGGCTCTCCTACCGGAATTCATTCCTAAGTTCTTGAATATCTTTCTGTACCTCCATGAGCATGTTAATGATTTTTATTTTGAACTCCCTTTCAGGAAGATTCATGAGGTTGATGTCATTTAAATCTTTCTCAGGAGTTGTATTAATAATTTTACTCTGAACCAGGTTCCTTTGGTGTTTCATATTTGCATATTGTGCCCTCTAGTGCCCAGAAGCTCTTCTCTCTGTAGCTGCTCAATCCCTGAAGCAATGTCAAGGGTTGCAGGGGAGTGGTATTGGTGCCTGGGGGGAAGAAAGAGCTGTTTCCTACTTCCCGGCCGTTATGCCTGTCTCCACTGCCCGAACCAGTGGGCCGAACACACAGTTATAAGCCTCTATGCTTTGTGTTTGTAGTTGCTGTACACAGATCTTCCCTCTTGCTGGCCTAACGCCAGGGTAGGGTTTGCCGGTTTGTGAGCCAGGTGGGGCTGGCTGGGAGAAAGGCATGGTAGGCTGCATATCATGGAGGGGGTCCTTGGAGCTGTGCTACCAGCCAGAGAGCTGGAGCACCTGAAGACTGTCAAAGCTCTCAACCTGCTGGGCAGAGTGCACCTGGACAATTTTGTCTCCCTGTCCTTTCTCCTGAGCAGTAAGCTCTGTACAATCCTTGCCCATTTCTCAAGCCCTCTTGTTGTTAGGAAGTCTCTCAGACTACCTGCGTTTCTTTTGTCCTAGAGCAGCTGGATATGGATCCCTGCTTTCCACAAGCAGCTGGAATCTCAGTCTCTCCAGTCTGCCTGTCTTAGCTTTTCAACCCCCTAATCAGGAGATTACCATGCAAGCACCATGAAATGTAGGTTTGTGCTCCCAGAGCAGATCTCCGGAGTTAGGTATTCAGCAGTCCCAGGCCTCCACTCCCTCCCCAGTCTGTTTCTCTTCCTCCCTCCGATGAGCTGGGGTGGGGAGTGGGCTTGGGTTCTGCCGAGCCACAGGTTTGGTACGTTTCCCTGTTCCGTGAGGTCTGTTTCTCCCGGTGTGTGCAGTCTGGCGTAGTCCTCTTTCCTGTTGCTCTATCTGGATTAGTTGTATTAATTATGTTTTCGATTTATATGCAGTTTTAGGAGGAAGCCTTTGTCTTACCTCTCATGCTGCCATCCTTTAATCCTGCAACCCTAATTGAAGTATCATTGATTTACAATCTTACATTGGTTTCAGATACACAACACAGTGGTTCAACAGTTAACCATATTATTAAATCCTCACCCCCTCTAGTGCAGTTACTGTCTATCAACATAGAAAGATATTACAGAATCTTTGACTGTATTCTCCATATTACCATCTGTGTGACCAGCTTCTATTGTGATTGAGAATTATTGTGCCTCTTTATCCCACTCACCCTCCACACTCACCCACCCTAACCCCTTCCACTTGATAACTATTATTCACTTCTCAGTGTCTGTGAGTCTACTTCTGTTTTGTTCCTTCCTTTTTGCTTTGTTTTTATATTCCATAAATAAGTGAAATCATAAGGTATTTGTCTTTCTTCACCTGGCTTATTTCATTGAGCGTAATATCCTCTAGATCCATCAATGTTTTTGCAAAATGCAGGGTCTCCTTACTTTTTATGACTGAATAATGTTCCATTATGTATATGTACCACTTCTTTATCCATTCATCTGTTGATGGACACTTAGGTTTCTTCCATATCTTGGCTATTGTAAATAATGCAGTGGTAAACGTAGGTAGGGATGCATATATCTTTTTGGATCAGGCATTTTGTTTTCTAAAGGGAAATTCCTAGAAGTGGAATTACTAGTTGGAATGGTATTTCTATTTTTAGTTTTTGGAAGAACCTCCATACTGCTTTCCACAGTGGCTGCACGAATTGACTTTCCCACCAACAGTGTAGGAGGGTTCCCTTTTCTCCATATCTTTGCCAACACTTTTTATTTCTTGTGTTTTGGATAGTGGCCATTCTGACTGGTGTGAGGTGATATCTCATTGTGGTTTTGATTTGAACTTCTTTGCAGAAATGTCTGTTTAGGTTCTCTGCCCATTTTTTTCATTTAGTTGTTTGTTTTTTGGCTGTTGAGGTATATGAGTTCTTTATCTATTTTGGATGTTAACACCCTTATCAGATAAACCATTTGCAAATATATTCTCCCATACTGTAGATTGCCTTTTTCTTCTGCTGATGATGTTGTTTGCTGTGTAGAAGCTTCTTGGTTTAATGTAGTCCCACATGTTCATTTTTTAATTCTGCTTCCCTTGTCTGAGGAGATGTGTCTAAGAAAAAAAAGTGACTATGTTTATTTTCAAGAGATTTTTTTCGTATGTTTTCTTCTAAGAGTTTTATGGTTTCATGACTTACATTCAGGTCTTTGATACGTTTTGAGTTTACTTTTGTATATGGAGTTAGAGAATAATCTAGTTTCATTCTCTTACATCTAGTTGTCCAGTCTTCCCACTACCAGTTGTTGAAGAGGCTGTCTTTCCCCCATTGTATATTCATGGCTCCTTTATCATATATTAATTGACTAAATATGCTTGGGTTTATATCTGGGCTCTATTCTGTTCCATTGATCTGTGGGTCAGTTCTTGTGCCAGTACCATATTGTTGTGATTACTGTAGCTTAGCAGAGCTTGAAGTCAGGGAGTGTAATTCCCCCAGCTTTGTTGTTCTTTCCCGGGATTGCATTGGCTTTTTGGGGTCTTTTGTGATTCCATATGAATTTTAGAACTATTTTTTCTAGTTCATTGAAAAATACCCCTGGTATTTTGATAAACGTTGCATTGAATCTGGATTGAAAAATATATCAAAAAGTCATCCATCATGAAGAAGTGAGATTTATTCCAGGGATGCAAAGATGGTACAATATTAGTAAATCAATCAATATCATATACCACACTAGCAAAAAGGATAAAAACCACATGATCATCTCAACAGATGCTGAAAAAGCATTTAACAAAATTCAACATCCATTCACGATAAAAACTCTCAACAAAATAGGTATAGAGAGTACATACGTCAACAAAAACACCACACAAAAAAGAGAATTATACACCAATATCCCTGATGAACAAACATGTTGAGAATTTTTACATGTTTGTTCATCAGGTATATTGGTGTATAATTCTCTTTTTTTGTGGTGTTTTTGTCTGGTTTTGATGTTAGATGCTGGCCTCTTAGAATGAGTTTGGAAATATTCCCTTTTCTACTTTCTGGAATACTTTAAGTAGGATGGGCATTAGCTCTTTCAGTGTTTGGTAGAATTCAGCTATGAAGCCGTGTGGGAGTTTTTGATAACCAGCTCAGTTTTATTGCTGGTAATTGGTCTGTTCAGATTTTCTGTGTTTTCCTGGGTTATTCTTGGAAGGTTGTGTTTTTCAGGAAGTTGTCCATTTCTTCTCTGTTGTCCAATTTATTAGCATATAATTTTTCATAGTATTCTCTAATAATACTTTGTGTTTCTGTGGTATCCATTGTGGCTATTCCCTCTCTGTTTCTGATTTTGTTTATGTGTGTACTCTTTTTTCTTGCTAATTCTGACTAGGGGGTTTACCTTTTTTTCTCAAAGTACAAGCTCCTGGTTTTGTTGATTATTTTTTTCCTATTGTTTAATTCTCCTCTATTTTATTTATTTCTGCTCTGATCTTTATTATGTTGCCCTATTAACTTTGGGTTTCATTTTTCTTCCTTTTTTAGTTTCTTTAATTGTGAGTTTAGACTGTTTGTTTGGGATTTTTCTTGTTTCTTGAGGTAGGCCTGTATTGCTATGTACTTCTTTCTTCGAACTGCCTTCTCAGCATCCCACAGATTTTGGGCTGTTGAGTGTTTTCATTTGTCTCCATGTATTACTTGATTTCTCTTCTAGTTTGTTCATTGATCCATTAGTTATATAGAAGCATGTTGTTTAGCCTTCATGTGTTTGTAGGCTATTTTTTCTTTAAGTAATTTATTTCTAGTTTCATACCATTGTGGTCTGAAAAGCAGTACAGTTTCATTCTTTTTTAATTTATTGAAGCTCTTCTTGTGACCTAGTATGTGATCTATTCTGGTGAATGTTCCATTTACACTTGAGAAAAATGTGTATCCTGCTGCTTTTGGGTGGAATGTTTTGTAGGTGTCAATTAAGTCAATTTGACCTAATGTTCAGTGCTTCTGTTTCCTTATTTTCTTTCTGTCTGGTTGATCTGTCTATTGATGTTGAGTGGTGTGTTAATTCTCCTATAATGAAGGTGTTGTAATCTTTTTCTTTCTTTAATTCTGTTAGTCTTTGTTTTACAAAGTTAGGTGCTCCTATATTGGGTACATAGATATTTTATAATGGTTATATCCTCTTGTTGGAGTGATCACATTTATCATTATGTAATGTCCTTTTTTGTCTTTTTTTTTTTTACTTTCTTTGTTTTCGAATCTATTTTGTCTGATATAAGTGCTGCTACCTCTGCTTTTTCTCCCTCTTATTTACATGAAGTATCCTTTTCCATCCCTACAGTTTTAGTCTCTGTATTTCTTTGTTTCTGAATTGAGTCTTTTGTAGGCAGCATATGTATGGATCTTGTTTCTTTATCCATTCTACCACATTACCTCTTTTAATTGGAGCATTAAGTTCATTTACATTTAAGGTAATTATAGGTGTGTAGTTACTGTCATTTTTTACTTGTTTTCTGGGTATTTTTATAGCGCCTCTCTTTTCCTTTATTCCTGTCTTATACTCTACTCTTGTTATTTAATGGTTTTCTTTAATGTTGTTATTGAATTTCTTTTAAAAAATTTTTTGTGTATATGTTACAGGCTTTAGATTTGTGGTCACCATTAGGTTCAAGAATAGCTTCCTAAGTATATAACAGTCTATATTAAGTTGATGATTCCTCTGTTTCAAACACAATCTAAAAGTACTTCTTTTTTCTTCGTCCTCTACACTTTCTGTAGTAGATGTCATAATCTGCATTTTTTGTGTGTATTCCTTGACTGATTTTATGTATTGTTGATTTTTGCTTCTTTTGTTTTAATTTCATACTTGCTTAGTAATTAATTGATCTACTACTTTTACTGTGGTTTTATTTTCACTGGTGAAAGCTGTTTAGCCTCAGGAACATTTCCATCAACAGCAGTCTCTTTAACATGTCCTGTAATGCTGGTTTAGTTATTATAAATTTATCTTGAAATTGTTTAATCCCTGCTTCAAATTTAAGTGATAATCTTTCTGGGTAAATGATTCTTGGTTGAAGGTCCTTCTGTTTCAGTACGTTAAATATTTCGTACCACTCCCTTCTGGCCTGTAAAGTTTCTGCTGAGAAGTCTGCTGATAGCCTGATGGGGTTTCCTTTATGAGTATTTTTTTCTCTCTCTCTGTCTGCTTTCAGTACTTGC
The DNA here is from genome assembly GCF_030020395.1 of Manis pentadactyla. Classification (NCBI taxonomy): domain Eukaryota; kingdom Metazoa; phylum Chordata; class Mammalia; order Pholidota; family Manidae; genus Manis; species Manis pentadactyla. The sequence continues at coordinate 67,421,457 of NC_080019.1, read as the reverse complement.
TCCTTATCCTTAATCTTTGCCATTTTAATTATTATATATATGTCTTGGATTTGTCTTCCTGGGGTTCCTTTTGTTAGGGGCTCTCTGCACTTCCATTACCTGAGTGTCTGTTTCCTTTCCCACATTGGGGAAGTTTTCAACAAGTTATTTCCTCAAGGAAACTTTCTATCCCTTTGTCTCTCTCTTCTCCTTCTGGTACCCCTACTATGTGAATATTTCTTCATTTCATTAGTTACACAGGTCTCTTATCATCATTCCTGGAGATCCTTTTTTCCTCTCTGTTCCTCAGCTTCGTTGTGTTCCTTTTCCTGTTCTCTAATTTCCATCTTACTAACTGCTTCCTCTACTTGCAGCAGTCTACTATTGATTCCTTCCATTGTATGTTTCATTTCAGTTACTGTATTCTTCAGCCCTGAGGCACTCTTTTTCAGCTTTTCTATCTCTTTGTTGAAGTCCTCCCTGAGATCTTCAATACTTTTCTGCAAATGTGTGAGCATATTTATGACTTTTGCTTTAAAGTTTTTATTAAGAAGATGAGTGATCTCCATTTGATTTAGCCCTTTTTCTGGTGTCTTGCTTGTAGTTTTGATTATAATATATTCCTCTGCCTTCTCATTTTGTCAGGATTTCTGTGTTTCTTCCTTTGTCTTAGATGGATCTGTTATGCTTTCTGGTGTTGAGAGTAATCCTTTTGTGAAGGAGGCATCCTGTGGTGCCCAGAAGCTCAAGACTCTTTACTCTCCAGTACCTGGTTCTACTTTGCAGTAGAGCCCCAGTTGCTGTTGGTGTGCAATAGGCGGGGCTGCCTTTCTGTCTGCTGGTAGTGGTCTGAGTCTGCAGTGCTGACAGTTTACTACAGCTGCTTTTGTGATCAGAGCAAAGGCCTCTGCTGGGATTGCTGTGGCCAGGGCCACCCTCTGCCTGCCTTACAGCGATGGTGGAGCTGCAGGGTTAACGGGGTGGGCTGGACCCTTGTGCAGCTCTGGGGCAGGGCTGGACATGCAGCATTGGGTTTGTACACCTGTGGGGAGGGAGGAACACTCATAGTTGCCTACTGCCGGCACCTCCCTGTTAGCGCAGAGAAAGCTGTGAGAGTCTCCCTGTGCCTGTCAGGCAGCAAAATCTGATGCTGCTGCTGGACCAAGTGGGTTCACTCACAGCTGTGCATACATGAGGCACCTTGGGGCTGAGTTGGAGCATCTAGGGCTCTCAAGAATTCTTGACTTGCTGGGTCAAGGTAGGGCTGGAGAGATATCTTCCATCTGCCCTTTGTCCTGAGGAGAGCTCCATCCAGCCCTCGCCCCTCTGGCACTCCCCCACTGCTGGCAAGTCTTTCAAACAGCTGTCTCTGTTTTGAGTTTTAGGGCAGGTATAGCATGCCTGTCCTCCACAATGGTTGGAGTTTCAGCCTCAGAGAGTGTTCACCTGTCCTTGGTGTCCAGCCCCACTAATCACCAGAACCCAATGTAATGTGGGCTTGTGCTTCCAGGGCCAAGTATGCAGAGTTCTGGGCTCCTATCCCCTCCCAGCTCTGTTTGTCTTCCTCCCTCTTGTGGGCTGGGATGGGGGAAGGGCTTGAGTCCCACTCAATAGTGGCTCTGCCACTTTACCCTTTTCTGTGTGGTCTTCTATTCTACCCCAGGTATAGATGGTCTGTTCTGCAGTCTTCAGGTCATTTTCAGGTTTAATTCTATTTGCTATAGTTTCTTTCTCTATGTATTTGTGGGAGGAGGTTTTTGCCTTGTCTCCTACTCCATCTTTTTCTCTGCCCCCAGTGCAGTGCCTCTTTTGCTCAGTTCTTCTGAGTTTTATAGTCTTTTTGTTTTCCATTTGGGAGTTCATTTTATTGCACATTTAAAAAATGTTTTATTGGCGATTTTAACATTGTTGTCAGAGAATGTGGTCTTAGATATGAATTCTTTGAAATTTTTTTGTGTCTTCTTCTGTGACTCTGAATACATGATGAATTTCTGAAAATGTTCCTGTGTACTTGGAAATAATTATATGCTTATTTTCTGTTTGGTGGAGGGTTCTCTAACAGAGTAAACTTACTAAGTTTGTGGATCAAGTATTCTATGTCCTTATACTCGGACTTTCTGATCAGTTTCTAATTGAGTGAATTAGAGACTCATTCAGTGGTTGAAAATTAAATTTTTTCTTGTAATTCTATTACTTTTTGCCTTATTTTAAGAGTACAGTGTATATAGGTTTTGACATACTTTCTTAGTTTGTTAATACTTTTATTACTATATATCATACCTGTCCATAACCTGTTAATGTTGTAATGGTATAGTTTTGTCTGATATTAAAACTGTTACATCATCTTTTTTTGTGTTGGAGTTTACTAGAATATTCTTCCACTTATTTTCAGCCTTTATCTTCTATAAGCAGATTTAGTTGAATTTTGTATTATTTTTACATCTAATCTAATAACCTCTTATAAATGAACTAAATTCATTTGTATCCAATTTGTAATATAAGATAACTTGTTTTTTCTTGTTTTGTTTACCATACTTTTTTTTTGAGTTGTATAATCTGGAGTATTTTATGTAGACATTGTAACTCCTTAATTAATTTTTATATTTGTTTTTTTCATTGAAGTATGGTTGGTACACCATTTTATATGTTTCAAGTATACAACATAGTGGTTCACCAGTTACCCACATTATTAAATCCTCACCCCAACTAGTACAGTTGCTATCTGTCAACATGTTAACAACTGTAACATAGATGTTACAGAATCATTGGCTGTGTTTTCCATGCTGTACTGTCAGCTTTGTGATCAACTGATTTTATGATTGAGAATTTTTGTGCCCTTTTATCACCCTCGCCCTCCCCACCCACCCATCCCAACCCCTCTCCCATGGTAACCACAATTCACTTCTCAGTGTCTCTGAAATCTTCTGTTGTTCTTGTCCATTTTGTTTTGTTTTTAATTTCCCCAAATAAGTGAAATCTTATGGTAATTGTTTTTCTTCACCTGGCTTATTTCACTTAGCATAATATCCTCTAAGTCCATCCATGTTGCAAATGGCAGTATTTCTTTATTTTTTTATGGCTGAATAATATGCCATTTTGTATATGTACTTCATCTTCTCAATGCATTAATCTATTGATGGACACTTAGGTTGCTTCCATATCTTGGCTATTGTGTGGCAGTAAACACAGGGGTGTGTGTATTTTTCTTGGATAAGGGATTTTGTTTTCTTTGGGTAAATTCCTAGAAGTAAAATTGCTGGATTGAATGGTATTGCTGTTTTTAGTTTGGAGCAGAACTCTGTGCTGCTTTCCACAGTGGCTGAACCAGTTGACATTTCCACCAACAATGTAGGAGTGTTCCCTTTCTTCATATCCTAGCCAACATTTCGTGTCTTTTGGATAGTGGCCATTCTAACTGGTGTGAAGTGATGTCTCATTGTGGTTTCGATTTGCATTTTTCTGATGATTAGTGATGTGAAACATCTTTTTATATGCCTGTTGACCATCTGTATGTTGTTTTTGAGAAAATGGTCAGGTCCTCTGACCACTTTTTAATCAGGTTATTATTATAATTATTTGGTGTTGAGGCATGAGTTCTTTATGTATTTTGAATGTTAACCCCTTATCAGATAAATCATTTACGAATATATTCTTTCATACTGTAGGTTGCCTTTTTGTTCTGTTGATGGTGTTCTTTGCTGTATAGAAGCTTTTTAGTTTGATGTAGTCCCACTTGTTCATTTTTGCTTTTGTTTCCCTTGCCCAAGGAGATGTGTCCAGGAAAAAATTGTTCATGCTTATGTTCAAGAGGTTTTTGCCAATGTTTTCTTCTAAGGTTTTTATGGTTTCATGTCTTATATTTAGGTCTTTAAACCATTTTAGACAGTTATACAATTTCAGTTAGACAGTAATACAATTTCATTCTCCTAAATTAAGCTGTCCAGTTTTCCAAACACCATTTGTTGAATAGATTGTCTTTTCCCCAGTGTATAGTCAAGGCTTTTGTTGTATATTGACTATATGCACAAGGGTTTATGTCTGTGCTCTCTATTCTCTTCCCTTCTTCTATGGGTCTGTTCTTGTGCCAGTACCATACTGTTTTTATTACTTTACCTTAGTAGTATAACTTAAAGTCAGGGAGTGTAATACCCTCAGCTTTGTTCTTCTTTCGCAGGATTGCTTTGGCTATACAAGGATCTTTTGTGGTTCCATTTAAATTTTAGGGTTATTTGATTTAATTCACTGAAAAATGCAATTAGTATTGTGATGGAGATTACACTGAATCTGTAAATTCCTTTGAGCAGGAAGGCCATTTTGACAATATTAATTCTTCTTGTCCATGAGCATGGGATAATTTCCATTTATTTGTGTCATTTTCAGTATGTTACAGTTTTCAGAGTACAGGTCGTTCACCTCCTTGGTTAGGTTAATTCCTAGGTATTTTATTCTTTTTGGTGCAGTTGTAAATGAAATTCTTTTCCTGATTTCTCTTTCTGCTAGTTTTTTGTGAGTATATAGGAGTGCAACAGGTTTCTGTGTATTAATTTTGTTTTGTATCCTGCGACTTTGCTGAATCCAGTTATTCTAATATTTCTTTTTTGGTGAAGTCTTTAAGGGTTTCTATATATAGTATCATGTCTTCTGCAAACAGTGACACTTTTACTTCTTCCTTACCAATTTGGATGACTTTTATTTATTTTTCTTGTCTGATTGCCATGGCTCAAATTTCCAGTATTATGTTGAATAAGTGGTGAGTGGGCATCCTTGTCTTGTTCCTGATCTTAGAGGAAAAGCTTTCAGCTTTTTGCCATTGAGTATGATGTTGGCTGTGTGTTTGTCATATATTGCTTCTCCCATGTTGAGGTGTGTTCCCTATATACCCATTTTTGTTGAGAGTTTTTCTCATGAATGAATGTTGAATTTTGTCAAGTGCTTTTTCAGTATATATCGAGATGATCATGTTTTTTATCCTTTTTATTAATTTGGTGTATCACATTGATTGATACACAATTACTATACCATCTTGCATCCCTAGAGTAAATCCCACTTGGTCATGATGGATGATCCCTTTGATGTATTTTTGAAGTCGGTTTGCTGATATTTTGTTGAGGATTTTTACATGTATGTTCATCAGGAATATTGGTCTGTCATTTTCGTTTTTTTATAGTACCTGCTTGGTTTTGATATTGGAGTGGTATTGGACTCATAGTTTGGAATTATTCCCTCTTTTTGGAGTACTTTAAGAAGGATGGGTATTAGCTCTTCTTTAAGTGTTTGGTAAAATTCAGCTGTAAAGCGATGTGGTTGTGGAATTTTGTTTGTTGGGAGTTTTTTGATTACCAGTTTAATTTTGCTACTTGTTATTGGTCTGCTCAGATATTCTGCTTCTTCCTTGGTTAGTCTTGGAAGGCTGTACTTTTCCAGGAATTTGTCCATTTCTTCTCTGTTGTTCAATTTATTGGCATATAATTTTTCATAACATTCTCTAATAATTATTAGTATTTCTGTGGTGTCCATTGTAACTTTCCCTTTTCATTTTTGATTTTGGTTATATGCCCTTTCTCTTTTTTCTTGGTATATCTAGCTAGGGGTTGGTCTGTTTTGTTTATTTTCTCAAAGAACCAGCTCTTGGTTTCATTGATTTTTTTTTATTCTGTTATTTTTCATGTATTTATTTCTGCTCTGACCTTTATGATATTCCTCCTCCTATTAACTTTGCATTTCCTTTGTTCTTTTTCTAATTTGTTGTGAATTTAGACTGATTATTTGGGATTGTTCTTGTTTCTTGAGGTAGGCCTGTATTGCTGTGTACCTCCCTCTTAGAATTGCTTTTGCAGCATCACACATATTTTGAAGTGTTGTATTTTTATTTTCATTTGTCTCCATGTATTGTTCTATTTCTTCTTTGACTTGTTCATTGATCCATTGATTATTTAGAAGCATATTGTTTAGTCTTCCTGTGTTCATGGTGTTCTTTTTTTTTGTTTTCTTCATGTAATTTATTTCTGGTTTCAAATCGTGGTCTTAAAAGTTGCTTGATACAATTTCAGTCTTTTTTAATATATTGAGGCCCTTTTTGTGGCCTAATATTTGTTCTGTTCTGGAGAACATTCCATGTGCATTTAAGAAAAATGTGTATCCTGTTACTTTTGGGTGGAATGTTCTGTATATATCTATTAATTTAAGTCCATCTGATATCGTGTGTTGTTGAGTGTGTCTCTTTATTTTCTGTCTTTTGATCTGTCTGTTGATGTATGTGGCATGTTAAAGCCTTCTAAAATGTATGCGTTACAGTCTGTTTCTCCCTTTAATTCTGTTAGTATGTGTTTTACATATTTCGGTTCTTCTATGTTGGGTGCATAGATATTTATAATGGTTATATCCTGTTGGACTGATCCCTTTATCATTATTTAATGTTTTTTTTGTCTCATTACCTTCTTTGTTTTGAAGTCTGTTTTGTCTAATATAAATATTGCTACCCTTGCCTCATTCTCCCTATTTTTTTAATCCCCTCATTTCCAGTCTACATATGTTTTTAGGTCTCACGTGACTCTTGTAGGCAGCATATAGATGGGTCTTATTTCCTTATCCAGTCTGCCACTTCGTGAATTTTGATTGGTGCATTCATTTCATTTACATTTAATGTAGTTATTGAAAGGTATGTATGTATTGTCATTATTGTTTTCTGGTTGTTTTGTAGTTCCTCCCTGATCCTTTCTTTCTCTCTTACACCTCTTGTTATTTGATGGTTTTATTTAGTGTTATGTTTGGATTTCTATTTTTTGTGTATCATAGGGTTTTAGGTTTGTGGTTACCATAAGGTTCATAGTTTCCTAAATATATGTCTATATTAAGCTGATGGCCACTGTGTATTTTGAACTCCACCTAAAAATAGTTCTTTTTTCATTTTTCTCTCTCTTATGCACTTCATGTATTAAATGTCATGATTACATGTTTTGTGTATATTCCTTGACTGATTTTGTGTACAGTTGATTTTACTATGTTTTTAAACTTCATACTTGCTTAGTAAGTTAAACCTACAGCAAAATTACTAAGCAAGTCTGAAGTTAAAAAAAAAAAAGTAGTAAAAACCAGCTTTAGAGGATATGTTAAAGGGATGCATGTAGATGGAAATATTCTTAAGCCTAAATATTTTTCATCAGTAAAATAAGTGGTCTATTACCTTTGCTGTAGGCTTATTTTCACTGATGAAAAATATTTCGATTTAAGAATATATTTCCATCTACAGGAGTCCCTTTAACATATCCTGTAAGGCTGGCTTAGTGGGGGTGAATTCTTTTAACTTTTATTTATTTGGGTAACTTTTGGTCTCTCCTTCAATTCTGAATGATAACCTTGCTCAGTAGAGGAGTCTTGGTTGCAGGTTCTTCCCTTTCAATACGTTAAATATTTCATACCAGTCCCTCTGGCCTGTAAAGTTTCTGCTCAGAAATCTGATAGCCTTATGGAGCTTCCCTTAGAGGTGACTATGTGCCTCTTGCTCCTTTTAAGATTCTTCCTTTATCTTAAATCTTCATTCCTTTACTTACTATATGTATTGGTATTGTTTTCGTGGGATTCCTTTTGTTCGGGGCTCTCTGTGCTTCTAGGACCTGGGTATCTTATTTTCTTCCGCAGATTGGGGAAGTTTTCAACAATTAATTTCTTTAAAGAGACTTTCTGTCCCTTTTTCTCTCTCTTCTCCTTCTGGAACCCCTGTTATGAGAATATTGTTTCATTTGGAGCTGTCACACAGCTCTTATAGCATTCTTTTATTTCTAGAAATTTTTTTCTCTCTGTTCCTTAGCTTCATTGTTTTCCTATTCTCTGGTTTCCATTTCATTGATTGACTCTACTTGCAGCAATCTGTATTCATTCCCTCCTTTGTATTTTTCATTTCAATTACTGTATTCTTCAGCTCTGAGTGGCTCTTTTTCAGATCTTCTCTTTGTTGCAGTTCTCACTGAGGTCATCAGTTCTTTTCTGCAGGTCATTGAGCATCTGTACGACTGTTCCTTCAACATATTATCTAGCAGATTGGTAATCTCTGTTTCATTTAGCCCTTTTTCTGGTGTCTTATCCTATTCTTTTTCTTTGGAACATATTCCGCTACCTTCTCATTTTGTCAGGGCTTCTGTGTTTCTTTTGTATTAGACAGATCTGCTATGCTTCCTGGTCTTGAGAGTAATGGCTTTATGAAGAAGACATGTTGTGGTGCCCAAAAGCCTAAGACTCTCTGCTCACCAGTGCCTGGTTCTCCTTTGGCCACAGTTGCTGTTTGTGGGCGGTGCTTGGGACCACCTTTCTACCTGTCTGCCAGCAATGGCTGATCTCCTTCTGGGGGCCCTTTGTGAGCCATGCTGCAGTGCTTCTGCCGGAATCGTTGTGGGCAGGGCCATCCCCAGCCTGCCAGGCAGCAGTGGCAGTGCGGCTGGGTCAGTGGGGTGAGCATGGTGGGTGTAAAATGAAGTGCCAGTGGGGCTGAGCCACCAGCAAGGTGGATGGAGCTTTTGGGGCTGGCTCCTGCAAGCTCTGACCAGTTAAGCTGTGGGAGGGTTGGGGAAGTGTCATCCACCTGCCCTTTCTCCTCTACAGAGAGCTACCTTCAGTCCCCACACGTCTGGCCCACTTCCTTCTGCTGCCAAATCTTTCAAACTGCTGCCTTTTTTTGGGGTCTCAGTGGGACCGTTGTAGTATGCGATCCTCCACAAACAACAGGAGTCCACCCTCCCAGAGTGCTCCAAATCTCCCTGGTGTCCATCCCCATTAATCATCAAAGGCCAGTGCAATGCGTTCCCAGAGCAGATCTCCAGGGCCAGGTGTGCAGATTCCTGAGCACACATGTCCTCCCTGGTCCTTCCTCTCTCACACCCTTGTGGGCTGGGGTTTGGAAGGGTTTGGGTCCTGCTCAATAGCAACTCTGCCATTTTACCATTCTCTATGGGGTCTATTCTTCTTTACTAGTTATAGATTGTTTTGCAGTCTTTAGGTTGTTTTTAGGGTCATTTGTATCTGCTATAGTTGCTCCATGGTGTGTATGGGAGGAGGTTTCTACCTTGCCTTCTATACTCCCATCTTTTCCCACAGTTCTTCCCTACTTTAAATTTGGTAATTCTTTTTTTCAGTTCATGTGCCTATTACTGTCTTATATATTGACCCTATTTGTGTTAACAGAAAGGTAATTTTGGTTTATCAAATGAAAAATCTAGATTGAGGAATGATTATGTTTGAGGAGTGATGTATATTAGATTGGTCCCCCAAATGGAATCTAATCTTTAGGATGTTGAAATAGAATCGGATGGTGGGAGGTGGGTTTGGAGAGGGTAGTTTCTCAGAAGGAAGTTAAGATAATATTAGAAAAAGAAAGAGAAAGGGTACTGGTATAGCTTAAAAGTCAGCTATTTTTATTTACTTAATTTTTGACTTTTTAAAAAGGGATCGCTGCAGTTTTCTGAACTAATTTTTAAGTTATTGAAGTCATATATCAGCATAGTTTAAAATATCAAATAGTGCTAAGAGGCCTATTAGAAAAATAGGACTTCTTTGCTCTCCCCCTCTTTTTTCCACTCTCTTGCCCTCCAGAAGTAATTACTTTCCATTTTTTTAGCTGTTCCTGAAAATAACAGAAGAAACAAGAATAAAGAGCTAAAAGAGTTGAACATGATTAACTCTTAAGGGAAGGGGGAGGAAAATGGGAGACAAGAGCAAAGGACTTTTAAATTTGTAGGCCTTTTAGCACTATTTGACATTTTAAACTATGTTAATTTATTTCTTTGATAAAACACATGTCTCTTATCTTTTGGTTCATTAAATTTAGACATCTGCTGATTTTCTGTTAAAATAAATGTCTTCATTTATCTTAAGCTGTCTTTCTTGGCTCCTGTTCTGTTGATAAAATTATATATTTGCTATTCAGTGTTTTTGTTGTTATGACCATACAGCGATGTATGTGTTATTTATAGCTCACCCACCTTCTGTGATTAAATTTCATGTGTAACTTATTTTTTATTGAAATTTATAAGGTTCTCATTTAAAGTTTTCTTTGAACTTATAGCTAAGCTGTCCGACATTCTCCAGCAGTTCTATAAAATTCTCATTTGTATAATTTTTTACATGGTCATATCTGTCAGATAATCTGTCAGGTTTTTTTTCTTTTTATCCTGGAACCCTGCTCCAATTTGGACTGCTGTAGATCTGCTTCAGAGTTAAGCTTACTTTTGCTGGCATCATGGAAATTGCCTTTTCCTTTCTTCATTAGTTCGCCTGTTTCCTAAATCGTATGTCTTCCTTTTTCTTGCTTTACTCCTTGTTTTCCTGGTGCATGTCTTCCAGTTGTTTTCTGAGTAAGGACACATTGGAATTAAATTTGGGGGGAGTACATGTTTGAAAATGACTTTATTCTTCTCATGTTTAATTGGCAGTTGGTTTATATAGGGGAGTGTTTCATGGGTGAGTTTCAGTTTTGCAAGATAAAAATTGTCCTGGAAATGGATGATAATAATGGCTGCACAACATTGAGAATGTACTTAGTGCCAGTGAACTGTTCACTTAAAAATGGTTTGATGATAAATTTTGTGTATTAGTTCACTAGGACTGCCATAACAAAGTGCAGCAGACTTGGCTGCCATAGCAAAGTATCACAGACTGGGTGGCTTAAATAACAAAGATTTATTGTCTCAAAATTCTGGAACGATCTAGGGTCTGAGGTCAGGTTGTCAGCCAGGTTGGTTTCTTCTGACGCATTTCTCCTTGGGTTGGTTGTACACGGTCGTCTCCAAGTGTCTTCATTTGGTCTTTCCACTGTGTGTCTGTTTCCTAATTGTTTCTTGTTATGACGCCAGTCATCCTGGATGAGGGCCAACTCCAGTGACCTCATTTTTTAATTTCCTCCTTAAAGACTATTTCCAGCTATAATCCTGTTCTAAGGTCCAGAAGTTTAGTGGAGATTGGTGGGCATGTGGAATTCAGCCCATAATATGTCTTTTGCCACAATTTAAAAAATACGGTTATAGTCAACTACCAACCCATTTATGTTTAATTGCCATGTAGTACAATAAGGATTAGAATAATGTGTTTACATCTGTATTAATTATGACATTAAATTCTTCATTATGCTATACTTTTTTCATAGTTGGTGGTTTGTGCTATAACTGCTCATAACTTAGCAGTATTATCAAGATTGTTCTTTCTATACCTATTGTTATAAATATATATATATATATACACACTATATATTATTGGTTCATACTGTGTATTATGGTATGTAATTATATACAATTATATTTAGTGGTACCATATAATGGCTTCTTTATATAAAATGTTATATTCAGATTTTAGAATGGTGGCAATGTTCTTAATGTGGTCATGGTATAGTTTATTGTAATTGAGAGAGAGCAATGAGTAAAATTTTGTGGTAGCTGACAAAATCATGTAAGGAAACACCTTGTGTGTATGAGGCACTAATTATATAAGTTGGTGAAGAAGTAGAATTATAGTCTGTATTTTTTAAGACTAGAAGTTTTTGCTTGATATGCCTTTGTTTACCCTCAGGCCTTACCTCAGTTTCCTCCTGCTCTGTAATAACAACAAACATTTGTTGAATGAGTAAATGAATGAATTTTGGTATGCATGGGATTTTTTGCCTTTGTTGTTGTTTTGTATTTTCTCATACTGGGAATTTTTTCACAGTGATAATTCTGAAAGTGGATAGGCTGTGATGGCATTTTTTTTTACTTATTCTTAAAAAATAAATAAAAGCTTTGATTTTAATTAATTAATTAATTGACTTTGAGAGTAAAGGCTATTTATACATTGGAAAAAATAGGTTTAGTAATTAGATGGGGAAGATAAGATATTTATATTTTAATTTTTTGGTTTCTTAAATTTTTCTTTTTTATTAAGGTATCACTGATATACATACACTCTTAGGATGGTTTCACGTGAAAAACAATGTGGTTACTACATTCACTCATATTATCAGTAGTTCCCCCCATACCCCATTGAAGTCACTGTCCATCAGCATAGTAAGATGAGTCACTACTTGTCTTCTCTGTGCTACACTGTATCCTCGTGACCCCCTCCCCCACCATGTATACCAGTCATAATACCCTCAATCCCCTTCTCCCTCCCTCCCCGGCCACCCTCCCCATCCCTCCCCCCATTCCCTACCCTTTCCCTTTGGTAACCCCTAGTCCCTTCTTGGAGTCTGAGTCTGCTGCTATTCTGTTCCTTCAGTTTTTCTTCATCGTTATATTCCACAAATGGGGGAAATCATTTTGTACTTGTCTTTCTCTGCCTGGCTTATTTCACTGAGCATAATACCCTCTAGCTCCATCCATGTTGTTGCAAATGGTAGGATTTGTTTTCTTTTTATGGCTGAATAATATTCCATTGTATATATGTACCACATCTTTATCCATTCATCTACTGATGGACACTTAGGTTGCTTCCATTTATTGGCTATTGTAAATTGTGCTGCAATAAACATAGGGGTGCATATGTCTTTTTGAATCAGCTCTTGTTTCCTTTGGGTAAATTCCTAGGAGTGGAATTCCTGGGTCAAATGGTATTTCTATTTTTAGTTTTTGAGGAACCTCCATATTGCTTTTCACAGTGGTTGAACTAGTTTACATTTCCATCAGCAGTGTAGGAGGGTTTCCCTTTTCTCTTCATCCTTGTCAGCATTTGTTGTTCCTTGTTTTTTGGATGTTGGCCATTCTAACTGGTGTGAAGTGATAGCTCATTGTGGTTTCAATTTGCATTTCCTTGATAATTAGCGATGAGGAGCATCATTTCATGTGCCTGTTGGCCATCTGAATTTCTTCGGAGAAGTGTCTGTTCAGATCCGCCACCCATTTTTTAATCGGGTTATTTGCTTTTTGGGTGTTGAAGCGTGCAAGCTCTTTATATATTTTGGATGTTAACCCCTTGTCAGATTTTTTCATTTATGAATATATTCTCTTTCTACTGTAGGATGCCTTTTTGTTCTGCTGATGATGTCCTTTGCTGTACAGAAAGTTTTTAGTTTTATGTAGTCCTATTTGTTCATTTTTGCTTTTGTTTCCCTTGCCCAAGCAGATGTGTTCAGAAAAAAGTTGCTTATGTTTATATTCAAGACAGTTTTGCCTATCTGTGTTTTCTTCTAAGAGTTTTATGGTTTCATGTCTTATATTTAGGTCTTTGATCCATTTTGAGTTTACTTTTGTATATGGAGTTAGACAGTAATCCAGTTTCATTCTCTTACATGTAGCTGTCCAGTTTTGCCAAGACCAGCTGTTGAAGAGGCTGTCATTTCCCCATTGTATATCCATGGCTCCTTTATCGTATATTAATTGACCATATATGCTTGGGTTTATCTCTGGGCTCTCTATTCTGTTCCATTGATCTGTGTGTCTGTTCTTGTGCCAAAAGCCTTTATTTTGAATAATTTTTATTTCTAACTAGCCTGTCATTTTTTATTTCCCTCATGGTGGGATTCTTATCCATGTTTCAATAGTAAGAGTGTTTTAACAGTTAAAGTTACTTGACAAGGTAATAGAGTTTAAAACGTTGAACAGAATAAAATCATCTTAAGTATTGCCTTAATTTTTTGTATTACTTATAGCATTCTGAAGTTAGTTATTTGGAGATTTTTCCCCCCTTTCATTGTTTACTGAAACATCAGTAGCCCAACCAAACTTCCGGAGTTAGTCACTTGGGTATTATCACTCTGCTGATTTTTATCAGAAACAGGAAATTGTCAAGTTATGTGTTAAAGTGCAGCAGATTTTAAAATTGCATTTGTGTTAGCATGATATATTTCTCTTTAGAAGTTTTTTCTATCACTAGCTGGTTCCTTACTTTTTTCCTCAGAATCTGACAACTGGCTTGCCAACAGTGGTCGAACTTACTATGACATATATATAGTATATAGTGCCCTTCCTTACAGTTTACATATCATACACAATATGGTTGATAAAACGATTTGCTGACTTAGTGTCACTAATATGTAGATACACCTAATGAATTTGTAAATAGGTTAGGGAAGAACAGGTTTTTAGGTGTTTGGCCAGATGTTGCTTCCATATTTAGCAGTTCTCTAAAGAATTGGACCTTTCTAGGGAGTCTATAAGGCCAAAACCATTTTCACTATACTGAGTGTTAATATCATATTCACTCTGCAGTTTCCAGAGGCTGCATGAAATGTAGTGATACTTTATAATGAGATGTAAGCATTTGGAAGATCTGCAAAACTCAAGTGACATTATATTGTGTGATGATATGATTTTGGAAAATAAGTCCATTTAAACTATAAAACTAATGAATGTTTTATGCTATGTATTTATTTTAGTTTACATGTAGTAGGATACACACTTTTTGAAGTAAGAATGAGATTTGACACATACTTTAGAGTTATGTAATCATTACCACAGTCTAAATACAGAACAGTCCTTAACCCCTTCTCAAGAAAAAAAAATTCCATCATCCTTTATAGAACTCTCCCCGCATCACTAACCAGTGAAAACCACTGGTGTGGTCTTTGTATAGTTTTGCCTTTTCCAGAATGTCATATGTAGCCTTTTAAGTCTGGCTCAGTGAGATTGCTGTATCATATGGTAAGTGTATATTTAACTTTATAAGAAATTGCCAAACTGTTACTCTAAGTTGTGTACTGTTTCCCACAAGCCATGTATGAGGTCCATTTGCTCTGTGTCCTCATTGGTACCTCGTACTGTCAGTCTGTTTCTGTTTTTCTCCCTCTTTCCCTTTATTTTTTTCGTTTCTTCTCTACCCCCCTTCTTTTTTTAAGCCATGTGATAACCATGTAGTGGTTTCATTTTGTGGTTTTAATTTGCATTTTTGTAATGACTAATAATACTGAGGATCTTTTCATGTGCTTATATGCCATCCGTATACAGTATATACCCTTCGCTTTCTGAAAGTTTGCATTATGCCACTACAGACCTACATTGGTATGGTTATGATTTTTTTCTTAAAAGTGAAAATCCTCTTCAGATTTCTTTTGGTTAGCAAAAACAGATACTAACGTAGGTCTTTTATAAAGTGCATTGGTGTAACTTGAACTTTTGGAAAGTGGGGGATACTCTTGTTTTTTGGGCTTACGAAAGGTTTCATAGGAATGCTCTACTTTGAGATAGTGGGAGAACCTATATCTTTTGTGAAGTGTCTGTTCAAATATTTTGTTTATGTAAAAATACTAAGTATTCACATATTAGATGTTAAATATTTTTGCCCCATGGTTTTGCTGGGCACAGCCTGAGGCCGCTTTCCCCAGGCTGGAATCACACACCAGTGGCTTTACTGGCCTGGCCTCCATGGCGGTAGCCTTAATGATCTCTGAGTTGCCTTTGGGGTCCTTGTTCCCTTGTCTTTAAGACTGTCTTGTATTTGCAGCTAAACAGCTGTATGAGCCCATCCTATAAAATCTAAGAATGTTGACAAACTTGCTTCATTCCCTCCTGAGATGGCTGATTAAGCCCAATTTTCACACTCATACTAATCTCTTTATCAAAGGGTCCCTTAGCCATACCTTTAGTGTACTGTCTCACTTTTTGCAATATGGATAGACTGAAAATTTTCCAACTTTTAAATTTAAATTAAATTTCTGCTTCCCTTTTGACTTAACAATTCCATCTTTATTTCTGTTCTTGCATTTTACTGTAAGTTTTCAAGAGAAGCCAAGCCTCACCTTCAGCACTTTGCTTACACAGCTTTAGCCAGATACCTAATTTCATCTTCACAAGTTCTACCTTCCACAAAACACTAATGAGCACAATTCAGCCAAGCTCTTTGCCATTTTATCACAAGGATCACCTCTCCTCCAGCCGGTTTCCAGTAACATGTTCCTCATTTTCAGCTGAGACTTCATCAGAATGGCCTTTATCATTGTTAAAAAGTAAAATTCAACTGAATAAATTTAAGAATCTTATTTACTGGCTTTATTCAACAGTTCATGAATCAGTCAGCATCCCATCTAGCAGCTATAAAGGAGCTCTGAAGAGCTTTACAAAATGAAAGGCTTTTATAGGCAGAAGGGAGTGGAAGAAGGAAGTTTCTAGCAAAGAGTGGATCGTTTCAGACAAGATCTCCTTCCTACGTGGGATGGAAAGGGCGTATGTGTGGATTACCTCACTGGTGCTGACGAGGTAGTTCCAGATTGACTGGTTAAAGGTTACATTCCTGGGAGAGGATGAAGTTGTAGTTACGTTAGATGTTAAGTCTTGGCTTGCTGATGTGGGACTTAACAGAAGTCACCCCATTTTGGGCCTGTGGAAGGGGCTAGGGAGCTCTGTGGAACTGAAATCTCTTCTACAGGAGCACTAATCTCATCTGTGAGAGCTCCTCCCTTATGATGAAATCAGCTCCCAGTGGCCCTGTCTCATAATACCACCACTTTATGGGGGTTAGGATTAACATGAACTGCTGGGGGAGGGAGGGGATCAGGCCATATCAGTGGTATATTATTATATTTTTAAGGTCTTTGGGTCTATAATGATATACTCTCTCATTTCAAACATTGGTAATTTGTTTTCTTGGTCATTCTTGCTAGAGAGTTATCATTCTTGATCTTTTCAAACATATTTTGGTTTCAGTGATTTTTCTGTTACATTCTATTTCGGTCTCACTGATTTCTGGTCTTTATACCTTATTTCTTTGGGTTTAATGTGCTCTTTTTTCCCTAGTTTCTTAAGGTGGGAGCTTACATAATTGATTTGGGACCTTTGTTCTTCTCTAACATTTTATTAATAGCATTTTAATGTAGTAAATTTCCTTGTAAGCACAGCTTTAGCCACATCCAACAGGTTTTTAATGTGTTTTCATTTTTATTCAGTTCAAAATATTTACTAATTTCCCTCTGTTAAGCACATAAATACATTTAGGATTGTTGTCTTGATGAATTGACCTTTTCCTCATTATCTTGTGTCTTTATATCCAGTAATTTTCCTTGTTCTGAAATTTACTTTGTCAGATATTAATGTAGTCACTCCAGTTTTCTTTTGATTAGTGTTTGCATGATCTTTCTAAGTTATACAAGTCAATGTATACTATTATGTTTGAAATGGGTTTCTGAACGCAGTGGGTCTTGTTTGTTAATTTAATCTGACAATTTCTCTGTCTTCTAATTAGTCTGTTTAAACCACTTATTTAATGTAATCATTGATATGTTTGAGCTTTATTGTTATGTTTCTTTTATTTTCCTTTTCCTGTCTTTTTGGATTATTTGAGGATTTTTTTTTTTTTTAGTATCCATTTTAGTTGTATTTACTGGTTTTTTACTATATCACTTTGTCCTGGTTTTTTTTTGTGATTGCTCTAAAGATTATACTGTACTATATATATATGATTTTTCATATGTATGTCTAGAGTTTACATTTTACCACTTCTAATGGTACATAAAGCCTTATAACCACATAGGTTCCATTGCCCTCATCAGTTGATATAATAATTGTCATATGAATTACATAAGTTGAAACCCTCATGATAACCTTATTATATTTATTCACCCAGCTACTATCATTTTTATTACTTTTCCTTCATTCCTGAAGTTTCTTGTGTCCTTCTGATACCATTTTTCTTTCAGCCTTAAGAACTTCCTTTGCATTTCTTTTAGAGGCAGTCTGCTGGCAACAAAACAGCTTAGTTTTTCTTCATCTGAGAATATTTTTATTTCATTTCATTCCTGAAGGATATTTTCACTGAAAATAGAATTCTGGGTTGTTGATTTTTTTCTTTCAGCATATTAAAGATGTGGTTCATGGTTTCTGAATGAGAAATCCTTAGTCATTTGAAAATACGCTCTATATCATGGTTTCCAAACCTTAGCACATTGGACTGGATAATTCCTTATTGTGGTGGGCTGTCTGGTATATTGTAAAATGTTCAGCTGTATACTTGGCCTCTACCTGGTAGCACCCTCCCTGGCCCCCATCCTCCCAGCTGTGATAATCAAAAATGACTCCAGACATTGTCAAATATCCCTTTGGGTGTGAAATAATCTTCCATTGAGAACCACTGCCCCCTGAATATAATTTTGTTTTTCTCTGCTGGCTTCAAGATTTTTATCTGGTTTTTAGCACTTAGATTATGATGTGCCTGGATATGGTCTGAATTTATCCTATCTGGGATTTGCTTAGTTTCTTGAATCTGTAGATTTATGTCTTTCTAAACATAGATATATTTTTGGAAAATTTCAATCATTATTTCTTAAAGTATTTTTTCTGCTACAGTATCTTTTTTGGGACTCCAAAGATGTGCTTAATAGCTATTTTGACACTGTCTCACTGGTCCCTAAAGCCCTGCTCTTTTTCAGATTATATTTTCCCCTGTCTGTTTCTCAGATTCAGTAATTTTTATTGATCTGTCTTCAGGTTCACAGTCTTCCTTTCCTCTATTATAATATGTTGAGTGGCAGCCTCCAAAAAGCTATGTCCATTCTTGGAATTTGTGATTACCTTATGTGGCAAAAGGTATGATTTAATTAAGGATTATGAGAGGTGGAGTTTATGCCTGGGTTATCTGACGAGCTCTAAATCCAGTGACAACTGTCCTTACAAGTGTGAGGCAGAGGGAGATTTAATATAAAAGGAGGAGGCAATGTAACCACAGAGGCAAGAGTTTTAGAGCTTCCTGACTGACATCCACCAAAAGCTGAAAGACACAAAGTGCAAATTCTTCTCTGGAGCCTTCAGATGTAATAAAGCCTTGTCAACAGTTGACTTTAGACTTCTTTATTGAGTCCTTGATAGAAACCTTCAGATCTATAACAGAATAAGTTTCTGTTATTTTAAAACACCTAGTTTGTGGTAATTTGTTGCCACAGTCATAGGAAATTAATACATCCCATCATCCTGATTCTACTATTCAGCCTCTCCAATGAAGTTTTATGTTGCATATTGTGGGTTTTAGTTCTAAAATTTCCACTTGATCTTATTTAAATCTCAGATCAGGTTTATCTGGACAGTTGTTTCAGGTTTACCTCATGAATTATCGGTAAAATCTTAAAGCATTAAGGTTTTGGATAATTCCAACATCTGCATCATTTCTTGGTTAGCATCTGTTGGTTGTCTTTTTCTTCGAATTCTTGCTGGCCAGGTTTTCCTACTTCTTGGTATGTTAGATAATTTTGGATTGTATATTGAACATTTTGAATATTATGTTGTAAGACTTTGGATCCTATTAAAAATCTAAAATCCTTTGGAGAATGTTGATTTTACTGTTTTAGCAGCATCAATCTTACTAGGTTCATACCAAGTTTTATCATGGGCAGTAGTTCTGGTATCAGTTTCATTTTCTGTACGGTTTGAGTCTGTCTTCCATCTGCACCAATCAGGGATGGATTAGGACTTGGATGGTGTTTATTTTGTACTTTGGTTCTCAGTGCCTTTGTAATACTGCTTTGGATATTCTATGCATGCCCAACTTGGGAGCCCAGTACTTCTGTTGGCTCATAACTCTAACTATAGATGTGAAAGATTAAAAGCTAGACACTAGTTAAAATGGTGTGGATAGATTTTATTTAACAAATACTACAGTAAAGAAAAGAGTCCAATGTTGAACTGAATTCATTCACCAAAATAAAAGGCAGGAAACTTTTTAAAAGCTAGGGTATGCTAAGGGAAAGGCACTGTGTGGCTAGGCCGCCTGTGTTTGAAATTGTTACTTATCCAGAGGAGAAACAAACTTCTCTTACATTTTTGACAAGAGACAGTAGTACAAATTAGAGCAAGATGTCCACCAAAGTTGGAGAGTAAGAATGAGAATTATATCCTTGAGTGTTTACATTTTAAAGAAGTGGCTCTCAAGTCCTTGAGAAGACAGTTCTAGGTGGTAGAAGTTTCTCAAAAGGGCAGAGACAGTATTTATAATTTCATGCTCTCTTAAGTAACTGCTCTAAGGGTGGGGGTGGAGGGTGAGGGGCCTATCTGCCTATCAGCAAGTTTTGGCTGGAATAAATATTAAATTCTCATAGTGTCATTGAACTTTCTCAAGCAGGAACTTATGCGGGGTGCTGGAGTTGTCATCCTAGGGGATACAGCCAGCCTTAAGCTATTTGAAACATGAAACCATGTTAGTGTTTTTTCAAGTCTCTTACTGTGAGAGGGTGGACACAATCATTTATGCTGAGAGGTTTTTAGGCCAAGATTGGGGCCCAGTCAAGAAGAGGGCTCAGAGGAACCTGACTAGAGTTTGGTTAAGGAGAGAGTCTTTGTTATTGATTACCTTCTCCAACTATTTTCTCATGAGAATATTCTCCAGCTCCCAGTAACCCTTTTTCCTGGATTGGGTTCTCTTATTATGAGTTTCAGTCTTTGATGTTGTTTGCCTGCCTTCAGCGTGAAGTGGTGAGAGAAAATGCATGTTTACCCCAAATTCTTTGTATCACCTGATCCATTTTTCTGCTTTCTTCAATCCAGAGGAATAGGTTTTCTCTGGGAGTCTTAATGTATGGGCTGTCTACACCATTCTGGCAGCAGTGCAGATCCACAGCATGGCTGGTCTTGGGACCGGGATTTAACCCACACTTTTTTCAAGAGCCTTTTCCCCCTGTCTTTCAGCCAGATGAGCTCTGTCTTGAGTTTTCCTGACTGAACCTGTTATACAATTTTCTACTCTGCCTGCATTTGAGTCAAAGCCTGAAAGTAAAGCATGCAGGAATAACCAAAAGGAAATCTATTGTATTGGTCTTTTTTCAGATTGATTGCCCTCCCCAATCTGCCTGATAATGTTTACTTTTCAGAGACTTCAGGTAGCTGATTCTTTTTATTTTTTTCTGGAGATTTTAGTAGTAATCAGTTGGAGAGAGAGTTTGTAGTAGGCTTACACCCATCTTCCTTGAAATTAAAAATACTTAGGCCAATGAATTTTAATATAACAGTATGGGAAAGTTCATTGATAAAGGTTAAGATTCCACATTAGAAACTAGTCTTTAAGGAACTCTACTGCTTGTCAACTTTAGGTGTAGTACCAAGAAAGAATATCCATGATTATCTTGAAAAGACTCTTAAAGTTCTCTTCCTTTTTCCAGCTACATGTCTGTATGAGTCCCAAGTTTTCTTTTCAGTCAGAACAATATGTTGCAGTACGTTAAGTGCAGAAACAGATATGAGAATCCACCTGTCTACTCTTAAGTCAGATATTAAAAAGATTTGCAAATCTGCAAAATAATGCCTCTCTTTCCATGAATGTTTTTGTTCTGGAAAATACAATTTTTGTGAAAATGTGTTATGTTAAAACTTATTGGATTAAATATGATTGCATTTCATTGAATTTTAAAAATCCTAACATTTTCCTCATTTTTAATTCCCAATATGGTAAATAATTAATAGACCTAACCAATACAAACAAAAGATTTTTGGGTCTTTGGTCTTTAAGAGTGTAAAGGAGTTTTGAGATTCGCTGGTTTAGTAGGTAATTGGTTTCTCTGCATTTATGACATGCAACCACCTTTTCTGCTCTTTAAGAGCCAAGCATGGTATCAAAAATACATGAACTCTGATAAAGTGAAAATAATGCATTTGATTCCCATTTCACTGTTTCTACCACTTACCTCCCAAGGTTTAAAAGCCATTCAAATTCTTAGTGTCTGTATAATACTTTGTAAATTGACTATAATACTTGAAAGGATTATTGTGAGGAAAATGCTAGGGTAGTACTTGAATTATTAACACTCATTAAACATTCCCTGGGAGAGAGTTAAATATTTTTAACAACTCCTAGCCTTTGTAAGGGTGTGTAAGCCTCTGATCTTAAATCAATAGGTGTTCTTCAACTGAATATGCTGATCCCTTTCCCACAATACAAAGTGGTATCATTTATGAAGATCCACAGAACAGTAAAGTCTGTATTGTCCTTAGAGACATACTGAAATGACTGAGCTCTTTAAGTCCAACTTGTTTTATTCTTGGTCCTAATCAGATCAGGAAAGTCTAGGAGTATTATCAAGTGTGTACTAGGTCCAGTTTGGGAATGAGATTGGAGGTGGATATGAAAAACAAACAGATCAGGAAATAAGCCCAGGAAGAAAAGACAAGCAGGATGAGAGTACTTTAAACTGGAATTAGTGTCAAGTCCAAGGTCCATGATAGTTCATATAATCAGAGCAGGGCAGGAAGTCAGTGGGATCAAAATAGGCAGATCAGATTCTATAAAGGAAATCCAGCACTTGATGTCAAGGCAGGAATTGGACACTGGCTGGTAAGGCTTCTGGGGTCAGGTGCCAGGTACAAGGACACAGAGACAGAAAGGACAGGAATCTCATTCTTGAAAGCAAGAGCAGGCATCAGGACATCCAAGTGCAGATATGACTGTAGTTGGAAACATGGAACTGAAGCTTTTGTAGGGGAATATAGAATATTAAATGACAGCCTGTACCAGCCAGGCCTCTGGGCTGGGTCAAAGTACAGTGGAGTCACTTCATTTCATATTTATATAATTTGAACTAAATTTGACTAAAGAGAGCAAGAAAGGAATGGCTGTCAAAATAGTTAAGATGTTTCTGCCTGTCTTTCCAGAATAAGCATAAGATGGGAAACATTTTCTCAGTCGTCCTCAATTGCTGTCCCTCTTGTAGAGTAAGTATGTCATTTCACTCTATTTCTTGTGTTTAAAGATACCTTGTTTCTATCTGGGCTCTAAATTCAAGTTAGCTTTTTTATCTGATACTTAACTGAAAAAATGGATGTCAAAACAAAGTTGGGTTATAAGTGTTTTTTTCCTTTTAATTGTTTCTAATTGTGATTATACTATAACGCAGATTTAATTTTATACCTGCTTCTCTCACATTTCTTTTTCCCCTCAGACCTACCCCATGTTTCCTCACCCCTGCTTTGTGTTCTGGATGCCAGTTCCTTTTAGCCAGCTTTGAGCTGGTTTTCTCTTTATAATATGTGTTTTTTAAAAATTAAATAATATGTATCTTTTAAAATATTCAAAGCACACGTATCTGTGGAGTAGGGACTGAAAGTCTTACCAATCTTACCGCTGAAGCTCCCACTGTTTACAGTTTGATGTATGTCTTCCTAGAACTTTTTAATGCAGAGACAAACACAGGATATGTTTTTCAAAATAAAATCATATGCACATAGCTTTGGAATTTGCATTTTTTTACCCAATATTTCTTGGACATTTACTGCATCAGTACTTAAAATTTAGACACTGTCAATGTACATTTCATTCCCAGTTTTTCACTATTACTAGAAGTGCTGCACCACACATTCTTACTATACACATGACTTTGGGTATAATTTTTTCCTGTAGTATAGAGATTACTGATTCAAAGAAATGTGTGTTTAATATTTTGACCAAAAAATACAACAACCAAGTAAAGAAGACAAATGGCAAACTGAAAAAATTTGCAATTAAAGGCAAAGGGCAAATATTCCTACTATATAAAGAGCTAAACATTGAAAAAAAAAAAGCCATACCTTAGGAAAATGGGCAAAAGATAGGAATGAGTATTCCACACAGAAAAACAAATGCAAATGTCCTTAAATTTGGGAAAAGGTATTAATCTCACAATAATAAAAAAATATGGTAAAAACTGCTCTGAAATACCATTTATCCAACTGGCTAAAATCTATAGTTTGTTGGCAAGGCTGTGTGGAAATAGTCACTCCTCTATTGTTGAGAATTCATGGAGCTATGGATAGCAAATTTGGTAATATTTCACAAAAATGTATAAATCTTCAACTCAGCATTCTTCAGTGACTCTTACCCAAAGTATACACTGACAAAAACAAAATGACATATATGAGACTATTCATTACAGCACTATTTAATACAAGAAGACTAGAAAAAACTCATCTGTCATTATGGTTTAGTTGAGGAAACTGTGATATTTCTATAATGATGAAGTTCTGTGCAGTAGTTAGAAGTAGTAGTAATATTAGGAAAGAACTCTCATATACTGTTCTGGAATGATCTTCAGGATTTATTGAACTATAAAAACAAGGTTCAGACAGTATATATAGTGTGCCTCATCTCTGTATGTGTACATGTTTTGTTGTGGGAGGACATGAAATTTATTATTTCCAATTTACATGTTCCTTATATATTCAAAAAGAAACAGAAGAATAAACCAAAACAAATAAAAAATGGTTATTCTCTTGGGGGAGAGAGAGAAAAGAGAGGTGAGTGTGGAAACAGACTGCTCTGTACCTTGTTTGATAGTTTAAATTTTGATAGTAAATGTTTTATATAATTACAAGATAAAGTTAAATTCAAGAAAGGAAAATGTGATGTCCAGAAAATGAATTTAGCTGTATAATCCATCCAATTGTGTCCTTAACTGTAGGGAAGCATATGTTCTGTCTTGTAGGATCTGCTGTTAGAGTAGTCAGATAGTTAAGGAGACAACGTTTTTCTTTCTAGTCAGTTACAGTTTCCAAAAGTAGGTAAAACTAGCAGATCACCATTTTAGAAGTAAAAGATCAAGGCAGTGATCATCAGTGGCTGATAAAAACCCATTAGGTGAAGGTTTGATGGGGAACTTGATAATTGGTGAATCAGTTTGATACTCAATCCACCATTCAATCTTAGTATCACTGAAAATGGGGCAGCCAGACATAGTGTGCCTCCTGTTTCATGGCAATAAGTAATACACAAGAATTCCTGTGATATATTCTTGCAAGAACAACAGAAGAATCTGGTTGGGGGAGAGAGAAAAAGAAAAAGTAAAGCCTCTAGATGGGATTGTTAATTTACAGGAGATGGGGAGGTAAAGGAACACCCTCACCTGAGTCCGATCCGCTGTGTGGGAAGTTACTGAAGGACCAATGAAGCCAGGCTCTTCAACAAATAAATGACACATAAATAGTAGGGAAAGAGAACTGTAGAGATTAAGGAGACTTAGAACATAACTAACCAGAGTGCAGTGAACAAACTTAGTTTGGATCCTGGTTCAGACAAACCTACTGTAAAAGACTCTTAAAAAAATTAATTCACTCACAAAAATTGAACATTAGTATTAGATAAAATGAAAGAATTGTTGCAGATGCTCTTAACTTTAATAGGAAGCCCTTAAGTTTTTGACAGACAGCACAAATTTTTTTTTCGTATTTGATAACTGAATTTCTGTATACTGATTTTATATGCAGTCTTACATGTTTTTATGCATTTGCTATTTTAATTCTGAATAAGGGTTATAGGTTTTACCAGGCTGCCAAAAGGAAGAAAGGGCCCATAGCAAAAAGAAGATAAAGAGCCCTTGCTTCATTGTTAATTTATATGGGCTGTGGGTTATATGTTAATACTCTTAACAGCTGAAATCATTGTTTTCCAGCTCCACCACCAAAAATTGGGGGGCAGATGAACCACAGGCAGAATACTGATAATTAAGGTTGGGTAATAAATGTGGGGTTCACTGTGCTATTCACCTTTATATGTGTTGAGAATTCCCAGAATTAAAAAATGTAAAGCTTTATATCTGTTTTTAATTATGCCTGTAATGTAGTAGAATGCTCATTTTGTACATTCTGGGGAGCACTAGATAATATTGCTGTTTTTTTTTGTCATGCAATAGGTAAAGAATAGTACTTTGGTTTTAGTTTTCATTTCCTTAATGATAAGGACATCCAGGGTCTTTTACAGGACTTTTTGATCATTTTTACTTTCTCTTCCATAATTGTTCTTTGCCAATTTTAAAACTTATTTTTCATCTTTCGTTTGAGCTTTTATTGTATAGCATCATTAACACTTGAGCATATTACAGATATTTCCTCCCTTCTTATTAGACTCTTAATTTTGTTGATGTTGGTGATAGTTAGAATAATGGCTTTCCACAGGTGTACAGGTCCTAATTTCCAGAACCTGTGAAACTGTTATTTTACATAGTTAAAGAGACTTTATTTTGAATTAGTCTTATGTGCAATCCAGTGTAGATTATAAGGGTACATATGGGAAGGAGGCAGAAGTGTTAGTTAAAGTGAGAACAGACAGTGGCAATCAAAGTAAAGGTCAGAGTGATGCAGTCATGAGCTAAGAAATGCAGGCAGCTTCTAGAAGCTGGAATTGGCAAGGAGTGGATTTTCCTCTGCAGTCTCCAGAATGAACACAACTCTGCTGACACTTTGATTTTAGTCTGTAAGACTCATTTCACACTTCTGACCTCCAGAACTGTAAGATAATAAATTTGTGTTTTTAAATCACTGAGTTTGTGGTAATTTGTTATGGCAGCAGTGGGTGCTAATGTCCTTTGCTGTATAAAAATGTAAAATTTTTCTTTTTATAGTTGCTAACACTGGAGTCATGGTGATAAAAGACTTACCTGCATCAAGAACATGAAAATATTATTTTTGTATTCTTTGTTTTGCTTTTTAATCTTTAATTAATTTATTTTAAATGAAACTTTGATTTTAAGATAATTATAAACCCAGATAGTTACACAAAATCCTACAATTTACTGAAAAATCCAGTGTATCCTTTTTCCAGTTTCCCCTGGTGGTAACATCTGGCAGAAGTATACTACAGTATAACAACCAGGATTTTAGTATTGATAGTCAAGACACAGAACATTTCCATTTCCACAAGAATCCCTTAATGTTGCCTTTTATAACCAAACCTACTTCCTCCCAATGCCACCCGTCCATAACCCTACGAACCATCGATCTGTTCACCATTTCTATAATTTTGTCACTTCAAGGATTTCACATGTAAATGGAATTGTCAGTGTGTAACCCTTGGAATTGGCTTTTTCACTTGGCATAATTCCCAAGTTATTGCATGTATCAATCATAATTTTTCATTTTTGTTGAATAATATTCCATGGTATGGATGTATCCTAGCTTAACTATTCACCTGTTGAAGGACATCTATATAATTTACAGTTTTTGGTTTTTACAGATAGAGTTGCTATAAACATAAATGCTTTTGTGTGAACGTAAGTCTTCATTTATCTGAAATGAATGCCTAGGACTACAATTGCTGGGTTGTATTGTAGTCTCGTGTTTATTTATTTATTTATTTATTTTATTTATTTTACTTTTTTTTTATTTTTTTTTATTTTTTTTTATTTTTAATAATTATTTTTTATTGAAGGGTAGTTGACACACAGTATTACATTACATGAGTTTCAAGTGTACAACACAGTGGTAGAACATTTATATACATAATTCTAGGTTCCAGCTATCACCCTACCAGGCTGTTACAATATCTTGACTATATTCCTTATGCTATACATTACATCCCGGTTACTAATTTATTTTACCATTGGAAGTCTGTCCTTTTTTTTTTTTTTTTTTTTGTTTTGTGAGGGCATCTCTCATATTTATTGATCAAATGGTTGTTAACGACAATAAAATTCTGTATAGGGGAGTCAATGCTCAATGCACAATCATTATTCCACCCCAAGCCTAATTTTTGTCAGTCTCCAATCTTCTGAGGCATAACAAACAAGTTTTTACATGTAGAACAAATTCTTACATAATGAATAAGTTACATAGTGAACAGTACAAGGGCAGTCATCACAGAAACTTTCGGTTTTGCTCATGCATTATGAACTATAAACAGTCGGTTCAAATATGAATACTCATTTGGTTTTTATACTTGATTTATATGTGGATACCACGTTTCTCTCTTTATTATTATTATTTTTAATAAAATGCTGAAGTGGTAGGTAGATACAAGATAAAGGTAGAAAACATAGTTTAGTGTTGTAAGAGAGCACATGTAGATGATCAGGTGTGTGCCTGTAGACTATGTGTTAATCCAAGCTAGACCAGGGCAATAAAACATCCACGTATGCAGAAGATTTCTCTCAGGACAGGGGGGGTGAGGTTCTAAGCCTCACCTCTGTTGATCCCCAATTTCTCACCTGATGGCCCCCCTGCGACTGTGCCTGTCTTAGGTTGTTCCTCCCTTGAGGAATCTTACCCGTCTCTGGCTAACCAGTCATCTTCCGGGGCCATACAGGGAAATGTGAAGTTGGTAAGTGAGAGAGAAGCCTTATTGTTTGAAAAAGTTAGCTTTTTACTTCTTTGCATATTTATGCCCTGTGGCTTCTATGCCCAGCATTTGTCTTGAGGTATCTTTACCACTTGGAAGAATTATGATACTCGGTAAATTTGATATGAGGCACGAATTCTATTTAAGGGTTGTAATTAGGAAGGAAGAAGAAAAGCTATAGAAGTAGCAGGCGGAAGAAAACATGGGAAGATTGATTATTTCTTTGATATATCTTCTTGTAGAGTAACTTCAGCATGTATAGGTTTTAAGCTACTACTTAAATTGCACACACACATTAACATAATAGGAGTATAGTTACATAACCAAAGCATATCTGTAATTACCAGCCATCTGCAGTGAAACCAAGAAAACCAGTTAGGCACCTTAGGCATTTGTGAAAACTTATCTATGATATGGTGGATATTGTCCAAATGAACTTGAACAGTCTGAGAGAAATCAGACAAATTAAAACAACCCATTCCTGGGGACTGTTCACATGCCATATGTTCTTTTAACAATAAATAGTTTGTAGTTGTAAGACTTTGGAGCGCTACAATTTGCACTTCTCCAAATTCTTGGTTGAGTTCCAACAGTATAGATCCAGTCCAATTTTGTTGTTTTACTGTATGCACAGGCCAGCTTAGATATCTCCTTCCTCATTCCCATGGCAAGTCCAGGAACTGGTGGGATGAGTGCATCTACAGCTGGAGCAGTGCATGGATCTTTGTTGGGGTTTTTTGATGATCATCTTCTGGCATGAGTCTTCCAGAGGGTGCAGATGTTGGAAGTTCTTTTTCATATCGTATCTTAGTTCATTTTCGGGGTAGCCCAATTAGGCTTTGATCCTCTGTATAAACACAAACAGACCCTTTGCCTACACTTTTATATGCCCTTTATACCCTTGTGTAGAACTCGTTGGAGGTTACCACACAGGAACTGCCCTTTTTTTTTTTTTTTTTTTTTTTTTGCTATCACTAATCTACACTTACATGACGAATATTATGTTTACTAGGCTCTCCCCTATACCAGGTCTCCCCTATAAACCCCTTTACAGTCACTGTCCATCAGCATAGCAAAATGTTGTAGAATCACTACTTGCCTTCTCTGTGTTGTACAGCCCTCCCTTTTCTCCTACCCCCCCATGCATGTTAATCTTAATACCCCCCTACTTCTCCCCCCCTTATCCCTCCCTACCCACCCATCCTCCCCAGTCCCTTTCCCTTTGGTACCTGTTAGTCCATTCTTGAGTTCTGTGATTCTGCTGCTGTTTTGTTCCTTTGTTCTTATATTCCACAGATAAGTGAAATCATTTGGTATTTCTCTTTCTCCGCTTGGCTTGTTTCACTGAGCATAATACCCTCCAGCTCCATCCATGTTGCTGCAAGTGATTGGATTTGCCCTTTTCTTATAGCTGAGTAGTATTCCATTGTGTATATGTACCACATCTTCTTTATCCATTCATCTATTGATGGACATTTAGGTTGCTTCCAATTCTTGGCTATTGTAAATAGTGCTGCAATAAACATAGGGGTGCATCTGTCTTTCTCAAACTTGATTGCTGCATTCTTAGGGTAAATTCCTAGGAGTGGAATTCCTGGGTCAAATGGTAAGTCTGTTTTAAGCATTTTGATGTACCTCCATACTGCTTTCCACAATGGTTGAACTAACTTACATTCCCACCAGCAGTGTAGGAGGGTTCCCCTTTCTCCACAGCCTCGCCAACATTTGTTGTTGTTTGTCTTTTGGATGGCAGCCATCCTTACTAGTGTGAGGTGATACCTCATTGTAGTTTTAATTTGCATTTCTCTGATAATTAGCGATGTGGAGCATCTTTTCATGTGTCTGTTGGACATCTGTATTTCTTTTTTGGAGAACTGTCTGTTCAGTTCCTCTGCCCATTTTTTAATTGGGTTATTTGTTTTTTGTTTGTTGAGGCGTGAGAGCTCCTTATATATTCTGGACGTCAAGCCTTTATCGGATGTGTCATTTTCAAATATATTCTCCCATACTGTAGGGATCCTTCTTGTTCTATTGATGGTGTCTTTTGCTGTACAGAAGCTTTTCAGCTTAATATAGTCCCACTTACTCATTTTTGATGTTGTTTTCCTTGCCCGGGGAGATATGTTCAAGAAGAGGTCACTCATGTTTATGTCTAAGAGGTTTTCGCCTATGTTTTCTTCCAGGAGTTTAATGGTTTCATGGCTTACATTCAGGTCTTTGATCCATTTTGAGTTTACTTTTGTATATGGGGTTAGACAATGGTCCAGTTTCATTCTCCTACATGTAGCTGTCCAGTTTTGCCAGCACCACCTGTTGAAGAGACTGTCATTTCGCCATTGTATGTCCATGGCTCCTTTATCAAATATTAATTGACCATATATGTCTGGGTTAATGTCTGGATTCTCTAGTCTGTTCCATTGGTCTGTGGCTCTGCTCTTGTGCCAGTACCAAATTGTCTTGATTACTATGGCTTTATAGTAGAGCTTGAAGTTGGGGAGTGAGATCCCCCCTACTTTATTCTTCTTTCTCAGGATTGCTTTGGCTATTCGGGGTCTTTGGTGTTTCCATATGAATTTTTGAATTATTTGTTCCAGTTCATTGAAGAATGTTGCTGGTAGTTTCATAGGGATTGCATCAAATCTGTATATTGCTTTGGGCAGGATGGCCATTTTGACGATATTGATTCTTCCTAGCCATGAGCATGGGATGAGTTTCCATCTGTTAGTGTCCCCTTTAATTTCTCTTAAGAGTGACTTGTAGTTTTCAGAGTATAAGTCTTTCACTTCTTTGGTTAGGTTTATTCCTAGGTATTTTATTTTTTTTGATGCAATTGTGAATGGAGTTGTTTTCGTGATTTCTCTCTCTGTTGGTTCATTGTTAGTATATAGGAAAGCCACAGATTTCTGTGTGTTGATTTTGTATCCTGCAACTTTGCTGTATTCCGATATCAGTTCTAGTAGTTTTGGGGTGGAGTCTTTAGGGTTTTTTATGTACAGTATCATGTCATCTGCAAATAGTGACAGTTTAACTTCTTCTTTACCAATCTGGATTCCTTGTATTTCTTTATTTTGTCTGATTGCCGTGGCTAGGACCTCCAGTACTATGTTAAATAACAGTGGAGAGAGTGGGCATCCCTGTCTAGTTCCCGATCTCAGAGGAAATGCTTTCAGCTTCTCGCTGTTCAATATAATGTTGGCTGTGGGTTTATCATAGATGGCCTTTATTATGTTGAGGTACTTGCCCTCTATTCCCATTTTGCTGAGAGTTTTTAACATGAATGGATGTTGAACTTTGTCAAATGCTTTTTCAGCATCTATGGAGATGATCATGTGGTTTTTGTCTTTCTTTTTGTTGATGTGGTGGATGATGTTGATGGACTTTCGAATGTTGTACCATCCTTGCATCCCTGGGATGAATCCCACTTGGTCATGGTGTATGATCCTTTTGATGTATTTTTGAATTCGGTTTGCTAATATTTTGTTGAGTATTTTTGCATCTACGTTCATCAGGGATATTGGTCTGTAGTTTTCTTTTTTGGTGGGGTCTTTGCCTGGTTTTGGTATTAGGGTGATGTTAGCTTCATAGAATGAGTTTGGGAGTATCCCCTCCTCCTCTATTTTTTGGAAGACTTTAAGGAGAATGGGTATTATGTCTTCCCTGTATGTCTGATAAAATTCCGAGGTAAATCCATCTGGCCCGGGGGTTTTGTTCTTTGGTAGTTTTTTGATTACCTCTTCAATTTCATTGCTGGTAATTGGTCTGTTTAGATTTTCTGTTTCTTCCTGGGTCAATCTTGGAAGGTTATATTTTTCTAGGAAGTTGTCCATTTCTCCTAGGTTTCCCAGCTTGTTAGCATATAGGTTTTCATAGTATTCTCCAATAATTCTTTGCATTTCCGTGGGGTCCGTCGTGATTTTTCCTTTCTCGTTTCTGATACTGTTGATTTGTGTTGACTCTCTTTTCTTCTTAATAAGTCTGGCTAGAGGCTTATCTATTTTGTTTATTTTCTCGAAGAACCAGCTCTTGGTTTCATTGATTTTTGCTATTGTTTTATTCTTCTCAATTTTATTTATTTCTTCTCTGATCTTTATTATGTCCCTCCTTCTGCTGACCTTAGGCCTCATCTGTTCTTCTTTTTCCAATTTCGATAATTGTGACATTAGACCATTCATTTGGGATTGCTCTTCCTTTTTTAAATATGCTTGGATTGCTATATACTTTCCTCTTAAGACTGCTTTTGCTGTGTCCCACAGAAGTTGGGGCTTAGTGTTGTTGTTGTCATTTGTTTCCATATATTGCTGGATCTCCATTTTGATTTGGTCATTGATCCATTGATTATTTAGGAGCGTGTTGTTAAGCCTCCATGTGTTCGTGAGCCTCTTTGCTTTCTTTGTACAGTTTATTTCTAGTTTTATGCCTTTGTGGTCTGAAAAGTTGGTTGGTAGGATTTCAATCTTTTGGAATTTTCTGAGGCTCTTTTTGTGGCCTAGTATGTGGTCTATTGTGGAGAATGTTCCATGTGCACTTGAGAAGAATGTATATACTGTTGCTTTTGGATGTAGAGTTCTATAGATGTCTATTAGGTCCATCTGCTCTACTGTGTTGTTCAGTGCTTCCGTGTCCTTACTTATTTTCTGCCCAGTGGATCTATCCTTTGGGGTGAGTGGTGTGTTGAAGTCTCCTAGAATGAATGCATTGCAGTCTATATCCCCCTTTAGTTCTGTTAGTATTTGTTTCACATATGCTGGTGCTCCTGTGTTGGGTGCATATATATTTAGAATGGTTATATCCTCTTGTTTGACTGAGCCCTTTATCATTATGTAGTGTCCTTCTTTATCTCTTGTTACTTTCTTTGTTTTGAAGTCTATTTTGTCTGATATTAGTACTGCAACCCCTGCTTTCTTCTCACTGTTGTTTGCTTGAAATATGTTTTTCCATCCCTTGACTTTTAGTCTGTACATGTCTTTGGGTTTGAGGTGAGTTTCTTGTAAGCAGCATATAGATGGGTCTTGCTTTTTTATCCATTCTGTTACTCTGTGTCTTTTGATTGGTGCATTCAACCCATTAACATTTAGGGTGACTATTGAAAGATATGTACTTATTGCCATTGCAGGCTTTAAATTCGTGGTTACCAAAGGTTCAAGGTTAGCCTCTTTAGTATCTTACTGCCTAACTTAGCTCGCTTATTGAGCTGTTATATACACTGTCTGGAGATTCTTTTCTTCTCTCCCTTCTTGTTCCTCCTCCTCGATTCTTCATATGTTGGGTGTTTTGTGCTGTGCTCCTTCTAGGAGTGCTCCCATCTAGAGCAGTCCCTGTAAGATGTTCTGTAGAGGTGGTTTGTGGAAAGCAAATTCCCTCTGCTTTTGTTTGTCTGGGAATTGTTTAATCCCACCGTCATATTTGAATGATAGTCGTGCTGGATACAGTATCCTTGGTTCAAGGCCCTTCTGTTTCATTGTATTAAATATATCATGCCATTCTCTTCTGGCTTGTAGGGTTTCTGTTGAGAAATCTGACGTTAGCCTGATGGGTTTCCCTTTATAGGTGACCTTTTTCTCTCTAGCTGCCTTTAACACTCTTTCCTTGTCCTTGATCTTTGCCATTTTAATTATTATGTGTCTTGGTGTTGCCCTTCTTGGATCCTTTCTGTTGGGGGTTCTGTGTATTTCCGTGGTCTGTTTGATTACTTCCTCCCCCAGTGTGGGGAAGTTTTCAGCAATTATTTCTTCTAAGATACTTTCCATCTCTTTGCCTCTCTCTTCTTCTTCTGGGACCCCTATAATACGGATATTGCTCCTTTTAGATTGGTCACACAGTTCTCTTAATATTGTTTCATTCCTGGAGATCCTTTTGTCTCTCTCTATGTCAGCTTCCATGCGTTCCTGTTCTCTGATTTCAATTCCATCAATGGCCTCTTGCATTCTATCCATTCTGCTTATAAACCCTTCCAGAGTTTGTTTCATTTCTGCGATCTCCTTTCTGGCATCTGTGATCTCTTTCCGGACTTCATCCCATTTTTCTTGCGTATTTCTCTGCATCTCTGTCAGCATGTTTATGATTCTTATTTTGAATTCTTTGTCAGGAAGACTGGTTAGGTCTGTCTCCTTCTCTGGTGTTGTCTCTGTGATCTTTGTCTGCCTGTAGCTTTGCCTTTTCATGGTGATAGGAATAGTCTGCAGAACTGGGACGAGTGACGGCTGGAAGGACTTCCTTTCTTGTTGGTTTGTGGCCCTCCTCTCCTGGGAGAACAGCGGCCTCTAGTGGCTTGTGCTGCGCAGCTGCGCGCAGACAGGGTTTCTGCTTCCTGCCCGGCTGCTATGGAGTTAATCTCCGCTGTTGCTGTGGGCGTGGCCTGGCTCGGGCAGCTACTCCAAAATGGTGGAGTCGCGTTGGAGCAGGAGCTGCTGGGAGGCTATTTATCTCCGTAAGGGGCCTCCCTGCTCCCTGCAGCCCAGGGGTTAGGGTGCCCAGAGGTCCCGGATTCCCTACCTCTGGATTAAGTGGCCCGCCCTGCCCCTTTAAGACTTCCAAAAAGCACCCGCCAAAACAAAACAACGACCACAAAAAAAAACAAGAAAAAAAATTTTTTTAATTAAAAAAAAAAAAAATTTTTATTAAAAAAAAAAAAAAAGGTGGTCGTTCGTTTTTCTTTATTCTCTGGTGTCAGCCTCAGGCCTCTGCTCACCGGTCTTTCTGCCCTGTTTCCCTAATATTGGGGTACCTGTCCCTTTAAGACTTCCAAACAGCGCTCGCCAAAACAAAGCAGCAAAAAAGCAAAAAAAAAAAAAAATGGTCGCGCGCTTTTCTTATGTCCTCTGTCGCCCAGCCTCCAGTGCCTGCTCACTGTTCTTGCTGCCCTGTTTTCCCAGTATCGAGGGCCCTACACTCTGGCCCGGATGGCTGGGGCTGGGTGTTCGGCAGCCCTGGGCTCCGTCTCCCTCCCGCTCTGCCTGCTCTTCTCCCGCCGGGAGCTGGGGGGAGGGGCGCTCGGCTCCCGCGGGGCCGGGGCTTGTATCTTACCCCCTTCGCGAGGCGCTGGGTTCTCTCAGGTGTGGATGTGGTCTGGATATTGTCCTGTGTCCTCTGGTCTTTATTCTAGGAAGGGTTGTCTTTGTTATATTTTCATAGATATATGTTGTTTTGGGAGGAGATTTCCGCTGCTCTACTCACGCCGCCATCTTCCGCCCCCCTCTCGTGTTTATTTTTACTAGAAACTGCCAAACTATTCTCCATTTTGTAAACTGCCTACCATTTTACATTCTCTTATCAATGTTTGTGATCCAGTTTCAGCATGTCTTTATCAGCGTTTGGTATTTGTTATTATTTCATTTTAGCCATTCTGATTGGTCTGTAAGGGACATCTCAGTGTGGTTTTAGTTTGCATTTTCTTAAAAGCTAGTGATGATAAACATCTTTTCATGTACTTGTTTACCATCTATAAATCTTCTTCAGTGAATGTCTCATGTCTTTTGCTTGTTTTCTAATTGTATGTGGTTTTCCTCCTGCTGAATTTTTCCTTTAATTGATTTTGCTTTTGGTGTCAAGGCTAAGCTTTTTTTCCCTAGCTCTGTATCCTGAAGAATTTCTCTTATATATTTTTCTAATTTTCAAAATTTTACATTTGTTTGTCATCCATTTTGGGTTAGCATTTGTAGAAGGTGTGAGATTATGTCAGTGTACTTTTTTTTTTCCTATTAGTGTCCATTTGCTGTAGCAACATTCGTTGAGAAAGCTGTTTCCTTCATTGAATTACTTTTTGCATCTTTGTGAGCTCATTTGAGCATATTTGTATGGGTCTGTTTCTGGGTTCTCTATTCTTTTCTGTTATGTGTCTTCCCTTTTGCTAGTACCATAAAATCTTGACTACTGTAACTACATACATTTTCCCTCATTTTATTCTAATTTTAAAAATTGTTGAACTATTCTAGCTATTTTGACTTTCTGTATAAATTAGAGAATACTATTGCCTATATGTACACAAAATTTTTTGCTGGGATTTTGATAAGAATTACATAAACCTGTGCATCAATTTGGGAAAAACTGTCATCTTTACTATGTTGAGTCTTCCATTCCATAAACCCTTTTATTTAGCTCTTTGATTTCTTTCATCTGCATTTTTTTAGTTTTCAATATCAGTGTGTATGTTTTGTTAGATTTGCACCTCTTTCACTTTTTTCCTTTTTTATTTGAGTGATTATAAATGGTATTGCATTTAAAATTTTGGTTTCCATGTGTTCATTGCTGGTATATAGAAATACAATTGATTTTTGCAGGTTAATCATGTGTCCTGAGACCTGGCTGAATTCACTTAGTAGTAGGACTTTTTTTTTTAAGCTTCCTTACAATCTTCTGTGTAGTCAGTCATGTCATCCACAAATAAGGAGAGTTTTATTTCTTCCTTTCTGAGTTATATGCTGTTTATATCCTTTGCTTTCCGTACTGAACCAGCTAAAACTTAACAGCACTATGTTGAATAAGAGTAGTGGGAATGGACATCATTGCTTTGTCCTTGACCTTAGGGAAAAAACATCTGTCTCATCATTAAGTATGTTAGCTGTAGGTTTTTCGTAGTATGCATTTATTAAAGTTGAGGAAGTACCCCTCTTGTTTTTCTGAGAGCTTTTATCATGGGTGTTGAATTTTGTGAAATGCTTTTTCTGTGTTGAGTAGTATGCTTATATTATTTTTCTTAGCTTCTTAATGTGGTGGATTATACTGATTAATTTGTGAATATTAAACCAGCTTTGCATCCCTAAAAAAAAATTCACTTGGTTGTGGAGTATTAATTTTTTTATGTATTGCTGAATTCTATTTGCTAATATTTTGTTAAGGACTTTTGCATCTATATTCATGAGGGATATTTGTTGGTAGGTTTTTGTGGGTTTTTTGGTTTTTGTTTTTGTCCTTTGTCTGTTTCCCCCTCTTCTATATTCTAGAAGAGGTTATATATATTGCTGTGTTAATTCATTGAACAATTAGCAGAATTCTTCAGTGAAGCCATCTGGACAGGGAGATTTCTTTTTGGGGGTGGAGTTTTAAAATTATGAATTTAATTTCTTGAATAATTAGCAGAGCTATTCAAATTATGTATTTCATATTAGGTGTGTTGTGGTAATTTGTGTTTTTTTGAAGAATTGGTCCATTTCTTCTAAGTCATTGGATTTATGTGTGCAGAAATGTTTGTAGCATTCCCTTATTATCCTTTTGATGTTTGCAAGGTCTGTAGTTTATCTTCTTTTTCATTTTTAATGTTAATTTGTGTTGTCTCCTTTTTTTTGCTAAAGGTTTGTTAGTTGTATTGGTATTTTCAAAGAACCTGTTTTTAATTGACTTCTCTGTTTTTAGTTTCATTGATTTCAACTCTGTCATTTCTTTCTCTGTAGGTGTATGTTGCTTTTCTTTTCCTAGGTTCTTGAGGTAGGAGCTTAGATTACTGATTGGAGACTTCTTTTCTATTTATGTGCCTTTAATGCTGTGACTTTCTCAGCATTGCTTTAGCTGTGTCCCACATATTTTGATAGGGTGTATTTTCATTTTAGTGCAGTATTTAATTTTCCTTGAGACTTCCTTTGATCCATGGATTATTTAGAAGTGTGTTCCAAATATTTGCAGATTTTCATGTTACCTATTATTAATTTCTAATTTAACTAAGTTCACTTGAATTTGTTGAGGTTTGTTTTATGGCCCAGGATGTGGTCTGTCTTGATGTTTGTTCCAAGGGCACTTGAAAAGCATTTGTATTCTTCTGTTTGGTGGAATGTCCTATAAATATTCATAGGTCCTCTTTGTTCAATATATTATTGATTTCTTTTATATTCTTGCTGATTTTCTGTCTTAATGACAGGCAGAAGTTCTGGCCTTTATTTACACTCTAGGCAGAGAGATATTGGGGTGCCTGGAATATATATACTCTCTCAAGGATAGGACAGTTAGGTGTCCTACTTGGCCTTTGCTGGTTTGAGTGTGGCTGGTTTTTTCTGTAGTGTTTGGAGTAGAATGGTTATTATCTTAAAGTTTTCTGTCTTGCAAAGGTGTCTCTTTTTTGATACATTGTCTGGAGAGCACTGGGCTGTTGTTTTAGGGGTGTGTGTGTGTGTGTGTGTGTGTGTGTGTGTGTGTGTGTGTGTGTGTGTGTGCGTGCGTGCACATGCCCATTGGTATGTCAAGGTTGCCAGTCTTCAGCTCCAAGTCTGAGATGTATCAGGCAAGAATAAAACCTAGGGAATTAACCACTGTGTCATTCCTTGGATCTCAAGGCCCCTAGCTCATCAGCCTTCTTATCCTTATCTTTCAGAGTTTTCTAATGTTTGTTTAAATGTAATAATGTCCAGGATTTTTGGTTGTACTTAGCTGGAGGAATAGGAAAAAGGACAACTTGTCTGCCTTCCTGGAAGTGAAAGTCCTGTAATGTTGTTTTGTAAGATAGAATACTATTTTCCCCCAAATAAATAACTAATAGTCCTAATATGACTACTGAATAACATCTTTTCCAGTGACTTGAAATGCCACCCTTGTTATGTATGCAATTGTCATATATTTGTTTATTCACACAAAGTAGAAAACTAACTTGCTTGATAAACTAAACCCCTCTGTTTCTATTACAAAACATACAATCTGATACCCTTGATGTATTTCCACTCTTACCAATTGTTTTACATCTGTTTACAGGAGTTAGATAAACTGTTCTTTCAAGTGTGCTCCTTATTATAATTTTATGTATTATATAAACAAAAGTAGTGGTAAAAGTTACTTTGTGAAAACTAAGTTAATTGGTTTAGAAAACTTATGGAAGGAATGTTACTTTAAGAAGTTACCTTTGTAGCTGAAGGCACAGGTGGCTTGAGTGGATGCTGGCAGAGGCGGCTGGCCGGCCACCGCAGCTCAGCGCTGGCCTCAGTGCCTGCAGACCCAGCAGGCACGTCGGGCCACCCCAAGGCATCCTCCTCCTCCAGCCACCCAGAAGTTTGGGCTTCCGTCCTCCCCCTGCATCACCTGGCCGTCTGCAACAGTGCACCCCCTCCCCATGCTTCAGACCCCTGGCCTCGCCCCCGAACAGGACTCGTGATTTCAAACCCGGAGACCTCATCTTGCGAAGATGAAAGGTTATCCTCATTGGCTGGCTCAAATAGATGAAGTTCCAGATGGAGCTGTAAAACCACCCACAAACAAACTAACCATTTTCTTTTTTGGACCTCATGAAACTGCTTTTTTTAAGGCCCAAAGGATATATTCCCTTACTCAGAAAATAAGGAAAAGTACGGCAAACCAAATAAACAATAGAAAAGACTAATGGTTTGTGGGAGATAGATAACAATCCAAAAGTGAAATTTTCAAGTCAACAGGCATCAACTAAACAATCAAATGCATCATCTGATGTTGAAGTTGAAGAAAAAGAAACAAGTATTTCAAAGGAAGATACTCACCATGAAGAAAAAGCCGGCAGTGAGGATGTGACTAAAGCAAGTGACATAACCACTCCAAAAGCTGCCAGAAGAGGAAGGAAGAGAAAGGCAGAAAAATAAGTAGAAACCGAGGAGGCAAGAGTAGTGACAACAGCAACAGCATCTGTTAACCTAAAAGTGAGTCCAAAAAGAGGACGACCTGCCGCTGCAGAAGTCAATATTCCCAAACGCAGAGGCAGACCTGAAATGGTACAACAGCCCTGCCTTTCATAGAGTGACATGGTAACTGAAGAAGACAAAAGTGAGGAAAAACAGCCTAAAAATCAGCTTAGAAAGGATGAAGAAGGCCAGAAGGAAGAAGATAAGCCAAGAAAAGAGCCAGACAAAAAAAAAGAGGCAAAGAAGTTGAATCAAAAAGGAAAAATTTAGCTAAAACAGGAGTTACATCAACCTCTGATTCTGAAGAGGAAAGAGATGACCAGGAAGGTGAAAAGAAGAGAAAAGGTGGAAGAAATTTTCGTACTGCTTATAGGAGCAATATGCTGAAAGGCCAACATGAGAAAGAAGCAGCAGACAGAAAACGTGAGCAAGAGGAACAAATGAAAACCGAGCATTTTGCTCTGTAAAGCATTTCAGATGCAGTTTGTGTGAAATGTATTATGC
Source organism: Manis pentadactyla (assembly GCF_030020395.1). Classification (NCBI taxonomy): domain Eukaryota; kingdom Metazoa; phylum Chordata; class Mammalia; order Pholidota; family Manidae; genus Manis; species Manis pentadactyla. The sequence goes on along the minus strand of NC_080019.1, from coordinate 67,381,471 downwards.
AAAATAAAGTTTATTGTATTCCCAGCCAAATAAGTGTAATCTACAGTAATAAAAAATATATCTCATTTTGGACTCAAAGCATTAATCCAGTTACTGAAAAGAGAATACAAGTGAAGCAAACCAGAGAGATGAAGATCTTGAGACAGACTCATTGGACTGAATTTCCCCCTCACCCCCTTGATGGAAGAATGTTCTAGATTCTAAATTGAGGACTTCATTGATGGCATTATAACTTACGATTGTTTAAAAATTTTTTTCCTGTTAGGTACACACTACATACTAAGGTTGGCCGTCATTCCTGTTGAAAGATTTTTACCAAGCTTAACAAAAGCTTTTGTGTTTGATACAGTTGTAGGAGGCTCAGATGAAAATGGTGGTTGTGCATTATTTCATTTAGAAAACATAAAAATTGTTTTGTTTTGAAGCTAGGTGTAAACTGGAATAGCGATTATACTCCAGAGAATGGGGCACTTATGTCCATCCCTTGACGTTCCTTTATTGTTTAATTCTTTAGAATCTTCATAATTGTTTTTTTTTAATCCTGAGAGATTAAACAGTAGACTTGTTAAGAAAACAAAAATGAAACTAACCAAAAATTTTAAATAAAGTTTAAAAAAATTACTTTGTTTTGAATTGGGTCTGCGGAGATCACTGTAAAATGTTTGGGGGGTAAGTACACAAATATCCATTTTGTTTTAAGTGCTTTGAGGTACTCCATCTACTTTAAAAAGACTTAAATTAGAACTCACAGCTAGTACATTAGGGAAGAAGGCCTCTAAAGCCACCTGTTACATGGGTATATTGTTTCTGGACCTTAGTCTATATTGTACTAGTCTGTTTAAAATATCATGTTATTTTAAATTGCTCTAATATTTTAGTATATTTTGACATCTGATAGGCATGTGTAACATCTCTGACACCAAATGTGATGGTGTACTTTTTCCCTACGTATATGTGTAACAGTAACAATATTATGCACAGCAATAATAGTAGTATAACTTCATTCAGGTGCCCAGATCCTATTCAAATGTGTGTGAATATGTGGGAGGGGGTCTTCCCACACATACTTAGACCAAGCAATTCTCGAACACCAGCAGGGTGTTGGAGAACTCAACTCAATTCTGATGCTATCTGCTTGGAGACAGCACCAGATTCCCAGGTTAAGGGCTCCATCCTACAAGACTGCCCTCCTCCCCCTAATCCAGATGCCAGTCTCAAGCCCCAGGCAGTTCCCTGTACTTCTGACCTACTGGCTACAGATTGGAGGTTCCCACAACCTCCCCCTTAGGTTGGATTAATTTGCTAGAGGGCTCACAGAACTCAGGAAAACACTTGGGTGTACCAGTTTTATAAAGGTTACAAGTTAACAGCCAGATGAAGAGAAACATAGGGCAAGCTCCCAAATAAGTGAGCTTCTATTCTAGTGGAGCTTGGTGGCATGTGCAGGTGTTCTGGTTCACCAAGCATAGAAGCTCTCTCCGACCAAGAAACAGGATCCAACTGAGCAGAGCAGGCAGAGCAGAGAGCAAAAGGGAGCACTCTTCTCACTGGTTTTTGTGAGGGCTCCATTGCATAATCATGATTAAATTATTGGCAATTGGCTGATTCAGCCTCCAGCCCCTGACCTTCGGTGGGGGTCCAAAAGTTCTCGTTAACATGACAAAACACCTCTTTCACCTTTAAAGCTGCATGTTTTCAGGAACTGTGGATGAAGACCAAATGTACCTGGGAAATAGTGATCATATGAATGATCAAATATGTATTTCATATACCTCATTATGAAACTTTCAGCTGTAAACAGAAAACCCAACTAAAACTGTCTTAATATTATTAAAAAATTTATTAGCTCAGTGAACTGGAGGTTTAGAGGTCAGTTTTCAGTGATTATTTTAGCAGCTCTAGTTCTATTTCCCAACAGCCCTCCTTTCATTGTTTGTTAACTTCATTTTGCAGCTGGTGACAAGATGGCTGCAGGAGTTCCAGACCTCATATCTGTCCATGACAAAATACAGAGACAGTCTTCTACTGTGCTTCTCAGGAGCCAATCAGCTTTTCACTAAAGCCTGTAGTACAGTTTTCTTTGCATCCCCTTTGCCTTAAGTTGGTTAGCATTGGTAAACCTAGCAAGGGAGAGTTGTCATGATTGCCTTAAGTGAGTTCTCAATCCTGGCTGTACATTATAATCACTTGGGTAGCTTTTAAAAATACTACTACTTGAGTGACATTCCAGACTAATTAGTCTCTGAAGTAGAAGCCCTATCTCCTGTATTTTTTTAATAGCTCTGTAAGTGATTCTATATGTAGGGTGGGCTCTGATTAACTGAAATACACTGCTGAAGCTTGAGTCAGTCCTCCAACTTGCAAGGCTAAAATAATAATAATGAGGTGACAACTGGAAGGGTACTTGGGATATTGTTTAGGAAAGAGAAAATGATTGCAGAGTATACAACCTAACAGTGTCATTATATGAACTCTTATTGTTTCCCAAGTATTTGGCAGTTATATGTTTACTCTTTTAGATAATTTAAAAAAATCAGTTGGTCAGATTTCAGAGTAAATTCCATTGGGACCTAGGATTAAATTTCATTAAATGTACTGATTTACTGGGGGATGAGGCGGATTCCCACAGGGCAGGAACCAGTCAGTGACCAGGTATACCTGAGAAATTCTGCTCTCTACTGTCTTAGAAACCTATCACTTATTGTAATTTTTTGCATCATATACCAGTAATTATTTATGTTCATCATTGTTGAATATGTCATCCTCCTTACTTAGCATTATTTATTTTGCTGCTGTATATACCGGATTCATTCTTTCAGAAGAATGTACGGTAAGGTTTTGAGGTGCCACCTCTCACCCCCCACCCCCCACCAAAAAAAGTATCTGCTTTGTATCTACAAAAGTATCTATACTTGAATGCTAGTAGATGTTGGATTCTAGATTAAAATGCATTTCTTTGAGAATACTGAAGAACTTACTTCGTTGCTGAAAAAAGAATGCTATTCAGTATCCAAAACCAAAAGCTGAATTTACTTGCTTGCGAAACCAGGGGTAGCTGATGATGTAAAATAAGCTCTGAAGAAAACAGAGAACTAATCTAGGTTCGGGAGTTAGGCTTGTGATTTTTATTTCTTTGTTCTAAAAGAGTTTGTATAAATTGAAATATTTGTTCCTTGTATTTGTCTGTAAAGCCATCTGGCTCTGGTGTTTTCATTATGGGAAGATTGCTTAATGACAGATTCCATTTTATTTCATTACTTAAATTTTTTCCATGAATTTATACATTTTCCTGGTTTTCAGATTTATTGTTAAAGTTGTTTGTAATACTGCCATATCTTTTGAATGTCTGCAGCATCCATAAACATGACTTCCTTTTCATTTGAGATACTCAGGTGTGCTTTTTCCCTTTTTCATTGATCATCTTGTCAGAATTGCGTCCGTCATGTTAGTCATGACAAAAAAATTACCTTTTTGTTCTGTTGAAGCTTTTCTTCTATATTTTTGTTCTCTGTTTCATTAAATTCTGCTTTTATTTGTATTGTTTCCTTTTTTCTAATTTTCTTTATATTTTATATTTTACTTTTCTAACTGCTTAAGACAGATGCTCAGCTTATTATTTTTAGCTATTCTTATTTTTCTGATGTAACTATTTACAGTGAAGAATCTCCCCTCTCTATACTCTTTTTGCTGCATCCCACAAGGTTGGCTACGTAGTCTTTTTAGTATTTTACTTCTATGTATTTTCAGCATTGAATTATGATTCTTCTTTGACTCATGACTTTTTAAAAGTTTCCAAACATAGGAGGTTTTTAAAAGGCTGTCTTCTTTTTGCAGTTATCAGAGAATATGACTGATTGTAGGGTACCAAGTATATGAAAGTTGTTGAGTCTCTGTCCTGGCATTTGATTGATTTTTGCTTATGTTCCATTTGTACACTCCTCTGTTGGGAAGCACTATTTGTATATATTTATTAGATCAGACTTAATGGTTGTGATGTCAGTTCTTCTCTAGCCTTACTATTTCTTTTATTTCCTTGTTTTTATTACTAAGATAAATAGGTTAAAAATGTGATTCTGTCAATGTATTTTGGAGCTATGTTATGTATATTGGATGAAACCTTTATGTATAGCTGTTACATATATTGAATAAAACCTTTTAGCTATTAAGTGTACTGAATAAAACCTTTTATTCTTGTGTAGGGAACTTCTTTATTACTAGTAATGGTTTTGACTTAAATTCCTTTTGTGTGTTAGTAATATGGCTACACTAGTTTTGTTTAGTATTTGCCTGGTGGTTTTTATTTTTTCTTCTTCGTATTTTTACTTTCAACCTTCTAGGCTCTCTTAGGTTTTTAGTTGATTTTTTTTTGAAAAGCATGTAAATGGCTACTACTTATTTTATAAAAAATATTTTCTGTGTGGTTATAGTGCTGACGCTGCTGAAAGATGGCAGAAGAAGTGGTGGTAGTAGCCAAATTTGATTACGTGGCCCAACAAGAACAAGAGCTGGACATCAAGAAGAATGAGAGGTTATGGCTTCTGGATGATTCTAAGTCCTGGTGGCGAGTTCGAAATTCCATGAATAAAACAGGTTTTGTGCCTTCTAACTATGTGGAAAGGAAAAACAGTGCACGGAAAGCATCTATTGTGAAAAACCTAAAGGATACCTTAGGTAAGTTATTTTTGTACTACAACAACAGTACTTTATTTTAAATGGATGCTAGAGCTTGATTCTTTTTATACAGAATTTTAGCAGCAAAGGGCAGATTGACAAGAAAAAGCCAGAACTGGAATTTCAGCTAGAACAGGTTGTTTGACTTATAGCAGGTGTTCATCATGAGACCATTAAGTGTTAGTGGGTAGTTTCTGTAACTCTACCTAGTAGATCTAGTCCAAGTTAAGGGTCAAGCCAGAGTGGTGCTGATGAGCAGAACTGACTGTGATCTTTTTAGCCAGGGCTATTTGAGCCATGAGTGCCTGTTGGAGTTTAGGCAAATTCTGCGTCTAATTGAGACAGGGATAAATGAGTGAGGTGCAGAATTGCCTCCTTGGCATTAAGGCAATTTATTTAACCTGACACGTTGTGGTATTGTAACATCTAGTGGCTTATATTTTGAACTCTGCTTTTAAAAACAGTTCATCATTTAAAATTGTGGATCATTACTGTGGATTAGCATCTACAAAAGTGATCTCTTTACTATTTTGTGTCTCTTTTTTTCCCTCCTCTTTTTTTGTCTAACTGGAAAGTTTGTTTTTACTGGCCCTCCATTAGGGCCAAAGATGTGGAACCTGCTTCACTCTGGGGCTTGGCTGAGCTGATAGGAAGGAAATGCGTACAGATGAGGGCTGGCTTCTTTTCTTTCTTTCTTTTTCTTACAATTAAGTTCTCTTGTTGGCTAATGATTCATTGTTCCTATGTAGAAGAGAAAGTAAAATTTCTTCTTGCAAAGTTGGTTGGGAGTAATGTGGCATGATTGATTATGATTAGTAATGTGGCATGACTGATTATGATTGATTATATGGTTAGTCAATATAAATATTGACTAGCTTCTTAGTTTTTCTTAACATTATTATTCTAGAGTGTTCTTTCAATTAGCAGCAATAGAAGATAAATCTTTTAAGTTTTTAACATTATAAAGCAGAAAAAACTAAAACATAGTACAAATCAAAGTAAGATACAAAGTTTTAGAATATTAGTTTCTGAGCTAAAAACATTTCCAGTACTCTAAAGGTAATATAAATGGAGTTATTAATCTGAATTTTCGCCATGAAATTCAACAACTGTATCTGAGGTTCTCTTTCTTCCAGATTTTAAGGTTTTCCGAATAAGACCATTATTAGTTTTTAATACTAATTTTTAAATGGAAAACAAGTTAGAAAGAAATTTTCCTTGAATAGCTGAAGAAGAGAGAATAGAGTTAGAACCAGGAATACCTCTGGTTTTTTAAATACCAGACATTTATTTAGTGTATGTTGATTAGAACTGTTGGGGAAACATTAAGGTTACTTCTATCAAAATGTGTCTCATAGTGATAAAGACACAAAAAGGACTAGAGCTACGCCTGCATAGACTTCTTTGTTCCCTTTTAAAAGGATACTCGTGTCCTGGGACTAGAGCAGATGTGGCTGTAATTAACATAAGATAGTGAAAAAATTAATATCATAGAGCAAAGAGGAAAATACTCCAATGTTAGATATTACTGCATATAAACATAAAAAACCCAATTAGATACATTTATTATTTGTTAGTACTCCTGGAGAACCTGTTATACAATTTTCTGAAGTCATTGAGATGATTTTAGCAAGATTTTATTTTAAGTCCTAGGGTGTGCCTGTTAACTTTATTACTATATTACAGTGATTACTACTTGTATTCCAAAGTAATTGGAAACATTCTAAGTTAGTGATCTGTAGTTACCCTGTATAGTGATGGGAATCCAGCTTTTACGTCAGACAGCCTTCTCTTCTATCTCAGGTTTCTGAACCCCTTTTTGGTAAGTTACCAAATTTATGATTGTGCTGATGGAAATTTTGAAAGTTAAGAAAGAAAGGGAGAAAATACATGAATTAATAATTTCAACTACCAAAAAATATGTGTGCTTTAAAGCTTCTTCCAAAATACATCTGAATAAAAAGGTCACATTTGTGGCAATTGTGATAAATTTATTTTATAGGTTCTGTTCTAGTTAAGGAGGAAAAAGTTTTTGAAAGAGCAAGGCCTCCGAAAAACTTTGTATTGACTGGGTGTGGGCCAAGTCACGTGGATCGGGCGTGGGGAGTTTCAGTGTTGCAGAACAAATGAGGACGCTTGCAGAATTACCCTGAGCTGTGTTGAACTGACAAAAGACAACACGGGTTTTTTAATTCAAAATGGATTGGTTATACGTCTTTAAAGACTTTTTCAGTAAGTTAATCTGTTTATTAAATCCATAATTTTCTTGTAGTTTTTTAATTAGCTTTTTAACTTGTGAATTTAAAGGAAAGATGTATGGAGAGAACCTGGTTGGTATATATAGACTGGTGCTTTTTGTTTCTGAAACAAGCTAAATGGTTGGTGATGTATCAAATAATAATAGTTTTGGCTTCATAAGTAAAATTGTTTTAAAATGTTTTAGTATCTGTTTAATAAATAGGAAAAGGATATAAATGATTTGAGTTTGATGCAATTAGTTTTAATTTAGTAAGTTTGGACCTAGCATAGACACTTGAAGTGAATCTAACACAGTAAAGATGTAAGGAAAAAGAGGTCTAGGTAAGCAAGGTCCTTCATCCTCAACATTTGAATTAACATTTTAGTACTTTTTATTTAGATTGTAGAGGAGCAGTGTAGAAAACAATATTTAATAAAAGCACAAGTAAAGAGAATGTTTTGATTCAATGTAGGGTTGCTAGAAATTACTATTTTGGCAAACTTGAGATTTGATATTTTGAAGTGAATTCTGAGAGCAGCTGTGTAGAAAGAAAATGAAAACGTTGAAAGAAAATATGAATTCTTGGGATTGTTTTTGGGTTTGGGTCATAAAGTAATACTAATACTAATTTCTAAGAACCTAATCTGTGTATCTGCTGATGGCCTTTTTATGATCTTATGATAGTAAACATGATCTGATCTCTTTGAACATTTGCTTAGTGTTTCTAGAAAAATTAACAGAGGAATTGTTGTAGATGTCCCATGCATAAAGAGTCTGAGGAAACAAAGAATAACCTGTTGACAGATTTCAGGATAAAAGAGCAAAATGAAAAAGGAAGAAGCACTTTGTTGAAAAAGAATGTTGTAATGTTAAGACTCATTGTTTCTGTAGTTAACTTTGGTGGCCAAGTGAATCTTTCTGAAATCTCTTTTGTTTTCTTTTTGAGAAGTTGTTGCAGTTTTAGATTTTTTTTTTCTTGCTAAGTTTTCCTTTTATAGAGTGTTAATTTATTTGCTTATCAATGTTTGTATTGAGAGCCTACTGCAAGTCAGGCAAAAATCAGAATGAAACACTAATACTGATTCTCATGGAACTTACATTCTGGTGGGGAAGTACATGATGATTGTTATTTATTATTAATAATACAGTGGATTTTATATCTAAGTTTGGTCATGAGTGATGTTAACCATAAATCAACCAGAAATGGTGTAAAAAGAATATATTGTGTCATTGATACAGTGATTCAGTATTAATACAGTGATAAAATTACCACTCTTCATTGACTCTTAGAAAGTTGATAGTTAATCTTAAATACATTTGTAGACTAAGACTCAGGATTTGAGATTTGTAACCAAAATATTCCTTTCCTCACTACCTGCCACAAGCCAAAATTTATATTTATTTTGCTTTATAGCTTATCAGAGTAGAGAAAGGCTATTCACCCACCTATTTCCCAAATAGACTTAAAAAGAGGAAACAGCATATGTGTTCCTTTTGAGATAGCCAGAATACTCTTGGGAAAAAAAGGCATAATGTTTTAGATAAAAAGAGAACAATCAAAAACAATAATTTTCATGTAGATGAAATGAACAGATAAAAGTACAAAAATTTATACCTAAAAACCTGTAACAGAAAAAACACCATATATTTGTATTTAGAATTTCTTAGTTCTGCTCCCAGATACACCATTTATTAACCATGTATCCAAGGATATATAACTAAACTTTCCTGATTTCTTATTCTTTATTTGTTAAAGGAAGGAGTTGGACAAAACCAGATGATCCTGGAAAGTCCCTTCTGACTCTAAAAGTCTTACAGTCCTGGTAAACAGCTGATCAGCCTCACATGTGTCACAGAAACCAGGGGGAAATCCATGAGGGAGAAACTGGTTATGAAGAAGTAAGAGCATAAGAATGAATTTATAGTTTCCTAAATAATTAGAAGAATCAGTAATACTTCCTTTGAGTTCATTCTCTTGAACATTTAATTACTCAGTGCTTTAGGTGGAGGGAAAATGACATGCTTAAAGAGGATAATGCTGAAAGTATAACTAATACATTGGGTTCAGAAATATATGTGAAAGCTAAAAATGGGTAGAAGTAAACAAGATGAATAGGGACAGACATTAATGTAAAATTCTAAATTGTTTTAAAAAGGAATTTAAAAGGTTCTGAGAATCTGGCCTGGCAGCAGTTTATATGAGTGTAAAAGTCTTAGTAGTGAGAGCTGTGATGATGTGGTGCTAAAAAAAAAAAGATCTCAACACATTTCATGATGGGATTGATTTAAATCTATGAGGTGGTCAGTTGAAAATGCAATAGGTTCCTTATGTGTGTGCTGGCCAAATTAAACATGACATAGTTTATCCACTTTGGATATCTTTTAACATTGATACTGTGAGAAACTCACTGGTCCAAATTCAATAAGTGAACACGGAGACAGAACAGCGGAGTGAGGCTTTAATGACGGTCTTGCAAGATCGGGTGTCTGGTGGGCAGGCACACCTGGGGAGTTTGGCGCCAATAATTTATCTCCTAGTACATGAGTCCTTCCCCTGGTTCTTCATTGGCTGAGTACTACAGGGTTCACATTCTTTCCCGGACGTCACCTAAGCCAGTTGCATCTTTCTTTTACATTTTTCTTAATTTTATTGGTAGGTTTAAAAAAACTCAAACAGGTATTGCCAGGCCCTTATCAATTCCCCCACCCCCACTCTCAGCCTGAGCAGCTTCTACCACGTGGCCCTTTGTTAATATCTTACTGTTAAAATGTTTAAACATCCTAGTGGGAATAAATCACATTTAGGTTTTATACTCTTTCCTAACAATACTGAGAAGCTCAAATGCTCCCATATACTGGCATCCAGTATATCAATGATTTAGAAACCAGGTTACATAAAGAATAGTTATGGGGTACAGCTATATATAATGCTGCAGTAAAGATTTAAGCATTTTTGAAAAAGTAAATGTTAGAAGCAGTAGAAAGTGGAAAGTTTAATTATCATGAATTAGTGCCTACTATGTGCAGTACACTGTGCTGAATGCTTTACACACAAACTTTTAAAAATTCTTTACGAAACTTTGAGGCACTCCACTATTATACACCATCGTTTTACAAACAAGGAAACATGTTTAAGGAAGATTAAATAATTTGACCAAGATCTAATTACCCAGTAACTAAGAGGACTAAAATTTAAATGTAGGGTCTCCTTTACTAGAGTTTTCTCAGTGCATGCATTATGACTAAAGAGTAGAGAAGGGATTAGAATCAGATAAGCAATAGATTAGAAAGATTTGGTGAAAAGGGAGCTAATTGAGATTAGGATTGTGGTGAACTGTGAATTTGGGAAGAATTTAGAAAAGTTAATACATTGTTCTGAGGGAGCCTGAATCTCGTGCAATAATTTAAATTGTTGCTGATTATAATTGAGAAATTAAGAGATACTAAATTTTTATATTTATTTAATTTTGTAAAGTACTATTTTACATCTACTCTCATAGATCCCTGGAGATTGGGTGGACGTTTTTTGTTTGTTTGTTTTTAGTAACAGAAACAAAGGGCAGTAGGCAGGCCCTTCCCAAAGAATTTTGAGCATTGGGGAAAAGGAAGCTGTCAATTATGCATTCATTTGTCAGTCATTCACATGATAAACATTAACGGAGCACTTAATATGGGTAAGGCAATGGGGATAGATAAAGAGGGATTTAAAACATGGTGTTTGAACTCAGGGAAGCAGATACTGGTATACAGAGCACTGAGCGTTACAGTAAAAATATTTACAATGAATAGTAGTGGCACAAAGGAGGCCTACATCACCCCTGTTTTGGGGGAGATACAGGGATGTCCTCGGTGGGAGGGTGCCTTGACAGTCTTCTTGAAAGAGGATGGCAAATGACTTAGAAAAACATCATATGCCGTATCTCAGAGTCTTCAAAGAGCATGGGTTTTTTGGTAACTGAGTACCCTCTGTGGCTGTTACATTAGTGTAAGTCCGGGAAGAGGAAATCCCGGGACAAAATACCTCTAAAAACCAAAATCAGTCAAAGGGAGAAATAAAGTTTAAAATCCTTTTATTGCTTACAAACTGCAGTCTGGGGCTGCTTCTCTTTCCTGCTCCAGCAAAAGCAAAACCAGCCCTCCTCTCTCCTCTCTGGTACAGATAAGCCATCCTTACCCAGGCAATTACCATTGATATGGAGATGAACTTCTCTCCATACCTATTGATATGCAGATATACTAAAGCCTGGCAAGATATTCTGGAAATGTTACGGGTTTACCCACAATTAGTTAAATTGGTATGAAGTTGAAGACATACCTATTTAAGAGAGAGATCACAGAGGGCATTGTGTTGTGTAGAAAACAAATATTCTAGCTTTATCTTTCCCTGAACTATTTCTGGTCTCTAGGATTAAAATAGGTTGTTTCTGGTGTTTTTCCACTTGGGACTTTAATTGTTGGGTCTGTCCAAAAATTCTTTATTCTCTTTTTGACAATGTGTAATTAGTCTTAGATGTTATCTTTTTTCCAGAATTAAAAAAAAAATCATTTTGGAACAGGCCTTTATTTCAGGCTTAAATTTTTGTATTTGCTTTTATCAGGATTGTTTTTTGAGCATCTGCTGTATATATCTTTGTATTTAGTTCTAAATAGTACAGGAAATAGAAAAGAACATGAAGACACAGAATGTGTCTCTGGTAAAATTATGCTTCAGTAGGTGGGCTTAGTAAGACAAGCACAAGAAACATACAAGTACCTCTGTTGGGAGAGAGGCGTTGTGTATTTTCCTCCATTCTTGTCGCTGCCGCCACTGCCGCAACAAAGAATTGAAGGGCAGAGACATAGTAGTGAAGCAGAGTAAAAGTTTTATTTAAAGTTACTTAGAGAGAAAGCGCCGATGACCTCAGAGAGAGAGGAGTGCCCTGAAAGTTTGGGAAAAGTTAGTTTTGCAGTCAGAAAGTGCGGGCGACCTCAGAGAGAGGAGCGCCGGGAGATGTTGGGGGTTCTCCCTTTTAAGGATTTTTTTCAGGAATGTGACAAAGGGCTAGGGGTGTGGGCTTGTTAAGTGGTCTCAAGTATCTTTGATGAGACATTAAGTTTCTTATCAGTTCTCTAGGTAATTCTGCAGAATTAGTTTAACACAAGAAATTTACTGCTTTGGTCCCCTCCCAGGATAGCAGCTTCCTGGTTTGGGAGCATATCAATCAGGACTGTCTGCCCTTTCTCCAAGGTGGGTAGAGTTATTTGTTAAGAATCCTTCTTCTTAAACTTCCTGCGTTTTTTTTTTTCAAAATGTAATTTTGGCTTTAAGGTGGGATCTCCCTGTCTTTATTATGCTGTTTATAGGTGGGCCTTTTTAGCAGGCCAGAGTCAATCTTGATCTAATTGACACAATGAAGACATGGGCTTTGCTCAGATACTTTTCCTTATCCGGGGCATATTCAAACATTCAAGGCCAAGTTGCTCTTGACCTTTCGAGCTTTAACTGATTAACTCATTAACTCTGAGTCTTTTCTGGATTTCTAGTTTTAACTGGTTAACTGAATCCTTTCTAGGGGGCTTTATTGACCTTGTTCTCTTTCCATCCATATCTATTTTTTTTTTCCCCTAACATCTCAGAAGTGCAAGGTGCTAGAGTGCTTAAAAAAGGAAAGTTTATATATCATTGGGGGCAAGGGCGAGAAATAAAAGATGTTGAGAAACGCAAAATGGGAATATGAATAAAATAATAAAGTTATTTGAAAGGACACTTAACTGAATGGGTAGATTTTTGAGACACATGAGTTTTTAATTGGGTTTTGGGAAGAAGCTAGCTAACGGTAAACTACGTCATGAAGGTGAAAACTTTATTCAGGGGATTTAAATGGTCCATTCTTACTAAAATTTAGGGTAGTTTTAGTTCAGGGCATTATAGAAAGATAACTTATGTGACATTTACAGTATGTACTCTGCTGTTACTTTGTCATTTTTTTTCCAGTTCTCACAACACTGTCATTGTAAGAGATTCTCCATTTCTAAGCTCAGAAATGTAAAATGGCTTGCTCAAGAATCTACAAGCTTCACCACAGCAACGAAGAGCCACTATTGGTTTTCATCATGTGATTGCAGCTGTATTTATGAAAAGATTAGATGGGATAATATGGAAGATGGGTTGAAGAAGGACAAATTGCCTCAGTTAGTAAAGAAACTAGATAGTGAAGGCTTAAGCACAATATAATAGTCCTTAATTAGCATGTGAATAGTGGGAATGGAAAGTGAAAGTGCTGGCAGAAAGGACATGGTAACTAAGGATTTGATGTGGGAATCTTAAGTAAAGTTTTTTTGTGAGGTAAAATTCACATAACAAAATTAACCATTTTAAAGTGTACAATTCAGTGGTATTTAGTACAGTAACAATGTTGTGCAGCCATCACATCTGTCTAATTCCAAACCATTTTCATTACCCCAAAAGAAAAAGCCATGCCCATTAAGCAGTTACTCTCCATTCCCCACTCCCTTCAGTCTCTGGCAACCACTAATGTACTTTCTGTCGGATGGGTTTACATATTCTGGCTGTTTAATATAAATGGAATCAGAGTGTGTGACTTTTTGTGTGTGGTTTCTTTCATATGGCATACTGTTTTTGAGGTTGGTCCATGTAGCATGTATTACTATTTCATCCCTTTTATGGCTGAATAATATTGCATTGTGTGGATATACCACATTTTATGTGTTCATCTGTTGATGGACATTTAGGTTGTTTCTACCTTTTGGTTATTGTGAATAGTGAAGCTAGGAACGTTGGTGTATAGGTATTTGTTTGAATACTTGTTTTCAGTTCCTTGGGGTATATACCTAGGAGTGGAATTACTGGATCATATATAATTCTGTATATAACATTTTGAGGAAACATTAAGCTGTTTTCCACAGTGGTTGTACCATTTCACATTTTGACCAGCAGTGTAAGGGGGGGCTCCAGTTTCTCCTGAACCTCCCAGCACAGTGTTATTTTCCCTTGTTTGGTTTTATTACAGCTATATTATTAGCAGGTGTGAAATGGTATTTCATTGTGGTTTTGATTTGTATTTGCCTAATGACTAATGATGTTGAGCATCTTTTCATGTGCTTTTTGGGCATTTGTATATCTTTGTTGGAGAAATGTTTATTCAAGTCCTTTGGCAGTTTTTGAATTAGGTTATTTTTCTTCTTGTTGTTGGGTCCTAAGAGTTCTTTTTATGTTCTGGGTATAAACCTTAATCAGAATTAGGATTTTCAGGTATTCTTTCCTAATTCTGTAGTTTGAAATTTTACTTCTTTATAGTGCCCTTTACACAAATGCTTTTTATTTTAATGGTGTACAATTTCTCTCTCTCTCTCTCTCTCTCTTTTTTTGGTTGCTTATGCTTTTGGTGTCAAATCTAAGAATCCATTGCTAAATTCAAGGTCATGAATGTTAGGCTGGAGGAAAGAAAAACAAGGACATGCAAACAGAACAGAGAGATGCCATAGGGGGAGAACAGACCAGACCCCAAGGTCTGTGCTTTATACGGAAAGGAGACAGCTCTTCCTGAATTCCATCTTTCTGATGTGCCAGCTAAGACCCAGATGTCAGCCTCCTCCCTCTTGGAAGGAAAAAAAGTTTCTAGTTGTCTATTATGTCACCTTTAGCCAATCATACCTCTCCACGCCCCCTAGGTTAGCTTGCCCACTCCTCCCCCTCCTAATCCCTTATAAGCCCCCACCTCCCTGACCGGGTGTGACTTCCCCTGCCTGTGATAGCCAGACTGCAGAACATCACCCAGGAGTGGCATTCAAATAAACTACCTGGCCCTTTGTTGCCTCTCTTCGCCTGCTTATTTTGGCTAAAATTTATCTTACAATGAAGACTTTCCCTTATGTTTGTTTCTGACACTTAAAGTTTTAACTCCTATGTGTGGGTCATCAATCCATTTGAGTAAATTTTTGTAAGTGGTGTGAAGTGGGAGTACAGCTTCATTCTTTTGCATGCATTAAATGGTTTTGGCACCCTCGTGAAAAGTAAACTAAGTATAGATGTATGGGTTTACTTCAGGACTGTCAATTCTGTTCCACTGTTCTATATGTCTGTCCTTTAATGGCAGTAACACACTGTTTTGATTACTGTGGATTTTAGTAAGTTTTGAGATTGGGAAGAGTGAGTCGTCCAAATTTGTTTTCCTTTCTCTTTAAGATTGTTTTGACTAGTTGGGGTCCCTTGCATTTCCACATGGATTCTAGGAACAGCTTTCCATTTCTTCAAAATAAGGGTGGTGGTAGGGATTAGAACTTTAATAAGGATTACACTGAATCTGATCACTTTGGATAGTATTATCATCTAAAATTACTAAGTCTTCAAAATGCATAAACAAGAATGTCTTAGGTATTTATTATTTTTAATACTATTATAAATAGAATTGTTTTCTTAATTTACTCTTAGATTGTTGCCAGTGTACAGAAGTACAACTGATTTTTGTGTTGATTTTTCTCTCTTGCAACTTTGTTAAACTTGTTTATTCTAACACTTTCTATGTGGATTCTTCAGGATATTCTACATATAAGATCGTGTTATCTGTGAATAAAGATTATTTTACTTCCTTTCCAGTTTGGATATCTTTTGTTTCTTTTTCTTGCCTATTGCTCTGGCTAGCACTTCCAGTACAGTGTTGAATAGAAATATGAATAGAAATATGAATAGAAATCCATGTCTCCTTTCCTGATCTGAGGGGGAAGACTTTCATTCTTTGAACTGTTGAGTGTGATGTTAAATGTGGCTTTTTCATAAATGCCCTTTATTATGTTGAGGAAATTCCTGTCTCTTCTTGTTTGCTGACTCTTTTTATTATGAAAATGATGTTAGACTTTGTGCAGTGCTTTTTCTTCATCAGCTAATCATGTGGTTTTTTTCCCCCTTCATTCTGTTTACATGGTGTGTAACATTGATCTTCATATGTTAAACCAACCTTATTTCCTTGGACAAATCCTTCTTAGTCATGATGTATATAATCCTCTTAATTGCTACTATATTCAGTTTGCTAGTTTAGATGATCCTTCTTTTTCACAGATTGCATATTTGTGAATTTGTCTATTTGCTAAAATGTACTTACTGGCCCCAAAGTGATACTCATGATACTTCTCTGGTCACGTGCAGAGTAGTAGAAACTTTGAGTTGCCTTGATGCACATGTTGCCCACTAAGCAGGGTGATGCTCTGCCAGTTTCAGTTCTCATACTGTAAATGTGTCCTTTTCAGTCTATTTAGTACCATGTTTTTTTGCATTGTTTTGCTTTTTTTGGATGATTTTGCTCTTTTAAATGGCCCCAGTCATAATGTTGAAATGTTGTCTAGTGTTCCTAAGTACAAGAAAGTTATGATTTGCCTTGTGGAAAAAGTATATGTGTTAGGTAAGCTTCAGTCAGACATGAGTTACAGTGATGTTGGCCATGAATTCAATATTAATGAATCAACAACTTATATCAAATTAAGTGTCTCTAAAGAAAAACACCTAGAACAAGGTTATGTATTGATTGGTTGGCAAAAATGTTGTGAACAGAGGCCTGCAGGACCTAACCATCTGTTTCCTCTAGGGGTGGTGGTTCAGTATTTACTAATTCAGTATTTATGGTAACTCTATAGAATATAACTACTATGAGTAATGAGACTTGGTTATTTTGTTAAGGATTTTTGTATCTATATTCATAAGGGTATTAGCTAGTCGTTTACTTGCATTGCCTTTATCTGGCTTTGGTATCAGGATAATGCTGACCTCATAGAACGAGTTAGGAAATGTTCCCTCTTCTTTTTGTGTAAGTTTGGAAAGGAAATGTTTCGTAGAATTTATGAGTCACATTATCTAGTCGTGGGATTCTCCTTGTTTGTAAGTTCTTGATTACTGATTAAATCTTTAACTTACAGATATGTTCAAATTTTCTGTTTCTTCTTGAGTCAGTTTTGGTAGTTTGTGTGCTTCTAGCAATGTTTTTTTTTCATCTAGGTTATCTAATTTACTGGCATGCAATTGTTCATAGTGTTCTCTTATTCTTTTATTTCTGTTAAGTCTCTAGTGATGTCCCACTTGTCTGATTTTTAGTGATTTGAATCCTTTTCTTTTTTTCATGGTCATTCTGGTAAAGATTTGTCAGTGTTGCTGATATTTGCAAAGACCAACTTTTGGTTTCATCAGATCTTTGCTGTCTTCTATTCTTTGTATTTATCTCTGCTCTAGTCTTTATTTTCTTATGTAGCCTTTATTTTTTTCTAGTTCCTTAAGGCATAAATAAAGTTAGTTGATTTGAGGTCGTTTCATTTTTAATGTAAGCTTTCAGAGCTATAAATTTCACTCTGAGCACTGCTTTCACTGCAGCCTGTAGGTTTTGGTATGTTATGTTTTCATTTTCATTTGTCTCAACAAGTATTTTCTAATCTCACCTGTAATTTCTTCCAGTTTGAGTGTGTGGATTAGTTTTCATTTTTTAATGAATTTTCCAGTTTTCCTTTCTGTTACTGATTTCTAGTTTCATTCCTTAGTTAGTGATCAGAGAAGATTTCAGTCTCTTTAAATTTTTTGACTTGTCATGTGGCCTAACATATGGTTATCTTGTATGTGCACTGTAGAAAAATGTATATTCTGTTGTTTACCAGTGTTCTATATATATATATATGTCAGGTCGAATTGGTTTGTAGTATTTTTCAAGTTCTCTATTTCCTTAGTGATTTTTTTGGTTAGTTCTACTATCATTGAAAGTTAAATATTGAAGTCTTCAACTATATTGTAGAACTGTCAATCTCTCCCTAATCCTGTCAATGTTTGCTCTGTGTGTCTTAGGACTCTGTGGTCAGGTATGTATATAATTGTTATATCTTGATGGACTGACTTTTTTTTTTTTAAGTGTTTTTGATACACAGTCTTACCTTGGTTTCAAGTATATAACAGAGTGATTCAACAGTTACCCATATTAAATCCTCATCCCCACTAGTGCTGTGTTACTATCTGTCAATGTAGGAAGATGTTGTAGAGTCATTGGCTATATTCACCATGTACGACCATCCCCATGAACAACTTATATTATGATTGAGAATTTTTGTGCCTTTTTACCCCCTCACCCATCCCAACCCCTCCCCTGTTGTAACCACCAGTCACTTCTCAGTGTCTATGAGTCTACTGCTATTTTTGTTCATTTAGTTTAGTTTAGTTTTGTTTTTATATTCCACAAATAAGTGAAATCATATCGTATTTGTCTTTCTCTGCCTGGCATAATATTTTTCACTGAGCATAATACCCTCTAGGTCCATCCTATGTTGTTGCAAATGGCAGGATTCTTTTTTTTTATGACTGAGTAATGTTCCAGTCTGTAAATGTACCATATCTTCTTTATCTATTCATCTGTTGATGGACACTTAGGTTGCTTCCGTAACTTGGCTATTGTAAATAACGTGACAATAAGGATTGACCCTTTCATCAATATATAATGTCTTTGTCTCATGTACCAACTTTTGTCTTAAAGTCTCTGTTGTCTGATACTAATATAGCCACCCAAGCTTTCTTTTGGTTACCATTTTCATGCAATCTTTTCTACCCTTTTACTTTAAAACTTATTTTCATCTTTGGATCTAAAGTGAATATTTAATAGTTAACATAGAGTCAGGTCACATTTTTAAATCCATTCTGTCAGTCTATGCTTTTTAATACCAACATTGTAACCCATTTACATTTAAAGCAGTTATTGATAAGAAAAATCCTCTGCTGTTCCACTCTGTTTTCTTTATATTTTATGCCTTTTTTCACCTCAGTCCCTCTGTCACTGCCCTTTTTTGTAATTGATTTTTTTCCTGATGTACCATTTTGTTTCCCTTATTTCTTTTTCTGTGTACATATTTTTTTTTCCTTAGGCAGATTTTTCCTTGGGGGGGGTGGATTTCCCTGGGGATTACAATTAACTTTTTAACAACCAAGTGTGAATTAATGTATACACTTAGCTACAAGAGTGTACAAAACTCTTTTCCTTTACAGTCTCTTCTTTATACAATGTGTTCCCATTAACCTAGGTTTGAAATCATTGCTTTATATGGTTGCATCTTAAATCATACAGGTAAAAAAGAGGACTTACAAGCCAAAAAAATGTAATACTCCTCTTAGCTTCTGTATTTATGGAGGTGACTACCTTTATCATTGTCCTTTACTTCCTCATACGACTAAGTTGCTGCTTGGTGTCCTTTCATTCAGCCTAGAGGACTTCCTTTAGCATTTCTTGTAGCATAGGTCTAGTGTGAGAGATTCCTTCTTTTTTTGTTTATCTGGGAGTGTCTTTAATTTTGAAGGACAGTTTTGCTGGATATTTTTTTCTTAATGTCTTTGTTTCTTGACTGATGGGTGTTTGAGTGTCACCACCACCTCCCTGAGGTTTGTTGTCACATCTTATAGTGAGCTGTTATTTGCTTGTTTAGTGACTTTCTAAACTATTTTTGTCATGTCTGTATTTGTCAAGTGTGGCTACTGAAGTTTGTGTTCTGTTTGCTTAGTGATTGGCATTTTGACAGAGCTTCCTTAAACACCTGGATCCAAAAGAAAAAATACTCTTTCAACGCTTAGCCAGGCCATTAATTACTCTGCCTTAGCCTTCACTTCTGCTCCTTCAGCGTCTGAAGGTGAAACTGTAGGGTCTTCTCAGGCCTCTCCTGAGTGTGTGTCCAGGATAGTTGTATGTGTGTGTGCCCTTCTGGATTCTCTGGTATACTGAGTAGCCTTTAAAAGCCTTTACTACCTGACATAAATCCTTTCCTAAAAATCTTCCTTCTCAGGGTTTTCAGTCTCTCTGTTCCTTGCCCCAGTTGTTCCTTGCCTCAGGCTGCTGGATCAATGAAACGATTTTAGCAAAAGACACCATCACCCTGGGAATGCTCCAAGTTGGGTGAAACCAAGGCAAGCTATTGTGCCAGTCTTTAAGATAGTTGCCAGACATGTTGAAACCCATAGTCACAATTCTTTGAGAGTAAGTCCTTGCATTAGGAATGCAGGTTGCTATCCTCATAGCCATTGCTGGTTTGGGATGTAGGTGATGAAAGGCAGGCAACTTAAAATGCCATACTGTCTTACTAGACAGCAGCAGCTTCATTCTTCACTAAGCCTTACCCTATTTTTTGTAAGTTTTTACTAGGTTCCAGAGTTGTACAAAAGTTCATTATGACAGTATTTGCCAGCCTTTAATTACTTTTTTGGATGGATGGAGCCCTGGAGTTCCTTATTCTGCCAGAAATCCTTGGTATGGGGATTTTTCAGGATGATAATACTATAATTCAGAAGTAAGGAAATTGGGAGGAAGGGAGTTAATTTAAGGATATGGAAGAGGTTATTTTTATTTGGACATGGATGTTGTATTTGAGGTGCTAATAGTACAATCTGTAGAGGTCTAGTGGCAGTTGAAATTGTAGTGCTTGAATTCCAGGAAAAGTTTAGAACTGCAGAGACCTTGAAATCTTGTATACAGAAATCATAGAAAATAAAAGTGTATGATTTCCCTGAAGAGGAGGGGAAGTCTTGAAGCATCTTAGGAAATACATTCAACTAAGGAATCATTCACTTAATCAGCAAACATTCACTTTGTTCCAACTGCTAGTGTAGATGCTGCTAAGCCCTGGAGTTAAAATAAGATCAGTTTTCTCTCCATAAGATCAGTTTTAATACTCTACTATTAAAAAGATGGACAAGTAAACAAATATAATGCAATTTTATAAGGTTTAGAGGACCCCTGGCAGAGGCACACAGAACAGTTAAATAGGTCAATAGGGAAAACAGGATTCTCAGGGAAGCTAAAGAAGGAGAAAGTGATAGGATGATCGATTATCTTGGTTGCTGTATAGAGTTTGAAAAGACTGAAGCTTCTGAAAGGTTCTGATTTACCAGTAAAGAGATGGCCCAGTTTTCATAAGAATGGTTTTAATTAAATAGTTTTGATAGGTAAGAGGACCAAATTAAAAGGAGCTAGGAGTGAGTGTGTGGTAAAAAAAAAAATGGAAGGAGAAAGTCAAGACAACTTTTTACAGAAGGGTGTAGTTTAAAAGGAATAACAAAGTCAAAACTTTATTTTGGAATCGAAGTGATCTGTGTTTTTAGACAATGGAAGGGACTGAGTAGGAGGGAAATGATGGCCAGGAGTCTCCAACGAGGCAGGAAAGATGGCATTAAGAACCCAGAAGGGTCAGGGGTTGGAAACTTGGGTGAAAAACAAAAAAAAGAGTGAAGGTAATGAGAAAGACGGAGACAGTGACAAGGTATTTGAGAAATTTTACCTGGGAATGCCTCAGAGAACATAGAATCATATACTGAGAAGTGAGCAGCAATGGGAATGTCTGACTGAAGTTGATTTGTGATAATAGTACCATTTGGTGATTTTTCTCACTTCTTACAACTAACATATATTAAATATTTACTGTGTACTAAGTATAAGATCCTTGGGATTATAACCATGAAAAAAAGTAAACGAATGGGGTGAAGGGGGAGACAAAAAAGAAAACTATATTACTTTAAAATAAACATGCGAGGTAAATAGAGCAGCCTGGGTCTGGGAACTAAGAAAGCAAATGGGAGAGGATTACCCAGACATAACTATAATTTTATTTTGCACATCAAGTTATAATTTAAACTGTTGATTTGTTTCTCTACAAGTAATGTAGAATCCAGGTTAATAAAGTTATATAACAATATGGGTTTGGCGAAGCCTTTATTATATACTTAGATTGTGCGTGTGATACAAGTAATCTATATTCACATTTAAGAGAAAATTTCTTTATTTAGGACAACCTTATAATTGTTATAATTTTATAATTATGGTTATATATAACATTTTATAATTGTCAATGCAAATTATTATTTGACAGGAAATGAAGTTAAGTATTTGGTTATGAAGGAAAGTTTGTAAAGGGGGTCAAAAGGTACAAATTGTAGTTATAAAATAAGTAAGTCATGGGGATGTAAAATAAGTTTGCTGAGTTTTAAAAGCTTAAAAGAACTTACAGAGTTGAAGATCTTTTTTAATAGTGAGGAAATTGGGCTTTTTGGTTATTTTATATTCTCTTCTCATTACCCCTTTTTATTTAAACAGGCATTGGAAAAGTGAAAAGAAAACCTAGCGTGCCTGATTCTGCATCTCCTGCTGATGATAGCTTTGTTGACCCAGGCGAACGTCTCTATGACCTCAACATGCCTGCTTATGTGAAATTTAACTACATGGCAGAGAGAGAGGATGAATTATCATTGATAAAAGGGACGAAGGTGATTGTCATGGAGAAATGCAGTGATGGATGGTGGCGGGGTAGCTACAATGGACAAGTTGGATGGTTCCCTTCAAACTACGTAACTGAGGAAGGTGACAGTCCTTTGGGTGACCATGTGGGTTCTCTGTCAGAGAAATTAGCAGCAGTTGTCAATAACCTAAATACTGGGCAAGTGTTGCATGTGGTACAGGCTCTTTACCCATTCAGCTCATCCAATGATGAAGAACTTAATTTTGAGAAAGGAGATGTAATGGATGTTATCGAAAAACCTGAAAACGACCCCGAGTGGTGGAAATGCAGGAAAATCAATGGAACGGTTGGTCTGGTGCCAAAAAACTATGTTACCATTATGCAGAATAATCCATTAACCTCGGGTTTGGAACCGTCACCTCCACAGTGTGATTACATTAGGCCTTCACTCACTGGAAAGTTTGCTGGCAATCCATGGTATTATGGTAAAGTCACCAGGCATCAAGCAGAAATGGCATTAAATGAAAGAGGGCATGAAGGTGATTTCCTCATTCGTGATAGTGAATCTTCGGTAAGTTGGTTTTGAAAGGTAAATGGAAATAAGGGCTCTGGGTATTAAAAAATAAATAAATAGAAGACTGGAGAGGTTTAAGTGGCTTCTCTGAAATGAACAAGGTAGAAAGTTGGGACATAAGCATAAATGTTCTGAAGCTAAAGACAGTGTTCTTCCCAGCTGTATATATTTTGCATAGACTATAGCCCTAGCAGTGATACCACGCTGGACTATTTGGCTTTGTCTAGTTCTGTTGGATTTGCATTTTTGAATTATTTTCTATTGGCGTTACACTGAAAAGTAGAGAAAATTGAAACTGACTTCTTCATTTAGAGTAGAACAATGCAATAGACTGAACTGGGAAAACACTTCTTAAGTTGCATATTGGGTGCACTGTCATCCTTATAATAAAGGAAATCTCTAAATTTAAAATTTCTATTTGTTTCATCATAAGTTGGTTGTTTGGAAGTTGGAATACACTTTTATCATATACCTCAAAAATCTATTTTAACACTCATTGTATTTGAGATGCATTTGTAATAAAAGATGAATTTTAATCCAAAACTAGTTAAATAATATAAAACCATAGAACTTGAATGAGAAAATAGTTATGTGAGGTTTGTTTGGTACTCTCTGGGGTATTAGAATTTGATGACAACTCATTTCCTTAAAAATGGACTTTATTTTTCCTTGATAAAGAATGTGACTACTTTTCCACTTTTCAAATTACAGTATTGGCTTTGTGTGATGTAGTTATACAAAAGTGAATGTGTCATTGTACCAAAGGTTGAAAGAAAACCTCTCTGTTTTGAGTGGTGTAAGTGAGTGTGTATAAGTGAGGAAGGAAGAAAAAAAGAGACTGGAGAGACTGAGATTAATTAAACTGCCTGAAGTTCAGGAAATGGGGCCTATATATAACCCCTCAGGAAGTTCAGGTGGTTGATGATAGGAAAGAGTGGTGGGTTTTGTTTTCTGTTAGATCCTGACCTGGCCATGCTTTCCAGGACAAGCAATGGGCAGAGGAGTTAGGAAGGGAGTGACTTTGGAGTGGATGGTAAAGAAGTCTTAAGTAAGGGGTGTTTCCAGGGAGTCACTCTTTGAATTTTTGGCAGTAGCTATATAAAAAGAGCCTTTCTGGGGTTGATACAGACTATTCAAAAGAGTTCAGGTTAAAAGAAAAAGAAACCTAGTTAAGAAAGTAGCTTGATTGCAGAATACTATGTGACTTCATGTGGTTAATAAATGAGCATAGATATTAGCTAAAATACACCATTATTTTTAGGAATAGAATTTTTAAAGTAAAGGTCTCAAACAGGCATGTTTTGTTTGATGTGTACAGTGTTTTTTAAATATTTAAATTCATTGTCAGTGTTTAAATATTGGGAGATTTATTACCAGAATTCAGACATCAGACTTCCCTTTTAAAATTGGAAGTCCTGTCAACATTACCCATATTTCTACAAGGCAAAAATCACAGCTAAGAGGTCACCTCCTTTAGATTGGCTTTGCACTATCATTCCCTCTGTATATACCCTTTTACTTGTTTACATTTCTTTTTTGCCCCTTTTAAGTATTTGAGTTTATGAACTCTCACTAACATTTACATCAATCCTGATTTTTATGTCCTTCATCTCTGAGAATCAGAATGTCTCAGCTACTCTGTAAGACAGCTCCTATTGGCTACTAATTGGTAGCCAATTAGGCGTGGATATCTTGGATTTTCTCCTGTGTTTCTCCAATAGTCTGACTGTTAGAGAGAAGAAAGCTCTTATGCTTCAAATATTAAATTAAAAGTGAGTGTTAGGATTTGTGGTGGGTTTTGGGTAGCATAATAGTTGAGACTTTGGAGTCTGAGTGCTTGGTCTGTTGTTATCTAAATGGATGATCTTGGGCAACTTCTCTCAGTCTTGATTTTCTCATCTGTAAAATGGGTTTATTCTGAGGCATGAAAGAAATAATCTGTAGTAAAGTAAACAATGTAGCATGTAAGCAATGTAGCATAGTACTTAGTATTTAGTAAGTGCTCAAATTTCAGCTGTTACTAGTTTAATATAAAAATGCTAATTGATATCTTTCAGAATGTTTATCCTACATGTTTTTTCTCTTTTAGCCAAATGATTTCTCAGTATCACTAAAAGCACAAGGGAAAAACAAGCATTTTAAAGTCCAACTAAAAGAGACTGTCTACTGCATTGGGCAGCGTAAATTCAGCACCATGGAAGAACTAGTAGAACATTACAAAAAGGCACCAATTTTTACAAGTGAACAAGGAGAAAAATTATATCTTATCAAGCATTTATCCTGATACTGCTGACCAAAAGCAACTGCTACATAGCTGTAATTTGTCATATAATTGAAGACTGAGAAAATGTCCAGTCATGCTTGTTTGGAAATTGCTGTTTCTAACTCCGTATGAGAATTGACTATAATACCTAAGTATTTTTATTATAACTCAGCCCCTACATATATACTGCATATACAAAGCATCTGCATAGAGCAATTCCTTATCCTTGGTTTTCTGTTGCTGTTTTCTTTGCTGTTTTTCTGTTTGCTTCTAATATTAAGGTTTTTATTTTGAAAAATTATGCAGATCAAAAGTCTTTATATGGAAGAATTTCTTTATTGCCTTTATTTCTTTGTAAGGGTGCCGTATTAGCCACTTCCTCAGTGGTTTCTCGTCAGATAAAATTATATTGATATGCTCAAATAAATTTCTTGAAGAGTGTTAATCTTTTCTGTGACTAAATAGCAATAATAAATGTTAAATTAGATATTATTTTCAGGTATTGTATTTGTTAAAAGCCATTGTAAATACCAAGTATGTTGTGTCTGCCATTTTTAAAAATTCATCCATTGTCTTCAGTGTAAAGCAAAAGAAGTTGGACGTAAATTAGAAAACATATCTTGTGCAATTTTAATTTACAATTGTTGAAAACAAAGATTTCTGAATTAAAGTTTTTTTGGTGCTTTCTCATCTGCTTATTCAAGACAACAAAGCAGTTTTTGAGATACTTAGTTTTTCAAACTGTAAGTGCATGCTCTTATTTTTTTTTCTCCTGGTATTACTTCACCAAAGCATCTTGTATTACGATATGTTGTATCTGTGCCATTGTGAAAAAAGCTATGACCAAATTTTGGGGAAGTAGGAGGCAATGAGATACTTGGTTTCCCCCATCCAGCCACTACACATGCATAATTATCAGGCATGGTATTTCTATTATTTTCATTTCCTCCTTTCAACTTAGAGTTTTGTTGACTGGGACACTAACATCGATGTTTACCTGAAGAAAAGATGGAATGTGCTCATGGTTAGAGAAAATTATTTTTTAAATCTATCTTTGCAGGTACTTCTACATTTTTGTTTACCAAGTAAAAGTTTAGATGTATGGATGAAAGGCTACTGTAGAATTTGCTTCAGTAGGTCACAGAAGAAAACCAACTAGTATTTTATGGCCACAGCTTTTCTCCCCATTATTAATTCTGAAGACTTAAATTTAACAAAGTAACCTTCAGTATTTGAATTGAAAATAATTATTGAAACCACATCATTTACTAAACAGTAGGAAGTCATATGGCATTTTCAAAAATTTCCCCAGTGCTGCAATTAATTTTTTCATTCTTTAATATGTTATAAACATTTAGTATACCAGAATTAGTGACGTTAAGATTGAAAATGTCTAATTTCATGAGATTCTGATTTAGCGGGGCGGGGGGGGTTAATTTGTTTTATTTTTTTCTTTAAATCTTCAAATTATTTAAACATATTGCCACTGGGTGGCAGCCCTGGTTTCTCCCATTAAGCAACAAAAGTCAGCAAATACAATTAAGAGATTGATGTACAATTTTTCATCTTCATTACATCTGCTTTTAAAGCCTTTTAGTTCATATTTCATTATTCTCAGTCCCCCTTTGTTTATTAAGATGATTATTAGTAGATAAGTTTAATGGAAATAAAAGTCATGTATGCTTACCTTTTTTTGCTGTAAAATCATTTTAGTGTAAGTTGAAGAAAACAGCTATAAAGTGGTTGTAAAATGACTAGGTAGTAAACATATTTCTATTTAATCTTAAACATTTGATGCTTGCTTTTTGTTTTCCATTTCTTTTTGTCCTGTCTCATCCCTGTCCCTCCCCTGCCCATCTTCCTTATAAAAAATAATGGATGTTTTTTGAAAATGGAGCAATTAATACTTTGCATCACAGACATGAGCTTCTCTGGCAAACCCCACTGAGCTTATGTTAAGGATTTTGAGAAAGTAGCTAGGAATGGAGTTGCACTGGGAGCAGAATGCGTATTTATATCTCCATGTCATGATTTTAAGAAGCACTGCGTTTACTCATGTTCTACAAGGCAAAATAGAAGGGCATCTGATTGTCCAACAAAACAAAACTTCAACAGCATCCAGGAGGGCATGCAGGCAAACCAGACTAGATAGACACTCTTCGATTTGTTGAAATCAGACCAGAGAAAACCACCTCCACACAAATATAAAAGGTATCACTGTTAATCTTTTCTCTTTCTGTTGATGTAGCATTTTTGTTCTAATTACCTATATCATGTATTTTCTCCAATCCTTCCTTTAGTCCATTTCCTGTGATGTGTATAGGTGGGCTGCAAATCCCAGGGAGGTGAGCCAGTAATAACTCTGTTGCTCTTATATTGTTGTGTGCTCTTCTTATGGGATGAAAACTTTACTGGGAACTACTTAATTTTGTACTTCAATATTTTATACATTTTTTTTAAAGTCTTAAACCAATCCTTACACCAATGGATGGCTTTTTAAGCTTGAGTTTTACCTGAAACAATTTTCTTAAGAACTAGAACAACCTTAGGAAACATCTACATCGCTAGATAGTATCAGGACTTGTATCAAAAACCAAGTTTCCTTATTCCCAGCCTGGTACACTCTGTCATGACACAGTGCCCTCTTTATACTAGCATTTAGACTAGGAGAGGCCTGGAAAGAGCAGTATTTAAGAAATTTTTGGCATGTGAGATGTTTATCAGTTTAATACACAGAACATACACAATCCTGCCCAATCCATTTCTACAAATAATTTCTCCAAAATCAAGATTTTGGAGAACTTTATGCTCAATGAAAAGCTGTTGCTGCTGTCTATTGTTGGTCTTAAATTCTTAGGGCACAGCTGAATATATATTCACACACGTGTTACACATCACAAAAGAGGCTAAGTGCAATGCACTGCCATTGCTGGAGGAATAAAAAGGCCTAGCAGATGAGCAACTAGGGTTGTTAGAATAAGGTCATCCTTATATGGCTACATATATATCTATTGTCTGGGTAGGACTTTGTAAGAGTAGGAAAAGACGCCTCTTACCCCAAGACAAGCCCTGCACCTTCCCTTGTTGAGAAGTCCAAATTTCCCCACCACCATTTTGGCCAGATGCCCTGGGCAGGATACAACCAAGTAGGAATACAGTTTAACCCTCACAGTGCTTCAGAAAGTAATTGTTAACATTTAAAAACAGGGTGATTTCACATAAAGAGTTCTGAAAAGTGAGAAGCTGATAATAACTGGAGTTGAATTCCCACAAGGCAACTATTGGATGGAACCTAGTATGGGAGCGATACCCTAATTTTTTTTTACCAATGCACATGGTAAAAACAGTTCAAACTAAGTATGTCTCCTCCTCATTCTTACCCCCTAGTTCACATTTCCAAATGCACTGTTACATATTACGTGTTTCTCCTGAAACACGGAGAGCTTTTGGTTTGGAATCTGGAAACTAATTTTTCAGAAACACTTCAGATGCAGTGTCCAAATCAATGAATTAGGAATGCAGCATTACAGTGCACTTTATCTTTTCCACTTATTATTTTGGTAGAAGATAAAGGGGGTCCTTTGTGACCTTGTATTTGCTTAGATCTTATAACTGTTTACAAATGGCTTCACAACTGTAGTTACTTACTCCTTAAAAGACGTTTGATACAGGATAAGTGACATCTTGTTTTATGTTCTGAACAGCATTCAGTGGACTTATTAAAAAATGTCACATTGCTGCTTCTAGGGAAAACCATTATTTGATTTTATTTGAAAGCAAGGTAGGAAGCTCCTCTTTTCTGATAAGCTGGTTCTATTTGTTTAGCAACTTTATGACTCAACTTATTTTATATGACTCAACTTGTCATCTAAACACAGACCAGCAGATTGTGCATACTCCACACCCAAATTTCTTGCACACCCTATTTCTTGCTGTTATATAACTAAACCAAGTAACCAAGAACCTAAAATACATTTTTCTAGTTTACTAGTGAGGTGTTCTTTTGATCCAGAAGTACACACAGTTTTCTGAGACTTGTTTATTTAATGAATAGAACCTAAATAGGGCTTCGTGAGGTTTTGAAGCATTTCAGTTATCACTGGCCATGTTCAGAGAGGTCTTAAACCAAAGTGTCTTTTTGAGAGTATTTTTGCTGGCCAGAGCACTTTCATTATCTCAGATATTTCAGAATTGGCCTGATGCTTATACTGACTTAGCACAAACATTGACCTACCAACCTGGCTGATTTTTTAATGTTCCCATCCAAATTAGTTTTTCTACCTGTTTTTAAAGCTCAGGAAAACTGATCTCAGTATTTTGAAATAACGTGCAAATCTTATTTGTAATTAGAACTACAGAAGACAAAAGTACTCAATTTCCATATTTTCTTGTACCTCATGGAATGTTAATGACTTTCAAACAGGAAACAAATATTGTAAATAAGGTATTTAACATATTTAGTTGGTTTAAATAAGTCTGTGGACTCAGTAATTTGTATCTTAAGACTATGTAGAAAATTTAGAGATAGCCCTTGGGAAACTATGGAGATGGCTAGATTCCAGAATGAGACTTCAGTGTTGTCTACTTTAGGCTAAACACAGAATTGTTATTAAATTGATATTTTTTGAGTCCTTAATGGAAGAAATTAGTAATCCCTGAATAAGCATCTTTTCTAGGAGCAAGAAATGCCAAAAACTTGCTGTTTGTTAAGTTTTCTAGACTGTAAGAGGAATGTTACAGAGCAAATACTGATTGCATCAGGGCATATTGTGCTAATCACTTGGTGTCAAGATGGGAAAAATATTTTTGAACTGTTCTGTCTTTGTGTATGATTGTGTTTGTATGTTTAGCTTTTGGAGAAATTTATCCATTGTCCAACAAACTTCAGATCCTGGATTGCTCAGGTGCCAGACAGACTGTCCTAACCTAGAAATATGATAATGAAAAAAATGGACACAGTTGTCCAAGAGCTATCATAAAACTTAAATATCTAGTGATGTAATGCCTAATGAAGTGCTCTGAAGGAAAACTAGAGCAGGTTGAGGGGGTTGGAGAGTGAGAATGGGTGTTAATTGATATAGGATGATCAATGGAGGCCTCTGGTAAAACTGATGTTTGAGTACAGTGTGTATAATAGGATCACTGGTAACTAGAATTAAACCAGTGGTTGAATGAAAATACAACAACCAAAATTCTTCAGAAATAATGTTGATCTTCACTATTACAGATCGTTTTTTTCTGGCTTTCAAAGTTTCGTTTAATTAAATGGTAATTGTTTTATTTAAATGTGGAACTTTTTAACTACAAAGGACTGTGCTGAGTAAAGCCTGGTACTCCCATTACAATAGGAGTTGTGGAATGTCCCACAAAAAAAAATCATTAGTTTTAACTACAGGAAGGAAGACAGTTTGACAGACTTAAGGATTTAAGGGATCACACTCTAAGAAAAGAACTGAGGTTAAGGGAGGTTAAATTCTTGATGCTCTGCATTGGTGGCCAGTCAATAAATTAGGGGAAATTTAAAAACTAATAATAGAAGTGTTGCAAGAACCCTGAAAACTAGAGCTTGAAAGTGTGGAAATTACATCTTGGAGCAGATTCAGAGGAAGCATGAATTAGAAGAATCCAAGACAAGAGAAATTCCAGTTTACCCCATGTTACTTGTAAATATCAAATATGTTAAAACACAGAACATAGGAATCTTGGTAAAGGAAAGAGGACTGTTCTGTGCTATGTAGGGCAATATATTATTGGAATGGGGTAATTGACCATGCAGTCTGGCAGGGTGCCAGGACGTACCTTGCACTTGCACAACTCTTAAGAGTAGTGCCTCCAGTTGTGCACCCTAGTGCCCCCCTTGCTTCATTCTATTCCAGGCCCTATGGGGACTCTCTTGACCATCGATCTCCTTATCCCTCCCCACTGTCTCTCTTCCATAAAAATCTTGTATCCCTTGTTAATTAAATGTTCCTTCCATAATTAAATATCAAACATATTAGTGGCAAGTGGTATAATAGGAAAAAAAATTTATACTTCTAGACCACCTGGTAATGATAAGAAATAGGCCTGTTTTTCTAGCATTCTCTCTTCAGATTCAGATGATCCTTCAACTTTGGAAGGCAGTGGAAATTTACCTGAGAAGTGCAAGCAGCAGTTTAGAGGATAGTTTGGGCATGTTGCATAGACAAAAGAGCACAAACCAGCTGAGAAGATAATAGAGTAGTATATCAAAGTCAGAAGAGAAAGGCAAGATCAGAGTGGGGAATGTCTAGGAAGGGTAGGGGCTGGCAGGTGAGGCACAGCCCTCCAAAAGTCCTTACCCAGTGGTGTGGCCCCTGCAGAGGTGATGATCTAGCTTGCTTGTTGAGTCATGAACCAGTCCTGAGAGGGACTGTCCTTCAAAAGCTGTGCCAGGTAGGTAACTTTACCTTTCAGTGCCCCTTGTGGTATACTGAACCCAGGACTGGCTTGTGTAGGACTGGTGGGCAGTACTGCGTTGTCAACAGTACTGGCAGAGCTGGGCAGGGGTGTCTTAGGGACCCACGCTCAGGTAGAGCTAACCTAAGTCCTCAAGGCTTGGAGAACAATTCTTCCTCCCCGATAGCATAGCTAAGTGAATCTTGTTCGTTCTCTCTCCCAGTCTCTGTATACTTACCTTTTCCTTTTCATCCTCAGTCTGTACTCCCCTCAACTTTTCCATCCTTGGGCCTTGCTCATGCCATTCTCCCAGCTGGAATGCTGAACTGTGAATGCATCTCTCCTGCCTAATTCTAAATGGGTACATCCTTGGAACTCCAAGATCTGTCTATTCTTTAAAGCCTTTGCTAGCCTCTGGGATCACTCACTCCTCTATGCCCCTGAGACACATTGTGAGCCCTCCTTTGGTGCTGATTCCGAGGCAGTGAGGTGAGTAAGAGGAACTTGGAGCTAGGCAGACAGACCTCAGTTGTTGGCATTTCTGTCTCTATCCTTGACTACTCTGTGACCTATAGTAAATAAGTTTCTGTGAGCCCTCATCTGAGAAGCTGGGAATCAGGTCTTTCCTTGCAAATCTGTTGTATAGAATATGGGAATGCAGATAATCATGGAAAACTTCTGGGACAGTTCCTGGCACACAGTAGATGCCCAGTACACATTAGCTTTTAACATGTGGAAACTGGGCAGAAATGGGTTTAGAAGAAAGGAATCAGGAAACCAGGACTGGAAAAACAAAGGTGACATGGGGAACAGATATTGAGGCCTGCCTCTATGAAGCACACCAAGTTGGGGTGTGTCCAGAACCCAAAGCAAGGGAAACCAGATCAGACACCAGGGAGCACTGAGAGACTGTACACGCAGCTGGTGGCCGCTGACTCACGGTGCTGGGATTGAGGAGAACATGCACCGAGTGTTCTTGACCGTGGTGTAATAAAAGATACTGTGCTAATGTTTACTGTACACTTACTTGCCAGATCCTATTCTAAGTGTGCCATCTCATTTAGCCCTCACGAAAGCCCTATGAACTAGGTCTGAAGTTTACAGATGAGGACACTAAAACAGATCATTTAAATTGCTCACCTAAAAAAACATGGTTAAGTGGGAGAGCCCAGATGCCAATCCAGACAGTGGCTCCAGAGCCCTTTTAACTACTTTAACTCCTACCCTCTAATAGCTATCTCCAACTGGAAGCCTTTCTTTGCTGATCCAGAGGCCTCACCAAAAGATAACGCAGCTCTCAAAGGGCTAGCCAGAGAAAATAATCCCTAATGTACTTATTGTTAATGCTACTAATATAGTTATAGTGTATTAAGGAAGACCTGTGTTCCTGGCACTGTGCTAATGTACTTTATTTGCATTCTTTAGTCCCCATAACTGTTACACAAAACATAATTGTAATATTTGATAAAAGAAAAAATGAGGCTCTTGGAGTTGCATTTTTCTCCCTTCATATCAAATGAGCACATTCCCCATCCACTTCTCAAAACACAACTTCTAGCTTCTGATCCAAGCTCTCCACTGAAACCCCTCTTTCTGAGATTATAGGTGACTTTCCCGGTGCCAAATCCAGGAGACATTTTTCAATAATTAACTCTATGACTCCTCTGTACTCCCTGCTCATGATCACTCCATCCTTCAAACCACAGTTTTATTCCAGGACCACCTCTTTGACTTAACTTCGCCCCATATACCACCCTATTTATTTTTTCTGCTGGTCTTCACCAGGAGCACAGGCGCACATCTCCTTGATCTACATTCTTCCTTTGATTATTCTACTGAAAGACTGAAGGTAGGGAAATGGTGCTATACCTTTGACACCCACAAACTTGAAGCAAAGATTGTTTCAGAGAAATTCCCCCCTGCCTGTAAAAGCATCTCAAATTCAAGTGTAGCAAGCTGAACACATGAAACCCTTTTCTGTACCACCCCAGTTCTGCCTGTCACTCCACCCTCTTTCCATTATTTAGGTCGAGGTGCCTGCCCTGACCCCATCCCGTTGTCCTCCTTTCCATTACTTCAATTGAGGTTCTGCCATCTACTCAGTTACTCAAACCTAAAACCTGAAAGTCATGTTTGCCTCCTGTTCCACCCTCCCAGTCCACTCGATATCTAGGAGCTGTCAATTCTGCCTCCATCTTTTGAATTTAGTTACCTCTCTACAGACATGGAAAACCTAATAGAAGCCAACATCTCTCACCTAGCTGACTGACATAGTTGCCTCCTGGCCCTCCTGCCTCCAATCTGGCACCTTCTGCTGATTTCTCCACCCTAGTTCATAAACTTTTCAAAGCTCAAATACCAGGAATGACATCAGAAATTTGAGCTTTAAATACCTCCTTTAATCTTTATTGCTCTCGGGATAAATTATAAGTTCAACAAGGCATTCAAAACTCTCTGGAATCCTGTTTCTGCCTGCCTTTGATCTCCTGCCACTACAACCTCGTTCTCCCATTGCACCAAACTTCCTGTGGTTTCCATGCCTGGTAAGTTTTTCAGCATTTAACACTCAGCCCCAAAGTCATCTCCTCCAGGAAGTCTCCTCCAATCTCCCCAGTCTGGGCTGGGTGTTTGTCCTTAATACTCCTGTATTCCCTTGTGATGATTTGTCACCTCATTTTCAATACTGATCTATGATTATTCCCATGTCCATCTTCTTCACTACTTGGAAAATTCTTGGTTGATGCAGGAACTATTAAATTCCCAGATCTAGCACATAGTAGGCCCTTAGTAAATGTCTGTTGAATGAGTAAAAAGTGATTAACTTTCCCAAGGTAATATTGCAAATAAGTTCTGAAACTGGAACCAAAATCCATTGTACTCTAAAACCCATGTTTTTTTCCCACTAATTCATTTGCATCTGTACAGTGTTTAGAGTTCTTAAAAAGCTGACATTTTAAGGGACCAACCCCATCATAAGTTTTTCCTTCCAATTTTTAAAATTGTTTTTAATTTTTCAATAATACATTCACATGGTTTTGTGTCCAACAGTATAAAAGATACACAGCCCCCAAAATAATTAAAAACAAGGTCTTGAAGAGATACTTGTACATTTATGTTCACAGCAGCATTATTCACAATAGCTAAAATGTGGAAGCAACTCAAGTGTCCATCCATGGATGAATGGACAAACAAAATATGGTATATTCATGCAGTGGAATATTCAGCCATAAAAAGGAAAATTCTGCAATATGCTACAACATGGGTGAAACTTGAGGACATTATGCTATGAAATAAGTCAGTCATAGGCAAGTACTGCAAGATTCCACTTACAAGAAGTACTTAGAGTAGTCAGAATCAAAAAGACAGAAAGTAGAATGGTTGTCAGGGATTAGAGGGAGGGGTTGTGGGGAGTTACTGTTTAATTGGCATGGAGTTTTAGTTTTACAGGGTGAAAAGAGTTACAGGGTCGGATGGTAATGATGGTTGCACAACAACTTGAATGTATTTAATACTCCTGAACTGTGTATACTTAAAAATGGTTAAGATGGTATCTTTTATATGTATTTTACCACAATTTTAAAAAAAAAGCAAAAAAAGATTTACCCTGAAGAGTCTCATTCCCATTTTTCAACTCCATCTTCCCAATACACACTCCCTCTGCCCCAAGGTAAGCAATTTTGCTAGTTTCTACATCTTACAGGTTTTCATTTTGCAAATGCAAGCAAATATGAATGAAGCTCTATATTCTTTGCTTCCTGACTTTTTGAAAGGTATTTTTAAAAAATCTTTTTTAACTTCCCTACTTTTTCTGAAGTAGGTATGTAGCAAAAAGAGCTAGTTTGTACCCAGATTGAATGAACTCCTAAGACAGAGACTTGGAAGTGGATAGCTATTTGATGAGAGAGTAAGATACTCTTGCCTGCTCACTGATGATGGGGCCTCTAGGGAAACCCAGGGTCCCCCAGGACAGAGCCTATAGTCCAGGTATCTCCCCCAGGCAGATCCTCGAGCTCCTCAGAGTTACCTTTTCTCTGGAACTCTTCTAAGCCACTCCCTCTGATGCAATATCTGGGTTTGGATGGGAAGGAGGGTGCTGCATAACCCGCCCCTTCTTAGCTGTCTGGGCTGGCTCCTCTTTCCGGGACAATTCATTCTTCACAGCGACTCAGACTTCAGCTCCAACATCTGCATTCTGAAGCAGGGATGGCTCAGCCAGCCAGAGTGCTTCATTCTGGAAGAAAACAATGTTCCAGGTCAAGCTGAGTCTGCCAAACACAGACCCTCAAGATGGTTCTAGAAGAAATCTTGACAAGTCTTACCATGTGCTTTTTCTACACCTTGATGCCATGTTTGCTCATAGGTAAGTATGGATTAGAATACAGGCAATAGTCTGGGACTTGAATACAGATTAAGAAGGTGAAAGATACTTTCCCAGGGTTTGGGGGTTGCAGTATATGCATAGAACATCTTATGTCTGTTTTTAAAATGGTTTGTTATCTCCTAAGCCTCCATCCTCACATCCTAAAGAAAAGAAAAACTCTTGTGTTCTGTTTGGAAATCTCTCCTAATGTCCACAGAACAATCTAGAAGGATAAAGCATCAAAACAATCTAAAGGTGAGCAGAGCTCCTTGCATTTTTGTTATATCATTATCTGGTTTTAAGAGGCACAACATAGTAATCTCATCTCTCTGTGTGTGCCTCAGAGTTGTTAGCTGTCAGGACAGCTTAAAATAAAGCATCTAACAAATACATCGAAATAAAAAGATATAATTTGTAATCTTAATAGTCGGTACAAGACTAATAAAAATTAGACTTCTGTCCTGATCACTGCAGAAAAGATAGAAGTTAGGTACTGCATAGCATTTAAAAAAATATTTGTATTTTTCCTGACAGTTTAGGGCATTTTTCCTGACAGTAAGATTGCGTAATTCTCTCTGCTCCACTCCTGGCTGCTTATACCTATGTGCTATTTGTTCCCAAATCCAAGCTCCTTAGCCTTCCCTGTATCTTCATGTCAATTCAAGAAATTTCTAATTTTAATACTTTGAGGCATTGGGCACCTGCCAGTGTCAGTGGAAGCCTTGAATACTCTTTTTTTTTTTTAACACCGAGAACTTATTATTTTAGTTAGTTTAAATCAGGCAACAAATCAGCGCTGAGGCAATTTGCAGTGTTCAAAATTGGCTTAAACATCAAATGTATGGTCTCCCTTCCGAGCTCAAAACCTTCACAGCTCCCAGTTGCTCAGTCCATGATGTTTGAATCTGCTGAACAAGCATATTCGGGCCTGGACCCTATTTCTCACTACTCACTGAAAACAAATAGGGACCACAGGAGGCTGCTGTCTTCATCATTGGTGTATCACACCCTTATTTCTCTCCTCTTCAACTGGTCTTTATTGTTGGAATTTCCCACCAGCATACCACCTCCAATGCTTCTCCCATCCCAAGCACATCCTCCCACCCTTCAGATGGCTTCCTCCTCGTCCAGACTGTTCTCAGATTTCCCTCTCCTTTGACACTTGACCCCATGTCCTCTCCTTTGGTGGGATACTGGCCTGCACTGGCCTGAGGGGAGGGCTTGGGTAGCTCTCACCACAGCCTTAACATAGGCTAAGTATGTTGGCTGTTTGGTTAGTTAGTTGATTGAGTGATTAGTTGGCGAACAAACAAGTTGCCAGGGAAACACTTCTCCACTCAGTCAAAGGGAAGAGATGGGGCAGTCAAGTGAGAAGGTGAAACATCAGGATTTTTTTTTCTCTATTGAGGTATAACTGACATATAACATTACATTGGCTTTAGGTGGACAACATAGGGATTCAGTATTTGTGTATATTGTGAAGTGATCACCATGTTAGTGCCCATTACCATGCATAGTCACAGATTTTTTTCCCTGTGATGAGTATTTTCAAGATCTGTTCTCTTAGCAAATTTCCAATATTCAACACAGTATTATTAACTATAGTCACCATGTTGTACATTATATCCCCCAGGACTTATTTATTTATTTTATAAGTGGAAATTTGTGCCTATTGATGTCCTTAACCCATTTTTTAAATTTGACATTTTTTTCAATGAGGCAGCAGCCTTTTAAGCTTTTTCCCATAAATT
Organism: Manis pentadactyla; assembly: GCF_030020395.1. Taxonomy (NCBI): domain Eukaryota; kingdom Metazoa; phylum Chordata; class Mammalia; order Pholidota; family Manidae; genus Manis; species Manis pentadactyla. The sequence goes on along the minus strand of NC_080019.1, from coordinate 67,343,965 downwards.
CCTGTTTTGCATAGACCTGGAGTGAGTGTGCTTCTCTGACACCTATAAACTTACACAGGAAGAAAAAAACAAACAAATAGTGCTGGAAACCAGAAGGATGTCAGAGCCAGAGACCTGCATGTGAGTTTTGACTCTGTCACTGGCTAGCTCAGTAACTACCTTATATAACTTCGGTTTCCTTATCTTTTTTTTTTTAACTATAAAATGGTAAAACTAGCCATTTTGAGGTCGGGAGGTGTTAAATGAGACGATTCAAACTGAAGCACTCTGAAGAAGCCAGTGTGTCCCCTCCTCCTGTTATTTATTATTATGTTGGTTAAGCAGAAAGGTGGTGATGGCAGCAAATAAGTGCTCCAGCTGAGGCTGCCTTTATGCAGTATTTCCTCTGGATTGTGTAGGTTCCTGTAATGAATTAGGTAAATTCTAAATGAACTTCAGTTAGTTACTCTAGATCCCTGGACAAATGGGTAGAATTTTTGCTTTCTTTTATACAAGTCAGTTGCCTTGTCCTGTCCCTTCCAGATAATACTGTGATTCAGAAACTGATCCCCACTACCAAAAATAATGATAAAAATTGAAGACGATTGTTATCACTAAGGCTTCCCGTCAACCACAGGCTATTAGTAGCCAAGTTTTTAGGGAGTCAAAAATTGTATATGGGTTTTCAGTTGCATGGGGGTCAGAGTCCCTGACACCCATGTTGTTCAAGGGTCCATTGTAGTTATTTTGGCATCACACAGACCCAGTCAAAACAGAAAGTGATAGACAGGGTTGTGACTCCTAACCCTGTACCAGCAGCAAGGCACTCCAACCCACAGTAAAAGTTAAAAAAAATAACGACTATGACACCTGCTTTTTCTGAGCGCACACTGTGCTCTGGGTTAGTGAAAATGTTCTCTTGGCTTCTCACATCAATCCTGCAAACTAGGTGCTATTATCTCCATTTTACATACTACAAAACAGAGACTCAGGGAGGTTCAGTTATTTGCCCAAGTATATACATCTAGTAAGTGAGAAAATTAGGATTTGACCCTGGTTTGGTTGGGTTTTGTGCTTCTCTGCAGAAGAAGCTGAGACGTTGAAGCAGCCCAGAAAGATGGAGGAGGGACAAAATAAAGGGGATGAAGAAGATGGTGCTACCTTTTCTGATTCGTTTGCCATACAGGCTGTTGGAGGTACAGGTGGCCGAAGCCGACTCAGATGAGGGATGTTGACAGCAGACCCAGTGGGAGGAAACCAGCATGGCATCATTCCAGGGAGGAGATGGCAAGGATTTCTGACTGGAGATTTGCTCAAGGGCTTCTCAGTGGGCAGCCTTTATGCTGCTTCCCTAACACTGACTTTGAGATTTTAGGAAATACGTGTTCAGCATAAACCTCCAAGCAACAAAGAAGTCTAGTGTAAGATAGATAGGAATTAGGAAGTCAAGCTGAGACTAAATTCTTTAAGGGAGTCAAGTCTTGGTTCCCTTGTTTAGTTTGCATTCATTTGGCATTTCTGAGTGACTCCTATATGCCAGGTCCTGGACTAGGTACTGATTAGAAATAAACAAAACAGAGCCCTTGCCTTCAGAGAACGCAAGAGCCTTTTGGGAAACACACTGAAGTCTTTGGCATTTGGGGATTTACCATTCACAGTGTTAATTATTCTTTAGCCCCTGAAAGTGAGGTCCAGATCAGTGGTTCTCATGGCCTGGGTTTCACAGCCACAGATTCTGAATTAATTGAGGGTGCTGCCTGCGCATTGGGATTTTTCAAAACTCCCTGGTGGGACCTCTTGGAGAAGTGGTTTATTCCGGCACTGGGCAGAGAAAATTCAACACAAGTCTTGGGCATCTTGTGGAAAGTAAGGAAGTGCCCAGAAAAGGATGGAGGCCTAAGTGAGTAAGTGTCCTGGCCTGGACTCTGCTTGGAAAAGGACACTAGTGGAAATACTAGCAAAGTCCAAATAAAGTCTGGAGTTTCGTTAATAGTAATGTACCAATGTTGGTTTCTTAGTTTTGACAAATATATCATGGTTATAAAATGTTAGCATTTGGAAGAGCTGGGAGAAGGGTAAACAGAACTGACCAGTACTCTGTGTATGGTCTGCAAATTGTTCTGTAAATCTAAAATTCCAAAAATAAAATGTCTATTAGTAAAAATAACATGAGAAAGGAGAGTGGGGGATGGGATAACTCAAAAGGGCACAAGAGTCAAGTTGAAAGAGCTCTCCGTGGCCAAAGCTTGAACAATTTGAATAACAAATAAGTAAAAACAGAGTAAAGTAAGTGTCCATGAGTCCACACTGATGTAAGTAGTTTAATAAATAAATGGTGGAGGAGAAACAGCTCTTTCTTACAGAATTCCAACTAACAAATAGAAAATCACTATTAAAACATCACAGCAACAATGTTTGCAAGTGATATCTACCAATGGATGACAGATTAAGGAGCAACACAGTATTTGCACAGATCAAAGTATCTCCCGAGTTATTTTTTAAGTTTAAAGCAGGAAATGGTAGCTCTGCAAGTGGAGGTACCACCTCAGCCAAGGTGAGCATCACCAGGAATAAAACGTATTAATGTCATGTACTCCCTGTGAGTACATGACAAAAATGTGCAACCTCAATCAAATCATGAGAGAACATCAGACGAACCCAAACTGCAGAGTATTCTACAGAACAACTGGCCGGGACACCTCAAAAATGTCAATGTTATAAACACACAGAAAGACCGAGAGCAGACTGAAGGAGATTAACTAGATAAGACAACTAAATGTGGGATCCCAGATTGGTCCCCAGAAAAAAAGGACAGTAAGGGGAAAAACAGAGGAAATTCAAATAAAGACTGAAGCTTAATTAATGGTATTATACCAATGTTCATATCTTAATTTTCATAATTGTACTATGGTTACATGTACATATGTAAGGCCAAGTGAAGGTATATGGCAGCTCTCTGTACTATTTTTGCACCTTTTCTGTAAGTCTGAAAATTGAAAATAAGACTTAAAAAATGAAACCACCTCCCTAGTGATTCAAATGGGCAACCAAGGTTGCAAACTACCCCTCTAGCCTCTAGACCAGTGCTTCTCTGACTTTAACGTGCATATGAATTGCCTGGGGATCTTGTTACAGTGCAGATTCTGGTTCAGCACGGTGTGGGTTGCAGCCCAAGAGCCTGAATTTCTAATAAGCTCCTGAGCGCTGTAATGTTGTTGATCCAAAGAACATACTTTAAGACCATGAAGTAGTCTCTCACTTTCCTGAGGCATGAATTTGTTTGCATACATCTTGAATCTAGGATGTAGGCATCAGTTACTTACGCAGCAAGTGATACCACCAGCCTGTTTAGTAGCCATGTCCTAGCTCAGCCTTGCTCTTTTTAAATTCTGATCATATACAAGGTAATTCTCTTGAAATAATTTGCTGTATTGGAAAGAGAAATTTGAGGGCATAATGTCAGTTCAAAGGGCAGTGTAGCAGACAGAATAATGGCTCCACAAAACTGTACACTCTCTAATCCCTGGAAACTGAATTTGTTACCTTCCATGGAAAAAGGCATTTCAAAGATGTGATTAAATGTTATGGGACATAACATTGGGAAATCATCCTGGGTTATCAGGAGGGCCCAATCTAATCACATGAAACCTTCAAAGCTGAGAACCTTTCTTGAATGCAGTGAGAGACACGTGGGAGGACAGAAGAAGAGGAAGGAGACATTTGAAGCATAAAAGGGACTCAAGCAGCCACTGCTGGCTTTGAAGATGGAGCGAGGGAGCCAAGGAATGCAGGTGGCCACCAGAAGCTGGGAAGGGCAAAGAATCAGATCCTCCCTGAGGGCGTCGGGAAGGAACATGGTCCTGCCAAGGCAGGGCCCAGTGAGACCTGTCAGACTTCTGACCTCCAGAACTGTAAGAGAATAAATCTGTTTTGTTTCAAGGTGCTAAATTGTGGTGATTTGTTATAACAGCAATAGAACACTTAATAGGCTGCAAGAGAGACAGAGAGCAGTGTTGTGAATGCAGCTCTATGCAAAAAATGTCGCCTAGCTGGTTTTGCCCATAGTGAGCACAGGAATCTTAGTAGTCAGGTCACAGTCACCCAGCTCCAGTTTCTACTGGAAACACCACCAAAGAGGCTCCATCCAGTAAGCCTTTTTGAGATACCCGAGTCAGACTGCTGGAATGAGAATAATATAATTCTCTATAGTCACAAAAGCATACATATTCACAAGGAAACGAGATTATACAGAGGATTCCAACATCTCTCCCCAGGTCTGGCGAGAACCCTCATCCAGTATGGCCAAGGAAATAATTCTTCCAGATTTTGCACCCTCTTCACTGTGGCTAATATGTCTCTCCTGTCTACTCTCCCAGTTCCCCTTGACTGTAATCTTTGTTTTTGTATTAACTGGTTTCTACAGAGACTTGACTTCAATATTCATTGCTCTTGGCTGATTGACGACATTTCTTGTTATGAGAATGCTGTGTGGATAAAGTTTTCATTTTCTCCTGCAGTTGTCCTCTGGAGATCACCATCAGCCTTCTCTAACAATTTGAGGGGTTACTTTCAACCCTTTGAAGGTAGGAAGAGGCACTTGCAGCTTGGAGTCTGAGCTGAAAATATACTTCCCATCTTGTAGAGTCATTCCTATTTAGTGTCCTCGCATAAAATGGAACCTCCTTCCTGTGGTGCCATAATCTTTCTTGTAGCTCTAGTAAACGTCCCCTGGCATCAGTAGTTCATGGGCATTGCTGTTTTTAACATCTCATACCCAGTGCGTGTGTGCTACAGAAACACAAGCAACACAAACATGGAATTTGGAGGGTGCTATGTAGATAGCATAAGGATGCTAAAGATGTTGCTGTTAAGGCTCAGAAAGAAGCTGCAGTTTCAGCTTAATACAGGAATGAGACTGTATTAAGTATTGAATGAGTATTAAATGAGCATTTTGCCGGTAATGGTGTTAGATTTAGAGCTGCTCAGGTAGAAGAGAGTCATACAAGTGCAAATCATTGCATTAACAGAGGGGAACCACCCAAAAGTTGAGACATCTCGTGCTGTTTTCCTGCCTGGGCACCCCCACCTGAAGAAAGACATGCCCAGTAATTGAGTCTCAGAGTGTGTTGCTTAAAGCTTTGACTGACGGTCTCAATCATCAGGTCTCCCTCACTGACTTAATTGAAGGGACCTAACTGTAGACCTTTGTATTTTTCCTTGGTGTATTTCATCCTGTTTGGGTTTATACCGTCATGATTACTTAAAATGTATCCTGTCATTCAGATAATCAGAGTTAATGCTTTTTTAAAATTTAGGTGTGATGACATTATGGTTGTACTTTCTATTGAAATTTTATTAAGGCAATTCTAGATTTATAAGCATTTGTAAGAAGTAATACAGAAAGCCCAGTTTCCCCAAAGGTATTTTGCAAAATACCTTGCTATGATAGTATAATATTATAACAATAATATAATAACAATAGTATAATAAAAAACAATAGTATAATATTACAATTGGGATATTGACATCATTGATACAATCCGCCCAGCTTATTCAGATTTCCCCGGTTTTCTTGTACTCATTTGAGTATATGTGTTTGTGTGTATAAGTTTGTGTATTTACCACAGTCAGATACTTAACAGTGCCAACATGACAATACCTCCCATTGCCTTTTTATGACTGCACCCACATCCCTCTGCCCCCTCTTCCCCACTGTTCCTAACCCATGGCCACCACTAATTTGTTCTCCATTTCTAAAATTGTGTCACTGCAAAATTTTATGTAAATAGAATCATATAGTAGGTAACCTTTTGGGATTGGCTTTTTTCACTCAGCATAATTCCCTGGAGATTCATCCAAGTTGTTCTGTATATCAATAGTTTGTTCCTTTTTATTGCTTAATTGTGTTCCATGGCTGAATAGTTTAACAGTTTACCTATTGGAGGACAACTGGGCTGATACACTTTGTCTATGGCCATTTATGTGCAGATCTTGTGTAATATAAGTTTTCATTTCTTTTGGATAAATGCCCAAGAGTGCAATTGCTGGGTTGTATAGTAATTATAAGGTTAGTTTTACAAGAAATGGCCAAACTATTTTCCAGAGTGACTGTACTGTACCATTTTACCTTCCCACCAGCAATGTATGAGCAATCCACTTTCCCTGCATCCTCCCCAGGATTTAGTTTTGTCACTTTTTAAAATTTTAGCCATTGCAATAGGTGTGTGGTGCTAATCTCATTGTGGTTTTAATTTGCCTTTTTCTAATAGCTAATGACGCTGAACATCTTTTCAAGTGCTATGTACCATCCGTGTTCTTCAGCAAAATGTCTCTTCATGTGTTTTGCCCATTTTCTAACTGGATTGTTTGCTTTTCTATTGTTGAATTTTGAGAGTTCTTTACAGTATCATTCTAGATATCAGTGCTGTGTGACATATATCATTTGCAAATATTTTCTCCCATTTCTGTAGCTTGCCTTCTCTTCCTCTTAACAGGGTCTTTTGCAGAGCAAAAGTTAAAAATTTTGATAATGGTGCATTACAAATTTTTCCTTTTATGGATCTTGCTTTTGGACAAGTCTAGGAGCTCTTTGCCTAGCCCTGAAGATCCATTTTGAGATAATTTTTGTATAAGGTTTGGGATTTAGGAGGAGGTTTTTTGTCTGCAGATGCCCAATTGCTCTAGTATTATTTGTTGGAAAAGCTATCCTTCGTCCATTAAATTGCTTTTGTACCTTTGCCAAAAAATCAGTTGAGCGTATTTGTATGGGTCTGTTCCTATGATCTCTATTTTGTTCCATCAATTATGTGTCTTCCTTTGCTAATATCACACAATCTGAATTACTGTAAGTCTTGAAATTTTGTAGATTGATTCCTCTCATTTTATCATTTTTCAAAATTATTTTAGTTTTAGTAATAATTCCGTTACCTTTTCTTACAAAGTTTGGCAAAAGCTTGTCTATATCTACATAAAACCTCGCTAAACTTTTGGTAGAAATTGCATTAAAACCATATATCAATTTGCAGATAATTACCATTTAAACTAATTGAATTGTCCAAACTATGAACACTGTACATTTCTCTATTTATTTAGATTCTCTTTGAAATCTTTCACCAATGTTGTGGAGGTTTCCCCACACAAATCCAAGACACATATGTTTTATTAGGTTTACATCTAAATATTTCTTTTCTTTTTTGAGTGATTGTAAACAGTATTTTAAATTTCAGTGTTTAAGTGTTCATGGCTAGGATATAGAAGTACAGTTAATTTTTTATGTTTATCTTCTATCTTATGAACTTGTTGAACTCCTTTTTTTCAGGAGGGTTTCTGTAGATTCTGTGGCATTTTCTATAGAAAATTTCCTATCATGTCAACTGGAAATAGGGGGAGTTTTATTACTTCCTTTCCAATCTATTATGCTGTTTACTTCTTTTGTTAGCCTTTTTGCAGATGCTAGAACTTCCAGTACTATGTTGAATAAAAGTGGTAAGGTGTATATCCTTGCCTTGTTCCCAATTTTAGGGGGAAAACGTTCTGTCACCATTAAGTAAGATCTTAGCTGCAGGTGTTCTGCAGATGGTCTTTATCCCATTGAGGTAACTCCCTGCTGTTCTTGGAGCGGTTTTTTAAATTTTTTTATCATGACTGAGGGCTGGATTTTGTAAATGCTTTTTCTGTGTTAATTGATATGATTGTATGACCTTTCTTCTCTAGCTTTCTGATACAATGGATTACATTAATTTATTTTCCAAATGTTGAACCAGCCTTGAGTCTCTGGAATAAATGCCACTTGGTCATGGTATATAATCACCTTTAGACATTATTGAACTTAGATTGCCAATATTTTGTTGAAGGTTTTTACATCTAAGTACATGAGATACATTGGTCTGTAGTTTTTAAAATTTTTGTTTTCTTATAAATATACTATCTTTGTCTATATCAGTTTATCAGGATAATAAATGGCCTCATAAAATGAGTTTGAAAGTGTTCTTTCCTCTTCTATTTTTGGAAGACATCGTATTAAATTGGTGTTTATTTTTCATTAAATATTTGGTAGCATTCTCTAGTGAAACCATCTGGGCTTGGAGATTTCATTTTTGAGAGTTTTAAATTACAAATGGAGTAGCTTTATATTTCTATAGCTTTATAGTCCCCACAACTCTGACTAGAGAATTGTTTTGTATACTTTACTAGGGGAAGGACCTCTGTGCCACCGTGCCACAGCTGGCCCTTTTCCCTTCCATCCCTGGGGTGATGGCAAGGTTAAGGGTGGGGAGGGCAGTCAGCCTCCCTTGTAGCTACCCCAGGTGTTTCCTCCCAGGGCAGGCGTGGTTGCTGAGAATGAGATGGGGTTGCATCCTATAATAGAAAAGAAGCAAGGGCACCAGTCAGGGTGTCCCCAGCAACTCCCCATCCCCTCATGGTCACAGGGTTGGATAGTGAACAGCAGGTGCCAACTTGGAGATAGCACAGAGATGAAAAGTGCTGTGAGAGGGCCCTAGCCCTCTACACACTGTGCTGTCAATGTTATCACTGTGATGTAGAAGCAAAGGGAGGCAGGTGTTGGGCATTAAAAGAAGAGCATGTACAAGTGGGAGGAGAAAGATGATAGCAGAAGATCCAGGTTGTCCCCCGTGTTACACACAGGGAGGAGCCCGGGGCTGCCCAAGTCATTCTGAGAGCATGGGGCTTCCTAGGCCTGCTTGATTCTGTGTGCAAACCATAGACCCACTGTGTGCACACTCTGGGCACACTGCACACGCCTGTGTGAGCAGATGCTTGTGTCCCAGCTGGCTCAGGGGCCTGCAGGCTACCTGGGCGGGGTCTCCTTCTACAGCAGACCTGAGCTTGCACTTCCCGGCTGGGAGCTGATGCCCCATTTGGCCTTGTTGGGGGACATGAAAGGATATGCTTTGGTACCCAAGGATGACAGTGGCAGCAGAGGGAGGAGGTAAGAACCTGGCAGGAGGCTGCGTGGGTCTGCCACACAGAGGTGGGAGGCACCAGTTCATGCAATCTGCTTCAGGTCACATAGTTAGGAAGTGGCAGAGCCAAGGTCTGCATCTAGGTGGATTTGACAGGGTTGTTAATAGTGTGTCTCAGTTTTCTCATTTGTCCAGTGGAAAAATGAATAGTCTTTACCTCCCAGTGTGAGCATGAGGATTAAATGGGATAATCATGCAACGATCTAGCTGATGCTGATGGTCTAGATAGAACATTATAAGGGCTCAAAAATATTAGCCATTATTGTTATTGTGCCATTTTATCACCAAAGGCAGAACTACAATGATTATAGCAAAAATTTAGTATTAACACAAGTATGATAAAATTAGAGCTGTTTCTGGTTCCTAAACACATGAGGCCTTTCATTAGAAATGAATTTGAAGCTGTGGCTTCCCTGACAGGAGCCCCCCTGTAAGCCTGTCCACCCCGATTCCAGGTGGAGTGGTGGTCCTGCCTGCCCCTCAGAACCTCTCTGTACAGTCCATCAACATGAAGCACCTCCTGACGTGGAGCCCGGTGATTGTGCCCGGAGAAATAATATACTATTCTGTCGAGTACCAGGGGTAAGTTGGGTGTTTTGTTTTGGGGTTTTTGTTTTGTTTTTGGTCTGTTTTAGTTTTTGCCCTTAGGCAGTCGTTGATTCTTGGAGGTACACCCCTCATTCCAGAGCGCAAGGAGACCTCATGAGCCCAGATTATTTGCCATGACCTGCCTCCTTTGCCTGCGTGGGCATTGGGAGAGTTGAAGAAGCAAGGGGATTGTCCTGTGGATTTACACTGGATTCTCTGCGAACACAAACGTACATGAACACATTTATTTGGTGGCGGTTCTTTGAACAGTGAGTCAACTGTTGAAGGTGGAAGAAAATCTCAAGAAATGAGCTTGACTCTGACTTGAGGTGGATCAATCACTGGAGACTCAGATCCTCTGGGGCCTGGGGAGAGCTCCATCTTCCTGACTATGAGCTTGCTCCTAGGAACCAAACAAATTGTGACCCTGGAGCTGACCCTGGAGCCCCAACCCAAGCAGGCTCCACTCTTCTGCAGGTGTTCTAGCCCTTGGAGCTGTTGAGAAGTGCCAGGGATACAGAAGGTTCTCCATATATTTCATTAACAGTGAAATATATTGTTTCACACTGAGCACCTACATGTGTAGATATTCTTCTAGGTTCAGGGTAGCTCACTTTTAGAGGAGGAGACAGATAGTAAAAAGGTAAAGAAATACACAGACTAGCTCTGAAATCCAGTGTGGTAGCCACCAGCACAAGCTACTAAAATCAAATTAAATTAAAATGTCTGTTTCCCATTCGTACTAGTCACATTTCAAGTTTTTAATGGCCACATGTAGCTAGTGGCTACTGTACTGAACAACACAAATACAGAATATTTCCATCATCCTAGACCTGCCCAGGGCAATTTCAGAGAGCGACCGTGCTGGGAGGAAGCTGGAGGGCTGCTGCCACAGAGGGCTGACCCTGTGGTTCCTTTTGATTAGGTGGTCTGGGAAGGTCTGTCTGAGGAGGTAGCATTTAAACCGATATCTGAAGGATAGAAGAAGCCACCCAATGTGACCAGCAAGGCCAGAGCATCTGAGACAGTGAACAGCTAGTCAGAGGTGCTAAGGTAGAAAGTGCTTGCCATGTCGGAGCAACGTGGAAGAGGCTGGGCTGGAGGGACATCACTTTATGAGCAGAGTGAGAGAGAAGGCAAGAGAGTCTTGTGGGCCAGAGGGAAGAGTTTGGATTCATTCTAAGTGCTTTGGAAACCAGTAAGGAGAGAGACGGCGCAGTCTGCTGAATGGTGAATGGCTTGAAGAACGGCCAGAGTGGGAGCTGGACCATCACAGCAAGGCAAGGGGTGACAGTGGCTGAGATGGAGGTGGTTACGGACAGAGGGAGACCCGGACAGCCTGGGATTTAGGCCTAGTTTCCCTGGTCTGGTGATAAGAGAAGTAAGGAAGAGTGGATGGCTGGTGAGGGTGAGCAGGAACTGGGCTGCGGGGCAAATGCTTATTTTGCTGACTGTAAAAAGTAAGTGAATGAGGCAGTTACTTGCAACATCACTGAGCCTGGGGAGAAGGGGCTGTTGTGACACTGGGCCCTCCTCTCCTTGGCCAGAGAGTACGAGAGCCTGTACATGAGCCACATCTGGATCCCCAGCAGCTGGTGCTCACCCACCAAAGGCCTTGAGTGTGACATCACCGATGATATCACTGCCACCGTGCCGTACAACCTCCATGTCAGGGCCACCCTGGGCTCACAGACCTCAGCCTGGAGCACCCTGCAGCATCCCTTTAATCGAAACTCAAGTAAGGCACTTCTCTTCTTCCTCCCTGTCCCCACCCCCACAACCTCCCCTTTAGCCACCATATTCACTGAGACCTTTGGGATTCTTTTAAGCACCAAATTAGTATTGCAAAGCCAGAGTACTGTGAACACAAACAATCCTAACTGGTCCAATTAAGAAACTGCCAACTGCTTCCCACATGCACTCTCTCTCATTTTGAAAAAGACTTTGGAAGTAGTTCCTGATAACCTCTATCAGGGTCTGCAGGTGGAAGGGAGCTTGGAAGGAAAGCTTCTCTAGAAGTGAGGACATGGGGCTGAGACAGCTTCTTTCCACCCTGGAAGTGCCTCAGTGCCTTACACTGCTTCTCACCTGGTGTCTCATTAACCCCATATTTGTTGCCTGTGTGAGCAGCTTCTTTGTGCAATAGGATCTATATGTTTATCAGAGCCTCCCAGAAATAGTCTCTGGAAAATAAGTAACACCTATAGCAATAGCACCTGGAAAATGAGAAAGAAACAAGAGAAGGATCCAGATAGGTGGCCAAATATGCAGAGTGTACACAATGGCCAGTGTGTAAAAGCAGCAGGAAGGGAAGCAGCTGGGCTTTAATATGAAGCTTGATCAAATCAGGAGAGGGGAGCCACGGAAGAAGAGAGGGTCTAGGGAAGTTATGTCTTCTAGAACACTCACTCAGGCTGCTGTGTGGAAAGGAAACTGGAGTAGGTTGCAGGGCAAGGGAGAGTAAGGGGAGGTGGTAGCACTCTGTCTGAGCCAAGGTGGGTCCTGACCCCAGGAGCGGGGGAGGGGAAGGAGAGGCTAAACTGCAGAGACATGGCTGAATTAGAGAGGCCAGAGCTTCGGACCAGCTGCTGGGGGAGACAGTGATGGGTCTAGCTTCCAGACGGGTTGGCGAGAATGTCATCTGAGGCAGAGGGCCTGGGAGGGGCAACTGGGCTTGAGGAGTGGAGACACTGGCTCCGGGCTCTTTGAGCCTGAGATTCCTGTACGATGTGCCACAGATGCCTGACCGGCAGCTGGAAATCAGGCCTTGGGGTTCAGACAGGTCAGGTCAGACACACAACACACAGTTAATAGCAAAGGCTTGGGAGCAGATGAGATTGTCCAGGGACAAGATATGAGAGCAAAGAGAACCCAGGACAGTATCCTGGGAAACCTCAGGGTGTAAAAAATGGATGGAGGGAAGGAGACCAGGAGTTTGCTGGGCTGGTGGGAGGTCATGAAAGGGGCAAATGGAAGAGCTGCTGGTTGGCCTGATCCAGGGCCCTCCGCGGGTCCTTGAGCAGTGACTTCCAGGAATGGTGGGAGGAGGACTTGGGAGCAGGAGGGAGCAGCAGGGCAGTGCCTCCTCTGAGACAGGAATGGGCCACAATGCGACGTCTTGGAGCTGCAGGAAACGCAAGGCAAAGGCCTTCGGTGACCTCTGCTTTCTTGATGTGGCGGAAGATTCCCAAAGGAAGATTGGGGGCGGCATCTATACTAACAGGATGAGTCGAAGGTTATGGGGAGTGTGTGAGAGTGGGTGGAAATCAGGAAGGTTTAGAAGGAGAGGGAGTGCAAGCTGGAAGGGGCCGAGGAAGGTGAAGATAGACTGAAGGGCAAGTTGCCTTCTGAGTCAGATGGATGTCGTTCACATCCCAGCCTGGCCACCTGTGGCTGGGTCCCTGGCTGCTCACCTGTAAGGGGCAACTGTTCACCTGGCTGGCTGGTTGTGGGGCCGAAACCAGAAGGAAGTGTAAATGCTTAGGCGGTGCTGCCCCATCTTAGCATTCACTAATTGCTAGCATTACCATCATTGCCCCAGGGGTGCCTGCAGGTGAGAGTTGGACAGCCAAGGACAAGAGAAGTATGGGCAGGAACAGGACCAGTGGAGTGGGATGCCCACAGGCATTGGGGTGCAGAATGTGGGCTCCTGTGGAGGATGAGTGGCTCTGGGGGGTGGCATTGCTTGTGGGGCTTGGGCGGCAACCTGCACCACATCCCTCTGGCTCCTGGGCTCCTGGGCTCCAGCCAAGACCACTGCTGGGTGCTGTCAGCAGCTGCTGGAAGGTGCAGGCCAGATGGAGGTAAGACGTGCTTACAGAACGATGTGGGCAGGGGTGTATGCACCATAACAGCTTGGGCTTGAGGCCAGTATAAACAGGAGAGGTTTTGCTGTGGGAGGAGCTGAGGAACAGGAGCCTCTGTACCTGCAGGAAAAGGTGGAAGGTGTGGTCCTCTGTGTGATCCCTGTGCAAGTGGAGTTAGGTACAGAGCTAGGATGGAATCATGACTCCTGAGGCATTAAATCTGTTCCTTTGCCTTTAAAATAGGCTATCCTGACTTCTCCTGAAGCATGTAAAAAATCTTGTTTTAAGGCTGTTCTGAAAAGGATCTCCTTCTTCTAAAAGGAAACCTTGTCAAAAGCAGAGGACCTTAACCTTGGTTGCATATTCAAGTCAGAGGGAAGCTTTAGAACCACTTATGCCCAGGGCTCATGCCCAGAGAGTCTGACTTAAATGATCTGTGTGCATCCTGTCTATTGGGAGTTTAAAATTCTCCCCTGGTTATTTTCATGTACAACCAGATTTGATATCCACTAGTACAGAGGCCAAACGCCCCACACAGCAGTCTCAAATTGTGAAGGCGGGGACTCCAGTTCTGGCCGTTAACTGCATGATTTTGGGCAAGTCACTTCCCCTTTCTAAGGTTCAGTTATGCCATCGGTATAACAGGAATCGCGTTGACCTTCTTAACCTTCCTGGATGGGTTAAACAAGATGAGTGTGTAGAGTACATAGAACAGAGGTTCCTGCCCTAACCCTGTAAAATAAATTCTCCTCTAAACTGAAATGACTAGGTTATTTTCTCTAATTCTGTTCTCAGTAAAGCTGGAGAGCAGAAGATCCAATTCTAATCATATTTGACTTAAAAATGGGGAGTCAAACCTCTTTTCCTTGTGGAGGTGTTTCAGAGGTCCTGGTGCTGCCTTGTGGCCATGGGAAGCCTCTGCACCAGAAATGTTTTGTACAGACGGCCCCTGACTTCCCGAGTCCTCCTGTCCCCTATCCATATAGCCCTTCCATTGCCGGGAAAGGCTTCGCTCTCTGAAAACTCCCTCTAGGACCTGCGCTTCTCAGTGTTCCCTGTCCCCAGTTACAGGGGAATTTAGCCCATAACACACCCCACTCTGCTTCTCAAGCCACAGCCAACACTCAGGGTGGCCCTTCTGGTCCCGCAGTGTCTGAATCTGAGAGGCAAGCATGGTTCTGTCAGTAGCCGGGGACTAGAGACTGCCTGTGCGGGCCCTTCTGTTCTTGCTCTGTCTCCATGGGGAAGTATATGTGCGGCTTCTGGCCTCTGTGTTTGGGCTCCAGCACTGTGCACGATGGTGTTTGTGCTTAGACTGTAATTTCTAGAGTTGATTATTGGAACATAACTTCCTAACATCCCCCATTAAGGATATGAGACAAAGAATCCCTGGGCCAAGAGTAGAATGGCCAACCCAACCACAGGCAGCTGATTTCCTGGTGTTCGTAAGTCTTCAGCAGCCAGTACATATCACTGACCTATGACCTATAGGAAACACATGTCCCTGAAGACTGGGCCTGTGTTCAGTAGACTTGAGCACCTGCAGGTATTTGGCAAGCATTAAAAAATAACATCTGCTCACTTAGATGAGCTAAGGTGAGGAGCCATTTCTGCCAAAAAAGTAAAAAGAGGAGCATGGATTATAAAATTTTAAACAGAAAGAGATAATGTTCACCTGAGTATTCAATCACTTCTTCTGAGTATGTGTGCCCCTAAAGAAGGAGTAGAGGACTTTATTACAGTCAAGGAGAGGAGTGAAAAAGAGAATTGTAGTAAGTCTTATCTTTATTTTTGCTCATCATTCAAAAAGTACCTGCTGAATACAATAGAGTGTTAGTATACAGCAGGCCCTCCTTACTCATGGGGGATACAATCCAAGCCCCCAGTGGACACCTGAAACTAAGAATAGTACTGAACCCTATATGTATATATCCCTATATAAATAAATAAGTAAATATATACATTATGTTTTTCCCTACACATATATGCCTATGATGGAGTTTAATTAATGAATTAGGCATAGTAAGAGATTAACAGCCATAACTGGTAATCAAATAGAACAGTTATAACAATTGCTGTAAAAAAAGTTATGTAAATGTGGTCTCTGTCTCTCAAACTACCCTATTGTGCTGTACTCACCCTTGTGAAGATGTGAAATGGTAAAATGCCATCATGATGAGGTGAACGGCACAGGCATTGCGAGGGAGCACATTTGGTGACTAATGACCTTCTGATGGTAGGTCAGAAGGAGGATCACCTGCTTCCGGACTGTGGTTGACAACGGGTAACTGAAACCACAGAAAGCGAAACCATAGATAGGGTTGGACTTTGGATACTGTGAAGCTACGTCCAACCCCCGTTTTCCCATGAGCCAGGCATGTTTCCACCAATGACTTGGTCCAGGTCTCCCAGGACAGAAGGCAGTCCTGGCCCGGGCTGGCTTTGATTCTCCACTTGTCTTGCCAATAGCTGTCCTCACCCCACCTGGGATGGACGTCACCAAGGATGGCTTCCATCTGGTTATTGAGCTGGAAGACCTGGGGCCCCAGTTTGAGTTCCTCGTGGTCTACTGGAGGAGAGAACCCAGTGCCAAGGTGAGATTTCAGCCTTGGCCTTTGAGTCAGGCATCAGGGAAGGAGTCACAAACCTCTGAGGGGTGGGTGAGGAAAGCCAGCCCCTGCAGTGCGCACTGCCTGGAGGTAGCCTGAGGATTAGCAGGCCTGGGGAAGGGTAGGAAAGGAGAGGCGGGCTGGGGCAGCCTCCTCTTCAAAAAGTGCCGTGGTCCAGCCCAGGCCTTGGCTGGGAGCCTCTCAGGCCAGGTTCGCTAAACTCTGGGGTCTGCCTCCTTACCCCGAGAAACAAAGCTGGACCCACAGTACCTTTTCAGTTCCGTAGCCAGTACATATCACTGACCTATGACCTATAGGGAATCACATGTCCCTGAAGACTGGGCCTGTGTTCAGTAGACTTGAGCACCTGCAGGTATTTGCCAAGCATTAAAAAATGCTTCTCCCTCACTGACTGTCTTCTCAGCCATTCTCCCTGGCATGTTTAGGAGAAACAGACCAGGGTGTTCTAGATCAACTGGATGATTTAAAAAGCATATGAGGCTGACACAAGCATCTTGAGGGTATGTATCTGGGCAGGGTGCAGAAATCGGGGCAGAGACCGGGAGCTGGTTCATGAAAAAGATCAGTCTAATTATGAGCCTGTGGGCCCTCCAGAAGGCCTCGATGGGGCACTGCGCCTCCCTGTGGGATGGTTGCTGCAGGCTGGGATGGGTGGGAAGCCAGCTATTCTAAGAATGGCCAAAGCAGCCACAGCAGCGGATCGGGTGGGGCTTGAGCAGGAGTGAGGGGACAGTCAGGCTGATAGGGTGACCAGGCCCACTCCAGGCAGCACCAGGAAGAGTGTGCTTTATTGTAAGGACTGACATGGTGCAGTGGGAGGCTCTCAGAATCTGTGGACAGAGCTGGTCCGGAGCCAGACCACAGTACAGCCTCACTCACCCAGGGAACCTTAGTGTGGAGTCCTTACTTCCCTCTGGGGTCCTCTGCATTGCCTTCTTTTGGTGGTCCTCTCCCCAGCTTACCCTCAGGCCCTGATCCCTCATCATTCCTTCCCTCACATGCCGACAGCCGTGCCTCCCCAGCCCCTTGAGGCTTCTAAGGCCTGGCTCCCCACACTCTGTCCTTTCCCCTTTGTCCCTGCTTTCAGACCCAAGCATTCAGTTTCCCAAGACCAGGTTCCTAGGAGAGGAAATACAATTGGTCCTGCTCATCTTATCAGCCCAAGCTCAGGGGTCACAGGTTGTTGGCTGTCCTCTGATGGACCCTGCTCAGTCCAGGGTTCCCCTGACCTTATAGCAGTTATCTGGGCAGCGCACGAGCCTACCACCTACTCAACAGGGGTTGTAGGTGAGGCAGCTTCCCCTGGATGGTGATGTGAGAAGATGGGCAGCAATACAAATGGTTTCCAGTATTTCCTCCAGCCGGGTCAGGGCCCAGGGGTAGGACCTGGCATTGTTGGCCAGGATGGGGTGGAGGACAGATCAGAGCCTGGGCAGGAGGGAACAGGCAGCTTCCTCAGATTCTTTGGGATGGAGCCCACTCTCCACCCTTGGTAACTGGCAGTGCCAGTGCAGTGTTGAGAGAGGAGTCATCTGGGCTTGGCTCAGGCAAGCCTCCACAGGCTCAGATGTGGAGCACTGGCCTCAGCAGCAGGTGGAGGTGGAGGGATGCACAGATGGACGGACAGACGGGTAGACGGAGGCACACATGAGGAGGCACTGCCCATCTGCTCTGCTGCTCCTGTGCACTGATGCCCTGGTGGCGGTGGCCATGCCAAGCCCCTGGCTCTGTCAGATTTCCCACCTTCAGGTCCCTGCCCAAATGCCACCTATCAGCCAGGCCCGCCTTAAGCACTCCATCCAGGGCCTCCTCATCACTCTCCCTTTCTTGCCCAGCTTCATTTTTCTTCACAGTCCTTATCCCCACTATAGGTCTGGGGCAGAGGGTGAATTCCCTATGAGACCAGTAAAACTAAAATAAGTTCAGGGAAAGGGTAGGTTGGGAGAAACTGTTTTTAATTGCTCACAGCTTGATAGAATTTGCTTTCTAGGTCCAGCCCCATCCGTTGGCTCTGGCCGCCACTCACGGTGTCTCCTTTCTCCCCAGTCCCCGCTAGAAGTCCACTTGGCCCTCCAGGTATCTGCAGCCACCACCTGCACTTCCACTTCCCTGCCTGCCCCTTCTGGGGGTACCTCTGTGGGCAGGTCCTTGGCAACTGGCAGGCACCAGACCAATTACTTACCAAAAAGGGAGGGGAGGAGAGAACGGCTATTTTTCCACCCCTTGCCCCTTGCTCTTCCCCATCCCCTCTGGCTGCGGGAGGCTGCAGAGGTAAATACTTATCGATATGTAAATGAACTAAGGCCCTGTGGGGATATTCTGGAAATTCTACCAGAATTTACCCCACCCCACCCAGTGAGGATTATATGTGTCTGTCTTCTCCAGGTAAGTTCTAGGAGAGTAGGGACTATCTCTGTTTTGCTCAGTGCTGTGTCTCAGTGTCTGCAACAGTGCCTGGTGCGTAGTAGGTGATTAACAATAAACACGAATAAATGAGAGGGAACATTCTGGATGCATCTTGGAAAGGAAATACTTGCAGCTTTCCTTCCCTGGTTCTTGCCCTTTCCTGTCCTGCTTCCCTCAGGGTGTAACTGTAGTCTGGTCTCCTAAAGGAGCATGTCAAAATGGTGAGGAGCGGGGCTGTTCCAGTGCACCTGGAAACCATGGAGCCAGGGGCTGCATACTGTGTGAAGGCCCAGACGTTGGTGAAGACCATCGGAAGGCACAGCACTTTCAGCCAGGCACAGTGTGTCAAGGTGCAAGGTAAGGCTGGCCTGTCTGTTCCTGGAGCCCTGCACAGGTGACAGCCCTCCTGGTGGGTGCTTGGTTGCCTGCTGGGTTCCTTTGGTTCTGAGCCTTCCCTGGTTTTACTGACTGGCTGCCAGGCTGGCTGGGTTCCTGTGGTGAAAGTATGCTTCACTGTCAACCCCCAGAGGTGAGGGTCCCTGCTGGGGCCAGCTGAGCAGCTGTCTGGAACACTTTCCCCCTGAAGGCTCTCTAGGCCTGGAGGTTGCAAGGCTGGTTTACCAGATGGCAAGTGCCTGTGAATCTGGGCAGCTTGCCAGAGAGTCAGGCCCTGTGGGGAGGCTGCCTGTTGTATATCAGAGCTGCTTCCAGCTGGACGTGTTCTTTGGACACGTCCCCCTCATCCTGCCCCAGTCTATAGAAGCCTCTTGTTTGGCTTAATTTTTTCCCTTAAAATGTTATGGTCAAAAAACCTACAATGTTTAAAAACTCTTTGAAAAGAAACAAAACAAACCCCCACATCCCATGATTCTGCCACTCAAACACCACTAGGAACATTTTTATGTCTAACTTTTTAGTCTTTAAAAAAACATTATTTTACATTTTAGAACTTCTGTGTGGTTCAAGAAATATAAGACACACATGGAAACTCTCTACTCCTCTTCCCCATCCTTATGATTCCCACCCCCGTAGGTATTAGCTTCTTCCATATCCTTCTAAAGACTTTTGCATACATACACAATAAAAGAGAATATATTTATATAAATTTCCCTATTTTGAGCACAAATGGTAGCATACTCTATGCACTGTTTTGAATCTTATCTTTTTCACTTTATATTTTTTGTAGATTTTTCCATACCTATAAAAAACTTCTTCATCCTTCTTTACAGCTACATAGTATTCTATAGTATGTATACATAATGAATTTAACTAGACTTAGTCCCCTATTAATGGTCATTTAGTTTTTCCCCAATATTTTGCTATTATATTAGTAGCAAATAAAGTAATGCTTTAATTAATTACTTTGCACATAGATCATTTGCTGATACGTATCTATTTGAAGGATAAATTCCTGGAGATAGAATTGCTTGGTCAAAGGCATACACATTCAAATTTTGACTGACATTCCCAAATTGCCCTCCAGAGGGGTGTTACCTTTCTAGCATTGCCCGTGTGTAGACACATGAGGTAGCTGTCTTGAGCACATATTCTGTGCCTGCTTTTCCACAAACATCATATCCATAATATTTTCCATGTAGATTTTCTTTTTTTTTTTTTTATTGAAGGGTAGTTGACACACAGTATTACATTACATGAGTTTCAAGTGTACAACACAGTGGTAGAACATTTATATACATAATTCTAGGTTCCAGCTATCATCCTACCAGGCTGTTACAATATCTTGACTATATTCCTTATGCTATACATTACATCCCGGTTACTAATTTATTTTACCATTGGAAGTCTGTCCTTCTTTTTTTTTTTTTTTTTTTTTTTTTGTGAGGGCATCTCTCATATTTATTGATCAAATGGTTGTTAACGACAATAAAATTCTGTATAGGGGAGTCAATGCTCAATGCACAATCATTATTCCACCCCAAGCCTAATTTTCGTCAGTCTCCAATCTTCTGAGGCATAACAAACAAGTTTTTACATGTAGAACAAATTCTTACATAATGAGTAAGTTACATAGTGAACAGTACAAGGGCAGTCATCACAGAAACTTTCGGTTTTGCTCATGCATTATGAACTCTAAACAGTCAGTTCAAATATGAATACTCATTTGGTTTTTATACTTGATTTATATGTGGATACCACATTTCTCTCTTTATTATTATTATTTTTAATAAAATGCTGAAGTGGTAGGTAGATACAAGATAAAGGTAGAAAACATAGTTTAGTGTTGTAAGAGAGCAAATGTAGATGATCAGGTGTGTGCCTGTAGACTATGTGTTAATCCAAGCTAAACAAGGGCAATAAAACATCCACGTATGCAGAAGATTTCTCTCAGAACGGGGGGTGAGGTTCTAAGCCTCACCTCTGTTGATCCCCAATTTCTCACCTGATGGCCCCCCTGCGACTGTGCCTGTCTTAGGTTGTTCCTCCCTTGAGGAATCTTACCCGTCTCTGGCTAACCAGTCATCTTCCGGGGCCATACAGGGAAATGTGAAGTTGGTAAGTGAGAGAGAAGCCTTATTGTTTGAAAAAGTTAGCTTTTTACTTCTTTGCATATTTATGCCCTGTGGCTTCTATGCCCAGCATTTGTCTTGAGGTATCTTTACCACTTGGAAGAATTATGATACTCGGTAAATTTGATATGAGGCACGAATTCTATTTAAGGGTTGTAATTAGGAAGGAAGAAGAAAAGCTATAGAAGTAGCAGGCGGAAGAAAACATGGGAAGATTGATTATTTCTTTGACATATCTTCTTGTAGAGTAACTTCAGCATGTATAGGTTTTAAGCTACTACTTAAATTGCACACACACATTAACATAATAGGAGTATAGTTACATAACCAAAGCATATCTGTAATTACCAGCCATCTGCAGTGAAACCAAGAAAACCAGTTAGGCACCTTAGGCATTTGTGAAAACTTATCTATGATATGGTGGATATTGTCCAACTGAACTTGAACAGTCTGAGAGAAATCAGACAAATTAAAACAACCCATTCCTGGGGACTGTTCACATGCCATATGTTCTTTTAACAGTAAATAGTTTGTAGTTGTAAGACTTTGGAGCGCTACAATTTGCACTTCTCCAAATTCTTGGTTGAGTTCCAACAGTATAGATCCAGTCCAATTTTGTTGTTTTACTGTATGCACAGGCCAGCTTAGATATCTCTTTCATTCCCATGGCAAGTCCAGGAGCTGGTGGGATGAGTGCATCTACAGCTGTAGCAGTGTGTGGATCTTTGTTGGGGTTTTTTGATGATCATCTTCTGGCATGAGTCTTCCAGAGAGTGCAGATGTTGGAAGTTCTTTTTCATATCGTATCTTAGTTCATTTTCAGGGTAGCCCAATTAGGCTTTGATCCTCTGTATAAACACAAACAGACCCTTTGCCTACACTTTTATATGCCCTTTATACCCTTGTGTAGAACTCGTTGGAGGTTACCACACAGGAACTGCCCTTTTTTTTTTTTTTTGCTTTGTTTTTGGTATCACTAATCTACACTTACATGACGAATATTATGTTTACTAGGCTCTCCCCTATACCAGGTCTCCCCTATAAACCCCTTTACAGTCACTGTCCATCAGCATAGCAAAATGTTGTAGAATCACTACTTGCCTTCTCTGTGTTGTACAGCCCTCCCTTTTCTCCTACCCCCCCCATGCATGTTAATCTTAATACCCCCCTACTTCTCCCCCCCTTATCCCTCCCTACCCACCCATCCTCCCCAGTCCCTTTCCCTTTGGTACCTGTTAGTCCATTCTTGAGTTCTGTGATTCTGCTGCTGTTTTGTTCCTTCAGTTTTTCCTTTGTTCTTATATTCCACAGATAAGTGAAATCATTTGGTATTTCTCTTTCTCCGCTTGGCTTGTTTCACTGAGCATAATACCCTCCAGCTCCATCCATGTTGCTGCAAATGGTTGGATTTGCCCTTTTCTTATGGCTGAGTAGTATTCCATTGTGTATATGCACCACATCTTCTTTATCCATTCATCTACTGATGGACATTTAGGTTGCTTCCAATTCTTGGCTATTGTAAATAGTGCTGCAATAAACATAGGGGTGCATCTGTCTTTCTCAAACTTGATTGCTGCGTTCTTAGGGTAAATTCCTAGGAGTGGAATTCCTGGGTCAAATGGTAAGTCTGTTTTGAGCATTTTGATGTACCTCCATACTGCTTTCCACAATGGTTGAACTAACTTACATTCCCACCAGCAGTGTAGGAGGGTTCCCCTTTCTCCACAGCCTCGCCAACATTTGTTGTTGTTTGTCTTTTGGATGGCAGCCATCCTTACTGGTGTGAGGTGATACCTCATTGTAGTTTTAATTTGCATTTCTCTGATAATTAGCGATGTGGAGCATCTTTTCATGTGCCTGTTGGCCATCTGTATTTCTTTTTTGGAGAACTGTCTGTTCAGTTCCTCTGCCCATTTTTTAATTGGGTTATTTGTTTTTTGTTTGTTGAGGCGTGAGAGCTCCTTATATATTCTGGACGTCAAGCCTTTATCGGATGTGTCATTTTCAAATATATTCTCCCATACTGTAGGGATCCTTCTTGTTCTATTGATGGTGTCTTTTGCTGTACAGAAGCTTTTCAGCTTAATATAGTCCCACTTACTCATTTTTGCTGTTGTTTTCCTTGCCCGGGGAGATATGTTCAAGAAGAGGTCACTCATGTTTATGTCTAAGAGGTTTTTGCCTATGTTTTCTTCCAAGAGTTTAATGGTTTCATGGCTTACATTCAGGTCTTTGATCCATTTTGAGTTTACTTTTGTATATGGGGTTAGACAATGGTCCAGTTTCATTCTCCTACATGTAGCTGTCCAGTTTTGCCAGCACCACCTGTTGAAGAGACTGTCATTTCGCCATTGTATGTCCATGGCTCCTTTATCAAATATTAATTGACCATATATGTCTGGGTTAATGTCTGGATTCTCTTGTCTGTTCCATTGGTCTGTGGCTCTGCTCTTGTGCCAGTACCAAATTGTCTTGATTACTATGGCTTTATAGTAGAGCTTGAAGTTGGGGAGTGAGATCCCCCCTACTTTATTCTTCTTTGTCAGGATTGCTTTGGCTATTCGGGGTCTTTGGTGTTTCCATATGAATTTTTGAATTATTTGTTCCAGTTCATTGAAGAATGTTGCTGGTAGTTTCATAGGGATTGCATCAAATCTGTATATTGCTTTGGGCAGGATGGCCATTTTGACGATATTGATTCTTCCTAGCCATGAGCATGGGATGAGTTTCCATCTGTTAGTGTCCCCTTTAATTTCTCTTAAGAGTGACTTGTAGTTTTCAGAGTATAAGTCTTTCACTTCTTTGGTTAGGTTTATTCCTAGGTATTTTATTTTTTTTGATGCAATTGTGAATGGAGTTGTTTTCCTGATTTCTCTTTCTGTTGGTTCATTGTTAGTATATAGGAAAGCCACAGATTTCTGTGTGTTGATTTTGTATCCTGCAACTTTGCTGTATTCCGATATCAGTTCTAGTAGTTTTGGGGTGGAGTCTTTAGGGTTTTTTATGTACAGTATCATGTCATCTGCAAATAGTGACAGTTTAACTTCTTCTTTACCAATCTGGATTCCTTGTATTTCTTTATTTTGTCTGATTGCCGTGGCTAGGACCTCCAGTACTATGTTAAATAACAGTGGAGAGAGTGGGCATCCCTGTCTAGTTCCCGATCTCAGAGGAAATGCTTTCAGCTTCTCGCTGTTCAATATAATGTTGGCTGTGGGTTTATCATAGATGGCCTTTATTATGTTGAGGTACTTGCCCTCTATTCCCATTTTGCTGAGAGTTTTTAACATGAATGGATGTTGAACTTTGTCAAATGCTTTTTCAGCATCTATGGAGATGATCATGTGGTTTTTGTCTTTCTTTTTGTTGATGTGGTGGATGATGTTGATGGACTTTCGAATGTTGTACCATCCTTGCATCCCTGGGATGAATCCCACTTGGTCATGGTGTATGATCCTTTTGATGTATTTTTGAATTCGGTTTGCTAATATTTTGTTGAGTATTTTTGCATCTACGTTCATCAGGGATATTGGTCTGTAGTTTTCTTTTTTGGTGGGGTCTTTGCCTGGTTTTGGTATTAGGGTGATGTTAGCTTCATAGAATGAGTTTGGGAGTATCCCCTCCTCCTCTATTTTTTGGAAGACTTTAAGGAGAATGGGTATTATGTCTTCCCTGTATGTCTGATAAAATTCCGAGGTAAATCCATCTGGCCCGGGGGTTTTGTTCTTTGGTAGTTTTTTGATTACCTCTTCAATTTCGTTGCTGGTAATTGGTCTGTTTAGATTTTCTGTTTCTTCCTGGGTCAATCTTGGAAGGTTATATTTTTCTAGGAAGTTGTCCATTTTTCCTAGGTTTCCCAGCTTGTTAGCATATAGGTTTTCATAGTATTCTCCAATAATTCTTTGCATTTCCGTGGGGTCCGTCATGATTTTTCCTTTCTCGTTTCTGATACTGTTGATTTGTGTTGACTCTCTTTTCTTCTTAATAAGTCTGGCTAGAGGCTTATCTATTTTGTTTATTTTCTCGAAGAACCAGCTCTTGGTTTCATTGATTTTTTGCTATTGTTTTATTCTTCTCAATTTTATTTATTTCTTCTCTGATCTTTATTATGTCCCTCCTTCTGCTGACCTTAGGCCTCATCTGTTCTTCTTTTTCCAATTTTGATAATTGTGACATTAGACCATTCATTTGGGATTGCTCTTCCTTTTTAAAATATGCTTGGATTGCTATATACTTTCCTCTTAAGACTGCTTTTGCTGTGTCCCACAGAAGTTGGGGCTTAGTGTTGTTGTTGTCATTTGTTTCCATATATTGCTGGATCTCCATTTTGATTTGGTCATTGATCCATTGATTATTTAGGAGCGTGTTGTTAAGCCTCCATGTGTTTGTGAGCCTCTTTGCTTTCTTTGTACAGTTTATTTCTAGTTTTATGCCTTTGTGGTCTGAAAAGTTGGTTGGTAGGATTTCAATCTTTTGGAATTTTCTGAGGCTCTTTTTGTGGCCTAGTATGTGGTCTATTCTGGAGAATGTTCCATGTGCACTTGAGAAGAATGTATATCCTGCTGCTTTTGGATGTAGAGTTCTATAGATGTCTATTAGGTCCATCTGCTCTACTGTGTTGTTCAGTGCTTCCGTGTACTTACTTATTTTCTGCCCAGTGGATCTATCCTTTGGGGTGAGTGGTGTGTTGAAGTCTCCTAGAATGAATGCATTGCAGTCTATATCCCCCTTTAGTTCTGTTAGTATTTGTTTCACATATGCTGGTCCTCCTGTGTTGGGTGCATATATATTTAGAATGGTTATATCCTCTTGTTTGACTGAGCCCTTTATCATTATGTAGTGTCCTTCTTTATCTCTTGTTACTTTCTTTGTTTTGAAGTCTATTTTGTCTGATATTAGTACTGCAACCCCTGCTTTCTTCTCACTGTTGTTTGCTTGAAATATGTTTTTCCATCCCTTGACTTTTAGTCTGTACATGTCTTTGGGTTTGAGGTGAGTTTCTTGTAAGGAGCATATAGATGGGTCTTGCTTTTTTATCCATTCTGTTACTCTGTGTCTTTTGATTGGTGCATTCAACCCATTAACATTTAGGGTGACTATTGAAAGATATGTACTTATTGCCATTGCAGGCTTTGAATTCGTGTTACCAAAGGTTCAAGGTTAGCCTCTTTCGTATCTTACTGCCTAACTTAGCTCGCTTATTGAGCTGTTATATACACTGTCTGGAGATTCTTTTCTTCTCTCCCTTCTTGTTCCTCCTCCTCAATTCTTCATATGTTGGGTGTTTTGTGCTGTGCTCCTTCTAGGAGTGCTCCCATCTAGAGCAGTCCATGTAAGATGTTCTGTAGAGGTGGTTTGTGGAAAGCAAATTCCCTCAGCTTTTGTTTGTCTGGGAATTGTTTAATCCCACCGTCATATTTGAATGATAGTCGTGCTGGATACAGTATCCTTGGTTCAAGGCCCTTCTGTTTCATTGTATTAAATATATCATGCCATTCTCTTCTGGCCTGTAGGGTTTCTGTCGAGAAATCTGACGTTAGCCTAATGGGTTTCCCTTTATAGGTGACCTTTTTCTCTCTAGCTGCCTTTAACACTCTTTCCTTGTCCTTGATCTTTGCCATTTTAATTATTATGTGTCTTGGTGTTGCCCTTCTTGGATCCTTTCTGTTGGGGGTTCTGTGTATTTCCGTGGTCTGTTTGATTACTTCCTCCCCCAGTGTGGGGAAGTTTTCAGCAATTATTTCTTCTAAGATACTTTCCATCTCTTTTCCTCTGTCTTCTTCTTCTGGGACCCCTATAATACGGATATTGTTCCTTTTGGATTGGTCACACAGTTCTCTTAATATTGTTTCATTCCTGGAGATCCTTTTGTCTCTCTCTATGTCAGCTTCTATGCGTTCCTGTTCTCTGATTTCAATTCCATCAATGGCCTCTTGCATTCTATCCATTCTGCTTATAAACCCTTCCAGAGTTTGTTTCATTTCTGCGATCTCCTTTCTGGCATCTGTGATCTCTTTCCGGACTTCATCCCATTTTTCTTGCGTATTTCTCTGCATCTCTGTCAGCATGTTTATGATTCTTATTTTGAATTCTTTGTCAGGAAGACTGGTTAGGTCTGTCTCCTTCTCTGGTGTTGTCTCTGTGATCTTCGTCTGCCTGTAGCTTTGCCTTTTCATGGTGATAGGAATAGTCTGCAGAACTGGGACGAGTGACGGCTGGAAGGACTTCCTTTCTTGTTGGTTTGTGGCCCTCCTCTCCTGGGAGAACAGCGGCCTCTAGTGGCTTGTGCTGCGCAGCTGCGCGCAGACAGGGTTTCTGCTTCCTGCCCAGCTGCTATGGAGTTAATCTCCGCTGTTGCTGTGGGCGTGGCCTGGCTCGGGCAGCTACTCCAAAATGGTGGAGTCGCGTTGGAGCAGGAGCTGCTGGGAGGCTATTTATCTCCGTAAGGGGCCTCCCTGCTCCCTGCAGCCCAGGGGTTAGGGTGCCCAGAGATCCCGGATTCCCTACCTCTGGATTAATTGACCCGCCCTGCCCCTTTAAGACTTCCAAAAAGCACCCGCCAAAACAAAACAACGACCACAAAAAAAAACAAGAAAAAAAATTTTTTTAATTAAAAAAAAAAAAAATTTTTAATTAAAAAAAAAGGTGGTCGTTCGTTTTTCTTTATTCTCCGGTGCCAGCCTCAGGCCTCTGCTCACCGGTCTTTCTGCCCTGTTTCCCTAGTATTGGGGTCCCTGTCCCTTTAAGACTTCCAAAAAGCGCTCGCCAAAACAAAGCAGCAAAAAAGCAAAAAAAAAAAAAAAATGGTCGCGCGCTTTTCTTATGTCCTCTGTCGCCCAGCCTCCAGTGCCTGCTCACTGTTCTTGCTGCCCTGTTTTCCCAGTATCGAGGGCCCTGCACTCTGGCCCGGATGGCTGGGGCTGGGTGTTCGGCAGCCCTGGGCTCCGTCTCCCTCCCGCTCTGCCTGCTCTTCTCCCGCCGGGAGCTGGGGGGAGGGGCGCTCGGCTCCCGCGGGGCCGGGGCTTGTATCTTACCCCCTTCGCGAGGCGCTGGGTTCTCTCAGGTGCGGATGTGGTCTGGATATTGTCCTGTGTCCTCTGGTCTTTATTCTAGGAAGGGTTGTCTTTGTTATATTTTCATAGATATATGTTGTTTTGGGAGGAGATTTCCGCTGCTCTACTCACGCCGCCATCTTCCGCCCCTCTCCTAGATTTTCTGATTACCATTTTATATTACTTTTAAAGCCATATCAGTCAAGCTTGTTATAGATCTCAAACAACACAGAAGAATGTCAAGTAAAGCACATGTTCTCCACGTTCCCCCACACCACTCAGGAGCTTTCCTCTGGCACTCGTGCATTTATTCCTCCAGTCATTGCGTGATACCAGTACTTGCAGGTGCACATGGGGCAGTACTGTGCCTACTATTCTGTCCGTCACTTGTCTTCACTCAGTGTGATGTTGTGAATGTCTTTCCATGTCAGTCCATATGGATCTACCTCATTGTTAAAGAAGATACATGGATGAGCCAAAATATATGTGACCATCCTCCTGTTAACAGGTATATTCTGTGCTTTCCAGTCTTTTGCCACTATAAACCATGCTGTAGTGAACAAGCTTGTATATATATCCTAATTCTCATTTTAATAGCTGTATTCCTAACCTACCATGCTGATGTCCCATAATATATTAAATCATCCCTATTTTAGGGGTATTTAGATCACTTCCATGTTTTAGACAATTTTCATTTGCTTTTGAAGATAATGTTCATTGATTCATTGATTCATTCACTGAATACTTTTTGAGCATTGACTATGTGCCAAGTTCTGGCCTCGTCCCTGGGATATAGCAGAGAAGTCCCTGCCCTCTGGAGCTGACCCTCTCGTGGGGATACAGGGTACAAAAAGTAAACAAATGAGATGGTTTCTCTTAGTGGTTCTTGCTATGAAGAAAATAGACCACAGCCTGCCTGGAGGTGGAGGCATGCCACTGCAGGCAGAGAGGAGGCTGGATATGAGGCTGCTGCTCTCATCCAGAGTTTGCTATGAACTGCTTTAGGCTGGAATTATTTTTTGGAATCCACTCACAGGAGTGGGTTGAAAGGGTACAAACATTTGTTTATTTCTTGATGTATACTGCCAAAATGTTTTCCAAAAGTATTGAAACAAAGTATGGTGCCCAACCGCTTAGGAGAGTTCACCAGCTCCTCCACAGCCTCACTCGCTGGGCCACCTTTCACACGGCAGGTGAGCGGTTTGGCCCTGGGGGCTCATGAGTTGCTTGAGGTCAAGTAGAACATTGAGATAGGAAAACAACCCAGCCGCCTTCTGTATCTCCAGATGGTCACACTCAGCACTTTCTGATACATTTACGTAGTAGAATCACCTGGGCTTTGGAGCCAGCCCGAGCTGTGTGACCTGGAGTGAGTCACTGAACCGTAGCAGGGGCCCGATATATCATAGTTATTATATGATGTTTTCCGATCTCAGGATTTTCCTCCATAATATGAATCAATGCCAAGAGCAAATTGTGAAACACACTTTGTTTTCAGTTACCGCCCAGCTCCCTTCTGTGCTGTTCTCTTTGGACAAGTCTCCCTCATCCTGCCCCAGGCCTGGCGCTCTGCCTTCCTCCTGGCGGCCGTGCCAAGGTATGTGCTAGCACAGCAATGGCTTCACAGATGATGCTCCTCTGTTCCCCTTCCCAAGAAAAGATTGTAATCTTCCCTGGAGCTTTCTGGAAACCAAGCATTAATCTGGAATCTAGAAAAATGTTTTTAATGGTGGTAATTTTAGTCACTACAGCACACATCAAATCTCACAATGTTGGCGTCTGCGTCTTGGCCAATGTGAAGGGCCAACCCCAGAGGGAGAGACCCAGACTGGCAGTTTCATCGCCACTGTTGTCTCCTAAACCTGTTCCTCTCTTTTCCTTTCCAGGAGAGCCCCTCCCGCTGGCGCTGGCCCTGTTTGCGTTTGTTGGCTTCCTGCTGATCCTGGTGGCTGTGCTGCTCTCCATCTGGAAGATGGGCCGGCTGCTCCGCCACTCCTGTTGCCCCGTGGTGGTGCTTCCCGACACCCTGGTAATGCTGCTCTCACCTCCTTTCAGCATGACACTGATCAGATGGAGACTGGGCCTTAGCTGGGCATGGGCACACATTTCTGGCTTTACAAGTATTTGCACAAAGAGGGAAGAAGAACACTTACACTACTTCACTTCTAATCATAGCGGCTGGGAGAGACCTCCCTTCTTCAGAGCGTAGTGACCTCATGCGGGCTCCCAGCAGGCCCCTACTGCTTGCCCACAGGACCTCGCATGGCCAGGAGAGCGGGTGTGTTACCCAGCCCGGGGTGCTGGCATTTCAGGTGTCATGTGCACTCGTACCCTTCCAGGCTGGCCTGCTGAGCACTCTTGGTCCCCTCCCATAATTACAGCAGCAGCTGCATCTGGTAACATGTTCTGATATCACCTTATTCAACCTGTATGCCACGGGTTCTCAGGGTGAAGTGCACGTGTGTGAAAGTTGGAGGCATGGACTCTGCTTCGCCTGTGTGTGGGGGTCAGTCTGGATCTGCCCAGTGACTTCAAGTCCGGGGTCCCCACCTGTTTCCTACCCTTGAAAGCCCAGGATTCTTGTCTTACTCGTATGGACACTGGCCCACAGGTGTGTGTCTCTTCAGTGGCGAGAGGCAGAGAGGCCCTGTGTGGCCATGCCAGGGCAGGAGGGAAGCCAGAGCAGGCCTCCAGCAGCCCCGCTCCCCCACCACATTCCATCCGGCTGCCTTCTGGGCCCCCAGACCTCAACACACAAAGCAGTACACACACAAAAATAACAAACCCACACAACAACAGGAAAAAACAAACCCATCTCTGTCACCTGAGGGAGTAAGCTGTCAGCTTCTTAGAAGCAACTAGAGTCAGAACCGCGTGCAGACTGTACATTCCCATAGCTCCTCCTCAGCCTGGAGTCCCTCTGGAGGGTGTCATTCTTATGGCATCTGCATGGCCCCAAGAGCTCGACCATGTTCTCCCTGCACAAGAGGAATAATCCTGTCTGTGTAACCCAGTGTAATCCTCCCCTGTGTATCCCAGTCTTCAGGACACTCTCCACCCTCTTATCCTGATGCAAGTTTTATTTTCTCTCAGTACTTCTGGGTTCTGACACTAGTATAGAGTTAAGCACCAGACCCTTTAGGCTTTCCATGTCTTGAGTCATTCCATTTCCCTTTTTCCATAATGCTTACTGAATGGATAGACTTTTTCGTTGGTTCCCCCACCAGCCCACACTGATGACTGAGTGGTTTACCGCTAAACATGAAACATCAAACACAGTGGTCAGTGCTGGCCTTGCTCCCCTTCAGCAAGAACTTGAGGGGCTCAAAGTTCCCTGAAGCATAGAGGGATATATATTCTGTAGTTGTTGGGGTAGTGACTTATAAATATCAACTGGGTCCAAATGTTTGATAATCCTGGTCAGATTTTTGGGTATAGTTCTATTAGTTATTGAGAGAAAAAGACGACAAAATCTCCAACCATGGGTGTGCATGTGTTTGTTTTTCCTCTTATTTCAATTTTCCTTCATGTATTTTGAAGCTCTGCTTTAGGTGCATGCATATTTATGACTGATATGTCTTCTTGAGTAATTGAGTCTTTTATTATCATAAAATCTCCTTCTTTGTTTCTGGCAATATTCCTTATCCTAATATCAGTATAGCCCTTTTTTGTTTACTGTTTGTATGGTGTATCTTCTTTCCATATTTTTACTTTGAACTTAATCTTTGTCCTCATATTTAAAATGTGTCTCTTGTAGCAGCATATAATTGGTCTTTTTTTCTTTATTTTTTTTTAATAAACCTGTTCCACCAATCTCTGACATTTAATGGAAATTTTAGTTCATTCACACTTGACAGTGGTCCTCTTACTTTCTATCTTCTGTGTTTGCACCCTGATCTGTTTTCTGGTTTTTCAAGCCAGTAAGACTTTCATTGTTCACAGCCCCCAGAGAAATTTGCCTGCAGACAAGGAACTATCAAATAAGGAAAACTCACCTGGTGACATTCTCTTCTTCCAAGTGTCAACTTTCTGTGGCTCTACAGTGACCTAAGAGAGATGGTTTTATACTCTGATCAGTTTTGAAGTTATCTGTAGGATTAGCTTGATTGGTGCTCCTCTGCCATAAGTAGAAGTGAAACCCTGAATAAAGGAGGGTTCTCTGAGCCAGTGCAATGAAGACAGTGGTAGCCGGGGGCCATTCCTGGCTCAGACAGGTGCTGGCTCTTTTCCACCTGTGGTGGAAAGTTCAGTCTCCTCAGCTGGACTCCATCAGGTAGTCACCCTTTGTGGTTTTCCCCTCAACTCCATTGCCCGCACTTACCCTGTACCCACAGGCCATTCCACTAGGAGGACGCTCCCCCACTTCCTCTTCTGGTCCTACCTTCAGCCACCCTGCAGAGTCTGCCCCCTATCTCAGAATCAGGGGCACTAGGATCCCTCCAAGACCCAGTGTCTTGTTAGTGAGCAACCGACTAAGGGCCAGGGAAAGAACCATGTGAAGTCAGTTCCTTATGGAATTTCAGGGGCACAAGAACCCTCAAATGGCAAGAACTCCTAGGAATCCTAATGTATTACAAGCCAAGCCCTAATATATAGCTTTTGGGAAAAATCAAACAACTTAGATGAGACCAGAAACAAGGATATTCTGTGATAGTATGTTCAACTTCATCCGCAGAGGATGCATCCCCTACCCTGACTACCTTTTGCTTCTCTCTTCTCCTTTCCATCCTTCCCACATCATTCCAGTGTCTGTTCCTCTGTGCATTCCTTTCCATAGGTGTTTAATTTTCATTCTGTTTCTCTCTAGATTTTTTTTAAAATTAAAGTATCATTGATATACAATCTTATGTTCAGGTTTCACATGAGTAACATTGTGGTTACTACATTCCCTCTACTATCAAGTCCCCCCCACATACCCCATTACAGTCACTATCCGTCAGCATAGTAAGATGCTGTAGAGTTACTACTTGTCTTCTCTGTGCTATACTGCCTTCCCCATGACCCCCCTACATTATGTGTGCTAATCATAATGCCTCTTGATCCCCTTATCCCTCCGTTCCCACCCACCCTCCCCAGTCCCTTTCTCTTTGGTAACTGTTAGTCCATTCTTGGGTTCTGTGAGTCTGCTGCTGTTTTGTTCCTTCAGTTTTTGCTTTGTTGTTGTACTCCACAGATGAGTGAAATCATGTGGTACTTGTCTTTCTCCACCTGGCTTATTTCACTGAGCATAATACCCTCTAGCTCCATCCATGTTGTTGCAAATGGTAGGATTTGTTTTCTTCTTATGGCTGAATAATATTCCATTGTGTATATGTACCACATCTTTATCCATTCATCTATTGATGGACACTTAGGTTGCTTCCATTTCTTGGCTATTGTAAGTTGTGCTGTAAACATAGGGGTCCACATGTCTTTTTGAATCTGAGAACTTGTATTCTTAGGGTAAATTCCTAGGAGTGGAATTCCTAGGTCAAATGGTATTTCTATTTTGAGTTTTTTGAGGAACCTCCATACTGCTTTCCATAATAGTTGAACTAATTTACATTCCCACCAGCAGTGTAGGAGGATTCCCCTTTCTCCACATCCTAGCCAGCATTTGTTGTTGTTTGTCTTTTGAATGTTGGTCATCCTAACTGGTGTGAGGTGATATCTCATTGTGGTTTTAATTTGCATTTTTCTGATGATTAGTGATGTGGAGCATCTTTTCATGTGCTTGTTGGCCATCTGAATTTCTTCTTTGGAGAAGTGTCTGTTCAGATCCTCTGCCCATTTTTTAATTGTATTATTTGCTTTTTGTTTGTTGAGGTGTGTGAGCTCTTTATATATTTTGGATGTCAACCTATATCGGACATGTCATTTATGAATATATTCTCCCATACTGTAGGATGCATTTTTGTTCTCCTGATGGTGTCCTTTGCTGTACAGAAGCTTTTTAGTTTGATATAGTCCCACTTGTTCATTTTTGTGTTTGTTTCCCTTGCCCGAGGAGATATGTTCATGAAAAAGTTGCTCATGTCTATATTCAGGAGAGTTTCTCTCTAGATTTTTAAAGTGAACAATTTGTCTGCATATATGCATTTCCCACAGTGCTGTGTGAAAATAGACCACTAATATCTGTTAAATCCCAAACAGATTCTGGAGCTATACATCTCCACCGCCATCTCCCCCTCTCAGCCTTGACTTTAGCACAGCCTAGCTTCACTTCAACATTTGCCTTAGTTATAGATAATTCTCCCAACTATTAAAAAGCAACTTCCAGCCATCCTTGCAAAATCCATACATCTTTCCAATTAAACTATGGAAAATTACCAAGTGGAAATCCTTGACAATTCTTCAAAGTGCCTATTGAGTTTGTGTTTAATTTATCTGTTTGGATGTAACATTTCATGTCCACATCTATAATTTCATGGTTGGTGATGGTTGTACCTGAAACATACCATTAAGAATTTCTTTCCATTCAAATTTATGCCACCACGTAATAGTCTAAAGCAAATATATATATGCAAGGCAAGTCATATTAAAATAGCAGTGTAAGGTACCTATTAAAAAATATAATTTATTTTCCTTGTCTTTCACCCCTAATTGCTTTATGGGATGGAGAATTTGTGCTAAAGAGTCTTCCTTTCCTTTCCCTGACTCACTTTATTCTTTCTCTTCTTGCTGTCATATTCCTCTGTAATGTGGGTAGCAAGCATAAAGATGGCCCCAACTTAGTCATTCTTCAATGGACCATCCCAAATATGACTTTGTGTTCTTTGTAGAAAGAGGAGTTTGTGGGCCAAGTTACTACTGGGGCCCAGAGAGTTAAAGAAGCAAAAGCAAAAGAAGAATCCGCAGAACAGTGAATGTAATTCAATCTAGGGGAGAGGGTGGAGACCATGGCGAATATGTTCCAGCTAAAGAAAGCAGCTGCTTCTCAGCTCCAGCAGGTCGCTGCCCAGAGGGACTGGGAGCCAGTGTGACCGGATCCCCAGGTTTTAAATGAGAAACCAGGAATCAGGCTTTTATGAGAAATCTCCTAACTTTTAAATGTTGAAAACGAATTCAAATTAAAAAAATGAACTGAACTTTGCTTGAAAGTTTGTTCTAACCTGTGGGGGACAACAGCTTCACACCTTCTGAAATTCTGAGATTATGCTGTTTTATTTTCATGTTCTAAAGCTACACTGTCTAATACAGTAGCTGCCTTCTGTATAGGACTATGAAGCACTTGAAATGTAGCTAGTCCACAGTGAGATGTGCTGTAAATATAAAATATAAAATACCCAAAGGATTTTAAAGACCTGTTTCATTAATATTTTCATATTGATCACATGTTGAAATATTATTTTTATTTTTAAAGTAAAAATAAAATTTTTACTTTAAAAATGAAATGTAATTCCACCTGTTTTTACTTTTTAAAATGTGCTACTAGAGAATTTAAAATTGCTGGTGTAGCTCACATGACATTTCCACTGGACAGTGCTGCTCTAGAATTTCAAAAATACTCCAGTATAACCACTGCAGACTTAGGTAGCCAGTGTCCTGAGAATCTGACGGGCCCAGCAACAGTGAGCTGATGGTGGGCTCTCCACTGACATGCCATGCTGTGAGCCCTGCTTATACACTGTCCTTTCCCATTATCTGCACACAGACATTAAGAGTGAGCCCTGTAGCCACCTCTCTCTGCAAATAAGGATCAAGGGCAACTGGCTGCATGAAGCCGATGTCTCTGGGGGCTGAAGTGGAGGAACCCACTGTGCCTATGTGCCACTCTTTGGAGTGATGAGGGTAGGGGCTGTGGGGAGATAATTGGAGACAAACCCAGTGAATTTGGGCAGGTGAGCAGGCTGGCAACAGTTGGGATTGTCCCTCTGAGAAGACGGTGTCTGCATTTTTACAGCCAGTTATGATTTTGTATTGGGGACACGGGGAGAAGGTGGTAGGAACATGAAATATAGGTGGGGAAGGGCCTTCTGTGTATGGAGCGCCATTTCTGGACTGGGCACCCTGTGAAGTGTTGTGTGTAAAGCACTGCAGACCAGTCATTATTTTCAGAGCTCTCTGCTGGAAGGTCAGATTTTTCTTAACCAGACAGAATTACATTCTGGGCTTTTGTTAGGCCAAGTCCCAGCGAGACGAGCATGGTCAGAGCAGGGCAGCCAGAGGTCTGCTGGGCATGAACAGGGAGCTGGGGGAGTGAAGGTGGGAAGTCCCTGATCTGGGGGTAACAGTAGTCTTTGGGCTTTTTTGCTGCTTGGAAATTAATTAATCAAACAGTTGGGCTTTTGTGATATTCTCTATAACAGATACTACTGCTACTTTATTATTCCTATTCATCTCTAATTAATATTAATGAAAATTATTCTTCAGAAAATAACCAGTTCACCTCAGAAGTTAATCAGCTGCCGAAAGGAAGAGGTGGAGGTCTGCGCCACAGCCGTGCTGTCTTCTGAGGAACTCCTCAGGCCCTGGATCTAGCAGGCGCAGCAGAGGGCCGGGCTGAAGCTGAGAGTCGGGTCCGCGTGGCACAGATGCTACGACGGGAGAGGCTATGCATCTGTTTCCTTTCATGGACAAAGGACAAGATGAGCAAAAGGAGCCTGCTCTGTCCAGGCCTAGAAGCAGCTGTCCGAGGCAGAGAGGTCTGGCAGACAGGGCACTGAGTGGGGGTCAGGAGATGCGACCTCCAGAGATGGATCTGTCTGCCATTCCCCAGCTGAACGACCTCGGGGAAGGTGACTTAGTTTCTCTGGTCCTCCGTTGCCTCATCTATAAAATGAGGGGATCACTGCAGCCGTTAAGTTTATATATATGTATTTATATCTCCAGCACTTGCAGAGCCATAGGGAAACTGGTGACACTGTACATTGCAACTTGCAACTGGTTCAACTTTTTTGAAGAGCAATATGTAAATATGGAACAAGAATGATGGCGCCTCTGTACACCAGCTGGCTTGGAGAGCCCACTTTTCTGGAGGAAAGCTTGAAGAGGGAAGGAAGGATGGGTACAGCAGCTCTGATTTCACTTCAAGCCAAATGTCTGTGCAGGGCTGAATGGCTCAGCCCAGCTCTACAGTCCATGGCTTGGAGGGAGGCCATGGTCCACCTGAAAAATGGGACATTTGTGATGTGCACAAATACTGTGGGTGGGTACATGAAATACACTAAAGGGTGGGTAGTGTGTACACACTGAGAACAGCAGGTAAAGGTATATGTATGATTAGAGAATGCAGACAGATGTTTGCTATGTTCCTTTTCCCTGTAGAGTTGTTAAAGTCTGGAATTAAAATCAAAAGGGGTCACCTTGGATAATGTATTTGGTTTCTTCCAAAAAAAAGGTCTTCGGAGTTCTAATTACATCTTCAAACTTGAGTCCAGAAAGGCCCCTGAAGACCACTTTGGCCAGAGTTGTGGGGATGCCCCCAGGAAGGCTTGGGGCAGGAGAAGAGTGAGGGACAGGCCCTGGTTGCCTGAGGATCCTGACTAAGGCAGCTGGCTAAAGCCTCACCTGGGCAGGGTGCTCCTGGGTCTTCCTGAAGGCCTCACCCTATGGGCAGCCCCTTGGGGGGACTGCTTTTCCTTAAGACAGCTCACCCAGGGTGTCCTCAGCCCCTCTCTGCAGGTTCATCCAGGGCCCACTTCCGGAAGCCTCCTCCCCACCAGGAGAGGAAAAGAGTCAGCATCAGAGAATAAACAGAGCGGCGATGTTTCCGGAGGAGTGAAGAAATTGATGGGCAAGGCCTGTGCCCCCCTTCTGAGCCCCTCTCCCAGCTCCGGAACCACCAAGCTTGTTTGTTCTCAGCCCACTTCCTGCAGCCCTTCTAGGCGGCCCAGAGGTGGGGCTGTGCTTTGCCAGGTATCTCCCCTACAAAATAAAGGCTCTCTGCACCAAGTGGGCTCCCTGCAGGAGGATGAGAGGCTGAAGATCTTTTCCTCTGTACCAGTTTGTATGCTTCTGTGTTGCTAGACTCTTTCATGAAGAGTATGTGTTAATTTTAATTTGGCCTAAACTGGAAAAACATTTTCAGTTTGTAAAAATAAAGACCATAAAGTCATACACCATTCTTAACCACCACTCTTCCTTGCCCCTCACCCTGAGTCAGTTGTTCCTCTGTCACTTGCCTGGACCCAGAACCCAGAAATAGCCTCTGATTTCCCTGTGCTTGAGTCCCTCCTATAATTTGTCCTAGTGTCCCTCCATTATTGCTGGCAAATATAGGTATGTAGAAATTTCTCTCAATGATTTTGTTGTCTGCCTTCGTCCCCAAAATTTACTGAGGCCCAGCAATGCAGCAGACATTGGACTAGTTCCTGATAGTATTTGGTTATCCCCTCTCTCCTGGCCTCCTTTTCTCCTCTCCAACTGATTTACCCCATCACTCAGCCCTTTCAACTGGGATGCTTCACAAGAATTAGTCTAAAAAGGCTCCCACTTGCCAAAGCTGGGACAATGTGAGCATCCAATGGAGAATATTGGCTGACATCCATTGACACAATAAATCTGAAGTGTCGTGAGTCTATAATGATACTACAAAAAGAGTAAAAGCTAATACAATGAATTCTCAAAGAATAGAATGCATTTCTACTGAGTCATTCGGTCGTGTTGGGCTTGTTAAATCACTGTATCAATGAAGAATACTAGTAAATGTAAACTAGTAAATGTAAATAAATGCATCAGAGGCGTTTTTCTCCATCACCACCAATCTTTGGCCCAAGCCACGACCCTCCCCGACCTGAACCCCTGCATCCGTGTCCTCACCGGCTGCTCTCCACACTTACCCATCTCCAGTTTCAGTAGCAATGTTCCATTATTTTCCTTTTGCAGAGGTTTTGTAGATTCTGTCTGTCTAGTCTCTGTGCTACTCCTTCCTGTCTCTTAAAAAAGAGATTTACCTCCTTATTTTCTGGTGCCCTGTTTTATCTTTAGGCTGTCTCTCCGTGGGTGCTTTGCTTCGTTTCCTTTGGCCTGACTCTCGATCCGCTCAGGGAACTTGGAGCCCACCTGGAGGGGGACCTCATTAAGTCCACAGGTGTCTGGTGCCACCTTGTGTTCAGTGCTGGAAAATTCCTTGTGTTCCCGTTCTCAGCGACCTGTCCTGAGCTTCCTGGACGGAGAAGGGAAAAGCTCAGACAAGTTTCCTAGCATGGGAACTCATTTACAGACTTCCCCAGGCTCGGCCCCTAACACCTCCACTGTCATTAGTGGATTCAGAGTTTCGTGGCCCCCGTCTTTCCTCGTGTTCCATCTCCAGCAGGTTGTAGGGGCTTCACGCTGCCATGCGGCCCTCCCTCCAGGCTGCGCCCCGGTCCCCACCTCTCCCGTCTGTAGTCTTCCCTCTGTTGCCCTTCCCTACCTCTGGGAGTGCTTTGGGACTTGTTCCCGTGTGTCCCGATTTCTAGCCTATCCCTGGGTAGACTGACCTCCAGGAGGTGCTCCTCAGGCCCCTGTTCCCGAGGACTGAGTCATGTTAAACATTGTGGGCCCAGTCTGTGAAATTCGGAACTGGTACATGAGAGGTGACCCCAAATTACAGTCTTCTCTTGCTGGTTCCTGGGACTCTCAGGTCCTCAAGCATCTAACGAAAAGGCCTAGAAGAACCCCTCCTTGCCAGAGGTGGGAGCTCCCACATGTGGGAGCAGGAGGCCCCCAAAACGAAGACCCAGCCCTTCTGCTTCCCTCAGTGACCGGCTGCAAACCCAGAAGAGGTTGTAGGAGTCCGTTAAGGACCTTAGAGGAAAAAACTGAGCAGAGGCCTTCCTCAGCTCCTGCAAAAAAGCCCCCAGGGCAAAGCACAGCCCTCCTCCTCAGGAAGAGTTATGTGGCCCTGGGCCCTCCGTCAGACCCCACTAGGGAAAGTTTTAAAAAAATCACCTTAAAAAATCTGGCTGTTGGACAAATGTGTACTTGTCCAAAGCTCAATAAACTCTCTATTTCGCTCCTGTGCTTGAAACCGTGCATCTGTGAAGTGGCCACAGTCTCCGGATTCCATGGTAAGATGAAGCCTGCAGCCACCATCTTGGGTTTCTAGCCCCAGGACACCACACCCCAGAACCAGGGCCCTCTGGTGTCACCCCACCTGCACTACCCAGGCCAAGGGCTTTCCCAGCTGAGGCCCATTTCATGGAAGTTAACTCTACCATCTCTCCTTCACCTGTGAGTCTTCCAATTGCAATGGGTTAGAATTGAATAGCTCCCTGTCCAAGATGAAGGCCGGATTATGGATGGCCAGTGGGCTGAAAGAATCACTGTATTTTAAATGAGAAGTTTTAAGTTAGCAGATGGCAGCAGATAGATGCTGAATGTAAATATGTGTAACTGTAAGCGCTTCAGCTTTAATGTATGAGATAACCTCTTTGTCAGATAAAAGGATTTATTGCCTGCCTTCTTTTCTCCTTCTCCTACTCCTTTTCCTTCCTTCTTCCTTCCTCCTTTCCAGCCTTCCTTTTTCTTAACAAAATTTTAAATTCTGAAGGAGAACTTTACTTTTGGCATGACAAAGACAAATCTCAAACTGAAGGATTGAAAAGTAGCAGCTTGGGTATGAGGTGTGGTTCTAAACGTGTTACCTAAAAGCAAAAAGCCTGGGTTCTGGATATGCGTGGTAGTGGTGGCCAGAGGATGGGATATGCAGGAGGTGGGGCCCACCCTTTTCTTTGGCTAACAACTCATTTAAAAAATCGTATCCCCCCCCAAAACATTCCAAATAAAAAATATTTATTCAGAGTTTTGAATTAAATGCCATTTAAAACTTCTAAAAGACATTTAAAATATTGATAATTGAAGCCAGGTAAATGTATCAATTTACCTTACATTATGAGAATGTAATTTTGTGATTCACTTGAAGTCACAGATGCAGCTCCTACAGAATGCAAAGTGAGGGATTTGGGGCATGGCATATTTGATCCTGGGGAAGAATTTGGTGATCTCCTCTATGAATAGCTATATCCTTGAGGTAGTGTGCTGTGATTCTAAACACTCTGATCCTAAAGAAACACTGGTGTCTTCTATGAATGGGTTCTGTTAGAACCCACATGAATCTGGAAATGTTATGAGTTTCAAGTGGAAAAAAATTTACACTCGAACTTTCTGGGAATAGTTTAAAGGTGAAATAATCTGATACATTTTTTCAGTATAAAAAAATTGTGATATAATTTGATAAATCTGCTTATATATTTTTAATCAAAACTTTGTTGAAGTATATCTAGTTGTGTTTCATGACATTCTTACTTGGCTTTGGGAAGTTTGAATTTTTTTGTAGAATCAAGGTAACTAGTAATTGTGTTTTCTGAAGACTTTGGAGATTTGGAATTCTACACTCCGTTGATCCATAATTAATATATATTTAAACAATGTAGATATAATATATAACATATATTTAAACAATATAATTAAAACAAAGACAATAATAATATATATGAAGCAAAGTCTGAATTTTGACCCATAAGTTAAAAGAGACTGCAGACAAAATCTTAAGATACTGCATTTATAGGTACTGTTCCTGGGTAATCATAATGAATATTGATCCCGCCGTGAGAACATTAAAAGCTTTGACTAGTTATACTGCTAACTAAGACAACCATTTTGACTATTCGTTGTGTACCTTGATGTAACAATATATAACATGAAGCATTAGGTTGGTAAGGGAAATTTGAACATTATAAAAGCAGGGATAGCTTATGGCTCATGAAGGTGAAAAACAAAAGTGTATTTTGTTGGTATTAAAGCTAATCTATTATCTAGATGAAGAAAACAGAAATTAGAAAACACAGATACATCAGTCGGAAGGAATTTTTACGGCTCAAGAGGATTGACCCTGGAAGTTGTGACCCTAAGTCTGACAAGGCCACGCAAAGTATCAAAATCCAACTGAGGTATCTTTGATGATACTCATGTATTAGGAGGGCCCACAAAGTCGGTGAGCAGGAGTTGAGGTTGATGGATCCTGGCCTTCCAGACTTCCTGAGTCTGGCTTGTGTTTGTCTCCTCTGGTCAGTTCATATTTTCTGGGGACAAGCCAGGAAAAATGAATTGTGTAATTTCATTGATTCCATGCAAAAGCTAAATGCTCTGATATTTGCATTAAAAAATTTGTATTGCTTATGATAACAGTAGAATTTGTACTAACAGTAAATATTGTAATCTTCCTTTACTTAGAACACCATTAAACAGCAAATAAAAAACACCATGACACTCCCAGAAAGCAAAGAAGAAGGGAAAAAGCTTTTTATTTGTCTTAAAGATACTATTTCTACTTCATGCACAAGGTGCCCTGAAAATTGTGCAGTTACCCTCCCTGTGGTCAATGTGCCTAATCAATGGAGGAGATGGAAGAATTAAGAATGACTAAGAACCTGGAGAATGTCAGAGACTGGGAAGGCAGAGAGGCCTGTGTATGGGGCAAGGCTGATGAGTTTGTTTGGGATGTGTTGGCTCTGGGGTACCGGTGTCCAGAAGGCTATAGGAGGAGCAGTTTGGGGCACAGAGCCTATCCCTGCAGCAGGAGGGGGTGGCTGTGTGGAGGGGGTGGTTGGGAGGTGTGAGCAGAGAATGGACTCAGATGGTTTGTTCTCTCTCTTCATCCTTGGAGTTTCCTAGAACTTGAGGGAGCTCAACTGCAAGGTGTGGGTGATTGTCAGCATCCCGTGTTGTACAGAGAAAAGGCCACGGGGTTGGCAGGAGGGTGGTGTCAATAGTGGGACTGAAGGTCCTGTGGCAAGGAGCTCCGAGGGGCTGGAGTGATGAGGGGTGGAAGGGCACAGCCCAGTCCTTCCAAAAGCATGGACACAGGAGGAATGAGCTGAGAGAAAGCCAAGAGTGCCTGGAACAGCAGATCCCGTGTACCAGAGTGGGGCCTCACTGCAGGCCATCTGAAGAAGGATCTCAGGTCAGTCTGGTAATCTGCCTTCTCAGAAACAAGCAAACAAACAAAGAAAAAACAAAACCAAAAGAGAAAAAAAAAAAAAAGGAAAATAAAACAAAACTCCAGGTTATTCAGAAGGTGGCTAGGGCTCAGAATTCCTGAGCTGGAGGCTGCTCCAGTTTAGAGATGCATTTTTGACCTGGAGTATCTGGTTCCTTGCTCTGTGACCTTGGACATGTCATTGCCCCTTTTCTCACTCAGTTCCTGCTCCAGTGAAAGGAGCATGGACCAGATGGTCCTTGAGGGGCCTCCTGCCCTGCCTCTTTGTGGGGTTTTCAGACTTCTTTCTCCTTCCATACGGTAGCCTTCGTCCACTCCCTGCTGCCTGTGTTGAGGCCCATATGAGGCTCTTCTTGTCCTGCCCAGAAGAAGGGACGCCTCTCCACGGGACCTGTTGTAGCGTGCAGCCGCTCAGCATCTGGGAGAGTCCCATTGCCAGAGGCAGTGGGGCAGAGGGACCAAGGGCACTGCCCCCAGCTTCAGACTCCCTATGTTTGAGTTATGACTCTATTGATTAATAGCTGTGTGATCTTGGGCAAGTTACTTAATCCCTCTGAGTTTCAATTCCTCATCTGGAAAATGGAACTAATAGCAGTACCTCCCACATCAGGATGGATAGATGATTAAA
Organism: Manis pentadactyla; assembly: GCF_030020395.1. Taxonomy (NCBI): domain Eukaryota; kingdom Metazoa; phylum Chordata; class Mammalia; order Pholidota; family Manidae; genus Manis; species Manis pentadactyla. Next base: position 67,300,462 of record NC_080019.1, on the reverse strand, counting down.
TGAGAAAATGTATTAGTGCAGTGGCTGGAGAAAGGTGGGTCCTCAGTGGTCCAGACAGCTGGCCTTGCTGACTGGGTGGTGGCTCCACTTTCAGAGAGGCTGATGTCTGAGTGCTGAGGTCTGGGGCATGTGGCTGGGTGGGCTGCTTCTGTGCCAAGGGAATGCAGTTCCTTAGGCATCTGTCTGCCTCTCTGGTCTGGACTCCTCACCTGCCCCGGTGGGCAGTGCTCAGGCCCCTCTTACCCTGATTGGTTGTTGGAACTTCAAGGCTTGGGCTGGTCAGCCAAGCCAGGCTGGGCTGACAGTGCAGCCCCAGTAGAGAACAGGAGCCCAGTGGGCATAAAATTGGAGGTCCAGAACCTTCTGAGCCTAGGCCCAGACCTATGTGCTATCAGCATTTGCACTTGAGATTCTGCCTGAAAGTTCTGAGTCCCCTCTCAGATTCCTTCCTGTGAGAGGGAGGGCTTGGGAGAGCTTGGGAGGCCTCTGGCACTACGGCTCTTCAGAATGTTGAACAGTGTGTTCAACATCAGCTCTCATGGAGAGGTGTCCACTTTTCTGGGAAGGCAGGACAAGAGAGGGAGGGATTTCTGCCAAAGCCTCTAACAAGCGAATTCCTCCCATCACTGAGGGAAAATGTGTCTACTTTGGAGACGGACCTGGCCACTCTGTTGGCAAACTGAGATGACCTGGGGCTGGGGCATACATCTTGCTTATCTAGCTCAATTGTGTTTAAGACGTGAGTGGAAGACATCTGATCAAGATGGTGGAGTGAGCACACATTAGATCCTCTCTGTAGCCTCTTCCAAACACAGAGGAATGAGAGATGAAATGCACACATGCACACACACACATGCAGTCTTTGTAGACCAATAATGAAGAAAAAGCCTACAGAGCAAGCTGATGCAGGGTAGCCCAAGGGTGGAAGGAACTGGGTATACATAGGTTGGGCTTCAAGATCATGGGGGAATAGAGATGAGTATACCCCATGCATGGCAGGAGAGCAGACCCAGGCTCACTGCAGAAAGCTGGGTTTGGGACTGGTTGTCTTATCTAGTGCCCAAGGGCTGAAAGCACTCTAGAAACATGCTGCTTGCCCTCAGTGCAGGAAGGAAAAGGGGCATCTTAGTTGAAAATGGGAACTGGGCTGGTCCTGCACAGGGATTCAACATCAGGAATATTGTTAGTTGACAGTGAATACCTGAAACATAACCCAAGACCTAGTCCAGGGTTTGCAAAACAGGAAGAATGGACTAAGGCAGCTGGACAAGTACCTGTCATAGAAGGATTTGTGAACGGGAAACAGTCCCTTGCAGAATGAGTTATAAAGCAAAATTGACAAAAGGATATGATGAAATTCATCATGAGGTGTATTTCACAGACTCAACAATCAGAAGAATTCATAACAGTAGAGGTGGAAATAGTGGATAATTTGAAAATGTACTGACTAATGGGATGTCTCCTGCACTCCCTTGAAATTTACCTACCTAGTGGGGCAGTTCTTTCCCTGCTAAGCGATGACAATTTTTGTCACCCTTGGGTAATAGAAAGCTCTAACTCATCTGAACTCAAGAGTTTCAATTCATAATTAAAATAGCCTATTCTCAGATTGTAATGAAAACTTGAACTCTTATGAGAACAAAGCTCCCTTTTTCTTACACAACTGGGCTTCCTTACTTCAGGGAAGGGTGTGGCTAGTCTCTGTCTCCCTTTTCTCACCTCCTCCTCCCCCACCCAATGCCACTGTGGACCCATGTGAGACTGGAGTTCACGAAGAGAAGGGAAAGGGGGCTTACAAGGGTCTTGCTTTATTGGAACGGTTCAAAGCTGGGTTTGGCCTCCCTGGGACTGGCTGAGGTTTAAAGCTGATTCTTTCTCCTTTGGGCACTTTCTAGTCTAGAGAAGCCAGACTAGTACATAGCTGCAGTTTTCCTCCTTTAGCCTCTTCATTTCTCCAGACCCTGCCATCTACTCTGCATTCACAGGCCCTTTGACCTCCTCAAAGTGAGTCAAGCATCCACCCTCCTTGCTCCCCAACAGCAGGGAACACATTTCAGGCTCTCTGCACGGGACCCAAAGTTGGAGTTTAGAGGTAAGCTTCCCCCATTCCACACTTTTCCTGGGGGCAGTGAAACTCAGACCACCCCAACAGCTCTCCCCAAGGATGCCCTCATCACAAAGCCTTTGAAATGTCTAAAAGTCAACCCTTTTAACATCCTCTCAATGGATGACATGTGCAATATTTGGATATTACTTTTAAGTTTAAAATCATGTTACATTTTGAAGAGGTAAGGAAGGAATAGCATCTTTGCAATGAGATCAGGAAATTCTTAAACATGAACAGGTAGTCACAAAAAACACTATTATTGTAAATAAAAAACTACAAGTAAGTAGGATAAACAACAGGCTAGAATAGCTGATGAGAGATGATTGAATGAAAAGATAGAAAAAAATCACATATAATACAGCACAGAAAGAGGAAGAAAGGAAAAATCTGAATAAAAAGTTGAGCATCATGGGAAGTAGATCAAGACATTCCAGCACATATTCTCAAGGGGAGCTCCTGAATGTGAAAACTAGTGAGAACACAGGAGAAGAAATGGCTGAAAAATTTCCATAATTGAAATAAAATTTCAGTTCAGCAAAGTGCACTGATTGTGATGCTGGTAAAGTAATAAAAAAACAAGCAACTCCCCCCCCAAATACCATCATGCCTCCCTGGGAACAGATAAAGGCGATCCAGTATCAGTGAGGTTGTGAGCGAATGTCACCACCAATCACAGTCCTCTCAAAGGAAACACCTGAGTCACAGGCGTTCCTGCCTTCCTTGGTCCAGGGTCGGAGAAAAGCGTACTTGTGACCCGAGTCTTCACAGCCTTCAACTACTTCCTTCTTTCTCCACAAACTAACAGACCTGCTTCCGGTCCACATGCAGCTTGTGAGGAGCAGGAGGCCGGCGTTATTTAGGGCCCAGACAGGTGGTACAGTGCACAGCAGGGGCGTAACTCCAGGAGTTTTCCTAAGTGTTGAAACTTGGCTCTGTGATCAGCGCCCTGCTGATTCAGGTCTTCTAGATGAGGCAGTGACCTGGACAGGGTTGGCAAGCGTGGAAACAGCAGCTCGCTGTCTACTGTGACACATTCTAATTGCAGCTCTATTGCATAGCTTTCCCAGGCAACGTATTCAAAGGCTGTAAAGAAGAGGAAGGGAAATAATGAGATCTGGCTAGCCTCTTGGCTGTTCGTCTTCAATTAAATGTATCTCCAAAAGAAATACATACATATTGTGAGAAGTTCAAGCAATATATAAAACAAAAAGCTCCTCCCTTCTTTTCTTCCTCCTTCACTGTAAGGTGTGAGCTCTGCTATCTGGCATGTCTCCTTCCAGATCCTTCTCTCTGAGATGGGATAATCTGTGAAGTGTCACCAGGTGTATGCCTCCCATCCCCCACTCCCTTTACTCGGGATCCCTCCTCCTCTCCCGATTTGGGAAGATAGATGTGAGATACTTAAGTGCTTTAAGGAAACTGTCACAGTGGAAGCAGAGATGAAATATGCCAAATTCTTGGGTTTTAAGCTAAAAAGTTCGCATCCAAGATATAAAATAGAAAAGACTGAGTGGACTACAAACTGGCAGTTTTCCCCTCTTCCCAACCTCAGAGTAGATCAAGCTGAGGAGGAGGAGGAGGAGGGAAGATGGGATGTAATGGAAAAAACAGTCAGGGTCTCCAAAAGGGGGTCCCTGTGCCCTCCCTGGGGGCTGGACATCACGTATGAGGGGGTAATAGGACTTTCCAGATAGTTTGGAAACTCAGTTGCTGAGGAGTCAGTAATAAATTTCTAGCTGAAGATTGGGGAAGCAGCCACCTCCCCCTTAAAATGTGATATGATGTGGGTTCCTAAACCTTAGGGACAAGGAGGGAAAGAAAACTTCTGTATTGACTCAGTTTAGATATGAAATGCCTAATTTTATCCAGGATTGAACATGATTACATTTTCTGACATCAGGAAGAATGGAGACTCCAAATAAAGGTAAAATTGAATTATGTGACAATAATAAGAGTCATATCATGGACACCTGAGTTATATATATACGTGATATATATATATATATATATAACCTGAGTTATATATATATACATACGTACTGTATATACATGTTATATATATATAGCCTTTTTAGGTTGTTTCCATTTTTTCTTTATCCTGAACAGTGCTGCAATGACCATCTTTGTACACTTGTGTGAATATATAGGACATATTTGTAAATCAGACATATTTGTATGTGCAATGTAAAGATGGATTCCATTTGTGCTTTTGATTATACTCATTTTCTTTCTCAGTGACCCAGCTTTATCCTAAAACGGGATGAAAGACTTACGGCTTCAATTTCTCCCTCTCCTTGCTAAGTTAAGATATTTAAACATAAAGTGTGGGTTTGTCTATCACCAAAGAGGTGTTGCACAGCGATTATTTACTTCCCATTTGCCCTCTTCTCGGATATTTGTAAACATCTAGACCCGTGGCCTTGTTTGGCTGCTTGTGGCTTCCTGAGGATCCCACCAGAGCCGGCTGTAGTTCCCAGAGACGCCACTAGGTGTCAATATAGGTCTTGGTTGGCGCCAACTCGGGGCTGCCGTAAACCCGGGCGGTCCCCCCGTAGAGGCTCCGCGTCCTCTCCCGCAAAATAAATGTCCGTCGTGCAGGGCACTTTCTTTGGGAAGGACTCCCGGGAGTTCAGGAGTTTGCATACGAAGCCGAGGGAGCTCGAGGCTTCGATAATGATATTCACCATCTAACGGAGTCGCTCACAGGCAGAGCCGGGTCCCTCCCAGCTGTGATGTATGAGATTATTAGGGAGAGGTAATGCAGGCCGAGGGGCGCTGCGCGGGGGCCGGGCGTGCGGATTCCCGCGCGAATTGTCAGACCCGGCGCCGCGCAGGCGGTCGCGTCGCAGCGCCCGCGGGAGGTGGGGGAGAGGACCGCGGTGGGGAACGCCGGGGGCCGAGGGCCGCGAGGGGGGACTGGGCACTCTCTCAGCGTGTCCTCAGCAGCCACGGGTTGGGCCTCCTCCCCAGTGCAAGGGGAGGCCAGGCGCGGATGAGCATTTCTGCGGGGTCCTGTGGTGGAGGCCGAGGGTGCCTTGGGCAGATACCACAGGAGCTGCCACGTGCTGAGTCAGTATTAAACCTCCGTAGAGTGGCTCTTCAGCTGGGACTTCTGAGGGTGAGCAGAGGCAGCCTAGGAGTGCGCTGGCACTGCGGGATGAGGCCCCGGGGGTCGGGGGTCGTTCTTCTGCAGCCGGAGGAACAGGCCTCCAAGGCAATGGGTGGGGCTGGAAGGAGGTTCCCTAGGGAGCTTGGTAGACGCAGTCCCCACACCGCACACAGCTTTGCTGATAAAAGAGGCTTGATTCTCATCTTTAGCTTGTGCCAAGCCTCTTCCACAGCCTTCTCTATGTAGGCTGTTGTTTTTTAAGATTCTTATGTTTGAGCCACATCACCACCTTGAAATAAAAACTCTATCCTCTTGCTTTAATGTTTCTGCCTACCCTGGGGAGTCCACAATGATGAGAATCACCTTGTGAGGCCTCCATATCCCACCCCCATGCTGTCCCAGGGCCACAGATGTGTATTTACCCTTGTACACCAAACTATGGTCACTGCCACAGGGCATACCTGCCAGACTCTGGTCCTGGATGGGTGGACGCCTGTCCTCTGCAGAGTGAATTCTCACCCTGGCCTCAAAGTTATTAACTCAGGTTTTGCTCACCTGCTCAGCTGGTACCCTCAGAGCCCAGCACAGGCTCCAGCCAGGTAGGTACCCCGCCAGATCCCAGGCCAGGCCTTTGCTTAGGTCCTGAGTGCCTGCCCCACATGATGCATCCCTTCGCACATAGCTGTCCACCCTGACAGCTGTTTTAACCTCAAGTCTGGATCTTAGATCCTTTATTCCCAGAGGGCCCTGGATCAACTGCAGAGTGTCCACTTGTCTGAGCTTTGCAGATCTAGGGGTCTCAGGCAGCACAAAGCACTTCAAAGCATCCTACTTGGGTTGTACGCTAAAAAGTTCTCATACCGGATATAAAATAGAAAAGATTGAGCAGGCTATGAATTGGCAGTTTTCCCTTCTTCTTAACCCCAGACTACATGAAGCTGAGAAGGAGGAGGGAAGATGGGAAGTAATGGAAAAAACAGGGTTTTCAAAAGGGAGGCCCCTGTGCCCTCCTGTTGGGGCAGGCACAGCACTCCTCCAGGGCATCAGCTACAAGGTAAAGTGCTCTTCGCATCTCCATGCGGCCTCAGCATCCTCTCCCTCCCAAAGTGTGTGTGTATTATAAGTCTTGATTGCATCACTAATAAGGGTTCCCACAATGGTCCCAACATGACTTGGTATCCTTACACAATGGACCAACAGGCAGCCAGTGTTAATCTGTTCAATTTTGGACTCACTTTGGACCTAGTTACTTTTATTGTTGACAGAAAGCTCTTCATCTTTGGTTTGCAGATACTCAAAGTAAGTGTAACTGTTGACTTTATTCGCTGATTTTTATAGATAGGCACATAGGCAATTAATTTCTGTTTTTGAATGAGTGAGTGCAGGGTTCTGGCCTCAGGACTCTGGGGAATGATGTGATGGGTGGGTGGGGGCTGTGTGCGCTGTGCTCCACCTCACTGTCCTCTCTCTCTCCTGCTCTCTCTCACTGCTTGATCTCTCCGCCCCAAACCTGAGCATCAGCCTGTTTTGTGGGCTCTGAATGTTGGGTTTTCTTTGCTGCTACAATCTACAGCGGGAGTGGCATTTTAAACTACATTGGGTAAAAATGTCATCGTCTTGGCTCTGGGTCAGAAATATAGGCAACATGGCCATTTCTGTGTGACACTTAAATACGCCTCTGGGCTCTTGCAGCTGAGAGTAAGGATGAGAGCATGTGTGCTGGAGTGGGGGAGGGAGAGGGAGCACTGAGGTTTCTGATTTACCCATTTTGTGCTCGGTGTCATGTAGAAGGCAGCATAAATATGGTTCATTGATTGTTTGGGCAGTTGGTTGGGACATAAGATCAGCAAAGTGGGGAGGGGGACTAGAAAGTGCTGGGAATAAACGAATTACAGGCTGGAGAGAGTTCTGGGGGTCTGCATCAAGCTCTGGAAAATATCTAAGACTCTTTGCTAGCATTCAGTCCTGTCTAGGACTTGTAAAGGGACTTCTGTTGGAAGGGTCTGAATTTCACAAGTGGAACTCTGGCCTTTAGGGCAAAAGCACAGCGAATCTAGGAGCAGGTAGATGGACATGGTGAAGGGGACCCCCGAGGATCTGGGTGGGGCTCTGAGAGCGTTGCCTCCACCTGTCCTCCCTCAGTCCTTTGCCTGTTGTTTGAAATTAGAGCTGTCGGCGCACACCCTCCTGGGGCAGGTGATAAAACTCTCAGCTCACCTTGACTGAGGAGCCCCGACTCTCCAGGACCCATCCATGTGCTCAGAACCATTTTGTTAGGGTTTCTCTGCCTCATGAAAGATCCTTTCCTCTCAGGACCAGGTCTAGTCTGGGTTTTTCTTAGGGATGGGGGCTCAGCCAGAGCTCAAGTGGGATCCCCAGCCAGCATCTCAGCTGCTCCCGGATGAGGAAGGAAGCCTGGGAATGTGTGGAGGGAACAGACTAGAGCAATGGTTAAGCCTGTGCGGAGGCACTGTACACACAGTCAGCGAGGAGGACGTCACTCGTCATTTAGTCCACTACTGGCTTTGCAAACGGGGGACACTGAGGCCCAGCTCTCCATTCATGGGGCCCTTCAGCTCCACAGGCTCCTGGGCCTGGCTGCTCTGGGTGCTTCACCACTGGTCATCATTCAAGCTTCTGCCTTCCTGAGTCTTGGAAAATGGGGAAGTATATTATTGTCCTATTACTGCCTGGATACTACCAAACATTTTCCCACAACTCTCACCCCCCACGGGATGGTGAGGGTCTTCAAAGGTGGGACAGGAACCCCGCCATCCCAGTGCAGCTGGGGCTCTCTCGGCTGCACAGCTGGCTTCTGTTAGAACAGACTCAGGTTGAGCTGCCTGTGTCTAGACTGATCAATTCCTGGATATAAAGGAAGAAATAGTCCATATTTGCACTGGACTGCCATGTCTGCTTCAACATTGTCTTAACTGAAAGAGTTCATTACCAAATCCTCTCTTTTTTTGGTGTGGGAGAAAAAGTATTTCATACCTTTAAAACAGTAACGATAGGGCAGAATGGTAGCAGGCAGCATCTAACAAGTTCCTTCCGCTCAGGCATAATGTCCTATGAGTGCTGTTGAATCATCCTGAACTATGGAGAGAAGTCCATTCTGAAAAACCCACAAATTTGACTAATGCATGTTTGGTGTTCCAGTTTTATTCATCGGGGATAATATGTGGTAAGTGTTGAATCTGTAGTAAATTTTTTTTTCTTTTTAAGAAAATAACAAATGATATCCTGTGGTCGCTTTTCCTTTTTTATTTATTTTTTTACCACAAGTACAATGCACACCGATAAAAAAGATGTACGTCGCGTGTACCCGTGATAATAGCCATGGTCAAGGCAGTCTGAGGCATATTAACAACAGACTTATCTGTGAAGCAGCACCTTATGGAAGATACATTTTCCTCTAGAGCCAAGCAGCCAAGAATCCACTGACACAAGCAGATAAGTGGCCCCTGCACCCAGGGCAGCTCAGGGCTGAGCCCGGGGCAGGGGGAGTTTTTTCTCACCTACATAATTGATGCAACAAGGGTAGGAATTCTGTTTAGCACAACAGATGCTAACATGTAAATTGGCACCTGATGCACTGCAGTCTGGCTGTACTAATGTCACCTATGGAACCCAAGATACTTTCAGTGACATCTTTCTCTTCTCTGCAGCCAACGTCTGTCTGACAAACCTGGAAAAACATCTGTATGGTAAGTGGACACAGAGTCTTTTAATCCCCCCCACCCTCAACAACACTGAAAACACAGGGCTGAATGATGATAGAAAACTTGGTCTCAGGTGAGGCTGTGCCTAGACGAGTACCAGGTTTGTCCTGTGTGACTATCATATCCTTATGGTAGCAGGATAATGACCTTCAAAGATATCCATGTCCGAATCCCTGGAACCTGTGAATATGTCACCTTACATGGCAAAAAGGATTTGCAGGTATGATTAAATTAAGGCTCTTAAAATGGGGAGATTACCCTGGGTTATACGGGTGGGCCAGTGTCATCATAACAAGGCCATGAGAAGGAAAAGAAGGAGCTGGAGGAAGGAAAGGGGCTGTGACGACAGAAGCAGAGGGCAGAGTGATGCCGGGCCCAGGGCCAAGGAACGCTGGCAGCCTCTGGAAGCTAGGAAAAGCCAGGAATGGATTTTTTTCACAGAGCCTTCAGAAGGAACACAGTTCTGCCAATACTGTAATTTTAGGCCCCACAAGACCCATTTCAGACTTTTGAACTCTAGGACTGTAGGAGAATAAATCTGCATTGCTGTAAGGCGCTAAGTTGGTGGTATTTTGTTACAGCAGCGATACAAAGTGAAATTGCTTCTCAAAACTCTCTTCTCCCTGGCTTGTCACATCTAAAGGAATGGGCAATTTTGCTGCTTCTGCTGGTCTTTTTCAATCTGTTTTCCTTCAAAATGGCAGAGCTTTTAGCCTCAGCCCTCTTTTCTTGCTTGCAGTTAGTATCTTCACAATGAATATTTGTAAAGTCAGTCGATATCTGTTAAATAATACCACTATATTTGGCACATTTGGAGATACCTGCCTCACCCATACTCCGTTCCTTGAGAATCTTCTGCCACTCACAGTTCCTGCTGTGTAGAGAGCAGGTATCTGGCCCACCCCGGTTATAGTTGACTGACACAGGGGTGTGCACCCCATCTAAGGGGGGCTCATTGACAAGCTGGCCTGATGCAGAAAAGGTGAGTCGGGCTGATCAGATGCCCACTGGGGAGTCTAAGTGATACCAAGGACAGCGTCCGCTCGTGGCTGGCACTGGAGCAGAGAGGCTGTGGTTGAGTTGTGTCTGGTGCAGAAATAAAGGGCTAGACAGAGACTCTGAGGTGGCTGGCTGGAGGGTGGGAGGGGGGTGGAGGTAGTCAGGGAAGCTGAGGAGCCCCCATGGGGAGAGCATCTGTGGATGCTCGAGGAGTGGTCTAGGCCTCCCCTTTCCCTAGGCCTAGGAGCTTTTGGCATTTCTCTGAGATGCTTTGTGTCCTCACAAACCTCCTTTTTCACCCGAGCTAGTGTGAGTGGACTTCTGTTCCTTGCAAGTCAAGATGCCTAACTAGAATGGTCTGTATTCGCCCAGTTGCTCAAGCCAGAAACCTGGGGGTTGGCTTTGACTCTCTTTACTTTCTCTGTTGTCCTGGAGCCTGAGCACGTGAGAGGGAGAACCTGGGACAGACCTTAAGGAATAACAGTATTTAAGGAGAGGAAGAGGAATCTTAAAAGGAAGGTGAAAAGCAGTCCGAGAAGTAGGAGGTAAACTAGGAATTCATCCTGAAATATCCCTGAAGCGAAGGGAAGGGAGTGGTTAGAAGCGTTAAATGTCATCAGATCCTAAACCAAGTTGCTTTTGTTTCAATGTCAGGAGCAGTTCCAGGTGATGAGAAAGTATCTTTTTGGAATTTCCATAACTCAAAACTGGGAACTTACGGAAGAGCATTCGAGTGAGGAAACACAAGCCATCCTCCAGTGGAGGCCAAGGGGATGCGTTTGTTAGTCTACAAACCACCTACAAAACACATACAGGGATAAGAAGTGAGTGGGGAGGGGTTTCAAACAGATCTGATCTTGAGCTCCTTAAGGTCAAGATATACATCTTATTGAGCAACCTATTTGTAGTACCCAGATAAGCTCCTGGCATTCATTCATTCTTTCCATAAACCTTCGTTGCACATTTAGGTGCCAGGAACATAGTAGGCATTTGCCTGGACAAATGATGCTATTTTTACATCATGTTCTGAAAATTGTGCATTTGTAAAACTCCAGATATACCTGACTAGCAATATTATCTTCTAGAATGCATGGGAAGAAGAGACAGCTTGTTTATACTTTCCACTTGTCAATGCCTAGGAATCCAGAGTTTGAATTGTGTGATAATGAAAATATTTAGTGAAAAAAAAATTGCTGTTGGATGAATCCATTCATCTAAAATTGTTCATACAGAGATATCACTCACTAAATGTTTTAAGCATCAGGGCCTCCCTGACTGTGGGATGGATGTCTCTCTGAATGGAGGGGGTGCCCTGAATTCTCCAGGGCACGGCACTCTGAAGTCACAGTGATCCGTATGGATTCCTTGGTCCCACCAAATGACATTCAACCTGGACCCTGGATCTTTGACAGTGGAAAACTATCTCCCTCCCTCTGTGACTTATTTTGGAAAAAAAGAGAAGAGACATCATATAATGTGCTCTCTTGGAGATTCTGGGAGCAGCAGGACAGAAACCTTGCGTAGGTTCAGATGAAAACACACTGGAATGTTTCTGTGTCCATAGGAAGTCCTCCAGGTTGGCGGCAGCCTGGCTTTGTGAGAGCTGATTAGGATGCAAAGCAGTCACGCAGCCTTGTTCCTGGAGCTTGTCTCACCTCTGGCCTTTCACCTTTGCCCAGGCCCATTCCTAAGTGTGAAAGTTGTGATTGTTATCTTGGTTACAGAATCCCATTCCTTGTCTGTTTTCTTTTGCCCTTATCCTCACATTTCTTTGAATGTCCTTTCATGGGACGCCTTGATCTGCTCCCAAAGAAATGCAATTATCAGAAATCAACCTCTCTCACCCATTTCTGCCCTAAGCTGCTTTTGCCCACTGGTGAATTTCACATTGTACTGAGAAAGTCAGCAACTAATACTAATAACAATAAAATATGTTTGTATTTTTTAGATGACTTTTTCCACTGGGGACTCCCTGGCGAGAGCCAGGCGCTGAGCAGAGTGAGTGTGTATATGAGCTGGAAATAGGGAGCGAGAAAGAGACCTGGCCGGCTGAAGCCTTTCCTTGACAGCTAATTTCCATTTTTTGGTATCAAGGGGTCTGTGCCAGTAATTGGCATGCAGATTGTGTCTGATGGGCCTGTTATACAGAATAAAGGAATCTGCTAGTTAGAATAAGCCAACCCCAGGCTGATGGATGGGGCATAAGGAGGTCATTGCAAAAGAGAAATTGTGTGTGTGTGTCCCTGTGCGTGTGTGTGTCTCACAAGAATTCCTATCCCCCCCTTCTTCCTCTTTATCCAGCAAACTCTAATCTTTCATATTGCACTGAGACAAATGTTGCTCCATTTCTCTGCCTCTCTGTTTTTTCCTTGAAGGGATATTTGATGGAACCCACTCCAAGTTTTAATAAAGTGTGGGGGCAAAGGAGAAATTAAAGCGGTGTCATGGTTTGTTAGCAGCCCAGGATCTTCCGGGATGGGCCCAGGCTGCAAATTATAGTCTGGAATTAATTGGCAGGAGGTAGTTCTCCTGTCCATCATTCTTAATCCAAAGGTGTGGTAGAAGCAGCTATGGGATAGCAACGGGAAAACGTGTGCTGTTATTCATTTCCCCTTTGCTTTGTCTGAATCACTGGTCCGATTAGGTAACTGTTTTCTTGACCCCCACCCCATGCCTTGATTAGGTAGTTGTGCTATTTGCTGTTAACCTCTTAGGTTAGCTGGGCAATTCTAGGCACCTCCTAAGCAGGGTGCTTTTAGTTCAGGTACCTGCTGTTGGGTCACAGGGGTCTGCAGCTCGGCTTGCCATAGCCAAGAGAGGCTGAAAGATAACTTAGCTTCCTTTTCCAAAGCTCTTTTAAAAAGAAAAACACTAAGAGTGAACTCTTATTATTAATACAATGTATGTATGTTAAAGCTATGATGTTTTGGATAAGATTTAAAGAAACATGAAAACAGGAACAACAGATGAGCTTCTGTTTACCCAGGCTTCCCGGGATCGGTCCCCAGGTCAGGGTCACGTAGGAAAGCCGGGCCACAAGCGGGGACCTGCTGCCCACAGACCTGGTCGCCGTCCTCCTGCTCTGAAAAAGGAGTAGCGGATTCCCAGTACACCACATCCCGTGGGATCTCGGAGCCCTCTCTCGTGGGATCTGGAAGCCATTCCGAGCCTCCCCGGAGCTTCGGAGTTCGGGATGTTGATGAGGCCAGTTTGGTGAGACCGGTGCAGGAGAGATGCTTTGGGACCCAGGTGATGAGGTGAGTTACCGAGTCGGGGAGGGGACCATGCGCCACGCCTGCATGGGGCCCAGCACTGAGAGGGCACCCGAGGACGGTGGCTTTGGGGGTGCCCGAGGCACGGTGGACGCATTCCCCGCTGGGCCGGCGCAGGTGAGGCTCCTGCAGGTGGCTTTGTGTGCAGAGGATGTGGACAAATGAGGTGCGGGCGCCAGAGGAAGGGAAGGCTGCCGCTAGTGGCAGCTCACAAGCACATGGCAGGTTCCCTTGAGGACCCTCGGAGATAACTGCACATTAAGTTTGTCTGGGCTCCGGAATTCTGCTGTTTGGAGGGGGGATTCATTAAGCTCATCCGAGGTGAAAGTTGACCTTCTAAGTTCCTAAGCCACTCTCCCAAATGATAGGGAAAAGAAAAGAAGGCTCCAGCTGCGGGGGGCGGGCCACATCGGCAGTGTGGGCTCCCTTCTGACCAGGCGGCTTCCAGCAGGGCCGCTGCGGGCGCTGCCCCTCCGCCCCTCCAGAGGGCGGGCTTCCCACGTTTCGTACCTCATGCCCTGCCTCTGCACAGGGAACCTGCTTCTTAAAAAATCCCTTTTGTCCCTTTGTGTTCTTGGGACATCAGAGCCTTAAACAAAGCTCTGTAGGGTCCAGGTGGGCCTCATTTCACACCCTGTCGATACTTCTTGTGCTCCCCTGCCCGCCATGAGTTCTGGCAGCTCTGGACAGCACCCAGCCTGGCCAGTGAGAATTAGAGGAACTTTTGTGTAACCTTTATGCAAGTTATAAAAAAGTGCCTTTTCCTTGGGAGAACAGCCCCATGCAGGTGTGTAGTGTGGTGAGTGAAGCACAGGCTCAGTTTGAGCCTTAACTCCCCCCCTTGTCAGATGCCGTAGAATCCACTAGAAGGGACTCTGGCCTCTTCTGCCTTCTTACTTTTAGGGTACTACCATCATCATGTGAGCACATGCCTCATTTTCAAAATCATTTGCTTATTGCCTTCTTTGAGTTTTGTTAACTTCTACCAAAAATTTATCTTCTTGTTCTCCTTAAGTGTGTGTTTTTGCTCCCTAAGGTTATGAGTTTGTTACTGTGTTAGCCATGTGGCCAGTCAGGTTTTAACTGAGAAATAAAAATCACTTCAGTTATTTCAACAGAAGGTCAAGGCAGGAAATTGTTTAAGCAGGTTACAGAGTCACTGAGAAGACAAACCGTGGATGAAACCAACCAGAAATTAACACCAGCAGGAAGCAGCTCCCTCACCCCTAGGTTGGAGAGACAGAGAGGGGAGGTAGTGTTACCATGGACAGCCAACTTGGAAGCGTGAGGCTGCAAACATGAGGACCAAAAGCCCATTAGCCAAAGACGGGCGCATGGAAAGATAGACACTCTCAGTTCTCAAGAGCACTATTAGGCTGCCAAACTAACCCTACCATCACCTTTTCCCCATTTTCATGTTAGCAAATAATAAATGCCTGTATTTGTTTGCATCTGTTAGTTAGATTTTCTGTTATTTATAGCTCAATATATCTGATAAAATATTTATCCAATCATAAGTAGCCCATTTACATTAATAACCAGTAGATTAAATAAATGCATTTACATTCACCCAACCCTTTGAGGCACTAGCTGGCTGACTGAGGCCAAACTGACTGCCAGGCCTGGCCTGGGGGTGCAGGTGCTACCCCAGGCCTGAAGGGGCAACTGGAGGTGCAGGTCAGGGATCACAAGCAGAGCTGGGATGAAGCACACTGGACTTCAGTTCCAGGGTCTCCCACTGGACACCACCTTGTGTGGGTCATTCAGCAAGTGCAGTGTCCGGTTCCTGTCAGCAGTCCTAAAGGAAGTAATTTCCATTTCCTTGTGGCCAGCAGTGGAGGCAGGGCTTCCTGATTGGCTCACACAGTATAAACAAGTAGTTATCCTGCAAGTTCCCCTGAGCCTGAAACTCAACAATGCACTCAAAGATTTCTTCTCCTTTTTCTAGAGTTCTGTGATCTCAGGGCCTTGAGTTAATGAAAAGAAGAAATGCCTTGAGGCAAGGCCCCATTTTCTGTCTCTTTACTGATGATTTTCAGTCTGGGTGGGTTTTGCTTGTTCATTGCGAACAGTGCTGGGTAAGTGCATCTTGTTGCCATAGTACCAATGTTTGTTTTAAGAGTTGTTCAATAGTGGGTTCATTTTGCCTGCCTGGTGTGTGTGCTCAGTTTTGAAACACACAGACTGGGCTCAAATACTCTAACTGGTAGAAATTTGTCTTATCACAATGAGAGAGTAAACACTTTGGAATGGATTTTGTCTTTTCTCTCACCTTTCGTGTGTTATAAAGGTCTCTGTATTTTGTCTTACAACCATTTTGCAACCACTTTTACATCTTATTATTACAGGGTGTCAAAGTTCTGAAGTTGGTATAATTCACCATCATCATTATCATTACAGAAGGTATAAAGGACTTACAATGTGCTAGGCACTGATCTAAGCACTTTCTAAAAATGAACTCACTTTAACCTCATAACAATCCTAGAAGGTAAATGTTAGGAGTTGGATTGTATCCCCAGTCCAAATGTCCAGTACCTTAGAATGTGGTCTTATTTGGAGATAGGGTCTTTACGGAAATAAGTTAAAGTGAAGTCATTAGGGTGGGCATACTCCAGTATGACTGATGTCCTGATGAAAAGGGAAAATTTGGACACACAGATATGCATACGGGGAAGATGATGTAATGACACAGGGAGAACATGGTCATCTACAAGCCAAGGAGAGAGGCCTTAGAAGGAACTAACCCTGCCAACACCGTGATTTCAGACTTCCAGCCTCCAGAGCTGTGAGATAGTAAGTTTCTTTTGTTTAAGCCACTCAGTTTGGGGTGTTGTTCTGGCTGCCCTAGCAGATGAACACAGTAAGCATGGTCTTATTACCTAAGGCTGCTGCTATTACTATTAACCTCGTTTTCAGATGAGGGTGAAAAATTTGCTTCAGTTTTCAAAGTCAAACCCTTTGGGTGAGAGTGGGGGTGGTTCTAGCCTCCCAGGCATCCAAATGTGCTGAAAGTGGTCACATGAGTGGGTGTCTTAAGTCCTGGAGGCCCAGGTGTCATTTATCATAGGATTCCCCACTTCCTCAAGTCAGTGGACTTTGTGTGGAAGTGGCTCTGATGTTTGCTTAACTGAGAGATGAGACTATGTTTCTGGACATTTCACAGGGCCCAGGACCTAGCTGTTTTCTGGCCTACTTGAAGGGTGCAGGCCCTGCTAGCTGTGGAGATGTCCAGAAGCTTCAAGTTACTGCTGCCTCTAACCCCTCTATAAGGGAGCTAGGCAAGTGTGCATGCACATGTACGCTCACCCACCACTTTTTGTATGCACCTGTATTAGTACACACACATTCTTCACCTACATCCATATTTACAAACAGAAACACACTCATATATCTGGACATGTACAAATACAGGCAGACACATTTAATCTCAGAGTATGCACGTACTCATTCTGAAGTGATATACTATGCTCTTAAATACTTATACAACAACATGCCCATTCTCGTACTCTCTTCCACCATGAGTGTACATGTGTGTGCAAACACACTGAGAACACACACATGGTTAAATGGGCTCAGACAGTGGCCCTGCATCTCATCAGAGTGTGTGACAAGCTAGTATTCTTAGTTCAGGTTGTCCAGAAACAGACCCTGAGATGAGAGGGAGTGTGCAAGTGATTAAGGACGTGCTCTGGGGGGAAGACCAGTAAGGGGATGGGACAAGCAGGTTAGGGAGGAGGAGGAAGCTAGACAGGTGATTTTAGGTGAAGTTGCAGCCTTGACCTGAGCCCCTGTGGCTCTCTGGAGCAGAAATTGCCCTCATTTGGTCTCTTGTGAGGCAAGGGAACTGGTTCTCTTACTCCACCAGCCATGCATTGACTTCAGGCGACCCAGGGGTATAAACTTCCTGGCACTTCCATCATTGTGTCGGGCGAAGGTACCAGCAGCCCAGAGGTCTTCCGAGAACTGCAGGGTGAGAGCCTTAGAAGAGAAGCACATAGGGAAGGAATCTGGGGAATGGCACACGGGACAAGGAAGAGGGATCTGAGGCTCTGGGCTGGCTACTGTGTGTGCATACTTGGAGAGGAGTGTGGGTGGTTCTGGGTGTGCCGAGATTTCTTTCAAGGAGCAGAAGGATGGTCCAGGGATGTAGGGGGGGGCAGAGCCTGTGGGTGTTGGTACTGGCCCGAGAAGGCTACTGGAGCAGGGGCTGGAGTGGGTGAGGGTGGCCCATGGGACTGAGGCTGTTTGCCCCCCCAGGGGTCTTATTGCCTCCTTGGTCAGGATGTGAGGCGAACCACGGTCAGCCTTGGTGCAGCTGCAGTTCTTTGCACCTGGAGGAAGAGGTGGATTGCAGACCTCCCATATCATTTGCTGGAAGACAGACAAGATGGGGTTCCAGGCACATGTCAATATCCTGTGGTGTAGTCCTAAGCCCTCCCCACCCTGAGCAGCTTCTGGGTGGCTGCTGTGGAGGACTGGTTCTGCTAGTATATCCAGTGGGGGGTGGGCAGGATGTGTCTCTTGCACATCAGCCCGTTTGGCTGAGTAGACCTCAGTTTGTGTGCACAGGGTGGCAAAGCCCCTCAGCTGTGGGTGGGGGTAAGGGGAGAAAAATAACATTTTCATAGCACCCCTTTTGTAGATATAAGTTCCCCATTTTGCAAACGAGAAGACAATCAGGAGAGGTAAAGTAAGTTGCCAAAGGTCACACAGGGGAATAGTTGTGGAATTGGGGTTCAAACTCACACCTGTGCTTCTAATGACTGGATTGTTTCAGGGCCTGGGGCTTCTGGGATAGAGGCAGCCATGGCAACAGAGGCAGAGCCCAAAGGTTGGGGTCCCAACTGGCCAGGCCAGGGAGCACCTACCACGCCCAGCCCAGGTGCTCATTCTTCACTGTGAGGAAACCCTTAGGCCTGGCGTTTCTCCTGGCATGGGCTGGTTCTGGCATTCTTCTGGGAATAAACACTGGAGACAGATAAAAAGGAAATATCTTCCATGAACAAGCGATAATTCTCAGGGACTGGACAATTTGAATTCATATTTTAAAATAATTTATTTGCAGGTACAGCCCTGCTAGAATGTAAACCAAATTTTCATTAGTGAGCAGAATATTTAACATCCAAAATCCTGGCTGATTCAGGGCTGTCCACAGAAAAAGGGGTAAGAAATTGCTTTAGCTTTGCATGACTAAAAAGGTCACCATAGAAGTCCTTCCAGAAGAAAGGGAAGACCTGCCCAAGGACAGATTCTAGCTTAAACTCCAGGATGCAAAATCCACTTTCTTACCAAAATAACAGTTTCGTAGTTTCAAAAATTAAACCTCACTTGTAGCAATGGGAAGAAGCTGTTGGCAACTTTAAAATATGAATTTTCTCTGCTGGGGTGGGGGGAGTGCTCAGGTCTCGCCGGGTCACGGCTTTGTATCTTACTCTTTTTGTGAGATGCTGGGTTCTCGCAGGTGTAGATGTGGCCTGGCTGTTGTACTGTATCTTCTGGTCTCTCTTTTAATAATAGTTGTATTTGCTGTATTTTCAAAATATATATGGTTTTGGGAGGAGATTTCTACTGCCCTACTCATGCCCCCATCTTGAGCACCCCTTTAATGCTTCAATAATTGCACTATTGAGGCAGAATTTCTTCAGGAAATCTCAGTTTTTATTCTTAAGGCATTTCAACTGATTGGATGAGACCCACCCACATTACTCAGGGTAATTGCTTTTACTTAAAGTCAAATAACTAAATGTTAGCCACATCTATAAAATACTCTCACAACAGCATCTAGATTAGCATCTGATTAAGTAACTGGGTACTCTAGTCTAGCAGAGCTGACACAAAAGCAACCATCACACCAGTAAAACTGTCAAGTATGCCAGTAGAATAAAGCATTTTCGGGCATAGAAGGTCTCAAAATGTTTGTGTACCATACGCTCTTAATCGGGAAGCTACTGGTGGATGTGCTCCAGCCAACCGAGGGATTAAATCAGGCAAAAGGAGGACATATGTCTCACGTTAGGCTGCCTCAGAGTCTCTGTGACAGGGATTCTTGTGCAAGTGATTTATTAAGGACACCTATAAGGGCATTGAGGAAGCAGGACCAGGGAACAGAGGGAGCTAAGCATGGTGTGGTTCCAGGCAGAATTCACTGTGGTCCTGTGGGAGGATGCTGGAGTGTAAGTTACTTTAGAGTCTTCCCAGCCTTGAACAAAGTTGCTGGCTTGCAAACTCCCACACTCGTCCATCCATAGTTGAGTGTCTCTGGGGAGTGGTGGGTGGGGGATGAAAATTCCAAGGCTCTTGAATCTCTAGCTTTAGGCCAAGCATGTCCACTAGCCTAAGGGCATTCCTCCAAAGAAGAGGTGCAGGTGCTGGCTGTTGGAAGCAAAAGCACACTAAATCCAGGCTCTGTGTGTGTGTGTGTGTGTGTGTGTGTGTGTGTGTGTGTGTGTGTGTGAAATGGGATATGACACTATGAACTGGGACACAGGAAACAGATAATCCAAAGCAGGAGAGAAACAAAGGAATCCCCTGGATAATGGTGAAGGGAAATCCCTGGATGTCAGTCATTCAAAAAATTCAAGTTGCTGGAGTGGATCAGAGGACTGGGAGAGAATTATTCAAGAAGATAGAAATTATAAAATGCCTAATGCGTCTGAGCATATTGAGAAGGAATTTGCATATATGGAGATTTCTCAGTTGAATTAATAATAAAGGTAGAGACAACTTAGCAAACCAAAAACCAAGACAGTCATAAACTCCAGGAAAAACAAAATATATTAGGAGTAGTCATATTTCATAAGCTTCACAACTCAGTTGTGAATAGCATTCCATGATCATAATGATGTAAATACTGAATGTATTGGATTTAAAATTATAAATCAGTTTCACTACGGGAATGGGGATAGA
Source organism: Manis pentadactyla (assembly GCF_030020395.1). Taxonomy (NCBI): domain Eukaryota; kingdom Metazoa; phylum Chordata; class Mammalia; order Pholidota; family Manidae; genus Manis; species Manis pentadactyla. The sequence continues at coordinate 67,280,347 of NC_080019.1, read as the reverse complement.
AAGGTGTGTGCAGTGGGGTTGGAGAGAGTGACAAAAAGGTCTCATTTTCTATACTGGGAATCCAGTGGGTAGTGTGACTGAAAACCCAAGGAGGAGCAGTATTGGCGTGTTACTGACATAGGGAGGGACAAATCCAGAACAATCTTCTAGAAGCTGAAAGCGGTTTCTCCTGAGTGGTGAGAGTAGGAATGGGCTGAGGCAGTGTACGCAACTGCCATTTTTCCATACAAGTCTTTTAAGATGATTTGACTCTTGAAACTGTGTGCATGTGACAGTTTTATTAAAATAAGAGTCAATTAAGAAAAGGGAACCCTAAAGGCAGAGATGACAGTGATGTGGGAAAGTAGGAGGGATAGGAGCCTGATTCAGATACATTTCAGTTCTATTAGTTTGTGTCCCCTGCACCGCCAAGCTGGGCCCAGCAAATAACAGTGCCAGCAGGGAGCCTTTGCTCTTTAGATTTGAGAAAAAAGTCTTAGACCACTGGAAAGACAAACTCACAGAACCATAAAAGTTTGGAATCTTTTATTTATAGAATTTCACTTTAATTCATCCTCCAAATCTCAAGTCAGGTGTCACTTCCTGCAGGAAGCCTTCACTGACCCCTTCCCCAGACCCCGAAGACCACTGGCTTCCCGCTGTCCCGGCACTCATCAGCCTGTAGCTTCAGATTGTGGACTTGTCCTCCTCCTCCGCTGATGGCAGAACCCGCACCCTTAATCACTTTCAGGTAAATGCAGTCATTTCCACTTTGAACACAACTGTTCAGGATTCTCACCCCAGCTCCCACCCTTTTCCTTGATTTGCATCAAGTGCAGGGAGTTGGAGAGACTCAGCTTCATGAAGAGCCCCTGGTCTGGCCACGGCAGGAGTCCATGCTGGCACCTGGGATGTGTTCCTTTACCCCTCTGGTTTGGTTTTTGGTGTCCCCATTACTGGTGCCTGCTGAGATGTCTGTGTCATTGTTCTCTGCCTTCCTTGTCCTGACCTCAGGGTGCCTCCTTGTCTGCTGTCCCTCCTCAGTAATATACTTGAGCCCCTTGGATGAACTTTGGAGCCTCTCCGGGGCTGAGGAAGTCTCTGAGGAGGCTGTGCTAGGCTCTGCTTGCTCAGCCACGGCCTCCACCACTGTCTCCCACTGTGTGGTGCCATAGTGGGGCTGTGAAACTCAACGGCCTCACTTTCCCTGCTTGGCCTTACCTGGGAGTGTGATGCACATCCCTTCTCCCACACGTGGCCAAACTAATTTGTATTAGTTTTCTGTTGCCACATGACAACATTACCAAAAACTTAGAGGCTTAAAATAGGACATGTGTTACCTCATGGTTTTGGTGGGTCAGGAGCTTGGCCACTGCTTGTCTGGGCCCTTTGCAAGGCTGCAACCAGGGTGCTGCCAGGGCTGAGTTCTCATCAGAACCTCAGTCAGGGGAAGGTTGGTCCCAAGCTCACACAGTGGCAACATTCAGTTCCTTGTGGGCTGCCAGACGGAGGGCCCCAATTCCTGCAGGCTCTTGGTTGGAGTGTGCCCTCAGGTCTCTCTCCATAGTGAGGCTCACAGCTGGCTTTTCACAGTCAGCAAGGGAGAGTGTTTCCTTGCAAGAGGGGCACTAAAATGGTATGGAACGTAGGCATGTGCATGTACTTGTGTACATCCTGTCACCTTTGCCACATTCTGCTGTTGGAAGCAAGTCACAGGTCCCACCCACACTAAAGGGAGGGGATTAGGCAAGGACGTGAGTACAGGAGGGGAAGTCATGGAGTGCCGCCTCAGAGCCGAGAGGCTGTCCACTGCAGGGTCTAGCTCCTGGGCCTGCAGTGCCCACCAGGGGTGCAGGGCGCCTGCTTCTGCATTCATTTCTGACTCTCCTCCCACCTCTGTCTGCTGGCCTGTGGAGTCGTGGGTGGGAGAACTGACTTGCTCTTCCTCAGGCATATCTTCTTCATTCTACTGTTTACAGAATGTTGCCTTTTTGTATTCAGTATTAAGATTTTGACATCTTCAGTTATTTCTCTGCTAGAAGGTCCAGAATTCTACTTTAAAGCTGAAAACTCATTTTTATGTTCTTTGTTTTTATACCCTTCATGCCAAAGCAGTAAGCCCAGACAACCCTAACTGCTGCCTGAAAAGTGGAGAGACGAGATCGTGGGCATAGTGAATGGGAATACTGTCAGTGTGCCCTGATACAGTACATGGGGTCTGCTGGAGCAAGCGTGGGTACCACATCAGGGACCTGGGTGCAAATCCTGGTTCCACCACTTAATAGCTTTGTAACTTTGGGCAAGTCACTAATTTTCTATGAGCATCAATTTCCTCCCCTACAAAATACGGATAATGATCCCTACTATTTTAATGTGAGGATTAATTGGAATAAAGTTGGTGAAAAAGTCCTTTGTAAATTATAAAGTACCATATGTGTACGTATGCATTGTGATTATAGTTGCACAAGTGCACAAGAGGCCTTTCTGCTTGTAGAGAACATTCAGTTTTGACATGACTTCTTTGTAGTTCTGGAAAGACGCCCAAAGCTTTTGATGCAGCTTAAATGGGAAGTGACAGATGCTGACTCCAGGCCTGGAGCTGCGTCTTAGGCAAGGCCTGGTTTAACTCAAGATTTTATGAAATCAGTGTCACAATAACTGAATGGTAATTTATCTGTGTGGTTGCTTCTGGTGAATTACAGAGGTGGAGTGAATGAGCAGTCAGATTGCTAAACTGGGAGAGTCATTCCAAAATGCTGTTTGGATAGAGTTTATACATTCCTGGCACAAAGTTCTTTCCATCACAGCGGCATTATAACCCATCATGTAATGTTACTGTGTATGGTCCCAGGCTCTGTGCAGGGGAGAGTTATGTTGTGCAAGGACTTGGGGAAGTGTTTTCTTTTCTTTTGACTTGCTCAAACAATATAAATTTACTAAGTATTTATGGAGGACAGCTGTCATCAGGAGCATTGATGATACAAACAGGCTATAAAATTCCTTTAACTTTCTCCTGAAAATCTCATCTTCTGCTGCCTAGCAGCTCATCTTTTCCTAAAAGAAAGAAATTGATACATCAGATTGCAGACCCAGCTGAAGGCCTATAAAATGAGGGAGGGAACCTGTTACATGGGTATGAAATTAGGTCCCTCCTGATGGTGGAAGGAACTTCCTGACAGGGCTGTCTCGTTATGGCCACAGATGTTTAGAATTTGTCCTTCTGTAGTTGATATAAGTATCTTTATCTCCTTGTTGGGGCCTTTCCACATCATCTCTCTTTAAAGCAATCTGAACTGAACATGCAGTGTGTGAGCAAATCCCATTTTTTGTCTAACATTTTTAGCACAGTGACTGTTGTTGTACCTTAGATTTCACATTGACAGGGGAAAAAAAGACAGGGTGATTCAATGATCCTGAGTGGTGGTGTTTTGGGCAAAGTGAAAGTTCAGTGTGGTTGGAAAAGGGCAGTATTAGTCCACAGGGGCCAGGGCTAGGAGACCAGCTTGGCCTGCTCTGCAGAAAAGAGATACAGGGATGTGGGTGCTAGTGTCTGGGAGGCCTACCTGCCTGGGGATACTGGCAAGCAAATGAAACACTGCTCCAAGGCTGAGTGTTTGCTTCGTGCATTATTTTTCTAGGCCCACAGTTGTTAACTCTGGAAGGGGTAGGCAAAAGCAGATGTATGTTGCTAAAATTTTTGAGTTCTTATTATGTGCCCAGCCCAGTGCTAGGGACTTAATAGATAGAGCCTCACTTCATCACAGTAAGAACTATTTGAAGTTAGCACAATGGCCATGACTTTCATAGTTTCAATAGCCTCTAGGACTCAGATGAGAATAAAGAGATTTTAGAAATTGCTCTGACACTGAGCTCAGTTTACAAAGCCTGGCTCTTGCTGCTAGAAGAAATATAACCTAGCAATGTTTCAAGCCATTTCAACCCAACATATATTAATTTTTTTGTCACTTGTGGTTTAAAATGTAACTATTTCAAAGTCTGAAAGTCTGTCCATGCCTCCCCTCATCGCCGCTCATGCATTCTGTTTAAGTGGTCTTTAGGACCCAGTGGCATTGGGTTGGTGAGCATCAGGGCCTCTGGTTGCCTCACTGATGAAGTATCTGCTGCAGATGCTCCTCTTTGTCTCCTTTCTCTTCTCAGTTTGTACTTAATCTGGGAGCAGAGGAGTCTGTTGACTTGGCCCCACTTCTGTCCCTGCATCGCTGCTGATACCCAGAGCGCAGCTGCAGAGACTCCCTCTGATCTGCCTGGGCCGTCCTCCCCAGCCTCGGCTTTGGGGTCCACTTGCCTTGTGCCATGGTCACTACCAGGCTGGCTCATGAGAGCTCATTCTCAGTGAATTTCTGCTTTCCTTTCATGCCCATGGAAACTTCTGGGGCTCCTAGAGCCAGGCCTGGAACCTCTCACTGTCCTCTCTGCAAGGCTGCTGGCTGACTCTCGGGGCTCTGGGATGTGCAGTCCAGCTGCCTCCGTTCTCAGATCTTCTCTGCCCACCCTGGGCTTGTCCCAGGGATGAGATCCAGGGAGTCGGGCTCCTACAGGGGTCTCCTTCCTTCTCTCAGAACTCTCTTCAGAATTCCTCCATTTACTATGGAGTCCAAGGTTACATCTGCTTTCTCTCTTGGCATCCGCATTTAAAATTTTTCTTGTCTCACACCCAGGAAGTGCACTTTGACTCTAAAAGATAAAGAATGCAAAACATTTGTTCCCAAAGGCAACTGTTGCTACATCAATGGATGTTCCTCCCTGTGTCTCAGAGCATGTGCAAGACCAGGGTGTACAGCGGCACTTCCACTAATGCTTTGAAATACTACCTTACTGTGCCGATGTCACTTCTAGTTCACACATGAGGAAATGAAGTCTCAGAGAGGTGAGTATTTGACCAAGCTGGTGTCCAAGCTGGGCAAAACACAGAGTTGTCTTAAAGCAGATTCTTCCCCCACATTCCACCTCCCCCAAACCCTACTACTTCCCCGAGGAAGCCCATGCTCCTTGTGAGGTGCTGGGTAGGTGCAAAGGAGGGCCCCAGAAGGCGCGGCAGTCCCAGAGTCACACTGGAATTGTTGGTCTTGAGGTGCAGCGGAGAGAAGAGTCATCCCTGGAAGACTGGCTCTGCTGGGTGGGGCTGTGGGAACCAGGGGGAGGGTACAGCCCATAGGCAGGTTCTGGCAGGTCCCTACTGCTTCAGCTAAAGCAGGAAGGAAGAGGTGGCAAGTGAATTCCTAAGTATGTTGTTCTCTGTATTCAAGGAACCAGAGGAACCAATGAGAACCCCCAGCTGGGATCTATCCATTGAGATGGCTGCAGAGACAAAGGAAGAAAAGAGAAGGGGGCACTCCTGATTGTTGAGGGCCAGTCAGAGACACAGCAGTGGAGGCAGCGGGAAGCACGGGAACTCCCAGTTTCCTAGAAAGAAACATCAATTGTCAGAAATGTAATAGAGAACTTTCAGCTCAAGGTGGTCGACTGAATTCATAACTTCTTTTCCTTACTCAGATCTCACTGAAATGACAGAAAAAGAGGTATAAATCCACAAGGACAAAGAATACAAAGAGAACAGATCTCCAGACCTTGATATTTGGACGCCCCCATGCAAAATGGCTGAGTTACCACCCGATCCCTTGCCGTGAAGCCCAGAAGACCACAAGCTCCATCCAAGCACACAGAGCTTCTAATCACTTTTGTAGAACTTCACTTTCAGATGGACAGTCAAAGATAATCGGAAAATTTGTAAAAAATCTCTTATGGAAAATATAGTGACCAAAACAAGCAAATAGGAAAAAGTAACTGAAGAAACACAAATGAGAAAGAGAAGAAAGCTTTAAAAAAACTTCCTATAATTAAATATCTTCAGAGTGATAAGAGGTAATGTTGTATGAGGTATCCTTAGAGAGATAAGAGGTGGTATAATGTGGAAGTGCTCCTGGGAATTTAAAATGTGATAAAAATGTTATATTCAATAAAGAATGTTGGGAGATAACATTGAGGAAGATAATGTGGAGGATAGTATCTCAGAAATAGAATTAAAAAAATAAAAGATAGAAAATAGGAAAGAACAGATAGAACTGGAGAATCAGCTCAAGATGCCAGTGTGTGAACTACAGGAGCCTAAAGAGCGAACAGAGGAAAATGCAGGAGAGGGAAGTAAATAATACAAGAGAGTAAATAAATCAAATAAATAATACAAGAGAAATTTACAGAAATAATCCACAATCATTTCCAGAACAGGGACTTCTGGATTTAAGGGCCCAGCAAAATCAATGAGCAGAGTTTGAATACAAAGTACATCTTCATGTAATTTCAGAACACCAGGGATGTAGAGAAGGATCTGAAGTCTTCTAAGGTGAATAAGAAGGTTACATGCAACATATTGGGACTCAGAATGGCATGGAATTTGTCAATAGAAATCCTGAAAGAAGGAAGACAGTGAGTAATACTTTGAAAATTCATTTCAATCTGGAATTCTGTATTTTGCCAAATCATCAGTCAAGATGGAAAGTAGACAATTGTAGACATACAGGTTCTTACAAATATATATCCTTTGCATGATGTGCAGAAAGCTAATGGGTGTGTGCTCCACAAAATGAGATTGCAAACCAAGAAAGAGGAAAACATCAAGCCTACTCAGAGAGAGGCAGCACGGAGAGAGTCTGAGGGGATTGCCAGGATGGTGGGGAAGAGAAGTTTCAGTCCTGCAGCTACTTTGTAGGTCTGGAGAGCACCAGCTGGGAACCGAGCAGAAGGATGGAAATCTCCAATAGGAATGTTTCCAATAAAACGACTGGAACGGTAGGTTATCTGATATGTTTGATGGCATTGAAATGGTCCATACCTTCCAGAGGACGAAGTTGACATATGAAGTATAAAATAGAAAGACCAAGAAATAAGAATATATTAATATTATTTAGAAATAACCAGAAGAAATAGTTTAAAAAGCTGAAAATGGTTGCCTCTGGGGAGCAAGCATCAGGGGTGCAGTAGGACTCATGTTTTCATTTTAAGTCTAGTTCTATTTAAAATGACATATACATATTATTTTGAAAAACGTTATTTTGAAATTGCTGGTATTTTGGCCTTTGAAAATGGCAATTTCGCATGGTACAACGTAATACATTTAAAATAGAAGTGTGAATCATTAGAGAGATGTCATATATATCAGGATTTATCAATTCTATAGCATTGTAAAAATCACAAATTTTTCATCAAGATGGAAAAAAGGGAAACAAAGAAAGTGAAAAGTCCTTTTGTATAACTCAGTGAATGAGAACAATTCAGTTATCCCATCTCTGTCCTTCAGTGTTCTGCATGTCTGAGGGTGAATTGTTTTCAAGATAATGTTGCAGTTCCCTTTAGCTGTTGAAAATTTCAGCCATGGTTGTGGTTTCTTCCTTGAGAAATTATTATTTGAAGGCCATGCTAAAACATTTGTATTGCTTTTTCATTCCTTGGCATCTCTTTTTTTTTTTTTTTTTAATAATTATTTTTTATTGAAGGGTAGTTGACACACAGTATTACATTACATGAGTTTCAAGTGTACAACACAGTGGTAGAACATTTATATACATAATTCTAGGTTCCAGCTATCACCCTACCAGGCTGTTACAATATCTTGACTATATTCCTTATGCTATACATTACATCCCGGTTACTAATTTATTTTACCATTGGAAGTCTGTCCTTTTTTTTTTTTTTTTTTTTGTTTTGTGAGGGCATCTCTCATATTTATTGATCAAATGGTTGTTAACGACAATAAAATTCTGTATAGGGGAGTCAATGCTCAATGCACAATCATTATTCCACCCCAAGCCTAATTTTTGTCAGTCTCCAATCTTCTGAGGCATAACAAACAAGTTTTTACATGTAGAACAAATTCTTACATAATGAATAAGTTACATAGTGAACAGTACAAGGGCAGTCATCACAGAAACTTTCGGTTTTGCTCATGCATTATGAACTATAAACAGTCAGTTCAAATATGAATACTGATTTGGTTTTTATACTTGATTTATATGTGGATACCACGTTTCTCTCTTTATTATTATTATTTTTAATAAAATGCTGAAGTGGTAGGTAGATACAAGATAAAGGTAGAAAACATAGTTTAGTGTTGTAAGAGAGCAAATGTAGATGATCAGGTGTGTGCCTGTAGACTATGTGTTAATCCAAGCTAGACCAGGGCAATAAAACATCCACGTATGCAGAAGATTTCTCTCAGAAAGGGGGGGTGAGGTTCTAAGCCTCACCTCTGTTGATCCCCAATTTCTCACCTGATGGCCCCCCTGCGACTGTGCCTGTCTTAGGTTGTTCCTCCCTTGAGGAATCTTACCCGTCTCTGGCTAACCAGTCATCTTCCGGGGCCATACAGGGAAATGTGAAGTTGGTAAGTGAGAGAGAAGCCTTATTGTTTGAAAAAGTTAGCTTTTTACTTCTTTGCATATTTATGCCCTGTGGCTTCTATGCCCAGCTCCTTGGCATCTCTTGATGCCTGTATTCTTATTTATCTAGCTGTCTAGCAATTTAGTTCTCTCTCTCTCTCTCTCTCTTGAATTCCTTTCTTTAAATACCTCTCTTTCCTTACTTGGTTCAAATTTCCTAGGAGAGATTGAACAGGCCTCACACCATTGTAGGGTTTGGAGAGACACAGTGAACCACTGTGCAGTGCTGGGTGTGGTCCTGGGCCAGCACGCAAGCACCTCTACCCTGGGAACTGCTCCCAGATGCTCTGGGTGAGTCCAGGCCAAGCGTATACACTGCAGGATGTATCCCCTTGGCCATGGCTGGTTGGGACAGAGATGATACCCAAGCTGGGCCAATCCGATTCCCTTCTCCAGGGAATCTGGAATTGAACTTGAGCAGCAGTCAGTTATTTAGTGTCTTTGTGAAGTCACAGCATCTACACTCTGTCCTGTGGACTGAGGATCAGGGAGTGCCAGGCTGCAGAGACAGGACAGTGAAGCAGATGTGCAGAATCAGAGATGAGAGATGGAATCAAAATCCCATGACTTCCTGTTCTACCTTCTAGTTCTTTCTTGAGAAAGGCTGCATTCTTCCTCTTGGATTCTGTAAGACAGCTTAGTGGTCTTAAAATAAAATTCTCACCCTTTCTTAACTTAGAGTAGATTGGGTGGGCTTCCGTTACTCGCTGCATGAGAATACTAGTGGGGACATGTTAATCTCTAAAGGTCCATAGTTCAGTGACACATAGAACTGCATATGTTTTGAAGGGTGAGGAGCATGGGAACCAGAGTCCTGGGCAAGGAGGTAGGGGGTTAAAGGGGAAGTGGGAGGGGCTCTCTATGAGTGAATTATACTGGGCTTAGGCAATTTGATAAGGAACTCTCCTGCTTCACAGCATACCTGGTGGGGAGCCGGCCTAGACTAGATAAATATTTTTCTTCAAGTCTTGATCTTGGTATTTGAAATGCAGCAGATAGTTAAAAGAACTAAAGAAGTACAGCTGGTATTTAACTGTGGTAAGGGGAGATACTTTTTTTGATGAAGATTTTTCTTTCTGGTCTTCAGCATGTGCAGTGTGGAATCCATTTTAGAAAGCTCCTGCCTGTATTAATTTCTTCTCATGCTCCACACTTTTCTTCCTTCCTTCTTCTCTGTCTGACCTGATATGATGTCATGTGGACTGTATTAAACATTTTTTTTGAAAAAGAGTGAAGTGAATATTATATACATTTTATCCAAAAAAATGCTATTTCTGGGTCTACAATTCATCTCTGCCACGGCATTTTCCTAGTTCCTAAAGGACTCCGGTACAGACATACCCTCTCCCCCTCCTCCGTTTCACCTTGGATTCAGCACTAAAAAAATGTAAAAGACATTAATAAGGCAGGAGGTGCTTTATGCCACAGGGTACGGATGATACTGTTGGAAATGAGGACTCTTCTTGAATGTTGCCCATCTGGTACTTGCTGAGTCTGCTGGTGGTAGCCCGGCGTGGGGCCTGGTTATCTCCATGCCCGAGCAGCTGGCTTTGGGCGCGCGTCTGGGTGAGGAGAGATTGCTTCGTGGCCCCACTGGGGCATTTCACAATTTTCTTTTCCGTGAGAAACTTTAAAAAGCCATCTAGGCTTTGCTACCTGTGTAGTTCATTTAGAGTTTCTACTGTGTGACTCAGTTCAGGAAAGGCAGCAGCCAGATTCCCGCTGTGGAGAGGGCGAAACCTGCCACCCTGCTGTGGGCTGGCGCCTGGAACACAGGGTGCTGTGGGCTGGGACTCCGGCCGGCGCGGCTCACCGGGCACTTCCTCAACACCTACTGTGTGTGAGCAGTTATGCTAGGCCTGGGTGTACAGAGGTCAGTACGAGGTGGCCTGTGCCCACAAAGAGCTCACAGCTTAGTGATGATGATGGAAAGTAAACAGTCAATGTATCCTGGATAAAGTGCACAGAGAGAAGGAAGTACAGGAGTAAGAGGAGGAGGGGGCACCTAGAGCTGGTAGGTGTGGAAGGGTCAGGGATGGATCATGGAGGGAGGGGTCGTCTGATTGAGTCTCAAAGAGCAAGATGGAGAAGCCAGGAGTGGAAGTGGGGGGACAGCATTTGAGGCAGAGAGAGCAGCATGAATAAAACGTGGACGTGTGGACCTGACTGGCCTGTTTGGGAGACAAGTAGATGGTGAGAATGTTCAAGACAGGAGAGGGGAATATATAATCTAGGGCTGGAGAGGTAAGTGACCCCGTGCAGTTGTGTGCCACATAGGAGAGGGACTGGCCTTTCTCTTGTAGGTGTTGGGAAACCACCAAAATAAGGGCATGCCTTGGCATAGATGGGGGCTGAGCCCGACGAGCAGCCCGAGGGGTGAGGCTCAGGCCCAGCAGCCCTGAAAAGGACCTGGGGGTAGAGGCAGAACTGAGGGACTGGCAGCAGGGGTGCTGGACATCTTCAGGTGCTGAAAGTGAGAGTAGGACCAGGCCGGTAGGGGAAAGCCAGGGCAGATGGGCAAGGAAGTGCCAGTGGGTGCCCAGGCCTTACAGGCCCTGGGTCTGAAGTCTGCATGTCAGGTCAAGCTCAAAGAATGAGGAGGGTATTGAGGGTCAGAATAGGTTTAAATATGTCAGAATTGGTCAGAAGCCAGAGTCCCCCTCAGCTGCTGGCGCAGGGTCTTTCAGGAACTGTGCGTCTCCTGCCTCCTTGCCACCTGCCCCAGCCATGCCTGCCCTGTTTAGCTAGTTGTAGGCCATCACAACTTCCTCTCCAACATCCATTCCACTGTGCCGGAGGTGACTGATAAGAACTGTACCTAGTCATCTGGCTGATGATATGGTTCCCTGGCAGGTGATGGCAATGGTGGTGGAGAGATGTAGACAGACTGAGATGCATTTTGTAGGTTGACACAGCAGGTCTTGGTTATAGGCTGGATGCAGGGGTGAACAAGAAGGTATTTCAGCACTGTTAGCTTTAGATTTCTGGCTTTTAGCTACCAGAGGTTGGTGGTACCCACTGTTTCCATGGTGTATTAGTTTGCTAGGGCTGCTGTAACCAAGTACCACAGACTGGATGGCTTAAACAACAGAAATTTTTCTTCTCATGGTTCTGTAGAGTCTGGATGTCCAAGAGCAAGGTGGGGGTAGGGTTGGTTCCTCCTGAGGGAAGACACTGTGCTAGGCCTCTCCTTGCTCTGGAGATGGCCATATTTTCCCTGTGTCTTCGCATTATTTTCCCTTTGTATGTGTTAGTGTCCCAATTCCCTCTTTTTACAAGGAGTCCAGTCACATTGGATTAGGGCCCACCCTAATAATCTCACTTTAACTTAATTATCTCTTTAAGGATCCCTTCTCCAAAGTAGGTATCTACAGCAGATATCTACAGATGTGTGAATACATGGATTACACATGAATTTAAGTTTATCAATAAACTTAATTATTTAGGAGGTACTAAGGATTAGGACTTAAACATAAGAATTTTTAGGGGGACATAGTTCAGCCCATAACAATGGAGATGATTAAGAGAGGAACAATTTTGTGAAATTCAAGAGTTTAGTATTGTATGTATTAGTTTTGAGATGCTTATGATATATACAAGTGAAAACATCAGGCAAGCAGTTGTATATTCAGAATCTGGAGCTCTGAGGTGAGGTCTGGGTTGGAGATACAAATTTAGAGATTGTTGGCAAATTTAAATTTTATTTAAAGCCATGGTCCTGTATATGTGAGCAGGGGGAAGGGCACTTATATATAAGGAACAAAGAATCTTAAGTTGAATCCCACTTAAGTCCATGTAAGTCCACAGAAGTTCTTCCCTCCTACAAGGCTATAGCCTGTCTTCAGGCCTGCCACACACAGTCAGTCCTCAAGGTCAGTCACAGTGTGGAAATTAGCTCAAGCAAGAACTGTGGAGTACCTGGCAAGAGACTCCTCCTTTGCAAATAAGATTTATTTGAAAAAAAGAATCCTGACTATATCATCATTATACACATACACTTACTATTTTGAAAAATTTCTGCAAATAAAAAGATATGAGAAAAAGGTACCCCCATTCAGATGCTTCATATTCCTTAGGCTCAATCCTTTTTGCAGGATCGGCTATGGCAAATGGCTTCATTGACTTTGACATCTTCTTGGCTCAAGCATGTGTTGAATATCTCTTGCTACTTACCCTGGGACACTGTGGTGGGAAATGTCACTGGGAACCTGTGTGGCACTCTCCCATGCACAACCTTGAAGTGTGGCAACCCTCAAACAATGGGGCTGGAAGTCAGTGGATAAATATTTCTCTATGTTGATCCTCAGAGGGCACAATTTTAAGATACCTTCTGTGTGTGTCCTCAGGGAACGTGGCCTGATGGATCACCAGTTGCCTGTTGTGATGTCTTACATTAGCATTCCCTTTTTGCCTGTTTTACTCTCCTTTTTCTCTAGAAATCATTTCCTAAACGCTCTGCTTGTCACCCTTGTCTCAGGGAACCTTGGCTAAGATACACCTCAAACACTCAACACCTACTTAATCATTCCCAATATAATTCATTCCAGGATCTCTCTGTGCATACACATGATGGGTAGAAGATAGAAATAAGTTTATAGAAATGAGATAATTTTTTTCCAGCTTTATTGAGGTATAGTTGGCATATAACATTGTGTAAGTTTAAGGTATACAACATGATAATTTGATAAATTTATACATTATGAAATGATTACCATGGTAGGATTAGTTAACACCTCAATCACCTTACATGATTACCATTTCTTTTTTGTGGTGAGAGTATTTAAGATCTACTCTGAAGTATATAATATGGTACTGTTAACTATGGTTACCATGCTGTGCACTAGATCTCAGAACTAACTCATAACTCAAAGTTTGACTCCCCATTTCCACCACCCCCAAGCCCTTGGAAGCCACTATTTTATTCTCTGTATGAGTTTGGCTGTTTTTAGGTTCCACATATAAGTGAGAAACATATAGTATTTGTCATTCTCTGTCTGACTTAATTCACTTTAGCATAGTGCCTTCCAGGTCCATCCATGCTATCCATCCATGGTGTATATATACATATATATATATGAATGGATATAGATTTGGTATTATATATATTCACATATATACCATCCCTTCATACAGAGACCAAATCCATTTATCTCTTCATTTGTAGATGGAGACTTAGGTTGTTTCTGTATCTTGGCTATTGTCAATAATGCTGCCATGAACATAGGAGTGCAAGTAGCTCTGTGACACTGATTCCATTTGCCTTGGATATATACCTAGAAGTGGATTTCTGGATCATAAAGTAGTTGTATTTCTAATTTATTATTTATTTATTTATTTTTATTTTGCTCATTAATGTACAATTGCATGAGCAACATTATGGTTACTAAATTTCCCCCTTTATCAAGTCCCCCCGACATACCCTATTACAGTCACTGTCCATCAGTGTAGTAAGATGCAATAGAATTACTACTTGTTTTCTCTGTGTTGTACTGCCTTCCCTGAGTACCCCCCTCCCCTGCTACATTATGTGTTCAAATTGTAATGCCCCATTTTCCCCTTTATTCCTCCCTTCCCACCCATCCTCTCCAGTCCCTTTCCCTTTGGTAACTGTTAGTCTGTTCTTGGGTTCTGTGAGTCTGCTGTTGTTTTGTTCCTTCAGTTTTTTTCTTTGTTCTTATACTCCACAGATGAGTGACATCATTTGATACTTGTCTTTCTCTGCCTGGCTTATTTCACTGAGCATAATGCCCTCTAGCTCCATCCATGTTGTTGCAAATGGTAGGATTTGTTTTCTTCTTATGGCTGAACAGTATTCCATTGTGTATATGTACCACATCTTCTTTATCCATTCATCTACTGATGGACACTTAGGTTGCTTCCATTTCTTGGCTATTGTAAATAGTGCTGTGATAAACATAGGGGTGCATATGTCTTTTTCAAACTGGGCTGCTGCATTCTTAGGGTAAATTCCTAGGAGTGGAATACCTGGGTCAAATGGTATTTCTATTTTGAGTTTTTTGAGGAACCTCCATACTGCTTTCCACAATGGTTGAACTAATTTACATTCCCACCAGCAATGTAGGAGGGTTCCCCTTTTTCCACAACCTCACCAACATTTGTTGTTTGTCTTTTGGTGGTGTCATCTTTCCTTGATTTTTTATGTTCCTGAAGTCTTGAGTTGGTATCCTCACATTTAAAAAAGATTTTTAAAATTGAAATATAGCTGATATACAATATTATATTATTTTCAAGTATACAGCATAATGATTTGGTAGTTATCTACATTATTAAGTATTTGCCCCAACTAGTGCAGTTACTATTTGTCAACACAGGAAGATGTTACAGAATCATTGGCTAGATTCTCTATGTTGTACTTGTATCCCCATGGCTAATTTATGTTATGGTTAAGATTCTGTGCCTCTTTATCCCCTTCACCTATTTCACCCATCCATCCCAGCCCCTACTCCATGGTAACCAGCAGTCCCTTCTCAGTGTCTGTGAATCTATTGGTGACTTGTTCATTTGTTTTGTTTTGTTTTTAGATTCCACATATGACTGTGATCATGTGGTACTTGTCTTTCTTTGCTTGGCTTATTTCACTGAGCATAATACCCTCAATGTCCATCCACATTGTCCCATATGGCAGGATTTTTCCTGTGGCTGAATAGTATTTCAGTGTGCATATGTCCCACATCTTGTTTATCTGTTCATCTATTGATGGACACTTTGGTTGCTGCCATATGTATCTTGGCTATTATAAATAAGGCAGTCATAAACATTGGGGTGCATATGTCTTTCAAATCAGATATTTTTTATTTGCATAAATTCCTGGAAGTGGAATTACTATTTTTAGTTTTTTGAGGAACCCCCATACTGCTCTAGTGGCTGCACCAGTTATATTTCCACCAACAGTGTAGGAGGGTTCCATATCTTTACATTATTGCCAATGCTTGTTATTTCTTGTCTTTTGGATAGTGGCCATTCTGAGTGGTGTGAGGAGATATTGTGGTTTTGATTTGCATTTCCCTGATAATTAGTGATGTGGAGGATCTTTTCATGTGCCTGTTGGCCATCTGTATGTCTTTGGAAAAATGTCTATTCAGGTCCTCTGTCCATTTTTCAATTAGGTTATTTACTAACAAAGTTCCAGAGAGGAATATCTTCCATTAGCCTTGCTAGGGATTCTGAGGCCTTCTCAGACCTATGGATACACCCACTCCACACTTCTTCCTCCCTCTCGTGGCAGAATTCTTAAGTTTGTGTGACTTTTCTGGATCCTGCAACACATAGGATCAAGTGCTGACAGCCCTGCTTAAATTTTTCTGGAGGTTGTACTAAAGCTTAAGTTTGTGGTCTCTCCCTGACCTGTAGATTTGGGCTGGCTTTCTTTACCTGTTCACTAGCCATCTGCCTTCTGTCTGTACTACCAACATTAGCATGCTTTTAGAGCTGGCCACTGGGTGGGGGTGTGTGTGGGCGACGTGCATGGAGCACTAGGGGTGAGTGTGGGCTATTTGGGGGTATCCATGGGCCACGTGTCCCTAGCAGTTGTGGGTGTGCTTGACAGAGTTCTTGACAGTAGGATTGCATGCCTTTAATGCTGTCTGTAAGCAAGAGTAATGCCATCTTCTTACTACACTGATGGGCAGTGACTACAATGGGGTATGGGGGGGGACTCGATAATATGAGTAAATGTAGTGATCACATTGTTTTTCATGTGAAACCTTCATAAGGGTGTATATCAATGATACCTTAATAAAAAACAAAGAGTAATGCCATCTTGACAAATCCACCCTGATGATTGCTGACTCAGCTTCCCCTTTCCCCACTTCCTGTAGGTACTGCAAACAGGGATCATTCCATAGATAAAATCTTAAGATAAGGTTAAGTCATCAGCTCCTGCTTTGACTAAATGCACCTACAGCCATCCTGCACATAGACCCTTTTTCTTTGCCCCTATAAATTAGCCTCCCTAAATACAAAGGGGTGCAGAGATCTAACTGTCCTGTAGCTCCCCAAGATAAGCTTCTGTAGGTAAGCTCCCCTCAATAAACTTCAGTGGTATTTGTCAGCCTCTTTCTTTGGTCCCGCAGCCCTTTTGGCCTTCAGGGATCAGTTTGCTAACACCTCTCCAAGTGAACAAATGCTCTCCAGATTCCTAGCCATGGCTCTTTAATCCTTTATGGCCCCCAGCCACCCAGTTCATAACTCAGTACTCTGGACGGAGTGAGAAAGAAATGGGTCTCCTTGGCAGAATGCGGCACAGTTAGGGAAATCAGTTCCCTCACTCCCTGGCGCTCTCTCTTCTCCCCGCAGGAGAAATCCCAGGTGGAGAAGATCTCTCTTGGCCTTGAGCTGTGCTCCCTGGAGGAAGGTGTCAAGTGGGTAAAGTCAAACTGTTCCTCTTACACTTTCCAGGGCACTCAGACTCGCAATTTTTTTCTCTCTCTCTAGTGGTGTCCTGGAACTTCTCCACTGGAAACCTGAATTTCCACAAAGGCTTTTTTGTCCATCAGTAATTGTCTAAGGCAGTGTCTTCCAGGGGCTCCTAGACTATAGCTGAGAGGGACTGGAGCTGGGTCATGGCCCACTGCAAGGCACACAGCCAGCCCAGAGGTCTCTGTGTCTATTATCTGATGCATGGGTGGGTGTGACCTTCCCAGGTTCCTTGACAAATGGTGTTGGATCCCATGGCTCCCACAAAGGCATTTGTGACTGGGAATGGATGCTAAATTGTTCAGATGGCAGGGGACGTGAAAGAAGACATCTTGTTGATGATATCCCTTCAGAAATGAGATACTTTCATACATGTTCAGATAGTTTTGTTAGGACATTAAAAGGAGATCCTTAAGAGAATCTAGGGTCAGGACGAGGGTGAAATGACTGAGATTCCTATGGTGCAAAATTTAAGGAGGTACTCACTCTCAGGGTCACCCACATGCAGGGTCAGCCTCTCTCGTCTTACGCTCGTCCAAGGCCTAGGACAATCAGCAGGGCCTCTTGATGACAGTGGCCCTGAAAGCCGTTCAGGGACAGCACATGATGTCTGCTGAATGGGTGAGATCTCTGGGGCAGGACATTCCCCTCCTTGTCCAGCATTATGCGGTGACTGAACACAACACAATTCCTAAGTCTTGAAGAGCACAGCTTTGGGACCAGATGGGCTGGGCTCAGATCCTGGTTCTGCCGTGAACTGGCTGGGTGACTTTGGGCACCTGCATGGGAATTCATCTGTTGAAGAGTGGTAGACAAAGCTTGCAAGGGGAGTCTACTCCATCGGAGGTCTAGTCAAGGCCATTACTCCTGAGCTGGGTGCCCTGAAATCCTAGGACAGTGAATTACTTCTGTCTGGGCAATTGGAGGAAAATCCAGTAAAGGCAAGGACCACCAAGTGCATCTCAATTCAGTAAATAATTATCCAGGGCCCAAGTGTGTAAGACATTGTGCAGAGCCGTAGGGAGCATAAGGATGGAAGGTAGTTAGGGTAATATATGCCCTTAAGGTTTCTCACTCCCTGTCCTGGTGGGGGCTGTGCCCGGTCTGGCTGGTAGTGTCTGCTGTGGAAGTGGCAGGCCAGGGAGTTTATCTTACCTGGAGATAAGCAGTGCCTTATCTGGAGTTGGATTGGTTGCTGAATTCAAGGATATTTTCAAACCTGGCAGTGCAGTTAGGGGTAGGAGTGGGAGGTGAAGTGAAGAATGGGGTCTGAGTAGGCTGACAAAAATAAGGAGGGTGCGAGTCAGATGCTGGAACCAGGGGAAAGGTTGCTGGTGGCTGAGACAGTGAGATGGATCCAAAGAATAAATGTGAAGAGGGTCATGGGTGAATACTTGGGCAAGAAGCTGCTTTCTAGAGCTGGCTTTGTTCTCCATGATACCGTGGAGGAAAAAAATACTCTTCCTTGGCCCATTCTAGCTGTGTGTCTCTCCATTCCTTCCAAGCTCTTTGAAGATAGTATACTTTGTCTTGGTCTCTGCTTTCTCATTTCTCTCTTTTCTTAACATGAGCTCAACTACCTAGTTTTCACCATATTCGCTTTACCTAGATCCCCTCTGGATTGTTGCCATATCCAGTGGGCCCCTTTCAGTATTTACCTGACATGCTCTCGCTGTGGCACTGGACTGCTGACCACACCTCTGCTCGGCGTTCCTTTGGCCTCTGTGTTACTGCTCTCTCCGGGTCGCCCTCCATCTCTCCGGCCTCCTCCGTGTGTTCCTTTTGTTTCCTGCCCCTCAGATGTTGCTGTTCCTCAAAGTTGTATCCTGGTGCTCTTTTACCTTTCTCACCCTGAGTGTATTTTGTCATTCATATAATTATGGAGTTATTATCCTATAATAATTATATATATGTACACACACATATATGTAAAATAGGTAAAAATAATGCCTATAATTACAATAACTACAACATATGTCCTTGACTCCCACATCTACATCTACAGTTTCATACTCACCATATACAAGGTGTTTTTCAAACTCTTATCAGTGTGATCTTTATTATACAAAGTGGACCATTTCACATTCTGGTTTAAGCCTAGGCAAAGGCTTCCCACCACTCAAGAATAAAGCCTACACCTCAGTCTGGCCTACCTGAGTTGCACAAGCCAGCTTCTGTCCATTCTGCCAGCCTCATCTTTAGTAGGGCTCTCCCCATGTACTCTGCTTAGGGAGAGAAAGAACATGTGGATGACTTCACCACTGAATCATTAAGACAAATGTACCAGGCAGTTTAAGATCTACTCTGTGGTAGCCCATTTATTGTGATAAGCCTATAGGATCGCCTGAATTAAAAGTTTTTAGACCAGAGGCAAGATTTATTCTCTGTGGCTCTGGAGGGCAGTAGCATGTAATTTCCGGGAGGTAGCTTTTAACTCATCATCACTTTCTACCAGTGATGGATTTCCCGGAAGCAGTGAGCTCCCCACATCTGGGGATGACTGGACAGGAGCTGAGTACAGGATCCACATTTAGTCTGCTGCTTTCGAGTGTGGGGCAGGCCAAGGGATGTAATGGTAGGTCTGAGCCTCTAGCAGCATTCAGCAGATTACAAGGTAATTCAGAACTGCATTTTCCAAAAGAATAGCTTCTTATATTGTTTTGCATAAGGAACAATGTAAATCTGGGTAAAAGAAAAAATAGCTAAAAACAAAGAACATCTTCCAGTTTAAAATAGGAAGAAGATGCCACAAACACTCTAAATCCCCTTTTATAGAATGAGTTCAATAAAAACAAGGTAAATTTTTTGTTAAAAAAGCCAGATAGAACTGCTGGTAGTATGCTATCATTTATTTTGTTAATTCAGCAACATTTCAAGTGAGACTCAGACTCTATAGCATTTGAAAATAATGCAACCTTGCTCCTGATGCAAGTGGCAAAAGCAAGAGGTCTCCATGGAGCTTTGCTAAAGGGGGAAAAAAAAGAAATTAAAAACCGTCCACTAATGTGCTGGCGAATAATGAAATAAGAATCTGACACTTGGTGCATTGAAATGCAAACAAGATGTTCCTGTGTTACCCTGGCAATTCATCATAAAGGCCGGTGTGTTTCTGCTTATTATACATGAGGTGCAGTGAATTATTACCAGGCTGGTTCTTCTAACAAACTTTTCAAAGTATATACATGATAGGGTCAAAACAGATTTATATGAGTGTTTGTGTGTGTGTGTACTCATGCTAAGATGTGAACACAGAAGTGTATGTTGCTCCAACTCTGAATACATGGAACCAAATATGTCTGGATTATAAGTGAGAAATTCAGGTGATGACCCCAGGTATTTGGAACTATTCTCTCTCTCTCCCTCTCTCTCACTATATATATATATATGTGTGTGTATATATATATATATATATATATATATATATATATATATAAAGTGTAAACACTGTGCAGATATGGCTATAGATAAAATGGAATTTGGTGTCAGTGAACACCAACCCAAACAGGTTTTGGGAGATATGTTGCAAACAATGTTTTGGTGGGTTAAGAGGATCTTAGGAACCTATTGCTGGAGATACTGCATCACTGCCCCTAAAGAAAGAGTTGGAAAAGAAAGGGATGAGATGTGTTTTAGAAATAAAACAAGACAAAAATGAGAGGTGACCAGCTAGGTACTTGGGCTTTTAGAGAAGATGTTTGGGACACATGTACATCTATGTGAAGAGATGTCAACCTATTTTATCCGTCTAGTAGAAAGACATCTTTTTGTTGAGAAGAGGCTGAAGAAAATAATAAATTATTTGATTCTTTTAGTGATCTTGTATTTTAGTACAACAAAACTTGAAACTGCGACATTTGTGGGGTGCACGTGTGTAAAGTTAGAGTTGAGGCATGAGTTTGGCAAAAACTCAGGCAGGAGTGTATGTTAATGAGAGGATCTTAGGGGGCAGGGTGGAGCAGAAGTTAAATTCCAGGTGGTACTCATCATAATAACCCAGAAGAGCTGATCTTACTGTTAGCATCATGCACAGATGGGAGAATAGAGGCTCAGGGAGATGAAGACCGAAAGTGGTCAAGCTGGGATTTCAACTCAGAGTCTGGCTGCCTTCAAAGCCTTTGAAGTTCCCAAAGAGGGGAAAATTAGAGGAGAAGGAAACAGGAAAATTAGAGTTAAGGGGAAACACGAAGAAGGTTGGTGAAAGCACTGAAAGATTTCTCTGTGAAAATTTTCCAGGCACATCTCCTAAACCAAATTCATTTCATCTGGTGCTAAGTTGGCACACTAAGTGGAATTAAAAAAATGGAGATCCACATAGAAAACATTGAAAAATATCTGTAAGAATATACAACCAACTAATAATAATAGTTAATACTGGGGACTGAGATTATGAGAAGGGCAAAGCAGGAGGCTTTACTTAATATTTACATACCTCAGTTTTGTTTTTAAAACCTTTTTGTCTGGAAAGTTTCAAACATGTAGGAGTAGAGAGAATAAAATAATGAAACAAAATAGAATACTTATACTGTGCTCCAGGTTCAATGATATTCAACTCACAGCCACTGTTGTTTCATTTTACCTCACTTCCCCAGGCCATTCCTCAACTCCCCAGCTTATTTTGAAGCAACTCCCAGACAAGGTAACATTCACCAATAATGTACTGATTATTAGTGAAAATAATAAAAATGAAAAACCCATGTTCTAATATAAAATAAAAATTTATTTGGAATCCATGTGTGGAGAAAGTGAAGGTTCCTGTGGCCAGGATTCTCACCTGGCCCTGGTCGGCTAGTTCACTACACGTGTGGGCAATACATTGCCATTGACTCTATATAAAGAGCTTGGCCAGGGCTCTGTGTGATGCTCTGGCTGCTGCATGGCTGCAGGAGAGCAGAGTCTGGGGTGGTGGCAGCACTGAGGACAGAGACAGAGAAGGCTGCAGGGCAGAGAGGCCCAGAGGCAGAGACCAGCTTGCTGCATGCAAATTTGCTCTGAGTGAATGGGATTCTAGTGATTGACCTGCCACCATGGGAATAAAGTTGAGTATAAATCCTTTCACCCCCAAAACATTCCATTGTCATTTTTTTTTGGTCTCATTGAAATCATAGTGAAGTTGCCCGGGGCTGAAACCCATTGATTGGCAAGACATCATGATAATTCAAAGAAGGTTGGAGTTTCCATTGTCTAGTTAATTTTTTTTAAAGCGATGTGATTTTCATACTTGGCTGATCACTGGAATTTCCTGGGAAGCTTTTTAAATGTAGATTCCAGAGCCCACCAGGACCCATGGAATCAGAATCTCCATAGTGGTCCCCAGGATCTCTGTGATTAAAAAGTTCCACATGTGATTCTGATGATGAGCCAGGATTAGAAACAGTTGGTGTACTTAAGATAAACTGTTTCAACTACCTTCAAGCACTTTGGAGTGACTTAATTCCATATAAGCAGTTGGTACGCTAATTACAAATTTGCCTATCTAGTCATTAAATTAGGTTCCTTAAGGATTACTGTGAATTCCTTGAATTAAAGGAATAGTTGAATCTAGTTAACCTAGTTCTGATTAGTATATAGCTATAAAATAAAAAACACATTTTCTTAAAATATTCTACAATTCATGTTTTTTACCAATGTAATATTAGTCTTTGCTACATTTGTTGAGAACATATGCTTTATTTTTGCCAATAGATTCCCTAATTTTAAGGTGAGGAAATAGAATCTCAAAGCAATTAAGCAATTTTCTTAAGGATATGTAGCTGGTTAATGGCTGATCCAGACCAAATGCAACACCTGAATGTGATGGGCACTCCAGGATCAATGACAAATAATATAGGGTTCCAGTGCCAGGAACATGGTGTTTAGTAAGGGAGACAGACAGATGTTGTGGACATGACTTTAGGTCACAGACTCGAAACATCTGCAGTCTAGAGCAGGTGACAGCAGAAGTAGTGGGTTAATCACATTAAACAAACTCAAGTGCCTAGAATTGAGATTATTTTAATTTTCCAGAATTAAACTTTCTATTTTGCACACTTTTCTTCTGACGACAGATGGACACTTAATTTCAAAGTCTTATTGAATCCATAGTGAACTTGTCTGGGGCTGAAACCCAGTGGCAACACACTAGTGCATAGCTCCTAAAGCACTTGGAATTTTCTGAGAGATAAAAATGATAGGGGCATGTCTTGCCAATGGGTTTCAGCCCTGGGCAAGTTCACTATGGAGTCAATGAGACCAAAGAAATGACAGTGGAAAATTCTTGGGGTGAAAGGGTTTAAACCCAACTTAATTCCCATGGTGGCAGGTCAATCCCATCCACTCAGAGCAAGTCTGCATGCAGCAAATGCAGCAAGCTGGTCTCTGCCTCTGGGCCTCTCTGCACAGTCGTCCCACATAGCCGTCCTCTGGGCCTCTGTCCTCGGTGCTGCCACCACTCCAGTCTTGTCTCTGCTCTCCTGCAACCTTGCAGCCATGCCACCATGTTGCCCAGAGCACTGGGTAGAGCTCTTTATATAGAGTCATTAACAACATACTTCCCACATGTGTGTAGTGAGCTAGCCGACCAGGGCCAGGTGAGAATCCTGGCCACAGGAACCTTCACTTTCTCCACAGTGCCACTTTCAGGGACCCATCAGGATCCAAGTTTCTTCCTTCCCCTTTAGTGATTGCAGTACTCATTTTTGATGTCCCAGTATTCCCATGGATGTAATTACTGTTCAGTATCATAATGCCAGTGTGTTTCTCTTATATTTTCTCTCCCTTTTGCCTCAGCTCCTCAGATTATGGAACATTATGCAGTCTATTCAGCGTGGAGATTGGAAAAAGTAACTGTTCTTGAAGGACCATACAGATTCTTTCAAATCTTTTAATTCACGGAATAAACCGTGCTTTGACTTCTTCAGAATGTCAACACCATGCAGGCAAGACCAGCAGGAACACACTTGCAGTTAAACAAATCTGGCATATTATTTGGTGCATTGAGGAAGAGCACATACCATAAAAAAATCAAGGTGTTGGCTGTAAGAGGATGTTGGAAAGGGCTTACAGAATTTTGACTTGTGTTGAGATTTTGAAAGGTTTTACATTGGATTGGATGCTGTCAGAAAGGTTAATTCTGTGATTGGATATTTTAATACATTTTATCTAGAAGGAGGGATTAGACATATAAAATGATAATTGACAAAGAAGTAGCAGTCTTACGTAGGGAGGGAGATGTTTGGTATTTTCTGGCTTGGACAGGTTTGTGTTTTGACTGTGTTCAGACATGATTATGAAGTGGTCTAGTCTTTGACTGGACCCACTTTGGTTTCATAGTAGTCTTGTCTGATATTGATATTCTGTGAGATTTTTTTTAGGATTAACAGGAGGGCTTGCAGAATCATCTGTGGGTGCCAGGCTAGCTCCTAAGAAAACCAAGGCCAGACTCACAGTAAAAGCTAGCTCCCAAATGTCAGGGACTGCTTTTTTCTTTCTCAGTATATGAAACCCAGGTTTATGTCCTCTAACTGGGTTTTTGTAGTGACAAGCCAAAAAATACATCATTTGTTTTCCTATGTTCCCCAAGTCTTACTCCTCAAAGGAGCAGAGAGCGCCTCAAGATATCAGGAAATCCTACAGAAAATGAGATCAATTAAAATATTAAATCATTATCCTGTTATTTGCATAGTGACATTCCAAATGGTTAGTGCTATGATGAAGGAAGCGTTATGCAGGGGGAACCTAACACAGGTTTCTCCTGGAAGAGGTGACTTACGAGATGGCTGCAGGAGTGAGTGGATTTCTACTCCCTTTCACCAAAAGGGAAAAAGAAGAAAGCGTATTCTAGGTAGAAAGAAAAGCATGTGTTTTCTTTCTGGTGGGAAGAGTGGGTGTGCACTAGAGAAGTCAGTCATGGTACTTGCCTTGCTCACAGTCTCTTAAGTAAAAGCAAGAGATTCTACCCCTGTCCTCAGCTATTGGACTGGGATTACTGAGCCAGAGGGGAAGCTGCTTTGTAGGCTGGTCAGCAGCCAGTCAGGTAACCGTGCACATGGAGGAGCTGGGCCAATCAGCTGTTCTTTCTCTTTCAGGCATGTGGACTAGGAGAGAGCCAGAAGAGACTGTGAGGAGCCAGAGCTGAGGCCTATGGGCTGTGTGAAGAGGAACTTGAGGAAGAGACGGAGCCAAGAGGGACCACGAAGAGTCAGAGTTGGGGGAAGAAGGGACTCAAGGCAGAGAAATGGCAGCTTGAGAAAATAAGCAGCGGGATGACTGCAGCAGAGGAGCCGCAGGGAGAGAAGATCCCTGGTAATAGCTGGATCCTGTCGGTGGGGAGGGGCAGAGTAGAAATCCACTTGCTCCTGTAGTTCTTTTTCTGTGGGTAGGGCCTGATTTGACTAGAATCTCAGTTCCTGGACTTCCTTACACTCCACATATATTCTGACAGTGCCCCTCCCTCCGCTCAGATTTATTTGAATTCTTTGCAACTGAAAAACCCAACCAAAGCAAGCATAGAGGGACACAGGGACCAGGCTCAGGCAGGTGCTGTTTGCTGAGACCTGGGGTTTATAAATGCCTCATCAGAGCTTGTTCAGTTTTAAGTGACAGAAAACCCAACTCGGTTTGGCTTAAGACCAAATAGCATGATGTTGTCTCACATAACTGACAAGTCCAGGGGTAGTTAGCCTCAGGCATGTTGGATTCAGGGCCTGAAGCAGTGTCATCAGCACCGTCTCCCTGCTGTCTCTGCCCCCTCCTTCCCTGTGCTGTGGGCAGTCAGGCTCCTCCCTCGGTTTACAGCCTGTGGACACAGAGCGTTTTCTTCCCGGCTGCTCTGGCCAAAGTCCTGGGAAGGAGGACCAACCTGAATTAGGGACCTGTCCCTCAACATATCCCTGGAGGGTTGATAGGACCAGCCCTGCTCAACTTCATGGATAAAACTGAGGGCAGATACTAGACAACCAAATTTAGCTGTCTATCAGTGTGTGCCCCTGTGTGTTTGCACATGCATTTAAATACATTTATTAGGTCCAGCCACCAGGAAATGAGCCTAGATGAGGAGAAAACAAAACATAGCCATTATCTGGGTATGAGTATATCTTTTAATTTTAATAGAATATATTTCAGAAGCCACTATACATTTATTTAATCTGTTGTCATTACTTTTTTCATCTTTCAAAATAACTTTGAAATTTCATACAGTTGGAGGCATACCATGATTAGAGGGTCACATGACCATGGGAGAATGAGATTCTCTGAGCCTTGAAGGAAACCAGCATGGTGTAGCAGAAGGGAAGGGCCTGAGGTCAAAAGGGTTGCATCTGGTCCTGTCACCTAATGACTTGAATCATTCAGTTACTCTAGGCTTCAGGATCTGTAAGCGGGGATGGTGATTGACAACTTGTCGTGCTGTTGGTGAGAGTTGAAGGCAAGATGTCTGGCGCATGGGAGGTGCTAATGGTGACTTGTGATCAAGAGTTTGCTTCATGGCTCTGTGGATCAACACTCCAAGATCCTCCTGCCTTTAGGCAACACACACACCGTTATTTCAGACTCGCTGTCAGTCTGCTCTGCCTGGGTCTACACTCAGCTAACTCCAAGTAAAGAAAAACCATGCTTGTATTTCATTGACAATGAACACTTTGAAAACTATAAGACATATTCAGCTAATAGCAAGTTAATAACTAGCTGTATCAAAAATAGCCCGATTATAATTAGAGAAAACATTTGTCAGAATTCAGTCTTTCTATTTCCCAAACTAGTTTGTGCATGTGGTCGTAGACTTCTGTTACAAATGCCATTCTAAAATCTCATGCCCAGCAGTTTCTAAATGTGTCTGTATGCATTTACGTGCACATGTGCATGTGTGAGCAAGATGAACAGTGGTGTTGGTGAAGGGACCACACATCTGGGAACAGAGGCTGATGAGCCCCTGGCAGGTGATATGATCCTTTCAAACCTGTGATTAGTACCTGGGAATGACCAAAGGGGTTGGGTCCACTTGAGGATGATCATGCTGTGATCATGGTGTGGCTGAGAGTAGGCCCAGAGAAAATGTCCTGATGGAGAATTCAGAAAGCTGGGTTTGAATAGAACCTTGCAGTAGCCAGTGTAATAGAGATAGTCAGTGGGAACCTGCCTCTGTGGCTCATCAGAGCACTGGGCCAGAGCTCTGCCACTGTGTCATCTGTGCAATAATACATCTCCTGCCTCATTTTTGCAAGCCAGGTGTGGGATTGGAGGGAGGAACCAGCTCCAAATCAAAGTCCACATGGACCTTGTGAACTGTCATTGGCCCTTTCTCTAGTTTATCAGAGGGCAATGATGGAGGCGTGTGGGATAGTCACTTGGCAGATAGAGTTTTATGAAGGTAAAAATGTCAGATTTTAAGGCTTATAATTAGTGGTACTAGCTTCCAAGTCCTGTATTTCTAGGCCAGAAATAAAGTGCAACAAGAGTCCATACCCATTCCTCCATCCATCCATTCTACCCTGTCTCCTTAAAAGAAGCAGAGCATTTTTTAAATAAAAGAAGAGGCCACTGGGGGACAGGAGTATAGATGTACCTTAAATCTCAGTTGATATTTTGATATAATGAAACATAAAAATATAACTCTGAGCTTCCCAGAAGGGAAACCATTGTATCTTATAAAGGGAGGCATACCAGCACATTTGTGATCATTTCCCTAAGTAAATGCCAAACAAGTGTGCACATTCCCCTAAATCCGTGGTTCTCCCAGGGTTGTCTCTAGGTCAGCAGCAGCACCATCATATGGTAACTTGTTAGAAATGCAGACTCTCAGGCTCCACCTCAGACCTAGGAATCAGATACCAGTGGGTGGGGTCCAGCCTTCTGACCTTCAACCACCCACTAGGCATTTCTGAAGAAAGCTGAAATTTTAGAACCGCTGTTTTAAATGTACTTAAGTGTATAGAGGGGCCAGGCACTAATGATTACTTTGATGCCTGTCTGCCTTGTTTAGCATGCCCTCAGCAGTCTGCAAAAGCAGGTGACCTATTTCTTGGCCTTCCCTGTGGTCTTTGTGTAGCACTGGAATAGGGAGGCCACAGCTGTGTGTCACCAGCTCTATTCAACCCCCACTTGTTAAGATGATGGCTATTTTTGGAGACACATTCTATCAGTCTTTTCCACCTTCGTATTTGTGATCTAATGTGAACGCACCTTTGTGTTTTCTTGAGCTGCAAATCTTTATTAGTATTGCCAGGAAAAAAACCCTTGTAAAATATAACTAGTATAATTCTCAGTTTTTCCCTTAATATGTACCTTACCATCTTATTAGGGGTAGAAATTTAATTTATATTCAGTAAATCAAATCAAAATTTCTAATTCCCCACAACATATATTTATATTTGTTCTCTCTGTTGAAATCAGCACACTAATCCATCTGGATATTTGCAGGACAACCAGCTTTTCCCTTTGTATGGAATTTCATACTTTTTTTTCCCCATAAAGCAGACTAATAGACAGTCTTTGTAAGAGCAACTGAAAGATTCAGATAGTTGTTTTTCAGTTTCAAAAGCAAATGAGAGACTTGCTGGTTTGATTTTTATTCAGGTACATCATGTTATATAGACTCACCTACTGTATATCACACTGTTGAAACATATCCAGGGATTCTGCATTTAGAGCATTTCAAACTTTTGGCGAAGGTCAAGTAGGATATCGTGTATGGGCTTTTTTCTCTGGTCAACCCTATTTAGGACAATGTCACTTATACTCTTTCTATATAGGACCATACAGTCTTGATTATTGCAGCTACATAATGTCTTGAAATTGAGTAAACTGTTTTTTCCCAATTTCTTCTTCTTCCAAAATAGTTTTAATTATTTTAGTTCTGTTGCCTTTCTGTATACATTTTAGGATAATCTTGTATGTATCTGCAAAAAAATCCTGCTGGGATTTTATAGGAATTGTGTCAAACCGAACACCAATTTGGAGAGACTTGACATCTTTACCATCCGGAGTCTTCCAGTCCATGAATATGGTATGTCTCCCCTTTATTAGATCTTTGATTTCTGTCATTAGCATTGTGTAATTTTCAGTTTACAAATCCTGTTAATATTTCATTAGATTTATACTTAAATATTGCTTTAGTTTTGGGATATTATAAATGGTATTGCATTTTAAAATTTGGTGTCCATGTATTCATTGTTAATATATAGAACTACAATGGAAATTTTTATGCTTATTTTGTATCCTGTGCCCTTGTTGAATTCACCTATTAGTTCTTGGAGGTTTTTTTGGTAGATTCCTTGGGATTTTCCATGTACATAATCAAGTCATCTGCAAATAGGGACAGTTTTACTTCTTCCTTTTTGATCTATATGCCCTTTTTCCCCCTTATTGCATTGGATAAAACCTACAGCATTATGTTGAATAAGAA
The DNA here is from genome assembly GCF_030020395.1 of Manis pentadactyla. Taxonomy (NCBI): domain Eukaryota; kingdom Metazoa; phylum Chordata; class Mammalia; order Pholidota; family Manidae; genus Manis; species Manis pentadactyla. The sequence continues at coordinate 67,251,103 of NC_080019.1, read as the reverse complement.
TGGTGAGAGCATATTTCCTTGCCTTGTTACTGATCTCAAAGGGAAAGCATTCAGTCTCTCACTGTAAAGTATTATGGTTAGGCTGTAGATTTTCTTGTATACAATTTTATCAAGTTGAGGACGTTTTCTCTATTCCTATTTTTCTGAGATTAAAAAAAAGTCATGAATAGGTATTGAATTTTGTCCAGTGTTTTTTCTGCATTGGTTAACCATGTAATTTTTCTTCTTTAATTTGTTAATGTGGTAGATTACACTCATTTTTGGATATTGAGTTAGCCTTGCATCATTGGAAAAAAATCCCACTTAATCATGGTGTGCAATTCTTTTTATATACTGTATTCCATTTGTTAATATTATGTTAAGGATTTTTGCATCTATACTCATGAGGGATATAGGTTGGTAGTGTTCTTTTTTTGCATTGTTTTAGTCTGGATTTGGCATTAGGTTAATACCAGTTTCATAAAATGAATTGGGAAGTGTTCCCTCCTCTTCTGTTTTCTAGAAGAGATTGTGTGCAGTTAGTGTTAATTCTTCCTTTGGTAGAATCTGTGGTGAAATTATCTGGGCCCGGAGGATTCTTTTTCAGTAGCTTTAAAATTACAAATTAAATTTTCTGAACAGTTTTAAGGCTATTCAAATCACTTATTTTGTCTTGGGAGAGTTGTGATAGTTTGTGTTTCTTGAGAATGTGGGCCTTTCAATCTATTGTCCTGTGTACATGCGTAGAGTTGTTCATAGTATTCCCTTACTATTCTTTTGATTTCTGCAGGGTCCATAGTGATATCCCCTGTTGAATGCCTGATACTAGTAACTTGCATATTATCTTTTTTCCCATCTCAGTTTTGCTGCAGTTTTGTTACTTTTATTGATTTTTTTTTAAAGAACCAGCTGCTTGCTTCATTGGCTTTCTTTATTGTTTTTCTGCTTTCAATGTCATTGATTTCTGCCCTTAATGATATCTTCTGTTTGCTTTGCGATTATTTTGTTTTCCTTTTTTGTTCTTGAGTTGGGAGCTTAAGTTATTGATTTTAGATGGTTCCTTTTTTCTAATGTATGCATTTGGTGCTATAAAATTTCCTCTCAGTACTGCTCTAGCTGTTCCCCACATATTTTGATAGGTTTGCTTTCATTTTCATTCAGTTCAATTAATTTTTTATTTCTTTTGAGACTTCACCTTTGGCCCATGGATTATTTGGAAGTATGTTGTTTAGTTTACAAGTATTTTAAGAATTTTCCCTTATCTTTCTGTTACTGAACTTTAGTTTGATTTCATTGTGGTTGTAGAACACTACTTAAGATATCAATTCTTTTAAGTTTGTTGAGGATTATTTTATAGCCCAGGATATGGTGTATTTTGGAAGGCAGCTATGCTCACCACTATACCACCAATGCAACTGAATATGGTATATTTTGATACATGTTCTATGAGTACTTGAGAAGCATGTATGTTCTGCTGTTATTGGGTGGAGTGGTCTATAAATATTGATTAGATTCTGTTGGTTGAATGAGTTATTGAATTCTCTTTATCTTATTTTCTGTCTAGTTGTTGAATAAATTGCTGAGAGAGGGATGTTGAAGACTCCAACTATAATTTTGGATTTGTTTCTTTCTCCTTTCAGTTTTTTTTCTTCATATATTTTGCAGCTGTTTTTTGATGTATACATATTTAGGAATTCTGTATCTTCTTGGTGGGTGACCCATTTATCATTATATAATATCTTTCCCCATCTCTGGTAATTTTCTTTGCTCTGAAGTCTACTCCTGCTTTCTTTAATTACTGTTTGCATGATATATGATTTTCTATTATTTTACATTCAATATGCCGATATCTATTACTACATTTGAAGTGAGTTTATTGTAGATAACATATAATTGGGTCAGGTTTTAAAATCTACTCTGCCAATCTTGCTTTTTCTAAATCGGTGTCTTTAAATCTTTCATATTTAATATAATTATTGATGTTAGTACTTAAGAGTACCACTTAATTTTTTTTCCTCCCTCTTTTTCTCTGTTTTCTTTTTCATGCCTTCTTGTTGCTTGAACAATTTTAGAATTCCATTTTGATTTATATCTAGTGTTTTTGAGTGTATCTTTTTGTATAGTTTTTTTTAAGTGGCTGCTCCAGTTATTATATATACATATAACTTTAAATTGTAGTCTATTGGTGTTATTTTACCAGTTTGAGTGGAGTATTAAAACCTTACCTCTCTTCATGTCTCTTTATACTCTCTCCCACTTATAACATACTTGTCTTAAATAGTCCTCTATATACATTAGAACCACATGATTCTACAATTTTTGCTTCAGTCTTTAGTCGTAATTTGGAAAACTCCAGAGGAGAAGTGTATTTTATTTACTCATATTTTTTTTGTACCATATTCTTTCCTCTTTTCCTGGTGTTCTAAGGTTCCTCCTTTTATTGTTTCCTTCCTCTTAGGAGAATTTTCTTTAGCTTTTTTTAAAAAGGAGAGGTCTACAGGTGACAAATTCTCTTACTTTTCCTTCATTTGAAAATGTCTTGATTTCTCCATCATTCCTAAAGGATATTTTTGCTGAGTACTGAATTCTAGTTTGACATTTCTACTTTTAAGCATGTTGATTTTGCTTTCTACAACTTTACTGAATTCATTTATTAGTCTGAACATTTTCTTTGGTAGAAGCTTTAGGGTTTTCTATGTATTATATCATGTCATCTGCAAGCAGAGATAATTTTACTTCTTCTCTGATTTGGGTGCTCCTAGAGAGCTTCTGTCTGTGACTGGTTGTCAAATTATTGTGCTGAGGGGGGATACAGGTGAGAGATGTCTTATATGGCCATCCTGCCAATGTCTCTTACCCCTTTTCCTTCTTTTGTTGATGCAACTATTATGATGAACTTGGTGTAATCTTGTCCACATATTTATACTTTCATTTCCTGCATTTGTTTCTGATGTATAGCATTGTTATGTCTAGTGTTGCTTTGCATGTTTAAAAAATTTATATATTGATAGAGATCAAGTTCATTTATTTTAGTTACTAAATGGAATTGCATTAGATGGACACACCTCATGTTATTTGTTTATCTGTCAATACTTTATTGCCTTTAATCTTTTTATTACCAAGAATGCCGCTATGTGCAGCCTTGAACATGTTGTCTTGTACGATATTCAAGAATTTCTCTGACAGATACTGGGAATGAATGCAAGTGCTGGATCATAGGGTAATGCATTTTCAGTTTCACCTAAAACTATCAAACTGCTCTCCCAAATGGCAGTACATTACCAGCACTGTAAGTGTTCTTGTTTCCCTATGTTCTGCAACATTTGATATTGTCTGACTTAAATGTTTGGCAATTTAAGTCATGAAGCAATGTTTAAATAAACATTTAAAGGATTATGTCACATTATGCCTACCCCTTCCCTCAAACCCCAGCGGGGCTTCTTACATTTGGAATAAAATCCACACTTTTATAAAAAGACATTGCCAATTAAAGTCCTATGTGGTCTGGCTTCTGCCAGAGTCTCCAGTATCCCCTGGTGTCATTCTCTGTTTTACTTCAGATGCTGGGGTCATCCTGGGCCCTTTTCTGTTTATCAAGCCAGTCAAGCTCTGACTTGCTTTGAAGCTTTTACATTTGCTCTTCTATCTGCTTGGGTTGTTCTGTTACCAGCTCAGCGTGTCAGCTTATTATCTTTGGGGCATCAGGATGTGGGGACAAATGTTACTTCCTCAGAGAAGCCTCATCAGACCATCCTGCATAAGGGAGCAATTGTGTGCTCTCTCTTCCCCATTTATTTCCTATCAGATTACTCTCTTTTACTTACCACAATCTTTTTATTTGTATTTGCTTGTTTATTGTGTATAGGCAGTTTATAGAAGGTGCTGCTTCTCTCCCATCTTCCAAGTCTCCAGCAAAATGTCTCTTGAGTTCTATGCTAACTCATGATTATGCAGGGAAGGGAATTTTGGGAAATGTAGTTCTAGCTCACTTATGTTGCCATGATACAATTCTATCACAAATCCAGCATTCTTCTTATAGGTTGGGAAAGCAATAGATATTTACTGGATACCTTTTATGGGCCAAGGGACCATGCCAGGTGATTTATCATATTCTTATTTTATAGAAGGCTGTAGCCCCAAGAAGTCTCTTGCTTCATGTTATGTTCTATTAAATACAAGTCTTTCCATTTTCCAAATCCATTCATTTCAGTGACATAATCTCTGTTTTAAAATTATTAGATAATTTTATTGCAGTTTTTATCATTTCAGTAGACTCATTTTGTCTTAAAAAAGTTAAAGCTTTTTATCTGTAAAAGTGTCCAGTGGGGAGATACTTGCTTAGATTTCCCACTTAAGTCATGATGATCATCTGGGGCAGAGGTTCTCAATTATTTATTTTTATTTTTTTCTCTTTGCAATTATTTTACTGATTTACCATTCACTCTTTAACATCCCATGCAATTATTGCCTCTGTTTTCCCCCCAGTTTTATTTAGACATAATTGACATACAGCACTGTGTAAGTATAAGGCATATGGCATAATGACTTGACTTATATATAGGGCGAAATGACTACCACAGTAAGTTTAGTTAACATTGGGTCTCAGTTATTAATGGACATAGGAATTACCCATAGAATGGATGGTCCTCACAAGTGTTTCCCAAGCTTGCCTGAGGGTTCAAATCACCTGAGGTATTTGTCAAAGTACAGATTTCTAAGCCACTCCCCGGGAGATTTGAGTCTTGAGGTTTAGGGAGGGGTCGGGAAACTGCTTTTAAAAAATGGCCCTGAGCACTTCATATCATAAGGCAAAGTTGGAAAATACTCTACTTCAGGAAATGTGATGCAGTGGCAGCTAACTTGGATTTGAAAAAGACGTCCACAGAGTTTTATAAGAATGGCAGGGATGCAGGCTATGCCTTGCAGATGCAACCATGACCAAATGTTATTTATACAATGGAATATACATAGAGATGTGTGCGTACTCAAATAGTCCAGTGTGACACTGGGAAAAAAATCCCTCTGGGTATTTTAAGAGAGAAAATTTGTCCAAGAATTGGTAATAAAGGTTTTGGAAGGGATGGAGAAACAAAACAGGAGAAAGTGAGGTTACTCAAAAAGCTGTAACTGCAGTGAACCACTAGCCCTTCAGGGCTGGAGGAACAAAAGGGGAAATAGGGTGATGTGGAACCAGGAAGCTACTGAGGTTCCTGCTTTGAAGCTGATCCCCAGGCTTACCTCCTCTGAGGCTTAGGCACTGCTGGGGTGGGCTGCTTAAAAGGGGTGGGATGGGAGGCAGGGGAGAGAGAATAAACAATGGCTTCTTCCCTTGTTTTGCCCTTCGGTTTCCTTGAGTGCTTTCTGTTGGTTGAATTTGGCTGGAATTCAGCTGGGAAGTGAGTGTGGGAATTGTAGTTTGCCAGTGTCCAGCCCTCTGTGATAATGAGCAGAACATGGATACTGGGAATGGAGCTGCGAGCCAGCAGGCAAACAACTAGCTGGAGGGTCCAGTCAAAACAGGGCCCTACCTGAGTCAGACTGTAGGTGGGAGTGAAAACACGAGTCACTGTTCAAAGTAGGGACTAGTACAAGTTGAGGTTGGCAACAGTTATGTGCATTTTACTTAGAAGGGTTGGTTACCACCCTGTATGATATAGGTTATGACTTAATGAATGGAAAGAGAATCTATTATCATTGTGGGTAAAATTGTAATATTTCCAGAATATCTCGCCTGGCTTTAGTGCATCTGTATACCAACAAGTGTTCCTCAGGGGTGGAGAAAGGTTCCTCTTCATATCAATGGGTAATTACCTGGGCAACTGAGAGCTTATCTGAACCTGAGATCTTGCTTGCTTCTGCTGGAACAGGATAGAGACAACCCTGGACTTCAGTTTGTAAGCAATAAACGGGTTTTAAACTTTTTTTCTCCCTTTGACTGATTACGATTTTAGAGGTATTTTGCCCTGGAATTTCCTCTCCCTGGAGTTACATCTGGCAGTAGTTTGGCAGGACCTCTGAACACAAAATCTGTCAAAATGGATGCGACCTATGGGAGGGCTGCCCCTAGAGATGGTGGGGTGATGTCTGGAATCCCCCCCTCTGGATGGTGGGGAGGCCCCAGTGGATGCAGCAGCAGAGGGTGCAGGCTTCCAATTTGGGAGCCCCTAGTGGGGACTTGGTCTAGGGTAAAGTACCTCCTAGAGGGGTGGGGCCTTCCCCAGAACTGGGGAAGGATGGAAACGCTGAAATCTGCAGAATTAGCCCTCTGTGAGTTGGAAGACTGCTTGGAGATCCTAGGTGGCCGTGTAACAGCTGGCATCATAGGGTCTCTTTTCACTGAGATAGTGGAAAATGGTATACAGGAGAAAGAGAAGATTATCAAGAGGGTTAGCGAGGAGAGAGAGGGACTTAGGCAGGAGAGGGACACACTTCAGTGTCGCTTAGAGGAGCTGGGCGATAACCTATGGGATGCCATTAAGGAAGAGAGACAGTTACTGAAAAGGCAGGTCATGCTTCTGAAAGATTCTTTAGCAGCTGCAAGGGGGGATGTGGCAGGAAAAGCCGGGTTGCAGAAGGCCATGGGGGAAGGGGGAAAAGAGTGGTGCCTTCAGCACCAGAGATGGAGGAGGAGCCAGGGAGAGAAGAGGAGGAGGCAGGGCCATGGATGGATCTGCTACCCAGGCCACGGCCAGAGGTACCATCCTCTCCTGTTTTGAAGGCCTGTCCAGCTGTAATTAAGAAAATAAAAATGAAACATCCCCAGGCTCCTCAGGGGGAGGAGCCGCTCCCTCCCTAGGTTGTGAACACTCCATGATCCACCCTTGTACCCAGGTTGAGCTGGTGGACATGAGTGTCCTGTATAGGCAGAGGCCATTGGAATCTCTGTCTACATGGCTTTTACGTCTCTCCGATATGGGGGTGGAAAACATTGTTATGTCAGGTACTGAGATGAGGAGAGAATGGCTTTCCTGACGACTCACCCTTCCCTCTGGCAGCAGTTGCAAAATGCCCCTCACGCTTCAGGGAATCAGACATTCCTAGAATTGCTGACAGCTGTCATCAGGGTAGTTTGGCCTAATCAGGGTGATTTACCATTTTTACCCAGTAGTTGGAAAATGTATGCAGAGCTCCAACAGGTACTGTGAGAACTGAGTATGAAAAACATCATCTATGATATGGACATCTATGAAGGGCCCAATGAGGAAGTGTTCACCAGAGGAGTGAGAAACCTGGTGCTGCACACAGCTCCCATATCTCTCTTTGGGTCCCTAGTGACTACTCTTGCCCCCCACCTAGGGCAGCCCATAAGGGGGGCTACTCGTACTTCAGCAGATCTGGGGGAGGTTGAAACAAAAAGGACATGGAAGGAAGTACGGGGCATGACTGGAAGGAGAGGTGCCAAAGTCCCTGTGAAAGTCTTGAGGACCCAGATGTGGGTTGATTTGACAAAGGCTGGGGCAGTGAAAGAAAAACTCAATGGGCAGCCCAATAGGATCTTGTTAGAACTGTGGCACCAATTAAAGCCAGAGCAGCAGTTCCAGCCGCTGAGGTGCAGGACACCGAAACCAGAGTCAAGGCCTCATGCCCAGCCTGTGTCCCTGCAAAACTTCCTGGGGGACAGTACCCAGGATTTGTCTGAGCCCTCACCCCCACAGGAGTATGATTGGGCTTTGTGGTTTGACTGGGTTGGGGGTCAAGTTCCCTAACTTGGGGACATGGTGGGGACCAGAGGCCACATGTAGAATTAGCAATTCATTGGTCCCCTGTAAATGTACAACGTGTCCTGCCACTGGTGGACACAGGAGCTGAGTGTTCTCTGATTCGTGGCAACCCTGAGTGGTTTCCTGGGACCCCTGCTGTGATAGATGGCTATGGGGGTAAGGCAGTTAGAGTGAAGAAAGCCCAAATCCCATTGATGATAGGGCATTTACCCCCAAAGGAGTATACTGTGTACATTTCTCCCATCTCTGAATATATTTTGGGGGTGGATATACTGCAGGGCCTGTGGTTACAGACCACTGCAGGTGAGTTCAGACTGAGGGTACATGTGGTAAAGGCAGTTCTGAGGGGACATGCTAAGCACCCACCTGTAGTTCTGCCTGTATCTTGGCAGGTGACAAATACTAAGCAGTATAAATTGCCTCGGGGGACGCATGGAAACTGGAGAAACTCTAAAGGAGTAGGACACGGTGGGCATCATAAAGCCCACTCAGAGTCCTTTTAATTCCCCAGTGTGGCCAGTGAGAGCCAGAAGTCTCCTGGCGTATGACTGTAGACTACAGGGAATTGGATACAGTCACACCCCCTTTGCATGCTGCTGTCCCCTCTGTAGCAGACATTCTGGACACTCTCAGCCATGAGCTGGGAACATATCATTATGTAGTAGACCTTGCTGATGCTTTCTTCTCTACTGACATAGCACAGGAAAGCGAGGAACAGTTTGCCTTCACATAGGAAGGCTGGCAGTGGACGTTCATTGTCCTTCCAAAGGGATACCTCCACAGTCCCTCCGTCTGTCACAGACTTGTATCCCACAACTTGGCCACATGGAAGAAACCACAAATGATGTGATTATATTACTACATTGATGATATTATGCTCACATCTGATTCTCTTTCAGATTTAGAAGGGGCAGTTCCTAGACTGTTGCAACACCTGCAGGAAAAAGGATGGGCTGTGAACAGCACCAAGGTTCAGGGATCTGGTTTGTATGTAAAGTTCTTGGGGGTTGTCTGGTCGGGTAAAACTAAAGTTATTCCTGAGGCTCTCATAGACAAGGACCAGGCTTTCCCTACCCCTACCACTGTTGGCAGTGTTACAAGGGTTTTTGGGTCTTTGGGCTCCTGGAGAGTGTTTATCCCACACTTGGCACAAATTCTGAAGCCCTTATACTGGTTGGTATGAAAGGGCATCAGGTGGGACTGGGATGAGACATGTGCATCTGCTTTTACTGCTGCCAGGAGGGCAGCCTTCTATGTAATGGGCTCATCAGGGCCCTGTGAACTAGATGTTCATGTAACTGGAGATGATTATGGATGGGGTCTCTGGCAGCAGCTTGAATGGACACGCCAACCTATCAGATTCTGGTCACAACTATGGAAAGGAGCAGAGGTCCAGTACACCTTGATAGAGAAGCAACTGGCTGCTGTGCACCACACCTTGCCGGCTATGGAGCCCATTGCTGGAACAGCTCCAACCAAGGTAATACCACATCCCATTGTGGGGTGGGTGCGAGACTGGACCCAAAGGCCACAGAGTGGTGTGGCACTGACACCTACACTGGCCAAATGGGTCACATATTTACAGCAGCACAGTGCCCTCTCTACTAGCCCCTTAAGTGGAGAACTCCAATGCTTATTTGGGCCAGTGACCTATATCAGTGGAAAGCAGGAAGAACTTGCTTTACAGCCCTTGATAGCTGAGACTCCTTATCAGGAGGGAAAAGCCCCTATACCTGAAGATGCTTGATACACAGATGGCTCCAGTCATGGGCAGCCCCCTAAGTGGAGGGCTGTGGCTTTCTATCCTAAGACTGAGACAATATGGCTGGAGGATGGAGAGGGGAAGAGCAGTCAATGGGCTGAGTTGTGAGCAGTATGGCTTGTGATAACCCAGGAGCCCTCCCCCATAGTTGTCTGTGCTGACAGCTGGGCTGTCTATCAGGGCTTGACCCTGTGGCTACCAACATGGTACCATGCCAACTGGATGGTTGGTCACCGGCCCCTTTGGGGGCAAGAGTTGTGGCAAGACCTGTGGGCTTCTGGTCAGACTAAGACTGTTACTGTATATCATGTGACTGGCCATTTGTTTGCATCCCCAGGGAATGATGATGCAGAAACACTGGCCCAGGTGTGTGGCTAGAAGGAAAGCCTGCCTCTGATGTGGCCCAATGGCTACACCAGTGTTTGTTGCACACAGGGCAGAAGACATTGTAGGCTGTTCACAACCATGGTTGTGTACCCATTGGTGGGGCTTGCCATTGACCTTTGAAGAAGGTAGCAGAGCCTGGTGTGCTCCAAGAGGGACTTACACTGAGTCCCACAGCAACATAGGACAATAGTAAGGGGATCAATACCTCTTGTCAGGTGGCAAATAGACCATATTGGGCCTCTGCCCATATCAGAAGGATATTGGTATGCCATGACTTGTATGTACATGGCTACTGGACTACTGGTTGCTTTTCCTGCACATTGTGCAGATCAGCAAACTACCAAGAGGGGTCTGGGGTGTCTCTTTGCAGCCTATGGCCAGCCACAGGTGATTGAGAGTGATCAAGGCACGCACTTTACTGGACATGCGTTATAAGAATGGGTGCAGCAATTAGGAATAAAGTAGAAATTTCATTCACCATATAACAGTACTGGGGCAGGCATGATAGAGAGGTACAACAGTTTGTTGAAAATTTGTTGAAATCTGGCCTGAAGTTGGACACCAATAGTCTATGGGGCTGGTCAGTCAGCCTATGGACAATGCTACGGCATTTAAATGAGAAGCCACGTAAAGGAGCCTTGAGCCTTGTGGGTATGCTAACACACTTTACTATCTTTCCTATGTAACTGTATGTGCAAACCAAAGAGGAGTTATTGAAGCCAGGATATGGCCAGCAGAGCAACATCCTGCTGCCAGCCCTACTGCATTAAACCCTGGAGACACTGTTGAATGGACGTGGCCCTGGACATTTTGACACAAGAACCAGCCACGGCTGGCCCTTCTGGCACCTTGGGGGAAAGGCCTGGAAGGTGGCCTAATGTGTATTCCTGGAGTAACAGCAGAGTGGTCCCCAATGATCATGGTTGTGTACCCAAAATGTCCAGGATGTAAGAGCATCTTATGGGAAAGTTTTATTTTATCTCTATGGCCAGTGCATGTACCTCCTGTAGCCTTATATATTGACCCATCTGTAACTCCCACAGGGAGGGGGATGAAAGTCTGGCATACTAGACCAGGACGAGATCTCATTCCAGCCACTGTTTTAGCACAGGACCACTCCCTTGCATGTATCCTACATGATGGATAAGATTTGCCTATGCTGGTGTCATTACAACATGTATCTTATCACCCTTAAGGTTATATTCCCCTACAGTCCTTGTGGCCTGGATGCGCCCCCTGGCTGCAGCTCCCATGTGATGATTGCTCTGAACTCTCTACCTCTTCAGCTACTGCCTGCCTATGGAATGGACGAGCCTCAGACTTAATCTGCATAAGACTTTGAACCTAGCTGAATCCTCCAGCTTGAGGATTGTCAGTATTTTATTGCTGTTGCTATTATATGTCATTAGTCTGGTCACAGTGCTCCAGTTTTCTCACCCAGGGATCATTGTGAAAGAGAGGGAACGAGTAGATTCTAAAGCAAGATTTCTGGGGGGTGGCCTGTGGGTAAAATTGTAATATTTCCAGAATATCTTGCTGCGCTTTAGTGCATCTGCATATCAACAGGCGTTCCTCAGGGATGGAGAAAGTTTCCTCTCCATATCAATGGATAATTACCTGGGCAGTCGGCTTACCTGAACCTGTGAGGTTAGGGGGAGGTTTGGTTGGCTTCTGCTGGAGCAGGAAAGAGGTGGCCCCGGACTGCAGTTTGTAAGCAATAAACAGGTTTTAAACTTTTTTTCTCCCTTTGACTGACTGCAGTTTAGAGGTATTTTGCCCCAGGATTTCCTCTTCCTGGAGTTATATTGTCTAAGTCAGAAGTTGAAACTAGCAACCCTAGTGAGGGATGAGTCAAAAAGCTACAGTCTTATTTTATAAAACTTTCAAATTTTAAAAAAGTTTAAATTAGTTGCCAAATATAAAAATTATATTTTACATAAAAATCAAGAATTCCAGCTTCTCTTGAAAAGTCAGAATATTTGTCAAAATTTTAATCTCATTCTGACTAGGCAACAGTCAAGCAGAAGTAGAGGACAGCCCTATTTAGACAGAGCCTATATTCTTCACATGGGTCTTTCTCACATACATTAGGTTTCTAGTCTCTGTGGGGACTTTAGTTTGCCATCATTGGTTTTATTTTACCATTATATATTTAGTTCATCAGTTTGTAAGGTTTTAGTTCAAAGTTTATAAAAATGTGAGAAAAAAAGTTTATTTGTGCCTGAGGCAATTTACAACTATGTGCTATCGTCCAAAGGAATATATTGACAATGCTGTTGTGGTGATGATGCAGGAACTACTAATCAACAGGTTGGAAACATCCAGAAGTGAATACTGATCATCTGCAAAGGTGTTAGAAAACCTCTGTAGCCCTGAAAATGTAGCCCTTTAATTTAAACAAAATGTCAAATTAGTGGAGCTTTTGTTTCTAAAAAATTTGGCTCCAATGTTAAACTCCCTCTGGATACTTAGCGCCTAAGTCCCTGAATATCCTTATAGGGAAGAGAAGGACCACAGATATGTCTAATCCTCTATTCTATTTTGTCAGTAAACAAGTAACTATAGAAACACTTAGCAAATAGCTTGGTGACTATCCTGTAATCTAAGAAACTTCACGGATCAACTTGCAGCTAGACAGGAGCTTTGATTAGGAACTCTTTAAAGATGTTTTCCTTCACATCTGCATAAAGTTGTTATCTGGTTTTTCTACTAAGATTTTAAGAACTCTTTGTGCATAGTTCTATAAAGAACAAGAATTTTTATCCAGCTGACATTGGGTCATTATCTTGCCTTTATATTTGCACGTATTATGAAAGAGCTGAAAAGATCACTCATTGTATCACTTATGTAAAAATGGGCAGAAAGCTTGGAATTTCAAAGCTGTATAACTTACCAAAACTAGTAGGAGAGAGGGATAATTACAGGGTATCCTTGGCTTACGCAGTGGACTCCAGGGATTTGCTGGCATCTCTGCTGTAGTGAAAGGCTTGGAAGTTTCAGTCCATGTTGGGAATCTGAAGTGGACGAAGGGAAATGGGGCCCCCAGCTAGGATCAACTTTCCTAAATGTCTTCCTCTCCCACTATCTGAAAAAAAATAATGAAAGAGAAAAAGTATTTTATTAGAATATACCTATATTGGAAAAACATAAAGCATTTACTTATTATAAAATTAATAAGAAAATGAGTGAGTTTTCATGAACACAGACATTTGAAACCAGGTTCTGGATAATCAGTGTGGCTTTACAACCTCAGAATCCAGTTCATTTCTGAAGTTTGGTTTGGCTGCAAATATTGAGAAAATTCCAACCCCCCCACATAGGTAGGTGCAAATGGTAAAAGATTTTAAGTGCTCTTTTTGCAACCTAGAGTGTTTTTCAATTAGAGGTGAAAGGAAATTATGAATTTTGCACACAAAATAACACAGCATGAGTCTGTGTGTCAGTTACCTCCCAAATGTGTTAAAATTTGAGTTATTTAAAAGTTAAACTTTAAGAAATTATTTCTAACAGTCATATTTTCACATAGTTCAAACATTAAATAGTACAAAAAGCTTTTAATAAAATATAGTAATTCCTTTCTAACGCTCTCCGTACCTCAATTCCTTCTCACTAAATACAACGGCTCTCAAACTTCTCTGAGTGTTTACTTCCATCTCTAAATAATCTTGTTCTACTTTTTACTGAGCAACCTGTTCTGAGTATTACCTTTCCTTTACAGTGACTGAGGATTTCATCCTCTTACTCCCCATCCTCTTCTCTGTCTACTTATCCTCTCAGTAGTTCAGACTTTGTTAAACTTAGTAAGTGTTTACATTATAATGACAATGTAAATATTGTTTGCTGCTAACCAGATAGTCTACTGTGATCATTTCTCCTATGATGTTTATTTTTCCTTGAGTTATAATTGCTTTATTTATTTTTTCATTAGTTTACTATGTGACTGTTATGGGCTGAATTATGTTATGTGTCCCCCCCAATGTATATGTTAAAGTTCAAACCCTTCGTACCTTAGAATGTGACTGTATTTGGAGAATAGGGCCTTTAGAGAGGTGATTAAGTTAAAATGAGATCACTAAGGTGGGCCCTGATCCAGTAAGACTGGTGCCCATATAAAAGGGAATTAGGACACAGACACACACAGAGGGAAGGCTGTATGGATGGTAGAAGGCTGCCATCTTTAAGCTACGGAGAGAGGCCTCTGAAGAAAACAGCGCATCCGACACTGTGATCTGGGACTTCCAGTCTCTAGAACCATGAGAAAATTAATTTCTGTTATTTAAGTCACCCAGTCTGTGGTAGTTATCATGTGGTAGTATTCATTCAACATGGCAGCCCCAGCAAAGTAATACATGTGACTTATTTTTTTTCCAAGTAGCCCATCAAAATTATCAGTAATTTTTCTGAACTCGAGAGTTCCAAACACGGTGGCAGTTCTCCTTCTCCCACAGCCTTCTGTCGAGGATGCTGCCAGCTAATGTGGGACATGGGTACTCAGCTCTCCAGCCCGTTGTCTGACTCAGTGAGCTGAGCATTGGCTGGATTTCAGCCCCTGTGATCTTCCCGGTGGGGTGCCTGTGTGCAGGATGTGCTTCTAAGACTGCGCATAGTGCTCCTGCCGCTGTTGTCCGGCTCTGGTCTGTGCTCTTGCCCTCCAGGCCCCGGCTCCGGCCCTCAGACCTCCTTCCCCTGCCCTCCTTGTTGGTGTCACCTGTATCAGGGACCCTGTGTTATCCTCTCTTTGGCTTGCTTCCATCTTTTGCCAAAGTTAAACTGCCAGTAATTTTCTAAAAACAGTAATAGATGGGAAGTCAAATACTGAATCCTTAAATATCTCAAATGTCTATTGTAGCTTCACATTTGATCAACAATTTGTCAAGTATAAATAATTAGGGATTGGGGATTATTTTCCCTCAGAACTTTGAAGTCACTGGCTTACCACAGTCTGGCACCCATGTTGAAAGTCCCAGGATCCCTCTGACGGCCTGATTCCCTGTATTAGTACAGATGACAAGTGATTTTGAGATCCCAAGGACAACCCACTTAACAACAGTAATTTGCATTTATACATATACAATTAGGTAATTTTACATTGTGCAATAATACATGTAAAAGTACTTAAGAAACTCTGAAGTATTAGACATGAAGAAAGTTCTTACCATAATTTTGACCTTGGTTGAAGGAACGTTTGATAATATGGAAGAGAAAGTTCTGCCAGCTCTACCCTCAGGAAGTAGAGGTGGGTCAGATATGGCTCCTCGTAGGTGACTCAACGGTGCCAGCATGACAAAAAAACAGTGTTTCCCATAGTAGAGTTTCGTACATATTACTCAAGAAGGAGATACAGGATGTTCCATTGCCCAAATGTTTATTTGTTCACAGAACCGTTTTTCCACAGAGCATCTTGCAGAATGTGAAGTGAGTTCTGTAGAAATGTGTACTTTGGGAAGTGTGCAATTAGTTAGTTACCATTATGGAGATGTGTATAAATTATGGCGGGACTGTGAGATAAGGTGCAGGCAAGCCCTTCCTGGGAGGTCAGAGAAGATGACATTTCAGCTGCAATTTAAAGGGTGTGTCAGAGTCCGCTGGGTGGATGAGGAGCACCTGTGCAAGTCTGGGAAGGGGGGAAGTGTGCCTCAGAACTTGTGCTAGACTCACAGGGACCAGCACATCACACATTGCACAGGGTTATGTATGATGAGAATTGCTGCTGTGAATGAAAGGCTTTGGGCCATTATGGAAGGAAATTTCTGAGGCAGGAATAAGTGAGAAGTATGGAAGGGTGAAGCTAGGATTAGTCTGTGGGATTTGGAAAACAGTTAACGACAAGGAATTCTCACACCCTTTGCACAGCATGAGGAGAAGAATCACTTAAGGGAGAAGGAGTATCTCTTGGGCCTGTTTGGATTTGGGATTTTCCTTGACTAGTTGGATGAATGGTTTATTGGCATTCTGTAGAAACAGATTAAAGTGAATTTATTCGTGGCTTTTCAGTCTTAAAATGGCAAAGTTCCCTATTGGGGACTTTAAAAAAATGCTGCAATATGCTATTATAATAAGGCAGTGTCCATAAGAGGGCGCCAAAGACAAAAGTATGTTATTTTCTGGAGGACTGAGTTCAGCAGAACACTATTTGAAAACAGGGCTTAAAAGCGAAGGAGGGATCTGAAGAGGACAAGGAGGAAAAAGAAGGAAGGATGAACTCATGGGCCTAAGGTTACAGATTCATTTATGGTCTTGGTAGAAAAAGTAGGAAAATTACAGAACAAAACAAAATCTACCCACCATTCAACAAAAGTCAGCTTTAAAAGGTTTTACAAAGGGACTTACATTATTTTTTCTAGTGTACAGTTTGTATGTCTGCCTCCTGACTCTGAAAGCATTTGTGGGTGAATAGACCTCTCCTCTCTGAAGACAATGTCTGTCTTTCTGCAGGCCCTAAGTGAAGATAATCCCTTTAGCTGGCGGGCCAGGAAGGATTGAAACAGAACATTTCCTGCAGTCTCATCTTTAGGTTGCTTCTAGGGTAAAATGAAATGCTATTTCAATGTATTTAAATTGTCCAAGAGCGACTTAAACGGTAATACTTTTTATTTCTCAAATTAATAAATCTCACTTAGAGCTTCTGTTTTTATTTCTGTGATGGTGACATACTTGCATGTATAAACAATACTCAGTTGAAGGAGCTTTAATAGAATCATGTGATTTTTAGACTTTTTCAAATTGTTTAAAATTGCTTGTTTGGATGGTGGAAAATTAAATCTTTTTGCATCTCCCTTCCTAGTAGTTTGTATTTATGAACAGCTAAAATGCTAACTTTCATTAAAATAAGTGGATTTCAAAGAATTCCTTGATCCCTGACAGACTCTTTGGAATTTTTCTTAAATAACACAAGAATTCACCTTTAAATTTTTTTAACCCAGGAGCATAAAGTAACAATTGCTCCTTTAAGGAAATGGAGCTCTTTCTCTGTGGTGTCAAATCTCCTAATGAAAGCAGAGGAATTCAGCCTATAAATAATCATCTACCAGAAAGTCCTAGAGACCCTGAAAAACCTTAGGCTGGCTGGTCTTCCTTGGACACCTAGAAAACTTGAAATAAATTCACCATAGAGTGTAAAATAATTTGTCAGATTGAGAGAATGGTTTCTAGAATGAGAGCTTGTGCCTCACTAATTATATATATATATTTTTTTCTTTTCTTTTTCCTTTCTGGTGAAGGTGTCAAAGGAAGTTGTATGAGTATGATACAGGTAATTGCTTAAAAAACCCTCACTAAACATTAAATCTCTGATAGTATTTCACATTGAAAGCTGTTTCCATGGAACTGAGAAAGACGTTTTTATCCAAGAGAAGAATCAGGCACAGAGATAATAAACAAGATTAAAGATAGAAGGGTACCTCATGGATAGAAAAGTGCTGAAAGTGGGGATCGTGTGGGATCAGTGTTTTGATGCATCTGTAATAAATGATCAGAAAGAGACAAAGGACGATAAACTCTTCAGGTTTGTGGAGGACACCAAATGCACAGAATCCTCTCTGGGCTTAGAGTCAAACATGCTCCGAAGAGAGGAGACGAGGCAGAATCAAGAGTAGACTGTGTGTGTGTGTGTGTTCATAGAGCTGTGTGGCAGGGTGGGAGATTGTGGACCAGGAGTAGATGTGCCAAGTGTAAAGTCACAGAGGAGGAGGTGCAGCAGGGTGTGGTAAAGCCAGGGTGTGGCTGTGTGAAAGCCCACCTTTATCAGTTATCCATTATTGCCAAATAGGGGATCTGCTCAGCCAGGATCCCAGAGGGCTGAAGGTTAACCCTTTCATGTAGTGAAAATACTGTACAAACCTTTCAAAATAGATTATTTTGAATAAGATGAAATGCTCTTCTGCCTTGATAGAGTGTATGGAAAACAGGGACTATTTTTTTCACTAGGTTCACTGTTAGAAGCATCTCTGAATGTCCAGCGTTTGTATTTGGATGGGATGCAACAGATACATGCGTCATTAGTGAAGGTCAGATGGGTCCTCAGGAGGCAGGTGGAAGGTGACCTTGAATAGGCTGGATTGCCCAAACTATTTGTCTCTTTTTTTTCTCTTGTAATCATGTATCTTCTCCTTTTTTCCTCCCTCCCTCTCTCCTTTCATGAAATATCCCAAACATACAGAAAATAATGGAAAATAATGAGCATTTTTGTACCCACCACTGGGTTAACAATATTAACATTTTGTTGTATTTATTCCAGATTATTTTTTAAATACAGAAAACATTCAGTGGAGGACTCCTTGGAGCTGTCTACAAGTCCCTTTCCTTCCTTCCTGGCTTCCTTTCTCCTTTCCTAGAACTAACCACTTTCTCAAAGTTAGTACCTATTCCTTCTGTCTGACATTATGTATATTTCAAAAAGCAACATAGGGCTTTTTTTGGGGGGTATTTCTAGAACTTCACCTAAATGGATTTACTGTATGTATGGATTCTGCAGGTTGCTTTTGTCATTCAGCTTTATGTTTTGGAGCAATATCATGGTGATATATTTATATGTATTAAATATATATATATATTATGTGTATAATATGGTTATATATTTAATTTATTTATTTTAATTCCTGCTTTGTATTTCACTATTTAATATAATAGAATTAAATAATCCAGTCATCCTTTGATGGACATTCATATTGTTTACAGATTTTCACTATTTACAAGCAACGCTTAAGTGACTGTCCTTGTATCACTCTTTGTGATTCCCCTGAGCATGTGGCTAAGAATTTTCTACCAATACATCAGCCACTAGTCACCCTGGGCTATTGAGCACTTGAAGTGTGGCTAGTCCAAATTGGGCCGTGCTGTAGGTGTAAAATACGCTTTGGATTTTGAAGGCAGTACATAAAAAAAGAATGTATAAATCTCAATAATTTAAAAATATTGATTATATGTCAACATGATATCGTGGATGTATTGGGTTAAGTAAAATAAATCATTAAAATTAATTTTACCTGTTTCTTTTTATTTTTGGTGTGGATACTAGGAAATTTAAAATTATACACGTGTCTTGCATTTGCAACTTGAGTGTTTCTATTGGACAGTGTTACTATTAGTACGTTTCTCTAGGACTTGGGTTCTGTGTATTCATCTCAAATCGTTTCCCATTCTTTTTTTTTTTCTTGCTTGTAATGGCACTTGATTTTTAGAGCCAGTGCTTACCTATGAAGGAGTTCCTTTCGTGGCAAAGCCACCGATCATGCCATTCTTTCTGTAATCTTCCCTCTTAGGTTCTCTCTGGCTTTTAAATTTCTGACTGTACAGGGTTACTGCTAGGGATACATGTGTGTTTAAACACTCTGGATGGCTGGGCTATCAGATAAGAGAGGTGTGACTTCATTATTTATGTAGTTTTGGGGTCGTCACAGCACTTCATTATGCCTTCTCAAAATTATTGTTTTGAGATTCTGCTTAAGGACACAGGTTTAGCTCTAAGTTATTACATACAAACTTACAGTACCTGTGAGTTAGCCTGTCTACCCAAGAAAGTGAATAAATCTCCAAAATGCTAATCCATCTTTAAGGAGCCCAATAGTCAGAGTTGCAAGGGAAAGGCTCCCCTCCCTTTCTCCCCCACGAACCCTTGCCATTATTCTCTCTAAGAAGCAGGGATTTGAGACACTCTCAATCCTGCTTGAGACAGGGATTGGGTATGCACTGTTCTCGCTGCTATCACAGCAGCCTAAAAGATGGCAGCTAAGCCAAGCTGGAAGGTGCTTCTGTTCCCTATAGTGGTGGCTCCCCCATGTGTGACACGGCTCTGCTCTCTCGGCTTCACCATTTCCAATGAGAAAATAAATTGCCTCTGTGCAGTCGCATGCAAAGTAGACAGTCCTCTTAGCTGGCTGGAGCCGGAAGGTTGATAGAGAGCAGGAGTTCTGTGCACCAGTTGTTAGTGGGTAGAGCTAGGGATGATTTTTCATTGTCTGCTGAACTCTGAGCACACCCTCTTGGAGTGGGTCTCAAATTGAAAGCAAATCTTCACAGTGGCTTTTCCAGCCTGCTTGGTTTTAGAAGGATGGCGCTATTGTCCAAATTTTTCAAAAATCCACAAAGTTGGGTGACACAGCTTGTATCTTAGCAGAAGTATTTCTCTTTGACATTTAACACTCCTTTCTTCCAAGGCTTTGTCTACACAAGGGAAGAGACTGTCCTGTGGTTAAAATGTGGTTAGGCAGAGCTAGATTTGAATTGCAGTTTCACCACTTTCTTTAGCCATGTGGGCTTAGATAAGGTACAAGCTTCATTTTCCACAGCTGTAAAATGGGGACAGCAGGAGTGCTTATCTTCTAGGTTACTGGAATGGTGGTGACTATTATTACAACTCTTATTATAATGCAGACCAATTTGGAATGCCTCCATTGAATAAAGTAAGTGGATGCTTTGGGAACTTTAATTACATGTTTACAAGCTCACGCTGAGATGTTTGCCTCATGCTTATTAAGTTGATTTTTCCAGAATAGTGGTTTTTAAATGGGTGCCCTGTCCCTATTTCTATAATGCTATATTAGGATTTTGAGACAACATAGCCTGAAAAGAAAAATCACTTTACATTTTACATTATAGTTTGAATTTGAAAATTTTTATAAACTTATTTTTATTCCATACTACAAACTGTGGGTCAGAAAATATGATGAAATTCTCTTGGTTGGTAGGGTGGTGCAAAATACAGATTCTAGGAGTGATCTTCAGGGCCGGGAGAGACCTGTATGTGTGGCTTTTGTGGTAAACACAGAACAACTTAAGACTGATTCTACTGAACAACTAGCAGATTCTAGTAGAACAACCAGTAATTGTTTCACTTGTATTCCTGCAATTCTGTTGCCTGCCACTAGATGTTTGTGAACGCCACTAAGGATGGAACTGTTCAGATCAGGATAATAAATGTATTCCTAGCTGACTTGCTTGTTGTACTTGTTCTAATACAAATATTATTTAAGTTAACTGTTGATTGTAGTTATAAGAAAATGCCATCTGAGATAAGACAGAGGAAAGGAATTAGTGGGGTAAGACCACACATTCTCAAAGAGCGTGATATTACTTCCAAGGAATGAAAATCTGTTCTTGGGAAGCAAAAAAAAAACCCCCTCATTCTTTATATATATGTATGTATATATACATATATATATATGTATATATACATAGCACAGATATATATGCACTAAATAAGCATACACAGTGTATCTGTGATGTTAAAATCTAATGGGGGAGTAATTAGGAAAAAAAAATACCTAAAATGGTTCCTTAGAGGGATGGTTGATTGAGGAATCCTGCCTCGCTTCTTCCTGTGGTTCATCTGGGCTAATTCTGGTTTTGGTGAAGTGACAGACTCCCTAGACCCAAACGGTCCCTCTCAGCTGCCCTCAGGGTATGGATCCCCAGAGTGTGCTCAGCAACCCAGCCGGCCTTCTGCTTGGAGGGGCCTGGAGTGAAAATCCTCCAGCAGCTTTTATACTCCTGTGAACACATTACCTAAATGAGCTGGTTTGCAGTAGCTGCCTTAGCTCATTTTCTTTCTGCTCTTCAACTTGGCCTTCAAAACCTATCCCTTTTGTATTTTTCCTGCTGTTGCTGTTTACTCCTAAAATAAGAGCAAGAGAGAGTGAATCTCAGTTTTGCCCTTGACCCTATGATCCTTAACTTCCAAACAAGATATAATTATTTGGGTGGGTGAATTACTGTGTTCCCCACATTGCAGGCTGTTCTCGCCTCTCATCCAGCCAACTCTATCTATCCTGACTGTTCCTCAGGAGGAGCCACTTGCTGCCTCTGGGTCGTATTGGTTGTTTCTTCCCTCCCCACAGCCAGACAGAACCGATCTTGCTCTCTTTCCTTCCACCACAGGATTTTATTTAGACCCTAATGTTTTTGTTCCTATCTCACTATATGTAAGTAATGCTCCAAATCACACATGGCCCCAAATCTCCATTTCTTGGGCTAAACCATTTCCATTTTCATGATTACCTGCACTTACTTTTTTAGCTAGTAAAATTTCAGTGATATTTGGGAGGTCTGCATTCATCAAATAAAGACAATAATACAATATAATGACAAAAAAGTAGACAGTGGAAGAATTCTTTTAGTTTGGCAACACATTGGGGCTGTATAATGATTTTACTTTCCTCTGGATGCTTTTTACTTTCTTTACAAATTGTTTTTATCTGTGCTTTAGACTTTGGAGGTAATATATTCTCACATACAATATACTGTTATGCAGAGAAGGTCAGCATGCAGAACATGGCACAAAGATCCTCCAAAGGTCAGATGCTCTGGGAACTAGGCCAGGAAGGGAAAGCCTTTGCAGGAGGGGGGCAGGAAGTAATCCCATCTGCTGGTTTGTCTCATTCAGGTACCAGTGGAGGCCTTTCATCCCACAGGACAAATGGACGGGCTTAGAACTCACTGTTAATGTAGAAAGAGGAAGCCATACCCCATGAGAAAGAGAGACACCCCCCCCCCCCCCCCCGCCCCAGAACCCTAGGAATGCCTGGGATTGGGGAGCTTCTATTTGCTGAACCACTGGACTTTCACGTGGGTTTGTGCTAAGGAATGCAGAGAAAAATATTTGTCCAGATTTGATGTTTACTTTTATGTAAATTTTTGCTGCTTTCTTCAGAGAGAAACACAAATGAAGGTATAAATGCCTTCTCAAAGTGTTAGATTCCTTTGTACGTGCTGTTCCTTCTGTCTAGAATGGCCTATCCCCACTTGTCCAACTGACAGTTGATAATTTGGTGAAGGTTCTTGTTTTAATATACGTTTTCCTAAGAGTGAAGATAGGCTTAATTTCATATGTTTATAGGCCATTTGAGTTTCTTCTTTAGAGAATTGACTTCTTATCTATTTATGTTATTCTTGCATTTTTCTTATTAATTTGCCCTACAAATCAATATATATTCTCTGTATATTCTGATAATAACCATTTGTTGGTTATATATACTCAAACATACTCTCTTATATAAGGTATGTTAGAAAATGAGTATTAATTATTTTATAATGATTATAATTGGGTTTATTAACTACATAATTGTGACATGGGACACAATTTTGGACAATGAAATATAGATGTATATTTAATTTTATAAGAAATTGCTATATAGCTTTCCAAAGTGGTTTTTACCATTTTTTGCTTTTATCATCATGTGTGAGAGTTCCAGTTGCTCCATATCCTTGTCAATACTTGGAATTATTAGTCTTACATTTTAGTCTTTCTGGTGAGTTTGAAGTGATGTCTAATTGTGATTTTAATTTGCATTTTTTTAATAACTAGTAAAAGCACCTTTTTATATGCTTATTGTCCATTTGGATAACATATTTTGTGAAGTAGTTAAAAGATTTTAAAACAGAACATCCTTGTATATGGAATAAACTCTACTTAGTCATGACCAATTTTCTCATGCTTTCCTTTATTCACTTAGCTAATATTTTATTTGCTATCTTTAAAATCCCTATTCAAAGGGGACATTATGATTAGCATGTATAATGTGTGTGTGGGGCATGGGAGGGCTGTGCAACACAGAGAAGACAAGCAGTGACTGCAATGGGGTACGTGGGGGGAACTTGATAATGGGGGAGCCTAGTAAACATAATGTTCTTCATGTAATTGTAGATTAATGATACCAAAATAAAATAATAAATAAAAGAAAAAAAAAAAGAATGGCAGGATGTGGTGGAAGCTCTGTCCTGGGCACTTGGGGGTTCATTGTATTATTATCCTGTTTACTTTGTAAATGCCTGAAAAAAAAAATACCTATTCAAAAAATGAGATTGATCTATAATTTTTCTTCCTTGCAATCTCTTGTCTGGTTTTGGTATCAAGGTTATACAAACTTTATAAACGGAGTTGGGGCACCTTTCCTATATTCCTAGTCTTTGGGAGCTTTTGATAATGTAAAGGTCATCTGCTTCTTGAAGGTTTGATAACATTTAATTGTAGAACTATCAGGACCTGATGCTTTTCCTGATTATCATTCTAATTCAGTATGCTATTTCTACTTTAGACATTTTTGGCAATTTATCTTTTTCATTTCATCTTAATTTTCAACTTGACTGGCATAAAATTTCCTTTTGATTTTTAAATATCTACTTAATCTGTTGTTAAAAAAATTCCTAGTATTGTTTTTTTGTGCTTTCTTTTTTTTTCATCCTTGGTTAATTTTGATGGAGATTTATCTATTTTATTGCTCTTCCTACTTTGTTTTGTTGTCAGTTTCATCAATTTATTATATTTATTGCTATTAATTTTATTATATATTATTTCTGTCCTTCTACTCTTTGACTGTAATTGTTTCTTCCCTTACCTTCTTGTGACTGATGCTCATTTGTTACCTTTCAGTTTTCTTCTTTTTAAAATATGCTATCAAGACTACAAATTTTCCTCTAAGTACTTCTTTAGGTATATGTCACAAATACTGATATGTAGCTTTTCTAATATGCAATTATAAATGTCCCATATTTTGTTGTGACTTCTTTGCTCCATGGCTTATTTAGAAGTATCTTTTATAAATTTCCAAATTCATGGGTCTTTGTGGGTGAGGCCATCTTTTTCTTAAGAGTTCCAATCTCATTGCATTGCAGTTGGAACACACGCTCTGAGTTTGTTGGTTTGAATGACACAGGCATTTATTTGGTTTTGAAATCAGGAATAATGAGACCAAAGGGAACTGAAGAGACCAGACAGAATTATTTCTTTGCATGAAGCCCCACGGAGAAGGGGAGTCCTGTGAGGTTCATTCATTAGTAAGCCTGGATTCCTGTCCCACAGGGAGTCTTGTTGGAAATCCCTGACTACCTGGTGTGACTCTTAAGGGACGCAGGCAGTTCTCTCCACCACTTCTGAGTAACTGAATGTTAAAATGGAAGTTTTAGCTGAAATTCAACTCGTTGACAGGTACCATAGCAAGGGGCCAGGCCATGATGTAAATTTGCAGAGAAAATATTTAAAAAGTAGTTTTCTGTCTCTTAAATATACATTCATATCAGGGGTGAAAATAGTTGGGTTTTTGGGGATTAAAGAGGATTTGTGAAGAGAATTTCTTTGGTGAGAGCTTCATTGTGAGTGGGCCCTGTCCTCACCACGGGAAGGGTGAGTTACACCTGGTTTTGTCTCAAGCCTGATGAGGGGCACTTTAATGGCACTACCCAGGTTTCCAGGACCCCCACTGAATGGAAGAAGTGGAGGACCCAGTGGCTTTGTGTCTGACTCCTTCTGGGTAAGTCTTGAAAGGGTGAGAGCCGGGCTGGCTAACTGCTGGTGGATGGTTCTGGGGTGGTGTCTGTGTGGGATCACCCTGTGCCAGGGCAAAGGGGCACGAGGGTTTGCCAAGGGCTGGATGACTGCGTGTGTATGGAAGAGCTGAGTTCCATCCAGTACGGGCTTCTGAGAGTAGAGGCACAGTTAATGGAAACTGGAGGTTGATTGCCTGGAGCCTGTGGACACAGGAAAGGGAAAACTAGACTAGAGATGATTTGCCTGCGTCAAGGAAACTGCAGATGAGAAATCGCGGGAATCTGGGAGTAAGGTGTGAGAGTGCTCCACAAGGAAGCAGGGGAGGGTAGTGCCACCAAGTAGTGACTATGGAGCTTACGATAGTGCCCGTCACATAATAGCTTTCCTGCTCCCTTCACTCTTCCCTCTCTCTGAGCCCCCAGCCTTGGAGCTTCAGAAACAGGAGCTGGGGACTGAGAATGAAGGTTGAACAAGAAAGATGGAAGTCAGCCATGTCCCCTTTCCAGGTAGCAAGCTGGTGCTGGGGAGAGAAAGAGCAGCTGTAAATGAATGAAACTAGAAGCTTTCACTATTACATGGGGCATTCTAATGGCCCTTCTGAAACTGCCTGTAGGATTTTTTTTCCTATTAGTCATTAGAAAAGTCACGGAAACAGCCTGAGTTTTGTATAGGGGCAGAAGTATTCTACTGAATAAATTTTAAAGGGATACAGAAAGACAAAATAGACATGTTTTGTGATTGCATTCCATGAATTGTGCTTATTCAGTGTAATTTCTCCAACATAAAGTGGAATCCTTGAGTCCCTCAGAAGATTTTTGCTTTATAGGGCTTCAGTGTGAAGAGGCAGATGACCAAAGAGGATAATGGGGCAGCAGATGACAGTATCAGCCTCGGCTCATTCTCTTTCATGCTCATCTTCAAGGAGGTGAACTTCTAGACTTCTTCCTTAGAATCTTTCTGCGTAGGGCTTGCCTTGGGCCCCATGGGGACTCACCAGCTCAGAGCTGGTTGTTGAAGCTGCCCAGTGCTCCTGAATCTTTGCTTCCAAGTACGGGCAGGGCCTATCCCTGGGTTCTGCCTCAGGACACAGGATCAGAGTGACCTGTGGTTCTGGTGAAATACCATTAACATGCTAATCACTGAAGTGGGCTCTTCCCTTGTATGTATGTATCTTCCCACATGTATGTATCTATCATTGTATGTACCATGTCCCATTATAATTATCTTCTTATGCACTGTATTAGCTGCTCTGCTGCCATAACAGAATACCACAGGTTGTGTAGTTTAAACAACAGAAGTTTATTTTTCCACAGTTTGGAGGCTAGAAGTCCATGAAGGTGCGAGGGTTGGTTTCTAGTAAGATATCTCTCCTTGATCTGCTGACGGCCACCTTCTTGCTGTGCCCTGACATAGTGTTTCCTCTGTGTGCATGCATTGAGAGCAAGTGAGCTCTGCTCTCTCCTCTTCTATAAGGATACCAGGTCTACCAGTTTAGGGCCCCACCCTTATGATCTAATTTAACCCTAATTACTTCCATAAAGGCCCTATGTGAACAGTCATTTTGGGGTTTAGGGCTTCAACATATGAATTGTGGAGGGAACACAATTCAGTCTGCACCATGCATCAATTACTACCATTAGACTGTGAGCTCTTGAAGACAGCGATGTTATATTATTCATTTTTGATCCCCAGTGCTTAGCACAATGCTTAACACATGGTAGGTGTTTACTCAGTGTTTGCATGTTTGCTGGTATGATTTCTAGACTCTCTGTTTTGCTTTTCATGTTGTTATCTTCGCCTTATGGCTTGCCTTGCATGAAGCCTTGCAGTTTCCCTCTAGAAGGACATTTGGGGATCCTGTAGAATCCTTTTTTATTTTTTCTCTAATTTTAGGCAGCCCTAAACCTCATACCTGAGCCCATTAGTGAAGAGTAATGTGTGACAATAAGCTGTTTGAGCAGATTGCACTGGACATCTGTAAAAGGTAGTAGTTTATTGCTATTTTAATAGGACATATCCAAAACATTCCTGAGTGTGGGGTCTTCCTTCCGGTAAGTTCATCTTTGTATAGTAGCAGAAAGGCATTAGTATTAGTCAATAGTTTCTCAGTTATAAGTGGAGGAAGCCATAATCAAATTGGCTTAAGCAGAGAGAGGTATTTATTGGCTCATTGAACTGGGAAGTTCAAGGGTAGCCTGGATTCAGGATCATTTGGATCCAGGTGACCAACTGCTAGTAACAGAACTTTCTCCAATATCATTTCTTAGCTTTGCTTCTTTTTTCTCTTGTTCTCATTCTTTTCTTCCTCTTAGTAGACAAATTTTTTCCTTTACTCCTCTGTCAAGGAAGATGGATGCTGGAGGTTCCAATCTTGCTTCCTCCTAACACTATAACCCACAAAGCAAGAGGCATTCTTACTGCCTGAAAAGAGTCTGGGTGAGGAGTCTGACCGCTCTGCTCTGTATCACGCATCTGTGCCTGAACAAAGCACTGTGGCGGGTTGGGTGGCGGGTAGGAATTCTATCGACGCATGGGTTTCAAGCTCATGTCTCTGCAGATCAGGGAAGGAGTTCCTGTGATTGACAGCCGCTCAGGTTCACGCAGACTAGAGGCGGGTGTGCGCAGAAGGTGAGGCCAGCCAGGAAGGTAAATACGGTGATTTAATATGCAGTACTTCTCGGTTTCCAGAGTCCTTGCCCTTCTTATTATTTATCTCTAGAGGACTCTTCCTCAAGTGTCTTCCTCACATGTCATACAGTTTCTTCCTTTTGTTTTCGACTTGAAGTTTACTGGTTATTTAATCAGAACTGAAAGGCCTCTTAGTCTTTCTCTGATATGTAAGTTCAAATGGTGAACACCCGGTGGATTCCCTGGAAATGTCTCTGCAATGAAATAATGAATATGGTAACGTCATCTGAACTGTGAGGATTCTTAGTTGCTTATTTCCTAAGCATTTTCTCCAGCGTTAGAAGAGAATGTTGGGTGAAGCTTCAGCATTCACGCAGTCGTGAGGGAGGCGGACACTGCTGCTTCTGGGGAGCTTGTGGAGTAGGCTATGACTTTAGAAACATGATGCTGAGTTTCGGTAACCTAGTGAGAGGGCCAATAATATACATATCCCTCTATAATGTAAACCTGGTGAGGCTCTTGTATTTGTAGTTAGGGATCAGATTTTGTGGTGTGCGTTAATATCATGGCTAGAGACCCAAATGTGCCCAAATCCTACCCTGCCAGTCACCCCATGTGAGGATTAATTTTGTGTGTCAATTTGACTGGTCAGGGGGTACCCATATTTGACATTTCTGGGTATGTATGTGAAGGTGTTTCTGGATGTGCATTTGCATCAGTGGATTCAGTAAAGCTGGTTGCTCTCCCCAGTGCGGGTGGGCACCATCCAACCCACTGAGGACTTGAAAGAATAAAAACACAGAGGGAGGAGGAATTTGCCCCTTTTTACTTCCTGCCTCACTGCTGGAGTAGGGACATCTCATCTTATCTTCTTTGGCTCTGGGATTTAAATACAGCAATTCCCCTGATTCTCAGGCCTTTGGACTCAAACTGAATCGTATCACCGTTTTTGTGGTTCCTCCGGCTTGGAAACGGCAGTCTTTGGGACTTCTCAGCCTCCATAACCATGTGAACCAATGTTTCATAAGAAATTTCTCTCTCTCTTTCTCTCTCTGTCTATATATATATAAGCTCAAATGGTGAACACTAAATAGAATATATATATGTAAAATTTCTGTCCTGCTGGCTCTGTTTCTCTGGATAACCTTGACTAATACATGTACTCTCCCCCCACTCCCCACCCCCAGGTCTTCAGGACAGCACAGTGGCTGGTATTTCCATGCAGGTTTCTTTGGAAAAGGCTGGGTTGGAGCATATTGCATAGGCCTGAGACCTAAGTAGGTTCTCTCTTCTCTTCCAAGAATAAAAATTTTGGAATTCTTACTACCTTCTGGTTGGTCACATGAAGGAATAAAATGGAAGAGGTATTGAGGGATGGATAGGTCAGATCTGCAGTGCAGGCTTGGACTTAACTTGCTCCTCCAGCTGTGTGTGTGAAGAGACGAGAGAAGCGGGAGAAGCCTCGGGCTCGCTTGTGGCCCTGACAGGAGTTCGGATGATTCTGTACCAAGAGGAGGGGGACCTAGAAGTGAATGCGGCCCTTTCAGGCTCAGCAGCCTCACCCACGGTAATCACAGTCCAGTTAATATCTAGACCTGTGACCAGTCAGATCACTACCTGCTTCTTTGAGGGGAGCAGATAACTGAGACCCCACAGAGGCAGAGTTACATCTGGCATGGGGAGGTGATCTGAAATATTCTTCTCCAGCATTTTATTTTGTTCCATCTTTGGGCCTAATTAAAAAATTTGGAAACATTGGCTTGTTGGCCATCTTAGACCAGTAAAAACTTTACTGCAAAACCTACCCACTGCTGTTGTTGATTAGACTATGACATACATACAAAAGATAATGGTGAGCTAATTCAAATAGATTATCTTATTCAGGCATTTCTGCAATGATGCGATATGAGTATTCTTGAAAAAACCCACATCCTACAAAATCACACACTAGAAATAGCACAGATTGAGGAAAAATAGGGTGAAGAACAGATTACTCAAGACTTTGTCACCAGAACACTGAAACCAATTGCAATCTTAGTAAAAACACTCGCATGGTCAAAAGACATGTTAAATCCATGATACATAAAAAATACTGCAGTGAACCTGGATTTTACTTTAAAAAATGCTTAATGGAAGTACAAGTAAGGAAGTGTTGAAGCTGATGCATTGCAAAGACAAGGGAAAATAAAGCCTGGGTAGAAGCATGCAACAGTACATCTGGGACAGAACAAGTGGTCTAATGACCTAGAAAAAAGAACTTAGGATGGATGATGGGCATCTTGTATGATACCACTTTTCTTCACAGCTTGCTACATTGTGTGAAACATGTTGGCAAAATAGTATATGAACTAACATGACTTCATCTGTTTTAAATTAACATTCTCTATTTTCAGTCTTATATGAACTTATTTGCATTACAGAAACATGAGTTATAGAAAGAATGTAGAGTATTTTTCTGAGACACATGCTAACAAATATCTCATAGTTATTTTGAGTTTCATCTATAAAATAGGAGTAGGTACATTTGTCTCAGACTTCTTAAATGAGAGAATGTGTGTGAGAACTTAAGTAAATGATAAATTGTCAGATGATAATGAGATCTTACAACTTGCTTACCAGCTTGGAGAAAGTTACTTAAGTACTCTGTGCCCCAGTTTCCTCATCTGTAAAATGGGGATAATACTAATATCTACCTGGTAGGATCAAATGAGATGGTATATGAGGTACTTAGACCAACTCATACAAATGAGTTTCTTCTTGTTATTAGGTTATTATCATGCTAATGCTGAACAACTAACATTTAAGTGGAATTAAGCATCTTTCACCACTTCCAAAGAAAGACAAAACCCCCATCCAGATGCCCCTCCAGATCTTCTGAATTCTGTTAGTGGCACATGTCATCTTTTGGGGTGGATTAATCCATTTCCTTTATCTTCCCTCCACTGTGTAATCTGCAGCCCTCGGCTTCTCTGTTCCTTTCTCAAAAATAGTAAGTGTTTTTTACTGTGTGCAGTTATGTTTCCTCAGTATTTATTTAACCTATAAAATACTTACATGGTAATTACTGGGTGCTGGGCATTGTTCTGTGCACAACTATTAACACATTTAATTCAGTGAGGTAGGTATAACGTTATCTCCATTTGATACATGAGGAGGAGACTGAGCACAGAGAGGCTGGGAACTTGCTGCAGGCACCCAGCGTGTGAGAAGCGTGGCTGAGAGTGAGTGCAGGTCTGTCTGCTGCCAAGGATGGTGGTCCTACGCTGACCCCATGCTACCGGACGGGTTTGGTCAGCACTGCTGATTGGTTTGGCTCATCTCCCCCTCCCTGGCGACGTTCTGGAAGTTCTTGGGTGAATGGGTAAACGCAAAAATGCATCTGGCTGGCTTTGGTCTCACAGGACCTTCCTCAGGGGACTCTGGGGAATGGAGTCTGACCTTGCAGGAGAGAGGTTCAGGGACAGCCTCTGAAACATTTCCCCTCACAAAACAACACTTTCCTGGGCCAATGAAATCATATCTAGTAAACATATTATCTATTAAAAAGTTATAGGTACAATCATTTAATTCATGTCTTGCATTCTGTAAAAGGATGACTCCCAATCATAGTTTTCTTTTTTCTCTTATCCTCAAAAGTTGGTTTCTTTATTTCCAAAGGAAAAATTTATTATGCATTTTTCTTCTTTTAAAAAATATTTAACAACTGATTTGTGTGTTGCATGAAAGTTACACATTTCCTCAGATGCATTTGCTATTTTATTTTCTTTCATTCAAAAATGTGTCAGTAATCTTTTTGTTAACATGAAGATAAAGGATTAGTAATGCAAGATGCAGTTTTCTTGTAACCTTCTTGAAAGCAGACTATAGTTTCTTATCTGGCTCCAACATTCATTTCCTGAATTGAAAAAAAGCGACTTAAAATGAAATAAACCACACATTTGATTCCTAAGAGCATTGCTAGCAGGGAAATGTACTGGGAAAGGCAGACTTGGTCAGATTCCAGGAAGCCCCTCTGCTCCCCAAGTGAGAGAGTTGACGAATTTTGCATTTTAAAGTGCAATTTTAATGCAGGAAAGAATTGTGAATTGTCTCTCATTAATCACTCATCAGAAGATACACATGATTATATTCCCTGAAAATTCTGTGTTAGAAAAAGAGCATGTTGTAAATCCTCATACTTCCAGTTTAAAATTTCATTTTATTTTTTAGTATCTCTTCTGAGCAAGGAGCTAATAATAATAAGCAAGGTACTGAGAGTGTTCAGAGAGGAAGAAAAGCCCCTGCCCTTGATGGGTTCTGTCCACTCCCCTTGACCCTTGATGGTGGAGGAGGCTTATGTGGTGGAGGAAAATACACTTGGTTTTCACTGTCAACTGCGATGTTGAGGCACAAGTAGAAGGAATTGACAGGTCTCTCTGCTCTTTTCTGTATGGTCTAAGTGAGCTTGCCTCAACACACAAACACCCTTGGTGAGTGTGCGTGTGGAGTGGGGACCCAAGCTGTTTGAAACGTTGCCTCAGTGCAGAGAGGGACTTGTTTTCCTCAGAATCTCTTAGGTCAGTTGGTCGGGTTGAAGGATTCCTGAAGCCTATACTGACCCCTCACGCGTGCCAGTGTGAATATCTAGCTTTAACAGAAATTTGTGACTAATTTTGCATTTTAACATGTGGATACAAAGTGTCCAGAACAAGCCAGGACATTGTTGGGTACGTTACTTCAGCCCAGCAAATGCCTGGCTTATGTTACTGTAGATTCTGGGCTGGGCCCTGGAAGAACACAGGTGCATGAGACCTGGTTCTGCCCTCCAGGAGATACTTTTAATGTATGATAAATGATAAGATGGGGGTGTCGTTCCTGTGAAGGCCGCAAGAGGGGCACACAGATGAACCTGGGGGTTCAGGGAAAGCTTCTAGGAGGAAACATGAATCACGTGTAGGACGGGGATGAAGAGTTGCCAGGTAAGGAAATGTGAGAGGGGACGCTGTGGGGACGCAGCAGGAAGCTTGGCAGAAAGCCCCACACTGTCCTGTGTCAAGTCCAGAGGGCACCTGGGGGGTTTGGCGGCCAAAGACCATTAGTGTGCTCTGTGGGAGCACTTCTGTGATGTGATGGGACGGACACCAGGTTTAAGAGTAAACGGGAAGCAAAGAAGTGAAGACAAATGGGAAGTCTGACTGAAGAGAGAAGGCAGAGATGAGGGCAGCCCCAGGGGGAAGCAGGGTCTGGGAGTAGCTTGGGAGAGGGCAGGGAGGGAGTGGGACACGCGTTCGTCTGGAGACAGGCAGTGTGCATGGGGGGAGGGGCCTGGAGGCGAGGGCATTGACCCAGTTTGTGCAGGAGGAAGAGCACCTCGCACCTGGCTGGATCTGTAGGCGTGGGAGCTGGGCATTGGGCTGATTCACTGCTGGTCAGCTCCATTTTCTCCTCTAGGGAGGGGCGGTTTTCTGCTGAGAGGAGCAGGGAGGAAAGCTGCTCATGAATAGGCTGAATGAGTGCCGACTGGAAGAGGAACCTACCGACTTAGAGGGGGTCAGGCTTCAGGCAAATGGTGGCACTGACTGGGGCTGAGTTTTGCTGGGCAAGTGCAATGGTAGGGCAGGAAGCAGAGGAGGAGATGCCTTCAGATGACTGACCACGCGTCCAATCCTGGGGAAGGACGAAAGTGAGGCCAGTTCAAGGCCAATAAGCTGGCAGTGCTGGAGGGATCGAAAGGCAGATATCCTTGGGAGGGCAATTGAGGAAGCCCCTGGAATCATTAAATCCGAGTCTACCAGGACTTTACCCCCAGGCCCAGAGAGTCTGGAGCCATAAACAAATGCCACATATAGACTAAGTTCCATCTTTGAGAAACTCAATTAGAAACAAGTGGAGAGGACAAGAAATCTAGGGGCTGGAGGAGGTCTGGCTGGGAGGGGAGGCAGAGGCTGACCCTTGCTGACTTGTCCATAGTGCTGCTGGTTTGAAATTCTTCACATTTCAGTCAAGTTACTACTGTTAGCAAGGAGTTCTTTTGAGATGCTGAGCGGTAATGCAGTGGGACAATGGCCATTTACCAGGGTTTCCCACCCCCACCCCTGTGTTGTTCCCAGTTGCTCCTGTGCCCACCAACCCCACCTTCTCCACGTGACCTTTCTCCCCTATATTACACAGGGGAAGAGCAAACAATACAGACGAAAGAGCCAATTCTTTTTTACTTCAAAAGGCTATGCTCTAACAGAAGCTAGATACACAATTTACCATAAACCAGTGGTTTTCAACTTCATCGGACCCAGCAGGCTCACTTTTCCTTTAATTTAACCTTTCTGTTACAGAACATTTCAAAAGTTTATACAGTTGAGAGAATAGTAAAATGAGTCTGATGTATCCATGACCCAGTTTCAACAATTATTGGTATGTGCCCATCTTATTTCATCTCTACTTGAGCCACTCTACCACCCTGATTATTTCAAAGCAAGTCATAGCATTTTATCTGCAAATACATCTATATGCAATCTTTTAAAGTGAAAGACTTTGAGGAAACATAAACCCAATACGATTATTACATCTAAAAATAATGAGTGATAATTTCCTTATTACTGTGTTCTTTTTCCCTGATTAACGTGTACGTTTTTAAGAATTTGAAACCCTTCTTTATAATGGGTACTTTCCAAAGTCCTCCTTATGACCCTGAAATAAAAATAATATAAATACAACCTACCTACATAAAACTCCCCGGCAAAATACACTTGACTCTTGAACAACATAGGTTTGAACTGCCTGGGTCCACTTACATGTGAGGTTTTTAAATAGATATATTGGAAAACATTTTTGGAAATTTGTAACAATTTGAAAAAAACATTTTTTTCTCTAGCTTACTTTACTGTAAGAATACAGTATATAATACGTATACAAAATATGTGTTAATTTTTTATGTTTCCGGTAGTGCTTCTAGTCAACAGCAGGCAATTAGAAAAGTTCCTGGGGAGTCAAACGTTATACACAAATTTTTGACTGCTTGAGGGTCAGGCCCCCTAACGTGCCCCTAATTGTTCAAGGGTCAGCTGTAATGCTCTAACTGAATACAGAAGAAAAATAAAATGAAAGCAACTGAAAACATATATTTCAAAGCTTAAGCCCTTGGATTTTACTACACTAGAGGATATATTAATGTAGTTCTGTGCTTGAATTTGAACAAAGAACCCCTGTGAAAGTGAAGCCTTGAATATAGACTGATTCAGGGGTGTCATGTGGGGACTTAAAATGGCATTGCCATTAGTGAAAGTGAAATGAACTCTTGAGAAAATTTCTAGAAAAATAGGGTACCACCTTCCCTTAGTTTACAAAGTTGTTGCTGTTCCTGAAAATTCAGTGTATATTCAAAGTGTGCAAAAATTACTTTGTGTTTATGTATAAAATGGAATTAGCCTCTAGGTGCAGGTAATTATAAACAACTTTTTATTTTATTTAAAAACTAATATATATATATATTTTAAAAATACTTTATTGGGGTATGATTGGTATATAATATCTGTACATATTTAAGGTATACAACTTGATGAGTTCAGAGATAAGTATACACCTCTGAAACCATCTATGCCATAATATCTATGCCATAATAATATCCATTACCCCCAAAAGTTTTCTCCTATCATATAAACAATTTTTTAAACTAATATGAATGTCTGGAGAAATCAGAAGTCATGTGAGATTAGAAAAATTCCTTATTGGTGGGACCATCCCATGCATTATGAGATGACTATTATTCTTGCCTCCTGCCCAGGTAAGTGCCAGAACTATTTAGTTTAAAGGAGGTTAAAGAGACTAAATGATCCAGTGTATGATGCTGAGTTGAATCCTGTGTGGAACTAAAAGTCAGCTGGGAAGACCATTATCGGAATAATTGGGGACATTTGAATAGCAAATTGTACAATAGATAATTATATTGTATTAATGCTAAGTTTCTTGATCATCTGGATAATTTATTGTTCTATTCTTGCAACTCAACTAAAGATTTGAAAGCTTTCAAAATAAAATGTTTTTGGGGAAATAACCTCACAGATTTTCGAAATTGCCATGGGGGCGGTACTACTCCCATTGAGAACTGGTGCTCTAAGTGACCGATCGAGAGGGAAGGAAATGGAGGCGGGGAAGAAACAGAAGGGTTAGAAATGGGAGCGCGGTTCCCTTCCCAGACCCTGCATTGGGGTGGGCTCAGAAGGTACCTAGATGTCCATGCACTGGGGTAGGTCCAGGAAGGATACCTAGAAATTCCTTTAAATTTGGGTTTCCAAGAATAGTAATGACTTGTAACCTATTCATCCTCTGGAACTTTGGAATTCACAGCCTTGCTAGTATTCCCTGGTCACAAAGGCATGGAAATAGATTCCCATGGGGAGAGCATCAGACAGTTCCTATGTCCCTAGGAGAAGTACATAAATGACTGATAAAGAGCAAAGAGATCATGCCAGGGGGTGCTAGCAGATGGGTGTGGGTGGTTATGGCCCAGAGGCCCCCTCCGTGCCCACTTCCACATCCTGGACTTGGTGCTGTGTCTGGAACTTAGCTGCTACCCTAAATGAAAAGGGGATACGGAACAGGGGTGGAGTAAGGATGGGGTAGAGGTCAAGAGAGACATAAAATTTGACTAAGTAAAACTTAAAATGTCTGACTGATCACTAATTTGAATTTACCTGGATGTGACTAAATTGTTTAGTGCTGTCAAATGGAAATGGGGGCTCAATTGAGTGCAGTTACATAAAATAATGTTACATTTCTTTTGGTAAACCTGATTCTGTGCCTTGTGAAAACTTAAATCTGCTAAAGTAGTTAGATCATATGTGTCCATGGAACAGAGTATTCATTTTCTAAATTCTTTAGGATGCTTTTGTTTATGTTATTTCATGTTTTTCAGTGCTATTATTTCAATTCTCAAAGGAGTGGAAAGGTCAGGGGCATCCCTGTACATGTAGAATATATCAGAAAGATGGCAGGGAAGTGGACAGAGCATGGTGCAAACACAGAAGAAATAACTGTTTTGATAGAGGCAGGGAGCTGCTGGGGAGAAGTCTGTCTGAAATTGTGAGTATAGAAAAGTGCTAAAACTCTCGGGAATCTCTTCCCCAGTTCTCAGATGAGGAAGAGATGAGAAAGACAGTTGGTTCATTTAGTTAAAAAAACAAACAGTTTGGAAAAAATAAAGCATATTCCTAAATAAACCCTGTGGAGAATGTATGGGCCCCCTGTGAAGTAAAGCCCCTGTGCCTTTGTTTAATCCGAGGACGCCATAGTAACCAGCAGGGGCAGATGGCTGAGATCCTATCACAGCAGCCCCAGGAATTAGGAACATTAATTTTACAGAAGGATTAAAGCACAGAGGAACATTTTAAAATCATCATGCATTTTCATAAGCATCTAGGCATGCTCCCTGGTTAGATGTTTATGTAATGGGTCTTTGGAACAGAAACTGTGACAGAAATATGGGAGCTCTGTATGGGGAAAAATAGCAATATTTGTCTTGCTGAAGTATCAGGAGGGATTCTTTTCTTGTCTCAATCTTGGTTGCTTGGCCATGGGATGGAGGGAGAGCCAGACGTCATTCCCTCTTGGCAGATCATAGTGACTCTGGGAATTAAGGCCTCTTTTAAGACATCATGGCTTCCGCAAGGGAGTCCCAGGCTGGTAGGAGCAGTGAGGCAGGCCATCCATTCCGGACTAGATTGCTAAAATACCTTACTGCCCTGCACTTCAGACACCCAGTCGCTCTGGTGTGTCTTCAGAACAGTGAATGTATTTTCCTGGAGATATGCAAGAACTTCCCATGCAGCATGAGGGCACACCAGTGGTTTGGGTGCCCAGACTCTAGATACCTTCTTCACTGATACCTGCCTGGGAGCATGCCTGAGGTCCACAGATGCTCCTCTCTTATCTCCCCTGTACTCTTACTTTAGAAAACATAGGCATACCTCTTGCCTGACCATGGTGCTTTGGCTCATGGTGGATAAACCTCTGGGAACAGCACACACAAAAGGTATTGGGGTGAGAAAGTGACTGGGTCTAACTGACTGGGTCGTAAGTCCTCTTATTTCAGTTGGTTTCTGGCTTTTCACTTTCATCAAAAAGTGAAGGTATGTGTCCTTTGTCCCTGATCTGCACCTTCCTTTTCACCCAAGATAACATTACAGACATAATTATTATGTCAGTAAGAGCATTAATCGTGCCTAAAATCAAGACGTGTCTTGTGGTCCGTGGCATTCTTATAATTCCTTCAGTCACGAGCTCGTTTTATTGCCTGACGATTTCAATAAGAAAGTTTCAGAATCAAATTTTAACAGAGTAGTGTCCTTGGCTTGGAAGAAAATCCCAGAGACAATAGTGGGACACTCTTATAAGATAGGTTGCTTCACTAATGTTCTTCATGGCACAGAGAATGATACAGGGTAGGAACCTGTGACCATTAATGTCTCAGTTGAAAAGTGATTCAGAAGAACTGGATTCATGATGTGAAGATGTAGGAGGACCATAGCCAACTTATTTCCCTTATATTACCCTTTTTACAAATGAAATAAGAATGACGTATAGTTAAAATCTATGTCTAAAGTCTAAAGAGCTCTTCCAATAAGTCTAAAAAATAAACATCCAAAGTGATCAGAAAGTATTGCATCGTGGTTTTATTGGCAAGACTTCTTACCCGTAGAGGTATGTAACAGAATGTCTCATAACCAGTGATGTATTAGATTCACTGAAATACAGTCTGTGTAATAATTGTATGTCAAAATAGATATGTTGCTTCAAATAACTCTCTAATAATAACTGTAATGATAATGTAGTTTAAAGGAAAAGTGCTAACACTTAGAACTGTATGGGTATAGGAAATAAAAAATTTCTGCCCGTATATATGCACGACTTAATAGTAGTAGTTTTTAGTGTCTGATATACATCCTGTGTTTCCCTTGAAAATTTAAAATACCCCTGTGTGTTTATTGTATGGGTCAAAATACAATACCATGGGGTGTCCGGGCACACAGTTTGGGAATCACAACTACAGATGTATTTATAATCTTCTCTGCTTTAATGAAGTTCAGGCTCTCTGTTTTCCCTGAGCTAGCTAGGACTCTGGCAGCAGCTTGGGATAAAAATTCCATGAAGCTGGATAAAGAAGAGGCCAAAATAGTTCAAGGAGGAATCTTGGTCTCAGGGAGAGCCTTTCACTGGGACAAACAGCCATTTGTGTATTGAATTTGAGAGACCTCTTATCCTGGCTGAGTATTTTAACACTGTCATATAAAACATTGTCTCTTTCTTCTAATGCAGTCTGAGATTATAAGCTCTGAGAGGGCAAAGACCATATCTTCTTCACAGCTACATGTGACACCTAAAATTATATATACATTTATATTACGCCCAACATACTGTGTGGACTTGAGGAGGCACTTAATAAGTATTTGTTGATCTATACAATAACATTAATAATAAAATCAATAACATTAATCAACAGAAGTAAGAAAAATGTATCCAGTATTAAATACAATTCTTTGAACTTCTTTTGTTGAAGGAAAGTGGTTAAATGTAGTGTTATGTTTTCTTAGGGCGGATGTTCTTCTACATCGTGGGGGTATTAACTTTGGTAGCCGGATATCAAACCACACCTGTTGGAACACTAAGCTGTGTGGGGAAGGTTGAGGCCAGCCACATCCCCGTCCGTCATGGAGACAAATACTGGGCAATCCTGGTCCCACACGGAACAATTCTGGTTTTTGAATTCTACTTTTCCTTTGTCTACAAAGTAAGAACACACTTTTTTGATCTTGTGAAGACAGAATAAAAACTCTTCTTTAATATACATACAAAAATCTACTCTGTATCTTAAGCTGCATCACCCCATCTACTTTCCTTAAAAATAAAATTAAAAGTTTGCAGTTATTAATTCTTTAAGGCCATTTGAAGTTCTGAGTTCCTGGAATTCTCTGTGTTTCTGGGAATCCTTGGATCTTTGGCCTGAGCTTTACCCGTCTGTGTCCTCAGCTCTGGTCCTCAGTCCGGCATCAGACCTTCCCTGCTGGGCCTTCCAGTGACCATGTGCACCGCTGGGTGCCCCTGCATTCTGCAGTCCAAGGTGGGGAAGGGGGTGCTGCAGGCACCAGTGGTGAAAAGTGGAGGTCTTGGACAAATGCTAGGCCATAAAACAATGAGTCTTCTTTAAAGGCAGAGGAAAGGCCATGGTGAAGTGAAAATGATGAAGAGGTATTTTTAGCAACAATTGGTGACCTGATGATTATTTCAAAGTCAGTTGTTTTGAATAGTTTAAGGTGTTAACCTTGGCCCAGACCGGCTGTGTTTAGCCACCGAGGCTGAAGGTGTCTAAAGTGAATTATGCAGAAGGCCATTTAGGCTAAGCCTCTTGGCATTCTGAATTGGATGCCATTTTTAATTTTTATTTTCTCATGGTTGCTGTGAGTGCGTTTGTGTTTGCAAAAGCAGTTTAGGCCCTGGAATTGCAAGCTGTTCTGTTAAGACCAGGGCTGCTTTGCTATCTCCTATCTTTGTTCCTCACCTCATTTTGAAGGATTGTTACATATTTGTAAGTACAATGGGATTATTTATTCATTGTGTCTGTCCACTCTGTTCTGTGCCACAAAAGGAGAAATAGCCTGCACTGTGACTTAAGAGCTTTCTGACCGCTCCAAAGT
Source organism: Manis pentadactyla (assembly GCF_030020395.1). Lineage (NCBI taxonomy): Eukaryota > Metazoa > Chordata > Mammalia > Pholidota > Manidae > Manis > Manis pentadactyla. Next base: position 67,210,702 of record NC_080019.1, on the reverse strand, counting down.
CATGACATTTCCTTTGCTTTTTGATGGCTGGATTTGAAAAGCAGGGGAAGCTGGGTGACAAACCCTGTTGGCTCCAATAGGGAGATGACTTGTCGTTATTGTGAAAAAGCATATTTAGTCATTTTTAAAAAGCAAATCGTGGACTTAATAGAGCTACACAGTTGTCCTTGGAGATTGCTACAAGGTGGATTGTCTTGATAAAACATTTGAAGCCAGAAATCATCAAGCGTCAGTGAATAAGCACTGACCTGAACCCAAGCACACAACATTCTCACCAAACTTAAGAGTTATTTTTTTTAATAGAGAAAGGATAGTTGTCCAGAACCTTTCATTTTTGTCTTCTTTGCAATTCTTCCACTCCCAAATCAAATGAAAGTATGATGATGAACTATTTCGAATCTATCTGAGACCATATGCACTGGTATTTGTAGGCTCAGCTTTTTGGCTTTCTGCAGAAGCTGTGAATGTGCACTTGAAGCTGAGTATTTTGCGGCCCTTTGATGGCTAAGGGCAAATCTCTATGTTCAACAGAATGAATGCCTTCTCAGCGTCACCCCCACCGCAGCCCCTGATCATTATGGAGTTTAGTATCACTGTTTAGGTGATATTGACAGGGCAATCCCAAGTCATGTTGATTTCCTCTGGGTCCTTAGCTGACTTTGAGGTAGCTGCCCTCAGATGAGGGTAGAGTCTAGTCATGGCGGCGCTTTGCCAGATGTAGATGAGAGGGAGGGAGAGAGTTGATGATCACTTCTATTTTTTTATATTAAAGTAATAGTTTGAAAAGTAATAATATAAATGGTTGACTATGTTTTACTTAGTAAACCCTTTTGTAAACCATCATTTCGGAGTTTCAGTTTTCTGCTGTTAAAGGTTGGTAACACACCCTTCCTCCTGTGCTCTTGTTGAAGTGTCAGTTCAGTAGATATGTTGAGAAAACAACAAAGCTGGGAATTAAAAAGGCATTTTATTTGAAAATGAAACATGCACCTTGCAGAATGGTTGTGTTCTGTTGTAAGTGATGGACTGAACAAGATGAACAGAAGACTTAGGTTAGGAGGGGGCTACAGGAATGGGCCCATCTTGTCCTGGCCTCTGCAGTCCTGGCCCTTCAGCTCCAGCCCTTGAAAAGGCTGTGATTGCAGCATTTGTCTTTGTCTTCCCTCCCTACAAACGAAAAATACAGAAAAATTGAAAGATCGATTCAAGGTCAATATTTGTGCACTCACCACCTAGAATTAACTAATATTAACAGTTACTCATTTTTGCTTCAGGTTCTTAAAATCATTTAAAAGCAATAGAACCTTATAGATAAAATTAAAGTCCCCTTTACTTCTCCCTCCCCAGTGCCATTTGTGTTCCTCTTTCCACAGAAAAGGGAACTTTGTGACCTTGGTTCTCCCCACCCTCCCAATGAAAGGCCCACAGTATTACTAGTACCATTAATTAAAAAAAAATGCAAATGGTATCATAATGTTCATAGTATGCTCATTGTTTTTTCACTTTATGTTTTATCTTCCAAATCTATCCATGTGGAGATGTGTGTGTTGATTCTTTTAAATTTCTGTATGGTGTTCTATTGTATGAGTAAATAAAACTCTCAGTAAGATGAAATGCCTCAGGTATTTTCTCAAAGTCCTGTTCTTGCTGAAGTGTCCCCCGGGGCCCTCTAACCTCCCAGTCAGAACTGGCGGCCTCTACACTTGCAGCCCCCCTGTTATCCTAAGCATTTTCCTTTGCATTGGATTTCCTCTTTCCTGGTTTACCTCTTTGTTTTGGCAAAGACCAGATTACAGTAGGTTCCTGAAAAGTAATGCATGGGAGAGAAACTGTTTGAGAACTTGAAGGTCTAAAAATGCCTATTTTGCCCTTACACTTAAAATACTTTTTGTTGGATGTATAATTTTAGGTTGAAAATAATTTTCCTTCAGAAAGGGTTTGAAGGCATTGCTCCACTGCCTTCTATCTTCAGAGAGCTGTTATTTAGAACTGTGCAGCTATTCTGATAATCGTTCTTTGTTTGACAGAGCTTGCTATTGTATTTCCTCTTTGGAAGTTTGAAGGTCTTCCAGCGTTGTGCAGTTTCATGATGGTATGTCCTGACGTGGGCTAATTGTCATCCACTGTGCTGGACCCATTTAGTCTGAAAAAATATGTGTCTTCAATTCTAGGAAATTCATTGAGTATTTCTCTACTATTTCCTCCTAAGTTTTTATAATTTTTCTTTAGCTTTTTGTTCTATTTTAAGGGATAATCTTTCAACTTTATCTTTTAACCCTCAAAATGAGGTTTTTCATTTTTGTTATCTTTTTAATTTCTGGGGGTCTTTAAAAAATATCTTCTTTTTCTTTCTTTTTAAAACGTTATTTTGTTATTAGTTCATGGATATACAATATTTTCTCAAGTCTGTAATGATACTGATGATAGTTTAAAAAGGTTTATTCTTTTCATATAGAGTCTGTTTCCATCAAATTGCCTTTTTAACTTGTCTTTCCATCAAAGGACCTCATCAGATGCTTGGGGATCCTTGGTTGTCCTTTCATATCTGAGTGGGAGCATTAAACCTGATTGGGACTTGCTAACTCTAGTCTTCACTGTAGGAAAATCTGACTGGGCAGTTGTGTTTAGAAGCTCCCAGTGTAATTTCTTTAGATCTTTTTCCTGGGCCTTTTCCTTGGAGAAGCTTTTCAGGCTCTTGATTGGAACATATGTGAGCCTAGTTGTCAGGATTCTGGGCACCAAGTGGAGAAAAAGTACTGAACGTCTCAACCTTCAGAATTAAAACTTTTATTTTAATCCCCCTATTTTCATAAGGTAACCTTGCTCTCAAGTGGGTTGGTGTTCCCCAGGTCATAGACCTTCCATTTTACCCTCTTGTACAATAAATGGAAATTCCATGGCCAGGATTCGCACCTGATTCTAATCTCGCCCATTGTATACATGTGATGAGGTAATGCTTAGCCTGCTGCATGGATGCCCAATTGTGTACCCGTTGGCAGTAAGCTGTTAGCTCCAATATTGCTTTAAGAAGAGTTCCAACGGGACCGAACTGTCAGTAACAGACATATTGGCAGGGGGAGGGGTGGAGAGGAAACAAACAAGTGCCTAGACTTGATTGTTTGCAGCCCTAGAGACGTGCGCACAGAGACCCGCCTGGTGCTGGGAGCAGAGGGAAGCCGCTGCGCCTTGCTAGGAAGAGAGAAGGGAGCCTGGAGAGGGGAGCCCCATGTTAGGGGCAGAGACTGGAGCCCTGGCCGGAGGCGGAGATGCGCTTGTTGCTTGTGGACAGCTGGGTGACCACATTGCGAATAAAGCTTGTTATGAGCTTCTGTTTACCCCCAACCTTCCTTTGTTGTTATTCGCTCTTAGCAAATTCATAGTGAACTTGCCCAGAGCTGGGAACCCTCTCCTTCCGGAGCTACACCTCTTCAGAGAATAAACTAAAGAGCCAAGGCAGGCAGTTTCCCTAGGGGACAGAGTATGGATGGGGATTTGGGGGTCTAAGTGCTTCTTAAAAACACTTTAACCAATTTGCTTGTTTATAGCTTACTTCTACTGTCACATCCAGTAAAGCTAATTGATAATTTTTTTGGAGATTCAGTCCAGTAAACCAGGTTGAGTTCTTCACTGCCAGTTGAGAATTTGGCTTTCTGTGGTCTGCTAATAAGTACGTGACTGTTTCCCCCATCTGCTTGTTGGATTGCAAATTTTGCTTCTGCTGTTCATCTTTCCATTCTTTTTGTTTGTGTGGTTTCATGTTTTGGAAATCCATTATTTTATGATTTAAGGAGGAAGGGAAGACTAACATATGCATGTGACCTTCTGACTTTAATTGGAAGCCAATTTTGCTTTATCTTCCTCTGTAGTTCAAAGTTTTGATTTTCACATTTATACCTTTAATTCTTCTGGAATTTATTTGTAGTGTAAGATTATTATTTATTTTCTAGATAGAAAGCCAAAGTTTCCAACATTATTAACTGAATATTTTATCCTTTGCCTTCTACCGTGTAAGCCAATCTCTATCATGTACCATATTTCTAGTCTATCTATTCTTTTTCATTAATCTCTTAATTTTTTCAGCCATACCATCCAGTTGATTACTACAAAGTTTATGGTATTTTGGTATCTGCAAGAGCTGCTATTCTTGTTCTTTTTTAGAATTGTATTGACTCTTCTTGAAACTTTACTCTTCCATATAAACTTCAGAATTGATTTGCTAAATTCCACTTGTCACTGGAATTAGATCACATTGATCTTAATGGAAAAAAATTACATCTTTATTGTTTCCTATACATAAACTAGGTACACCTTACTTATCCAAGACTTCTTTTATGTCCTTTCATAATATTTTATAATTTTCTCTTAAAATCTTTTGTTAGATTTATTCCTAGTTACCTTATAATTTGTGCTGCCACTGTGAATTCATGTGCATATACACACTATTGTCTGTATTTTTATTGTTGGTGTATAGGATGTTACTGATTTTAGTATATTGACTTTCTAGCCAGCAAAAAAAAACTCTTGTTGCTTAAAATAGTTGGTCTATAGGTTATCCTGCATTTATATATGGAAAATAATAATTGTAAATTTAGTGTTTTTCTTTCCAAATTTATTGCTTTTCTCTCTCTTGTCCTACTGCATTACCTAGCATCTCCACAGCAATGTTGAACACCAACAGAGACAGAAAGTATTTTTATTTTATTTCTGATTCTAATGGCAATGTTTCCAAATTTCCATCATTATGTGTATGTCTGCTCTAGGCTTTTGGTACATAGCTTTTTTTAAAATTGTTTTAAGACAATTCCCTCCTATTCATAGTTCACTAAGAGCATTTAAAAAGTCATGAATGAATGTTTAATTTTAACAAGTGTTTTGTCAGCATCTATTGAGCTTTTTCCCCCTCATTAATGGGATTATATCTTAATAGATTTTCTGATATTGAACCTTCTTTGCATCTTAGGCAAAACCCCAAATGATTATGATGTAACTTAAAAAATATACTATTGGGTTTGATATGTTAATGTTTTAGGGCTCTCCCATTATGTTAATAATTAAGATTGATCTATAATTATATTTTATTGCAGTGTATTTCTCTATTTTGTTATCAAATTTGTTAGTAACTTAGTAAAGTTGGCTTTCTTTTCCTCCCTCCTTGAAACATTTTCTATAAAGTCAGGAGTATCCTTTTAAAGTTTTGGTAAAAATAATCTATAAAACAAAGGACACTGGTGGCTCTGATAGGTCAAAAATTTTGACCACTGATTCTACTTCTTGTTTTCATTTTCTGGCAAGACTGAAAGGACTGCTTTGTGATTTACCAAGGCTGGTTACCATCTGAGTTGCATAAACCAACTAGAAACAGGTCTGTGGCCAGGTACCAAGGGGAAGGTGCTCTTTACCAGGCAGGCCTAGAGGTCATCACATACACCTTTTTTTCCCATGTATGTTGGCTTTAATGTACTAAAAAGCATGTATTACCATAAAAAGGAAGGAGAAAGGTACTAATAAATATCAATGACTTACAGTGGACCCCAAATCATGCTAGGTTTGTCCTCTAATTTAAATGTGCATTATTTTAAAAAAAGCAGCACTATGTATCATTTGGACAACTATAGTTCCACAACTTTTAAGGTAAAAAATGGAACACTGTCCAACATCCTTTGCAGTCTTGGGAGAAGAATAATCTGTTGTCTGCAAACAGAGTTGATTCTGGAGCTGTGGTTAAGCAAGGCATAATCAGCATTGGGTCAAAGGGTTGCTTTTGGAAACAATTTTGGGACAAGCCACATGTTTCTAAGATCATCTTTTTTTTTCCTCTGATTTGCAGAGTAAAATTTAAAACATTCATTTTTAATCATGTGGTTTCCTCTCTTTAAATAAAATTTTTACTTGAAATGAATACAGGCCTATCTCAGTAATTACTTTCCAAATCTTAAAGAACTTAGATAAGCTTCCTTCTTAAATTCAATTCTCTTTTGAAGAGAAACAAGTAATGACTTTCAAAGTACTTAATGTATTATAAAAGAGTGGCAATGGGAAATAAATTTCCTTTAATATAACCTCTTATTTTAAAAATACAGGTACAAATCTGACTGAAGGAAAGCCTTTTTGAGTATATCAGTTGTCTTATCTCAAAACAAGGGCACACACTGAAAATTGAGTCATAAAAACATAAATTTTATCTCCTGTTATTAATTCAGTATGCCAGAAACACCTGCTGGAGGCAGGGCGTCCCTTCAAGGCCTCTTATAGTTAATTGCCCAGTAAAGCTGGATTTTGTCTTAGTTTGTCATTTTAACCCAGGGAGAAATACTTCTTATAAGCAAGTAAGTTAAATCTGTCTTTTTTTCTCATACTGCTCTCAATGTAAAGTGACATAATTGTATTTCTTGGATCTTGTTTCAGGAGAAATGGAAGAATCTGACTTTCTGTGAGCTAAGCACTACAGGAGCAAAGCAGGGAGAGTGACTCTCTGCTATTCACTGGGCTTTGTCCCCAAACCCCCTATATGGATCCCCAGGAAATGAGGCTAGTCTAGTGGGGCAACTACACTAGTGTAATACCAGGATACTAGGCAGGCCTAAGTGATCTCAAACCAAAGCAGTGTTTTTCTCACAGTGATAATGATGTCCTTTGTTCAGATAAACAAGTATTTCCATTTTGATGGGCTTATTCAGAGGCAACCATAAGTGTCCTGCAGAGTGAAGAACAGGCGATACTTGCACAGTTCATTGCAGGAGGTTCTGGTGCTCTGCCCTGGATGGAGTTCTGTTACAGCTGATCTATGTCCATGCTCTTTCATGTTCTAGGCACATAATGCTGCATCCTTTCCATTAAGAATGTCTGCTTAGTACGTAGTTGTCTTGACCATCTGCCACTTAACTCTCTTTCCAATGTCTGGCTTTCCCCCCTGACCCCAACTTTTCAAGTGTTTGTTGTTTACATTTCAAGTGTGTGTGTATATGTGTCTGAGGGAGAGAGAAAGGGAGGAAGAGTGGGAGGGTCATAGCATCATTTTATGGTAGGGTTTAGAGGTGTGATGAGAACTTTGGAGTTGGGTGGCCCAGGCACTGATATGAGCATGACAGTCGTTGCTGAAGACTATTCTGTGGCTACATGGAGCTACAGACCAGAGCAGTTCTGCAAAATTCAGCTCAGTGCTGCGCCCTTTGAGAGCAATCCCTACTCCTCCTAAATACAGACACTCTAGTGTCTGAGTGTAGGTCTTAGGGAGAGGTTCTGTGATGTGGAGCGGCTGGGCTGCACCGAAAGATGTGTGAGGGCAAACTGTGCTTATTATTATACTGATGCTGGAAGATGTGTCTACCTGCTGCATAGCTACTATTGCCCTTTTTCTGATTTTTTTGAGCTGTTCCACAGTGGTGCCCAAACAGCCTTCCATAAAGGAACAAATTCTGTCAATCTTGCAGTTTTTTGGTTTACATTATTACAACATTATTTTTGTGAGTTTTCTCATTTTTCCCCTCAACGGATTGTACAGTATTTTAAAAATGAAATTCATGGAGGCTTTAGCTTGTTGGAGACACAACCTTAGGAGCAGGAAAAGGAGAATGAGTCTACCTAGAATAGAGGAGTTGTTTTAAATTTAATTTTCTAGTGTCTGGTTGCTATGGCTAGTCTAGGTAAATGGATGAACAGTGAATAAAGAGAATGAACAGATAAATCAATATTAATGTTTTCCTTTCTGTGCCTCAAAATCAATCATAAGACCATGGCCGGTTCCCAATTTCTGGCACTAATCAAAATGACAACCTTGGTCGCTAGGACCATTCCTTGATGCATTTGTTTTTGGGGGGCAGAGATAAACTACGGAAAGATGGAATACTGTATTTTTCTGCCAGAGACATTGTTTGTGTTGTTCTTATCCTTTTTTCTTTTAAAAGAGGCCAGTGAGGCCCTTTGGTGCAGAGCCGTGTAGTGATGCTCCTGGAGTCACCACCGGGCTGCTCAGAGCACAGACCCACACAGCATCTCCTTTCCCAGGAGATCCCAAGGGCTCTTCCAACCTCGTCACCTCATCTGTTCTCACAGAGTGCCCCACCTGGAGAGTATAAATGTGGTAGCAAGTCAGAGGAGAGCCCCTTCAGCAGAACCGAATGCATGCTCTGTGGCCCAGTACAAAATGGAAACACGGGCCCCTTGTTAAAATGATTACAAATTTCAAGGCAGTGACCTCAGAGCAATCAATCAAATGCAAAGTGCATTCAAAGTGGGGGTCCCTGTGGGGCTCGACAGGTCCCAGTCCCATGAAATTGTGCTGTTGGGGTGTTTGCCTTCTCAAAAGGATGCTTTAGGGACATGGCTTCTCTAAGGCAGAGGCAGCCAGGAAGACTTTTTCCACACTTCCTTTTCTTTTCCTTGTGTTCTGATGATGCCGTGTCTCCCTTCTGGCCTCTGCCCAGTCCTGCTCCCTCTAGCTGCTCCTGCACTCCCCATCATGAAGGTCTAGCTCTCCTTGCTCCCAGGCTGCGGCATCTTTAGCAAAAAGTGAGCCTGCCTATTGTTTATGTCTTCTTTCTTGCTTTCCACATCTGTTGGCTCTGCCTTTAAAATCGGACTTTAGGTTCTACCACTTCCCTGTACTTCCACCCCGTCACTCTGGCCCAAGCCCCAGGACCTCTTGCTTGTATCATTGCGGTGTGGTGGCAGCCACTGAACTGCTCCCTGTGCCTCAGCTCCCTCAGCTCTACTCTCTAGTCTCTGCTCAGACAGCAGACCATGTCTGTCTTCTCCTCACACCCCTCCCACGGCTCCCATCTCCCTCAGGGGTACCTTGTGTCCTGATCTCCTATTACATTTCCACTCGAGCCTCCTTGCTTTTCCTAGAACATACCAGGCGTGTTTGTACCAGGCCCTCTGTGCTTCCTGCTGCCTTGGTGTGGAACGCTTTTCTCCCCGAGACCCATGTGGCTCCCAGCCTCCAGGGCTTTAAACGGCTCCTCTGTGTAGTGCTGCGCCCTCCCCTCCACTCCTACATCTACTTCTGCTTCATATTTCATTTTTGTCCTTAGCATTTACCACCATCTGCCATGCAATATGTTTTACTCATGTATATATTTATTGCCTGAATTTCCCTACTAGAAAAACTTCAAGAATGCAGGGCTTTTTCTGTTCCCCTGTGTTCCCCCAATACTTAAATCAGATGGTGCCTGGCAGATAGCAAGCGCTCACTTAATGTTGGCAGGAAGGTGCATCCCTGACAGAATCTGGTTTCCTTGGTGGTTTTCTGCTGTATTTCAAAGCTGTTTAGCCTTGGCCTGTTTTAACCAATTGGGTATCACTTCCGGCATATCTATCTACACCTGCTCCTCATTCATTTATGCAAAAATGTGCTAGGAGCTGTGTGTACAGAAGTGAATTTGTGTATTTACATGCTAGTGAGAGTGAAGCAAAAACAAAGAACAACAAACAAAAGATAATACTTAAGATGATTGTGACAAGGGTGTGGTGGTCTGGAGAACCGCAGCCTCTTGTCTGGTGCTCTGGGAAGTCCTCTCAGAGGAGGTGACATTTCAGACGTGACCTGAAAGGTGAGGAGCCAGAAGGTGAAAATCTGCTTGAAGAGCTTTCCAAGCCATGGAAGCCGACTAGGTCAAGGAGCAGGAAGAAGCCACTGCAGCTGGAATGAGGGGAGAAATAATAATTAACTGGAGATGGTGCCCACTTTCTAGGTAGGTGTGACGATTGAATGTGTTTTACAGATAACATAGTTACAACAGTGCCTTAGGTACATCACACTATTCCCATTTACAGATGAGAAAGCTGGGGTTTGAAATTAATGCACCTTCAGGTTCACACTGATGGGAGTGGAGAAGTCAGGACTGGAACCCAGATTCTTAGATTTAACCCTTTATTCTGTCTCTTCCAAACAAATACTTCCAAAGGGGACAACTTATGACATTTTATGTGGAGGTTTGTTTAGAAAATAGCCCATAACTGAATAGTAAGTTAAAATTAAGTTTTAAAAGTACTTAAACATTTTATTATAAAATGAATAGAACCCCATCAAAGAAAATTGAGATAGTAAAAGAAAAACTAGCTGTCTAGTTGCACTTGGGCAGGTTCGTTCCAGGCAGGTTAAATAAGGCCCAAGACACAGCAGGATGGCCAGAAAATGCTGCGGTAGTGGGCCCTGGAGCTGATTCTGTTCTCAGTGCCTCTGTTTGGCAGGGCCTTCACTGTGGAGGGGATGTCTGAGGGGAAAACCGATCCCCCTTGTCTTTAGGGAAGGTATACGCTTGATGTTTATCACCCCCTGGAGAAGAGAGGGTGCCCTGGGTTGTTGGAGTAGGGGCATGAGTGGTGGAAGTTCAGGCCTGGGATCCTGCTCTGGAAGATGCCCGTGTGCATTGTCTTGTCCTAGTCCAGGGGTGTGGTGGTCAAGACAGCGTGCTCAAGTGAACCATTCCAGACTTAACTTCTCAAGGAGTTAAGACACAATCTAATAGCCAGTAACATCCCAAATGTTTGGATTCTGTAGAATGTACTTTGGGGAGTGCTTCAATGGAGCAGTAAGAAGAAAATAAGTTCTTTTGAGAAGATGTTCAGACATACTGAGAGAGAGGTCTGGGTTGAAAAAAAAGATGCTTTCTAAGATGCTGACTTAGGGACCCAGAATGGAACTAAAGAATTCACCTGATAATGAGAGATGTGTTGATCAAGCAAGGACGTGAGTGAAATGAACAGTCCCCCTACTTGTGCATGTGTCTATGTGCCTGTGTAGCCATGCTGAGAATACTTTTTGCCAACATCTGTGTTTCTATTATCATTAAGAATGTCGTTTTTATGAAGACTGGTCTGCAGCATTGTGTGGTAGACCTTTTTTTTCCTCTCAGCATGCATTTCCGTTTTCTGTTTATTGGTGCCTCTATTTCCTTTTGGAAATCTCCCTTCCCATTTTCAGTTCTTGTGGTTAACTGGGACTGACCCTTTTCTGGATCTAGAGGTGGTGACATGATACTGAAGCCCTCAGATCCCCAAATATTGCAGGCCTCAGTGATTGGTCTAGGAGAACCAATGAGAAACAATGGTATTCTTGCCAGCAATCCTGGGGTAGAGCATTCTCTACCCACAGGTGTAGGGGCTGTTTCTGAGCTTTCTGCTCTTCTCCATCAGTCTGTTGATCCCTGTGCTAATACAGTGCCCTATCTTTATCTCTATACTTGATGAGATGTCACTATAATTGAAAGGACAATTTCCCCAAATTTATTCTTTTATATGAAATAAAGAATAATCCTTAGAATTAGCTAGCCAAGTTTCTTCAAAAACCCTGTTTGAAATTTGCAGGAAATTCATAGGTCATTTTGGAGATAATTGACATTGTTAAGAATTTGAGGTTTCTTAAACACAAACATGGGGTATCTCTCCATTTTTTTCTAGGTTGTTTTAATGACTTTCAGTAAAGTTTTATACATTTCTCCATAAACTTTTCATCTATATTTTGTTAAACTTATTCCTATTTTTTATTTGTTGCTTTTATAAATGTTATCTTTTTTGAATTACATTTTCTATTTTTTGTGGTAGAATATTGAAATACAACTGATTTTTGTATATTGATCTTAAATCTGGCACCTTAAAATCTCTTATTAATTCTAGAACTTTGTAGATTGTTTTGGATCAGTGTTTCTCAATCTTTTGTTATTGTCTCCACTCCCTTTTGAGGACAAAAGGAGCCTTTTGAGTGTCTTTTTTCCCTAACTTTCCTGTAGGGAAAATGGAAGTTCTGTGGCCAGAATCCTCACCTGATCCTAACCTACTTGCCCACTGTGTATGTACAATGATGTAACACCCTACTGTGCAGACGCATGCTTGCATACCTGCTGGTGATAAGCCATTATTGCCTGTGTTGCAATAAAAAGAGCTCTGCCGGGTGCTAGGAGGCGAGCAGAGCCTGGAGTGGAGACAGCCTGGAGTGGAGGCAGCACCTGAGGCAGAGGCTGGAGCAGAGGCAGAGACAGAGACAGATTTGCTACTTGCAGACTTCCCCAGAAGCGGACAGAATTCTAGTGCTTGACCTGCCACCATGAGAATAAAGCTTGGTGTAAGCCTCTTTTTACCCACAATGTTCGGTTGTCATTTTTCGGTCTCACCAAATCCAATGTGGATTTGCCTAGAGCTGGGAACCCCCTCTGGCTGGAGCTACATTCCCTTTCCCCCTGCTGATTTTACCACAGATATGTTGTGTATTTATTTTTAGATATACCTGTGCTTAATTATATGTCAAGTAAGGTTTTTTCTTTTCTTTTTGCCTACCAAGAATGCATTTTCTCTCCAATGGGAGTGACATCACCTCACTGAGAATGACTGCCTTGGAAAAAACACCATTTGAAATCTGAAGTGTCTTACTGAAGTTCTCTTAGTGGTAAAGTCTCAATTTTTGTTTATCTGAACAGTAGTTTTGCTGAGTATAGTTCCAGGTTGATGGTCATTTTCTGTCAGCACTTTGAAGATATTATTTCACTAACTTCAGGCTTCCACTGTTGCTGTTGTGAAATCAGTTTTGTTTATTTTCTGTTCCTTTGTAGGTGATCTGTTTTTCTGCTCTTTGAATGCCTCTATGATCTCATTGTTTTCGGTGGTCTGCACTTTCACTTTAATGTGTCTATGGATTTATTTTTATTTATCTTGCTTAGTATATGCTGTGCTTCTTAATTCTGAAGAGTAATGTTTTTCATCAGTTCTAGGAAATCCTTAGCCATTTTCTCTTCAGTGTTTCTTTTCTTCCATTCCCTCTATTCTTCTCTTCTGATAGTCAGAATGGATGCATGTTACTCTCTTGCCCACACCTCTTATCTCTTAAGTTTTCATCTTCTCATTTTTCTGTGCTGTAACAGATAATTTTTTCAGCTCTGTGTTTCAGTTCCTAGTTGTTTTTTTTTTCAGCTGTGACTAACCTGTTTTTTAACCTATCCATTAAATTTTAATTTTAATTTTATTTTTATTTCTAAAAGTACTTTTGGCATTTCAAAAAATCTATTAGGGGTTTTTGATACCTTCAAAAACTAGAAGGTATCACTTTGAAAATTCTTTTTTTCTTTAAACATTTCTGAGTAATTATTCTAAATTCTGCATTTGAGACTATTTAACGTACTTGGGTCAACCTTGTTTTTTGTGTTTCTGCTGATTCTTACTCATACCCACTTATTTCCTTGTGTGAATCTATCATTTTTTATTGTGAGCTTCTATTTTGCTGTCTTTCATCTTGGGGACTTCTGAAGCTCCAGCATTTGGGAAATGTTTTTCCATAGAGGATTTTTCTTTGTATCTTCTGGGAGCCAGGGAGAATGACTGAACTGAAAACACTTTAACTCCCTTTGAGTTTCCTGGAATACAGGTTGAGCACTTTAATGGGGGCCAAGGCTCAGTTCCCCAGTAGCAGATCTGATGTTAGTAATGCTAACATTTCAAGTCACGGAAACCCTTTTGTATTTACTTATTGCCCAAGTTCTCAACACTGGGTTTAACTTGCTGTCTTTTTTCCCCTTTCTCTTTGAGATTTCCCTAAGTTTCTACAGAGTCTAGTAGTTACCTAAAAATTATGTTTGCTATAGTTTATCCAAGACCCAGCTGTATTTTAGAATGAGAACCCTTTGGAATATCTGCTCTGCCATATTTCTGGAAATTGAAGTCTGAAACACCTTATATTTCTCTCATGCATTGCAGTTTACAATGCATTTTCACATAATATCTATTCTGATCCTTACGACTTTTAAAATAAAAATAACTCAATTTCATCTATAGTAAAGATACATGTTAGAAAAACAATTCTTTAATGCTTGAAAGTTCTTTTTCTATACATTCAAAAGGAAGTATACATACTTTCTTAAAACTAGAGATTTTATGGTGCTTACTTAGTTAAAAATGGTTTTGAGCTGTCTGAATCATTTTGTTTGCATATGGGAGTCTTCAAAGGAGGTGGAGTGGTCAAATGAGCTGGAGGAGTTAGTAGTGTAAAAATGTGGTCGCCAAGAGTTACCTTTTATTTGACTGGGTGAGAGACAAACATGGGTCTTCAGAAGTCAGGGAGAATGACAGAGATTATCTTGTCGCTCTGCTTTTATCTTCTAATCTCCAAAGTCCAACGAAGGAAAAAATAAAGGTTGCCTTTAGCCAAAAAGATTTTGCGAGAGCCTGGAAGACATGGGGGCTTGGATTTCTGACTCACAGAGGAAGTTAGAATGACGGGTTATTGGGTCTGAGAGTGACAGCTAAAATTTACTGGGAAAGAGTACCTGTAGAAAACCCCTGCATTCTTTTGAAGTTTTAAAAAAATCATCTCTCCTTTTGGTTTTCTTAATAGTGTCTTTGACAAGTAAATTAAAAAATTTTGATGAGGGACAATTTGTCAATTTTTTCTTTCATGATGAATGCTTTTTTGTATCTTGTCCAAGGTTGTGAAAACTTTTTCCTGTTTTCTTTGAAAATTTTTATAGCTGTTATCCATCTCTAATTTTTATATATGGTCTGAGGTCGCAGTTGGGTTCCTTTTCCCCCACGTATATTGAGTTGTTCCAGAATCATTTGTTGAAAAGATTTTCTTCCCCTGTTGAATTCCTTGACACCTTTGTCAAAAATTGACTATATATATATATATATATATGGGCCTATTTCTGGACCTTTTATTCTGTTTCACTGATCTATTTGTCAATATTTATTGAACTATAAACTTAAAATCTGTACATTTTTGAATGTAAATTATACCGCAGTAACAACACATGATCAAAAAACTTCTGTATCTGGGTCATGTTTGCCAAACAAAGGTAGTAGTTAGTGAATTAGGAAACAAATGCTTTCACTCCAGCTACCCCATTTTTATATAAACACCCATCTACCTATCCATTCACTTATTTTTTTGAGAGCTCTTACCTGCTAGACACCGATGGCCTCTGGCCTCACAGAGGAATGACCCGCGGCCCCTGTCCTTGAGGAGCTCTTAATGGGTGAGGGGAGATGGACATGAAAATGAAAATGACCGTCCATTGCTATGAGGATCATGAGGTGGGTAAATGTGGGCACTGGGGAAGGCACAAGGGACCAACCAACCTAGTTTAGAATGGTTAGATCATAGAAGGGTTTGTCAAAGAGCCTTGTAAAAGAGTGAACTGGTTGAGTGTTTCAAAGTCAGTGGGAGCTGATTAGGCGTAGAGGATTTGCCTGCCTGCGGTCATAGTGAGGCTGGGGAGGTGTGTGGGAGAGGGCAGGTGGGAAATGCCAGGCTCTGTGACCAGTGGCCCCTTGGTACTTATGGCTACTTAATTAGTTGAATGAATGGCCCCTTAATAAACATATTAATTCATATTTTTTATGAGAAGCAGTGAGCAGGCTTTTTGGGGAGAATGGCATGTAAACACATATTATGGAGAACAGGGTCATGGACTGCTTCTAACATTGGGACCAGCCAGAAAGGGCTGGGAAATGGGTGGGTCGGGGGTATTGAGTACTGAAAACAGGATGTCAGCACAGATGGGGATACTGTGAAAAACACAGGGTTTGTTTCATAATTTAATTCAGCCCATTGATAACACTGATGCCTATTATGGATGGAAAAACATAGTGAACCAAAAAATCCCTCACAAATAATAGCTATAGTAGTGACACCTTATCTGCGGATCTGCTTTCCGAGGTTTCAGTTACCCAATGTCAACTGCAGGTCAGTCCGAGCAGATGATCCTCCTTCTGACTATATGTAGCCTGGTGCAGTGTCACAGTGCCTACGTCATTCAGCTCACTTCATCTCATCACATAGGCCTTTTCTCAGTTCACATCACAGTGAGAAGGGTGACTGTGGTACAATATGATATTTTGAGAGAGAGAGACCACATTCAGATAACTTATTACAGTATATTGTTATGATTGTTCCATTTTATTATTAGTTATTATTGTTAATCTCTTACTGTGCCTAATTTATAAATTAGACTTCATCATGGGTGTATATGTATAGAAAAAATGCCATGGTTTCAGCCATTCCCTGGGAGTGTTAGTGTTGACATATGCCCCACAGATAAGGGTGGATCACTGCACTATTAATCAAATGCCACTGTGCTCAGATGCTGTGCCCTGTGCTTTATGAACTTTAATATGATCCTCTCCACTTATGTTAAAATCAACTTTTTACAGGTGAGGGAAGTGAGGTCAGGAGCTTAAAGTTATTAGCTTGACAAGTTCACTCAGCTGGTAAACACGGGGTCAGGATCTGAACACAAGCCCTTCTAGACTGGGTTCCTATCACTATTTAATGCAGATTATCTCTTTTACCTTAATTTTGGATATAGTTTTCTCCCCAGAAAATTTTGCTGCTTATTTTTAACTTGCAAAACAAAGTTTAATTTTCCCGTGACAACCCCCATCTCATTTCAGGAAGTAGCTGATGGCTGGACTAGGGCAGGGCTGATCTAAGTCATACTGTTTCGTGAGTCAGAGCAGGACGCCTATGTGGACAGAAAGGCAGGGCTAGGGAGAAGATAGAGCCCCTGCCCATGAGTCATAGAACCTTCTTTTCACTTAAGTATTTTTTGAGACCATTAACCCAATTTATGAAAACTAGGGAATGTCAATAAAAGTAGCATTTTCAAAATAGACAGTGTTTCAAAACATTAGGTGCATTTTGATCATTCTGAAAAAAATGGTCAAGGCATATTACTGAATAAAATATTTATAAAAGGACCAATCAAATATACATAATCTCAGTGATACTATTTTCTTCCTTGCTTTCAAGGAAGACTTTTTCCTTTATAACATCTGAGGCCATCTTGCCAAATGTATATTTAATAGCATTACCTGTTAGATCTTCTCATTTATACTTTTGACTTTATGCTTATTATTCTCACTTCAAGTATTATCTTTGTAAGACTTTGATTTTTAAGAAATAACTACCTTTGTAATGCTGTATGTTTTAACAGTATTTGCCTAGGTCCTCACATGGATTTGGAATACTCAGCAGTTGGAATATGTACTTTTACATGAGTTTTCTTCATTTTCTTCTATCTTGAAATGTGAATGTCCTATAGCAGAGCTCAGACAGTTGGGAAGGGCTGGAACTTAGAATAAGACCTGCCTGTTGAGGGAGAGCAAGTGCTGAGAGTGGACACAGCTGCACTGGCTAAGAAAGGCCAGGCCTGCAGAGAGCATGGGATGCAATGGGATAGTGGCCTGAGAAGTAGAACAGGTCACTATCAGGCACTGGAGGGGTGATCAATGTGTCCACCTAAAGGAATCAGAGTTCTGAAATGCGTGTGGAAAACAGTGCATCAGCCAGGGTGCTTATAGCTGTAATAGCAGGAAACACCAACACCACTGATGTAAACAAAAAAGAAAGTCATCAGTCATATAACTGGAACTCCAGAAGCAGGGCTAGCTTCTGGACTGTATTATCCAATGATTTTGGCTGTATTTGTGTTTTTTCCTTCATTTTGCTTCTGCTGAATGCAAGCATCATCCTGAAACAGGTGATGAGGTGAGTAACCACTCCCAGGCACTGTGAATGGATGTGATAACATCCAGAGGAAGACTGAGGGTGTCCCTTCAGGATGGTCTCCCCAGAAGAGCAAGGAAGCACTTTCCCAGAAGCCTCTAGAAATTCGATCCTCATTCTTGAACCAAGGATGACATTTCCTTTGAATTTACAGGCCTATTGCTGGAGGGGAGCGGTCTGCTTCCCCTGAGGCATATGCGCTATGTGGGAGAAGGGTGATTGGTTGGGGACAAGGTGGGGAATGGATGCTGGGTAGGCTTCCTGGTATCCACAGTGATGGGGAATCTAGAAACAAGTGGCCCTCTGAAATTTAGATATGTTGTGAGTACCAGGGAAGTTTGAGAGCTGCTAACAAAGTCTTAGGCGCCAGATGAAGGTTGGTATTATTGAGGGAGTGGGAACTAGGTAAGGTACTAGGACCATGGTCCATGGACAAGGTGATCAGCCAGAAACCTAGATAGGAGAACCGGGACTCCAAGTTGGATCCAGGTCAGCACAAGTGTGAACTGATGGCTACGGTCAGAATTGGCTTTAGATTAATGTATTTGTTAGTGCTAGTTGCCTGGGGCATGACTGAGCCGTGGCGTCTGGGAACATCAGCACACGGATCAGATGAGTGGTTAGGAAGAGGAGGTCGGGCTGAGTCAGCAGTGGGAGCTGTTGTCCAAACGGCAGACCAGGGGGCCGGGCCACTGTCGTGATGGGGGTAGTCACCCAGTGAGTAGGGCAGGCCAGGTTGGGAGGGATGGGTTGGGCTAAAGAAAAGGATGGTTAAGTTCTAGAGGGCAGGGAGCCAAGCAGAGCTGCTGGAAGGCAGGGGAGGGTGTTTTTGCCACTTCCGGCAGCCTCTCTGGCTGTGTGCTCTTGGTATTTGTATTTAAAGTAATAGCGCTCCTTGATTGCTGTTGGTGGCTAACTGGCCTCACTTGAGGGGTGAGGAAGAAAGCAGAGGCTGGGGAGTTAGTTCTGTGTGTGAAAACAGAGAAATTTGATAGTGTTGATGCATACCTGGGTGTAGTTGCCGCTCAAGTTTCTTAAGCGAAGAAAATCTCCAAGCTGAAAATCTGTTCTCAGGTCAATGAGAAAGGTGACAGATGATACGTTACTAGCTTTTCTGTCGATTATCCATTATATTATGAGGATTGTATGTTGAAACACTGCAGATGAAGTGTCTCAATTAAGGCTTTAATTTAGATTTAGTAAGAGTTATTATATGTTAATAAAAGATCAATTAGCAGTTAAATAGCCATTGATCCAGGCACAATAAGCATGTCAGAAAGACATCAAGTTGTCATTGAAATAACTGGAGATTGCATGAGCAACATGTGAGCAATTAGATTCTCAATATATTCAAGCTATAATGAATGTCAATGCATTTAATTGCCATTTAACAAGAAAGCTTAATATAAAGTCTCATGCCTATTAGCTCACATACCTGTCCACAGTTCCTTAATAGATTCATTTATTCATTGGTTCGTTCAACAAATATTTAATTAAGCACACACCATGGAAAGTGAGAGAAACATGACTATTAGGCACATTTGAATCCCTGCCTTCAAAGAACTTAAAATCTAGTATTGAAATAACACTCACCTACATGGAAGAGTAAAGGAACGAGGTAGATAATAGTACATTTTTCACATATTTTCTGATTAAGTTCCAGCTCTCACCACCATCAACTGAAATTTCTCACATGTTGAAAGAAACTGTTATTGTTAGGAGCTGCTAAGTTTAGGGGCTGTTTGTTACTGCAGCACGATGGAGCAAAGCTGACCAATATAATGAATAGAAGAGAGGCTGACTGAGTCAGGCTAGAGGTGTATGTTCTGCTGTGATGTTGTCATAGAAGAAGCTAGGGCTTTATCATCCTGGATATTTGGAGAGAGATACTTGAAAACTACATTAGCTCTCACTAGAGCAAGTGAGCATTAATAAGTAAAAATTATGCTTGGTGTGCTCATGCCCGTTCTTTGAGAATCTCAATTTCTCTGGGACCATAGAAGGACCTGGGAGGGAGGTAGCCACCAATGTTTGATAAAAATGCTTAAATTGGTGAATTTCATGTTACATATTTTATCTCAATAAAAAAGGGACAGAGATACATATTTTTGGGTAACTGGAGTAGGCACATTTTGGAGTGCCAGTATAGCTCAAGCTTTCTTTTCACTGGGAATTATACTCCTCCCTCCGATGGGCACCTTCTCACTTGGCTCCTCTGGTCCTGCTAAGACCTTGCAGATGCAGGGCTTCTTTGTGCATCTGGCACTCTTCTTCCGGGCCCTGCTCTGGAAAGTGAGGCACTGGTCCCTTTTTTTTTTTTCCTGGTTCCTTCTTTTTCCAGGCTCTTCTTTTCAGGGCTGGGAAGGCTTTTATTTTTAATAATAATAAAAAACCCCTCATTACTAGGCAGGAAAATGCCTCTTATGTCATTACTGCATTCTACCTGACTCTTGAATTTATTTCACAAGTGTTCAAGTGCTCTAACCTCTGGATCTTGGAAATTACAATTTATTTTCCTTCCTGGAAAGCTCAGCTGTTTGTAGGAACCCCAAGATTTTTTGTTGCTCAAAAACCAGTCTGTCTCTCTTCTCAGTGCTTCCACGAGTGTATACTGAGGGCTGGAACTGCCTCAGGACTCAGAGGTGGGGCTGGTATTTGTTCTTGGGAAACAAAGTTGTGAAAAGTATTTGTTATACATGCTGTGACCTGACAGAGCCCTAAGTCCAAACTTCTGTGAGTCTCCTGCATATGCCAGTCTTGGTAAGTGCTTGGCTTGGGGAAGTAAAGATAAAGGGGCCTGTGTTCCACTTTCAGATCAACCAGAAGTTTAGAGACACACCACAGGAGAAAAGAGAGCGAGAGACTCTGGGAGTTTGGCAGGGGGAGGAAACCGGAGCCAGAAGTGGCCATGAGAACATCATCCTCAGGTATTAGAGAATTCTGTAAGGCACTGCTGGATATCCTCTGATGTGGGAAGGGAAACCCCAGAAGCCGGAGACCTGGGGATACTTGTGGAGATGACACCTGAGTTACAATTGTAAAATAAATAAATGAATAACCAAAGGAACAATCTGTTTGAAAAATGAAAAATTTAGACAAATGAGATATGTTAAAGATGGGTTAAAAATTATTTCTAAATTTGATATCCTTTTTCCATCTCAATATAGATTTAGTTAGGTGAGTTTGTATGGATAGCATTAAACTTTAGCTTTGGAAGCTACCTTTAATGAATTGTGTCTTAAGAAATGACTAGGATCTGCTGTTCAGATCCATTTCCTTGTGCAGTAATAGAAGCTCTGTGCTGCGCAGCCACCCTGATGATGTAAAGACGGAGAAGACAACTATTAGATCTCAAGGGAACATGGCGCAGGAGGCTGGTGGGGAGGGAGGAAGCACAGGCAGGTAAACAAAGGATTGTGTTAACACATAGGACAGGTCAGGGTGGAGCTAGGCCAGTGTGGGTTTTGTTTATGTCTGAATCTTATTTTATCTGAACCACAGAGATGAAGGGACTGCACAGAGTAATTATTTTGCAGCTAAGCCACCTTCCCACTTTTGGCAAGGGGTTGAAAAGGAACATAAAGGAACCGAAGAAATGGACACTTCTTGTGCTTGGCCTCAGACCTTCTCTTCCCCTGGGAGATCCCAGGCTGGAACGCGCATGCCATCACGGAGTAAGTTAATCCTGACCATAGGCGGCAAGGGAAGCTTCCATCAGTGCCCTGCCACGTACAAATGATGGGCTTAGAGGAAGGAAAAAAGTGCAATTTGAATAGCAAGCACTTAAAAGGACTCCCTTGTTCTCTACCTTCAGGTCTAATAGCCCTCCTCAGAGCAGACGCAGAGTGTTCTAAGATAAATGAAAATATCCCTCCTAAATACATGCAAGCACATTAACAAAAGCCAAGTTAAGAAGGTTAGCGACTTAGTTGTCTCAGCAACATGTCATTGACTTGAGATGAGCAGGAAACACAGATAACATGAGCAAGAAGGAAAACATCATAAGCCCACAAAGAGAGGAAAGCCGGGATGCTGAGAGAAGGCAAGCAAAGCCCCTTTTCTTGCTCTTTCATTAAGGAGAACTTAACTTTTAAACAGCCTCTCAAACAAGCTAAAATAGAACCTGCTTTTGTGTAACCTGTGTCCTTGGTGTGTGTTAAGAAATGTGTTATCAGCATTTCCTGTGTGGCACAGCGTTCAAGAACAAAATTGTTATGGATGTTCATGTAATTCCACAGGGAAACAAAATGGTGTCATGTTAAAATGGGATTTGATTTTTTATTAGAAATTAGTGGTATGGGATAAACATACAGAAATGGCCAAATGTAGATTGCTTTGCTTACCTGAGCCAAAACTTATCATAATATTGTAGCACAAAATGAGACAAATGGATATTTTAGAGCCTGATTCTTTCTCTCCCTTCATAAGATTGTATTCAGAAAATTGCTGACATTTGGTTCCTAGGAGAGGGGCATTTCTGATTGTGGAAATGCGAGGTCTATACTCAGCCAAGGCTGTGAGCTTGTTACTGGAACCAGGAGCATGGGAGTGGCGGGGAAGTGAAGGGAAGGAAAGAGGCAAGAGGGTGGGTGTCTTGCCAATGGGTTTCAGCCCCAGGCAAGTTTACTATGGATTCAGGGAGACCAAAGAATGACAGTGGAATGTTCTTGGGGTGAAATGGTCATACCCACTTTATTCCCATGGTGGCAGGTCAGTCACTGGAATTCTGTCCACTCAGGGCGAGTCTGCATGCAGCAAGCTGGTCTCTGCCTCTGGGCCTCTCCGGCCCCGCTGCTGTCTCAGTCTCTGTCCTCGGTGCTGCCACCACTCCAGTATCGTCTCTGCTCTCCTGCAGCTGTGCAGCAATGCCACCGTGTCACCCAGAGCACTGGGTGGAGCTCTTTATATAAAGTCAATAATGACATACGGCCCACATGTGTAGTGAGCTAGCTGACCAGCACCAGGTGAGAAACCTGGCCACAGGAACCTTCATTTTCTCCACAGTGGGGAAGACCAACCTATTCCATTTTATACAACTCTAGTTATTAGAAAATGTGTTTTAATGTTGAATCCAATCTATCCTCAGGTAACTTTCCAAATCCTGTACTCTGGAGTCATGCAGAACAAATCAGCTTTCTCTGGGCCACAGCAGTTCTTCAGATATTTGAACAATGGCATGTCTTCCCTTGACCTTCTCTTCTATGGGCCAGGAGTTCTTGAAGTGTTGTTCCCCATCTGCAACATCATCACCACCTGGGAACTTGTTAGGACCTCAAATTCTCAGCACCCTTACTCCACCTAGAGCAGGGGCCCGGTAATCTGTGGTTCACCAAGTCCTCCAGGTGATGCTGATGAATGCTCACATTTGAGAACCACTACTGTAGCTAAGAATCCTTTATTCATTAAACTCTCCCACTGTAATTAATTAATTCATCCACACATTCTTTCATGCATCAGACACATTGCACAGTGGGGATAGGGATAAAGACATAAAAGACACAGTTTGTGTACTCAGACAAGGGATGGTTTTGAGATCCCTCTCCCTCCTGACTGTTTTCTGGGTGCCTAGTCAGTTGTTGTTCTGAGATGTAATGGATCGGTAGTATGTAGCACAGCAGGACTGCTTCTTTGCTAAATGTGACATTTATTCCACATTTTATCCACAAGGTGGGTATGAAAAAAATTGTTCAATGCCTATTGAATCCAAGAGATGATTGAGCAAGAGTTTGGGATAATGGAACAGGTGTTGAGGGAAGATCAGTCTAGAAACAGTGGTTATGATTGAATGAGGAGGTGTGGTAGATTGCCCCTCCTAATTCAACGCAGTGAATCACCTTCCCACTGCCAGTACTTTTGTGGAGTGCCTGCCCACAATTATGCTGGGCTTGGTCATGTGACTTACTTCAGCCAATGGGACATCAGCCTCCATAAAGCAAGCAGAAGCCGGTAAGAGCTTGTGCATCAGGGCTTGCCTGCTCAGAATGCTGCCTCCGCCTTGTGTGCAGCTTTGAATGGTCTCCTTGAGGCTGAAAAAACACATGAAGAGAGAGGCCCAGAAATCCCAGTTGTCCTCCCTGTTCCAGATGAGTCAAGCTTCAAGCAGACCCCCCTCACCCCCACAGCTGAATGCAGCTGCATGAATTAGTCCAGGTGAGACCAGCAAAGAACCGCCAACTCACAGAATTGTGAAAAAATGTAGATGTTGTTTGAAGCCATGAAGCTCTGGGGTGGCTGGTTACACAGCAATAGATAACTGATCCTGGAGAGTACTAAAGGAAAAAGGGGCTTTGGGGGCTAGAGTGATCAGTATTCCATGAGACAGCACCTTGGAGATAGGAAGAAAAGACATATGAGCAGCACTTTCCTGTGGAGGAAGCTAGTCTTTGGATAATAGGTAAAGATGTTCTGAGATTTCAGGAACAGAGAATGACAAAAACTAAACAAAATATATTTCTATTCTTGGAAAGTATCTCTATTATATGTTCTTAAGAGGTAACAAGTGATATTTTGGAGATTCTAATAGAAGGGGCTGTCATCAGGGAGCACAGTGAAACCCTTCATTGAGATGCTTTGTTTGATCCTGCACAACTGTAATACCAGATGGATTGGTTATCAATGACTATGTTACAAATTACCCCAGAATTTAGCAATTTAAAACAAACATTTAGTTTCTCACAGTTTATGTGGTCATCCAGGTGTGGTTTTCCTGGGTTCAGGTCTCTTACAAGGCTGCAATTAAAGCATTGACTAGGACTGCAGTAATCTTAAGGTTCAAATGGGGAACGATTTCACTTCTAAAATCACAGGATTAGGAACTTAACCCCATGAGGCACTTAACGAATTCCTAGCTTGCTGTTGGCTAGAAACTTCCCTTAGTTTCTTACCATGTGTTCCTCCCCATAGGAGAGATAACAGTATCCTCTGGCTTCATCAGAGCAAGTCAGAGGACAAACTTAACTGGAAGCCAAAGTCTTTTTGTAATCTAATCTTGGAAGTGACATCCCATCACTTTTGTCATATTATATTCATAAGAAGGGAGTCAGTAGGTTAGCCCACATTTAAGAGGAGGTCATTTGGCATACATATTGGGAGGTGAAGCTCACTGGAACCACTTTAGATGTTTCTCCTTCTTTGGAATTGTGGGGTAAAGTAGTACCTCTGATTGCACAACACACAGGTGACAACGGCATCATTAGCCCGAGCCAGCTTGTCCATCTGCTTGGTGACGAAGGCTGAAAACCATGCTATAGCCACCCTCTAAGGCTCAGATTCTCTGAATTGGTCACAGAGAGGGATCTATTTTCTGTGGTCTCATTCTGTTGCCAGGGCACATGACTCAGTCTTGGCCGTTGGAATTCTTTTTTCTTTTGTATTTTTTTCAGTTCAGTGGACTTGGGAAGAGAAATATATGTGCTCAATCTTCCATGTAACTGAAAGTCTATGTTTTAACACATGGAGTCTATGTTAATATGTGTCAGTTACCCATCACTGTGTAACAAGCCACCCCACATCAGCAGTTTAAAATAATAGCTGTTTTATTTGCTCAGAGTTTGGTGGGGCTGCAGTTTGAGTTGGGTTTAGTTGGGCAGCTTTTCCGCTAGCCTCATCTGGGATGCCTCAGTGGCTGTGATCACTTGGCAGTTAGCTGTACGAGAGCTAGATGGTCTGAGGGTCCTCATTCACACATGTGGTGCTGGGTGCTGGTTGTCCCTGGCTGGTCTTTGGGGCCTTGGCTGCTCGCCTCTGCTGCACGTGGCTGTCCTCCAGTGAGTGAGCCGAGGTGCTTCACACGGCAGTTTCGGGAAAGGATTCTGGTAAGGTGAGAGAAGAAGCTGTCAGGACTTTTAAAGCCTGCTTCAAAGTCATGTGCTACTTTTGCCACAAGCTATTGGATAGAATAATCAAGTCATAAGGATGTTCAGATTCAAGGGATAGGTAAATAGATTCTGCCCCTTACTGTGGAGCTGCGGAGGGGCGTGCACACAGAGATGGGAGGATTTTATGACCGATTTTGCAATCTGGTATTTGTGTGCTTATGATGAAATTATTTTGTTGTTCTTATGTATAAGTAATATACATTCAGTATAAAATACATAAGAAAAAAAAAGATACAAAATGCGAAAGTATTACCTCAAATCCTGTCAAGAAGTGACCTGGTAACTTCAGGTGGCCATTATCCTGGTAATTCTTTTAAGTGTGTAAATGGAATGAAAAATGTAGAATAATTTTGTAAAAATTGGGCCTTACTATCCATTTTTAGAAAAAAAAAGCTTTAAATTGAATTTTTCTTGAATTTAACAGAAGACAAAGAAGCCAGTGAGAAACCAAAGGAATTATGGAACTTCAGATAATGTTTTTTCACCACAGAGATAAGAGATCCTAAAAGTTCTCCCTAAGGTTACAAAGAAAGATTATAAAAAAAATTAAGAAAGCTACAGTTAGAAAAAAATCCATGTTTAATTTTAGACATATTGATTGACTCTCTGCTATGAAAGATAAGGAAATTAAAACTTTTAATCTTCTTCTCACCTCATTTCCCACTCCCCTCATCTTGAGTTTTTTAGTGACGTTATTAAAAAAAATGTCAGAGTAGAAAGCATTTATATTCTAGATTTATAATTCTATAATTCCATAATTACTATGGTTTAGTCTTACATCTATAATTAAGTGAATTTGCTACCCTTCCTGCACCTGTCCTAATACCAGTTTCTGCTTTTGGGAATTAATTTAGTTTTAAAAATTATGATTCATTTTTGGTTTGCAGGATTCATTTTTTTCTTTTTTCTTTTTTTTTTTTTTTAAGATGCAATCATAGTGCTTGCTCTCTGCATTCTTGCATACTTGAAGATTTCTGTTGGTGCCCTCACATTCTCTTAGCTGGGTTTGGTGTTCCATTTCTTTCCCATAAGACTGTTGGTATTGTTCCACAGTCTTTGGGTACTGAATTTTGCACTGTTCCCTTTATCTCTGCTCTTCCATTCACTCTTGACTGGCTGGATTCATTGTTGGTTAGTTTTTTCAAGAAGGGTTCTTAGGTGTTTTATTGTCCAAGTTCTTTCATGTTGAGAGTATTTGTTACCTTTATACATCTGATGTTTGCCTCTTAATAGGTGATTATTTTTTTGGAGGGGATTGGGTGCCTGCATAATTCTTTCATAGTCTTTGGATCTCAACAGTGTAAGGTGATATCTCATTGATAATTCCATAGTGGAATTTTCTGGCACGTGGAATTAAGTTCTTCCTTTATAGCTGTGGATTTTCCTCTGTTATATCTCTAAACTACATTTCTTTCTGTTTTTGTGCTTATTTTCTATTGGGTGGCCTTTGTCCTTCATATCTATTGTATTTTAAGTGCTTTTAAAATTCCGTATTTTCTTTCCCAAGGTTTATTTTTAATCATCTTATGTCATTCCTCAATCAGTGAGGCCTGGATTGTTCACTGATGTTTCTAATTTGGTTATTAGTTATTTAATGATGTGATTTTGGTCTTTAAGTTATTTCATTAGTTATGTAATCTCTTTTTTGGTCACATTCTGTTGTTCTGTAATTTTGCCTTCATGCTTTTGATTATTGATTTTATGTTTTTTATTACATTTCTCTCTAGCCCAAATCAGTTGCAATGAATTTCTTCTAAAATGGGTACTTTGTCATTAGCATGCTATATTCTTTTAGATATGGTATATTTACATAATTGCCATACATTTTCCTTATATCTTCTTCATGTTAATATAGGTACCCTTCTATTTTCTGTGATTGAGTGTGGATGAATTTTCTTGACTCCCTTCCCTCTGTGACTGAGATCTGTTTTCCCCCTCAGATACAGTTTAAATGTTGGGCTATTGCAGTTTTCTTCACTTTTAGTTTCCCTGAGGGCAGGAGCTGGGATGGGAGGTGGGGGAGGAGATGTCTTCTGGCTTTGCTGCAGAACATCTGCTCTGGGCTGTCTTCTGAGATTTGGTTAAATGCCTGTTCTGAGTTTATACTGCCAGGTCAGTGTGTGTCTGTTTCCTGGAAAGAATACCCACAGAATTCAGATAATGCTTGCAATTCATCCTGGTTATCTTGGAAGGCTATTTTACTGTTTCTTAGGAGACTCTAAGATTCCACTGAGTGGTAGGGAGCTTTGGTCTTGAGGGTTTTGTGATATTTACTTGGCTCAGCCACTAGTCTTCTCTTAGACAGGAGGCTATTGGAGGAAGTCTCAAAATTCTGTTGACTCACCTTTTCTTCCTAGTTTGGTTTCTGGGTGCTGACGCCAGCATTAGTTGCTTATAGAGCTATAAACTCAGTTCACTTCTTGGTCACCAGTTCTTGCAGTTTGTAGATCTTTGGATTGTTGTTGATGAATTTTATTTTTTGATGGTATTATCATTATTTACTGCTTTTGAATTATTTTATCAAATAGGAGAGAAGGAGAATGTTTGTTCCCCCCATTGCCTTTACCCTGAAGTCCTGACATACTTAATTTTCTTATACTCATATATAGTGATTGCTAACTTTGAAATTTTGAAGTGGTAATAGACATTTTTTTCAAATGCACTTTTCTAGAAAGTGTAGTTTACTTCTTTAGTTCTGACAATTCCCTAGATAAAAGTAAAAAATGGTGACAAGTTAAGAATAGAAAACAAAAAACACAAATTAACAATAGCTATAAAAATGTTAAAGCAAAAAACACCCTATTACTTTTATTACATCCCACAATTAAGGCCAAAGTCAAGATTATCAGAGACAGTATTATTTAGTTTGAGATGAGTAGTACTATCATTTTTCAGTTGAGTAAAATGAAATTCAGGGACTTTAAATTACCTCAGATCTCAAGGTCAGACAGCTAATAAACATGAAAGTTATCCTTTAAGCACATACCTGTGTTGCTCTAAACCAAAGTTCCTTTCCAAGACTCATCCAAGGGGGAGCCTAGAAGAATCCTGTGCTATTTGGTTAGAGGGAGAGCAGAAAAGAGGTGAGACAGCAGCTTTGCTGGACAAAGAGAGGGCAGAGTAGCACAGTTTTAGTAAAAATTACCCATTTGTGATGGTTCCTCAAAGGACACTGTCCTCAAAAATTTAAAGCATAGTCATCTTTTAGTTTGGGTTTTCAGAGGGAGACTAAACAGAGTTAAAGGAGGGAGGGACTTAGGGATGTTTGCACCAGTTGAGGAGAGACTGTATCAATTACTTACTGCTGTGTAACAAACTACCCCAAACTTGGGGCATTCACACACATTTATTTTCACTCATGGACCTGTGAGTAGGTTGGGGTTGGGCTAATTAGACTGAGCTCTCCTGGGCCTGAGTCCAGGTTCCAAGTTGGTTCCAGGTTTCCTCTACATGGGTGTCTGTCATCTTTCTTGCATCAGTGAACTGTCTGGGTCATCTTCTTATCATGGTAATGGTAGAAGTGCAAGAGACTGTGCCCACTGTGGATCAAGTGAATGTTCCTATGGCCAGGATTCTCACCTGGCCCTGGTCGGCTAGCTCACTATACATGTGTGGGCAATATGTTGCTTTTGACTCTATATAAAAAGCTCTGCCCAGTGCTCTGGGTGATACATTTGCATGGCTGCAGGGCTACAAGACTGCAGGAGAGCAGAGACTGGAGTGATGGCAGTGCCGAGGACAGAGACTGAGACGGCTGTGGGGGTAGAGAGGCCCAGAGGCAGAGACCGGCTTGCTGCATGCACTTGCTTTGAGTGGACAGGATTCTAGTGATTGACCTGCCACCATGGGAATAAAGTTGGGTGTAAACACTTTCACCCCAAGACATTCCACTGTCATTTTTTTGTCTCATTGAATCCATAGTGAACTTGTCCAGGGCTGAACCCATTGGCAAGACACCCACCAAACAAGCATATTGTGTTTTTGCTTGTGTCATTCTTGCTAATGTCCGTTGGCCAAAGAAAATTACATGGCCAAGCTCAAGGTCAAGGTCCTCAGTGGGAAGAACTGTAAAACCCTTGGCAAGGGGGATGGATGTAAAGAGGGGTGAAGAATTGGGGTCAATAATCTACCACAGAGACCAGGAAGATTTCTTTTTAAAAGCAGATGTGGGGAAAATTGAAGTTCCTATGGCCAGGATCCTCACCTGAACCTAAACTACCTGATGATGTAATTGGCCTGCTGCTAGGCTACTGCTTCCACACCTGTTGACAATTAGCTATTATTGACCGAGTCACCATATAAATACCTCTGCCCAGTGTTCTGGGCAGAGGAAGAGATGGAGGGTTACAGACCTGTAGACTGCTGGATGCATATGTGATTCTAGTGCTTGACCTATCCTGGGAGAATAAAACTAGGTATTAAATTCTTTCACCCCAAGAACATTCCATTGTCGTTCTTTGGTCTCACTGAATCCATAGTGAACTTGCCCAGGGCTGAAACTCATTGGCATGTTATTTACTCTCACTTTTATCTGTACCAACCCACACACATACCAAGCCAAGTCTTTTGGAGGTAGTGTACAAAATAGAATTTTCAGATAGATTTGGGGGTCCAAGAGTAAGGGTGAATTTGTGCTCAGTTCCCAGGTGTCTTGCCAATGGGTTTCAGCCCCTGGCAAGTTCGCTATTGATTCAGTGTGACCAAAGAAATGGACAGCAAAACGTTTTCTGGGGTGAAAGGGTTTATTACCGGGCTTGTTCTCCTGGCAGTAGGTAGAGCACTACCATCTCTGCCTCTGCCCAGAGCACTGGGCTGAGCTCTGTTTATAGCGCAATATTAGCTTATTGCCTAAAGGTGTGGAAGCGGTAGCCTAGCAACAGACCAGTTACATCAGGTGGTTTTAGTTCAGGGAGGATCCTGGCCATAGGAACCCCAACTTCCCCACACCAGGTGAGGCTCATTAATTGGCAAAACTCAGGGAATTTCCCAAAGCCCAGCATCAGAGCTCTCTTTAGCCATATAGGGAATTTTTACAGAGGTATTTTGCCAATGGGTTCTAGACCTGGGCAAGTCCATATGGATTCAGTGAAACCAAGGAATGACAATGGAATGTTCTTGGGGTAAAAGGGTTTATTACCCGGCTTTGTTCCCCTGGTGATAAATAGGTTGAGCACTAGAATTAGATCTGCATCCAACAGTCTGCAGGTCTGTAATTCTCCTTCATCACTGCCAATGCCCAGAGCACTGGGCAGAGGTCTTTATATAGACTAGTCAATAATAGCTCATTGCCTATGCATGTGAAAGCCCAGCAGCAGGCCAGTTACATCTTCAAGTACTTTAAGTTCAGGTGAGAATCCTGGCCACAGGAACTTCACTTTTCCCCACAGGAGTTTTCACTACTTAAGTATGACTGAGAAAACCACTGACACTGGTGATTGCACTCAATCTCCAGCCTAAAGGTCTGGGTAATGGGGTAGACCTGTGAGCTCCAAGCTTCTCATCAAGGCTTGGTCTTTCTAGTGACCAGCTGCAAGGCAAGTGGGAGTTCCTGTGGCCAGGATCCTCACTGACCCTAAACTGCTTGATGATGTAATTGGCCTACTGCTAGGCTACTGCTTCCATACCTGCTACCAATGAGCCATTATTGTCAGTGTTACTATATAAAGAACTCCACCCAGTGCTCTGCCCAGAGGCAGAGGGAGACTGTGGATAAAGGGAAGGTTCCTATGGCCAGGATTCTCACCTGGCCCTGGTTGGTTTGCTCACTACACACGTGGGCAATACGTCATTATTGACCCTATATAAAGAGCTCTGCCCAGTGCCCTGGGTGACATGGTGGCACGGCTGCAGGAGAGCAGAGACAAGACGAGTGGTGGCAGCACCAAGGACAGAGACTGAGACGGCTGTGTGGGTAGAGAGGCCCAGAGGCAGAGACCAGCTTGCTGCATGCAGACTTGCTCTGAGTGGACAGGATTCTAGTGATTGACCTGCCACCATGGAAATAAGTCCCTTTCACCCAAAGAATGTTCCATTGTCATGTCTTTGGTCTCATTGAATCCATAGTGAACTTGCCCTGGACTGAAACCCATTGGCAAGACAGAGATGGACTGTGAACACCCCAGAGGCAGATGTGATTCCAGCACTTGACCTGCCACTATGAGAATAAAGCTTGGTATAAGCCCTTTACCCCTAATTTTCTGCTGTTATTTGGTCCCACCACATCCATTCTGAACTTGCCTGAGGCAATAACCCCTCAGGTGAGACACCAGCCCCTGACCTAAAACTATCTAAGGGCCTGTCAAGAGTCACCTCATTAGCATAAACTCAGGTACAGTTAAAAGGGGATTATGATTAACAAAAGATGCCCCTATCATTTTTATCTCTTAGGAAATTCCAAGTGCTTTAGGAGCTCTGCTAGTGTCTTGCCAATGGGTTTCAGCCCCAGACAAGTTCACTGTGGATTTCTAAAAATGACAACGACACGTTCTTGGGGTGAAAGGGTTTATACCCAACTTTATTCCCACAGTGGCAGGTCAATCACTAGAATCCCTTCCACTCAGAGCAAGCTGGTCTCTGCCTCTGGGCCTCTCTGCCCCCTGCAGCCATTTCAGCCTCTGTCCCTGGCACTGCTGCCATTCCAGTCTCTGCTCTCCTGCAGCTGCCCAGCAGCTTCAGTGTCGCCCAGAGCACCGGTCTGAACTCTTTATATAGAGTCAATAACAATGTATTGCCCACATGTGTGCAGTGAGCAAGCCGTCAAGGGCCAGGCGAGAATCCTGGCCATGGGAAACTTCACTTTCTCCACAAGGCTGCCCTCATGGGAGGGGTCTTCAGTGGGTTGTACCTATGAGTAAGGAGACATTCGAGTGTTCCCCAGTGGGCAGGTGCTTTGAGGTGGCTTGCCTCCAGAGGGCTGGGCCCCACCCCCACCCCAGGACTAGGGACAGGTAGAGGTGACACCTGAGGCAGTGGAGGTGGCCCTTGGTATAACAGAGTGCCTGTGGGTTGGCTGTTTCTCACAGTATTAAAAAAGTCTACAGATGAGAAGAACGTACTTCTGCAAGAGACATGAGAAATTGCAGCACGAGAACGTGGGCTGCAGAGTGTTTTGGATTTGTTGAAGAATGAAATGGCATTGATATGAGAGGAAGCAGCTTGAAAATGCAAACTACAAGATGCTGTGGAGGAAGTAAAAGATTTGTTAAATGAAATGGTATTGCTGTGAGGCACTGTGGAAGAGATAAGGCCATGAAGGAGAAGGACATACCCCCCCTGCAAAAAGCTCAAGAAGAGGCAGTGTGAGAATGTGAGCTGCAAGACGCAGTGGAAGAGGTAAAAGATTCATTGCACAATGATACAGCAGTGCTAAAAGGTGCACTGAAGGAGTCAGTGGCCATGGAGGAGAAGGATGTACTCCTGAAGGAAGCACAGGAAGAGACAGCACGAGAATGCCAGCTGCGAGGTGTTGAGGTGAAGATAAGAGAGCTGCTGAAGACTAAGCCAGTGTTGCTGTGAGGCACTGTAACAGAGGAGGCACTTGGGGGAGTGGAGAGAAAGGTGCCATCAGCTCCAGAAATAGAGGAGGAGCTGGGGAAGGACAAAGGGGTGGTACTGGAGACATCTACCCCTCTTTTACTGAAAGCATGTCCAGTTGTTATAAAGAAAATGAAGATGCAGCAAATGCAGGTTCCTCTGGGAGAGGTGCACCCCCCCACCCCAGGTCATGGAGCACTCTATGCTCCGCCCCTGTACTCAGGTTGAGCTGGTGGATTTGGACTCCTGGTGTTGGTAGAAACCCTCAGAGTCATTATCAGCTTTGCTCCTGCATTTTTGGAATATAGCAGGATGGAATTATTCTGTCTGGATCAGAATGGGAAAGCTGGCTTCCATGACAGTTCATTCTGCCTTGAGGCAGTGATTACAAAATGCACATCAGACCCGCGAAAATCACTCCCTCATCGATTGGCTTATGGCTGCACTTCATGCTGTGTGGCCCAATCAGGGTGATTTACCATCCTCCCCTGCTAGATGACAGACATATACTGAGTTCCAACAGGTGTTACAGGAGCTAGGCATAAGAAATGCCATCTATAGTACAGAGAATCATGGCCTAGATGAAGAGCCTTTCACTACAGGGATGAG
Organism: Manis pentadactyla; assembly: GCF_030020395.1. Classification (NCBI taxonomy): domain Eukaryota; kingdom Metazoa; phylum Chordata; class Mammalia; order Pholidota; family Manidae; genus Manis; species Manis pentadactyla. Next base: position 67,177,192 of record NC_080019.1, on the reverse strand, counting down.
AAATATTGTGCTTTAAATGGTTCCCACATCCCCCTTTGGGTCTCTAGTAGCTATTCTTGCTCCTTACTTAGGGCAGCCCATAAGTGAGGTTATCTGTATGGTAACAGACTTGAGAGAGACTGAAGCAATGAAAGCATGGGAGGAAATGAGGTCTGCTACTAAGAGAAAGAATTTAAAGGGCCCCTTGAAGGTCATGAGGACCCAAATGTGGGTTGATTTAATAGGGGCAGGGGCAGACAGAGGGAAATTAGATGGGAAGTCAAGTAGAATCTTACTGAAACGAGAACAGCAGTTCCAGCCACTGAGAACAAAGAGGCAGAGGCTAGAGGCAGAGCCACAAGTCTGGCCTATGGGTGTGTGTGTGTTTGCAAGACTTCCTGCTGAAGAGTGAGCCAACCTCACCTGTACCTGCACAGGAAGATGACTGGGTGACACAGTTTGACTGAAGGGAGGGTCGAGGTACCTACCCTGAGGGACCAGGTGGGGACCAGAGGCCACATGTTGAAATATCTGCCCTCTGGTCCCCAGTGAACATACACTGTGTCCTGGCTCTGATAGACACAAGAGCTGAATGTTCACTGATTCATTGTAACCCTGAGTGGTTTTCCAGGACCGCCACTATTATAGATGGTTATGGTGGGACCAAAGAAATGACAGTGGAATATTCTTGGGATGAAAGGGTTATACCCAACTTCATTCCCATGGTGGCAGGCCAATCACTAGAATCCCGTCCACTCAGAGTGAGTCTGCATGCAGCAAGCTGGTCTCTGCCTCTGGGCCTCTCTGCCTGCACAGCCATCTCAGTCTCCATCCTCGGCACTGCCACCACTTCAGTCTCTGCTCTCCTGCAGCCATACAGCAGATGCAGCATCATGCACAGCCCTTACTAAGCTCTTTGTATAGAGTCAATAATGATGTATTGCTCACATGTGTGTAGTGAGCTAGCCAACCAGGGCCAGGTGAGAATCCTGGCCACAGGAATCTTCACTTTATCCACAGGGGGTAAGGCTATTAGAGTGAAACAAGCCTGAATCCCACTGGGAATAGGGCATCTCCCTCCAAAGGAGTATACTGCATATATCTCTCCCATTCCTGAATATATTTTGGGAATAGATATCCTGCAGGGCCTATGGTTGCAGACTATACTGCAGGTGAGTTCAGACTGAGGGTATGTTTTGGTGAAGGCAGTTTTGAAGGGCATGCTAAGCACCTGCCGATAGCTTTGCCCGTGCCTTGGTGGGTGACTAATACCAAACAATACAAATTGCCTGGAGGGCATAAAGAAATTGAAGAAACCTTTCAGGACCTGAAATAGGTGGATATTATAAAGCCCACCATCATCTTTTCAATTCCCCTGTTTGGACAGTATAAAAGCTGGATGGCTCCTGATGTATGACCGTGGATTACAGAGAACTGAATACAGTCATACCCCCTACGCATGCTGCTGTCCCCTCTATTGCAGACCTGATGGATACCCTCAGTCACAAATTAGGAATGTATCATTATGTTGCACATGTTGATAATGTCTTCTTTCCATTGACAAAACAGGAAAGTCAGGAACAATTTGCCTTTACATGGGAAGGACAGCAATAGACTTTCACTGTCCTTCCACAGGGATACCTCCACAGCCCCACCATCTGTCATGGACCTGTAGCCCAGGACTTGGCTGCATGGGAGAAACTACCAATGGTGTGGCGTACCATATATTGATGATATCATGCTCACATCTGATTCTCTTTCAGATCTAGAAGGTGCAGCACCTAGACTGCTGCAACATCACAGGAGAAAGGATGGGCTGTGAACAGCACCAAGGTTCAGGGACCTGGTTTGTCAGTCAAATTCTTGGGAGTCATCTGGTCGGGTAAGACCAAAGTTATACCAGAACCAGTTATAGATAAAGTCCAGGCCTTTCCTGCCCCTACAACTGTAACATTGTTACAGGAGTTTTGGGGTCTTATAGGTTACTGGAGAGTATTTATCCCACACTTGGCACAAATTCTGAAGCCCTGATACTGTTTGGTACAAAAGGGCACCAGGTGGAACTGGGATGAGACATGTGCATCTGCCTTTACTACAGCAAAACGGGCAGTCAAGGCCATGCAGGCCTTGAATGTGATAGACCCATCAAGGCCCTGTGAGCTGGATGTTCATGTGACTGAAGATGGTTGTGGCTGGGGTCTCTGGCAGCAGTTTAACAAACTTGCCACCCTGGTGGATTCTGGACACAACTCTGGCAAGGAGCAGAGGTACTGTACACCTTAGTAGAAAAGCTATTGGCTGCTGTGTACCATGCTTTGGTGGCTATAGAACCCATCACTGGAATGGCCCTGATAAAGGTAATAACCACCTATCCCATTGTGGAGTGGGTATGAGACTGGACCCAAAAGCCATGGAGTGGTGTGGCACATATTCCCACACTGGCCAAGTTGGGTGTGTACCTGCAGCAGTGTAGTGCCCTCTCTACTAGCCTCTTGAGTGAAGAACTCCAATGCTTATTAGGGCCAGTGACATATACTAGTGAAAAGCAGGAAGAATTTATTTCAGAGCCATTCATAGCACAGAGTCCTTGTTGGGAGGGAAGAGCCCCTATACCCAAAGATGCATGATACACAGATGACTCCAGCTGTGGTCAGCCCCTGAAATGGAAGGCCTGAGCTTTCTATCCTAAGACTGAGACAATATGGATAGAAGATGGTGATGGGAAGAGCAGCCAGTGGGCAGAGTTAATAGGTAGTGTAGCTTGTGGTTGGCCAAGAGCCCAACCCAATAGTTGTCTGCACTGACAGCTGGGCCATCTATTGAGGCTTGACTCTGTAGCTACTGACATGGTACCATGTCAACTGGTTTGTTGGTGACCGACCCCTTTGGGCGTAAGAGCTGTGGCAAGACTTATGGGCCTGTGGTCAGATTAAATCAGTTGCAGTATATCATGTGACAGGTCATTTGCCACTGGCATCCCCAAGAAATGATGAAGCAGATGAATTGTCCCAGGTGCATTGGCTAGAAGGAGAGCCTGCCTCTGATGTGTCCCAATGTGTACATCATTGTTTGTTGTATGTGGGGAAAAAGACAATGTGGGCTGTAGCCCATCATTGGGGCTTGCCTTTGACCTTTGAAGAAGTCAGCAGAGCCTGGCAGGAGTGCATCGTATACTCTAAAAGGGACTTACACCAAATTCCACCACAACATGGGTCAATAGCTAAGGGGCCGATACCTCTTTTCAGGTGGCAGATAGACTGTATTGGGCCTCTGCCTGTGTCAGAAGGGTATCTATGCCACGACTTGTGTGGACACAGCTCCTGAACTTCTGGTTACTTTTCCTATGTGTTGTGCAGATGAACGGATGACCAAAAGAGCCTATGGCTGACCATGGGGAGTTGGGAGTGATCAAGGCACCCACTTTACTGGACATGCTCTACAAGAATGGGTGCAACATTTAGGAATCAAGTGGAAGTTCCATGTACCATACAGTCCTACCATGGTAGGTATGATAGATACAATGGTTAAAATCTGGGCTGAAGTTAGATACCAATAGTCTGTGGGGTTGGTCATTCCGCTTATGGACAAGGCTATGGCGTTTGAAATGAGAAGCCCTGGAAGGGAAGACTGAGCCCCGTAGAGATGCTAATGCATATTGCTGCCTCCCCTATGCAACTGCAAGTACAAACCAAGGAGGAATCGGTGAAGCTGAGGTTTGGTCACCAGAATAGTATTTTGCTGCCAGCACCAACTGCAATAAGCTTTGGAAACTCCATTGAGTGGACATGGCCTTGGACATTTCAACACATGGACCAGCAGTGGCTGGCCCTCCTGGCATCTTTGGAACAAGGTCTGGAAGCTGGCCTCCTGTGTATTCCTGGAGTAATAGCAGAGTGGCCCCCGAAGATCGCAGTAGTATATCCTAAACAGCCTGAAGGTAGGAGCACCTTACTGGAGAGTTTTGTTTCACATATGGCCAGTGCATGCACCTCCAGTAGCACTATATGTAGACCCATTAGTAACCCCCCAAGGGACAGGGGTAAAGGTATGGTATACTAGACCTGGATGGGATCCCCTTCCTGCCACAGGACCACTCTTTTGCATTCATCCTACCTGATCGATGAGAATTGCCTATGTTGGTGTCATTAAAACATGTGACTTGCCACCCCTAAGGTCTTTACTGGCTCCCCTGGAAAGTCTGAGTCATGAACTCATCTGAGTAGAATTCTTTTTAAATACACCTGGAATAACCTCCTCAGACTTAAGGATTATTAAAATTTTTGTTACCTGTATCAAAATTCTGTTGTGTCATAATTTTTGTTATTATCTGTATGTTGTTGTGGAATCTGGTTACAATGTTCCAGCTTTCTCAAACAGGGACCACTGGGGAAGATTGAGAGCATATAGATTGTGAGGTGAGAATCCTGGAGGGGTGGAGTGTGGGGAAAACTGAAGTTCCTGTGGCCAGGATCCTCACCTAATCCTAAACTACTTGATGATGTAACTGGTCTACTGCTAGGCTACTACTTCCACATCCATAGCAATTAGCTACTATTGACTGAGTCACTATATAAAGAGCTCTGCCCAGTGTTCTGGGTGGAGTCAGAGACAAAGGAGGATTACAGACCTGCAGACTGTTGGATGCAGATGTGATTCTAGTGCTTGACCTATTGCTGGTTGAATAAAGCTGGGTAATAAACACTTTTACCCCAAGAACATTCCAATTGTCATTCCTTGATCTCACTGAATCTATAGTGAACTTGCCTGGGGCTGAAACCCATTGGCAAGAAAGCAGACAAGAAAAATGGCCCCAAAGCCCTGAAAGGAATGGGCATTAAATTGAGAATTCCTGAATAAGGAAAATTACCTCTGGGAAAGCATAGTACAGGTTCAGTGGGTAACTCAGGAACCCTCCTAGATGAGGCCTGTCCTTTTGATAAGAACAGAAATATGACCTTGAATAAAAGTCAGAAATGACCCATTGTCTTAAGGCCTCATACACTATATTTCTAGGCTGCAATCCTCAGGAGGACAGGGTTTGTTTCTGTTTTTTTCTTTGCTATTCTCCTGGTACTTTACTCAGTCTTTGGCACATGATAGGTGTCCCACAGTTCTTTGTTGAATGAGTGAATGAATGAATGAATAAAGGAAATATGGGAGCTATACTTGTGGGAAATTTTAAGCTGTTCTTTTTTTCTGTGGCTTGCATAAAAAATCTGAATGATTGGCAGTAACAGATTGGGGCCAAACCTGAACCCAGTGTAAACATGGGTTCAAAATGTGACTCCATTCTTAGATCAGAGGGCTTGCAATTTGCTGAGCATTAATCTGGAGAAAAATGTGTGGGGAAAGTGTGGCCTCAAATTGATCTAGAAATCAGTTAAAAAGAGAAAATGGACAGCAAACACTCTTCCAGATAGAAAAAAGAATTATCTAGAGACTTCCCTTCACAAACCAGATGGCAGCCTCCAGCTGGCTGCCTGAGAGATATTGAAATTGACATGCTCAGTAGCCAAGCCGACCTGCCCTCTTTCAGGTCTGCTGGAGGCCCAGGATTCTATGGTTTGTAATTACCTCCCAACTGAGCCTTTGTGTGGTAACATAACTGGCAGAGTTGAAGCTACTGCAGCATTTTCTGTATTAATTTGAAATTGCCTCAAGTCATCTTATTTTATGGGTATAAAGACATAATGCTGGTTAAATCAACATTTAGACCTTGTGAGTTTTTTTGGTATAGAGTGGTGGTGCTGGTGGTGGTGGTTGTGGTGGTGGTTGGGGTTGTGGTGGTGATGGTGGTGCTCGTTGGGTTCATGCTCGTGGTGGTGGTGTTGGTATTGTGGGGGTGTTGGTGTTGGTGGTGGGGGTGGGGGTGGTGTTGGTAGGGGTGGTGGTATGCAGGTGGGAGAGTGTAGAAACATCCCCTTTTCACTTGCACTTTCAAATACTGTTGGTGGTGATGTAATCTGCTTACCTTTTGAAGAGACTGGTAATGATTATCAAAGTTTTAAGTGTGCCTGACCTTTTGCTTCAGCAGGGGCTGTCTCCTGAGGGCCTGTGGGCCATGCAAAAGCATCTTGCCCTATCTCAAGAGCAAAAGGAAGCTATTACAATGCTTTTAAAGCAAGAGGCTCTGGATATTGGAGTTGATGCAGTCAGATTTATAATTTGAAAAGGTGCCATTGAGAGACAATTTCAGTTTAGTTACATAAGAGAAGATTATGGCTTGGACTCAACTAGTGGTTGCAGAGATGAGACGAGGGGTCCATTTGGGTGAATTAGGAAGCAAATTCTCCAGGACTTGGAAAATGGACATCCAGGGGAAAGTCATGTCAAGGAATACAGACAGTTTTTACCTGATGGTGATGGTGGTTGTCTTCGCTGAGATGGGTTTGCTTTTGGACTGTGAATACAAAGCAGCCATTAATAAGGATAAAGTAGACAAGTTTTTCAAATTATCCAGACATAGACAAATGTCTGTAATATATTAATGAATATGAAAAGTAGATTATACAGTAATAGAAATACTATCTTATAATTTGTTGACAGTCTTCTATTTATTAATTTTCATATGCTTTGAAGAGGTTTGTGAATATAGGCACCAAACTAACAATAGTGGTCTTTATGTTTTTGTAATAATCATGTTATAATTTGCTAAATCTCCAGTAGTTGACTGGAAGGGAGGTCAGAAAGACTGGGGGCTGAGTATTAAAGATACTTCCAGAGGCCTGTGTAGGGCCTCTATAGCCTAAGGGCCACATGCAGACCATCAACTTCAACTTAGAGGCCAGGGTGTAGAGAGGAGCCAGTAAAAGGAAGGGCAGCTTTGGAAGAGATCCCCGATGCTTTTACCCATGCCAAGCAACCCTAACGGTGTGCATGACAGTGTCCCTGGGTGTCGTGCTGCTGCCAGTCATTGAGTGGCAGAGGAAGGAAGGAAGACCATGTTTCTCTGGTGCATGGAATGTTCAAAAAGGGAATAAAGTCTGAGCAGGAGGAAATGAAAATGCAAAAGGTTTCTGCAGTTTATTTTCCTGTTCTGTTTTTCTGAAGTTCTGTCCATCTCTACAAGGAGCCACAAACCACAGACACATTCATATCCATCAGTAAGACTGATGCTTGTCAAGGATGCCCGCAGTCAGCCCAAATGGGAGATGGTTTAATCCTCTAATTATAGATGACTCCAGCAGCACAGGCATTCTGAGCCCCCAGCCAGGATCACAGGAGACACAATCCTGGCTCCTCCAGGTAAATCCTGAGATTACCCAGCACAGGAGAAAGGTGGGATCTGAAGGGCTCTTTATTGGAAGCCCACATGAGCACTGGCTTTCTGAAGCCTGGCTTCACAGGCCCTACATGGTGCCCATCAGCTCAGTCTTCTCTTCACCACACAGCCCAGACTGTGCTGTTCAACCTGCCAACCAATTTGTGGTGAGAGCTGCAATTAATAATACTCTTAGTTTCAACCCTGAATATTTGATACAGCATGACACAGTGCGGCTTGTTCGGTTGGAATCCAGCTCTACCACTTACTCAGCTGTATGAGTTTTGAAGCTAGTGTTTCCCCATCTGCTGAATGGTAATAGCACTCATACCTACTTCATATGGTTGCGGTGAATACGGAATTTCTTAGCGCTGTGTCTGAAAACAGTAAGCATCCAATAAAAGCTAATAACATTTATTTGTTACAGTCTGTTGTTAGGTGTCTAATGTTCTCAGAATAAATCAATTCCACATCAGCTGCTGCCTGTGTTGTTGGTATTTAGGCATACAGTGAATATACTCCAGGATTTTGGAAATGAGGAAAATAAGGTTTTCCTTTGAGAATGAAACAAAAAAAAAATGCATGATAGTTCACAACAAAGTCACCTCAAAGTGGCAGAGTGGTTCCTAGGCAAGCAGGGCTCGACTGTAATCTCTCATCATTCATTCATTCATGTACAAAATGACTTCTGAGTGCGTACTCTCTCTCAGGCACCAGTATGGGTGCTAAGTGTAAGTCGGGACTTGACAGTTTGCCTTCATGGAACTTACCAACCAATGGGGGAAATGGGCTATAAAGGAGAGAGATTAAGTGAATGAATATCATAACATATATGTTAGGTGTTCTAAAGAAAAGGAACAGGGTGCTGTTAGGAGGAGAGTTGGCTATAGACTATACTATATACTATCCATTCTATTGTTCTAATAAGTTAAGGTTGTTTTGACTTTTTTTTTTGCGATTATGAACAGTGCTGCTATAAACATTCTTATGTGTATGTTGGTGGATAGAGAGTTTTGATAAGCTGTAATTTTCTTGGAATTTGTCCAGTTAGTACCAACGTCAGGGTGTTAGGAGTAGTACTTCCTAGATGTATGTGAAAATTTAAAAACAGTAATAAAATCAATGAAAATGTCAGAAACTCCAAACCCCTTCCCAATCTTTTGTTGGTTGTTATATAAAAAAAAGCCTTCAATTTCTGTCACATTTTAATAATATATATATGTAAGCTTCAAATCGGCACTTAAAAGAACTTATTCTTTCGGAAACACTGTATCCTAAGTGAAAGTTAATTTGGAGAATTTTCAGTTAGAGTTGTCTTGGCACACTGACTCAATCACACCTTTGTTTTGAGAGTCAGTTTGTAACAGTCTGGAATTATTGGAGCTTGCCTGCTGTGGGTGCTGGTTATGGCTCCAGCCCCTGTGGCATGTACTACATGTGCTGGGTTTAAATAGTAGATTAGAAATGAACAGTGACAGCACAGTGAATGGAAAGACAAACAGAGTTGAGTTACATAAATTCTGTCATCTATGTGATCACTTTGCAAACATCTGTAGGCACGTTTGGCAGTGATTAGAATGGATTCCAGAAAACAAAGGCATAGACAATATTGCAATTTCTAGAATTTATTGTAGAGTGATATCTAATGAATCGTGGCCGAGCTTAACATTGTGTTTAGGACTTTTCCTAACTACTTTATCTGTCCCTTCCTATAAAAGATAGTTTTCAAAATTAAAACTAATAAGCAGTGTTTTTTTTCTTCAACTCTGAGTGAAAGTAGTTTGACAGTCATGAATATGTGCAGAAGATTAATTTTGTTGAAGCTCAAAAATAGAAATGTTAATATTTGTATGCATTATGGTGATAGATTACTATTTAAGTATAAGTATTTTCTCTTTAAAACTATATTTGGTAAATGTATGTATAATTTTGCAAAAAATAGTATATTCTGTACTTGTTGGGTATAGTGTTCTCTATAAGTTCATTTGGTTAAGTTTGTTAATCCTGTTTTTCCAATCTATATCCTCACTGATTTTTATAAGCATGTTCTATCAAATACTGAAATTCCAAACAGAAGTGTTGGAGTCTTCACAATTTGGGTATATTTACTTTTCTGTGTTATGTTAATTTTTGCATTATATATTTTAAGTTATATTATAAATACACATAGGTTTAACATTTTTTTCCCTCATGAATTGAACCTTTTTATTATTATGAAGTGACTGCTCTTATCTCTAGGAATGATTTTCCCCTCAAATTCTATTTTGTCCAATAATTAATGTAACTATACCATTTTTCTCTTTATTAGAATGTTCATCCTACTGTTTACTTCACATTTTTTTGTTTTGTTATTTTTTATGTCTTGAAAATAGTGTAGTTGGATTTTCTATTTTTTCTGATCTCAGTTTTTTTCATTAATTGAAATGTTGGTATATATTCATCATAAGTACTAATGTATTTGGAATTTTTTATGCTGTATATTTTCTCTATCAAATTTATGTTTGTTCCTTCATCTTAATTTTTTCACTGTTTTTTTAAATTCTACCCCTCCTAATCTTGGGGTTGGTATTACATGCTCTGTTTATATTCTTTTAGAAGTTACTGTGGAAGTTATAAAATGCATATTTAAGTAATAAAATAAAAAAGTTAATAAATAACTTTTCTTCATTTTCCAGGTAATACCCTAGAATACTATAATTCCATTAACCGTAACTTTGGCTTATATGTTATTTACATTTGATAAAATACCTTTTTAATTTTTAACCTATAGGCATTATTATTATTGAGTTTATACCATCAATGTTTATTTGCAATTTCCCATATATTTCCACTCAATTTTCATTTCCTACTTCCTTGCATCTCAGGCCTTCAGTCTGGGATTACTGCTCATGCTATGTCCTTAAGAATTTTTTTCAGTGAGGGTCTGCTGATGATGAAAGTTTTCAGCATTTTTCGGAAAAGTCTTATCTCTCTTAAAAGATATTTTTGTTGGATATATAATTGCAGTTTTTTTCCTTCAGGTCTTTGAAAAGACATTTACTTCTTTTAGTTTCCAGAGGTTACTTATTGGTCTAAGTGTCCTATCTCTGAAGTTAATCTCTTTATTTTTACTGGCTGCACTAAGATTTTTTATTTATTTTGGTTTTCTTCAAATGCTATGATTTGTCTAAGGGATGAATTTCTTCTTATATATCCTGCTTGAGATTCTCTGGGATTCTTCAATCTGAGAATTAAAATCTTAAATCAGTTTTGAAAATTCTTGGCCATTTTTCCTTCACAAATTACCTCTGTCCCTTTTTCTTTTTCTTGTCTGGGTTTAAAATTTTGGTTATTATATTTTTCATTTCTGTAAGTTCCATTTAGTTCTTCCCTAAATCTGCTATGATACCTTTTACAGTCTTCTGTTTCCTGCAGATATTTTTAAGTTTATCATTTATATTTTTAAACATGATAAATAACTATGGTAAGTACCTTCGTTTTAAAATCGTATTTGATATTTGAAATATTTGAAGTCTGTGTGGATCTATTTCTGGCCTCTGGTGTCTCTTAGCTCTTGTATACATTTATATTATCTTGTATTCTTATATGCCTGGTAATTTCTGATTGCTTGCTGGTCTTTGCTTTCCAAATATGATTTGTGGGGATTCCCCAATGCCTGGAATGGATGAGCTCTCCTCCAAAGAGGAGAATGTTAGCTTCTGGTAGGAGCCCGGGTATCCTGCCCTTTGGGACCACGACAAAATAAATTCCAGGATTGAGGGTTTCTGGCTCACCCAGGAAATGGGGAATTGGAGTCCAAAGGAGCATGAGGGCCTATAGTAGACACTGTTGGTGCTCTACTTAAAACAAGACTCTCCACCTTGGATGAATTCTTGACTTGGGCTTCTCTGACTATCTCTTTCTCTCTCTGCACAAGCCCAGACATTGGCCCAAAGAACAAATATTTTTGGTATCTGCAATAGCCTCTTTTGATGCTCTGGCATGCCGCTTTCCTTGTTGGTTGCAGTTGGAGTGTATTTTCCAGTGTCTCTTGCAGTTCAGTGGGACCTTTGGCTGAGTCCTGGCTGATGGAATGTGGGTAGAAGTGATAGTTACCTGTTCCAAACCTGACCCCTAAATATCCTCCATGTATTTGCATTTATGTTGTCACCAGTTGGATACAGAGGACTTAATGGAGGACTCAGGCTCTAGGAGTGCTAGAACCAGCAGGTGAAAGAAACTCAGTTTCCTTAACAGCTATGCGGAGCAGAGTTGTCTCCACCAATCCTCATCACCAGATTATCACGTAAGTAGAGGAGTAAGGAATACATCTTCTTGGTTAAATCACTAAAATTTTGGGATTTCTTTTCTTTTCTTTTTTAACAATAGTTAGTGGATCCTGAATCACATACCTGCTTCTTGTGGTCACTGGTGATTTTCTTCTTACAACCTTATTTCTATCCCACAATAATCTGCTCAACTCTGGCCTTATGATTTGTGAAATCATTTATACATTTAATATTTATTGAGTGCTAGCCACTATTCTAGGCACTGGTCATTTCATTAGTGAATGAAAACACTTAGTCTTTTCACGGAACCTCCGTTCTATATGGCTCTTTCTTTGCCATGGTGGAAGGTCCCTTCCTTATTATTCCATGAACAGTGAACAGACTTAACAGCCAATGAGATGAAATTTTCCTTTTTCTTTTCCAACATGGTTATTCACCCCTGTCTATTGCCATTTTCCCCTTTCAATTTTAGTTACTTTCATGCAGGAAGACCAATTTCAGAATAGACTGTTTCTTCCCTTTTGCTTCACTAAGGAGGAATTCACTTCAACTCCTGTTCACTTCTTTCCTATCCCTATTACTATGTGACCTCTGAATTTTGCCTTTCTTTCTTTCTGGTCTTTGCTATGGTCTTTTTTTCCTCTAGTAAACAGTTTATTATTTTATAAAATTTTATTTTGTATTGAGGTATATATAATAAAATGCTTGATGAACTTTGATATGTGTACACACTCATGTAACCATCACCCAGATCAAGATAGCAAACATTCACACTAATTTTTTTCCCCTTTATCTATTTCACCCATCTTCCCACCCCTCTCCTAACCACCAGTCTGTTTTGTGTTTATGGGTCTATTTCAGGTTTCTTTGTTCACTTGTTTTGTTTTTTAGAGTTCACATATAAGTGGAATCATATGGCATTTGTCTTTCTCTAACATTTTTCACTTAGCATAATACTCTTGAGGTCCATCCAAGTTGTCACAAAGGGCAAAGTTTCATTCTTTCTTTTTTTTGGCTGAATGATATTTCATTGTATATATGTACCACATCTTTTCTATCTGTTTGTCTATTGATGAGCATTTAGGTTGTTTCCAGTCTTGCTATGGTCTTAACACAATTCCACAGGCTTTGACATTAGAAGGTACCACCTGCCCTATACAACTCTTTTATTTTATTTTCCTACTTTTAAACAAACTTTTTAAAGAGCAGTTTTAGTTCACAGCAATATTGAGCAGAAAGTATAGAAAGTCCTCGTTTACCCTTTTGCCCCCACATATGCATAGCCTCCCCCACTGATAGTGAATAACATCCAGAGCCAGTGGTACACTTAACTAAAATTGATGAGCCTACATCGACATGACAGTATCACCTGACATTCATAGTTTACATTAGGGTACACTATTGGCGTTATACATCCTATGGGTCTTAACCAGTGTATAATGACATGTATCATTTGTAATATTCATACTGAACAGTTTCACTGCCTAAAAGTCCTCTGTGCTCTGATTATGTCTTTTGCAAATATTTTCTCCCAGTCTGTGGCTTCTCATTCTCTTGATAGTGTCTTTCTGAAATCTGATCTGTTTTTTACTCACAGCATTTCTGACATGAAATGTGTGGGTTTTCCATACCAAAGAATTCTTTTCAGACACCAACGTCGTGTCCTTCAGTTTAACTAAATTCTGATACTACCTATCTAGAGTCAGTGCAGACTCCACAGGTTAAGGGTTCAGTCCCACAAGATTACCCCCACCTTCAGATGCTAGCCACAAGTCTAGGCCACCTGTACTTCTGGTCAAGTGGCTGTAAAGTTGGAAGTTTCCTATAGCCATCTTCTGAAGTTTAATATTTTCTAGAACAGCTTACAGAGTTGAAGAAAGCACTTTACATACTTATTTTTGGTTGATCATAAAGGACAATTTAGGAACAGCCCAGTGGAAGAAATGCATAGGGCCAGGGATGGAGGGGTGGTGCTTAGACTTTCTTGTCCTATCTGTGTGTGCTGCCCTTCCAGTACCACATGGGCTTACCATCTGGAAAGCTCTCTACACCCTGTCAGTTAGGGTTTTTATGGAGGTTACATTTTGTAGGTATGATTGATTAAACCATTGACCATTGATGATTAACTCACTCTCTAGCACTTCTTTCCTCCCCAGAGGCCAGACAGTGGGTCTGAAAGTTCCAACCCACTAATAATGTGGTTGGTTCCTCTGGCAACTAGCTCCCATCCTGAATTTATGTGGGGGTCCAGTGAGAGTCATCTCATTAGCATAAACTCATTCATGAATGAGTTTCATGACTGAATGAATGAGCTTATGAATGACAAGAGATCCTTCTGTTGTTATCACTGAAGAAATTCAAGGGCTTTAGAAGCTCTTGTGTCAGGAACCAGGGGTGAAGACCAAGTATATTTCTTACTATAGACAGCAGAGCAGACATTTATAATTTTAATGAAGTCCAGCTTGTCAATTATTTCCTTCTTGGGTAATGCCTTTGGTGTTGTATCTAAAATGTCATTGCCATATCCTTAAATCATGTAGATTTTCTCTTGTTATCTTCTAGGAGCTTGATAGTTTTGCATTTTATACTTAGTTCTACAATTCATTTAGAGTTAATTTTTGTGAGGGGTGTAAGATTTATGCCTATATTTATTTTTTCACCTGTGGCTGTTCAGCTGTGCTAGCACCATTTGTTGAAAGGACTGTCTTTTCTCCAGTGAATTGCCATCTCATTTATTTTTAATTTCCATGCAGCTATCTCTTTGATTGAGAAATATAGGTTGTATCAGAATAATGACTTTTTAAGGATTGTTTGGGGTGGCAAGTATGAGTAATCAGCCCAGTGATTTTTCCTTTAAATGATGCTATATCCACATTCAAGCCAACCTCACCCTGTCCTCTCCTTGAGCACGGGGAAGACACTAATCCTGATGACATCCCTTGAGCCCTGAGTAAAGCCAACTTGAAGACATCAGCAAGGTGAGGTGGCTCATTAAGTCCTCTTGCTAAAGCTGGTCTGGAAAGGTAATGAGAACACCTGTCCCTTTCTAACTATGACCTACTGTGTTACTTCCCTTTGGTTGGGAGAAATAACCTTTGGGGGAAACTGTGTGGTTATAAAGCCCTTGCTCAGTCACCCAGGTACATTATTTATATACTGTCAGGCAGTTACATATTTGGAAATATATGAACTAGTTACCAAATCTAACCAGATCATGGTTCTGTCACTCCCTAACTGTGCAGCTGTGACCAGTTTCTTACCTTTTAAATCCATCAGTTTCTTCATCTGTAAAACGGGGGTCCAAGTGTTGCTGGGACATCCAATCTGGGGAGATCTCCCTGTGTGGTAGGTGGGAACCTCAACCCCAGAAGGAGTTCTTGACTCTAATTGAGAAGAAGTCATGAGCAGGTCGAGGAGGTACAAGCAAAAGGTAGTTTAATAAAGCAAAGTAGACCTCAAGGAGGGAGTGCGGGCCTGCTCCGCAGATGGGCAGCATGGTGGGGCTTGCCCTGGGCAGGCTTACAGCTGGAGTTTAAGTAGGGGGTAGAATATTAATTGGGACAGGTGGAGTTTTCCAGGAAATAGGGTGATACCCACTTTTTGTCCTTAGAGGTCTGCCTTTGAAACGTCATGGTGCAGGGAGGCATGATTTTTACTACATTAATAGGCATATAATGTATTTTGAGGTGAAGTCAGGGTCAACTTCTCCATGTTGGAATCAGTCCATTTTGGCAAGTGTGTTTTCTATACCCCCACTCCCCACATCCCGTGAGAACAATTTACACAGAATGTGTAGAATATGAACAAGCATGTAGCCAAATGGCAATGAAGTCCCCAAGCCCCTCTATGCTCCTGTCTGGCTATCTACCTACTATACCAGTTCATGACTCTTCTTAAATTGCAAAACTTTCCTGAATATATGCACTGTAAATTTTTCTTGAGAGAGAATTCACAGCTTTCATGTAACTCAAATTTGGGTTGCAGCTTTAGACTTTAGAATATGGACTCTCTGTTTTCTCAATTTTTGTTAAAATATTTCAATAATTTATAGACAATTTCAGAGTCCTTTTTGTCTCTGTCTAATGTTGAATATGTTCTTTAAAGAAAAATTTCTTTAATTCTCTTAAGGTTTCATTAGTGCTTTATAAGTTTTCTTGGGGAGGGGTAAGGAAAAGCCAGTGTTTGGGCGGCTGGGAAAGCCCAGTGTGCCCCAAGGGGGAGTGACACCTGATTAAACATGTGTGAAGCTGACACCGCAGAGGGTCAGGAGAGCCCCACATTTCCAGAATGTTTGTGAAAGGGTGCATTGTTTCTAAGTACAAAAACCTTAGCAAGAGCTCAGATGCTTGTCCCTCTACCCTGGCCTGGTAATGGGCAGCCCAGGGTGAACTCTTTTGGGCAAATGGAATCCAGTGTCTTAAGAGAACATGCTGAATACGCTGCAAATGTAGCTCTGACCACAGCCGTTGCTCCTGAGCTGATAGGTGTATCATGTGAGTCAGCTGCTGAAACCTTCACCTGGATACAGTCGATCCAGCCAACTCTAGGAAAACGGTATCTTTTATTTGGAATTCTGTAACCTCCCAAAAGAGGCTAGATATTTGAAGAATCACTCTATATTTTCCTTTTCTCTTGAAGCTCCTCCTTACTACTGGCTATATGACTGGGGGCTGGGTTGGGGAAGGAGTGAGAGAGAGAACACGGAAGAGCACATTCACTTATCAAGAGGTTTGGACCATGGCCGATTTGAAATATTACTAACCTTGCATTTTCAAATTTGATGCACAACAACCAAGATGCTAATACTTTCCTTAGTTTAGAAAAAAAAAATCCTTTCACCCATCTCTTCTAGCCGAAGATTAGCAAAGAGGCTTTAAGAAGATTTAAAAAAAAAAAAAAACCCAACTTCTGAGCAGCGGAAAAAATGGTTTGTGATTCAGGGGCTTCGGGCAATTCATCATGGAAATTGGGTTTCTTAGCAGACATCGTGTGAATCCTTTCGTCCCTGTCAACTTTTTAATACATTATATTGAGAATGTAAATCGTGTTGGTGAGGGGGAGCAGAGAAAAAAAAGGAGCAAGAGAAAAGAGAAAGCTTCCTCGTTTTGGATTTAGAAGGGAGGAAGCATGAGGCCTGTAATTCATATTAACTAACTAATGAAAAAATCTGTATAAATATATAGATATGCAGGTACATTTGGGGAGGAAGTAGGGAAAAGTGAGTGAGACAGTAAAATTGAAATCATTTTATCCTTTTGAAGAGTCTTTAATGGGTGCTCCTTATGATTTATTTTTATCTCCTTTGTTTTTTATTCTTTTAGGTTTGTATCTTTAGCTATGTGAATCAACCTATTTCCCTTCCCATGTCCCCCCAAAAGCAGAAGATACAGGCTTGAGGTCAGGGGTTTCATGACTGAGGAAAAGAGAAAAAGGAAAGAGAATCTAATACCTCTTTAATAGGGAATATTGCTGAGAGAGCTGGAGCTTCTGTCCTATTGCTGTCGCCATCAGGACTGCGCAGAGCCCTTGTCTGGCCTCACTAGGATTGTGTAACTTCAGTCATTGCTTGTTCTGATCGTGTTTCATTCCCTGTAACTTAGTGGCTCACATCCACTCAGGAATAAGATTGGGAGGCTCATTGCTTGTTGGCTGTGCAGAATGTTCTTCTTCCTGTCTTCCCCTTAGCATAATTTGCAGTCATTTTGGCCCCCATATGGGTTTATCACCAAAATTCATTGCAGGGGTCCTTTTGTGTTCCCCTTTCTAGTTTTCCTGGGCCTTCTGTCTCTGTGGTCTTCTGGGGCCTAAAGAAGTTCCAGTCCAATGAATTTTTTCCACGGATGTAAATGTTCAGCAACATTGGGCCCAGCCAAGGTGAGGAGTGGGGTGGGTCTTCTAGGGCCATTTCCCCATTCCTGACAGAGGGAAAGATAAGAGGAAGGGAGTGAAGTTTGTTTCTTCCTATGCTGCCATCAGCCAGCCGGTCTCACACACACAGGCAGTCATGCTTTATTCAGCCAGAAGTCCGGTCTGCTCTGCAATGGGGCTGGCGACTGCCTCCCTGTTGGTTTTGTCCTGTACACCAGGTAGCAAGGAGGTTCAGGGGCCTGGTGTCTCTCTTTTGATTTAAACCTCACCTATTTTCAACTAATATTCTTTTTTCTTTTGCCGCTGAAGAAGACGCAAAAGAAAAAACTTCTTCCTAGAGACTGATAAAGAATCATAAGAAGCAACCCAGCAGAAAATTGTGGAAAAGAAGGAGAGGTACCACTTTCTTTGTGGGCTTCAGGAATCATAGTGAAATTAAATGGAAACTTTAGTCATACTTATGTGTATGGAAACTGGTTGGTGTTTGAATCACTTAAAAAATTAATTTTAATTTCATATCAGTGTAGTATAGTTACATATTACTAAACACTGTAAAATAGAAGTCTTCTACGCATCTCCCAGTCTCTCTTCACACTTGATGTTTCTTCTGATATTTTCCTCCATATATGTACATGCTATGATTATGCTCTCCTTTCTTCATTGATGCATTTTGCACACTATCTACTCACTCCTGATTTGGTTGTTTAAGATCTAGCTCTTTTTACTTGCTCTCAACCTCACAGCTCCTCTCCCTTCCAAAATAGTGGTAACAGTCAGTGGTTACATTATGATGAATATGTGGATACCGTTCACAGCTGAGCAATGCCAGAATACCTTGCTCTCCATTGCTCAGCCTCTTGTGCCCCATCAGGACTCACAGCTCACCAGGCCGCTGAACAGGTTGTTCCAGGATTTCCCTCCCCTTACTTCTGGGCTGGATTGCCTCTTTCTGGACCCCCATGTCTTCCTTTTCAGTTTTAGTGTTTGGTTTCCTCCAGTTATTAGCCAAAACATGTCCTTTGGTAGTTTTCTAATTAAAAAGCATGTACATGAAAAAAATTTTGAGCTTGCTCTGATATTTTTATTTTATCTTCTCCTTCCCCCTCCTTCTCCTCCCTCCTCTTCCCTCCTCCTCTTCCTGCCTCTTCCTTCTTTCCCTTCTTTTTTGCTTCTTTTGGTGTCTCTGTTTTGGGGTTGGAACAAAGCACTAAGACCATTTAGAAGCCCTGTGTGGGTGGGGAGTAAGGCCTCTCCTCTGGTGTCCTTTGCTGCGGTGTGATCGGGTGAGCCAGCCACCTCGTAGGGGAGCGTCCACACATTAATCACTGCAGTGCTTTCTCTGGAGCTGTTAATATCCTATAGAGAATAATCTTCTATTTCTTGCTTCTGAGAGTCAGGTAGGGGAAGGGTCTGGGAGCTCCATAATTCAGTATGTAGGCCTCCATCTAATCTCCTGTTTTTAGCTTTGCACCCAATCCCTGATCTCTGAGCTGAAGCCTCTGTTTTACATTCCCCAGAGAAGACACCTATTGTCTCCTAGAGAGGAGAGGGGATGCAGGTGGTTACCTCGCTCTGGGGATGGCTGTCGGGGGCTTGGAAGATCCAACTGCTCTTTATAAAGGTTTTCAACAATTTCCATGGGCTTTAGCCTTCCAAAGTTCTTGGTGCTTCCGAGGCCTGAGCCTCCATCTGACTGCAGGACTGAACGGTCTGCTTCACATCCATGCAGCCCTTTTCTCGGCACGAAGATTTTACTTCCTCCAATCCTCTAGGGCAGTTTCCCCCATCCATCTGCTTTCTGGCCTCCAAAACCTGTTGAAACCCACCCTCCACTGTGCTCCACCTTCCCATTCTTCTGGCCTTTGTCCCTTGGTACTTTTTTGTTCCTTTACATTCATTTAGATAGTCTGAGGAGCAGAGGGGAGCAATGTATGTGGTCAATCCACATGTCTGACCAAGGCTGGTGGCATCAGGTTCAGGGACTCTCCCAGGGCTCTGAGCCCAGCGGGCATCCAGGGGCAAGGCCTGGAGCATGTCAGGCTCCCCTGGTGAGCCAGCCTCTTCTCCCACTTGGGAAGCCTCAGGGCCCAACTGCAAGGCCCACACCGCCTGGCAGAATGTTTGCGAGTGAGCTGAAGAGGTTGGCAGAGGTGACCTGATTCAGGGCTTGCTTTCTGTCTCCTTGGTGGGATTTCTCCACAGCCCAGGCCCTGCTGAGAGCTGTCATTCACAACAGACAACAAACCCTGGCATTGGAGACCTTTCATTCTCTACAGATTGTGCAAGTTCCACAGGAAAAACCTTAAAAAGCTTTCAGCCTAAGAATATTCTGTACACGCTTTTCTCCTCCCACCTTAACTGGGAAGGTGAATAGGGAAGGGAAGGAGCACATGAAAGAGAAAAGGGAAGAAGGAGTTGTGGCAGCTCCCAACAGCAGCCATCCAGAGTAGCGTCTTGATTTCATGAGCACCATTTTAGCATAAATTACCTCATTTTTAGCTTATCAGTTTGGCTAATCTTGACCCCAGAATGGATTGAGGGGATCTTAAATGATCTGATTTGGCTCTTTGCAGAGTCCAGATTTGCAGATAATTGCCAGAGCTTTTTTGGCTGGGTAAACTTATCAATAGCTTTTTTAAAAGCCAGCACTGAAGTAATCATTCTGGTGAGCAAAACCCATTACAAACCTTAACTTTGGAAGCATAAACACAATTCAGTGTTTGGGAACAAACGTGTAAGATTTCATCATTGCTCTATCTGGAAGGGCTTGTGAGAAGTCGGAGATGCATTAGGAGAGCCCCTGTGTGGCTAAGCCTTGGGCCTGAGCTGGGGGCCAGACACCTTCAGGGGCTCTGAACTGTGGCCATGGGGCACCTCTGCTGGGGAGAGATGCAGGGGCCTCATGCATCACCATTGGCTGGAGAATATCCCTGTTTGATCTGTCAGTATTGCCCCGAGTCAATTCCTTCCTTAAGCCAGTTGGCCTCATCCTCTTTTGCAGGGACCCCTCACTTGCAAAAAAGAGCCTAAAGATCAGGCTGAAGGAGCACGGGAAATGGGAAGTGGTGTCCAAACAGGGTGGCACCTGGGTCCTGGCCACCTGTCACTGACCTTGGGCAGCTCATCTGCTCCAGACCTGAGATTCCGCCTCCACTGAGACAGGGGTGTCAGCATCTGTCCTGCAGTCTCTCAGGGTCACTGTGAAAGACTTCATATATATGTTTTAATATTTATATTTTATTATTTTTATATAAATGTATAATGTTAATCTTCCTTTTCACAGGACGATCGCAGGAGTCTCTGCTCTGGTCTTCTCCCCCAGTCGCCGAGTGCCTCTGCTCTGCTCCATCATCCAGGCTCACCTGCAGGGTCCTCGTGGAACCTGGAAGTGAGGGAACTTCTTTCAGTCGCTGCTGATCATGCCCCGGCCAGTGCAGTGAAACTCAGCTCTACCTGTGGTCACAGCTACGCCCCTGATACAGTCCTAGTCTGAAAGGCTTGATAAACAAAATAACTTTTACAGAGGTTTCTTGGGGAGAGAAGAGAGTTACATTACACACTGCTGAGCAAATCTTCCTAAAAGCTCCCGTAAATACCGACCTGCCTCTGTCGCTGTATTCCTCTCCCCACCTGTAGCAGGCTGCCTTACATTCCCTCCAAGCTGTTAGCAAAGAAAAGCTAACATGGAAACCAGAGCTCAGGAGTAGCCCCCTTCCCACCCCCTTGGTCTGCCTTACCTGCCCTACAGATGGGACATGTCTCTGTGCACTGTAGATCATATCAGGCTGTAAAACAACTGCAACCAATTCTCTGGTTTCTTTCTGCTCTCTGGAGAAAGACCAGACTTGGCCCAGGAGACCTGCTCTGTCCTGCCCTCTCCTCTTGTCGCCTCCACACCAGAAGTACTGAGTAAAGCGCTTGAATCTCCAGAAGCAGGCCAGGTTTTCCCAGTCTTTACCTAAGATGCTGCTGCTGTTTTTCCAGGACGCCCTTTCCTTCTGCTCATTCTGCCCAACTCTGCTCTGATATTGTCTCTTTCAGGTATCTTCTGCATCCTACCTGGGTGAGGGTCTTGTACTGTTGACTTGGATCAGTGTACTTGGGGGTTTCTCTAGCTCCTTCATGAGCTGTGTGAGAAGAGAGACAGTGTCACTCTCGTCTTAGGGTTCCTGCACCTGGCACAGGACGGTGACAGGTTGAATGGATGAGTGAATCAGAGACCAAGACTGTAGATGCAGTTCATCCAGGAGTTCAACCCCAGATACATTCAAACAAAAGCATTTTTCTAAAGGGGCTTCAATGGTCCCACATTTTAACAAGCCACCGATGTTGTTGTAAACAATGAAGTGTGGTTTGCTCCCGTGACACCTAGTGAGACAGTGTGACAGGCAGAAGTGTGAAGTGGTTTGTGGTGTTGCACTACTGATCCTAGCAAGGAAGGATGGTGTGGACTGGAGCAGCCGGTCTCAGCAGTGCTGTACAGCACTGGCTGCCAACACATGAGCTGTGAAGCTTTGAAGTCATGTATTTTTAGAGGGGAAAATGGTTTTAAAACATTGGCTTATGATTGTAAAAGTATATGTATTATGCTTGTCATTTCTTAGTCCATATGCTAGAAAGCAGAAAAAAAAGCCAGTATCCAGAAAATGTGTGGACTGAAGTGGCTTTTCTTCTCTATTACTTTGGTCTCTCAGAGTTAAGACTTGTACACTCTGGAAATATTGTTGATCAAGAAAAGGTTAGGTCCCAGACATTTTTGGTAAACATCCCTCCAATATGTTGCAAATTTGGGACCAATGAAAACTCAGAATGTGAACAATTGCTGATTGCACTGTATTCTGGAGAGGAAATACTTGGTTTACCATAATTCTTAACACCCTCTCTGCAGATTTCTCATCTTTACAAAGTAATCCTGCTTTAGTTTCCTCCTTACGTCATCCTTTTATCTTTATCCTCATTCCAGACTGGCTATATAATTTGGGAGGTCCTGTGCACATGAAATGTGGAGCCACTTGTTCAAAAATTTAGAATTTCAAGACGGCCACAGCAGAGCATTAACCCAAGCCTGGTGCCTTTCTACGCATAGGGCCCTGTGTGTCTCCACGGGTCACAGGCCTCTGAAGCCAGCCCTGCCCTCGATGTTTCCCACAGTTACTGGAAGAATTCTATATACCAGGATCTATGCACAGCACTGGAGATCAAACAGGAATGAGACATGGTCCTGCTTCTAATAACAGTAACAGCAATAGATATAGTGATGAAAGCAGCAGTGAGGACAAAACCAGCAAGCATTTACTACACACTTCTGTGCCATGTACTGTGCTAAGTGCTGGATATGAATCACCTCCATTATCCTTTGCACTGTTTTGTAGATGTGGGAACTGGCTTGGAGAGGCAAAATGACTCTTTTGGTATCAGCAACTTGGCGGTGGAGTTGGGTCTTAAACCCAGGTTTGTGCTCTTTTAAGGTTTTGGCCTTTTTTCTTGTCCCCTGCCTTCACCCAGACTATCACCCTCACTCTGGCTGTCTGGGTTTCCCTGGAGGAGTCTAGATATTTTCCCTCCAGGCCAGCTGCTCTCTTTTATAGTCTGTGAGCGCTCCTTCCCGGCCTCCTCCACGAGCCTACCTTTGTTCTCCTGGTGAATCCTGCTGCAGAGAACACCTGGCCCGGTTAGCGTTCGTGTGCAACAGCCACTCCCTGGGGACCCGTGCTTCGCCTCTGTCCACATCCTGAATGCCTTGTAGATGGCAGCCTCCCCAGGTTGAGTCTGAGAAGAGCTGCTGCCTTGCTCACACCATCCATTTCATCCCAGGGCTCTGGTTTCCAGCCATGCTCAAACTTCTTCAGAGCCTCTCTACTTGCCTTCAGAGACTGGTGCAGCCTAGCTGTGGTGTACGCTCCCATGTCTGTATCTGGTCCCAAGGACCTACCCCTGCTCTTCCTTACACACCCCCAGGATGTGTCTCTGTGAGGAGATCTTTATATTTATACTGCAAAACCCATGTTTAAATGTTGGGGTAAACTATTCCATGGCAAGAGATACAGATGCCTTATAAGAGACTTTATGGAACAGCTCATGTCAGAAATAGCTTAAAATGTTCAGGTTGCATGGGTAGCAAAAGCTGTATATTTCTAATAACACCTAGCCAGCAGCTACTACTGGAAACACCTAACTGGAGGGAAGATGTTTTTGGGATTTGGGAAGAAACCTACTTTCATTGAAGAACAGTGTGAGTCATGGAATTTCCACACTTCAGTGGCATGATTTTTCTTCTTTCTCTGCTTTTGCCAAACGAAAGAAAGAGAAGAATGAGAGGGAACTAGAGAGGAGACACTTCTCCGTCCTTCTGATGCTTCCTTCTCTTGGCTGGCAGGACCCAGCTCCTCTCCAAAGGGAGCTCAGGGCTCACACGTGACAGGCCCGCCGTCACTCGGGCCCCCTCAGCCAGCACCACGGGGCTTCCCCGCCAGGGTTCTGCCTCTGGCCCAGGCCTTTGGCAGGTGGCAGAAGTTCTGTTTATTCTGATACCAGTCTCAGAGCATTAAGAAATACTCATGTTTCCAGCTTTCTTCATCAGATTTCCTTCTTCAGATCTGTGGATCCCCGTTTAGCCACTGCTGTGGTTTGGCTGTCTGTCTTTCCCTACCATAACCTGTAAATCCCATCACTCCTGGTTATGCAGTTACCTTCTGTGGTTTGAGTGTCTGTCCCCAACTCAGCAAAATAAGATCTGACAGGTCTGGTTCAGGTTCTGTGTTGGAGTATCTCCCAAACCAGCTTAGGCCACATTGCTACTCCTGGCTCCAAATTCCTAAGCAGACCAGTGGATTCCATCAGATCAGTGTGCTGGGTAAGAGGGCTCTGTGGAGCAAAGGAAAGGGCCATTAGTTTCCTAAAGCTGCTGTAGTAAAATACCATGAACTCAGTGGCTTTAAACAACACAAATTTATTCTCATGGAGTTCCAGAGGTGAGAAGTGTAAAGTCAAGGTATTGGTAGGGCTGTGCTCCTTCTGGGGGCCTTAAAACTGAGGTCACCCATAGATGGAATCCTGAATTTGATTAACTGTGTCTCCCCAAAGAGTTGAGTTTTAAATTGGAAGTCACCAGTACCTTGAATTGACAGGTGTAATTTCCCCCTACTAAGTGCAAATGGGGGCTCAGAAGCTGGGTTAAAATATGGATAAACAAGGAAGGTTACAGTATTCCTCACCTGACTCCTTGTTGTGACTTTCCATATGCTACATGTGTACTTATCAAATGTCCTCCAGAAAGATTGTATTAATTGGTACTTTCTGCAGTTGTAAGTGCCTCTTTCTTTCTGCCTCTTGCCAACAATAGCCACTATTATTTTTTCTTTGTTTATGGTAATGTAATTAGAAAACTTTGTCTGTCTCTTTTTTACTGTTAGAGATGGCTAATTCTCCTGAGATTCTGCTCTCTCTCTCTTCTTTGGCAATAGGACTATAGCACAGCATACGGGTCCCTGGAGCACTGCTTCCCAGATTCCTGAGGGGTAGGTGTGGACAGGGGGTTAAGTCCTCTCCAGTGGATGTGAGCAGAAGTGATGTCCAGGTCCGGCCCATGAGACCTCCCATGGAATAGCGACCAGACCACGGCGGCCATGCATTGAAGCTGCTGGACTCTCTTGTCAGTATGGTGGAAGACCACCTGTCCTGGACATTTGCGTGAGCAAGATTTAGCTTCTCTTTTGTTTAAGTCATTGCAGTTTATCTACACAGTTGTAACACATTTAAATGTTTCCTTCTTCGTTTTTAATCAAATTCTTCTCCCTCATGAACTACAAGCATAGAGGCCTTGTTGAGTCATCTCCGCAGCCCTGTGGCACAGAGTAGGTTTTTATAAACATAAATTAAGTGAATGAATGAGCTGCATGATTACTTGAAATTATTCTTGCTGCTTCTCTTAATTCAGTTCTTAAGAGACATGGTTCTATTACCAGGGGAAAAAAAGAGGGAACTTCATGGGAATAACATGTTAAAAGTCAAGTCAATACCAAGACATATTTCCATTTACAAAATATGATCTATTTTCTTACCTGGCAAGTCAGAGATCAGAAGGAGCTGACTGTTAGACTCCTGACCTCCCAGGTGAAGAGGAAGAAATGGCTCTGGATGATTGTTTATTGTGGCATAGCCATTACAACTTCAGACTGAGTTCATGTAACACTTTAGGCCTCTTGCCTGGAGAAGAGTAATTTTTTATCCCACACTAGAAGTTAAATGGGCCCCGTGAGATCCAAAGAGCTTAACGAATCCTCTGCTTTGTCACAGTGAAGACCTTTGCCTAATGCGAGGTCTTATCCTGCAGATTGCTTGGGGGCCAGAAGATAGTCTGGCTAATCTAAACTGCTCCTACTTTCCTACAGTGTTCACTGAACTGGGGTTTTTGTCTGTGAATAAAATGGACCAGATTTGGGTTGGTTGCCATGGTGACTGTATCAGGAGCCTCTGGGCTCTCTGTTTTCCTCTGAGGATAGCTTCGTGCAGTGAACCCCCTTGGGGTTCAAGAAAGTAAAGTTTGTTAGGAAGAAATGGGCCATTTGCTGGGGAAATGTGTTCCTGGTTGCCCCCTTTGTAACATGACTCTCTGAACACATGCAGCTTGCCTAGATTATGATTCTAAGAATTCTCATTACTTAGCTTTCCAACACAAATCCCTCTGGATCAGAGATGATGGTCTCTAGCTTCTTCATCTCCTGCAGCCAGGACCAGTCAAAGCTTCTGAGTTCGGAATTTGTTATTTCTTTGTAGGTTTGGAATTACAAATCCAGCTACACAGAGGCAAATTCCTTCTTCTTGGGCTCCAGGGTGGCATTTCTGCAGCTGTCCCAGGGTGAGAAATATTGTTTGATCCCTTGGCTTCTTCCCAGTGGCCAACCTGCTGCTTACCAAGGACACTCTGAAAGGGACCTCCCAGGTTCTTGGCTCAGCCTTCCTGTACTGGTGGGTAGCCTCGTTCAAAATGATGGTCTGAGGAAGGTGGGATTGGCACTGCTGATCTAAGGTAAGTGTCAAAAGAGGTCTATTTAGTCTTTCCTTTCCAAATAGTAGCCTTGTTTTTATACACCTGAATATCCACATAACATTAATTAAATAGTAACCATCTATGTGCCATATGCTATCTTGAATTCAATTCTCTTTTATAGCTGGAACCCCAAGTTCTATACATTCAGAACTAAACCTGGTCAGATCTGGTCTGGACTGCTTTAGTAGCAACCAAACTGGTCCATCTGTACCCACTCTTACACCTCCAATCCGTTCTCCATGTAGCAGCCAGAGGGGCTTCTCAGATACATGTCTGATCATGTTGCAGGCTGAACATCTCCCAGGTGCTTCCCTCTGCTCTTGTGATAAGGTGTGACCAGCAGGGCTGTGACTCCCTTGGCAATTTGCGTTGCACACTCTCCTCATTCTCTGTGTTCCAGCCACACTGGCCTGCTTTTGGTTAATTTCTGCACTGGGTTCACTTCTGCCACAGTGCCTGGGCCCAGGCTTCCCCCTGCCTGGTTTCTCATGCTTCTTTCTTCACCTAGTTTGCTCTTAGACGTTCGGATCTCGGCTTAAGTGTTACTTTTCCAGGGATGCCTTCCCATACCCCCTAGACGAGGCCAGATTCCCCTATTAGATCTTCTCAGCACTTAGAGGTATGTGCTTACTTCACAGGACTCATCTCTGTAGGTAATTACACATGGATTTGTGTGATTGTTTTCTCAATGTTCATCTCCCTTTCTAGACTGTGAGGTTCCACAAACATAGTGTCTGGGTCTGTAAGTGTGCATCATTGTATATCTGTACCTAGCACCATATTTGGAATAGAGGAGTGCTCAATAAACGTTTATTGAATGAATACATGAATCTTCACAATCAGTGTGACAAAGTATGGATTATTATAGTTTATTTTACAGAGGAACCAATTTAGGGCAAAATCCCTCAACCTACATTCACTGCCAGTTAAAAGTTCCAAAAAGTTTTAAAAGGTGATGTTAAATGCCAAGGACCAATATTTAGTAATTGCAATTTCTATTCTGTTTATAAGATGCAGCGGGGTTCAGGGGGACCTAGGGTCCTCTGAAAGCAGTCACAGCTGCTGTCATGGATTGGGACATTTGGGAATGTGCAGAGGGTCGTCCTCAGAGCTTATGGAGGCAACCTGCCCTAGGAAAGATTTCAGCCTGACCCCTCTGCCCAGTTCAGCACCTCATTTTATAAAACACACTTTCTTATTCATCTGTATCCTCCATTCCTGCCTCCCAACAATTTCTAGTGAGGGGAGGTACCCCTTCTTTGTGCTCCCCTGGTGGCCTGTAGATTTTGCTGTCCAAGTACTTCATGATGCATTTATTACAATGAATTCTTCATGAAGTTTTTATTACAATTGTTCTGGAAAAGCAGCAAGAAGCCTGTGACCCAGCTCCTGGCACACAGTGCCCGGCATGAATTTCAGTGGTTATTTACCCCAACTGCATGTTATAATCATATAGATTATTGTTAATATGTATTAGTGCCTGGGATCTGACTCATTTAGTTTGGGGTGGGGTCTAGACCGCAGCAATTTTTCAAATTTCACAATTGATTGTGCTGTACAGCCAAGTTTGTGAATCTCAGGGCTAGATACTCAAGAAACATTTATTGAAGTGAACTAACTGGAATCATCTTTCTGTGTGTGTGTATGAGGGCAGTGTCGGGTTTTGGGAAGAATTGCCTTAGCTCTGGCAAACTTTTGTGCTGGTCCCCTTTCCCAGGGAACCTTGTGGATTCCAACAATCAGGGTAGACTTAGGGGGTTGGAAGGCTTCCAGGGACAAAGCTGAGGGGTGTCAGGTTGTTCACAGAGACCTGTTCTCCAACTCCAACTCAGCTGAGCACAACCACAGCAAGTCAGCAGTTTACCTGCTATCTGCTGCCAAATGCCATAACAGGACCATTTTCTCCCTGATCCTGCATGTTAATTGGAGATCCAGGTCACTTGGCTTTTCTTGGGCTTTGCATGTTGTGTATTGATTTTTATCACTTATTAATTCATTTACTCCCTCAATAAGTATTGATTGATTATGGTTACTGCATAATACCAACTTCTGAGGGTCACATGAAGGAAATATTACACTGGCACTCTGAAGAGCTTCGAATCTAGCTGGGTAGACAGTATTTGCACATCAGACATCAGCAGCTGTACATTTTGATGTTAAGAGGGCAGGCTTTGAGCCAGACAACCTGGTTGATTGCCTGGCCCACTATTTATTAGTTGTGGACCCTGGGAAAGTTACTTTACCTCACTAAACCTTAGTTTCCTCATATGAACATTTGTCCTCAGTGAATGATAATAAAAACTACATCATAGGGTTGCTGTGAGGATTAAATGAGGTCATTCCTGTAAAACATTTAGCATAGTACCTAGCACATAGTAAAACTTCAGGTGTTAGCTGTTATTATAGGAAAGCTAGCAACCTGGGTTAGCAAGTGAGTGGAAATGAGAGTGAAGGACACAGAAGAATTTAGAGAAGACAGAGATTGATGTGGTTATGGGCAGTTGGGAAGAAAGCCTCAGGAAGATAAAGATTGAGTTGATTTTTGGGCTGGGTATGATCTGGAAAAGCAGCAAGAAGCAAAGACATGCTGGACAAGGGGATTTGGGGGAGGGCGAGAGGTGTGGTGGGGGACCGCACTTGCTATTTGAAATGTAGCAAAATAGTTAATCTCTAGCCTCTCCTCTGCTCCTGCATTGCTCAGGATGATACATTAATTGGTTATGTCCTCCGGTCCCCTCCTAACTCTGTATTCAGCAAGTGTGCTGATTTATCGTTAGGGACGAAATGTCCCAAAATGCCAGTTGCAGAGCTGGGAAGGCTAAATTTAGCATAAGAATCCTGAGTATTTAGAACTTCACATGAAATTCTGGATTCTGATATCAGGTTAAGACCACTTTGGCCCTTTAACTTCAGTTAACATTTTCCTTGAAAAATTCCAACCTTTAAAAGCCTCTATTTGACAACTAGCTTGCCAATATTTATGTTCCACTCCATTAGCATCACAAGGGCTGACTCTCCACTTTCAAAGATATGCCTTTGGCTGGAAGAAATCACTGCTGTTTGCTCATTTCACATGCTCATACAAATATGTGTGTGTGTACACACACGCACACACACACACATGCACACACCCAACATGCCTCTAGTCTATGTGTTCATGTACTTGGACCCCTGGGAAAGTTGTCCTGAGTGATGCCTTCTCTGTGTTTGATTTGATCTGTATTTTCTTCAAGTCTTTCTTTCTCCTACAACTGTGAGCCTTCTGTAGAACTGAAAGGCAATGTTATGACACTAATGTTTGGTTCTAGGGCTGTTTTAAGTATGGTTTGCAAGGATTAAGTCCTATTTAAGTACCCCGGGGATTTCAGAGTCAGGACTGCTGGTATAACCTTGCACCTCAAAGATACGGACATGGCCTTGGAGGACTGTGAGGGAAAAGAAAAGAACAAGAACTTCATTTTGCCCCAGGTTCGTGACTATTGATAAAAAAAAGTTTGCTGTATTATCACAAGGCACAGATATGACATTGGGTCTGCTCCTACTAATTCAGAGCCCATCAGAAAATACACACTTATCTAGGTCAGTGATTCTTAATCTTTTTTAAGAGTATGTGTCAATGGGTGGGTAGTCTTTAAGAATTTGATGAAAACTGTAGATGCCTTCTTCAGAAAATCCATATAAACACATTACACACATTTTCTGCATACAATTTACTTGACTGCATTGCATCTTTCACATAGTGAGAATGTTAAAACAATACTTAAAAAAATACTTAGATCCTGTTAATCTCATTTTTACATGCATTTTTTTACATTAATAGCCACTCTTTGAAAAACCTTAGTCAGTCAAAATGTGCCTATAAATTAAGACATAATTTAGTTCAAAAGTAACTTTCATAAGAATGTTGCTGTTGTTTAGTTAGAACAAGAGATTGAAGTTATAGAGTGGGGTTTTTTTTCTTGACATGATAACATAAATATCTTTCACATCCCATCAGTTTAGACTGCTCATTTTGGTGGTAACAAAGATGGCAAATTCTAACTTACAATAGTATTTACCAGCGAAAGTGTTTTCACAGGTTATTCTGATACATGAGGGTAGACTTGTGTCAGGGAACACATAATTCTTTAAAATGCTTTGAGTTGAATTCAGGTAAGATTTTCTTTGTCTTCCATGAGATCAACTTTGTCAGTGTCTGAATCATAAACATTCTATTTGTCATTAAGGAAAGAATCAGGACCACAGAGTTTTAAGTTTTAATCCAGCAGAAGTATTCATCAGGGGTTTCTTTGCCTATTCATTTGTACCTGCACAAGAGCCTGCAGAACCTTTTTACCGTTGCTTCTGGCCTGCAGATGCTCTTTCTCCAACAATACAGGGAGCACACTGCTGCCCTTCTCCGAGCACCACTTCCACAATGGTAGCCTGGTCAGGAGGCTAAATTTTTTCAGCAGCATCCATAATGGGATCTGCTGGGTCTTGAATCAAGACTTACGGCTCATTCAGATGGCTAGAGGTGTCAATCAAGTCACTCAAGTCATGAATGAACTCTTTTTTGTTAAATCAGTTCAAGAATGGGCTTTGTTAGTCACTTAAGAAAAGTAAAGCTTTCTGCTTAAAGTTAATCAATTGCTTCAGACTTGTACTTTAGAAAGCCAGTGAACTGCAGCATTTCTTTCTTTCTTTTTCTATTAAGGTATAACTGACATATCATATATTAGTTTCAGGTGTACAACATAGTGATTCAACATTTGCATACATTGTGAAATGATCATTGCAATAAGTCTAGTTATCTGTCACCATACAAAGTTAACACAATATCGTCAACCTTATTACCTATGCTGTATATTACATTCTCATGTGTTTTTTATTTCACAACTGGAAGATTGTACTTCTTAATCCCCTTCACCTATGTTGTCCATCCACCTAGCCCTTTCCCCTCTGGCAACCATTGGCTTGCTCTCTGTACCTATGAGTCTATTTCTGTAAAGTCTATGAGTCTACTTGTAAAAGCACAAGTTTGTTTTCTTTATTTGTTTTCAGATTCTACACATAAGTGAAATCATACAGTATTTGTCTTTTTAAGTATGATTTATTTCACTTTGCATAATACTCTCAGGTACATCCATGTTGTTGCAAATGCAGGATGTCATTCTTTTTTATATTGGTGAATAGTATTCCATTGTGTATATATACTGTATCTTTATCCATTTGTCTATAAATAGATGTTTAGGTTGTTTCCATATTTTTGGTATTGTAAATAATGCTGTAATGAACATAGGGATGCATGTGTCTTTTTGAATTAGTGTTTTTGTTTCCTTTGGATAGCTACTCAGGTAGAATTGCTGGATCATATGGTAGTTTTATTTTTAATTTTTTGAGGAACCTACATACTGTTTTCCATAGTGTCTCTACCAGTTTAAATTCCCACCAACAGTGCAAGAGGGTTTCCATTTTTCCACATCCTTATCAACACTTGTTTCCTGTCTTTTTGATAACAGCCATTCTGACAGGTGTGAGGTGATATCTCATTTTCAAGTCCCTGATTAGTGATATTGAGCAATTTTTCATTTGCCTGTTGACCATCTGTATGTCTTCTTTGGGAAAATTCTTATTCAGATCTTCTGCACATTTGTTACTTGGATTTTTTCTTTTATATTGAGTTTTATGAGTTCTTTACACATTTTGGATGTTAACCCCTTATCATATATATCAATTATGAATATGTTCTTCCATTCAGTAGGTTGACTCTTTATTTTGTTGAAGAAAGTTTCCTTCACTGTGCAAAAATTTTTTAGTTTGATGTAGTCTCATTTATTTTTGCTTATGTTTTCTTTGCCTGAAAGAAAGGGATCGAAAAAAAAAAAATCCCTAAGACCAGTGTCAAAGAGCTTACTTCTTAAGCTTTCTTTTAGGAGTTTTATGGCTTCAGGACTTGTATTTAAGTCTTTAATCCATTTTGAGTTTATTTTTGTATATGGTATAAGAAAATGGTCCAGTGTCATTCTTTTGCATGTAGCTGTCCAGTTTTCCCAGCACCATTTATTGAAGAGACTGTCTTTTCCCATTATATATTCTTGCTTCCTTTGTTATAGTCTCACTGACCATGTAAGTGTGGATTAATTTCTGGGCTCTTTATTCTGTTCCATTGGTCTATATGTCTGTTTTTGTGCCAGTAGTGTCTTGATTACTGTAGCTTTGTAGTATAGTTCAAAGTCAGGGAGCATGTAATCTCCAGCTTTGCTCTTTTTCTCAAGATTGCTTTGACTATTGGGGGTCATTTGTGGTTCCATATAATTTTAAGATTATTTGTTCTAGTTCTGTGAAAAATGCCATTAGTATTTTGATAGGGATTGCACTGAATCTGTATATTGTTTTGGATAGTATGAACATTTTAACAATATTCTTCCAATCCATGAACATGAAATATCTTTCCATTTATTTGTGTCATCTTCAATTTGTTTCTTCAGTGTGTTATAGTTTTAAGATTACAGGTCTTTTCTTTTACCTCCTTGGTTAAATTTATTTCTACATATTTTATTCTTTTTGATGCAATTGCAAATGGAATTGTTTTCTTGATTTATTTGAGAGTTTGTTATTAGAGTAGAGAAACACAACAGATTTTTGTATATTGATTTTATATCCTGCAACCTTACTAAATTCATTTATTCTAATAGTTTTTGGATGGAGGCTTTATGGTAAAACTGCAAATAGTGATAGTTTTACTTATTCTTTTCCAATTTGTATGCCTTTGATTTCTTTTTCTACTTAATTACTATGGCTTAAACTTCTAATATTATGTTGAATAAAAGTAGAGAATGTGGGCATCCTTGTCTTGTTCTTGATCTTAGTGAAAAGCTTTTAACTTCACCATTGTGTATGACGTTAGCTATACATTTGTCATTGCCTTTATTGTGTGAGGTACATTCCCTCTATATCCACTTTGTTGAGATTTTGTATCATAAGTGGATGTTGAATTTTGTCATGCTCTTTCTGCATCTGAGTTGATCATATGGTTTTTATCCTTTAGGTTGTTAATATAGTGTATCATGTCTATTGATTTGCAGATATTGAATATCCGTGCATTCCCTGGAACCTCACTTGATCATGGTGTTGATCCTTTTAATGTATTATTGAATTTGGTTTACAATACTTTGTTGAGGATTTATGCATCTGTGTTCATCAGAGCCTGCAGTTTTCTGTTTTTGTCTGATATAGCATATTTGTCTGATATAGACATCTGGGTAATTATGGCCTTGCAGAATGAGCTTACAAGCATTTCTTCCTTTTCAATTAATTATTTAAGATTTCTCTTATTTCTTGTGGTAGCCCTATATTACAATGAACTTTCTTGGAACTGCTTTTGCTGCATCCCATAGATTTTGGTATGTCATATTTCTGTTTTTCATTTGTCTCTAGGTATTTTTAAAATTCTCCTTTGATTTCTTCTGTGATCTAGTAGTTGTTCAGTAACATATTGTTTAATCTCCATGTACTTGTAGTTTTTTCAGTTTTCTTCATATAATCGATTTTTAGTTCCATACCATTGTTGTTGGAAAAGACGCTTGATATAATTTCAGTCTTCTTGAATTTATGTAACTTGTTTTGTGGCCTAACGTGCAGTCTCTCCCAGAGAATGCTCCATATGCCCTTGAAAATGATTCTAATGCTTTTGGATGGAATATTCTATATATATTTGTTAAGTTGATTTGGTCTGATTTGTCAATTAGGGTTAGTGTTTCCTCCCTGATTTTCTGTCTGGATCTATTCATTGATGTAAGTGGAATGTTAAAGTCCCCTACTATTATTCTCCTTATGTCTGTTAATACTTGCTTTATATAATTTGGTATTCCTATGTTGGGTGCATATATATATAAATGTTATATCATTCAACTGGATTGATCCTCTTTGTCTTTTATTATAGTTCCTTGTTTAAAAGTCTATCTTGTCTGATGTGAGTATAGCTATATCAGCTTTCTTTTCATTTCTATTTGAGTGAAGTATCTTTTTCTCTCCCTTCACTTTCAGTCACTTAAAGTTGAATGCACTCCAAAACCTACACTTTTTTCTCCTTTCCCATTTTATGTATTTGAAGTCACATTGTACATCTTTTATTTATGTATCCCTTAACTAATTATTATTGTTTTAGTTAATTTTGCTACTTTTGTCTTTTAACCTTCACAGTAGCTTTATAAGTGACTAACCCACTACTCTTACTTTACATTTACCTTATTCAGTGACATTTTTTACTTCCATATATTTTCTTGTTGTTAATTATTACCACCTCTTTTCAGCTTAAAGAAGCTCCTATAACATTTCTTGTAAGAACAGTTTAGTAGTGTTTTGAAAATTCTTTATTTGTCCTTTAATTCTGAATGATAACTTTGCTGGGAAGAGTATTCTTGGTTGGAAGTTTCTTCCTTTTGGCACTTTGAATGTGTCATGTCACTCCCTTCTGGCCTGCAATGTTTCTGATGAGAAATCTGCTGATAACCTTATGAGGTGTCCTTTTTATGTAACAGTTTGTTTTTCTCTTGCTGCTTTTAAAATTCTCTCTTTAACTATTGATGCTTTTTTTATTTTCCAATTCATTTTTATTGAAGGGAAGTTGACACACAGTATTACATTACATTAGTTTCAGGTGTACAACATAGTGATTCAACATTTATATACATGACAATTCTAGGTACCAGCTATCACCATACCAAGCTGTTACAATATCTTGACTATATTCCTTATGCTATACATTACATCCCGGTTACTTATTTATTTTACCATTGGAAGTGTGTACTTTTTTTTTTTTTTGTGAGGGCATCTCTCATATTTATTGATCAAATGGTTGTTAACGACAATAAAATTCTGTATAGGGGAGTCAATGCTCAATGCACAATCATTAATCCACCCCAAGCCTAATTTTCGTCAGTCTCCAATCTTCTGAGGCATAACAAACAAGTTCTTACATGGAGAACAAATTCTTACATAGTGAATAAGTTACATAGTGAACAGTACAAGGGCAGTCATCACAGAAACTTTCGGTTTTGCTCATGCATTATGAACTATAAACAGTCAGTTCAAATATGAATACTCATTTGATTTTTATACTTGATTTATATGTGGATACTACATTTCTCTCTTTATTATTATTATTTTTAATAAAATGCTGAAGTGGTAGATAGATACAAGATAAAGGTAGAAAACATAGTTTAGTGTTGTAAGAGAGCAAATGTAGATGATGAGATGTGTGCCTGTAGACTATGTGTTAATCCAAGCTAGACAAGGGCAAGAAAACATCCACGTATGCAGAAGATTTCTCTCAGAACAGGGAGGGTGAGGTTCTAAGCCTCACCTCTGTTGATCCCCAATTCCTCACCTGATGACCCCCCTGCGACTGTGCTTGTCTTAGGTTGTTCCTCCCCTGAGGAATCTTACCCGTCTCTGGCTAACCAGTCATCTTCCGGGGCCATACAGGGAAATGTAAAGTTGGTAAGTGAGAGAGAAGCCTTATTGTTTGAAATGGTTAGTTTTTTATTTCTTTGCATATTTATGCCCTGTGGCTTCTATGCCCAGCATTTGTCTTGAGGTATCTTTACCACTTGGAAGAATTATGATACTTGGTAAATTTGATATGAGGCACGAATTCTATTTAAGGGTTGTAATTAGGAAGGAAGAAGAAAAGCTATAGAAGTAGCAGGCGGAAGAAAACATGGGAAGATTGATTATTTCTTTGACATATCTTCTTGTAGAGTAACTTCAGCATGTATAGGTTTTAAGCTACTACTTAAATTGTGCACACACATTAACATAATAGGAGTATAGTTACATAACCAAAGCATATCTGTAATTACCAGCCATCTCCAGTGAAACCAAGAAAACCAGTTATGCACCTTAGGCATTTGTGAAAACTTATCTATGATATGGTAGATATTGTCCAACTGAACTTGAACAGTCTGAGAGAAATCAGACAAATTAAAACAACCCATTCCTGGGGAATGTTCACATCCCTTATGTTCTTTTAACAGTAAATAGTCTGTAGTTGTAAGATTTTGGAGCGCTACAATTTGCACTTCTCCTAATTCTTGGTTGAGTTCCAACAGTATAGATCCAGTCAAATTTGTTGTTTTACTGTATGCACAGGCCAGCTTAGATATCTCTTTCATTCCCATGGCAAGTCCAGGAGCTGGTGGGATGAGTGCATCTACAGCTGTCGCAGTGCGTGGATCTTTCTTGGGGTTTTTTGATGATCATCTTCTGGCATGAGTCTTCCAGAGAGTGCTGATGTTGGAAGTTCTTTTTCATATCGTATCTTAGTTCATTTTTGGGGTAGCCCAATTAGGCTTTAATCCTCTGTATAAACACAAACAGACCCTTTGCCTACACTTTTATATGCCCTTTATACCCTTGTGTAGAACTCATTGGAGGTTACCACACAGGAACTGCCCTTTTTTTTTTTTTTGGTATCACTAATCTACACTTACATGACAAATATTATGTTTACTAGGCTCTCCCCTATACCAGGTCCCCCCTATAAACCCCTTTACAGTCACTGTCCATCAGCATAGCAAAATGTTGTAGAATCACTACTTGCCTTCTCTGTGTTGTACAGCCCTCCCTTTTATCCTACCCCCCCATGCATGCTAATCTTAATACCTCCCTACTTCTCCCCCTCTTATCCCTCCGTACCCACCCATCCTCCCCAGTCCCTTTCCCTTTGGTACCTGTTAGTCCATTCTTGAGTTCTGTGATTCTGCTGCTGTTTTGTTCCTTCAGTTTTCCCTTTGTTCTTATATTCCACAGATAAATGAAATCATTTGGTATTTCTCTTTCTCCGCTTGGCTTGTTTCATAATACCCTCCAGCTCCATCCATGTTGCTGCAAATGGTTGGATTCGCCCTTTTCTTATGGCTGAGTAGTATTCCATTGTGTATATGTACCACATCTTCTTTATCCATTCATCTATCGATGGACATTTAGGTTGCTTCCAATTCTTGGCTATTGTAAATAGTGCTGTGATAAACATAGGGGTGCACTGATCTTTCTCATACTTGATTGCTGCATTCTTAGGGTAAATTCCTAGGAGTGCAATTCCTGGGTCAAATGGTAAGTCTGTTTTGAGCATTTTGATTTACCTCCATACTGCTTTCCACAATGGTTGAACTAACTTACATTCCCACCAGCAGTGTAGGAGGGTTCCCCTTTCTCCGCAGCCTCGCCAACATTTGTTGTTGTTTGTCTTTTGGATGGCAGCCATCCTTACTGGTGTGAGGTGATACCTCATTGTAGTTTTAATTTGCATTTCTCTGATAATTAGTGATGTGGAGCATCTTTTCATGTGTCTGTTGGCCATCTGTATTTCTGTTTTGGAGAACTGTCTGTTCAGTTCCTCTGCCCAATTTTTAATTGGGTTATTTGTTTTTTGTTTGTTGAGGCGTGTGAGCTCTTTATATATTCTGGACGTCAAGCCTTTATCAGATGTGTCATTTTCAAATATATTCTCCCATACTGTAGGGTTCCTTTTTGTTCTATTGATGGTGTCTTTTGCTGTACAGAAGCTTTTCAGCTTAATATAGTCCCACTTGTTCATTTTTGCTGTTGTTTTCCTTGCCCGGGGAGATATGTTCAAGAAGAGGTCACTCATGTTTATGTCTAAGAGGTTTTTGCATATGTTTTCTTCCAAGAGTTTAATGGTTTCATGACTTACATTCAGGTCTTTGATCCATTTTGAGTTTACTTTCATATATGGGGTTAGACAATGGTCCAGTTTCATTCTCCTACATGTAGCTGTCCAGTTTTGCCAGCACCATCTGTTGAAGAGACTGTCCTTTCGCCATTGTATGTCCATGGCTCCTTTATCAAATATTAATTGACCATATATGTCTGGGTTAATGTCTGGATTCTCTAGTCTGTTCCATTGGTCTGTGGCTCTGCTCTTGTGCCAGTACCAAATTGTCTTGATTATTATGGCTTTATAGTAGAGCTTGAAGTTGGGAAGTGAGATCCCCCCTACTTTACTCTTCTTTCTCAGGACTGCTTTGGCTATTCGGGGTCTTTGGTGTTTCCATATGAATTTTTGAATTATTTGTTCCAGTTCATTGAAGAATGTTGCTGGTAGTTTCATAGGGATTGCATCAAATCTGTATATTGCTTTGGGCAGGATGGCCATTTTGACGATATTAATTCTTCCTAGCCAAGAGCATGGGATGAGTTTCCATTTGTTAGTGTCCCCTTTAATTTCTCTTAAGAGTGACTTGTAGTTTTCAGAGTATAAGTCTTTCACTTCTTTGGTTAGGTTTATTCCTAAGTATTTTATTTTTTTTGATGCAATTGTGAATGGAGTTGTTTTCCTGATTTCTCTTTCTGTTGGTTCATTGTTAGTATATAGGAAAGCCACAGATTTCTGTGTGTTGATTTTGTATCCTGCAACTTTGCTGTATTCCGATATCAGTTCTAGTAGTTTTGGGGTGGAATCTTTAGGGTTTTTTATGTACAGTATCATGTCATCTGCAAATAGTGACAGTTTAACTTCTTCTTTACCAATCTGGATTCCTTGTATTTCTTTGTTTTGTCTGATTGCCGTGGCTAGGACCTCCAGTACTATGTTAAATAACAGTGGGGAGAGTGGGCATCCCTGTCTAGTTCCCGATCTCAGAGGAAATGCTTTCAGCTTCTCGCTGTTCAATATAATGTTGGCTGTGGGTTTATCATAGATGGCCTTTATTATGTTGAGGTACTTGCCCTCTATTCCCATTTTGCTGAGAGTTTTTATCATGAATGGATGTTGAACTTTGTCAAATGCTTTTTCAGCATCTATGGAGATGATCATGTGGTTTTGTCTTTCTTTTTGTTGACGTGGTGGATGATGTTGATGGACTTTCAAATGTTGTGCCATCCTTGCATCCCTGGAATGAATCCCACTTGGTCACGGTGTTTGATCCTTTTGATGTATTTTTGAATTCGGTTTGCTAATATTTTGTTGAGTATTTTTGCATCTACGTTCATCAGGGATATTGGTCTGTAGTTTTCTTTTTTGGTGGGGTCTTTGCCTGGTTTTGGTATTAGGGTGACATTAGCTTCATAGAATGAGTTTGGGAGTATCCCCTCCTCCTCTATTTTTTGGAAAACTCTAAGGAGAATGGGTATTATATCTTCCCTGTATGTCTGATAAAATTCCGAGGTAAATCCATCTGGCCTGGGGGTTTTGTTCTTTGATAGTTTTTTTGATTACCCCTTCAATTTCGTTGCTGGTAATTGGTCTGCTTAGATTTTCTGTTTCTTTGTTGGTCAATCGTGGAAGGTTGTATTTTTCTAGGAAGTTGTCCATTTCTCCTAGGTTTCCCAGCTTGTTAGCATATAGGTTTTCATTGTATTCTCTAATAATTCTTTGTATTTCTGTGGGGTCCGTTGTGATTTTTCCTTTCTTGTTTCTGAATCTGTTGATTTGTGTTGACTGTCTTTTCTTCTTAATATGTCTGGCTAGAGGCTTATCTATTTTGTTTATTTTCTCGATGAACCAGCTCTTGGTTTCATTGATTTTTGCTATTGTTTTATTCTTCTCAATTTTATTTATTTCTTCTCTGATATTTGTTATGTCCCTCCTTCTGCTGACCTTAGGCCTCATTTTTTCTTCTTTTTCCAATTTCGATAGTTGTGACATTAGACCGTTCATTTGGGATTGCTCTTCCTTTTTTAAATATGCTTGGATTGCTATATACTTTCCTCTTAAGACTGCTTTTGCTGTGTCCCACAGAAGTTGGGGCTTAGTGTTGTTGTTGTCATTTGTTTCCATATATTGCTGGATCTCCATTTTGATTTGGTCATTGATCCATTGATTATTTAGGAGCGTGTTGTTAAGCCTCCATGTATTTGTGAGCCTCTTTGTTTTCTTTGTACAGTTTATTTCTAGTTTTATGCCTTTGTGGTCTGAAAAGTTGGTTGGTAGGATTTCAATCTTTTGGAATTTTCTGAGGCTCTTTTTGTTGCCTAGTATGTGGTCTATTCTGGAGAATGTTCCATGTGCACTTGAGAAGAATGTGTATCCTGTTGCTTTTGGATGTAGAGTTCTATAGATGTCTGTTAGGTCCATCTGCTCTACTGTGTTGTTCAGTGCTTCCGTGTCCTTACTTATTTTCTGCCCGGTGGATCTATCCTTTGGGGTGAGTGGTGTGTTGAAGTCTCCTAGAATGAATGCATTGCAGTCTATTTCCCCCTTTAGTTCTGTTAGTATTTGTTTCACATATGCTGGTGTTCCTGTGTTGGGTGCATATATATTTAGAATGGTTATATCCTCTTGTTGGAGTGAGCCCTTTATCATTATGTAGTGTCCTTCTTTATCTCTTGTTACTTTCTTTGTTTTGAAGCCTATTTTGTCTG
Source organism: Manis pentadactyla (assembly GCF_030020395.1). Taxonomy (NCBI): domain Eukaryota; kingdom Metazoa; phylum Chordata; class Mammalia; order Pholidota; family Manidae; genus Manis; species Manis pentadactyla. Next base: position 67,136,400 of record NC_080019.1, on the reverse strand, counting down.
ATATTAGTACTGCAACCCCTGCTTTCTTCTCGCTGTTGTTTGCTTGAAATATGTTTTCCCATCCCTTGACTTTTAGTCTGTACATGTCTTTGGATTTGAGGTGAGTTTCTTGTAAGTAGCATATAGATGGGTCTTGCTTTTTTATCCATTCTATTACTCTGTGTCTTTTGATTGGTGCATTCAGCCCATTAACATTTAGGGTGATTATTGAAAGATATGTACTTATTGCCATTGCAGGCTTTAAATTCGTGGTTACCAAAGGTTCAAAGTTAGCCTCTTTAGTATCTTACTACGTAACTTAGCTCGCTTATTGAGCTGTTATATACACTGTCTGGAGATTCTTTTCTTCTCTCCCTTCTTATTCCTCCTCCTCGATTCTTCATATGTTAGGTGTTTTGTGCTGTGCTCTTTCTAGGAGTGCTCCCATCTAGAGCAGTCCCTGTAAGATGTTCTGTAGAGGTGGTTTGTGGAAAGCAAATTCCCTCAGCTTTTGTTTGTCTGGGAATTGTTTAATCTCACCATCATATTTGAATGATAGTCGTGCTGGATACAGTATCCTTGGTTCAAGGCCCTTCTGTTTCATTTTATTAAATATATCATGCCATTCTCTTCTGGCCTGTAGGGTTTCTGTCGAGAAATCTGATGTTAGCCTGATGGGTTTTCCTTTATAGGTGACCTTTTTCTCTCTAGCTGCCTTTAAAACTCTTTCCTTGTCCTTGGTATTTGCCAGTTTAATTATTATGTGTCTTGGTGTTGTCCTCCTTGGATCCTTTCTGTTGGGGGTTCTGTGTATTTCCGTGGTCTATTCGATTATTTCCTCCCCCAGTTTGGGGAAGTTTTCAGCAATTATTTCTTCTGAGATACTTTCCATCTCTTTTCCTCTCTCTTCTTCTTCTGGAACCCCTATAATACGGATATTGTTCCTTTTAGATTGGTCACACAGTTCTCTTAACATTGTTTCATTCCTGGAGATCCTTTTGTCTCTCTCTATGTCAGCTTCTATGTGTTCCTGTTCTCTGGTTTCAATTCCATCAATGGCCTCTTTCATCCTATCCATTCTGCTTATAAACCCTTCCAGAGTTTGTTTCATTTCTGTGATCTCCTTTCTGGCATCTGTGATCTCCCTCCGGACTTCATCCCATTTCTCTTGCGTATTTCTCTGCATCTCTGTCAGCATGTTTATGATTCTTATTTTGAATTCTTTTTCAGGAGGACTGGTTAGGTCTGTCTCCTTCTCTGGTGTTGTCTCTGTGATCTTTGCCTGTAGCTTTGCCTTTTCATGGTGATAGGAATAGTTTGCAGAGCTGGGATGAGTGACAGGTGGAAGAACTTCCTTTCTTGTTGGTTTGTGGCCCTCCTCTCCTGGGAGAACAGCGACCTCTAGTGGCTTGTGCTGGGCAGCTGCACGCAGACAGGGTTTCTGCTTCCTGCCGGGCTGCTATGGAGTTTATCTCCGCTGTTGCTGTAGGCGTGGCCTGGTTCGGGCCTCTGCTCCAAAGTGGTGGAGTCGCTTTGGAGTGGGAGCTGCTGGGAGGCTATTTGTCTCCATAAGGGGCCTCCCTGCTCCCTGCAGCCCATGGGTTAGGGTGCCCAGAGATCCCTGGATTCCCTACCTCTGGATTAAGTGTCCTGCCCTGCCCCTTTAAGGCTTCCAAAAAGCACCCACCAAAAGAAAACAACGACCACCAAAAAAAAATTAAATAAATAAAAAATAAAATTTTTAATTAAAAAAAAAAAAAAGGTGGCCAATCGTTTTTCTTTATTCTCCGGCGCCAGCCTCAGGCATCTGCTCACCAGTCTTTCTGCCCTGTTTCCCTAGTATTGGGGTCCCTATCCCTTTAAGACTTCCAAAAAGCGCTCGCCAAAACAAAACAGCAAAAAAAAAAAAAAGTGGTCACTCGCTTTTCTGGTGTCGTCCGGCGCCAGGCCTCTGGTGCCTGCCCACTGTTCTTGCTGCCCTGTTTTCCTAGTATCCAGGGCCTCCTGGGCACGCACTGTGTCTGTGCTCTGGCCCGGATGGCGGGGGCTGGGTGTTCGGCAGTCCTGGGCTCCGTCTCCCTCCCGCTCTGCCTGTTCTTCTCCCGCCGGGAGCTGGGGGGAGGGGCGCTCGGCTCCCGCGGGGCCGGGGCTTGTATCTTACACCCTTCTTGAGGCGCTGGGTTCTCTCAGGTGCGGATGTGGTCTGGATATTGTCCTTTGTCCTCTGGTCTTTATTCTAGGAAGGGTTGTCTTTGTTATATTTTCATAGATATATGTGGTTTTGGGAGGAGATTTCTGCTGCTCTACTCACGCCGCCATCTTCCGCCCCCTATCAACTATTGATGTTTTAATTATAATTTTGGCCTTTGTGTGTATCTCTTTGGTTTCATATTATTTAGAACTTTCTGGGTTTCTTGGGCCTTGATGTCTGTTTCCTTCTCTAGGTTAGGGAAGTTTTTAGCCATTATTTCTTCAAGTAAGTTATCTGTCCCTTTCTTTTTCTGTTCCTCTGGAACTCCTATAATGAATGTTTTTCTGCTTGATTTTGCCCTATTAGTCCCTTAAGTTTTCATTTTTAAAAATTCCTTTTTGTTTTTGCTGCTCCCTCTGGTGATTTCCACTACCCTGTCTTCCAGCTCATTGGTCCATTCTTCTGTTTCATCTAGTCAGCTGGTGAACTCCTCTAGTGTATTTTTCAGCTCAGTCATTGTATTCTTCAGCTCTGTGTCTTCTGTTTGCTACTTATCTTTTCTATTTATTTGTTGAGGTTCTCACTTTGTTCATTTATTCTGCTGAGTTTGGTGAGGATCTTTATGACCATTACTTTGACTTCTTTATAAGATAGATTACTTATCTCTGTATCATTAAGGTCTTTAACTGAGGTTTTGTCTAGTTCTTTCATTTAGAACATATTTTTTTGTTTCTCCATTTTGCTTGACTCTGTCTATGTATTAGGCAAAGCTGCTATACTTCTCTCATTCTTGGAGGAGTGGCCTTGTGCAGGTGATGGATCACATTATTCAACCTTACCCTAGTTCTTGGTTGTGTTTTGAACCTTTGTGGTTGTCTAAGTTGCCTGATTTATTCTTGATTTGCCCCATTGTTGAGTGTGTGCCAAGACCTGTCAGTGATCCAAGGGGAGGAATCTCATTTAGCATCTAGTTTTTTCAGGTTGATTGGAAGCCAGACCCTCAGGCAGCAGCTTTTAAGTATGCAAATATATGCAGTTCTGCTATCAAACAGGGCTGCAATCATAATCCCTTCTGGCCTCTAGAGCAGGAGATCTGGAGGTGCCCCTGGGTGACAGCTGCAAAAACGGGCTCCAGATGAGTGTATAAGCTCCTTTTCAGTTCATCTCATCAAGCTGTAGTGAGGCCAAGGAGGTGTGCAAGGATGCTGTTTTCTTGTTTACATCCACCCGGCGGTGTCTCCTTAGCTTCTAGAAGTGTAGAAAGCCTAAAATATGTACCTCAGGCTGTTGCTGTAGGCCACATAAATGGAAGACTGGGCTGTGTTTCACAGGAAGACTGGGCCTTTTCACAGGAAGACTGGGTTATGTTTCAGTCTGTCTGTGCAGTGCTTGGGGGTGGTTGCCTGCTAAGAACTGCCTTTCTGATTGATATCTTCCCTTGGAGTTCAGGAACATCAGCCCCCTTGGCTACCAGGAGCAGGTGATCAAGGGGCCTCCCCTGTGTGAATTGCTTATGCTCGTTGCTTTTAGCAAGGTAACTGGAGAGTGTAGTGGGTGGGGCACACTCACAGGCTTCAGAAAGGCAGCAGGAAAATGTCTTGACTGTGTACTTCTAAGAGACCTAGGATTTCAGTGAGAGAGCATCTTGTCTGTGTGTGTGTGTGTGTGTGTGTGTGTGTGTGTGTGTGTGTGTGCATGTGCCAGCTTTAGCTGGCAATGGGGGAATGCCTCCACTGCTCATCCTTGCTAGCCCCAGCCAGAGAAAGGGGGAGTATTCCTACCACTGTTTGCCAATTTCAGCTAAGGAGTGGGAGAATGCCATGACTGTTTGTGCTTATGTGCCCCAGCCAGGGAGTGGGGGAATGTTGCACCCAACTGTGCTCTTTGGTTTCAGCAAGTTAGCACGATAGTGCCACAGTTGCTTGCCTGCCTGTCTTAACGAGGTGGTGGGAGAGTGCCACATTCAAGCTTGCCCACCTGTGCTAGCAGGGTAGGTGGAGAATATAATATTGGCATCCACTAGCACCTCTGTTTCCTGGGAGAGTTTTAATGGTCCCATACCCCTCCAGCAGATGCTTTTAGATTGGCAAATTAATTTCCTTCACATACAGTCTTTTCAAACTGCTGTTTTTTTGCTGAGTCTTGGGTAAGTGGGACGATACTCAAACCCTTTAAAAAGGGAATCTCAGTTTCTTACAGCACTTTAGGTCCCTTGGACATCAACCCCATTGGTGTTCTAAGTCAGAAATTTTGGGGGCTTGTTCCTCTGGTGCAGATCTCAGGAGCTGCAGTGACTGATGTGGGGCATCAAACCTTGCTCCTTGTGAAGACGCTCTGGGCTGGTGAGATCCCTCCTATTGTGTATTGCCAGGGTTATGGGTGTGGAGGAGGTAGTTGGGAAAGGGGGGATTTGGCAAGACTGTGTCTCTGCCTCTTGTACCCATCTTGATACGGTCTTTTTATCTTTTGTTGTGGAATGGTAGTTCCTTTAGTTTTCAGATCTTTTTAAAATGGAAATAATCCATATATAGCTGTAGATTTGGTACTTCTATGGGAGGAAGCGAGTTCAGGATCTTCCTACTCTGCCATCTTGCAGAAGTACCAGCATTTACATCTTAACAAATCCTATTGAAAAGTTTCTGACTCTGTTAAGTTGAAGTGGGCATGACTTATTTTGGAATTATTGTTGGCATCATGTGGATGTAGAAAAAATCAAGTTGGTGTGATGTTTCTTTTTCAGCAACACAGTAAGTAAAGCTGGAGGCTTTGTGGGGGGCCGCAGTGTGCTTCATCTGTACCGATGGTACCAACATTTTTCTTCCAGGGCTTTGCTTGGCAAAACAATTTTTCATTATTTAAGAGCTTCCAAAGGGGGCTCACCAAATGGGCATTTGCACATGTATAATGGAAAAGTAGGAACGGGCTGTACTGAGAACTGTCCGTGCATTTATTCGATTACATGTGGAAGGGAACTTGTCTGGCTCAGATTCTTCTGAGACTAAGGACTGATGCTCACAATAATAATGGAAGTTTACACATAAAAATGCACATCAACCAGAAAACACTTTGATGATGATGGCTCTTTGCTGCTTGACAAACTAAGGTGATACCCCTGCCACTCCTCACTCACACGGTATGAAACAATTCCTGAAAAACACAATTTGACAAGAGCTAATTTTTTCTACAAAAACAATTTAAAAACCATTCAGAAGTAACTGAAATATGCCAAAACTGCCTCACTTCACTGATTCCTTGAAATCCATTCAAAGATCCCCGAACTCAATCTAGAGAAAGAACTGTTTTGCTGAGAAAATTCTGAAAAGGCTGAAACTGAAACAAGAGGGAAATGCATATTGCTTCCTTTATTGTTGGAATAAAACCCAGGAATTCACTTATAATCCCCAAGTCAGTGATTTGGTCCTTCTTTGTCCATTTTGCTCCTAATAGGGCTTCCATGGAATTATATGCATATATCTATAAAGCATTTTCTGGGTTCTGTTGAATTTCATCTGACTCCCAGACTAGGCTGGGAGCTCCTTGAGGGCAGGAACAAATTTTCTTTTTCATACTTTTAGGGCTAGCATTTTGCATTGTGCTTGGCACAAAGTTGAGCTCCTATAAATGCTTGAGGAGTGAGTAACCATCAAAAGTTCTCAAATTAATCATTTAATAATATAGTTTAGATCCTCCTAGGGATGGAGTTTGTCACCACTACTTGATACATCTGACAGTTACAAACCATGCTTGCCTTTGGTCTGTGTCTAGGGTTAGTTTTACCACTTTTGATATAATAAGATTATGTGACAAGGGACCTAATCCCTCTCAAGAAAGTCAGCCAGGGTTAGTCATATATAATGCCTCATAAGGAGATAGTTGTTAAATGTGTAGACATTTCTGCCAGACTTCAAAGTGGGAGGGGTCTTGCCCTGTCTAGCATATTCAAGGAGGTTTTGATGATCACACATTGCTACTTAGATACTCACTGCCCAAGCTCTTGTGGCTTTGGAAGGCAGGGGTCTCAGCTGCTTCTGTGCCACATGTGGTTGAGGGTGCTCTTCATAGAAACACCGCAGTCCCAGCCAACTTCTTTTTGCTCTGCCCAGAGGCAGGGCTAGGTTCCAACACCAGGGGCAAGCACCTGGGCTGAGGCTGTCAGCAGCACTCCAGTGCCCAGAGGAGGCCTCTGCCATGAGGTCTGCAAGGAGGGTGGCAGAGTGGTCAGACAGTGAGAAGGCTCCTTCCTGAGACTGCTTTCTCCCTGGGTCTGATGGTTAATATTTTCTTTGTATATTTCACAAGCTTGCTATGTTTTTTCATTACATTCTTAACAACAATCATGTTAACATTACCCTAAAGAAAAAACTTGAAAAGATAAGAATTTGAAGAATGTGCTCAGGGAGCGTCCAGTCCCTGTCCCCACAGCTGTGGGTAGTCTGGCTGGTCCCTCTTGTCACCCACTGTGGCAGCAGCTTCTTTACCCTCGCCCTCTGGGGAGACTAGCATAATCTCTTCAGACAGATTTGGCTTTCAGAACAGAAGCTTGGAGGAGGGCCTTTCCAGTAGACTTTTGCTTTCTGCCCTGTAACACGAACACCCCCAAGACAAGAAAACACAAAAATAGCCTCCTTCATGGAATGAGGAGGGAAAGATAGAATGAGAACAAGCTACAGATTAATAGCTTAATAATTTCCCTACAACACATTCTTGTTGAATATCTTTAATTGGGTATCAGAGAGTCCCAAAAGTCTAGGATATCAGGAATCACTCAGTGTTAGACATTAAGTATCTTTACAGTCAGGACTCTTAGTAGGTGCCTTTCTTTTTCCTACAGCCTAAATATGCTTGGATTAAATAACGTTAGATAGCATGTCCCTTCTATTTGAAATACTACTACTAAAGAAAATATAAAACATCAGTGGGAAGGCATATGCTAACTTCCCTAAAATACAACTTCTGGAGTCTTGCCTGATTTATTCTAATTTTAGTTACTAAATAATTGACAATATTCTAGATCATAATCCTAAACTTACATTCAAAATATAATCAGAGACTTTGTTCTTTTCAAAAGTAAGTCAAACTGGCTATATTTAAACAAAAAAAGAGTTGACTACTTTTAATACCTATATTATAGTTAAATGTTTGAAAAGATATACATTTCTCTCTAATTTCCATGAATTCCTTTGGGATGGCCTGTCTCAACCATCAGAAGCTAGATGTTGGCCCCACACTGCAACCCATGACAGAATGTATCTCCTGGGCTTATTGCTATTGCCGTGGTAGGTAGGAAAGGGTGCTTGCTTGATGAGAGTGCACAGAGACAGCAAAGGTGAGCCCGCCTAGCAGGGAACGAACAGCTGCAGGGGCAGAAGATGGAATTGCCCAGGCTGGGAGCAAATGACACTGAGGGTGATCCCAGCACCTCCAGCCAGACCATCCCTGTGAGACCATTGTGATGACGGGCACACACAGTTTGTGAGAATCTGAGTGATGGATTTGAAAAAGTACAACATAGAAATACTAATTTTTACCATGCACAAATTGTAAAGTAATGCAGCTATCTCCAAATGAAAAGCAGCAAAGATGCAAACTGAAGTATGCATCATAGCTGGAGGACCCAGATCTGCACGACGGTTTTGCTGCTGCCACGAGCGGCACCACCTTAGCTGACATCCAGCGTCAGGGTGTCGGGGCCCTTCTGTTGTTTACTGGCACCTGAACCTCCTTCAGTGATTTTTGGTGGCTGTTGTCCTGTTACTTCAACACTCAGTTGTTACAATTTGGCAAAATCATCCAAGCATTCATTATGCGATGTTTGTACAAGTGATGAAAACTGCACCAGAAAGATCAATAACTTTGGAATAGAAGTTAGAAGTGATGAAATAGTGTGAGGAAGGCCAGCAACTGCCATGATATGCTATTAATGTAAGAACTAGCCCTCTGTAAAAATATTAGAGCTAATGCTAAGAGAATAAAAAGCAGCATTATAGCACATTTTTCTACGATGTTTGTGGATTTATGTGCCTCTAGGATGCATTCCCCATTTTACATTTATTTCTAAGAGGAATTAGTCTTGAGTTGTGAGAGGCTTTCAGGAGCTCATCTCTGGCATAAACCTGACAACCTGTGTTTGTTTCCTGTCCCTCCCTTCTTCTAGTCTGTGGCTTCGTCCCTCAGCCCAGTGACCAGCAGGGTGCCTCAGAAGCAGGGCCTTGGTCAAGGTTTGTGGAACAAATGAGAAATAACTAACATGTATGGAGTATTTTTTATATGCCCAGAAACTTGTTAGTACTTCATATGCCTTATCTCCCTCAATGCTTATACAACCCTAAAATATAAGCCTTTATTATTCATAGTTTTACAGATGAGGAAATCAGGCTCAGAGAGGTTACATAACATGGTCCAAGGTCACACAACTAGAGGTTGGTAGGGCCAGCTCTAAACCAGTCAGACCAACTTAACTTGCCTCACAATTGATTGGAGTGGAGAATTATCATGGTTAAAACCATAACTGCCTTTTACAGCTGAAGTGATTTCTGGGTGCTATCAGGCATCCTTTGGCTGCTAACTAGGTGTATACTCTTTTCTGGTCAGCTAATGCGCAAAGGTAGACGTGGGGACAAGTGTGAAAATAAGGGCTGGAGACAAGTGTAACCTACAGCAGTGGTTCTCAAAGTGTGGTGCCTGGACTAGCAGCATCAGCATCATTCGAGAACTTGTTAAAAATACAACTTATCAGGCCCGATCCCCAAACCTCTAAAGTAGGAATTCCCAGCAGTTTGTGTTTCACAAGCTCTAGCTGATTCTGATACATGGGCAGGTTTGAGAGCTACTTACCTATCCAACAGAAAGAAAAGCACCCCGTTCGGGCATGGGCTTCCTAAGGACAACTTGGGGGGAAGCAGTGAGGAGGGAAAAATGTCAAGGGTGAGAGGGGAGAGAGAGGAATCGGAATCTGGAGATTGGCGTCTGCATGGGGTGAGATGGCTAACATGGGTGCTTGAAAGGAATAAGGCTATCTGAAATTTAATTTCTAGTCCTGTAGTATAAATCACCTTAGTCTGCCCAAACACCCAGTAATATCTGATTCACAGACCAAGGCTTGCATGAATAGTGTTTTGTAAGCATCAGAAAAAGAGGTTGACTTCTGTTCTCTATCAGCACATGCTAGTCAGAAAAATGACTCTCTGACAGAACGAATTCAGTAAATAAGAAACATAGAGCTAGGGAGGACTAAGAGAGGTATACTGTGCAGGACTTCATGGACATCTTAAGGAGGACAGTGGAGCTACTCTAATCTGGCTTTTAAGGTTTGGGTTGATCCCAGCTGGCAAAGGTCAGAGAATGAGTGACTGAACTAAGGTTCTGGTGTGAGTGTGCATTGTGGACAGCACCTGGAAGACTTGTTGGGAAGCTGCTTTATGTCTTGTGCTCTAGGATGGGTAGGATGGTGACCCTCAACAGACAAAGGCTGGAGATGGTAAGCAATTTCTGGGGACTGCAGCCAGGGTCAGTGACAAACTCGAAGGGACAGGGCTCATCTGTTTCCAGCTTTTTGTGGAACTCACAGTTTTGTCTTTTTTTTTTCTGGGCAAATGAGGAAGAAGCTAAGTGTTGTGTCTGGGCTGAAGAGGTTCTGAGCAGAGTCTACGTGCGAGGTCATGGGAGCCCAGGAAGGGAAGGAGGCCCTGAGAAGGTGAAGCCCTGGCAACCACGAAGAACGTGGGAAGGGCTTTGGATTTCAAAGGCTATGGCTTTGCAGGGTGGTGGTCAGGTTAATTTACCTAAATCTCAAGGACAGCGAGGTCCAGAGGAGGGGCTCAGGATTTCAAGAGAAAATGGTCAATATTGGTAACATGGTGGATCAGGGTGCTTCTGCACCTCTGGTGGAGAATTTGTCTTGAAATATCTACATCTACTGTTCCCTCAGATTAAGCTAACATTTACTGAATGTCTGTTTATTCTGGGTATTGTGCAAGGATTTTTATGTTATTTCATTCCTCTAGTAACTATGTTAAGAAGGTGCTGCAAGTGTCTTCTTTTTTTTATTTATAGAGAGGAAATGGACCCATCCAGAGTCAAGGACCTGGAATGTGGTGGATTTGAAGTGAGGTCCTCAGACTCCCAGGCTGAGGGCATTTCTTATAAATGTCACTTCAGCTGTTGCAAACCTATGAGAGAGAAGGGTAGGTGGGTATGCCCAATGATAAAAATGAACACACTTTTAGAACAATTTGAAAAGGAAAGGTTTGTCTAGAAATGACGAAGAGAGAAAATGAGAGTGGTGAAGGCAAGGTGAAAAGAGGAGAGAGAAAGAGGGTCTAGAGACTTGCTGTGCCATGTGATTGCCCTTCCTCATGCAACAGTGCCTATCAATATGCTTGCTGATCAGGGTTACGGCCGGCAGGTTCCATGTGCTTCCTAGGACATTGTGTTGAGAAGGATTCTGAGGCTCAGTTCTGGTTCAGTGCTAGAGTTCTGTGATTATTGAGTGTGGTTTGCCACAGAAAAGGGAAACAAGTGGGCATAAAGGCTGCTTCTGTCGCTGAGAAACTCAACAGACAGCCTTGCTTTCCCGCTTTCCTTTCTCTGAACAGAATTAGTTCCAAGGCCTCTTATCTTTCACCTAGAAATCTCTTTAGTCTTCTGGGGTTATTTTTTTTCCACATACATTCTCATTTCAGCATCAAGGTCTTCACGTCTGTTTTCAAGCAAGAATGACATATTCACCCATTTCTTAAAGGGAAGGGCCACCTAAATGAAGAGATGGGAAACAGACCCACCCTTCTCCTTGTGCTCATTTTATAGCTCTCACTCTTGATGGCCTGACCATACAGCCTTCTCCCTGCCTTCTAAAAGTCTGGAGGCACAGCCTCTTTAGTTCTTAAAATACATTGACACTAATTTGATTTTGAGAATTTTTAAGGAATCTTCCAAAATCCTCTGCAGTGACTGGAAATACCCTGCGATGCTGCAGATTCAGATTTGAGGATTATTTTGGAAAAGCTAAAAGCTAGGACTGTGTCCATAACAATAGTAGAAAAGTGCCGCTTTGGATGTTCTGTCTGTTGAGTAGCTGACGGGGGTTATTTTTTCATCAGGTGGAGTAAGTGGATCAGACAGACAGCACACAAGCAGGCAGATGGTGCTTGTGTTTACATGACACCAAAATGTATTTGTCTTAAAGACAATATCCTGGAACAACAGAATTGAGCCTGACTGGCTTTATATATTTTCCTGATTACCTGTTCAGCTCAGCCTCCATCAGGCGGCCTAGAGTGCTGGGCAGCGCACGGGCTTTGGAGCAGACTGCGCTGGGCTGGGGTTGTGGTTCTGCCCTTGTGAGCCCTGTAACTTGGGGTCCTAATTTGGAGGATGAGGTCAGTGGCGCAATGATGCCCATTATTACTTTGTGTATGTGAAAGTTAAGAAGGAAGATGCAGAGGAGACCATGTGCTGGGGACTTGGTAAATGCTAGTGCTCCTCCTGCCTTCTCTTCCCCATCAGCAGAAGGTGAGAAGTGTGATGGCCACCGTGGCCACCATGATTACAGATGTGGGAACCAGAGTTCCTAAGATCCCAGATACTAGAGGAGGACAGGAAGGGCCTGGAGGCAGAGGCAGTCCCTAAACACAGCAAGTTATCTGAGTCTTCCCCCAACCCAGAGAGCATCCAGGTAAGGCAGGACGCAGAAAACCTCCAATTTCTAAATCTACGCACTGACAGAGGGAAGGCTGCCTCTCTCCACACTGCTAAGGAAGAAAAAGAACAAAGAACAATAACTGGATTGTGTGAACCGAGATGAAGACAGAACCTGGAGAAGGAAGAACAGACATGTTTCAGTTTCTCCACCTTCTATGCCAAGAAGCAAATAGCAGGTTCTTCAGGTCCAGAAGTCCAGAAAGAACATATATCTTTCCACAGGCTGAAGAAGGAAAAGCTGTTGATCCCAGAGAAAGAGATCTGATTGGCAAAGAAACCATTTTTAGGGTTTAAGAAAAGAAGCAAAGGCAAGTGGGAGGTGTAGCAGGTTCAGCTTGCCAGCAAGGGTTGTAAACCCTAGGCTCAAAATCATCAATGTTCCTTGTTTCTTCATGATAATTCTCCACTGTGTGTGTGTGTGTGTGTGTGTGTGTGTGTGAGATCCTGTTCTGGTTTCCCAGGGCTGCTGTAACAAAGTACCACAAATCACTGGGAGCCTGAAAACAACAGAAATCTTGCAACTCTGGAGGTTAGAAGTCCAAGATGAGAATGTCAGCAGGGCCGTGTTCCCTCCGAAACTCGTTAGGGAGATTTCTGCCTCGCCCTTTCCTAGCTTCTGGCAATTTGCTGGCGATCCTTAGAGTTCTCTGGCCTGCACTGCATCAATGGCTATCTACTTCTCTCATCACACAGCATCTCCCTGTGAGTCTCTTCTCACACGGACATCAGTCATTTTGGATTGTTCTCATCTAATGATCTCATCTTAACTTGATTACATCTGCAAAGGTCCTATGTCCAAATAAAGCCACGTTTACAGATATGGGGGTTAGGACCACAACATGTCTTTCCCGGGGGAGACACAATTCAACCTTTGAGAGTCTAATGAAAACCATGGTCTATACAGAAAAACGTACACATGTACAGAATACAACATTTTCAAATAGTTTTAGGGAGATCACAGACCTTTAAAACCTGCGTGGACTCTCTAGGGCTTGATAGTTCAAGTGTGATCCAGCAGCACGACCTGGGTGCTTTTTAGAAATGCAAACTCTCAGGTGCCACCCTAGACCTGCTGCCTTAGAACGTGTATTTTGCTGAGATTCCTTGAGTGATTTGTGTGCACATGAGATGCCTTTTTGTAGGGGTCTGCAGTCCCCACATGAAGGCCCACTTCATTCTCGCCTTTTTTCTTGTGCCATCTCTGTTTTCTAGCTGGTAGGATGAGGCTCACTTGCCTAAATCTTGTTCCCTACCATTCAGCACACCTGCTTGCACCCCAGCCATGCCAGTGTCTCTGTGTCCTAGGTAGACCATACCTATTCCCTCCTTCCTTGCATGGAACACTTTGCCGTCACTAGTAAATATTCCTGAGCACCTATTGGACACAGGCAGAATGTTACCATCATTTATTCAATAAATTTACATTGAGTGGCTGTTGTATGCTGCCCCCTGAATAAGGAAGCCTAGCTGTAGGTCTGTCCCCCGTAGAGCTCCCCCTGCCGCTCCCTCTCCTCTCTGTTAACCCGATTGTCCTTCTGAGTCCACACCAAGGGCCACCCCCACCTCTTCCTGAGCGCCCTCCTCAGCACTGTGGCTGTCGTTTTGTTTTCCACAGTGAGTTGGAAAGCACACTGCTGTTTTATGGGTGTAGATGTGTGTTGGTAGAGCAGAATTAATTTTTTTATTGTCCTCAGCGAGAAAAACAGAAGTTGTTAGCAATTTTGTTCTGAAGTCATCAGTTTATTCTTGGAGTAGACTTTGTTCATTTGGGAAAAATCTCTAAAATGGGTCTTTTTATTACACAAATGCAAAGAGATCACAAGACAACTTGCCAAACTACTAATTTACTTATTTGTCTTTTAAACTTATTTTGAGAATTATTTTTCTTAAATATGTTTAATGAATGTGATATTTTTTCTTGAATATTGATAATGAACATTTTCATTTTTTTTACTATACCCAATTAATAGTTTTCCTGAATTATCCTCCCAACTGCCACTTCTCCTTCTGCATTTCAGATCCCATTTCCTGCTATTCATTTTCTTTGTTTTCCCATTGTATTCATCTTTTTATTATTATTAAAGTTTCATTAATATACACTCATATGTTGGTTTCAAATGTACATTGCAGTGGTTCAGTAGCACCCACGAACAACTTACATTGTGATTGAGAATTATTGTGCCCTTTTATCCCCCCAACCCCCACATCCCAACCCCTCCCCCTTGGTAACCACTAGTCACTTCTCAGTGTCTATGAGTCTACTGCTGTTTTGTTCCTTCTGTTTTGCTTTGATTTTATATTCCACAATAAATGAAATCATACAGTATTTACTTTTGCTGCCTGACTTTTTTCATTGAGCATAATACCCTCTAGCTCCATCCATTTTATTGCAAATGGTAGGATTTTTTCTTTTTATGGCTGAATAATATTCTATGGTATATATGTACTACCTTTTCTTTATCCATTCATCTATTTATGTACACTTAGGTTGCTTCTGTATCTTGGCTATTGCAAATAGTGCTGCAATAAACATAGGGCATATATATTTCAAATTAGGGATTTTGTATTCTTTTGGTAAATTCTTTGGAGTGGAATTACTGTGTCAAGTGGTATTTCTACTTTTAGGGTTTTGAGGAACCTCCATATTGTTTTCCACAGCGGTTACACCAATTTGTATTCCAACACCAATTTGTATACCAACAGTGTAGCAGGGTTCCTATTTCTCCACATCCTTGTCAGCATTTGCTGTTTCTTGTCTTTTGGGTAGTGGCTGTCCTAACTGGTGTGAGGTGATATCTCAATGTGGTTTTAATTTTCATTCCCCTAATGATTAGCGATGTGAAGCATCTTTTCATGTGCCTGTTGGCCATCTGAATTTCTTCTTTGGGGAAGTGTCTGTTCAGATCCTCTGGCCATTTTTTAATCGGGTTATTTGTTTTTTTGGGTGTTGAGGCATGTGAGCTCTTTATGTATTTTAGATGTTAACCCCTTATCAGATGAGTCATTTATGAATATATTCTCTCATACTGTAGGATACCTTTTTGTTCTGTTGATGGTGTCCTTTGCTGCGCAGAAGCTTTTTAGTTTGATGTAGTCCCACTTGTTCATTTTTGCTTTTCTTTCCTTTGCCCAAAGAGAATTGTCCAGGAAAATATTGCTCATGATTATATTCAAGAGATTTTTGCCTATGTTTTTTTCTGTGCGTTTTCTGGTTTCACGACTTACATTCAGGTCTTTGATCCATTTCAGGTTTACTTCTGTGTATGGGGTTAAATAGTGATCCAGTTTCATTCTCTTGCATGTAGCTGTCCAGTTTTGCCAGCACCAGTTGTTGAAGAGGCTGTCTCTTTTCCCCATTGTATTTTCATGGCTCCTTTATCATACATAAATTGGCCACATATGCATGGGTTTATATTTGATCTCTCTATTCTGTTCTGTTCCACTGGTCTATGGGTCTGTTCTTGTGCCAGTACCAAATTGTCTTGACTACTGTGGTTTTGTAGTAGAGCTGGAGGTCAGAGTGCTTAATCCTCTCAACTTTGTTGGTCCTTTTCAGGATTGCTTTGGCTATTTGAGGTCTTTTGTGGTTCCATATAAATTTTAGAACTATTTTCTCTAGTTCATTGAAGAATGCTGTTGGTATTTTTATAGTAATTGCATTGAATCTGTAGATTGCTTTGAGCAGAATGGCCATTTTAACAATATTAATTCTTCCTATCCATGAGCATGGGATAGATTTCCATTTATTGGTGTCTTCTTTAATTTCTCTCATGAGTGTCTTATAGTTTTCAGAGTATAGGTTTTTCACCCCCTTGGTTAGGTTTATCCTAGGTATTTTATTCTTTTTGATGCAATTGTAAGTGGAGTTGTTTTCCTGATTTTTCTTTCTGCTAGTTCACGGTTAGTATGTAGGAATGCCAAACATTTCTGTGTATTAATTGTGTATCCTGCAGCCTTGCTGAATTCAGTTATTCTAATAGTTTTTTTTTTTGGTGGATTTCTATGTAAAATATCATGTCAACTGAAAATAGATACAATTTGACCTCTTTCTTACCAATTTGGATACCTTTTATCTCTTGTGTTGTCTGATTGCCATAGGTAGGACCTCTAGTACTATGTTGAATAAAAGCGGTGAGAGTGGACATCCTTGTCTTGTTCCTGATCTTAAAGGAAAAGCTTTCAACTTTTTGCTATTAAGTATGATGTTGGCTATGGGTTTGTCATTTATGGCCTTTGTAATGTTGAGGTATGTACCCTCTGTACCCATTTTGTTGAGCATTTTTATCATGAATGGATGTTGAAATTTGTTAAATGCCTTTTTCAGCATCTCTTGAGATGATCATGTGGTCTTTATCCTTATTTTTGTTAGTGTGGTAGATGATGTTGATCTATGAATGTTGTACCATCCTTACATCCCTGGAATAAATCCTAGTTGGTCATGATGAATGATTTTTTTGATGTATTTTTGAATTTGGTTGGATAATATTTTGTTGAGGATTTTGCATCTATGTTCATCAGGGATATTGGTCTGTAATTTTCTTTCTTTTGTTGTATTGTTATCTGGTTTTGGTATTACAGTAATGCTGGCCTCATGAAATGAGTTTGGAAGTATTCCCTCCTCTTCTACTTTTGGGAATAGTTTGAGAAGGATGGGTATTAGCTCTTTAAGTGTTTGGTAGAATTCAGCTGTGGAGCCATGTGGACATGACATTTCGTTTATTGGGAGTTTTTTGATTACCAATTCAATTTCATTGCTGGTAATTGGTCTGTTCAGATTTTCTGTTTCTCCCTGGGTCAGTCTTGGAAGGTTGTATTTTTTTAGGAAGTTGTCCATTTCTTCTGGGTTGTCCTATTTATTGGCATATGATTTTTAATGTATTCTTTAATAATTCCTTGTATTTCTTTTGTGATTACTCTTTCTTTGTTTCTGGTTCTGTTTTTGTGTGTACATCCCCCTTTTTTATTGATAAGCTGGCTAGGGGTTTATCTATTTTGTTTGTTTTCTCAAAGAAGCAGCTTCTGGTTTCATTGATTTTTTCCTATTGTTTTATTCTTCTCTATTTTATTTATTTCTGGTCTGATCTTTATTATGTCCCTCCTTCTACTTGCTTTGGGCTTCATTTGTTCTTTTTTTTTTCTTGTTTCATTAATTGTGATTTTATACTGTTTATTTGGGATCGTTCTTGTTTCTTGAGGTAAGCCTGTATTGCTATGTACTTTCCTCTTAGAACTGCCTTTGCCGCCTTCCACAAATTTTGTGCTGTTGTGTTTTTGTTTTCATTTGTTTCCATGTATTGCTTAATTTCTGTTTCACTTTGTTCATTGATCCATTGATTATTTAGAAGCATATTGTTTAGCCTCCATGTGTTGTAGGCTTTTTTGTTTTCTTTGTGTAAGTTATTTCTAGCTTCATCTCCGTGTGGTCTGAGAAGCTGCTTGACACAATTTCATTATTTTTGAGTTTATTGAGGCTTTTCTTATGGCCTGGTATGTGATCTCTTCTGGAGAATGCTGTATATACACTTGAGAAAAATGTGTGTCCTGCTGCTTTTGGGTGGAGTGTTCTATAGATATTGGTTAAGTCCATTTGGTCGAATGTATTGTTCAGTACCTTTTTCCTTATTTATTTTCTGTCTGGTTCATGTGTCTATTGATATGAGTAGTGTGTTAAAGTTTCCTAAAATGAATGTGTTGCAGTCTATTTCCCCTTTAATTCTGTTAGTATATGTTTTACATATTTAGGTGGTCCTATCTTGGTTGCACAGATATTTATAATGATTATATTCTTTTGTTGGACTGATCCTTTTATCATTATGTAATGACCTTTTTGTCTCTTTTTACTTTCTGTGTTTTGAAATCAGTATTTTCTAATACAATTAAGGCTACTCCTGCTTTTTTCTTCCTATTATTTGCATGGAATATCTTTTTCTATCCCTTCACTTTCAGTCTGTATATGTCTTTGGGTCTGAAATGAGTCTCTGGTAGGGCGCATATAGATCCTTATCCATTCAACCACTTTATGTCTTTTGATTGGTGCATTCAGTATATTTATATTTAAGGTGATTATTGATGATATGTACTTATTGCTTTTTTATTAATTGTTTTCTGGTTGTTTTTATAGCTCTTTTCTGTTCCTTTCTTCCTCTTTTATACTCTTGTCTTGTTATTGATGGTTTTCTTTAGTGTAGTAATTTTAGATTTCTCCTCTTTTTAGTTAACTTTTTTTTGTGTATTTATTGTAGGCTTTAGTTTTGTGGTTACCAAAGGTTCAATGATAACTTCCTTGCTGATGACTCTATTTCAAACACAATCTAAAGGTTCTTTTTCCCTCACTTTTTCCAACTCCACATTTTTTGTATTAGATGTCACAATCTGCACTTTTGTATCCTTGACTGGTTTTCTGTATAGTTGATTTTGCTTCTTTTGTTTTAGTTTGGTACTTGCTTGGTAATTAGTTGGTCTACTACCTTTACTTGGGTTTATTTTCACTGGTGACAGCTATTTGGCCTTAGAGTCATTTCCATCTAAAGTGGTCCCTTTAACATATTCTGTAAGACTGGCTTAGTGGTGGTGAGTTCCTTCAAGTATTATTTATCTGGAAATTGCCTACTTCAAGTTTAAGTGTTAATCTTGCTGGGTAGAGGATTCTTGGTTGGTAGTCTTTCTGTTTCAGTACATTAAATATATCATCCCACTCCCTTCTGGCTTGTAGAGTTTCTATTGAGAAGTCTGCTGATAGCCTGATGGGATGTCCTTTACAAGTAATATTTTTCCTTTCTCTGGCTGCTTTCAACACTCTCTCGTTATCCTTGGTCTTTGCCATTTTAATTATTATGTATTGGTGTTGTTTTCCTGGGGTTCCTTCTGTTAGCGGATCTCTATGCTTCCATGACCCGAGTGTCTGTTTCCTTCCCCAGACTGGGGAAGTTTTCAACAATTATTTCCTTAAAGAGATTTTCTATCCCTTTGTATTTATCTTCTCCTTCTGGTACCCCTATTATGTGAATATTGTTCTGTTTGGATTGGCCACACAGCTCTTTTATTATTCTTTCATTTCCTAGACATCTTTTTGTCTCTCTCTTTTTTTGGTTTCATTGCATCCCTGCTCCCTAATTTCCATTTCATTTACAGCTTCTTCAACCTGTTATAATCTGCTATTAAATCCCTCCATTGTATGTTTCATTTCAGATCCTGTTTTCTTCAGCTCTGAGTGGTTTTTGCAGGTCTTCTATCTCTTTGTTGAAGTCCTCCCTGAAATCTTGAATAGTTTTCTATAAATCTGTGAGCATGTTTGTGACTTTTATTTTGAAATCTTTATCAAGAAGATTGGTGAGCTCTGTTCCATTTGGCCTTCTTTCCGGGGTTCTGTCTTAATTTTTTTGGATCATATTTCTCTCCCTACTTATTTTTTCAGGGTTTCTGTGTTTCTTCCTTTGTATTAGATGTCTCTGCTATGCTTTGTGGCTTGTAGAGTAATAGCTTTATGAAGAAGGCATGCGGTGGTGCCTAGAAGTTCAAGATTCTTTACTCTCTAGTGCCTTGTTCTATTTTGTGGAGGCTCTAGCTCCTGGTGTGCCAGGGGTGGGATCTCCTTTCTGTCTGGTTTCTGTAGTGGTCTGAGTCTGGACAGGCTGTTTACTTCAGCTGCTGCCTTTGTTATCAGCTCAGTAATCTCTGTAGAGATCACTGTGTGTGGGTCCACCCTCTGCCTGGCCTGCAGCAATGTTGGGGCTGCAGGGTTAATGGGGTGGGCAGACAAATGTGTGACGCTGCCCAGGCCAGATGTGTAACATTGGGTTTGGACACATGTGGGGTGGAGCTCTTGGGGCTGGCTCTTGGGGCTGGCTCCTGCCAGCACCTCCCTTGTTGGGCTGAAATAGAGCCAAGGAAGCTTGGAGTCACTCTGCCTGCCAGGCAGCAATGTCTGATGCTTCTGCTGGGCCAAGTGGGTTGGCTCCCAGCAGGACATGCAGGGAGGAGCCACAGGGATCCATTGCCAGCAAGGGAGATGGAATGTCTGGGGCTACCAAGAGTTCTGATCTGTTGGGCATAGGAAGGGCTGGTGAGGTATCCCCCACCTGCCCTTTCTCCTGAGGAGAGAGTTCCCTCCAACCCTCTCCCCTCTCCCGTCTGGTACCCCTCCTAAGGCTGGCAAGTCTTTCAAACTGCTGCCTTTGCTTTGGGTCTCAGGAATGGCAAAGCATACCTGACCCCCACAGTGGCTGGAATCTCAGCACCCCCAGAATGTTCCACCTGTCCCTGGTGTCCAGCCCCACTAATCACCAGAACCCAGTATAAAATGGGCTTGTGCTCTGGGAGCAGATCTCTAGGCCAGGTGTTCAGCACTTTTGGGGTTGTACCTGCTCCCCACTCTGTTCCTTTTTTTTCCCTCGTGTAGACTGGGGTTGGAGAAGGGCTTGGGTCCTGCTCGGCCTTGGATTTGCCACTTTATCCTTTTTTGTGTGGTTTTCTCTTGTTCTTCAGGTGTAGGTGGTCTGTTTGGCAGTCTTCAGGTCATTTTCAGGCTTAGTGGTATTTCCTGTATTTTCTCCTTTTATGTGTATTTGGGAGAAGTTTTCTGTCTTGCCTTCCTGTTCTGCCATCTTTAATCTATAGTCTCCAACTGGTTTTTTGTATTCATCATCTTCTAACACACAACAGCATTAATTATGTTTATTATCCTATGAAGGCAAGAATGTTTACTGAATGATGTTTCTGAAGTACCTAGAATAGGACCTAGCTCATAAAAGTTACTCAATAATATTGTTGAATAAGTGGATATACATTTTTTCTGAATATAGCTAAAATTTATGCATCTGATAGAAAATTTTCTTAGGTTATACTTATTTTGCATATTATTTTAATATATGCCATTTTCTCTGCTGACATTTTAATATTTATATTTTATTTTACCAATTTCCTGAAATGACCAATTCACTGAACTTACCGAGTGACAAATAAACTGATTTATAAAGGCTTTTTATAAAAACTTTGAAGTTTATAGCAAACTTAAGTAGTTTTAATAGCTTTGGGAAAATTCTATGAAGTTTTAATTGGCAGGATTTCATTTTGTCTTCTTAATAGTGTCCTAAGAAATGTTCCTTCTGTTTGTGTCTGCCTCAGCTCTGTGCTGCTGCAGCTGGAGGGAGCTGGGGCAGAAAGAGCGCTCTTCAGTGGGAGACAGCAGGGGTGAGTTGGTGCCCAGTCAGCATGGGTTGCTGATCTTGGGAGAGTGGAGGCTGAAGTACTGAACAGGGTGGGGTGTGGGTGGGGTGATGGGAGATGAGCAGAGAGATGGAAAGCTGAGGACAGATGGCAGCGTCTGAAGACATTGAGTCAGGGATCCCAATAGCTTCTTGAGTCCTGCCAGTGCTTCTAATACAAACATTCAAATTTGCTTTCAGAGACTTGACTTACAGTACTCATTGTTGTGGAGGGAAACTGAAATCTCCAAGAATCCGATTATAGATGCTTGCATCCAAAATGTTGTGTTCTAATTATTAATGCAAATTGGGTGAAACATGCATGGGAATGTACCCTTGAACCTTTAGAGAACACTTTTACCTGTTCTCTAAATGAAGTGAATATCACAATAAAGTGAATATCACAATGAAGCAAGTCAAATGAATATTTTGATTTTCCAGTGCATATGAAAGTTATGTTTATATTGTACTATAGTTTATTAAGTATGTGATAGCATTATGTGCAAAAAAACAAATGTATATACTTTAATTAAAAATATTGCTTAAAAGTACAACCATCATCTGAACTTTCAGTGAGTTGTAAACTTTTTGATGGTGGAGGCTTTTGCCTCAGTGTGGTTGGCTGCTGACTGATCAGGGTGGTGTTTGTTGAAATTTGGGGTGACTGAGGCAATTTTTTAAAGTAAGACAACAATGAAGTTTGCTGCATCAATTGACTCCTTTTTTCATGAACAATTTCTCTGTAGCATACAGTGTTGTTTGTAGCATTTTATGTCCATATGAACTTCTTTCAAAATTGGAGTCAGTCCTCTCAAATCTTGCCACTGATTTATCAACTAAGTTTATGTAATATTCTAAAGCCTTTGTTGTCACTTCAACAAACTTCACAGTATCTTCAACAGGAGTAAATTTTATTCTCAAGAAACCACTTTCTTTGCTCATCCATAGGATGCAACTCCTCATCCATTCAAGTTTTTGTCATGAGATTGCAGCAATTCAGTCAAATCTTCAGGTTCCACTTCTAATTCTAGTTTTTTGCTGTTTCCACCACATATTCAGTTACTTCCTCCACTGAAGTCTTGAGACCCTCAAAGTCATCCATGGGGGTTGCAATAAACTTCTCCCAAACTCCTGTTAATGTGGATATTTTGTCCTCATTCATGAATCACAAATGTTCTTAATGACCTTTAGAATGGTGAATCCTTTCCAGAAGGTTTTCAATTGACTTTGCCCAGAGCCATCACAGGGATCACTATCTATGGCAGGTAAAGCCTTATGAAATGTTTTTCTTTAATAAGACTTAAAAATTGAAATTACTACTTGATCCATGGGCTGCAGAATGGATGTTGTATTATCAGGCATGAAAACATTAGTCACATTGTACATCTGTGTCAGAGGTCTTGGGTGACCAGGTGAGCAGTAATATTTTGAAAGGAATTTTTTTCCTGAGCAGAAGGTCCAGGCAGTGGGCTTAAAATGTTTAGCAAACTATGTTGTAAACAATTGTGCTGTCATCCAGGCTTTGTTGTTCTATTTGTAGAACAGAAGCAGAGTAAAGTTATAATTCTTGAGGGGCTTATGATTTTAAGAATGGTAAATGAGCACTGGCTTCAATTTAAAACTTAAAGTCACCAGCTGCACTGGCCCCTAACAAGAGGGTCAGACTGCCCTTTAAAGCTTTTAAGCCAGGCATTGACTTCTCCTCTCTAGCTATGAAAATTCTAGATGGCAGCTTCTTTCAATATAAGGTTGTTTCATCTACATTGAAAATCAGTTGTTTAGTGTAGCCACTTTCATTAATTATCTCAGCTTGATCTTCTGAATAACTTGCTGCAGCTTCTACATCAGCACTTGCTGCTTCACCTGCACTATTATGTTCTTTCTCTTAGCCTCATGAATTGGCTTCTGCTAGCTTCAGACTCTTCTTCTGCACCATCCTGACCTCTCAGCCTTCATAGAATAGAAGAAAGTAAGGACCTTGCTCCAGATTACCCTTTGGCTTAAGGGAATGTTGTGGCTGGTTTGACCTTCTATCCAGATCACTCAAACTTTCACCATATTAGTAATAAGGCTATTTCTCTATCTTATCATTTGTGGGTTCACTGGAGTAGCACTTTCAATTTACTTCAAGAACTTTTCCTTTACATTTACAACTTGGCTAGCTGTTTGGCACAGGAGGCCTGACTCAGTGTTTGACATGCTTTCCTCACTAACCTTAGTCATTTCTAGCTTTTGATTTAAAGTGCCAGACGTGTAACTTTTCTTTTGCTAGAACACTTAGAGGCCATTATGCAGTTATTAATTTACCTAATTTCCATATTGCTGTGTCTCAGGGAGTAGGGATGCCTGAGGAGAAGGAGATAGAAGAATGTGTGGTCAGTGAAGCAGTCAGAGCACACACATTTATCGATTAGGTTCACTGTCTTATATGAGCATAGTTCGTAGCACCCCAAAACAACTACAACAGTAACATCAAAGATCACTGATCATAGATCATTGTAACAAATATAATAATGATGATAACTTTGAAATATTGTGAGGATTACTAAAATGTGACATAGAGTCATGAAGGAAGCAAATGCTGTTGGAAAATTAGTGTGGATAGATTTGCTCTATGCATGGTTGCCAGAGACTTTCAATTTATAAAAAACTAGTATCTTTAGAGCTCAATAAAGTGAAGTGTAATAAAATGAGGTGTGCCTACACAGTGTAGACTGATCTGTTGGATCCAATACCTGCTGCTATTTAAGCTTGACTGGCTCGTACTCTATGAAGGGTGCTGGCCCCTTGTGACCCACTTGTCTGGGCCATGTGTGGAGTTTCCCCTTAAGGAAGTAAGTGTTCCTCTTGAGAACTCCTTATAGGCTTGGATTGGAAAAGGGGGTTTCTGTACCTTTTCAGGATAGGGGAAGTGGGGCACTGGCCTCAGAAGTGAGGAGGGGCTGGAGATTCTTATGGGTGGCTGTAAGAGTACCTGATGTTCGAGAACTGGCCAAGACCCCTTTGTCCTAGTGAGTCCTGGGTTTACCCTTTATAATATCAGGGGAGGAGTCCGTATCCTGGTTTGTGTGGAACTGGAGAAAGGGGAGCTGAGATAGCTGGGGAAGCCACCAAGCAGGTGTTGTGTGGAAGCTTCAGAGTTGAAAAGCATCAGTGGTTTAGAGCAATGTTGTTTTGTCAGAGGCAGGAGATGAGCATGGAGATAGGTCTAGGGACTGGATGAGCCTTCCTTGGGGATCTCTGAAAATACTTGCAGTTTGGTGCAGCCTAGTTAAATTATGGTTATCTCAGAATCTGCAGAATGGTCACTCAGAGTAATTGTAATGTGAAGGTAACAAGAACAGAGACCTTACTTCTGTGTCACATGCAAGTAATGCCTCAGGACATATCAGTGACCCTTATGTCTGCCCCAGGCTTCCAGCTCAACCCTGAGTTACCAAGGAGCAGGAGGCAGCCCAAGGCAGTACATGATTTTCTTTTCTAGAACTCTCCCACTCCTGCCAGTCACAGGATAGTCCTGAAAAGGGCAGGGATTTAGCTGCCTGAGTTCTATCTTCCAGACTTTCTTCCTGGCCTCCCATAAGAGAATGTGTGAGAGTTCCAGACATATCAGACCACTTCTGTTGGTCCAGCCTCCCACAGGGAAGCCCAGTAGAAAGGGAGCTGCAGGAGGCCTTTTGAGTGAGTTGGCCAGCCCTCTCCTGGGAGAGCTAGAGCTTCTACTCAGACTGGGCCTGATCGCTGAGTAGGAGGAAGAACCTGGGGATGTGTTTTTTCTCCTTTGGGGCAACAATTGAACTGCTTTGAACCCTGAAGGTGGTGTTTTGGCTCCCAAGGTGGAACATTGGGTGAATTCAGAGCAGATCTTCTGAAAGTGTGAAAGATCTGTGAGCAGATGGCAGGGTCTGTCCTTCAGTGAGTGGCAGCGGAGTCATGGCAAAATGGGTGGCTAGGAGGGAAGGACAAAGACAGAGGTTATATGCTCTCATGGACTTGCAATAAAATCTTCTAGGTGCAAACCAAGTTAAGTTAGTGTTGGGTGATTCAAGGAACATGAAAATCAACTTCACTTTTTCTCTGAAATGTAGTATAGAGTATTCAATGATCATATGGATTACCTCAGCAAAGGATTGTCTTCTTTCTGAAGCACCCTTTATACATGTGTCTCATCGCAGAGAGTTTTCACTATAACTGGTAATAGGGAGGTTCTTTAATGCCAGGGTGAGGAATTCCTTTATTGCAACATTTTCCTTAATCTTTTCTTTCTTGCAAGTCGGTCATAAGAATCCCTCAGAAGGGTGTCATAATACCATTTCACAGATGAAAAAACTGAGGGTAAGTGAAGTTAATCATCTTCACCCATTCATTCAGTAAGTCAGCTAACAAAACCTTAACAGACTCTTTCTCCCAGTGAGGCATATGTTCAGCTCGGTGTATGTCAGTGGACAGATGCCCAAGCCCAGCATTCAAGAGTGTGTAACCCAAGGTATTGAGTCAGGGGTGTGCACTGGAATGCCCCTGGAGCCTATAAAGATTGAGCATTCTAAGCCACAGTTAAGATTTTCTGAATTAGAGTCTCTGTGGGAAGCAATATTAAAAAAAGAAATTTCCTGATTTTGAGGCTCCCCTGGTTAATAACTGTAGGTCCAGTGGGTGGGATGCATAGACAGTTACCCATAGCGGGTGATAGATAAATACTACCCTGGGGATGAATGCAGGGCCCTCCAGGTGCCCAGCTGAGGAGAAGGCCCTGTATTGAGGTGTCAGGGAAGGCTTCCTGAAGGGAGGGACCATCCAAGTTGAGGAGCCATGGTTGGGCGAGGGCAGGGTGGTAATGGTGATGGGGAAGGGACTCTGTTGGGAGTAGAAACAACTTGCAGAGATTTGGAGATACAGCAGGGCCTGATTAGGGAGACTGTGGGTGGTTCAGGGGGATTTGGATTAGCCTGAGATGAGCAGTAGTGGTCGCTGAGACTGAAGAGGCAACTTCCCTTGATATCACAGTCTAGTTATCAATGTGACCAAGAGCAGGACTCAAGATGGACTCCAAGGCTCATGTCATAATTTACCTATTGCTGCACCAGACAATGTCTTTAAAGAAAATAAGCATACAGGGAGGAGGGATTAAAGATGGTGGCATGAGAGGTGAGGCAGAAACCTCCTCCTAAAACTGCATATAATACAAAAATATACTTAATACAACTAATCCTGAAAGAGCAACAGGAAGGATGGCCCAGACTGCCTACACCTGCATAAAAGAACAACCTCACGGAAGAGGGTAATGTACCAAAGCTTATGACCCGGCGGGACCCAAGCATTTTCCCCACCCCTGTTCACCAGCAAGAAGAAGAGAAAAGGAGTGGGGAGGGAGTGGAGACCTGGGAATGCTAAACACCTAGCCCTGGAGATCTGCTCTGGGAGCACAAACCTACATTGCATGGTACTCTGGTGATTAGTGGGATTGGAAAGCTAAGACAGGCAGAATACCTGAAGAGACTGAGATTCCAGTTGCTTGTGGAAAACAGGGATCCATATCTGGCTGATCTGGGTGGGCACTCTGAGAGACTTCATAAAAGTGAGAGGGATGCTAAAGGAGCAAAGATTGCACAGAGCTTTCTGCTCAGGAGAAAGGACAGGTAGAAAAAATTGTCTGGACGCACTCTGCCCAGCAGGTTGGGAACTTTCATGATCTTCAGGCACCCCATCCCCCTGATTGGTTACGTGGCTCCAAGGCCCCCCCACCATGATACGCAGCATGCTGCACCTTCCTCCTGGGCAGCCTGCACTTGGCTCGCAAACCAGAAAACCTTGCCCTGACTTCAGGCCAGCCAGAGAGAAGCCCCACTGCAGCAGCTACAAATGCAAAGCATAGAGACTTACACCTGTATGTTCAGCCCACTGGTTCTAGCAGTGGAGACAGGCATAGCAGCCAGGAAGCAGGAAGCAGCTCTTTCCTCCCCCCGGGTACCAGCACAACTCCCCTGCTACCCCCAACATTGCTCCAGGGACTGAGAAGTTCCAGACAGTAGAGCATCTGGGCACTAGAGGGTGCCACATACAAATATGAAACATCAAAGAAATCCGGTTCAAAGCAATATCTCAACAACACCAGAAAGAGGATCAAGAGAGACAGAACTAATCAATCTTCCTGAAAGAGATTTCAAAATAAAAATCATAAACATGCTCCTGGAGGTACAGAAAAATATTCAAGAACTCAAGAATGAATTAAGGATGGAGATCCAATAGTTGAGGAACACAATGGAGGGTATTAAAAGCAGGTTAGATATGGCAGAGGAGATGATAGATGAAATTGAAACTAGAGAAGAGTAATACAAAGAAGCTGAGGCACAGAGAGAAAAAAGGATCTCTAAGAATGAAAGAATATTGAGAGAACTGTGTGACCAATCCAAATGGAACGACATTCACATTATAGGGCACCAGAAGAAGAAAAGAGAGAAAAAGGGATAGAAAGTGTCTTTGAGGAAGTAATTGCTGAAAACTTCCCCAATCTGGGGAAGGAGATAGTCTCTCAGGCCATGGAGGTGCACAGATCTCCCAACACAAGGGACCCAAGAAAGACAACACCAAGACATATAATAATTAAAATGGCAAAGATCAAAGACAAGACAGAGTATTAAAGGCAGCCAGAGAAAGAAAAAAGATCACATACAAAGGAAAACCCATCAGGCTATCTTCAGAATTCTCAGCAGAAACCTTACAGGCCATAAGAGAGTGGCATCATATATTTAATGCAATGATGCAGAAGGGGCTAGAACAAAGAATAATTTATCTGACAAGATTATCATTTAAATTTGAAGGAGGGATTAAACAATTTCCAGATAAGCAAGAGCTGAGAGAATTTACCTCCCACAAATATCTCTACAGTGTATTTTTGAGAGACTGCTATAGATGAAAGTGTTCTTAAGGTTAAACAGCTATCACCAGAGATGATAAAAAGAAATAGACAAAGAGTACAGAATATGATACTAATATATAAAGAATGGAGGAGGAAGAAAAGGAGGGGAAACCAAAAAGAACCTTTAGATTGTGTTTGTAATAGCATAGTAAGTGAGTTAAGTTAGGGTCTTGGATAGTAAGGAAGTTACCCTTGAACCTTTGGTAACCATAAGTATAAAACCTGCAATTGCAGTAAGTACATACCTATCAATAATCACCATAAATATAAATGGTCTGAATGCACCAATCAAAAGACTTAGAGTTACTGAATGGATAAAAAAACAAGACTGAACTATATGTTGCCTACAAGAGACTCACTTCAAACTGAAAGACAAACCAGATTAAAAGTGAAGGGATGAAAAAAGATACTTGATGCAACTAATAGGGAGTATAAAGCAAGTGTTGCAGTACTTGAAGCAGACAAAATAGACTTTAAAACAAAGAAAGTAACAAGAGACAAAGAAGGACATTACATAATGATAAAGGGGTCAGTCCAACAAGAGGATATAACCATTATATATATCTATGCACTCAACACAGGAAGACCTACATATATGAAACAAATACTAACACAATTAAAAAGGGAAATAGAATGCAGTGCTATCATTCTAAGAGACTTCGACACTCCACTCACTCTAAAGGACAGATCAACCAGACAGAAAATATGTAAGGAGACAGAGGCCCTGAACAACACATTAGAACAGATGGACCTAACAGACATCAACAAACCTCTACACCCAAAAGCAGCAGTATACACATTCTTCTCAAGTGCGCATGGAATTATTTTCAAGAATAGATCATATACTAGGCTACAAAAAGAGCCTCAGTAAATTAAAAAAGATAGAAATTGTACCAACCAGCTTCTCACATCATGAAGGTATGAAACTAAAAGTAAACTATGCAAAGAAAACAAAAAAGTCACAAACACATGGAGGCTTAACAACATGCTCCTAAGTAACCAATGGATCAATGACCAAATAAAAGAAGAGATCAAACAATATATGGAAACAAATGACAGTAATAATTCAACACCATGACACAGTGAAAGCTGGGCTAAGAGGGAAGTATATTGTAATCCAGGCCTGCGTCAGGAAAGAAGAAGAATCCCATGTGAACAGCTTAAACTCACAATTAATGAAACTAGAAAAAGAAGAACAAATGAGGCCCAAAGTCAGTAGAAGGAAGGACATAATAAAGATAAGAGCAGAAATGACTAAAATGGAGAAGAATAAAACAATAGAATCAATGCAAGCAGGAGCTATTTCTTTAAGAAAATAAACAAAATAGATAAACCTATAGCCAGACTTATTAAGAAAAAAAGGGAGTCTACATGCATAAACAGAATCAGAAATGAGAAAGGAAAAATCACTATAGATACCACAGAAATACAAAGAATTATTAGAGAATACTATGAAAAATCATATGCTAACAAATTGGATAACCTAGAAGAAATGGACAATCATTTAGAAAAATACAACCTTCCAAGGCTGACCCAGAAAGAAACAGAAAATCTGATCTACCCCAATTATGAACAATGATATTGAATCGGTAATCAATAAACTACCTAAGAACAAAACTCCTGGACCAGATGACTTCACCGCTGAATTTTATCAAACACTTAGTGAAGACCTAATACCCATTCTCTTTAATGTTTTCCAAAAAGTGGAAGAGGAGGGAATACTCCAGACTCATCCTATGAGGCCAGCATCACCCTAATACCAAAACCAGGCAAAGACACCATGAAAAAAGAAAATTACAGACCAATATCCCTGATGAACACAGATGCAAAAATACTCAATTATTAGTCAACCGAATAAAAAAAAAACATCAAAAAGATCATCCATCATGATCAAGTGGGATTCATCCCAGGGATGCAAGGATGGTAGAACATTTGAAAATCCATCAACATCATCCACCACATCAACAAAAAGGACAAAAACCACATGACCATCTCCATAGATGCTGAAAAAACATTTGACAAAATTCAACATCCATTCATGATAAAAACTCTCAACAAGATCGGAGGCGGAGCCAACATGGCGGCGTGAGTAGGACAGTGGGAATCTCCTCCCAAAAACATATATACTTTTGAAAATACAACAAACACAACTAGCCCTAAAAGAGAGACCAGAAGACGCAGGACAGTGGCCAGACTGCAGCTACACCAGCGAGAACCCAGCGACTGGTGAAAGGGGTAAGATACAAGCCCCGGCCCGGCGGGACCCGAGCGCCCCTCCCCCCAGCTCCCGGGGGGAGAACAATAGGCAGAGCAGGAGGGAGACGGAGCCCAGGACTGCCGAACACCCAGCCCCAGCCATCCGGGCCAGAGCGCAGACACAGTACATGCCCAGGGGGCCCTGGATACTGGGGGAACAGGGAGTAAGACCTCTGAGCAGGTGCTGAAGCTGATGCCCCTGTGACAAAGAAAAGCGGGGGCTTTTTGAAAGTCTTAAAGGGACAGGGACTTAACAGCTTGACGGAAACAACCCAGGTCACAGTACAGCAGCTGGAAATTACAGGGAAAACCGGGTGCACTAACCCCCTGGGCAACAGCTCTGAGACCCCCTCACGGAGGCAAACAGTCAAGCAGCCCCCCCATCCATTACCCCACCGGGCGCTGCGAAAGCAGAGAAGCAGCCTGAGACAAATTCCGCCCACAGAAAGGGAAATTTCTCCCTTCCGGCCAGGCAAGACACAAAGACCCACTCTACACGCAATTACCCAACACAAGCCACTAGGGGTCGCAGTTGCCCCAGTAAAGAAAGGCCAGTAGCAAGTGAAAATTTTGGCCCTCCCAGCTGACAGTCAATAGCACCTGTCAACATGAAAAGGCAAAAAAATATGATCCAGACAAGACTAACCCAGACAGCTTCAGCATCTGCTACATCTTCCCCTGAGAAGGAATCTGGGGAGATAGATTTAGCCAGTCTACCTGAAAAAGAATTCAAAACAAAAGTCATAACCATGCTGATGGACTTGCAGAGAAATATGCAAGAACTAAGGAAGGAGAATTCAGAAATAAAACAAGCTCTGGAAGGACTTCAAAACAGAATGGACGAGATGCAAGAGACCATTAATGGACTAGAAAACAGAGAACAGGAACGCAGAGAAGCTGATGCAGAGAGAGATAAAAGGATCTCCAGGAATGAAAGAATTTTAAGAGAGCTGAGTGATCAATCTAAAAGGAATAATATAAGAATCATAGGCATTCCAGAAGAAGTAGAGAGAGAAAAGGGGATAGAAAATGTCTTTGAAGAAATAATTGCTGAAAATTTCCCCAAACTAGGGGAAGAAATGGCCTCTCAGACCACAGAGGTACACAGAACTCCCATGACAAGGGATCCAAGGAGGGCAACACCAAGACACATAATAATTAAAATGGCAAAGATCAAAGACAAGGACAAAGTATTACAAGCAGCCAGAGAGAAAAAAAAGGTTACCTACAAAGGAAAACCCATCAGGCTATCATCAGATTTCTCAACAGAAACCCTACAGGCCAGAAGAGAATGGCATGATATACTTAATGCAATGAAACAGAAGGGCCTCGAACCAAGACTACTGTATCCAGCACGAATATCATTTAAATATGAAGGGGGATTAAACAATTCCCAGACAAGCAAAAGTTGAGGGAATTTGCCTCCCACAAACCACCTCTACAGGGCATCCTACAGGGACTGCTCTAGATGGGAGCACTCCTAAAAAGAGCACACAACAAAACACCCAACATATGAAGAAGGGAGGAGGAGGAATAAGAAGGGAGAGAAATAAAGAATCATCAGACTGTGTTTATAGTAGCTCAACAAGCGAGTTAAGTTAGACAGTAAGACAGTAAAGAAGCTAACCCTAAACCTTTGGGAACCACAAACTTAAAGCCTGCAATGGCAATAAATTCATACCTTTCAATAATCACCCTAAATGTAAATGGACTGAATGCACCAATCAAAAGACACAGAGTAATAGAATGGATAAGAAAGCAAGATCCATCCATATGCTGCTTACAAGAGACTCACCTCAAACCCAAAGAGGCGCACAGACTTAAAGTCAAGGGATGGAAAAAGATATTTCAAGCAAACAACAGAGAGAAGAAAGCAGGTGTTGCAATTCTGGTATCAGACAAAACAGACTTCAAAATAAAGAAAGTAACAAAAGACAAAGAAGGACATTACATAATGATAAAGGGCTCAGTCCATCAAGAGGATATAACCATTATAAATATATATGCACCCAATACAGGAGCACCAACATACCTGAAACAAATATTAATAGAACTAAAGGAGGAAATAGAATGCAATGCATTCATTCTAGGAGACTTCAACACACCACTCACTCCAAAGGACAGATCCACCAGACAGAAAATAAGTAAGGACACAGAGGCACTGAACAACACATTAGAACAGATGGACCTAATAGACATCTACAGAACTCTACATCCAAAAGCAACAGGATACACGTTCTTCTCAAGTGCACATGGAACATTCTCCAGAATAGACCACATACTAGGACACAAAAAGAGCCTCAGTAAATTCCAAAAGATTGAAATCCTACCAACCAACTTTTCAGACCACAAAGGCATAAAACTAGAAATAAACTGTACAAAGAAAGCAAAGAGGCTCACAAACACATGGAGGCTAAACAACACGCTCCTAAATAATCAATGGATCAATGACCAAATCAAAATGGAGATCCAGCAATATATGGAAACAAATGACAACAACAACACTAAGCCCCAACTTCTGTGGGACACAGCAAAAGCAGTCTTAAGAGGAAAGTATATAGCAATCCAAGCATATTTAAAAAAGGAAGAGCAATCCCAAATGAACGGTCTAATGTCACAACTATCGAAATTGGAAAAAGAAGAAAAAATGAGGCCTTAAGGTCAGCAGAAGGAGGGACATAATAAAGATCAGAGAAGAAATAAATAAAATTGAGAAGAATAAAACAATAGCAAAAATCAATGAAACCAGGAGCTGGTTCTTCGAGAAAATAAACAAAATAGATAAGCCTCTAGCCAGTCTTATTAAGAAGAAAAGAGAGTCAACACAAATAAACAGTATCAGAAATGAGAAAGGAAAAATCACGACGGATCCCGCAGAAATACAAAGAATAATTAGAGACTACTATGAAAACCTATATGCTAACAAGCTGGGAAACCTAGGAGAAATGGACAACTTCCTAGAAAAATACAACCTTCCAAGACTGACCCAAAAAGAAACAGAAAATCTAAACAGACCAATTACCAGCAACGAAATTGAAGCGGTAATCAAAAAACTACCAAAGAACAAAACCCCCGGGCCAGATG
Organism: Manis pentadactyla; assembly: GCF_030020395.1. Classification (NCBI taxonomy): domain Eukaryota; kingdom Metazoa; phylum Chordata; class Mammalia; order Pholidota; family Manidae; genus Manis; species Manis pentadactyla. Next base: position 67,103,072 of record NC_080019.1, on the reverse strand, counting down.
GATTTACCTCGGAATTTTATCAGACATACAGGGAAGACATAATACCCATTCTCCTTAAAGTTTTCCAAGAAATAGAAGAGGAGGGGATACTCCCAAACTCATTCTATGAAGCTAACATTACCCTAATACCAAAACCAGGCAAAGACCCCACCAAAAAAGAAAACTACAGACCAATATCCCTGATGAACGTAGACGCAAAAATACTCAACAAAATTTTAGCAAACCAAATTCAAAAATACATCAAAACCATCGTACACCATGACCAAGTGGGATTCATCCCAGGGATGCAAGGATGGCACAACATTCGAAAGTCCATCAATATCATCCACCACATCAACAAAAAGAAAGACAAAAACCACATGATCATCTCCATAGATGCTGAAAAAGCATTTGACAAAGTTCAACATCCATTCATGATAAAAACTCTCAGCAAAATGGGAATAGAGGGCAAGTACCTCAACATAATAAAGGCCATCTATGAAAAACCCACAGCCAACATTATATTGAATAGCGAGAAGCTGAAAGCATTTCCGCTGAGATCGGGAACTAGACAGGGATGCCCACTCTCCCCACTGTTATTTAACATTGTACTGGAGGTCCTAGCCACGGCAATCAGACAAAACAAAAAAATACAAGGAATCCAGATTGGCAAAGAAGAAGTCAAACTGTCACTATTTGCAGATGACATGATACTGTACATAAAAAACCCTAAAGACTCCACCCCAGAATTACTAGAACTGATATCGGAATACAGCAAAGTTGCAGGATACAAAATCAACACACAGAAATCTGTGGCTTTCCTATATACCAACAATGAACCAACAGAAAGAGAAATCAGGAAAACAACTCCATTCACAATTGCATCAAAAAAAATAAAATACCTAGGAATAAACCTAACCAAAGAAGTGAAAGACTTACATTCTGAAAACTACAAGTCACTCTTAAAAGAAATTAAAGGGGACACTAACAGATGGAAACGCATCCCATGCTCATGGCTAGGAAGAATTAATATCATCAAAATGGCCATCCTGCCCAAAGCAATATACAGATTTGATGCAATCCCTATGAAACTACCAGCAACATTCTTCAATGAACTGGAACAAATAATTCAAAAATTCATATGGAACCACCAAAGAACCCGAATAGCCAAAGCAATCCTGAGAAAGAAGAATAAAGTAGGGGGGATCTCACTCCCCAACTTCAAGCTCTATTATAAAGCCATAGTAATCAAGACAATTTGGTACTGGCACAAGAACAGAGCCACAGACCAATGGAACAGACTAGAGAATCCAGACATTAACTCAGACATATATGGTCAATTAATATTTGATAAAGGAGCCATGGACATACAATGGCGAAATGACAGTCTCTTCAACAGATGGTGCTGGCAAAACTGGACAGCTACATGTAGGAGAATGAAACTGGACCATCGTCTAACCCCATATACAAAAGTAAACTCAAAATGGATCAAAGACCTGAATGTAAGTCATGAAACCATTAAACTCTTGGAAGAAAACATAGGCACAAACCTCTTAGACATAAACATGAGTGACCTCTTCTTGAACATATCTCCCCGGGCAAGGAAAACAACAGCAAAAATGAACAAGTGGGACTATATTAAGCTGAAAAGCTTCTGTACAGCAAAAGACACCATCAATAGAACAAAAAGGAACCCTACAGTATGGGAGAATATATTTGAAAATGACACATCCGATAAAGGCTTGACGTCCAGAATATATAAAGAGCTCACATGCCTCAACAAACAAAAAACAAATAACCCAATTAAAAAATGGGTAAAGGAACTGAACAGACGGTTCTCCAAAAAAGAAATACAGATGGCCAACAGACACATGAAAAGATGCTCCACATTGCTAATTATCAGAGAAATGCAAATTAAAACTACAATGAGGTATCACCTCACACCAGTAAGGATGGCTGCCATCCAAAAGACCAACAACAACAAATGTTGGCGAGGCTGTGGAGAAAGGGGAACCCTCCTACACTGCTGGTGGGAATGTAAACTTGTTCAACCATTGTGGAAAGCAGTATGGAGGTACATCAAAATGCTCAAAACAGACATACCATTTGACCCAGGAATTGCACTCCTAGGAATTTACCCTAAGAATGCAGCAATCAAGTATGAGAAAGACCAATGTACCCCTATGTTTATCGTAGCACTATTTACAATAGCCAAGAATTGGAAGCAACCTAAATGTCCATCGATAGATGAATGGATAAAGAAGATGTGGTACATATACACAATGGAATACTACTCAGCCATAAGAAAAGGGCAAATCCAACCATTTGCAGCAACACGGATGGAGCTGGAGGGTATTTTGCTCAGTGAAACAAGCCAAGCGGAGAAAGATAAATACCAAATGATTTCACTCATCTGTGGAATATAAGAACAAAGGAAAAACTGAAGGAACAAAACAGCAGCAGAATCACAGAACTCAAGAATGGACTAACAGGTACCAAAGGGAAAGGGACTGGGGAGGATGGGTGGGTAGGGAGGGATAAGGGGGGGCAGAAAAAGAGGGGTATTAAGATTAGCATCCATAGCGGGGTGGGAGAAAGGGGAGGGCTGTATAACACAGAGAAGACAAGTAGTGATTCTATAACAGGTTGCTACGCTGATGGACAGTGACTGTAAAGGAGTATATAGGGGGGACCTGGTATAGGGGAGAGCCTAGTAAACAAAGTATTCGTCATGTAAGTGTAGATTAATGATTAAAAAAAAATGCAGTTCCTATGTGGTGACCTTTAATGAGTTCTACACAATGATATAAAGGACATATAAAAGTGTAGGCAAAGGGTCTGTTTGTGTTTATACAGAGGATCAAAGCCTAATTGGGCTACCCCGAAAATGAACTAAGATACGATATGAAAAAGAACTTCCAACATCAGCACTCTCGGGAAGACTCATGACAGAAGATGATCAGAAAAAAAAAAAAAAACTTCAACAAAGATCCACGCACTGTCACAGGTGTAGATGCACTCATCCCACCAGTTCCTGGACCTGCCATGGGAAAGATGAAGGAGATATCTAAGCTGGCCTGTGCATACAGTAAAACAAAAATTGGACTGGATCTATACTGTTGGAACTCAACCAAGAATTAGGAGAAGTGCAAATTGTTGCACTCCAAAATCTTACAACCACAGACTATTTATCGTTAAAAGAACATATGGGATATGAACAGTCCCCAGGAATGGGGTGTTCTAGTTTATCTGAATTCTCTCAGACTGTTTAAGTTCAGTCAGACAATATCCACCATATCATAGATAAGTTTTCACAAATGCCTAAGGTGCCTAACTGGTTTTCTTGGTTTCACTGGAGATGGCTGGTAATTACAGGTATGCTTTGGTTAGGTAACTATATTCCTATTATGTTAATGTGTGTGCACAATTTAATTAGTCGTTTAAAACCTATCCATGCTGAAGTTACTCTACAAGAAGATATGTCAAAGAAATAATCAATCTTCTCAGGTTTTCTTCTGCCTGCTACTTCTATAGCTTTTCTTCTTCCTACCCAATCGCAACCTTTAAATAGAATTCGTGCCTCATATCGAATTTACCGAGTATCATAATTCTTCCAAGTGGTAAAGACACCTCAAGACAAATGCTGGGCAGAGAAGCCACAGGGCATAAATATGCAAAGAAGTAAAAAGCTAACCTTTTCAAACAATAAGGCTTCTCTCTCACTTACCAACTTAACATTTCCCTGTATGGCCCTGGAAGATGACTGGTTAGCCAGAGATGGGTAAGATTCCTCAAGGGAGGAACAACCTAAGACAGGCACAGTCACAGGGGGCCATCTGGTGAGAAAATGGGGAGCAGCAGAGGTGAGGCTTAGAACCTCCCCCCTCATGTTCTGAGAGAAATCTTTGGCATACATGGATGTTTATTGCCCTCATCTAGCTTGGATTAACACATAGTCTACAGGCACACACCTGATCATCTACATTTGCTCTCTTACAACACTAAACTCTGTTTTCTACCTTTATCTTGTATCTACCTACCACTTCAGCATTTTATTAAAAATAATAATAATAGAGAAATGTGGTATCCACATATAAATCAAGTTTAAAAATCAAATGAATATTCATATTTGAACTGACTGTGTATAGTTCATAATGCATGAACAAAACCGAAAGCTTCTGTGATGACTGCCCTTGTACTGTTCACCATGTAACTTATTCACTATGTAAGAATTTGTACTCCATGTAAGAATTTGTTCATTATGCATCAGAAGATTGGAGACTGACGAAAATTAGGCTTGGGGTGGATTAATGATTGTGCATTGAGTATTGACCCCCCTATACAGAAATTTATTGTTGTTAACAACTATTTGATCAATAAATATGAGAGATGCCCTCACAATATATATATATATATATATATATATATATATATATATATATATATATATATATATATATAAACACACTTCCAATTGTAAAATAAATAAGTAACCGGGATGTAATGTATAGCATAAGGAATATAGTCAAAATATTGTAACAACTTGGTATGGTGATACCTGGTACCTAAAATTATCATGTATATAAATGTTGAATCACTGTGTTGTACACCTGAAACTAATGTAATGCAATGCTGTTGTCAACCTCCCTTCAATAAAAAAAAAAAAAAAAAAACCTCTCAACAAAATGGGTATAGAGGGAAAATACTTCAAGATAATAAAGGCCACATATGATAAACCCACCGCTAACATCATACTTAACTTCAAGAAGCTGAAAGCCTTTCCTTTAAGATTGGGAACAAAACAAGGATGTCCACTCTCTCCAGTTTTATTCAACATAGTTCTGCAGGTCCTAGCCATGGTAAACAGAGAACAAAGAAATAAAAGGCATCCAGATTGGTAAGGAAGAAGTTAAACTTTCACTGTTTGCAGATGACATGATATTGCACAGAAAAAACCCTAAAGGATCCACTGTAAAACTAGTAGATCTAATATCTGAATTCAGCAATGTTGCAGGATACAAAATTAGTACACAGAATCCTCTTGCATTCCTATACACTAACAATGAACTAGCAGAAAGAGAGCTCAGGAAAACAATTCCATTCACAATCACAGCAAAAAGAATAAAATACCTAGGAATAAACCTAACCAAGGAAGTGAAAGACCTATACTCTGAAAACTACAAGACACTCACGAGAGAAATTAAAGAAGATACCAATAAATGGAAACATATCCCATGTTCATGGATAGGAAGAATTAATATGGTCAAAATGGCCATCCTGCCTAAAGCAATCTACAGATTCAATGCAATCACTATAAAAATACCAACAGCATTCTTAACAAACTAGAGAAAATACTTCTAAAATTCATATGGAACCACAAAAGATCCTGAACAGCCAAAGCAATCCTGAGAAGAAATAATAAAGCTGGGGGAATTATGCTCCCCAACTTCAAGCTCTACTACAAAGCCACAGTAGTCAAGACAATTTGGTGCTGGCACAAGAACAGACCAATAGACCAATGGAACAGACTAGAGAGCCCTGATAGAAACCGAAGCATATATGGTCAATTAAAATATGATAAAGGAGCCATGGACATACAATGGGGAAATGACAACTGGTGTTGGCAAAACTGGACAGCTACATGCAAGGGAATGAAACTGGATTATTATCTATCCCCATACACAAAAGTAAACTCAAAATGGATCAAAGACATGAATGTAAGTCACGAAACCATAAAACTCTTAGAAGACAACATAGGCAAAAATCTCCTGAATATAAAGATAAGCAACCTTTTTTCTGAATGCATCTCCTCAAGCAAGGGAAATGAAAGGAAAAATGAACACATGGGACTACATCAAACTAAAAAGCTTCTGTATAGCAAAGAACACCATCAACAGATCAAAAAGGCATCCTACAGTATGGGAGAATATATTTGTAAATGACCTATCCGACAAGTGGTTAACATCCAAAATATATAAAGAACTCACATGCCTCCACACCCAAAAAGCAAATAGCCCGATTAAAGTATGGGCAGAGGATCTGAACGGACACTTCTCCAAAGAAGAAATTCAGATGGCCATCAGGCACATGAAAAGATGCTCCACATCACTAATTATCAGGGAAATGCATATAAAAACCACAATGAGATATCACCTCACACCAGTTAGGATGGACAGTATCGAGAAGACTAAGAACAACAAATGTTGGCAAGGATGTGGAGAAAGGGGAACCCTCTTACACTGCTGTTGGGAATGTAAACTAGTTCAACCATTGTGGAAAGCAATATGGAGGTTCTTTAAAAACTAAACATAGAAATATCATTTGACCCAGGAATTCCACTCCTATGAGTTTACCCAAAGAATATAATTTCTCAGATTCGAAAAGACATATGCACCCCTATGTTTATTACAGCACTATTTACAATAGCCAAGATATGGAAGCAACCTGTTGCATCAGTAGATGAATAGGTAAAGAAGAGGTGGTACATATACACAATGGAATACTATTCAGCCATAGAAAGGAAACAAATCCTACGGTTTGCAACAACATGGATAGGATATTATGCTCAGTGAAATAAACCAGGCAGAGATTTGATTCCAAATGATTTCCCTCATTTGTGGAGTATAACAACATAGCGAAACTGAAGGAACAAAACAGCAACAACTCACAGACTCCAAGAAGGGACTAGTGGTTAGCAAAGGGGAGGGGTGGGGGATAGAAGGTGGGGAGAGAGGGAGAAGGGGATTGAGGGGTATTATGATTGGCACACATGGTGTTGGGGGGATCATGCGGAAGACAGTATAGCAGAGTGAAGGCAAATAGTGACTCTGTTGCATCTTACTATACTGTTGGACAGTGACTACAATGGGGTATGGGGGGACACAATAACTTGGGTGAATGTATTAACCACATTGTTTTTTAATGTGAAACCTTCATAAGAGTGTATATCAATAATACCTTAATAAAAAATATTAAAAATATACCTAGGAATGAACCTATCCAAGGAGGAGAAAGACCTGTACTCTGAAAACTATAAGACACTGATGAAAGAAACCAAAGATGACACAAATAAATGGAAAGCTCTCCCATGCTCATGGGGAGGATGAATTAATTTTGTCAAAATGGCCATCCTGCCCAAAGCAATCTAGATTCAGTGCAATCCCTATTAAAATATCACAGGCACCTAGGAATAAACCTAACCAAGGAAGTGAAAGACCTATGCTCTGAAAAGTACGAGACACTCATGAGAGAAATTAAAGAAGATACCAATAAATGGAAACACATCAGTGCTCATGGATGGGAAGAATTCATATTCTCAAAATGGCCATCCTGCCTAAAGCAATCCACAGATTCAATGCAATCACTATCAAAATACCAACAGCATTCTTCAACAAATTAGAGAAAATGGTTCTAAAATTCATATGGAACCACAAAAGACCCCAAATAGCCAAAGAAATCCTGAGAAGGAAGAATAAAGCTGGGGGGATTATGCTCCCAAACTTCAAGCTCTACTATAAAGCCACAGTAATCAAGACAATTTGGTGCAGGCACAAGAACCAATGGAACAGACTAGAGAGCCCTGATAGAAACCCAACCATATACAGTCAATTAATATACAATAAAGGAGCCATGGACATACAATGGGGAAATGACAGCCTCTTCAACAGCTGGTGTTGGCAAAACTGGACAGCTACATGCAAGGGAATGAAACTGGATTATTGTTTAGCCCCATACACTAAAGTAAACTCGAAATGGATCAAAGACATGAATGTAAGTCATGAAACCATAAAACTCTTAGAAGACAACATAGGCAAAAATCTCCTGAATATAAGCATGAGCAACTTTTGAACGCATCTCCTTGAGCAAGAGAAACAAAGCAAAAATGAACACGTGGGACTACATCAAACTAAAAAGCTTCTGTATGGCAAAGGACACCATTAACAAAACAAAAGCCATCCTACAGTATGGGAGAATATATTTGTAGATGACATATCTGACAAGAGGTTAACATCCAAAATATATAAAGAACTTACATGCCTCAACACCCAAAAAGCAAGTAACCCGATCAAAAAATAGGCAGAGGATATGAAGAGACACTTCTCCAAAGAAAAAATTCAGATGGCCAACAGACACATGAAAAGATGCTCCACATGACTAATCATCAGGGAAATGCAAATTAAAACCACAATGAGATATCACCTCAAACCAGTAAGAATGGCCAACATCGAAAAGACTAAGAACAACAAATGCTGGCAAGGATGCAGAGAAAAGGGAACCCTCCTACACTGCTGGTGGGAATGTAAGCTAGTTCAGCCATTGTGGAAAGCAATATGGAGGTTCCTCAAAAAACTGAAAATAGAAATACCATTTGACCCAGGAATCCCACTCCTTGGAATTTACCCAAACAATACAACTTCTCAGACTCAAAAAGACATATGTGCATCCTTATGTTTATTGTGGCACTATTTACAATAGCCAACATATGGGAGCAACCTAAGTGTCCATTAATAGATGAATGGATAAAGAAGATATGGTACATATACGCAATAGAATACTATTCTGTCATAAGAAAGAAACAAATCCTACCATTTGCAACAACATGGATGGAGCTGGAAGATATTATACTCAGTGAAATAAGCTAGGCAGAGAAAGACAAGTGCCAAATGATTTCCCTCATTTGTGGAGTATAATAACATAGCAAAACTAAAGGAACAAAATAGCAGCAGACTGTCAGACTCCAAGAAGGGACTAGTGGTTACCAAAGGGGAGGAGTCTGGGAGGGCAGGTGGGTCGGGAGGGAGGGAGATGGGGATTGAGAGATACTATGTTTAGTAGTCATGGTGTGGGGGGGTCATGGGGAAAACAGTGTAGCACAAGAGAAGTCAAACAGTGAATCTGTGGCATCTTACTGCACTGATGGACAGTGACTGCACTGGGGTATGGGTGGGTACTTGATAATATGGGTAAATGTATTAACCACATTGTTTTTTCAAGTGAAACCTTCATAAGCATGTATATCAATAATACCTTAATAAAAAAATATATAAATATTAAAAAACAAAAAACAAAATATCACTGGCATTTTTCACTCAACTAGAGCAAATAATTCTGAAATTTGTATGGTACCACAGAAGTCCTGAATAGCCTGAGCAATCTTGAGAAAAGATGAACAAAGCTGGAGATATCATGCTCCACAGTTTCTAGCTATAATACAAAGCTACAGTGATTAAAACTGTATGGTACTGGTACAAGAGCAGATACATAGACCAATGGAATAGAATAGAGTCCTAAAATAAATGCATGCCTACATGGTCAATTAATATAAAACAAAGGAGGCAAGAATATACAACAGGGAAAAAACTGTGTCTTCAATAAATGGTGCTGGGAAGACTGGGCAAAACTACATGTAAAATGAAACTAGATCACTGTGTTACACCAAACATAAAAATAAACTCAAAATAGATTAAAGACCTAAGTGTAAGCCATGAAACCATAAAACTCTTAGAAGGAAACATAGGCAGGAATCTCTTGAACATTGGCAGTAGTAATTTTTTTTTGGATACGTCTCCCTGGACAAGGGAAATGAGCAAAATAAACAAGTGGGACTGAATCAAAGTAAAAAGTTTCTTCATAGCAAGGAAACCATCAAGAAAATGACAAGGCAATCTACTGTGCAGGAGAATGTATTTGCAAATGATGTATCTGGTAAGGGGCTACTATCCCTACTATAAAGAACTCATGCAACCCAACACCAAGAAAGACAAATAACCGAGTTAAAAAATGGGCAGAATACCTGAACAGATATTTCTCCAAAGACAAACACATGGCCAACAGGCACATGAAAATACGTTCAATGTCATTAATTAGCAGAAAAATGCAAACCCAAACCACAATGAGACGTAACCTCTCACCAGTCAGAATGGCTGCTATCCAAAGAAATAACAAGTGTTGGTGAGAATGTGGAGAATATGGAACCCTCCTACACTATTGGTGGGAATGTAAGTAGTAGGTCTAGTCATTGTGGAAAACTATGGAGGTTCCTCACAAAACTAAAAACCACCAGATCAGGCAATTCTACATCTGGTAATTTACACCAAAGAGAACAAAATCAATAATCTGAAAAGATATATGCAGTCTTAAGTTTATTGTAGTATTATCTGTAATAGCCAAAATATGGACACAACCTAAATGTCCATTGATAGATTAATGGTAAAAAAAAAAGTGGTACATATATACGATTGAATATTACTTAATCATAAAAAAGAATGAAATCTTGCAATTTGTGACATGGATGGACCTAGAGGGTATTATGCTAAGTGGAAAAAGTCAGAGAAAGACGAATACTGTATGACTTCATTTATACAAAGAAACAAAACTGAAATAAATCCATAAACTGAACACCCTGGTGGTTACCATAGGGAATAGGGGTGGAGGGATGGGTGAAATAGGTGATAGGAAAAAAAATTAGGGAGAAAGTTTGGCATCTTGATCAGGGCAATGGTCACATGCGTATATAAACATGTTAAAATTCATCAAGGTGTACACTAAGATTTGTGCATTTTATGTACGTCAATTAAAAAAAAAGATGGTGAACTCTGTATGTGTTTTACCACCATTGGGGGAGAAAAACTGCCTGCAGAAAGGGAGAATGAGCCATGGCCATCTAGCAAGAGGCCATCTGCCATCATAGGCAGGGGTCGTGTTGATTTTTCAAGGACATTTGCTCTGCTGCTATCCTGCCCTGTGCTGGCATTTTTGTATACTCAGGTTTTCCAGTGGCTACTTTGGCTTCATATCTCTCCCTCTGTAAGGCTTATAGCACAGCAGAAATAGGTATACAGTGGGTGCATAATAAGTGCCCATGAATTGTACTGAATTTTTAAAATATGCCTCTTTTTAAATTTCAAAATGTGCCTTTATTTAAAAAGTTATCTTAAAATTAAAAAACACTTAAAAATTAAAAAAATAGAGAAGAAGCATACAGAAATGACCTTATGTCAAGTAGGGGTGATCTGTGATGGTGCACTTGCACTTGGCCATGTAATCCTGGAGAGACGATGGACGACGGGAGCACCAAGCCTCTGGACTCACACGCCAACTCCGTCCCCCGGTAAGCTTGCTTTGCTCATCTGTACGCGTCCTGGTGTGTGAAGATTAAGTGAGTCAGGCCATGTAAAGCTTGTGGAGTGGTGCCTGGGCCCTGGAAAACCTCAGTGTATATTAGCCATTATTGATACTACTCCTCTTTCTAGGATTTCCTTGTAAGGAGGAGCATGAGTTTTGGAAACAAGCTGCTTGCTTCAACAATGCATATTTCATTAACTCCTCATGGAAGCCTTTGGAAAAGAATGAAAGAAATAAGAGAGAAGCCCACTCAAATCCACTTTCCTGTGGGGAGACTTTGGGAAACTCCCCCTCTCCCAGGCAGTATTAATCCCTCCCCTGACCCACAAAGAAACTGTGAGTCACAGGTCACATAAGGGACATGTTTTCATAAACATCCGCTTCTCTGTCAGACTGGGGCTGTCTGAGGAGTTTTAGAGGGCCTGGATCAGGTCTAAATAATTTTATAATATCCCCAGAATCTCCCCCAAGCTTAATCATATTTATTTAGTGAGTACATGAATAAGCAGACTTCCTGATGAAGATCATATTATAGTAGAGACAGGAGAACATTAACTAAGCTTTGCATATCTCATCCACAGTCTTATCTGCTCTTTCTGAGTGTGTAGCTAAATCCTCCTCAACAAAGCCTTACCCAGTCTGGTTCCTCTAGTTTTAAAGAAGTGCTCTCCTGGAGGCTGCCTTGGAAGGCCTGGGCGCATCCCCCAACCTGTAATAAAGTGTACATATAAAGATAGCAGTGCTGTCATACAGTTTAATTAGTACATCATTCAGACATTTGGACCAATGCCTGGCTCTTTTTCTGTGTGTTCATTTAGCTTTTAGTCTAACTCCCACATGAAATAAACAAAAAGGCTAATTGCTTTTGGATTTTAGCACTGGGTGAAATACCTGGATTCATTATGTGAATCATATTTTATAGGTGGATTAGGGTTCTATTGGTAAATGGAAAATTCCAAGTTGACAGCTGTAATACGTAAAGCAAGGCAATTGAAAGGTTTGGTCTCCCAAAGGCAGCATATGAGCCCATCTGACATGCTCCTAGTTTTCATAGCAGCATAAAATATGTGCACACTGATGAGAACATTGTCTCAGGATGGTAAGATTTTATATTTCATCACTCTGTAACAGTGGTGTGCTGATAAATGTTTAAGAACCAGCTCTCCAGGAGAAAAGAAAAAGTCCTGATGTGTTGTGTTCACCAGTGTCCAAGGTGTACATATTCTCGCCATGGCTAATTTCAAACTACTAATGAGGAGTTGGGAAGAGATGTATATAACTGGCTCTCATCAGCCCATCCAAGCTGTTCCCTTGCTGGTGGTACGAGGTGGAGGTAGGCTGAGAGCTCAAAGGCTAGGGTGGGTTTTCTAGTAGTTTCTGCAAGGCAGCTGGGGAGGGGCTGTGTGTCCCCTGTCCTGAGCACATCTGGGGCCAGCTCAAGGGGATGGCCCTCTCCAGCTCCCCTGAGAGTGAGGGAGACTGATGGAAGAAAGTTCCATCTATCTTACATTTTCAGATGTGCTTGGTGTCGGACACGTGCATGGCCTTTGTTGTCAGACAGACTGTTTGCGGCCACCTATTTTCCATATCCATGTAAAGGAGGACTCGGGGGAGCTGGCAGACTGTACCCAGCTCCAAAGCATTTGGCACAGTGCATGGCGCTCAGTAAATGGCAGCTCTTATTATGTGGGCACTGAGCTCGTGCCCGGAGTAGGAGAGAAGAAGAGACTTACCGCATCTAGTCCTGAGTGTTCTGCTTAGTGCTGGATTCCAGGGAGAATTCAGGCCTGGGCCCTGCATCTAGGGGCTGGCTGCCTGCAGGAGATCTCTGGGGAGCATGGTTCGGATTAGTCACAGAACCTGCCTCTCTCTCATTTCCCATGACAGTAGCTGTGTGATTATTATACTCCAATCAGAGTTTTGGCTCCAGCTGCCTGGCAGCAGATGTACAGACCACTTGGGGCAGACAGGAGTTTCTCTGGTGGTTCTCCAGGCATGGTGGGGCCCGCAGGAGACTCTCAGCCATGGAACCAGCACTGTCATCTGGCAGCTTCCCTAACAAATGATTGCAGCGTATGAATCAAGAGTGAAGTTAGGGCCCCACCTAAAGTCTCAAAAAGAATTTGTGAAAATGAAAATAACTAGTATGGTTTGTCTCTTATCCTATGCCAGGCATTGTGCTCAGCACTTTAAGGCCATTCTTCATTTAGTCCTCACAGTACCTCTATGAGCTTAAGCTTCTTGCTCAAAATCACACTGCAGAGTTGCTGCCGGTTTGCACATCCAGATGGCTTTACTCCCCAATGCAAGCTGTTTGCCTCCATATTGTGTCATCTCTCTCCCTAAACCTGGGAGATGGACAGTGCGACTCATGTCCCAGAGGAACACTGCCCAGGCACAGACGCAGACCAGGCATGTCCTCAGGCCCTTGGTCCAGCTCTGTATCCACTGCTCGCAGAAGGCGTGGTCCTGAAGGTGCTGCTCTGGCCCCTGCTCAGTGAGGGAATCCATGTAACTCCTCCTCCACCCCACCCGACCATGTCCTGCCACGCCAGTCGAGCTCTATGACCTCGTCTCACACATGTCCTACTATGCCTTTCACCAGTTTCCTAGGGGGTCCATGAATTTGGAGCCCAAAACCTCCCACACTGGCACTTTCTGTGATGGAACAGGCTCCTCACACCAGCACTGTCTGCGACAGAATGGGCTCAGGGTTCAAAGAGATGATTTTCTTGCCAAACAGCCAATGGAAATAGCATTTATGAAAATTACTGTGACTGAGAAAAACCTAAAGCTTCCATGGGAGAGAGCAATCAGTGTACATTTTGCATGTAGCGGGGAGTGATGAATCACTGGGGGCCAGAGAGCAGACTGTCGTAGACAGCCTCTAAAATGGTCCCATGACCCCACATCCTTGTAATTTGCCCTCCAAGAATCCTCTGTCCTTGCGTGTGAGCTGGACCTTATGACTCACTTCTAACCAGTATGATCCAGCAGAAGTGATGGGGCGTAACCAAACTCCTGACTTCTGAGGTTAGGTTGCAAAAAGACTGATCCAGCTTGCTGAGTCTCTCCTGTTCTCCCTTAGAGGCCTCACCACAGGGGAAGCAAGTGGACATGTTGCTGACTGCCCTTTGGAGAGGCCCACATAACAGGGAACTACTTACCTGGCCATTGACCGTCAAGAACCTGAGGCCTGTCAACAGCCGTATGAATGAACTCCAAACCAGGTCCCCCCAAACTGACCATCCTAATGGCGGCAGCCTCAGCCAACACCTCTGTTGCCAGTGGAATGTCCTCCGCGTGGAGCGGTCGGGCGCAGCAGCTCTCTACGTTTCAGCAGGCTGGGGTGTGGGTCTGGTTCCCGTAGGACTGAGGGAGAAGAGCAAAAGCGTGGGAAGGGGACACCTGATCAGAAGCGGGTCTTAGGAAGCACTCTTAACTTGCATAGTGAATGGAATCCAGCTTTTCTTTCATTTGAGAACAATTGTTTCCATCTCTTAAACACACAGGTGCCTGCGGGAGCCTTTTCCATAAGGCCATGCTCAGCATGTTGAGATCCATCTGCAGGGACTGGGCTGCCTGACTGGCCATCAAACATCTTCTTCCTCACTCAAACTGGGTTTAAGGTGACAGTGGCATACATATGTGACACATGGTGGATGAAAATCATAGAATTTCCTTCCCTGAAAATTGCAAGCTTTTACTCATAAGCTAAGGAATGCTTTCTATAGTTAGTAACTATTTCAAACCAAGGACTCAAAAATTGAGTTTTCTTTCAAAGTACCTGTAACAGTTTTTAGCGGTTGAGGCAGGAGATAACCTATAACTGGTATCTCCTTAGAGCTAAGTTTTTTCTGGGTACTGGAACTCAGAAAGCACTACAATTAAACTTCTTTAAACATATTCTAGAATCCAGGCTTTCACAGAGTCTGCCTGGCTATATGACTAGTGCCTTCTAAATTATTGATTGTTCTTTGTCAAGGCTAATATTAAAAGTTTTTTCCAAATATTTCACATTCACTGGCTGATGGCCCGGCTGACATTTGCTCTGTGTTGCTGGAGAGAGTGGGTATAGGAGTGGTATGTGGGTGTGGAGAGGTGGCTGGGCACAGAAAAAGTTGTCAGTGAGGTAACAGACATTTAGATTTGGGGGAGAAAGAGAAGCAATACTAAAACTTTCCTGCCACAATAGAGATCCTCAGCTGAAGTCCTATAACCCTCTCCTGGCCATTGAAATAATATTTCCTGCCACTTGTGGCAAAAGGGTTACACAAATCCTTTGTTTATGCCATCTGATGGGTGCCTTTCCTGATGCAGTGAAGTATGGCCAGGGGAGTTCTCATGCATTTGTTAGTCTTGGTCCTCAGAAAAGCAGATGTCGAGGTGGGAGAAAAATGTGCCAGGATTTTATTGGAGGAAACCCCTGCATGAGAGAGCCTGGGGAGGGCACTGGAAAAGTCTGGGAGAGCCACGAGACCACAATGCAAGTTCAGCCTGAGTGCACGAGACAGGGAAGGGAAGTTGAGTGTAAGCACCTTGGACTATGTGCAGCATAATTTCAGCAAGGCCAGCGTTGAGTCCTGGAGCTAGTCAGCTATCAGAGGACTACAGGGTATGGGCCAGCTTCAGTATCTCTGCCACATGCAGTCATGGGTGGGAAGCAGCCAGGGGGAGGTGTGGCCTTGGCCCTGTAGTTGAAGGTCTGTGAGGTGCGTCTTTATAGCCTCCACAGTGGACTCAGTGAGGCCAGGTCACTGGGTGTTGAGACAGTGCATTCCATCCCCGTGAAATGCAGGCTACTTTCCCACATGACTTAATTGATGCTGTCAGCACCCAGCCCATGACCACAGGAATGTGCTTGAGTGGCTGGAGGACAGGCTAGGAGTTCTGGGGAGTTAACATTCCTGGAAACAGTCTTTAGCCAATGATGAAGGAGAGTTGGTGATAAATACCCGAGTTCCTTGCCCGTTGGGCAGGGCATCTTTGAAGTGTGTTGTGGACACATCTGCAGGTGATACTGCAGAATTCAGCCCCGGCTGCCCACTCTGATAACCGCCATACAAACACACCCTGTACTGGCTTCTTTTCCCTCCCTGTCTGCTTCTTCACATCCCTCCCTAGCAGCTTCCAAATAATCTGCTAGCACTCAAATCCTGCCTGCCTCTATGGACCCCAGCCTAAGCCCATATTTAATGTCATGGTCCTGGTTCCAGTAGCAGTAACTGAGAACTTACTGTGTACCGAGCACTGTGCAAACACTTGATTAAGAGGAGGTGCTGAAGCTGGCTCACACCCCGTTGCCTTGTTCCTTAACTCTCTGATCTTACCACTGCCTCAGCTCTAAGTGTTGGCCAGGAAGCAGAGGTGCTTAGCCCACCACCCTTCCCTTAAAATGTGGGTTACCTGGAGAATCGACCTCTGCTCCCAACCTCAGGGCAGACCCCAGTCTTCGTCATGGGGAATGAACAGCTCTGGAAGCAAAGGACAAGGCTTGGCACTTGGAATTGAGAGACAGGTCTGTGGCCCTGGCCCTGACACTGACTGGCTGCAGGCTGAACAGGTCGTTAAATCTCTGTGGGAACTGGTGTCTTCACCTAGAAAGTGAAGGGGCTGGGCAAGGTCAGCTTTTCTCAGAATATGTTCCATAGAAACAGTGACTTCTCTAGACATTTCCTGAAATGAAATCCCTTGCTTAAATACATGTGGGAAATGTTCCTTACTAAACCCCTCCCCTCTTGTAGACTCACAATACACTTACACATGTTAAGGACTAAAAGAAGTCTTGCACAAAATAATATCTTTTAGCATTGTTTAACCTGGTGTTTTCCACACTGTTTTTGACCACAGAATTCATCCTAGGCACAGCACCTGTTAATGTCCTGCAGAATTACTGATAGGAAGAATGGGGATTCCTAGACTAGTTGCTAGAGGGCTTTCCTGTGAGAATGCATGGTGTGTGATTTTATGTGAATTTATGGGAGAGCAGTTTCCGGAGTAGGGTAAGAACCAAGCTTAAGGCCAGATTCCATGGGCACACTTCGTCATTCTGGCTTTCTGAGCACCATTCTGTTGCCGAGACCAACAGGACTGTGGGTCCCTCTGTGTAAATGATGGGGCTGGCAGAGAAACGGTGGGGAGAAGCAGTCCCAGAGCAGTGACTGTCGTGCAGAGGCCTGAGGACCCACACTCCCCGTCCCCACTGTGGTCAGTAGCGGTGCAGATGTGCTGTTTGCTTATTTCTTATGTTCTGCTTTTACTAGCGTTTGAATCCTTGAGACTTCAGAACCCTAGTGGACATCATTTATCTTGGCTGGTCTCTAATCCATTCCTCCCATCTTAGTAATAACCTTTCCGTTTTCCTGGGGAAAACCCCCTCCCCCAGTGCTCAAGCCATGTGTTCAGCCTCACTCCCCAACCACAGGGCCACTACAGGGTCCCGTCCTGGCCAACCAGCATATTTCATTCAGGGATCAGCTTGTCAGCCAGACTGGTCCAATGGGACTCAGTTTTGGTTTTTCTCCTTTCCTTCAGTGATTGGGGACAAAAAAATCTTTGTCAGTTCCCAAAATGTGAGAATGTGACACTTAACCCTGGATTGCTTCACACTTCCTAGGGGCATGTTAGCATACAAGAGGACTCAGTGATGCTTATAGCAGGCTGTGTGCACATGCATGCACATGTGCACACAATCCTGGTTTGGTGTGATCACTTAATTTTCTCTGAGGGTAAACAAGAGTGATTTACCTGTTTTAGCTACAAGATTTATCTCTTGGTTAGAGTGCAGCAGGACCCTTCACAATACTTTAAACAAGTTGTTCCATGATTATTATTAGGTGATTATAATGCAACTGGCTACATTAAAAAAATAATATATTAGAATCCAGCTTTTCCCAGCTTTGCTTCTCCAGCTCTCCTTAGTCCATGAGGTTCTCATGCTGCAGTGGAGGAGGCGCTGCAGGCCAGGCTGTCTCCAGGGCCCCTTTCCTAGATTTGACAATGCATGGACACCATGTTCTGTCTGGCAGCCAGCTGGAGCCTCCACAGCCCCTGGAGTCCAGAAGCCTAGATTACAGACTAGAACTTTCTATAATTTAACATCTTATTCCCCAATTATTGTCTATCACCAGAGCCTCAATATTAGCCTATTTCTTCATCTCTCTCAAGGTCAAAATGGAGTGAATTTTACCCAGGTCACCCTGGGTCAGGTGTCTAGCAGACCCCTCTTCAGCTTCCTATCTATCCTGGAAAACAGCTCATCCAAGGCCCTCATGGACTTGGCCCTTAGACTGCCTCCAGTGTCACACCATTCCCTGTCCTTGGTATCTCAGCTATGCCAGACGTCATGGACTTTGGGCAGCTTTGTACTCTTGTCCCCAGATGCCTGGGGACTTCCTTCTCATCTTTCAAAATGCCGCATGTGAAGACCTTCTTGACCCCATCTGAGGTGTATTGGCTGGCCCCTCCTCTGTGTGAACGGATTTCCACAGCAACTGACTATTTAACCAAATTAGTTAATTCAGAAATAGGCACTTCTTTCTTTAAACTGTCAACTCCTGTGGAGGGCTATGTGTCACTTACCTTTCTATCTCTAACAGCACAGTACCTGAACCCTGTAGGAACTCAGAAAATATTTGTTGGATAAATAGATGCAGCAGAGAAATAGCACTACTGATAGTTCACATTAGAAAGAAATCACCATGAGAATGTTCTATGTCCTGACAGGGGTTTCCTTTTACAGGCATATGCACTTGTCAAAACTCCTGGAATGGTACACTTAAGATTCATGCAATTTCTCTAAGTAAATTTCACCCAGGTAAAAAAGTATTGTAAGTAAACCCCAAACTCTAGTTAATGGTAGGTGTGATGATGTGTTTAGAGTGTAGTATACTGATGTTTGCAACTTTCTTTGAAATGCACCAAAAAAATAAGATGGAATGATGAATAGATAGGAGCATAGATGAATGGATAGCAAATGCAGCCAACTCTTCTGTAGAGTCTAGATGGTAGGTAAATGGGATGTACACTTCACAATCTTTTCAACTTTTTTTATATGTTTAAAAATGTTAATAATAAAATCCTGGAAATAAAGAAATTGCCAAAGGTTGTTTATTGTTTACAGAGCCAAGAAACCAAGAGTTTAGTTCTGGAGCAATACTGTATCTAAAGACAATTAAAATCCCTACAGGTTAGCCAACTACTTGGTCCAAGCAACTATTAAAGTCCTGTGCATGCCAGGTTCGTCCCTCCTGTCTGCCTTCTGTGTGGTGAGCAGCCAGGAAGGGCTTACAGGCATACTGCTGTCCCTCCCTGAGGCAGCTCTTCTTTGCATTTTTCTTGGAAATTTCTTCTAGTGGCTCTTGTCCTCTGCCATAGAGAATCGAGGGGAGAGGAGTAAGCACAAAACATTCAAAGCTCTGTGCAGGAGTTACAAAAGGGAAAGACGGGGACTCCCACATGTTTGCTAGAGGGAATGAATTACCTTTCTCCTCAAAAGCAAGCGAGAAAGCTGAAGATAACAAATACTTTCTTGGAAAAGGCATATGGTTTCTTGTATCAACATTTCTTCTTCCTCATATTTTATTATTGGCAGGAAATGCCATTTAAAAAAAAAGTATGACACCTCTTTCCCTTAAAACACATGAAATACATGCATTTGCCTGTCTTTGGGCAGCAATATTTTGGAAAAAAAAATCAGATGGCAACAGAATGCATCCTTTCCAACCCTATAAACCTCAAGTAAGCACTCTTTCAGTCTCCAGTCAGTATTTAATCAGCATACCATAACTTTTATGAGACTGAAATGAAATGCTTCTGAGACACTAAATCTTAAGTGTTGCTGTAAACTTTGGTCATCTGAATTTGATTTACATATGATGGCTCCATCCACTGTGATGATGGGGGTAATGATGATTGTTGGTGTTGATCATTTTGGAAAATACATATACATAGATATATACACCACCGTAGCCTCCATCTGCTTGGTGTCTTTAGCATATTGGACAGGGAGTAAATAGGAAAGATGAATCACAACTGTTGTCTGTTGAAAACAAGCAGAATTTACATGAATTTCATAGTAACAGTGTATCAGGAAGCTTTTATTTGAAAATAACATATGAGCTTAAATAATAAAATTTATTAATTCATGTAACTAAAATGTCTACATCTAAGTAGGGTCTAATCTGGAAGTTGATATCATTGGGACCCTGGCTCTGTCTCTTTGCAGTTCTCTATATTTTGGCTTCATCCTCAAGCTGCTTTGCTTTGTGGTAGCAAAAATAGTTGGAGGGGTTTTGGACTTCCTATTTCTGGAGGAGGAGAGAGAGCCTTAGCCCAGCAGTTCTAACAGAAGTCCTGAGATTTATTTTGAATGGATTCCCTGGGGTCATGTGACCCAGACTGAGTCACTGTAGCCAGGTAGGTGGCATGTGCCGGTTTGCTTAGGTGAAGTCATCTGCTCCCGCCTCTGGAGCCAGAAACATGAATCCTCATGGGAAAAAAGACAGGAGGGAGGAATGGGTATTGAAGAAGTTACCACAAATGTCTACTACGAATCATTAGCTTCCTTCCTGTGACTTCACTGAAGTCGTCTCTATAACGAAATCAAGATATGAAGAACAGACATCATCTTCAGCTATACAAAAACAAATGTCAAAATGCCTGAGATATGAAAAGACTGATTGGAAACAGAGTGCCTTTTGATGTCCAGATTCAACAGACTGGCACCTTTTTATTTCATCTTTTCTCCCAGAATGACATCGATATGTATCTGTTCTGTCTCTACTGGTTCACTGGGCAGAGTTGATAGGTCAGTATCTATAGAAAGGGATAGGTACTGGAACGGGGTGCACAGAACAAGGGAGAGAATCATGTAAGAAGTGTGGAAGTGTGTAGGGGAAGAGAACCAACATTTACTGAGTGCCCATGGCAGCAGTCCAGCTAGGCAGTTAAGAGAATTTTGCTTTTTTTTTTTTAACTAAAAGTGAAGGTTTGAAAATGGGAAAGAAATAAATGTGCTTCAAAAAGTATAAATATTCAGGGAAAAGATAAGGGAAGGGAAAATCCTCTGCCCAGGAAAAGATGGAGATAGGGATAAAACAGGACTCAAAAAAATAGGTGGTTAGTTCAGATTCTGCCTTTAGTTGGGGGCTTTCACTTCAGTAAATTGCACAAAAAGGCAGAGCAATGTTGTGAAGAGATCATTGGCTGGAAACCAGGAGACCTGGGTGAGGCCCTCCTGGACCACTGCCACAACCTGTGACAGGCTGGGTAATCTCTTTGCCTTGAAGGACAGTATTGCTTCTCTGCGATTGTGAGTTTCTGAAGGGGAAAACAGCACAGAGTGAGGACAAGAACTAAGATGAGAAGTTTACTACTCAGAAGATCATGGACACTCAGCAAAAACTTTGGCTAAATAGATGACCAATGAATTGGTATTTCTTTTGATCTGTTAAAATCTATCTGTCCATCCATCCACATAGTTAGCTATCTATGTGGCATCTATATTCCTTTCTGGATTTTGCAAGAGTTGAGGATGCATATAGAAGCCTGAATGATAAAATAGTGAAATATAAATACAAAATTTTGGATGGGGGATGCACAAATCATAAACATGATGTAGATATTGGGCCAGAAGACCCAACTTAGTTTCCATAATTGAGCTTTAACTGGCTCTGAGATTTCTGGCAGATAAAGGAGAAAAAGTAAAATATCACCTGGTTCATAATTTTCAGTTTCTATGAGCATTATAAATACTAGTTCCTTAGTGGGGCAAATCAAACTTTTTGTACAAATAGGTTCTAAACAAATTCCTCACATGGGGTTTGGAGGAATGGAAGGGGAGTGTGTTGGGTGGAAGGACTTCACAGCTCAACACAATGGAAGAAAAGACCCCAAAGAGCAACGTACAAGCTGTGGGTTTTATAGGACTTGGCTCAGATTGGTACGGAAAGGAGGGGTGCCTTAAAGAGATAGTAACATGAGGCAACAGTGGGCTGACAGTGACAGGGAATGTATTCCTGGAAATAATTCCCAAGGTGGAGAAAAGGTTTGGGTTTTGGAGGAGCCTGTGATGAAGTGATTTGTGAAATGAGAAGTGCTGCTTACTGCTGCTGAGCAAGACTGAGCGTCTGCCCAGTCTCGGTGGATGAGGCTGGGAGGACGTGCCTTCAGCCCCACCCCATCCTCTGTACTTACAGTCCAGTTTGCCATGAGCAGGCCCAGCTGCCAGGCCTGGGGTGAGTCTAAGCTTGGCCTCTTGGTCACAGCCAGCCTAGACCTGGAGGTGGGGTGGGGGGCACTATCCGGCCGAGAGTTGACTTTGCCACTGGCATGTCTACTGTAGTAGGTCAAGGTAAGTTGATTCTTCAGGAGCCTGTCGCTTTGGGAGGTCCTGGGAATAGCAGCATAAGGGTAGCAGTTATCCTCATGGGGTTCCCTGTGACCCGGCCCACACTGTCCCCACTGAGAGCAACTGGGAAGAAGGTTTCCTTCGGGAGTGCTGAGGTGACCCAAGTGAAGAACTCCTGGTCATGCTTTGGGCCATGGCATCGACGGAGCAGCACTTCTGGTGCAAACACAGTGACCTCCCAGTGGGAGGGTCGCGCTTGGCGGACAGAACAGGGCTGGGAGGCACAGCCACGCTATGGGGAGATCTTTCCTCTGTTATCAATCTTGGACAACTGAGTGTTGGACTTACCAGCAGGATCTCTCATAGCAGCTTTAATTTGTCTCTTCTTAAGTGAAGCTGACTCTGGGATTGAAGGTGTATATTGAAGAGACATTACAACATATACTTCTATATTTTAAAACATGAAAACCTGTAAAAATATTACAATGTATGAGGAATAACCTGGGCTCTTACCAATAGCTTACCAACTCCACTGTCTGGGGAGATTCCCAAGAAGGAAGTACAAAGACACGAGCTAGCACTGGGAAAGGGGATGAAAGTTTTCCACCTCTATAGAAATTCTACAACTTAATGATCTGATTTTTATTCAAATGCATGATATGATGAAATAGCCAAAATCTGACATATCCACAAATGATCCCTTTTCATGTGTGGGTGGACTATGGAAAGAGAAAAAAAGAGGGGGCTTATTATATATTCTAGAAAGTAGAATTATATAATATTCTGAACTTTCATAAAGCAGTAGAGCTACTAGTTGAATAATTCTGACATATTCATAAATGACTTACAGCTGCCATTGGATATTTTTGTACGTATTAATTTTCTCAGATGGAAAGTTTGCTGAGGATAGGAACTGTGTATTTGGCAGAGTAGGAATTTAGTTTCAAAGGAAACTAGATTCCATTATTTCTTAATGTTATTCCGTAATTGTCTTAGGCTTATATACAACTGAATTTCAATTTTTAGATGTTAACTGGATTTTCGATGTTATCCTTCTATTAATTTTATCTCAATATTAATTTATAAATGTTATCCTTTTAATACATGACATCCACTGGTTTTTCCTCTTAAAAATATGTGAATATATTAATGTTATATATTATGTATTTAGTGTTATTTGATAGAGGGAAAACTGAAGTCATCACAATCTTTTGTTTGTTGATAGAAAGAACAAATTAAAAATAAAAAAGGTATAACCATATCTTGTTTAAAAAATACATTAGGATTGAGGCATCTTTATAAAAATCAAATATGTAGAAAAATGTTTATAATAATCAGTTCCTATTTTCTCTAAGTAGCAGGTACCTTACATGCACTGTTTTATTTAATACAACTACTCTTTATGTGATACGTTATAATCCTTGTTTTAGAATATGGAAGTAAGTTTAGCCAGGTTAATGGCTTGTGTTGAAATTCAGATCTGGTTCTAAGACCGCCTCCTTTAGTATCTTACTACGTCCCATCTAAACTATACAAAGTCATTTGGGAGTATTTATGTCAGCTAACCTCAATGTTCAGTGTCCTTGAATAGGCCAGGTTTTATTGTGGTACGTTGTGACAGTCTTCCTCCAAATCTCAGTGGCTTAAAACAACTCAGCACCATTTCTTGATCAATGCTACACATCAATTCTGCTTCTTGTTGTCACCCAGGATCCAGCTGACAGGGCAGGATCCCCGTGCAGGACTGGCAGTCTTTAGGCAGAAGGTGAAGGAGACCATGGAGGATGCCCTCTGGCACTTAAAAGTTCCCACCTGGAAGCAGTGTGTCACTACAGTCACGTGCCACTGGCCAAAACTAATCACGTGACCACATTAGGCTCCACAGTACTAGGGAAAGGCATTTCAATAGCGCCCCCCAAATCCCTCCCCCTTTTCCAAATTCCTTCTGGATGAAACGTACATGTACAGGCAAAACTTTATACATGCATTGTGACATTGGCAGCACATACAGCTGAATGGCTTTGGGCAAATTATTTAATAATTCCATATAATAATACCACAGGGCTGTTGTGAAGATGAAATGAGAAAACCATCTTTCTTTTTTTCCATGTACACTTTTCAACAACAGAATTGAGGACATACTGTATATATAATTTCACATTCTGCTTTTAAAGTTGACATTATTTCATAAACATTTCCCCAAGTTATTACAAACTCCTTGTAGGAATCCTTATTATATTAGAATATTACAGGACACATTCTAAAGTAAGATAGACATTTCTGTATAAAAGGGCATTTTGCATTTGTAAGATGTTTCCAATTTTCAGTGGCTTCTTATCATCTAAATAGGTACAACTTTATTAAAGGAAGAAGTGGAAGCCCAGGCTGGAATTGCCCCCAACCGTTCCCCGGTGAGATCAATCGAATTTCCCACTGAGGATGACAGGCTCTGGCACACACTTGCTTCTCCAAATAAAGATTGGGGAGGACTTCTCCCCAAAGAACACAGAGTGCACAGTGCTGTTTTGTAGGTCAAGGAGAAAGCCCTGAGGTACATACTTTTTAAAAATTGCAGTTACCAAAGGAAATGGATAAATTGAAACTGCTGCATAGAAAACATTTGGTCACTGCAGCTTTAATATTAGTGACCAGGTCAGGAATGGAGAGAAGATAATTCACTGTCCTTAAACAAGTTCAGAGGATCATGAACTTGAAAAAGGACACCGGCACACATCGCTTCTCTGGCCACACTCTGTGCCCTGGGCCATCTGTTTGGGAGCCTGTGGGAGTGGGTCCCTTAAAAGAAACACAAAACTTTCTTCAATGCTATTTTTTAGAAGTGTAATTTCCCTGGCCTTAATTGCCACACCTCTGTCCCCTTTCTCTGGCGTACAGTTGAAGGAGTAGAGGAGTGTTTACAAGCTGGGGGTATGTAAGTGACCTTCCATTTATTCATTCACTGTTCGTTCACTCACTTCAGAAGCGTTTATTGGCAGGTCCTATGCTGGGGGAGATGGAGATGACTCAGACTCAGTGCCTGTCCTCAGCTGTTCATTGTCCAGAAGTGAAGTCATGCAAGAATCACATTCACTACAGATTGAGCTCATTACTGGGCACTGGGGGGAACACAGAAAAGAGCCAGCTTGGCTGGCTTGGCCGAGTCAGGGAAGGCTTTCAGACTGGTGATGGTTAGGCTAAGGCTTGAAGGGCAAGTAGAGGTTATGAGCCCTCATGATGGCCACTTGGCAATCTGTCAACCTAATGGAGAGTTCTGGTTTTCTGGCCCACTAGGGAGGAGGGGATTCCTACATCTGAGCTTAGGGGAGGTGAACTGAACATAGGAGAATGCCTTGAGCTGGAACAGGGACAGGCAGCTGGGCTGGGCAGCAGGCAGTTTTAACCATAAGGCTCTACTGACGCTGTATTTAGGGCTGATGGGATTTTCAAGGGTCTTCCAACATGTTTGAGATGTTCCTAATTTGAGATCAAAACAAAAAATTGCATAATCAAAATTAACATATGCTTAACTTATACAATTTATACATAATTATACATTTTTAAACAATTTACAGAAAACTGTGCATTTAAACAATGTATCATTTGTTCCCCAGTGGCCCGTGCATGCTGAGTGGAGGGGAAGCTGTGATGAACTGTGCTGTGGACCCCATGCCTGCCACTCAAAAGCCCAAAGCCCCAAGACCCAGGTATGAGCCCAGCTCTTCACTCAGTAAGAATGTGACTTTGGGCAACTTAGGAACCTCTGAAGACTCAGTTTTCTCTTTTGACCAGCAGGGCTAATGCTGTCCACCTGCCAGCTTCACAGGTGGTTGTGAAGCAACTGGGTAACAGGTGTTGAAGTGCTTTGTCAGCTGCGAAGGCCCTGCAAATGCCAGCCATCTTGCCAAGCCCAGTCTCCAGCCCTGACTGGGCAGACAGGTGGTTCTGCTCACAGCAGACCTCTGATGGACATCCAGACTTCCCTATGCACAGTTTCATCTCCCCTAATGTGGAGGGAGCAGCACAGGGGACAGTTATCCTGAAGTCAGTCCTGACTTATGACTGAGGTGGTGTTGGTGTTGTGAAATAGATACATGGAGCTTTCTAGTTCACAAAGCATTTCACAGGTATCATTTCAGTTGGTTCTCCCAACAACCAAGAGGAAATTGAGGCTTGCTTGTAATCTTTCATGCATGAACTGAGGAGTCATAACTCTAATGCAGACTTCTTGATTCTACATCTTTTTCTTGTTCCCCAGTGAGCTTGGTCCCTAGAAATTCATGAAAGGGAAGAAACACAATCAGACGAGGTTGGGGATTGAGGAAAACCACCCATCAACCTACAGGTTCAGGGACTGATAGCTTATTTTCTTTCTGAAGCGGGCATGGGAAGGTAGGACTGTGGGGAGAGGAGTTGATGACAAAAAGGGAAAGCTCAGCCTTTCTTCCTTGAGGGGAAAGGGGCCTCCTCTGGGGAATGAGAGAAGGATTGTCCCAAGGACAAGCCTCTGAAATGTTACCTTTAGCCAGGAGTGGACAGGTAGCTGGTAGCCTTTGGGGTCCAACTTTCCTGAGTTCAAATCTTGGCGCACTTGTAGTTGCATGCCTTGGGCAAGCACATAAGTTCTTGGGGCCTCAGATTTTTTTTTAAATTATGGTAACATTGATATACAATCTTATGAAAGTTTCACATGAGCAATATTGCAGTTTCAACATTCACCCATATTATGAAGTCCCCACTGACGCCATTGCAATTACTGTTCATCAGCATAGAAAGATGCTATAAAGTCATTTTCTTTCTCCAATTGACTTATTACACTCAGCATAGTACCCTCTAGCTCCACGCATGTTGTTGCAAATGTTTTCTTCTTATGGCTGAATAATATTCCATTGTGTATATGTATATGTACCACCTCTTCTTTATCCATTCTTCTACTGATGGACAATTAGGTTGCTTCCATATCTTGGCATTGTAAACAGTGCAGCAATAAACAGGGATGCATATGTCTTTTTCAATCAGGGATTTTGTTTTCTTAGGGTAAATTCCTAGGAGTGGAATTACTAGGTCAGATGTATTTCTATATTTAGTTCTTTGAGAAACCTCCATATTGCTTTCCACAGTGGTTGAACTAATTTACATTCCCACCAGCAGTGTAAGAGGGTTCCCCTTTCTCTGCATCCTCACCAGCATTTGTTGTTCCCTTTCTTTTTGATGATGGCCATCCTGACTGGTGTGAGGTGATATCTCATTGTGGTTTTCATTTACATTTCCCTAATGATTAGCGATGTGGAACATCTTTTCATGTGCCTGTTGGCCATCTGAATTTCTTCTTTGGAGAAGTGTCTGGTCAGATCCTCTGCCCATTTTTTAATATGGTTATTTGTTTACTGGGTGTTGAGGTATGTGAGCTCTATATATTTTGGATGTTAAACACTTATCAGGTAAGTCCTTTACAAGTATTTTCCTCCATACTGTAGGATGCCTTTTTGTCCTGCTGTTGGTGTCCTTTGCTGTACAAAAGCTTTTTAGTTTGATATAGCCTCATTTATTCATTTTTGCTTTCATTTCCCTTGCCAGAGGAGAAGTTTCCTGGAAAATATTGCTTATGATTATATTCAAGAGATTTGTGCCTATGTTTTCTTTAGTGAGTTTTATGGTTTCATGACATATTCAGGTCTTTGATCCATTTTGAATTTACTTTTGTGTATGAGGTTAGACAATAATCCAGTTTCATTCTCTTGCATGTAGCTGTCCAGTTTTGCCAACACCAGTTGTTGAAGAGGCTGCCATTTCCCCACTGTATATCCATGGCTCCTTTATCATATATTAATTGGCCATATATGTGTGGGTTTATATCTTGTCTCTCTAGTCTATTCCATTGATCTATAGGTCTGTTCTTGTGCCAGTACCAAATTATTTTGATTACTGTGGTTTTTAGTAGAGCTTGAAGTTGGGGAGCTTAATCCCCCAGCTTTGTTCTTCCTTCTCAGGATTGCTTTGGCTATTCAGGGTCCTTTGTGATTCCATGTGAATTTTAGAACTATTTGTTCTAGTTTGTTGAACAATGCTGTTGGTATTTTGATAGGGATTGCATTGAATCTGTAGATTGCTTTAGGCAGTGTGGCCATTTTGACAATATTAATTTTTCCTATCTATGAGCACATGATATATTTCCATTTATTAGTGCCTTCTTTAATTTATGTCATGACTGTCTTGTAGTTTTCAGAGTATAGGTCTTTCATCTCCTTGGTTAGGTTTATTCCTAGGTATTTTATTCTTTTTGATGCAACTGTAAATGGAGTTGTTTCCCTGATTTCTCTTTCTGCTAATTTGTTTTTAATATATAGGAATGCAACAGATTTCTGTGTATTAATTTTATATCCGGTAATTTTGCTGAATTCATTAGTTATTAGTTCTAGTAGTTTTGGAGTGGATTCTTTAGAGTTTTTAATGTACAATATCATGTCATCTGCAAACACTGACAGTTTAACTTCTTCCTTACCAATCTGGATGCATTTGATCTCTTTGTGTTGTCTACTTGCTGTGGCTAAGACCTCCAGAACTATGTTGAATAAAAGTGGAGAGAATGGGCATCCTTGTCTTCCTCCCAATTTTAGAGGAAAAGCTTTCAGCTTTTCACTATTTAGTATGATATTGACCGTGGATTTGTCATATGTGGGTTTGTCATATATGGCCTTTATTATGTTGAGGTACTTGCCTGCCATACCCATTTTGCTGAGAGTTTTTATCATGAATAGGTGTTAAATTTTGTCAAAATGCTTTTTCAGTGTCTATGGAGATGATCATGTGATTTTTGTCCTTCTTTTTGTTGATGTGGTGTATGGTGTGGATGGATTTTCAAATATTGGACCATCCTTGCATTCCTGAAATAATCCCACTTGGTCATGTAGGATGATCTTTTTGATGTATTTTGAATTTGGTTTGCTAATAGTTTGTTGAGTATTTTTCCATCTTTGTTCATCAGGGATATTGGTCTGTAATTTTCTTTTCTTTATGGTGTCTTTACCTGATTTTGATATTAGAATTATGCTGGCCTAATAAAATGAGTTTGGAAGTATTCTCTCCTCTTCTAGTTTTTGGAAATCTTTAAGGAGGATGGGTATCAGGTTTTCTCTAAATATTTGATAAAATTCAGTGGTTAAGCCATATGATCTAGTAGTTTTGTTCTTAGGTAGTTTTTTGATTGCCAGTTCAATTTCATTGCTGGTAGTTGGTCTGTTCAGATTTTCTGTTTCTTCCTGGGTCAGTCTTGGAATGTTGTGTT
The DNA here is from genome assembly GCF_030020395.1 of Manis pentadactyla. Classification (NCBI taxonomy): domain Eukaryota; kingdom Metazoa; phylum Chordata; class Mammalia; order Pholidota; family Manidae; genus Manis; species Manis pentadactyla. Next base: position 67,073,337 of record NC_080019.1, on the reverse strand, counting down.
TTTTCTAGAAAGTTGCCCATTTCTTCTAGGTTATCCAATTTGTTAGTATATGATTTTTCATAGTATTCTCTAATAATTCTTTGCATTTCTGTGGTGTCTGTAGTGATTTTTTCTTTCTCATTGCTGATTCTGTTTATGTGTGTAGATTCTCTTTTTTTCTTGATAAGTCTGGCTAGGAGGTTATCTATTTTGTTTATTTTCTCAAAGAAACAGCTCCTGCTTTCATTGATTCTTTCTATTGTTTTATTCTTCTCAATTTTATTTATTTCTGCTTTAATCTTTATTATGTCCCTCCTTCTACTGATTTTGGGCCTCATTTGTTCTTCTTTTTCTAGTTTCATTTAATGTAAGTTTAGACTGTTCATTTGGGATTGCTCTTCTTTCTTGAGATAAGCCTTTATTGCAATACACTTTCCTCAGCCTTCACTGTATCCACAGGTTTTGGGGTGTTGAATTGTTGTTTTTATTTGTCTCCATATATTGCTTGATTCCTATTTTTATTTGGTCATTGATCCATTGATTATGTAGGAGCATGCTGTTAAGTGTCCATGTCTCTGTTGCCTCTTTTGTTTTCTTTGCATAATTTATTTCTAGTTTCATACCTTCATGATATGAGAAGCTGGTTGGTACAATTTCAATCTTTTTGAATTTACTGAGGCTCATTTTGTGGCCTAGTATGTGATCTATTCTTGAAAATGTTCCATGTGTACTTGAGAAGAATGTGTATCCTGTTGCTTTTGCATGAAGTGTTGTGTAGATGTCTGTTAGGTCCATCTGTTCTGATATGTTGTTCAGTGCCTCTGTCTCATTAGTTATTTTCTGTCTGGTTGATCTGTCCTTTGGAGTGCGTGGTGTGTTGAAGTCTCCTAAAATTAATGCATTGCATTCTATTCCCTGCTTTAATTCTGTTAGTATTTGTTTCACGTATGTAGGTGCTCCTATGTTGGATGCATACATATTTATAATGGTTATATCCTCTTGTTGGGCTGACCTCTTTATTGTGATATAATGTCCTTCTTTGTCTCTTGTGACTTTCTTTGTTTTGAAATCTATTTTGTCTGATATGAGTACTGCTACTCTTTTTTTCTCCCTGTTATTTGCATGAAGTATCTTTTTCCATCCCTTTACATTTAGTCTGTCTATGTCTTTGGGTTTGAAGTGAGTCTCTTGTAGGCAGCATGTAGATAGGTCTTGTTTTTTTATCCTTTCTGTAATTCTACATCTTTTGATGGGTCATTCAGTCCATTTACATTTAGAATTATTATTGATAGATATGTACTTATTGCCATTGCATGCTTTAGATTGGTGGTTACTAAAGGTTCAAGGGCAGCTTCTTTACTATCTAAGAGTCTAACATAGCTCACTTATTATGCTATTTCAATCACAGTCTAAAGATTCTTTTGTTTTTTTTCCTCCCTTCTTCTTTTCTTCCTTCTCCTCTCTCTATATATTAGGTGTCATATTCTGTACTCTTTGTGTATCCCTTGACTGACTTTGTGGGTAGTAGATTAAATTTTGCATTTGCTTAGTTATTAATTGGTCTACTTCTTATACTGTGGTTTTATTGTCTCTGGTGACAGCTATTTAGTCTAAAAGGACCTCCCATCTGTAACAGCCCCTTGAAAATACACTGTAGAGATGATTTTTGGATGGTAATTTCCCTCAATTATTGCTTATTTGTAAATTGTTTAATCCCTCCTTCAAATTTAAATGATAATCTTTCCAGGTGGAGTATTCTTGGTTGCAGGGCCTTCTATTTCATTGCGTTAAGTATGTCATGTCACTCTCTTCTGGCCTGTAAGGTTTCTACTAGTAAATCTACTGATAGCCTGATGGGCTTTCCCTTATATGTGATCTTTTTTCTCTCTCTGGCTGCTTTCAATACTCTCTCCTTGTCCTTGATCTTTGCCATTTTAATTATATGTCTTGGTGTTGTCTTTCTAGCATTCCATATGTGGGAGATCTCTGCACTTCCCTGACCTAAGTGACTATTTCCTTCTCCATATTCGGGAAGTTTTCAGCAATTATTTCCTCAAAGATACTTTCTATCCCTTTTTCTCTCTTCTTCTTGTTCCTCTATAGTGTGAATATCGTTTTGTTTGGATTGATTGCACAGTTCTATAATTATTCTTTCATTCCTAGAGATCCTTTTTTCTCTCTGTGCCTCAACTTCTTTGTTTTCCTGTTCTTTAATTTCTATTCCATGTATTTTCTCCTCTACTTCATCTAATCTACTTTTAAACCCATCCATTGTATGTTTTATTTCAGAGACTGTATTTTCAAAGTTTCTATCTCTTTCTTGAAGTCCTCCCTGAGATATTGAATATTTTTCTGTAGCTCCGTGAACATGTTTATGATTTTTATTTTGAAATATTTATCAAGGAGGTTGATGATTTCAGTTTCACTTATTCCTTTTTCTGGCATTTGAATTTTTGTTTGTACAAATTTTTTTTTTTTGCCATTTCATTCTAGTAATTCCTATGGAATAATAACTTTGTGTAGGCAATGCCCTCTGGTGCCCAGAAGCTCTACTTTCTGGAGTTGCCAAGCACCTGGAGCGATGGTGGGGGTCACAGGCAAGTGGTACCAGCACCTGCCAGGAGAAAATGGCCTTTTCCTGCTTCCTAGCTGCAGTGCCTGCCTCCACTGCCATGGCCAGTGGGCTTAGCACATAGGGAGGAGCCTTTGCATTACACTCCTATGGCTGGTATAGGCGGGTCCACCCTCTGGTTGGCCTGGTGTGATGGTGGGACAGCAGGTGTGTGGACCAGTGCCTGCCAGGAAGAAGGAGTGGCATGCTGTGTATTGCAGACATCAGAAATGGAGTGCTGAAGCTCCTGAAAGTTCCCAACCTGCTGGACTGACTGTGCTGGGATGATTTTTGTCTACCTGCCCTTTCTCCTGAGCAGCAAGCTCTGTGTAATTTTTTCCCCTTTAGTACCCCTCTCTCTGTTGGAAGTCTTTCAAAGTACACACCTTTCTTTTGTCCCGGCGTGGCCAGTTGTGCATACTTGTTCTCTACAAGTGGCTCAGTCTCTCCAAGCATTCTGCCTGTCTTTGCTTTCCAATCCCGCTAATCTCCAGAGCACCATGTAATGTTGGTTAGTGCTCCTGGAACAGATCTGCAGGGCTGGGTGTTTAGCAGTCCTGGGTTTCTACTCCCTCCTTGCTCCATTTCTCTTCCTCCCACCTGTGAGCTGGGGCTGGGGGAGGGCTTGTATCCTATCATATTGCAGCTTTGCTACTTACCCTTTTATGTAAGGTCTTCTCTTTTCCCCAGATGTAAGCATTTTGTTCTGCAGTCATCAGGTTGCTCTTTCAGGATTACTTGTATTTGCTGTATTTTGGGGTTATATGTGGTTTGGGGAGGTTTCTGCCTCACTTCTCATGCTGCCATCTTTCCCCCCTCCCAAGCCTCAGATTTTTCATTTAGAAATAGAAGTTAAAATACTTTTGCTATGAGAAATGAAGGTGGTAATACCTGTCAAACAGCTAGATTAGTGCCTGGCATATAATTGGTGCTCAACAAGAGGAATTTACTGTTCTTCCTATGTCAGCTATACTGAATCTAGCAGATGCCCTTCCTAGCATGACACAAGAAGTCAGTGAGTTGTAGATGAGCTGCCAGATGGGTGATGATTGTGGTCCTGGGACACCACGCATTTCTTACCTCCTGCTTCTGCCTTTGCCACCTCTGTCTTTTGAGAGCCCCTGCCACTGACTGAAGGTAACTATTCCCAGGGCCCCATAGTTGGCTTATAATTTTTGCTCCTCCTCTCACTCCTGGTAGGCAAGTTCAGTCAAGCCCATGGCTTCAGTAGCTTTTCCTTCCTATTGACTTAGTATAAATCTCTCTTTCTCTGATGTGATTTTTTAAATTGTTTTGTGATTTCTACTATTAATGACACTTTCTTTTTGAATTGAGCATTGTTCTTTCTGTAGGATCCTCTTTTAAAATGCAACTAATTGTGGACGTCCTAATAGACTATCCTATCCTTAGGCACTGGGGTCTCTACAGAGAAGGCAGGAAAGTGGAGATGAGAGGTATAAACATGGAGAAAGGGGAGATAAGCACATATTACCCCATTTTGTTTTAGAATGATTTGAGCTGGGCACAGGAAGGCAATGGATAAAATAGAAAACTCAAAAAGCTGTTGTCCATAATGGGATGAGAGTGAAATGGTTATCAAGGCTGTTTGATTGAAAAAGATGCATTAGGGATTCACAGAATCTCAGTTTTAAACTGAAAAGCAAAATCTGGACAGACTAAGTTTAGCGGCCTTAAAGGACAAGACTTCTCTGGAAAACACTGGGTCCCCTTTGAATCTAAGAAAAAATCCTGTAAAAATCTACAGGTCTCATTCCTAGGAGCTTGTCCTAAAGAAATACTCAGACATGTGGTCAAAGATTTATATATGAGCACTATATATATTAGTTTTATGTCATCACAGTATCATACATATTAGTTTTAAAAATCTGAAAACATCCTAAATGTTGAGTAAGAAACTATTTCAATGAAATATTGAACAGATTATCTTTACATTGAAATATTTCACATTCATTAAATCATATTGCAAATTTTTTATTGAAGAATAGTTGACATGAGATATATTAGTTTCAGGTGTACAACATAGTGATTTGACATTTTTATATATTATGAAATGTTCACCTAGGTGAGTGTAGTTACCATCTGTCACCATACAAACTTAGTGTAGTATTACTGACTATGTTCCCCTATGCTGTGCTTTTTGTCCCCATGACTTATTTTATACCTGAAACTTGCCATCTTTATCCCCTTTACCTATTTCACCCATCCCCCACCCTTCACCCTATGGTGACCACCAGTTTGATCTCTGTGTTTATGAGTTTATTTCTGTTTTGCTTGTTTGTTCGTTTGTTTCTCAGATTCCACATATAAGTGAAATCATATGGTATTTGTCTTTCTCTGTTTGACCTATTTCACTTAGCATAATACTCTCTGACTCCAACCCCATTGTCTCGAATGGCAAGATATCGTTTTTTTATAGCTGAGTAATATTTCATTGCAGCATAATACTCTCTGACTCCATTCACATTGTCTCAAATGGCAAAATTTCATTCTTTTTTATGGCTGAGTAATATTTCATTGTAGGTACATAGCACATCTTCTTTATCCATTCGTCTATTGATAGACACTTAGGTTGCTTCTATATCTTGGCTATTGTTTCAATAAAACATGGGGTGCAAATATCCTTTCAAATTAGTGTTTTGTTTTTTTGGGGGGTAAATACCCAGAAATGGAATTACTGGGTCATAAGGTATTTCTATTTTTAATTTTTTGAGGAGTTCCCTTACTGTTTTATATAGGGGCTGCACCATTTTATATTCCCACCAACAGTGCACAAGGCTTCCCTTTTCTCCACAACCTCACCAACACCTGTTATTTCTTGTCTTTTTAATAATAGCCATTCTAACCTCTAAGAGATGATATCTCATTGTAGTTTTGATTTTCATTTTCATTAAATCATATTCTAAAGAATATTTAATGGCTTGGGAAAACGCTAATGACATGACATGAACTAAAAATTAGGATACACAATTTAACAGTAAATATAACAGGTGAGAGCGTGTACTTCCTCCCAACTTTCCAGTGAGAAGCTTTTTGATTTTTAAGAAATATGATGAAACTGTCAAAAGTGCATGAGGCCAGCTTAGGAAACTGTGTGATATAAATCCCAGTTTTATTTATTTTATAAATGCAAAAAATTGAAAACTTTTATGAAGATATAAAATTAAACTCTACTATTGCCAATTTTGAGCTACAACTCTGTGTGTTCAATGTTCATGGAAAAATAGTTTGGAAGGGTGAGAATGTTAACTGCAGTCATCTCTGAAAAGTGAAATTGTGGGTGTTTTACCTTTACATTTAAAAAATATTTTTTATGTTTTATACAATTAGCAAGTACCACTTATGTAATTAAATTATTTTTTAATCTACAGAGTTAAAGGTTATATAACATGGGGCTATCTTTATCTTTATTTCTGGCATGGGTTCAGTTTTTAATAAAAGTGTGAGTCATTTCACCCATGTCTGGTGATGCTGGGCAATGATTATGTCTATAGGCATGTGTATTCTATGCTTAGTATTAGAGTTATGATAAAGCTTTATACCTACTCTCTCTTGCACACACAACTCTGGAGTCATGTATTTGTCAGACCAACATGTTAAAAGGCCTAACAGGCTTTGCAGCTCTGACTGAAAACAAACACATAGGTCGATTTCCACATCAGTAAGACTGTTCCAATAGGTGTCTCCTCCTGGCAAATAATGATTCCTTAAATCCAGGAAGGGAATAGCAGGACATCTAGTTGTAAGGACTCTACTCCTATCTGATGAATACTCCAGCAACAGTTTTTAAAAATTTGGTTAAATTGGATAGTAGTATCCTGGAACACAATCAGATTAATTTGTAGAGAAATCTGACCATCTCACACATTCCCCACTTCCACCCCATCACATTCCTTAGCAACTCCCTGTGGCCTTGGGCAGTACTTCAAATTCTTTCTTTTAGCACATTGGCTTTCCCCAACTCCCAATAGGATTTCCATAAACTTCTTTAGCCCTCTTCTGCCAATTCCAGAAAAAAATAGAATTCTTATATTCCTGTGAATGTCCCAGGTTGTTTCACACCTCTTGGCTTTTCCATGGGATCTTTCCTTTGCATAACGCCCTCCTATTTTGTTTTTTTTTTTAAATTAATATAGTTACTTCAAAATCTAGTTGACTTCAAAACTCAGATCAGATATTCCCAACTCTGGAGAGTTTCCTTCTTTTGCCCTCCCTCCCCCTCCACACTTAAGAACCCCGGGCCTAGACTTCAGCCCTGGATGTTTCCTGAGGGTGAGTTTCTTGAGAGCAAAGATGGTGTCTTCCTCATCTGTGAACCCAACCCCTGAGACAGAATCTGGTCCACAGCTGTCCATCAGTAGACACTTGTTGAATAAAGAGATAATTAAAGGTACGGAAGTACCAGCCATTCTCTGGACAAGGCAAGGGGAGAGGTGAGCCAACTTCCCACTATGCATCCAGTGCAGATGGTCCCCTGTCCCATTTAACGCACCATGCTGCCCTCACCCTTAGCGGGGGAGTCATGCCAGCTGAAACCCCATCCAGATTCAGCAGAAAATTTTAGGGTCCAGGAAGGCGAATGTTTAAACTACGTGAACCAACACTTGCCAAGTTTCTTTCTGCAGATTTCAAGAGACAGGGATAGTAGTCTCTGTCGTGATTTGCCTTCCCAAACATTGCTGGTCTTTGTGGGGAACTCTTGTCAGGAATGTCCTTTCTCTTTTCTCCCGCAGCTTCTGTAGACACTTCAAGTGTCTACACTTGGGAAAGGCTGGGCCGCACCAATCCTTCATTCCATGGACTTGGGGAACTAGAAAGCCCTGCAGGTAGGAAAAATAAGATTGGGACTGACTTAACCCATCTGGCTTCCTCTGCAAGGAAACTCCTACCACCAGCCATGCACCAGAGAAGCCTGGGGCCTTGGCTACTTGGGCAAGAACTGCCATGGTAGCAGTAGGAAGGAGGGAAGGAAAGAGAGAGGGGAGAGAAGCCAGAATAACATAGATATGTTCTACATGGCCCACTTTCCACAGACACTGAGCACAGCAGC